>NC_140590.1:1556959827-1558159827 GCF_964204655.1 Triturus cristatus
TGTCTTATATACTGGTAATTTCAGAAAATGTTATGATACTTATGCTTTACATACATATGTGTAAACTGACCTGGCTGATGTAATTTTCATGCTAGGTCCCTGTAGAAAATGGTAAGAGCCAATGTGGATATTGGTTTGGATAATTACTTTTTTCATAGTGGATCATTGAGGGAAGCAGCCTGGCTAAGGTGCTTTACACACTGGAACATTGTGAACTCTAACATGGCTGTTTGCTTTCCTCACTGAAGCCATGTTGACATGGTTCTTCTTATTTACATTTGCTGGAAATTTGACATTGGCAACTATGGCACTATGTGTAACTCTGTTGTCTAAGGAATGTTGGTGAGTTCAACACCACAGGAAGCTCCTGTCCGAATTACCTCTGCCTTCTTATCTCTGCAAAGGTGATCTACCATTTCCTGCCCAAACTGAAAGGTTTTTCATCACCACTCAACTTTAAATCAGCCACAGACTCATTGAGATCATAAATCAGAGGATACTAAGTAACCTGTGCCACTGTGAGTAATATACCAAGCATCTGGACCAGTGTGTTGGCAGCCAAGGACATTCTGAGTATTATTAAACCCCTTTGACAGGTTTATATGTTGACTAGAAATCAGGCAGATTTGACCAGTAACCAATGTAAACTTGTCCTGGTACAGAATGTTACCAACACCACATAATTGAGAAACATCCTGCATAAAATGTATGCCCAGTGAAATATTTGAACATAAATCAGACATTTACTAGTAGCATGTGATGTCAACTTTTGCAGATAATATAATTGTATTTTCTGGCATCCAAATGATGACTGATTAATGACTTGCACGGCAATATTAATGAACACTGTATCTTGACAGAGTCTTTAGAGCAAGTGCTATTTGCCTTAGTAAGTGGCTTTGAATGGCCATTTCCCAGAAGGTCATACTGTAGCAGATAGACACTGCTTCTGATCCAGAATAACTAAGGGGCACATGTATCAAGAGTTGTTGCATTCGGACAGCTTTTGACATGTATCAAACCCTATTTTGTGATTCACAAAATGGGTTTGTTATTCCATATTTGGAAGGGGCGTGTTTAGGGCGTACATTCCAAATACTGAATCGTAACGATATGTATGAATGTTTTGTGACCGTGATTGCGGTTGCAAAACATTAGCACTTTACCACCTACTTCACGTAGGTGGTAACCAAATTGGAAATTGGGAAAGGGTTCCTAAGGGACCCGTTCCCCTTTTGGAATGGCAGCGAAAACATTTTTCAGAGCAGGCAGTAGTCCCACTGACCACTTCTTCTTTTTTTTTCTTTAAATGCAACCTGTTTTCCTTAAAGGAAAATGGGTTGCATTTAAAAAAAAAATATTTGCTTTATTTAAAAGCAAACATGGACATGGTGGTCTGCTGACCCCAGCAGGCCACCATCCCCGTGATTTTAGCGATTCCTAGGGGGTCGCAAAATGCGACCTACCTCATTAATATTCATGAGGTAGGTCATTTGTACCAAGTAACCGTTTTGTGATTCCCTAATTGCGAATCGCAAGGATTCGCAATTAGGGAAATTATAAAATGGTTACTTGATACATCTGGGACTTATTTAGAGTTTGGTAGACAGGTTCTCAGCCGAAACGTGGTGGGTATCCAGTTTTCAGTACTACAGGAGTCATAGGCTATAATGCACTTGTAATTATGGTGGACAGTACATCCAGACGATAATTAAAACCTTAAGTCATGGCTTTGTGCTGTTTTTGTATCAAGCACCATATTTTGTTATAGACACATACATTATTTGTCGCTCTTGAAGTATTGACCCGTGTACTGTGTCAGTCTTTCCTTGTAGGCCAAACCAGTGGCTTTTTAGTTACTATATCTGGAATAGTGCACTTGAAAACCCCCTTTAGCTTATATGTTATATATTTTATTCAATATTTATTCAGAGAAGAAAACTATACATTGGCACGCCCTTCCCAAAAAGAGTATTTTGAACTTCGGTGCCCTCCAGGAGCAAAAATAGATATTTCAGAGCAGGTGCAGCAGTAGATATTTTTCTTTAAATTTAGGCAGATTTTGACAGCATGACTGTGAGCCCTCTACAAATTTTACATCCTTGTTTTGGGGCCCTGAATAGACACTGTTCCTATAATGCCGGTGGGGCAGCACTAGTTCCCAGGGCCAGATAGGCCCTTTACTCCTCCGGACATTTCCCCGGTGGGCTGGAGCCTGTGGAGGCCGGTTTAGGTGGTGAGAAAGACAGCAGCGGCCTGTGCATGTAAGAGCGGTGGCGCATTCGGGACGGTTGGCAGGTATTTCGACAGACGATGATGAGAGAAAATTAAATAAATAATTAATTTCCCCTCATTATCGTCCCCACCCAGCCACACCACCCCACCGCTCTTACCTGCAAGGGCCGCGGCTGGAGAAAGAGACAAGAGAGGGAGAAGAGACAGAGGAGTGGAAGGGAGTATGGCTGGTTTGGGCTTTTTTGCCAAGGCTGCTTTTTGTTCCCTAGTCTGACCCTGCTATGGCCTGTAGAGATTTCATCTTGATAATTACCCTGGGAGAGTGGAAGGACTCTCCTGATCATCATCTAGTGAAAATTAATGTTCTTTACATCATAATTAATTGGTGGGGCAAAGGAGAGAGCAGCATCAGTGATCAGGGCCGGACTGGGAACCAAAACCAGCGCTGGCAAAGTGCTCGGCCGCCCCCTCCCCCGCGGGGGGTTGGGAGTGCCGCCGAGCTCTTTGCCTGGGCCGGTTTGCGGCCGATTTTGTTACAGGGCCGATTTTGCAGCTATGCTGCAAAAACGGCCCTGTAACAAAATCGGCCCCCAGGGGCCCAAAGCCGCCCCCCACCCCCCTGTGCGGCGCACCGGGGGATTGCCCGGTGCCCGCTACGGCCAGTCCAGCCCTGTCAGTGATTTATGTCTATTTTCCTAACCAGATTCACCAAAATGAACTGCAGTGTGTGCTTCATTCATGCACACGTATATGATTTATAAGATACGACAGAGTTTCCCAAACTTTGGGTGGGTCGAAATGTCCAAGCAATAAATAAAGATGCCTTTAAATTCTATATTTATCTTGTCACATTTGCTGGGCCTCGAAGATAGAGGTCAAATGATAGACTATGTCTTCCTTTTGCCGCTTTTTTTAACATGGGGAGTGGTCTTTACAAACCCCTCTAACTTTGCAGTCAGACAAAGAAAAGTAAAGTAAATTATGTGACAATCTTGCAGGGGTACATGAATTGTGAACAGAAAAGCTGTAGGATGTCATGTTTTCTTAACACACAACCAAATATAAATAGCTGTAAATGAAGGTCACATTCGTCAGTCAGGAAAGCAAAAATGAAGCATATTTTTTTGTAATTCTGAAGGGTAATGGAATTAAAGATTGTAATAGGATCAGAATTTATCAAGACACTTTCCTTGGTCATGCACAAGTAATAAATATTCACTCAAACCCGATTTCATCACATCATTTGTGTGCAATGAAGTTTTATCTGTAAACGTGCAATTTCACTGAGAAACGTGCTGTTTGTAAATTACAATGCGCTACCACACAATGCTTTAGATATATCAAAATATCACCCACCTCATGTCCATTAAAGCTAGGGAGCTTGCAAGAGTTTTCGTACTAAAAAGCGGGTTGTGGTTCTAAAAAGTTTGGGAAGCACTGTTATACGAGACACAACTTTTTACACACTCTGAATGAGTCGGTTAACATTCCCACAGTTTCTGCACCACTAGACTGATCTATTTGGGTGGAACTTAGAAGCGCATACTTGTGTGGAGTGGGAATATAGTTATTATCAGTGCTTAATTTGACCCAGTGGTTTCCAGTGCACGGCACCGGAACTTAATTGTCAACACCGGCATTTGAGACAGTCTGCACTGCTTATCTAAATTAGAGATAAACACAACAGTTATTATTTCAATGAACATTAAAAATGACTAATATCTGCTGACCAAGCAGTTATTGATGTTTTGGTGTCTGGACGAGTCTGTAATGTTATACTTCTAGGGTGTGTTGATTAGTAGTTGTGTTGGTTCTGTCACTGACGGCATTTATAGGGGCAATGAGTAGCGCAAACTGCAGTGGCCTCATGACGAGGGCCAGGCACTTTTTTTTTTAACAAATTAAGCACTGGTTACACAACCAAAAATTCATTAGGTAATTAGGTTTTGACGCTTGACGTCCATCAATATGCTTCTACTGAATTGTGAAAAAGTATTTGGAAATTAGAATTTACTCCTTGGAATGTTAAACTAATTAGATTACATGCACTTTTAACAAAGACCGCAATAAGTATCTCCAGGGCTTAGCAGCTGGCTAGAGATGTAGCATGCAGGAATGTTGAGTAGCTCCTCCGAAGAAATGCAGGCTATTCAGAAATGTGGGCTCAACGCAGAGGTCATTTACAGCAGCAATGTAGGAGGGAAAAATGAGTTTCTATAAACCTTATGACATGCACATTATGACACAGGATGCCAGAATTTTAAAGACACATCTCTTCGTAGATTTTAGCGCTTAAACCATTCACTGGCCAGAGATTTAGGCACTATGCGAATTGTTTACAAAGAAGATCTGATGCTGAATTTGTGCATTTCATCAAATTCTGCTATGGTAGGCGTATTTAAAAAAAAAATAATAATACATGCAGAACAATTGTAGGCCTGGGCAAAAATTTTTAATTACACTGGAGTAATTTGAGTAATAACACAGTACTCTTGTGATGTGAAATTACCGAAATTTCGCCAGTTTAAGTAATTGAGAGTAATTTGAGGCAAAACTCCTACAGCAGGAGCCCAGGAACAATGTACTGAGAGAGAGCGATCGGCTGCTGGCTACTGCTGTTCGTGTCCTGTAGCATTTAGCACTAGTTTCAAGCCCATTTTGGACAGGGGGGTGAGTTTTGCAGTAAGAAAATAGCGCTAAATGGATTACACTTCTCACATAATTAGGCATAATTATTAGTCATTGTTCCATAATCAAGAGCAATTATGCTAAATAGAATGATGCCAGTTAGGCCCACCCCAAAACATTTGATGACATATAGTGTAAACGTATGCTTTGCAGACGTCTATAGGGCAACATTTCTGAGGGCAATTAAGTTAAGACTGAAAATTAACTCCCACCAAAAACAACCAACACCATGGCATGAAAGTGTGATAGTGTCCTGGCCAAACCAACGTACCCAGGGTTTGTTTGTCAATCACAAAATTGCGTGCATTCTGCTGATATACTTGGTACATGGTAAATACCTCATCCTGGGATAATGGTATTTTCCACATGTGATGAATACCCCACCCTATTACTGCAAACTTGTAATGAGAGCCAAACAGGGGAGAGGGAAACCATCAGTGCTCAATTTAAGCCAGTGGTTACAGGTGAGGCCCACCAACACTCCTTTCTGGGGACCTGAATATATTCTTCCCTTAACAGACAATGATCTAGAGCAAGAGAAAGAAAGCACAAAATGGAGAAGAAGAAGGAAGAGAAAGACAAAAAAATTAGAAAGGGCGAACCAGAGATGAAAATGAAACTATAAGAGGGCGA
The DNA here is from genome assembly GCF_964204655.1 of Triturus cristatus. Taxonomy (NCBI): domain Eukaryota; kingdom Metazoa; phylum Chordata; class Amphibia; order Caudata; family Salamandridae; genus Triturus; species Triturus cristatus. Next base: position 1,556,965,384 of record NC_140590.1, read on the forward strand.
TAAAGGGGCAGGGAGTGCCTGGTAGTGGATTAACTAGGCATGAGATCAAATCCAGAATAAGCTGCCTTGGTATTCAGCAACCCCAACATTCAACAGTACAGGTGGGGGTCAGCTCAGCAAGATGTTGGACCCTGGCCCTTATTCTTTTAAAAATTAAGCAATGGAAACCATCTCATGTGAGTTAGGCATGGAATTGGCCCGTGGGATCTAAAAAACATTTTAGCTCTGTAGGGAGACTAGGGGCAATAAATGCACATAGTGAGGTGATTTGAGATGGCCATGATGAAGCTTGCTTGTCAGGGCAGCAACCTACCAAGAATCACAATTTTTACTCCAGTGTCAATGTCTTTTAACCATGTTGTCCAGCAGCCCGACTGCTGTGCAGCATGACTAAAAATTATAACAATAGCTATGATGTAGCCGCACCATATTGCTTTTTTTACGTATGCTGGGTGGGAGTGGACAACATGGACAACGGGATAACGGACAACAAGGACGACGTGTTGATGGAGTAGTGCTGAAGCTTCGCCTGAGCTAGCCACATCCTATTGCTTTTTTTATGGCAGGTAGGAAGGGCTAAAAGCAACACAGATAAGGGAGGAGAGGAGGGTTAAAAGCAATAAAGACAATGGAGTGTAGGGGGTTAAAAGCAACACGGACAAGGGAGGGTTGGATAAAAGCAACGCTGACAACTAAGGGCAGGGTGGATTAAAAGCAGCAAAGACAAGGGAGTGGAAGGATTAAAAGCAACATGAACAAAGGAGGGGAAGGGGGCAGGAGTAAAAAGCAACACAGGCGATGGGAAGTGATGTTAAAAGCAACATAGTCAAGGGGGAGAGAAGGGTAAAAGGGTACACAGACAACATGTAGAGGGAGGTAGTTTAAAATCAAACACAGATAGATGTTTAAAAGCAACATGGGTAAGGGAGCCTGGGGGTTAAAGGCAACAAGTCAAAGGGGGTGGGAGGGAAGAAGTGACACAACATGAAACATAAAGAAAAATAGAAATAGTACCTCAATCACAGTATGAGCAGCAGAAGTACACTAATCAAGATGAATCACTCAGTACTCAGTCCCTGCTCCACACAAAAGATTAGGAAGTGAAGCCGGCATGCATTGGCTAATTCAAAGGTTTCACATAAGAGTGACAATGAAGCCAATGAATGGTAAGCATTCGGCTGGTTTTAAACCTCTTTTTTTTATATACAACATCTATCGCAAGCATGCAGGCATGAGCTGTCACAGGCTAGACCTAAAGATGGCCTGTCCTACTGGAAATCTGCATTCAGGAGCCTTCACAAGCATTGCAGGGCCTTGTAAAATGAACTGTTACTCAGAAATACCCTATCCTAGAATGAGGGGTTATAGGAAACGTTTACCTTTAAAAGGTAGCATGAGCGATGAACGTGTCACCAAAGGGATTACATTATTAATTATTACATCTCTAGCTTGGTGTAAAGGTACAGCAGCCTTCAGAGCGTATAGCTTTGCAAGTTTGGCAAAGATCTGCTTATTTCACCATCAGTTATCATGCCTGCTGCTTAAAGACTCATCTAGTGAAAATATACAGTAATCTATTGACCCCAGGCTAGATGTGTGTTATGTGTATGTGTATAATCAAGTGAGGAATCCCTTTTCCCAATGCTGCAATGACTGCTAGAATACAGAGGGCAATGAATTTCCCCACAAAACCTCTACACAACACTCTCAAAACCATCTCAGCATCATACAGACGTGTTAATGTCAAACACACACAACATTAGACACAGCATACACCAGGCAAAGGCATTCACATCCACTTTATTATGAGAAAAACAGGCTCAGCTATGCTATACTCTACTGATCTTTTTACTCTCTGTCTTGCTTTATGTAAAGAGCTCCACTGCCTTTGTGGCTAGGTCCAATCGATATAAATATCTACATTAAATAAATGAATTCCTGCCATCTGCATCATCGCATGCCACCAGAAAATAAATGTAACTTAAATTAACTATGCTTTAGTCAACCATAATGCTGAAAATAAATGAATATAGCTCAAGTCTAGCCCAAACCAAGTTCTTTGGGCAAAAGCTCATGAACTAACCCAAAGTACCATGAGGAATTACAAAGACAGAATCAGGCTATAAAGAATCTCAGTATTCAAAACATATAAATTGTTGTATTCTTTCTCTGCCCTGGGCATCTCACATAAAGAAGTGGTGACCATGTACAGTATTTATAAATTTGTAATTTGAGAGTGAGTCCTACTGAGCCCCGTCATATATTTGTGTGTGTGTATGTGGGTGGGTGTGTGTTTGTACATTGCGGCCCTCATTTATGTGTTTTTTGCCGGAGGGCAGCGCAGCAGATCTTGCTGCTGCGCTGCTCTACGGCAAAAGAAAAAGGACAGGAATGCGCTGCATCTATTAGATACAGCACATTCCCGTCCTTTTCCCCTGTGCCGGTGCACAATGGGCTGCCATGCGCTAATGCAGCCTGCATTGAGGGGATGATTAGTTTTGTGCAGGTACGGAAATCTTCCGCACAAAAACAATCACAAGAGGCGTTTTCCTCTTTCTACGTGTGCTGCAGAATCCAGCACACATACAATGAGGAAAAACAAGGAGAAATAAAGATATTTCTCTTCGTTGTGCCTCCCTTACGCCTCCCCTGGGGAGGTGTAAGTTTTTAGTGCTGCCTCAGACTTACGATTTCTCGTAAATCTGGTGCAGTGTCAAAAAGCCATGGATGTTGTTGGCAACGCCCCAAGCAACAACCATGGATTGCCCCTTTCATGCAGTTTCCTGTGTAAAAGGGACACATATTTATATGGCAATGAAAAGCCACATAACGTGGTTATATGCGGCCTTATAAATATGCCAGTGGCACATTGCACCACCGAAACGTTGAAAAAGTTACATTCCGTCGGCGCAATACTGCCAGTAGGCCATATATGGTACAGGGGTTAATTGGATCCATCTTAGACACCCATGGTTTGCCCAGGCAAAAGAAGGAAGCTTAACCCAAACAGTGGAAGTGTATTTGCCCTGCATTCCTGTTGACTGCTAATTAGTTCTTGCGGGGATTTTCCATTTGGTAGATGGTGGGGTGAGGATTGGATTGCAGCTTCTGTTGTTCAACATGAGGAACTTCCTAGGACAGGCCTACCCTTTGTCTGTCCCTGATTACAGTTCATGAAGGCTGATGACAGCTAGGTGCAAAGAACTTGCACTCCATTATGTCCATCATGTGTGTATTCCTGCTTGGAGCCAGCCCCATTTCTATTGGCTGTGTAAGCAGGCGCTTTGCATAAAGGCTGTGCCTGGAGAGCAGTCCGGAAATGACATTTGAAAGCCACTTCTGAAGCCTCAGACAGAGGATCAACATCGCTTGTCTAGAAATTGTGTATAAAATGGGTGTTCAAAACTGTTTATTTTGGACTACTCCCAAGTTCGTAATGACCATGGTAGGGGGAGCTCTCTAGAGTACTTGAAGAGCTGCTATGCAACCTAGGAGGGTGTCTGCCTGGCAGTCTCCCAGAGGTGAGGGGAGATCACCCCAAGTCACAATTTTATGCTGGATGGGCTGATGATCTGCCGCAAGAGCCAACAAGACTGTGCACCTTCCGACAGTAGGACAAACTCTGCCTGGCCCTGCAGGAGGAGATATTGTCCACAATGTGAGGCACAGAGTGTTCCCAGCATTAAGAGCACCCAAAGATGTCTGGCAACATCAGGAGAGATCTCCAGGAGTGACCAGTGTTGTAAAGGGATCCCTTGGTCTCGCTACACTATTCCAGAGTGATCTGTAACAAGACTGTACCAGGACCTTTCTCCAGAGTCAATCTAGCAAAACCCCTCCTGCACATGTCTGCTTTGGCAGTATCCTCTGAAAGAAAAGTTGACGCCTTTGTCACAAACGTCCAGTTCTAGAGTTCTCTGAAGATGCTGTTTACTGACTGCTCACATGAGAGCATCCCACTGTAAAAAGCATCCACCCACAGGCCTGACTCTGTCCAGGCGCCCCTCTGAATCCCCCCTTTTGATATATACCATGTGTTTATCTGATGCTCCATTCGTCTTATGGGTTGGAAACTTGCTGTTTGCATGGAAGAACTCAAACACAGCCCTACGTTCACATCTGCTGTCTAATGTGTGCTGCAAGCGGCAATAAGTACAGCTTGAAGTAATGATGTGTTACAGAGACTCTTTTCCTGCTGCCCTCTTTTTTCCCCACACAGGGTTGATTGCAGGGTATCAGGCTCCATGCATCATTTGCATACCTCAAGTGTAGTCAAGGCAAAGAATCACTATTGAGACCATACGTAGAACCCCATGTGCATAATTACTAGGATTGTTCAGAAGTTGAGTCATTCTTGGGGCTGCAGATTTTTTTTGTTCATGTTGTTCTCTTAAGCGAACTGTTATTCGGAAAAAAGTATTCTGAGCTCTGCTGATTGGCGGCACTGACAATCAGGGGAGCTTTTTTCAACACTGAATTTAGGGATGTATGCTTTATTATCCGCTGGGTCATATTCTAGAACTGCTTTATCACAGTGTTCATGATGAAGCCAAGCCAAATCTATGCACTGTGCCAGTAGTGTTAGTCTGGCATGGTGCCTGGAGGCGATTTGCAAGCACTTGCAGAAATCTTGCCTCATTAACAATCATGTGGCAGGGGAGGACCAAACTATGCGGCACGATTGACCAAATGATGTGGCACGAAAAAGCAAATAATGCTGCCGAATACAGAAGAATAGTATATATAGCTCTTAGTATTACCTCATCATTTTGCCATTTTTCTTATTAGTACCAGGTTGACATCCAAATACAGTAATAAGCAACTGAATGATAACCAATCAACCTTTGCCTCGAGCCTTCCTTTGCGTGGCATCATGGGTCGCCACAATTCTAGCAACTCTTGATCTATTTGAGCGTGGAACAATTTTTTGTTTGGGGGGGGGGAATATCTTTATTTTATGCAACAGATGACGGATTACGTTGCGAATGAAGAAAAAACATAATTATGCGGAACACACCGTGGCCGCAGAATCGCATAATTACAGTGGTCCTGGACACCAATCATACAAACGCCATTGGAGAGGAGCGAATGCAGAGATGGAGGCTAGCAATGGAGAGCAGCCCTCTATGCATGCATTGACATTCACTACGTGCCAGTATTCGGGCCTTTGAAGGGACAAGGAGCACTATACCAAAAAAAAGGGTCAGGTTGCAAATGAAATACCAAGGAAGCTTGGTGCGGTTCATCGGTCTGCTGATCCCTCGACCCCATGCTGGAGGCCCACACCTGCCACTCACATTGTAGGAGCTGTCCCACATGGACTGTTCCATTTTCAAATGTTTACCAACTCAGAAGGGAAGTCAGTAAACTTTAAGGGGTATAGTCACAAGAACATGTGATAACTACCGCAAGAGTAGCGTAACGCAACTTTCAATATGGCAAGCCATCGCGGGAAAATAACCCTGTGTCAACATGGAATTCACAACCAGGCAGTACCATGTGATAGTCTGCCGACACCACGGACAATGTCTGCGATACAACCACCCCGACGGAGATAAAAACACAAACCAGACACCAGAAAACCTGCGATTAACCAGCAGGGACAGGGGGGCGGGGGAGTTGGGCACAATGGCACACTTGCACAACTATGCACAGCACAAATGCAGACAAACCAAGCCCAAGAGTAACAACACCAACCAGGAGCACAAGTCACACAACCTGGCAATGTCACACCACTGAACAAGCACAGATGTAAACACAACACTGCCTGAAAGGGAGAAGGATGAGCCAAATCAGAGCTGAAGGGACATCTCACACACAATGCAGCACACACACATAGGAAGCAGAGCACACCAAAATTCAAAACAATGTGGTACAAACACCAACCTGTGCACAACCAAACACAGGACACAAGTGCACCTGCCTGTGGCCGGTAAATGGCCATACGCATCTGACAAAGCACGAAACAGGAACATGATAATGCACAAGTACAAACACACAGTCCTGACGGGGTAGCAATGCACGGATGGCAGGGAGCCAGTGAGTCTGTGACACACATATTGGTAAACAAATCAAGACACAACACAGTTGGAGACAAGTGAAAGTGAGGAAACTTTATCAACAAGTGCGAGTCAGTACGGCCAAGAGAAGTGCCACGATATGCAGATCAATGCAGCAGCATGTCTGAATGAGGAACGTAGGAAAGCGCCCATGTCCGCCTCGGGGGAGTCCATCACCAACACAAGTCAGTGCCAACCAGCGTTGGTTTTCCGCCTCTGGATCATGGGTCCAAGCCAATGCAGCCATTTTTGCTGTTGTTTTGGGACATGTGGCCAGATTCCAAACATGCAACCAGGCGTCGGGACACGTGCAATGGGTCACATCCAGTCGTGGCTGCAGGTACCTTGTCACTCGTCCATGAACGCTAGTGTAGCTGCGTAGGCCAACATCTCCAATGAGGGATCGTCGTCCACCACATCTGACATGTCGTCGAGGTAATCCATCAGCTGACCCGGACAGATGTGCTGACTCCAACCACTGGACCCAATGTACAGCAAAGCTCAATCGGGTAGTGGCTCAATGTGCTCACTGCACACGACGACTCGTGAAATCTCCCAGGTCCAGTTTCCAGCCTGCATGCCAAACATCCATGCATCCCATAAGTGGGCATCCTGGTGACACTCCTGGTCGTGAGCCAACAGGGGGCACACACACACATCAAAATCCGGGTCACCTACCGCTACGTTGGAGAGGCATACATCCATGGACCACTCATATATGCACGAGCAACAATGCAACACAGGCTGCTCGCAGATGACGTGCTCAAGGCGGAATCTCAGCCGGTAACTGATCTGCAGCACTGCCAATGGCAGTGCCCCCAGTGCATGCAGCAGACGTGCACGGTAGAGCTCCACGTGGCTGGAGTAGACCATGTGTCTGGGAAGGTCTGCCATTGCGTCAGTGGCTCTGCTTGATGCGGCACTGGTCTGCCTTGAGACAGTCCTGTGGATGAAATGGCACAGCTTGCTACAATGAGCAGTGTCTGTGTGCAATGGGTGCAGGCCTTGGGTGGGAGTACGTGTGAAGGCCATGTCACGCACGCAAACTACGACCATGGACTACTGCGTGTGGGATGTGTACACGTTGGTCTCATGCCAGGCAGTGCGTAGTGTGGGAGTCGCAAGCAAATGCTATCATACCTGTCAGGGGGTGCTGGGCATATGCAAGTTCCTACTCGGAGCTGCAGATGTGCTACCGCCTGATAGTACAGACAAAGGACCTTTCATCCCTACAGTAACTTCACCAGCTGCATGCATACAGGAGACGTACAGAGGCCAGTCGTGGATGTGGTGGTACGTCTGCGACCCTGGGAATCATGGATGACATGCCCAGCATGATGCACATGGGCGGACTCACTGTGTGTCACGTCGCCACACAGCTGCGCCTCCCTGCCACGGGCACCCACACTTGTGTGGGCTGCACAGTTGCTTCACGTACACTCCTACGGGACACCATTCTAATGCCTGTCCGCGCATGCCCAGCACCATGCCAATGACACCGCGATGCTGGCCTGTGAAGGTGTGCGCCCATCTGGGTGTAGGCCAATTGTCCGGACAGCGCAGACACAGGTGTCCAGCCCATGGCTGGCTAGGATCGCACTGCGAATGAGGCCAGGCAGCCGACTCATGCATCGGCAAAACTGATACCCATCACACCTGACATGCATGTGCCAAGACCCTGAGCGTCCTAGCGCTCCTACATGTCCCCATACCTGCGGGCCCGTCCTCCTGGTACATGCCACATTGCAACATCGTGTGCCACCGCTGCACATCATCGAAATGTAGCTGGGATCTATCATGCCCTGGATATCCCCATCATGGCATTGCTGCCACAAGGCCTGGTGCTGATGAATGCTGCTGCCCCCACACCATTCACATCTCTGCCCCTGGTGTGTCAGTGCCTCCCAGTGCGGCCGGCGTATCCACTCAGGCACCTGATGTGTCAGTGGCACACAGTGCCGCAGCCGTACTGCTACACCCACAGGTAGGGCAGGGCACACATCCAGGGACGAGGACGTAGATGGGTTTGTGATCCGAAGGAGGCACTGGCATTAATTTCCGCCACATGGCCTGTTTCTGCTTGTTCCCGCACATGGCCTCATGACCTTCCACTGACCCCCGATACACTCCGACGCACTCACCTTGGACAGCGACATGGACTGCCACATCATGTTTGATGACCAATGACACAGCAGACAGACTGCGGACTGTACCCTTCCTCTTCTGCAGTACATATCATCCAGGGATGGACTCTGGCTGGCCCTCCACGGGCCCATATTGTGTAGTGTGCTCGGCATTGCCCTGTACCGCTCCAGCTACGTAACTGCACTGGATGTGCAAATAAACATCCAGTGTCGCACTGCTGTCTTACATCATTCAGGTATGGATGTGTGGTTGAATGTGGGGACAGTGCCTTCCATTGCGTCAATGACGTTCATCCTGTGGGATGCCAGTCAGAGGGTGAGACATTGCATTTTGTGTACCGGATCCTGTGGACACTACAACAGGGTCACACGCATCAGTCAACTCCTTGTCCGAATATGGACTGGACCACGGCCAGAGCCCACGAGTCATTGTTGCAGGCCCTGCACTGGTCCAGCGTACAGCAGGCCAGACCACTCCGCTAACGCTCCAAGGGGGGGCCATCATTGCTACCCATCGCAGGCGTACTCGCTGGTGGTGTGCAGGTCACTGGTCTAGTTGTCAGCATGTCACAGCCACTCCCTGAGGGCAGGTTTTCACACACACCACACCCATCGGGCACAGGCATCACAGGCCATGTGACTCCGCCAACATAAGGGGCCGACGACGTCACATTCCCCTCTTCCAGTGGTAACTGAATGACGGCCGCTCCAAGCTTCTCATTCACAAAGGGCCCATGAGTTGTTGCGCACAGGGTTGGTGTCGTCCGAGGCCTTGCGGACGGCACAGGCACCCCGCCACGGGACGGTGACTTTGGGTGCACTGATTCAGTGGCACCTTAAGCTGCTGAGCGGGTGTGCAGCCTGCGATGGTGCCGGGTGAACTAGTATGTCCTCTGCCATGGAGTAATCAAGACCCAGCACCAAACGTGTGACCTGTTGGCCTGCGGAGCATGGCTGCATGGTGTGGGGGAGCCATGTCTGCGGGCCCCGGGGTTGTGGTTTGAAGCAGCATGTGGTGGGACCTCCTGTCTACGCGCCGGTGGCAGAAGGTGAGCAGTGAGGCCTGGGTGTGCATGGGCGGGCACGCTCCGTGGGCGGCGGGAGAGGTTGGGGTGCCTCTGCCTGGGTGTGCATGGGCGGGCAAGCGATGTTGTCTTGTGCAGGTGTGTGTACTGTGCCAGTCATGTATCTGGACTCTGTTTCAGCTCATGGCTCTGACTCAGATGTGTGACCTGGTGAATTGCAATACATACTGGCACGTGGTTGGAGACACACCGGTCGCAGCAGGTGAGGAGTGTGGCCTGGGTGCGCAGGGGCAGCACTCTCTCTCTCTCTCTCTCTCTCTCTCTTCTTCTCTCTCCTTCGCTCTTTCTGTCCTTTGATGTGCATAGGACACACCTTCTCATCATGTTTTTTGTCTTGCGGGCTGGGACCTATGGATTGTCCCGAGGGGAGCAGCCATGTGTCTTCATTTCATTTCAATGTTAATTTTAATAAAGTTTCATTTGTTGCTTCGAAAGTGAATGTGTGCTGCTCATTTCTGTGTCGACGCATGCATGTCACCAGTTGTGATTGTGCGACGTCAGGCAGATTATTTTGTACATGTTTAGGTGTAGCTGATGTGGCATGACTTTGGTTGGGGGTGTGCCAGGGAGGGGTGGTCCTGGGGGTGGTGGTGGTGGGTGTTGTGGCCCTCTTGGCATGATGGGTGGCTCCATGGCATCTGTTGCCCTTCTGATGTGGCCCTGGGCTGTGCTCCCTTTTGTGGTGCAGGCTGCTGTTCGACTTTACACCAGGTCAGAGCAGGTGCAGATTTCCTGGTGCTAACGCGCCTTATCGCCTGTTTTGTGTTTTTATCGCAGATCTGGCTGGCCATTGAGAATGTTGAGGTGTGATGTTGTCGTGGCTTTTGGCATGGGAACGCCCACTCTGCATCTCATTAGCGATAGTTGCGGGGCCCTCTGTGGCGATGTTTTTTGCAGCTGCTATCACAGTTAAACTGGTGCTGTGGGCTGTTAGCACCAGCTTGTGAATGGGGAGGTAAATTTATCACAACTTTGGCTGCGATAAAGTGTTTTTAATTTGGCGATAGTTCCTTGTGAATATGCCCCTAAATGTTTTGACATACATTTCCTTGCAAATCATGAGGAAAGAACTTTGCTTGATTTGACCTGGTGGTTTCCCGTGCTTAGCTCCAGCACTTAATTCTCAACACATGCACTACTGACAGTTCACCACATGGTGGCGCTGTCTGTCAAGTTGTGAGATGAGCACAGCAACAGTGTCTAATAACGGAATATACTTTAAAAATGAATAATATCTGCGGGCCACGCCATTCTTATAGCTTTGGGCGGTCTGGAATAGCCTAAATTGTCACACTTTTGTGACTTGTGTGATGGTTATTTGTTGTATTGTTACTGCCAGTGGCAGTGCTGGCAAGGGCAATGGGTGGTGCAAGGTGCAGTGGCCTTATGAGAAGGGCCCTGGGACTTACTGTTTTACAAATTAAGCAGTGGGTAGATAGGAATGCTGCTTTGGTGCCCCTTTTTGATTTGCAAGGAATGATAACTGTTAAGCCCTATTCAGGGGCCACAGGGCAGGCAAGGGCAGCTGACCCTCAACTATGGGGTTTGAGGTCCTTTACAACTGATGATCTTGTGTCCATCTTCTATGGCTCTGCAAAGTGGGCCGAGTATAACCCCTTCAGCGATTGACTCTCTGGGTAATGACACTGAGATCACAGGCATCGCTGGGAGCTAGTGTGGGGTGCACCAGCTCAGCACTAACCAATCAACCAACAAAAACAATAATTCCACCTCCAGCCCGGGACTCATCCTTTCAAAAAAGAAAGTACTTTAACCACACAGTTGAAATAAATATTACACAGTGCCAATAGTCAGACAAGTCAGTGTCCATAGGTGCAATTCTTCCTCTAGGTGCTATACCGCCCAAAGTCCTGCCACAGCTATTGCCTCAAGGGTGGCCCCTTAACTCTGGACTCCTGTTTAGGAAAGCATGAGACAGTCTGAGTCAAGCATTGGCACAGCTTTCAGGCTCACAATCAAATGCACACTCAGAGTCAGGACCTGATTTATAGTTTGGTGCAAAGGGTACTCAGTTGCAAATGCACAGGAGAACCCTCCTAACCATGGCCGGACTGACAACCCAAAACAGCCTTGGCTATTTTGTCAGCCCCAGCCCCCCACAAAGCGTGAAATACTGCTGCTTAACAAAACCAGTCCCCAGCACTGCTGCTTTTGTTATCGGGGGACGGTATTGCAGCATCACTGCAAAACTGGGCCCCAGTAACCAAACTGGCCCCCACTGCTCCAAAACCGGCACTCTTCCAGCCTCCCGGGCAAACACCCGATGCCTGCTACGGCCAGTCTGGCCCTGCTGCTCACCAAACCCTCTGCCCATCTGCCTGATTTAGAGATGAGTGGACCGTGTGTTTTTTGTCGACCCTCTACCTCTACTTCTCCCTCCAGGGTAGATCACTAGCTCTGGATCTCCCCTATAGAAAATCCAAGGACACTGTTACAACCCATTCCAAGTTGTGGAACTCAGAATGATGCAGTCATACTGTCTAAGTATATAATGCACACTCCTATATCCAGTTTTACTCTGTGTGGTATTACTGCTGCACATAAAGGGGTGCTTGGAAAGTGGACCTGAGCCATTATTTGATGTAGATGTATTTCTCTTGTATGACTCCTGCCAAAGCCCCAAGGGTCCCCCTCTCCAACTGGATAGACTTCCTTAAAGACTTCACCTGATTATGAGTTTTACAGTCCACAGACAGCCAGACTTGTGGGGGCACGGCAGTCTCCCGACCGCCCTATTTTAATTAGGGCGGTCGGACCACCATTGCCACACCAGAGCCACCAGGGACCTGTCGTTCCTTGGCAGTGTTTCAGCGGTCAGGAATTTCCTCTTCGCCATGGTTTTCATGGCCCTTTCTCCTCCATGAAAGACCTGGCGGAGAAGAAACAAAAGAGGCCCTACAAGGTCCCCTTGTGGCAATGCACCATGAGGTGCATGCATGGGGGCACAACGTGTGCCACCCTGCGTGTATGCACCCCAGTTCCTGCATGGCATGGACTTTTCAGTCCATGCCGTGCCGGGACTGTTTTTGGCATTCCCATTGTGGTGCCTATTTATAGAGGCACCGCCGTAGGAATGCATATAAAAAGTCCACAAGACACAGGGGTGTAACACAGGCCCCCGCAGCCCCTGCTGTGCAGGGTGGCCCCCAAGCTCCAGGGGCCCCCTCAGCACAGCACCTCGGCCAGAGAGCTCCTGATAAAGTCCAGAGGGGGCCCCTACATGTACCTTGCAGGGGGGCCTGCTCAATTTTCGTTACACCACTGACCAGACAGGAGGAAACTCCTAATCTAGCATGCGACCAGACCACAGGTTTGGCGGTGCGATGGCGTGCTGGACCCACTGCAGCACCGCCAAACTCGTAATCAGGTCCTTAGTGTTTTTTCATCTGAACCCTACTCAGTGCAGGGCCGGTGCCCTATATGTTTTGCCAGCTTCCACCCACTTTCCTCCAAACACATGAGCTCGGAATTATACTTTATGATGTGAGTAAAATTGTGGGGGCAGATACAACATTCCACAGTTTAGTGTTTGTCTGTCTCTGGGAACTGATGGTAGATGCGCCCATCACCACAACACTGCTGCTCTGGCAGCTGGAGCTATCATTTCCTTTAATGTAAGTGTAGTGAGGAGGTCCACTCAGGAAGGTTGTAATCAAAGATGCTTTATTAAAGCAGGTAACAAGTAGTAAAGTTCTAGACAACAAGTAGTTAAGTTGTGAAGGAGAGCCCCACCAGGAGCAGCCTGTCTGCAGGACTACAGTAAGACCCTTGTTTGGATTCACTGGAAGGGTCATTGTGTACACTTAGGTCCATACTGTCTTTAACCCCTTCCACGCGCATGACGGAACCACGCCGTCATGAGCCACGGGCGGCGTGTGCTCATGACGGCGTGCTTCCGTCATGCTGCGGCCGCTCCGCCCACGCGGCACTAATTCCCCGCCTGTGCAGGCGAAAAACTGAGTGGGCGGAGTCGTGACGGAACCACGCCGTCATGAGCACAGCTCGCCCGTGACTCATGACGGCGTGGTTCCGTCACGAGCATGGCGGCGCCGCGCTCACCTCGAACCCCCCCAGCGCAGCGGCGGGATTCGCACTGCTGCGAAGGGGTTAACTTGTTTTATTTTCAAACAATGGGGCCGCTTTTGAAGTTCCCTGGTGGAGCAAAACACTTACTGTAACTCACCAATGCGGTCTCATAATATGGCTGACTCAGCCTCGTTGTGAAACAAATGACAAACGGTTTTGTTTGGGGGTTTATTTGCACCGCGCGCACCTGCCGCCAAGCGCCTCGCCTCGGGCTTCCAACGCGCTTTGCAGATTGCATCCTCTTGCCAGAGGTCTTTCGGTCATTTCATTCACTGCTCAGTCTGCTTCTTTGTGATTAGAAAAGAACCTAATTATTTTCAGTAATTAAGTGTGTGGCAATCTGCACGACACACCGGGGGAATTGTGAGGTTTGGCTAACAGTCTATAATTGGGGACGGTGCCCTTTAGAAAAAAAAGATATTTGTGCAGCTCACGCCTGCATTTAATTCCACTCTTACTTCTGGCGAAAGAGATGCCTTGCCGGGTGTACAGACAGCCGTGAGGTGTTACATGGCTGGAACAATCTTATTAAAAAGTGAAAGCGTCTGAGTGAATAAGGCATGTAACATGAGCATCGGTCAGACACCAGCAAATATAAAATATCTGCCTGCTTTAATTGAGCAAGCTAAAGCAACACAAAGTTCACAAGCAGAATCGGTCAAAACAGCAAATATCCCTTATCACAAAAGCAGTTTCCAACACAAACTTAATGAAAACCTAAAAGTTGCAGATGCTCACAGACAAGTAAACAGGTGAGAGTATGGCCAAGTCCGAGACAACATCTGGCCTAAAATGAACTGAAAAGCTGAGGGGCCTCCATGGGGAACATTGAATGTTGACAATCCTGATGACAATGGCAGAGGCAACAGGGCATCCTATCCAAAATCCCTGAACAGTAACTTTCTTAAGCCCTTAAATCAACTTTTGAGCACATCTACCTAATAAAGTAGAACAGTTCCACAGCCGAAGGACTTTACCCATAACGGGGTATACCCAAATCACCCTCCTATACCTGGGTAAGGAAAATACAGTTTCAAAAAAGGTGGTATGGAGGAACTGATATCTCTTCTTTTACTTACTAAAAGGGAACATCTAATTACCCTATCATTGGTTCATTGTCCCATTACAATTTATGAAAAGTTCATTTAAACAAAACACATACCACAAAGACATTCTTTGGAAAGATCAATCGTTATTATTTCTTTTTAGACTGAAAAACATAAAATATATATATATATGCAAACATTTACATCACAAACATTTATAACACAGAAAAACATAAATCAAATTGAAGTTGCCAGTACCCACTTATTTCTATCAGCTACAGTGTTCACACAATTATTCTAGGTAATCCACTGTGAGGTAGTCCTCTATGCACACGAGGTTCTCACACCTCTACAAACATTAATCAAGTGCGCACAACCAATCATGATAATTCTCATATTTAGAGCAGACTCTTCTTGTCAAAAACTGTCGACGCGTTTCGACCCCCAAATTCTTTCGGGCCTCTTCAGGACCAGGGTAAAGGAACCAACATGGTGAAGGCTACTAATGGCTCATTTCCAAACTCTTTGTACCCCTCTTAATGTGATGTGGACCGTGTCAAAAGGTTCAGAAAAGCCTCTCCTTATTCGAATCTGGTCTGTATTCGGCCATAAACTTCACTCATGTATCAACAGTCTCGCATGGAACAATTTGCGCTAACCACTACGGGTCCAGTAACTTAAAAACGGCTCCATCACTTCTGTGGTAAGGACGTAAACGTTGATACGTTAGCGAGACAATTGATACATGAGAGAAGTTTAGCTTAGAGCTTAGATCTCTGGACACCCGACAAGGCAATGGAACAAAGGCAGAGTGACTGATTCCTTCTAGACAGGGCCTGACTGGTCTATACGGCAATCAGACAATACCAGACCGTCTGGTCCTACAGATAAGCATGTGAGCTGGTATTGTGGCTTTAAGGTGGCCTGTTTTAGGGTGTGCTGGTAATGTTTTTACTGTTGATTTCCCATATATTAAAACAAACTTTTCCTGCTGCAAGTTCGAATCCATGCAGTGCTCCACACCTTGCAAAATACTTATAGAAGTGTGTTCAAAACTACCTTGATTCACGAACAGTGGTTACTTATTTAGGTGTCAAATTCACCAATGCCTGCAATGGCCTCTTACAAGAGGATCATATATACATTAGAAGGCCGACTACCAGTGTTTGAGCTGACATGGGGCAAAAGATCCTCGATCAAGAGCGAGCTCTTGGCCACTATATGGTGAACGCAGTCAGACAACGTGACAGATTACCAAAGACCGGCCATTTTTCCCAGTCCATCATACATGGGGGCTAAAGATTTTTTCCCCTATCTTCCTCGTGTACTAGTGAACAGGGGCATCACACTATTTCATTGCAATGACACATAGACAACTCATTTTATTAACATTTGGAGTTAGACCAGACAGGAGGGTGAGACTACTGGGAAATGTACGGATTAATTTTGACACTGTGGGGCTTATTTAGAAGTCCCTTGCGCCACTTATGCGTCACTTTTCCCATGTTAAAAGTGACGCAAAAGTGGCGCAAGGGGCTTGTAAATCTGCCCCTGTATGTTTCCTGAGTAAGGGTGCATCCTATAGTTATACCGTACGGGGAACAGAGAGTGTAGCGTATCTCAGTTTCTGTTGAAAGTCCCTCCTGCTTTACACTGGCTCTCTATACCTGACACGCCCCTCCATCCTTATTTGTAATGTAACCTCTTTTGCTGTTAGCCATACCACTGGGCTGGGATAATGTTTCTTGAGATGTATGCTACTTCTCCTTTTCTTCTCATGCTCTGTGATATTCTGTTCCGTAAACAAAATTTATATAAAAAAATACAATTCGCTAATGGGGGTCCCCTTTAATTTGGTGCCCCGGTTTATTTTTTATCCCATGCTGCCCATGCCCCTCATAATGCCACAACAGCGGTTAACCATTTTGTTTTGTTGCTGCAGCAAATAACCAGATTTTGATTTTTTTATATGGTTGTTCAGGATAAAGGCTGCATGTGGAGGATGTATACAACAAAGATTTAGACTCTTCCTTCCACATCAGATTTAATGAACGATAAAATACAGTTGATAAAACGCCACTGCAAGGCATCTAGATGAGATAAAATAGCAAATAACACCCGTTTGCATTGCTGTAATTTAGATTAAAAAGCAGCATTCAATAGGGTTACTAAACTATCCTGTGGGTAAAACTTAACAGTTGGAAAGTAGATGGAGGTTTGTTACAAATAGTTGTGGGAATCCAGTGAAGGAACACTAGGGATGGGTCGTTGAGTTGTTGATTTTCTATCTGCCTAACAAAGGGGTATGCATTGCCTTTATTTTCCCCTTTTGCTGATCTCCCAATCTGCCTCTTCAGTTGTGATGTATTTCCACCTAGTTTAAATGGTGTCACTATGTTCTAGCTCTTGTCTGCAGAAGACATAGCTTTGCTGACGTACAATCCGGTGTTTTACAAACGTTATTGGTGCAGATGAATAACTCACAACATATTTGTGAAGTGCACTTGTGCAGTCACACACTTTTAAGGTTTCTTATTTACAATGAAACATTTACAGGCCTCTTGTTTGTGGAGGGCTGAATCGTTTGCAAGCTACTATGGGCCAGATGTACAAAAGGTCTACTTTGTACTTTCCTAATTGCAATTTTTTGGTGAATTGCAAGTAGGTAATTGCAAATAGAATGTATGATGGAGGTGTAGCCATACTTTCTGACTCGCATTTTAGTCACTTCTTTATTTTGCTTATCACATTTTGCTATTACCAAAATCGCGATCTTGGTCGTAATTGTGACCACGACTGCAAACACAGAGAAAGACTTCTTGTTTCTGGATAACGACCTCAAAACCAGGAAGTACTTCTCATTTTCATCCTGGAAAGCAGAGAGGAGGTGGTGCTCAGCTTGTAGTGCAATTTGCAAATTTCAACAGCAAGCCACATCTTACTACACCAGCAATGGCAAGTCAAGAACCTGAGCAGGAGGCAAGGGGCACAAAAAGAAAACTCAGGTTCCCTGAGAAAGAACTTGAAAAATAGAGGAATGCTGCAACAATCATGACTACCTTTTTGGGAAATCTTCCATGAGAGCCCTGGGAGCCCAGGACAAACATATGGCGAACAATGGACGGAGCGCTGAAACTTTTCAGACACTAACCCCAGTCACAGATCTGGGTTAAATCCATCATTGTTCTTTAGCTCACTTTGCCACCCCAGTTCAGACACAGCTATATGCAAATCAGTCTTGACCATGTGCCTCATGGGAACAGTACAGCCCGAACTGCCAAGCCATGTCTTCCCTGGACCGGAAACAAACATCCTGGGACCAGTTTCAGCCTAACAGCCCTCACCAGCCAGGTTAGCTTGAATCCAGTGGCAAAGTGAGCAAGGGACAAATGTCTGGGCATACCCTGCCAACTTAGCACGAACAAAGCAAACACAAGGAGATGATGGCCAGAGCACTGAAACTTTTCAGACACTCACCCTCAGTCACAGATCTGGGTTGAATCCATAACCATTCTTTAGCTCACTTCGCCACCCCAGTTCTGACACAACTGTATGCAAATCAGTCTTGACCCGGTGCCTCATGGGAACAGTTCAGCCTGAACTACCAAGCCATGTCTTCCCTGGACCGGAAACAAGCATCCTGGGACCGGTTTTGGGCTAACAGCCCTCACCAGCCAGGCTAGCTTGAATCCAGTGGCAAAGTAAGCAAGGGACCCACATCTGGGCATACCCTGCCAACTTAGTGCGAACAAAGCAAACACAAGGAGATGATGGACAGAGCGCTGAAACTTTTCAGACACTCACCCCAGTCACAGATCTGGGTTGAATCCATCATCATTCTTTTTTTTTTTTAAACAGATTTTTATTAAATTTTCTATTTTTCAACCTGTCAATCACAACATGTTACAGTCATACACAATGTACTGATGCATTGAGGTCATCGTACGGTGTACATGCATTATCATCAACAATAAGTGTATGGCACAAGAATACAACTATCCCATCCTTCCCTCCCTCCCCTTACTTCATCTGGCACCGACCTTTCCTAGTGTATATGTCAAGGTGTTCCCGTGTCTACTCCCAACTGCACGCAAGCATTCAAAGGGGTATGTATGCGTCCCATAGTGCAGGAGTCACAAACAATGGAATTCCCTAAACTTGGAAAATGGAAAACAGGGGCTAGGTAATAAAACAGTTGTTATGTCCGAGCTATCGGCACAGGTGGTGGGGCCAAGGCCCCAAAGGCTTCCAGGATACTGTCCCAGTCTAAAGAGATAACCCTTTTGAGCAATCCCCGAGCCTCCTCCCGACGAACCCATCATCATTCTTTAGCTCATTTTGCCACCTCAGTTCAGACACGGCTATATTCAAATCAGTCTTGACCCTGTGCCTCATGGGAACAGTCCAGCCCGAACTACCAAGCCATGTCTTCCCTGGACCGGAAACAAGCATCCTGGGACCGGTTTCGGGCTAACAGCCCTCATCAGCCAGGCTAGCTTGAATCCAGTGGCAAAGTGAGCAAGGGACACACGTCTGGGCATACCCTGCCAACTTAGCACGAACAAAGCAAACACAAGGAGATGATGGCCAGAGCGCTGACATTTTTCAGACACTCACCCCCAGTCACAGATCTGGGTTGAATCCATCATCGTTCTTTAGCTCACTTTGCCACCCCAGTTCAGACACAGCTATATGCAAATCAGTCTTGAACCTGTGCCTCATGAGAACAGTCCAGCCCGAACTGCCAAGCCATGTCTTCCCTGGACTGGAAACAAGCATCCTGGGACGGGTTTCGGGCTAACAGCCCTCATCAGCCATGCTAGCTTGAATCCAGTGGCAAATTGAGCAAGGGACCCACGTTTGGGCATACCCTACCAACTTAGGGCGAACAAAGCGAACACAAGGAGATGATGGACAGAGCTCCGAAGCGTTTCAGACACTCACCCCCAGTCAAAGATCTGGGTTGAATCCATCATCGTTCTTTAGCTCACTTCGCCACCCCAGGTCAGACACAGCTATATGCAAATCAGTCTTGAACCTGTGCCTCATGGGAACAGTCCAGCCTGAACTGCCAAGCCATGTCTTCCATGAAATGGAAACAAGGGGGTTTCCCATGAGTAACAGGTGTGCCAGAAGTTCAGGGAGCAGTAGTGGCTGGCACCTCACAAATGGGTAGTGGGCCACAGATGGTGCTGGCAGCAGCAGGGCTTCTTCCCCCTCAAAGAAGCTACGCCGCCAGGTATGTTGCGGCCATTGCCAAGAGTGGGTCTAGGGGGCGTGCGTTGAAAGCCTGATCAGTTAGGCCAGCACGTGCATCCAGACGTTCAGGATAATATCCGGAAAGGCGCTTATGTGGATACATGTGAGTTAATGGAAGACACTCCTGACAGGGAGGAGAGAAAACGGTGCAAGGAGTGCTCACATTCCATGGTGTGCAGCCATACAAAAAGAGGGTGGAAGAGAGCATCATGAATTGGGTCAGAGGTTTTTCTGTTTTCCAGGCAATCATGGTGGAGAGGTTCACAATTCTGGTGGGGGTGGGGGTCAGTTGGCGTGCTACCAAAGTAGGATAGCTTGTGAGCATGACAAGTTAGGAGATGCAGCTTGGAGAGAGTATATCAAAGAATTTAGCTGTATTAAGGCTACTAAACCCACTATGGGGTAGTATCAGATTAATGTGAATGAGCTACATTGCGCTTACATACGTAATTCAGGCAGTGTGGCAAGAAAAGGGGCATGTAGGGATTTTAATAGAAAAACTTGCTGAAGAGCCCAAGAAACATGCAAGTTTAAGCACTGTTGCTCTTTCTGCAGCCTGCTCTCACACCCCAAGTCTAAGTGTTTCAAGTAAACAAAGGATAGGGACCCCACAAAGCATGGTAAAGGCTCCCTCCCCGGTTAACTGGCAAGCAATGGTGTCATGGTTGAACATCTGTAGCAACACAATGGCAGCACAGTCAATATATGAGGGATTTAATCACGGGTTCAGGATTCGAGCTGAGGCTTGTATAGGTGTGACCTATTGCAGAAATCAGCAATCAGTAAGGGATAATCCTAGTATTGCCAGAAATGAGATTATGAAAGAGAAAAGCTTGGGGAGATTAGACAGGCCTTTTGAGTCCCCCTTTTTGAGAATTTTGTGTGTTCACCTTGGGGATAGTTCGCAAAAAAGACCCAGGGGAGTGGTGTTTGATCCATAACCTTTCAGAACCTAGGGGACAGTCGGTCAATGAGGTTATCAATAGGACATTGTGCCCAGTTAAGTATGTCTCGCTAGATTAGGCATTTGCAATGCCCCAGGACTTGGGACCTTGCAGGCAAAAGCAGACATAGAGTTCGCTTTTCGGCTGCTTCCGGTTCACCCCAAGGATTTTCACTTCTTTGGCTTCCAATTTGAGGGTGCGTTCTATTTTTATAAATGTATGCCAATGGGCTGCTCAGTATCCAGTGCTTACTTTGAGAGGTTTAGTGCCTTCTTCGAATGGGTATTTAGAAAGAGATCAGGACAACATTGGGCACTCCATTATGTGGATGACTTCCTGTTCTTGGACGCACCTGGCACAGATGACTGTGGGAAGGCTTTGCTGTGCTTCCAGGAATTGATGGGTGTATTTCGGGTGCCACTTGCACAAGCAAATACCTGTGGACGAGCAACCACAATCAAACTCCTGGGCATAGAATAGGATTCCAGGGCAGAGGCATCCAGGTTCCCACAGGAGAAGGTCAGAGCTTTTACAAAGGCATTAAAGCATGCCTGAAGGCCCCAAAGGTGATGCTGCATCAGTTATAGGTGGTAGTAAGACAGCTGAATTTTGCACTCCACATTATACCCATGAGCCGCCCATTTTCTAGGTCTATTATGCAGGTCATGTTTAGTCTGAAGTTGAAGGACCACCATACCAGGCTGACAAGTGAGGTTCTCCAGGTCATGAGAAGAGGGGAAGCATTTTGGAGGAACTTCAATGTGGCAGTGGTATGGCCAAGCCCTGCCAAGACCAATAAGGGGTTGGGTCTCTTTACAGATCCTGCAGGCAGCGCTGGCTTTGGGACCATTTTAGGGAGATCTTGGTGCATGCAGTGATGGCCAAGAGACTAGGTAGAATCTGGGCTAGTGGCAAACATTGGTTACCTTGATCTTTTTCCCATTTTGGTGGCCCTCACGATATGGCCAAAACAGTTCCGCAACCAATCAGTGGTATTCTGGTAACATAACAGGGGTGGTGTGCATTAACTAACAAGCTGCAAGGTGTAAAATGATCCTGCAATTATTGAAAGAAATCATACAGCTGTGCTTGAAACTAAATGTTGACTTCAGATATAAATATGTACCTGGTGTATTGAGCAATGCAGCAGATGCCTTATCTTGTTTTAAGATGCAGGTTTTTAGGTATCACCACCCAGAAGCAGCGGAGTTTCCCTCACCATTCCTGGAACATCTATGGCAGCTTGGTGCCCCAGTCTACCAGACCTCTTTGCGGCCAGCTTTGCACCTAGGACAAGGCGTGCCTATGAGGGGACATATAGTGCATATCGCAGGTACCAGGAAGTACAAGGGGTGGGAGGATGGTTTTGATGAGTCAGTAATCTCATTCCTGGGATACCTGACAGGGGAAGGGAGACCTGTGTCCTATGCCAAGTGACATATTATGTCAATGTCATTTTTTGCAGCGATTCTGGGTTACACCGATAAGACAAAAACATTCCTGGTGCAAAGGGCTTTGAAAGGCTGACAGTGCTTGGAGGGGTGTAGACAGGACTCCGGGCGCCTCATAGACACAGAGAAACTGGAAAAGATCATGGCCTGTCGTGACGGGGTATGTAGATCATCCGATGAAGTTCACTTTTTTAGGGCAGCGTTCTCCTGTGCATTTTATGGGGCATTGAGGGTGAGTAAGCTGGTAGCAAAGAATAAAAAAGATCTGAAGGGTGGTCTGCAACAAACAGACATCCAATGGCCAAATGGCTCTCTGGCGGTCACCGTTATCCGTTCTAAGTCTGAACAAATGGGTAGAGGGGATCACATATTGCTGCACCGAGTCTCAGGGAATGACTATTGTCAGCTGGGGTACCTGGAAGCTTTTATTGGCTCACTGGGTGCAAAGGACGTTGTTGTCAAAAGGGACTTTGTGAGTGTAAAACATTTACATAGATAATACACATGAACACACTAAAGCAGCACATTTGTGATAGGACATAGTGTGAAACAATCAAAATGAGAATTAACATATATAAACACTCATAAACAGTACGAATGAACAGTCCTTTATTTACACTCCCAAAGTGCATCCAAATGATGTGTTGTTCATCTCATGACATGAAATGAACAGTATAATTTTGTTCTTAAAAAAGTCACAAGCTTAAGTGAAATAAAGCACACAGGGCCAGATGTAGCAATCCAAATTGCGATCGCAAACGCTGAAATTCACAGAATTTCAGCGTTTGAGATCGCAAATCAGCTGTGTGCAATGTAGGAAGGCAAATACCTACTCGCAAGAATTTAGATAATCGCAATTTGCAATTCCCTAAATGCTATGCTAGTAGGCATCGCAAATTGCGAAATTGCCTTAAGGAATCGCAAAGTACCACCAAATTCAAGTTGGTGGTAATTTGCGATTTCCTTTCAAAAAGAACTTTTTTCTAAGTGCCATGTGGCAGGGCATGTATGTGCGCCGCCACATGTGCACACATGCCCAATTCAGGGGTGCAACAGGGTGTCCTTTTGGAACCCTTGCACCCTTGAAATTGCGCACGCAATTGGAGAGTACCTACTGGGTACTCCCAAATTGCGAACGCAATTTCCATTCATTCCTATGGGCCTCTTGGCCCATAGGAAGCCATTCCTTATTTGCGACTCGCAATTTGCGAGTCACAAATAAGGAATGTGTAGGACTCGCACAAATTATTGTGATTCCTACCGATATAGCATTTTGCGAGTCCTTAATAGCGATTCCCTAAAAATCGCTATTAAAGACTCGCTAAACTGCTTTTACCTACATCTGGCCCGTAGACTTTAGAAATGTATATCTAAGGTTCTATTCAACTTGGTAGTAATAGCCTACCTGGTCATTCCGTTTGTTTGACAATATTAGAGTGGTCCAGATCAGGTAGTGAGAGGACCCAAGCCTTTCTTGTTCTTATAGCAAGTATGGGGTTGGCGGGACAGACAGTTCAAAGGATAGGCAGATAGAAGTCTGACTGCTACAAGTGCTTTGTGAGATTGAACATGTTGTGAATGGCCCCTGTTTTCCTTTCCTTACTATGTTCTCCTGTCAACACAGGTGGAGGAGAGGTTAGGGGTATGTAGTCGCTTGATACTTCATTGCCTCTGGTCTACCCTGGAGCAAGAGGCGTTACAGATGTGCTGGTGCTGGGCCACTCCTATGTGAGGCGCACAAAGAATTTTTATTCTGCAGGTGACTACGCATCACGAGCAAGGAAAAATGGATATCAGCTGACTTACTGCAGTTAGGGAGGGCTGCGGTTGGCCCACTGGAGAACTGCATTGGACAGAATGTTGCCTCGGAGGCTTACACTTCCATGGGTGATAATTGTCCATATGGGAGGCAATGATTTGACGGACCTAGGTCAGAGAGACTTGTTTGATTTGATTGTCTCTGAAATGTGTTGGCTTGGAAAGAAGTTCTATCGAGGCCATAATTGTGTGGTCCAATATTGCCCCGAGGTTGACCTGGAGAGGTGGTAAGTCGGTAAGAGCGATAAATGAGTCGGTAAAATGGTTGAACCGGAAGGTGGGTAAGTTGTTCAGGACAGCCCGGTTGTCAGCCATACCTCATGGGTGCATCAAGGGGGAGCTTTTTCTATTACAGGATGGAGTGCACCTGCCAAAAGAAGGTAACGCAATGTTTCTGGAAAATTTGCGGGCCTGGATAGGACAGTGTGCAACGTCAGTGGGGGAACAGATGATCGGTGAACTATGCTGGCCTGTGGATGGTTGAGGTCAAGATTGGGTGGGGGCACTTTGGCCCCTTTACGCCATCCTTTTTATTCCAAATTTACCATCTTCATCCCTGGACTCTCCAAGGGGTGCTGCCACCAAGTCGAAAGGAGTTGGCAGTGGAGTGGGGAGTTCTGGTCAGTCGCTGACACGCAGTCCTTACCTATCAACCACCCGCCAAGGCGAATTTGGGCACAACCTAGCACCGGCCCTTGAGGGATGAGGCACCTGAGTGTAGGGGGGTGACCGCAGAATGTATTCTAAGGGCAGCCGGGCCCCCTGCACAAGAACTTCCGAGGTGGGAGACCTCCCAGAATGGATGGGAGAGGGAAGGTAGGGCCCACCCATAAGGTGGTCCCCTGATTTTTTGGACGGAGCAGGGGCAAAAAGAAGGGACACAGAGCCAGTCTTGATCTTACTTGGAACGGTTATGGAATATTTTGTTGGTTGCACAGGAACAGACTAGTTATGGTTAGGTGATTCCCATCTACTAGAGTCTCTGTTAAGGCTAGGTCTCAATTGTAAACAAGATGCAAATATTGTGGTTACTGTGCAAAAAGTGTTATGAAAATGTTTTTTGTGTGTGAAATAATAAATACGGCCAGGGGCATTACAACCCCTAACTCAAAGAAATAAGAAATGTGCCCATTGGATTGTTGTGACATTGGGGTGTTTAGGTAATGTTAAGTATTCATGCGACATTGGCGACTCCCTGGCCATATGCGTTTTAGCCTTCTTTGGAGTGTGTATGACTTGGCCTTTTATGCTAAAGTTCCCTAAACTTTTTGCTTTCCCCCTAGACCGTTTACCTGACATTGAGTAACAATTTAGATGCTTTGGGTACTTTGTCACTGCTGATCAGTGTCAAAGTACAAGGGTTCCCTATGTAAAGTGCAGTGGTAATTGGTTGGCCATGATTGGTATGTTTGCCTTACTAGTAAAGTCCCTAGTGATCTGCACTGTGTGTGCCAGAGTTAGTAATGCAAAGGTGCGAGGAGAAGAGAACTCAGGCCTGCAGTGTAGGGCCTGCACGCAGTTTGCTAAGTTAGCATGTTGCCCTGACAAGTGCAACCACTTGTCAGGCCTTACTTTCCCTTTTGCGTACACAGTGGGCACCCCTGTGGTAGGTCCCGGGTAACCCTTGGGCAGGGTGCAGTGTAAGTGAAAGGCAGGACATATACTGATGTGTGTGTTATGTCTTGGCAGTGAAAAACGAAATGGAGTGTTTTTCACTGGTGAAATTCCATCCTGCCCATAGGACAGCATGGGGGAGGATGGGTATTGTGTTTGTATGCCTAGTTTCCCATAAGTTTAAAAGGGAGAGGTGTAGTTTCGTATGTATGAGCTCACAGTGTCATAACACATCTTTCTATGAAAGTGGTTTTGTCACTGTGTGTTCAGAAACCACTCTTTTAGAAAGTGGCTGAGTTTTGTGCTTTAAGCATTTCTGTGTGTCTCTGCTGAATGTGGATTGACTTTCTGGATCTGAGAGGGGAGAGGAGCTGGGGGAGGTCTTGACCCAGGGAGGTGTTGAGATGGCACCAGGCTGACCTGCATCTGGAGAGTAGGCGGAGGAGAAGCCCCGGGAGGTGAAAAGGCCTGGGTTGCGGCTATAAAACAGTTGACCCATCTCCTGCTGAGTGATTAAGGTGACACTGGAAGGGAGACACCCAGAACTGATTTAGGCAGGGGTCAGGGACCCCTGAGCACAACAAACTTCAAAGACATTTAGGGGTATGACTATGAGAGCTGAAACCCCTGAATGTTGGAATAGAAATGGATTGAGACTGAAAAGGCTTGGACCCATTTCGTGGTCAAGATGAACCTCTGCTAAGGAAGGAACAACTGAAGAGACTGCTGAGAAGGACCAAACCTTGCTTCGTGATCTGGGGCTGGTCTGCAGTTTGCTGTTTTAACCAAGGAAGAGGCTGTTGGGACTGTGCTTTGTGCGCTGGGTCCCCCTGCTTGAAGAAGACTGTGCTTTGTGCTGTGTCTTGTTACCCCAAGGGCCCGAGGTGAGCTGGCTCCCTGTTTGGAAACATAGGAACATAAAAGTTTCCGGAGAAGTTTCAAGCGACGTGGTGGGCACGTGTTCTGGCAGCTTGACACCCTCGGAAGGTGTGCCCTGTGATCTTGGACACACGGAGAAGTGAGACTCGGACACGCTGGGTGCGTGTCGTGGTACACGGGAGGCGTTGGTGAAGAGTGCCTGGTCAACGTGTGCATCGAAGGTGAAGTGAGTCTCAGACGCGCTGGGTGCATGTTGTGGTGCACAGGAGGCGTTGGTGAGGAGCACATGGTCAACATGTGCATCAGAAGTGGAGTGAGTCTTGGACGCGCGGGGTGCACCTGAGTCGCTGGTGAAGAGCGCCTGGTCATCAAGTGCACCGGAGGAGAAGTGAGGCTCGGACATGGTGAGCGTGTCGGGGTTTGGCCGTAGACATTGGGGAAGAGCGCCTGGATATCGGGGCACCGGAGTTGGAGTAAGTCTCAGCAAAGCAGTGTGCATGCTTTGGTGCAAGACTGTGGAGGTGATCAGCTCTTCATTGTGTGCACCGGAAGAAAGCGAGTCTCTGCAGCGCGGTGCACGTGTCTTGGTGCCAACTGAGACCGCAAGAAGGAGTGCCTGGTGAATGTGTACTCAGAGTCGACGTGAAGTCCCATCAGTGTTGTGCCCGAGGAGACCCGGAGGGTGCTGTGGTGAACATGCACCCGGAGTAACGTAATCTCAGAGGCATGGGGTACGTGTGCCCTGTGGCCACCTGAGACCTTACTAACAGTCGCGGACCGGACCAGCAGCCCCGGAGGAGCTGAGCTGCCAGGCCAAGCCGCTGAGGCCCATTGAGAAAGTTCTGAACGGAAGGTCCATTTTGCCGAAGGAGGAGAGGAGAGTGGGATCGCGCTCCCAGGTAAGGTGGATCACTGCCTGGGCGGGGTGCGGGTTTGGAGGGACAATCTCTCGGCCTCTCAGTCCTTCTGGCGACGTGAGCCTTTGCTTCAGCTCAGATTGGGGCCCATACTGACTAAAAGTGTGTCAGTACTGGGGCCAGAGTGAGAAGCTATACTTTATGTCATCGTTGATACGTGTGAGGGGCAACTGTTATCGAAGAGGCTGACTGTCGTAATACACATTGCCAATATTGCTGCTAACGAACTGCCTTTCTGTCTTATGACGCCTGACATTATTTCTGCATAACGAAGTACATGATTGTAGCGCTACGCAGTGCATTATTTCTCCCTTACAAAGTACAGGATTGTAGCGGCCCGCATTGCATTATTTCTTCATTGCAAAGTACATGATTGTAGCTACGCATTGCATTATTCCTTAATTACAAAGTACATGATTGTAGCGGTATGCATTGCATTATTTCTTCATTGCACAGTACGTGATTGGGGTGTGACACATTGCATTATTCCTTCATTGTGCAGTACATGATTGTAGTGGTACGCATTGCATGATTTCTCCAATTGCAAGGTACCGGGGTGTATTGTTACACTTTGTATTATTTATCCTTTGCCCAGCACAGGATTGTATCGTTACGCAGCGCACTATTGTTTGTCCATTTCAACGTGTGTGATTCTAGCATTGCGACCAGCATAGCATTTTGAAAGCAGTGGTTGGGATTTGAACCTACCAGCCAGCCAAAACGTATATTACCCTTTATTATATGTTGGCTTTTGTATCGTGTGGTCTGATCGTATATCTTTTTATATAAAGTTTATACCAGTTTTATCAAACTTGTGTGGAGTCCATTTGTGGTGTCACCAGTGGGTTGCTGTGAGTGTGGTTGCACATACTGTACACTTGTGCCTTGGAGATAGGCCGGGCCGCTCGTGCCAAGCTACTAAGGGGGTGAGCAGGGCTATTTCAAACAGTGTCCTTACTTGGCCTAACGTTGAGTGGGGAGTTCCGGGTCTCGCATTTGGTGACAGTGGTGCGGGACTGGGACTCCGGCTTCCAACAGAGTGTATATACATTTTGTAACTAATAAAGAGCTATGCAATTACATGGATAAGAATAATGCAGTTAGACAGGTTTACCCTTTTCAGTACCATGCTGAGGGGGAAATTAGGATATGATCATTTTTTTTAAAGACCTATGCAAGAACATGGATAAGGATAATGCAGTTAGACAGGTTTGCCCTTTCTAGTATCATGTTGAGGGGGGATTCAGGATATGATCATTTGTTTAGAGATATCTATTAGTACCATGGAGTCTTGTTCCTTGGTCTGTAATAACAATCTGGACATATACAGATAAATTGCTTCTTTGAACAGGATGATTTGTGTGTATTTTCAGTGTTTAGGTATTGAACTTGTTTAACATTTTCAATCCCACATTTTATAGACTTTTGCCATTTGTATGTTATATTGTGTATTGTACTTTGTATAAAATTATGTTTGTATGTGTTTATAAGTTGCTTATTTTGGTGTCTTATATGTTTTTTATCAGCCCTGAAGAAGACTCGCTGTTTATGGGATGAAATGTGTTGGCTGTGTCCATGCCATTTGCGTATCTGACAAGATGGAAACAAAGAACAAGTCTTAAATATAACTCTATAGTTGGCCATGGTATCTTGAGCAATAAACTGGATTTCAGCACATTTCTACTTATAGTAACAAATTGGATTTTATCGTATATGAAACCTGATTAAGATATTGGATTTTTACACTGGATTTTATTTATGTGTTTTTTGTACACTTTGCTCTGGTTATATAATTCTAGGATTGATTTGTACAGAGCGCTTCTCACATATTGTGCATTATAATGGTTAAATTAATGTGCTGCCTTTGACTGGAAAAAAGCCTCACTTGTTGACATCTATAAAGTAAAAAATAGATTATAGCACAATTGCATAACATAAAGGAAATTAAAAACACAGCAAAAGCATAACATGGCGCAACACAACACAACCTTCATAACATAATCCAACACAATACAATAATGCAGTACAAAAGCACAACAGCACAAAAACAACACATCGTCGCTACAACAAAAGAAAACACAACCAATTTACACGCGCACACATTACCACCTCCACAAATTTGCTCTCATAATATGGTGGTAAAAGATGTTTGGACAAAGCACTATGTTACTTTCTACTAAAAATATGTAGTAGCACAAGTCAAAATGTTTTGAGATCGATGCCTGTTTTTTATGTAGTGCTGCGAAACATTTCCACACTTTGAATAATGCAGTGCAGAAACCCTCACAATAGCTCAAATTGGTACAATGTAGAAACACTCACACAGGTGACAACTCTAACAAACACTTCAGCAGTCCAGAGATTCGAACGCAAACCTTGCATTTGTGAAACGCCGAGTTTCCTACACACCTACTATTTGTGCAAAGTCAAAACTCCTACCGACCTAATATTTGAGCAGTGCATAAATACATGAGTGTTTCCTATTGGTGCAGCCAAAAAGCGCCCACAGGACATTTTTATTTGCTCAGATATTCTTACACACCTTGGGGCAGATTTATGTTTCCTGGCGCATCCCTGCAAATCAGCAAGGATGCGCCAGGAATGATGCGTCACGCAAGTTTACCCTTGTGCCACACATGATGCGCCGCATTTACAATGCGGCGCATCATGGCGCAGGAATAAACAGATGCGTGACGCATCCGATGGCGTAAGGTTGGCGCAGTGCTTCAGTTGCATCGCAAGCGTGACGCAACTCCAGCACTGTTCCAACCTACCCTATCCCTAACATGGTGCGTCAAGCCTTACGCCTGCTTCAAGCAGGCGCAGGGTTTTGGCGCATCAGCGTTGGGAAAGTGACTCAGTCAAATCTTATAGATTTGACTGAGTCACTTTTCAGGGGCGTTCCTGCGACGGAACGCCCCCCCTCTGTCGACACACCCACGTGAAACCTGACGCAGGTTTTACGTGGCGCAGGGCTTTACATCGTGACGCATCTCCATAGATGCGTCACGATGTAAATATGGCGCAACGTGGCGCAGGGTTTACACCGCCGCTGCATCACAAAAGTGATGCAACGGCGGCGTAAAAGTGGCGCATCTCCAATATAGATCTGCCCCCTTATATTTGTAAAGTGCATAGTATCTTACAAGCCATTTATCTTCAGAGTAGAGAAAGTCTTACATGCCTCTTATTGGTGAACTGTAGAAGCTCTGATAGGACTATTATTTCTTCAGAAACTCTCACAGGTGCTGAGTGTCATACACGGCTCTTATCTGTGAGTCCAGAAACGCTAACCTGCCTCTTATTTGTGCAGCGCAGAAACTGTGAGTGCCTAAACTCTTACATGCCTTTTAACTGTGAATCTCTTACATGCCTCATATGTGGGCAGCGTAGAAACTCACACTCTTATGTGGACTCTTGTCAGTAAAGAAACTGTTACACACCCTCATCTGTGAAGTGCAGATGTTTTGCAGAAACTCTAACACGCCTCTTATTGGTGTAGCACAGAAACACTAAACTGACTCTTACCAGTCTAGTGTAGAAACTCTGTTATCCGCCCTAACTGTGATTTAGGAAACTCTTACACACCTCATACATGTGCAGCACAGAAACTCTTACACACTTCTTCCTGGTGGAGTCTTACATGCCTCTTCTCAATTGTGCTGAGAAGCTCTTAACGCCTCTTATCTGTGGAATCTTCGATGTCTCTTTTGTAAAGAAAAGCTAACACGCATGCTTGTGCAACCAAGAAGCTCTTACACTTCTCTTTATTAGTGTAGAGAGCAAAAAATTGTTCTTGTCTCTTGTGAGGCGCAGAAGCTCTTATACGCCTTTTATCAGTGTAGTGAAGAAACTCGTAGGTGGTTCTTTGTACAGCACAGATGCTTCTACATGCCTCTTTTCAATGTAGTGAAGAAACTCTTACACACCTCTTTGTCCAGTGAACAAGCTCCTACACACCTCTTATCAGTGCAATGAAGAAACCTACATGTCTCTTTGTGCAGCGCCTAAGCTTTGGCACGCCACTAATCAGTGTAGTGTGCAGAAGTCTTTGTATGCTACTGCTCAGTATATTGCACAGAAGTCCTTTCATGCTACTATTCAGTGAAGTGTCCAGAACCTCTTGCATGCCTTTTATTAGTGCAGTGAAAAACTCTCTTACAGCCTCTCATCAGTGTAGCTTGTGGCGCAGAAACTCTTACACAACTCTTATCAGTGTAGTGAAAAACTCTTACATTCTTTCGTGCAGCACAGAAGCTCCTTAGAGCAGTGTGCATAAGCTCTTACATGGCTCTCCGTGCAGTGCAGAAGCTCTTACACTTCTCTTATGAGAGTAGTGTGCCAAAACTCTTACAAACCTGCTATCAGTGTAGTGTGCAGAAACTCTAACACGTCTTTTTGTGCAACACAGAATCTCATTCACATCTCTTGTTAATGTAGTGTGCAGAAGCTCTTACATATCCCTGTGCAGCACACACTTCTTACATGTCTCTTACCAGTATCATGTGAAGAAACTCTTACACGCCAAATTGTACAGAGCAGAAGCTGTTACATGCCTCATCATTGTAGTGTGAAAACATTCTTACATGCTTATTTGTGCAGCTCAAAAGCTCTTACATGCCCTTTATTATTGGAAAGATACTCCTAGATGTCTCTTTGTGCAGCACAGAGGCTCTTCCATGCCTCGTCTCCGCATAGTGAAGAAATCTCTTACATGTCTTTGTACAGCACAGAAGATCTTACACAGCTCTTATCAACATAGTAAAGAAACTCTTACCCATCTTTGTGCAGCACAGAAGTTCTTGCATGCCCCTTATCAGTGCAGTGTAAAGCAACTCCTACATGACTCTTATTAGTGAAGTATGTAGAAACTCTTACACACCCTTGTGCAGCACTGAAGCTCTTACATGCCTCTTATCAATGTAATGTAGTCTAACATGCCTCTTTATGGTGCACATAGGCTCTTACACGCCCCTTATGAGTGTAATGAAGCAACTCTGCACGCCTCGTTGTGCTGCACAGGTCTTACATGCCCCTTCTCAGTGTAATGAAGAAACTCTTACAGGCTTCGTTGTGCTTCACAGAAGCTGCTACAAGCCTTTTATCAGTGCAGTGTGTACAAATTTCTACACGCCCCTGTGCAGCACTGAAGCTCTTACACGCCTCTTATCAGTGTACTGAAGAAACAGATACACGCCTCTTATAAGTGTAATAAAGACACTCTTACTCTTACGCCCCTTTGTGCTGCACAGAAACTCTTACACACTTCTTGTCAGTGTAATGAAGACACGCTTACACATCTCTGTGCTGCCCAGAAGTTCTTACATGCCTCTTATCAGTGTAATGGAGAAACTGTTACACGCCTCTTATCAGTGTAATGCGGTCTTTCACGCCTCTTTGTGCTGCACAGAAGCTCTTACATGTCTCTTATCATTGTAATGAAGTCTTGCATGCCTCGTTGTGCTGTACCGCGGTTCTTACACGCCTCTTATCAGTGTAATGAAGTCTTGCACGCCTTTCTGTGCTGCACAGAAGTTCTTACACGCCTCTTATCGGTGTAATGAAGAAACTGTTACGCGTCTCTTATCAGCGTCATGAAGTCTTACATGCCTTTGTGCTGTACAAAGGCTCTTACTCGTCTCTTATCAGTGTAATGAAGTCCTGCACGTCTCTTTGTGCTGTACAGAGGCTCTTACACACCTCTTATCAGTGTAATGAAGCCTTGCATGCCTCTTTGTGCTGTACAGAGGCTCTTACACGCCTCTTATCAGTGTAATGAAGTCTTTCACACCTCTTTGTGCTGCACATAGGCTCTTACACACCTCTTATCAGTGTAATGAAGTCTTGCACGCCTCTTTGTGCTGCACAGAAGTTCTTACACCCCTCTTATCAGTGTAATGAAGAAACTGTTACACGCCTCTTATCAGTGTAAGGAAGTCTGACACGCCCCTATGCAGCACTGAAACTCTTACACGCCTCTTATCAGTGTAATGAAGCCTTCTAATGCCTTTTTGTGCTGTACAGAGGCTCTTACACGCCTTTTATCAGTGTAATGAAGTCTTTCCCGCCTCTTTCTGCTGCACATAGACTCTTACACGCCTCTTATCAGTGTAATGAAGTCTTGCACGCCTCTTTGTGCTGCACAGAGGCTCTTACACAGCTCTTATCAGTGTAATGAAGTCTTGCACGCTTCTGTGTGCTGCACAGAAGTTCTTACACGCCTCTTATCAGTGTGATGAAGTCTTGCCCGCCTCTTTATGCTGCACATTGGCTCTTACATGCCTCTTATCAGCGTAATGAAGTCTTGCCCGCCTCTTTGTGCTGCACATAGGCTCTTGCACGCCTCTTATCAGTGTAATGAAGTCTTGCCCTCCTCTTTGTGCTGCACATTGGCTCTTACATACCTCTTATCACTGTGATGAAGTCTTGCACGCTTCTGTGTGCTGCACAGAGGCTCTTACACGCCTCTTATCAGTGTGATGAAGTCTTGCACGCCTCTTTGTGCTGCACATAGGCTCTTGCACGCCTCTTATCACTGTGATGAAGTGTTGCACACCTCTTTTGTGCTGCACAGAGGCTCTTACACACCTCTTATCAGTGTAATGAAGTCTGGCAGGCTTCTGTGTGTTGCACAGGAGCTCTTACACGCTTCTTATCAGTGTGATGAAGTCTTGCCCTCCTCTTTGTGCTGCACAGAGGCTCTTACACGCCTCTTATCAGTGTAATGAAGTCTTGCCCTCCTCTTTGTGCTGCACAGAGGCTCTTACACGCCTCTCATCAGTGTAATGAAGTCTTGCCCTCCTCTTTGTGCTGCACAGAGGCTCTTACACGCCTCTCATCAGTGTAATGAAGTCTTGCCCTCCTCTTTGTGCTGTACAGAGGCTCTTACACGCCTCTCATCAGTGTAATGAAGTCTTGCCCTCCTCTTTATGCTGCACATTGGCTCTTACATGCCTCTTATCAGTGTGATGAAGTCTTGCCCTCCTCTTTGTGCTGCACATAGGCTCTTGCACGCCTCTTATCAGTGTAATGAAGTCTTGCCCTCCTCTTTGTGCTGCACATAGGCTCTTACACGCCTCTTATCAGTGTGATGAAGTCTTGCCCGCCTCTTTGTGCTGCACATAGGCTCTTGCACGCCTCTTATCACTGTGATGAAGTCTTGCAGGCTTCTGTGTGCTGCACAGGAGCTCTTACACGCCTCTCATCAGTGTAATGAAGTCTTGCCCTCCTCTTTGTGCTGCACATAGGCTCTTACACGCCTCTTATCAGTGTGATGAAGTCTTGCCCTCCTCTTTGTGCTGCACATAGGCTCTTACACGCCTCTTATCAGTGTGATGAAGTCTTGCCCGCCTCTTTATGCTGCACATAGGCTCTTGCACGCCTCTTATCACTGTGATGAAGTCTTGCAGGCTTCTGTGTGCTGCACAGGAGCTCTTACACGCCTCTCATCAGTGTAATGAAGTCTTGCCCTCCTCTTTGTGCTGCACATAGGCTCTTACACGCCTCTTATCAGTGTGATGAAGTCTTGCCCGCCTTTTTATGCTGTATAGAAGCTCTTACACGCTTCTTATCACTGTGATGAAGTCTTGTACGCCTCTTTGTGCTGCACATAGGCTCTTACACGCTGCTTGTCAGTGTAACGAAGAGCCTCGTAGAAGCTCGTCCACACTTCCTGTTAGTGCAGCGCCTGAGCACTCACAGGCCTCTTGTCCATAAATCCGATAAGCTCTCAGTTCACGGGTCTCTTCCTTGTACAGCGGAGATGCTCTTACAAGCAGTTAACTTTGATCCCCTGACCCCCCTCCTTTTCTAAACGGCTTTTAATTGCCTTGTGTCAATTACAAGGAGATATATCAGGCTCCCTTGGGACAGAGTAATTAGCAGAGAAGTAAATGCAGGGGCCGCTCCTCTTTACTCCGGGCTCAGGCGCAGCCATTTGTAAACCTGTCACCGGGGACAGAGCGGCAAACAAGGCGAGGAGCAGGGCTGGCGAGGCGCGCCCAGGGAGTGAGTGGGGGAGAGGGAGGGTGCGGGCAGAGAGCGGCAGAAGAGGAAAGTGGCATCTGAGCATCCCTCTGTGACCTCTCATAATCACCTGATTTCACGTGACATTAACGGCATTTGCCAATTCCTGCAAACTAGGACAAGGAAAGCAGAGCATGAATTTAAAGAACAAAATAAGTGCCGGGGCTCCTGTCAGGAAGCAGCTTGCACCACCAGCCCATTTCTCCTGTTAGCGCTGCCCAAAAGAGAACCAACTACTAACCATGGGGGCATATCAACAACAACCGGCGATAATTATCTCTAAGCGTGAATTTTTATCGCTGAGATAGCGTGCTATTAGCAAAGCTTATCTCAATAGCGATAAAAATTCTCACGCTAAGAGGCTAACGTGAGATTATCGCTGGAAACCCAGCGATAATCTCACGTTACCTTGTTGATAGGGACAGGCAAACTTAGCCATGATATCCTCCTTCCATAGGATATCATGGCTAAGTCAGAAAAATACCAGACGTAAAACAGCAGCGTTAACCGCGGTTAGCGCTGCTTTTTTTGTCTCTAACAGGGTAAGCGACATTCTTGATAATAGGAGAAATGTCGCTTAGCGACATTTATCCTATTATTTTACTCTGGAACGCCCCCTTTGCATCTCATTAGAGATGCAAGGGAAAGCGTAGAGTAAAAGGGTGCTAACATGCAAATTTGCATGTTAGCACCCTGTTGTTGATAGGGCGCTAGTTTAATCTCTCCTTTTTTGGCTTTTAAAGCCAAAAAAGCAGAGATAAAGCCCTTGTTGATATGCCCCGAAGAAAGTGGGGAGAAGATGTGGCGTAATGGCCAGAGCTGCGGACTAGGGCGCTTGGGAACAAAGTTTGAGTCTCGGCGTCCGTGCAACATTCTCTGTTTCTGGGTAAATCACTTAAACTCCCCTAAATGAATGTGTCCTTAACTGGTGCTCATGAAAAACGCCCGTGTTGTTGATTAAGCACCGGAAACCACGGGCTTAAATTAAGCACTGGAACGTGTGGGCAATAACACAGTTGCACCTTCAAAGAGGAGGGTCTGGTGCACAAAATCGATGGAGGTCTTTATTCTCTTTGAAACCCTCCCCATCGAACCCTGGGCTTAAAAAACATAACTCAGTTGACTCAATCTGGCTGTCCTTGCTGCCATCACTTGACTATCACTGTTTTCAAATCTGATCTAAAAACACATACATTTAAACAAATGTTGCCACTCCAGGTTACCTTTTTGAAAGCTGCATGTATAATTCTCCTTGTAAATTTTATACATTGTTTTTCTCCCTCTTCTTGCGGTTTAATACATACTTGCACGTGTTACTTTATTGCTAATCGCTCAGTCTTGACTTCATTTATGTCCACAGTTTATACTTCTAGAAATGTTTTTCCTGTCTTCTTTGTAAAGTGTACTGACGCTCTTTTGGACCTGTAAACGCTGAGACAGAACCACAAAACATAACATAAAGCAACATATGTAAATATCTACACACTACATGGAGAAATATCTCCCATACATCAGGGCAGGGGTGGTGTGCTAAATTCCTCCATTCTTATTCAACATTAATGTGACCAGTCACCTGGTGACCTTAGAGGAATCAACAACCACTGGACTCATACTTTGGCATTCAAAGGTTAATCTGCAGAGCTGATTCTCAGGGATGTGCAAAGTTGCACAACTAAGAAAGGTTTTCTTCATTACTCTGAAATCCTCTAAGGGGTTGTGATGTTTAAAATGTGTGGATAAATTCTGCAACGTAGTTTTTTGTGCAAAACCACCCCTGCAAATCCTCAGTTATAGTTGGAGAATTCGATTGTGAAAATGTTTTTCCCAGATAAATTATTTCAGAAACAAAGTTTTGCAAAGTTCAGAATACCTTGCAAAGTGTCAAGTTTGCAAACTTTAAAAATTTTGCAGTAGATTTTAACATTGTGCCTATCCCCTCCTACTGCCCCAAAAGTATAATGCAGAGAACCAAGTGTAAACATACTGGAAAAATATTGTATCTTATAGAGCAAATTAAATTAAGGACAGATTTGAAGTTCTCCACAATGACATTGGAGTAAGCACCAAATAACTCAATTTTAGAATGAATGGAATGATCGTTGTAACAACCAAATACATGTACCAGTCAGTAACCCAAACTATCTCATGAAGTGGGTCTATGATGGTTGAAAAGATAGACTTTATTCACAAAGTAAAGGTAGAATTTCTTGACTTCACTTTATGATTTTTTTAACCAGCTCGGCTGTTAGCATTGTAATGTTCAGCTTCAGGAGAGGTACAGTGGGTGGGACATCCTGTTTTGCCATTTTTCCTGCCAAAAGTGGATATTGGGTGCCGCAAAGGTGCTACAGAGGTTTGACTAAATGCAGCATGGAGGGCAGTGCTACCAACAGGGGGTATTACAGGTAATTGGAATGGAAAGGAAGAGAATTTACGAAGAGTTAGGGGACAAGGCAACACACCTTCTGTGGGTAGAAGGGATTTTAGGTTCCTGGAATTGGATCTAGCTAGGCTTCGAAGCAGGGGATAGGAGGACAATCCTCTCACTGCCTTCAGTAGCAGGTATAGTCTC
The DNA here is from genome assembly GCF_964204655.1 of Triturus cristatus. Classification (NCBI taxonomy): domain Eukaryota; kingdom Metazoa; phylum Chordata; class Amphibia; order Caudata; family Salamandridae; genus Triturus; species Triturus cristatus. The sequence goes on from NC_140590.1 coordinate 1,557,003,304, forward strand.
CTTTCAATATAAACACTAGATGAATGTATACTGAAGTTTAAAAACTTTTCAAGATTGACATTACATCTAGCTAGGAAAGTTACAAAAATATTACACAAAATTGTGAGTTAGTGAATTTTTCCCACTCTATAAAATTTTGCTAGGAGCAACCTTCTTTCTGCATAACTGCTTTAGAGCTTTGGGAGCATCATTTAGAGTTTGGTAGAGCAGGAGTCCCACCATAAATATTTAGAAGTTGGGAAAGCATCAGATTTATGCCAGCAGAGCCTTAGCTAGCTCTTCCTGCACAAATCTCTGACCTAGCTGCCTGTCCATCATTGGACTATTGGGTTGTACTGAGGTAGCCCTTCCCTGAAACTTGGCTGGCCCAAGTGGGGAATTCAAACAATGATCCGAGGGGAAGGGAGAAAACTCCCTGAACATTAGGGTCACTGTTTTTTAGTTTTAAAAAACGAACTCCAACTTTGAGAGTTTGTCTCTTTAAAATAAACATATTTGCTGAGCATTCCCAACACACTTTACATCTCGCCTGGCAGTTTGGGCTGGACTGTTCCGATTGCAACAGAGTCAGGACTGGTTTATGTATGGATGGGTCCAAATTGAGGTGGTATGGTGGGCAAAAGAATCATAGGTTGGAATGGTACTCTGAGCGATTGCCAGTGGTTAGACCAAATGCAAGCAGTCCTCCCATCACCTTTTATGTGTTTGCCAACATACTGCACCTGCTCTGCAAATTTCAGCACATTCAGTGGAGACGCCGATCCTCTGCAGGCACAGACATCTCAGCCTGCCTGTGGGGATCTCACACATTTCGCAGGCCATCCTCTGCCAAGGGAATGGAAGCCAAAGCCTCTGCTGACCTGCTAGGCCGCTTTCCAATCACATTTGTAACACAAATTCACAAGTGGAAAAATACCAGCTGCTGTATAATACTCTATGTGATATACGTTTCAAGGAAAAGTGTGAAAAATTATCTTTGTAGGGAATCAAATTTACATAAAACCCATTAAAATAAGAACCGGCGAACATTGATGGTATAGGCATAAATGAATGTTTACTGGAATTAGCCAAAGGAACTTTGTGTTTGATGTACACAGCATGTTTGCAGCCGCAAAGCCTGTGATTCACAAAATCAGTCTTTTATCTTCAAAAATGCAAGCCATAAAATACATTGCTAGTCAGAATTTATTTTACTGCTTGTAAAATGTATTTTGCAAGTGACTGTATCGGAAAGAGGAGGGGGCATGAAAGATGTGTAACCCTCTTCCTTCTGAGTTGCAAAGAAATATACCAATGGTTTGAACCTACAATGATCAAAAACCATTGATCAAGTACTGACTCCCTAAAGGGCAAGATATTCCTTTTGCAAAGTGGAAGCTGTCCATCTTGTAAATGGGTTTTTGGCATCACAGAGGAGCAGACAGGGATGCAGAAGACTGCTGCAAGCTGCCTTCAGTGTTATCCACTGAATGCTAACTGCTTCTTTGCAAGCAGGAAATGTTTTTTGAAGGACAGGGACCTCTGTAAATAAGAAAATGTCGGCATTCAGTGAATGTGAATGCACAGATGAAGGTCTGCTCCACCCAGGCCTCTATCCCCGCTTTTTCAGCTATTTACACAAAGCTGTTCCTCCAGGGTGTCATACGCAATAAACGGGCTCTTACCTGACACATATTAACGAGGCAGGAGTTTTTGCAACTCCCTCTGAAAAGTGGTTTTGCTCTGTGACTGATTAGTACATCAATAACATAGGTTGACATACAGAAGGCGGTGTGCATTAAACACTGACTGCTTTGTGACCCATCCTTAATACATTAGGTCATAAGTGTTCTTGCTCGATGCACCCTGACTAGCATTTTGTTGTTCTATGCCCCTTCTTCCAGCGGCAGCTGGCACAGGTAAGTGCGGTGGAACAGGGTGGGTTGGGATGCTGGGGCAGTCGACAGACGACGGAATGGTATAATTAAATAAATAAATAATACCTATTCCGTCATCTGTCGACTTTCCCCCGCCGTGCCCCACCTCACTACCTCACCGCGCTTGCCTGTGCTGACCGCTGCTGCCTTCTTCCCTTATGGTACGTGCCTGTTTTTTTAAACCTTTTAAATATTTATTGCTACTTGTTTTTTTTCTTTGCTTTTTTTTTGTACTGAGGAGTCCCTTGATGCACTCTGTTTATGGGTACCTTTTTATTTTTTACTTTTGGGAATTTGGGGATGCTGAGGAGGCCCACGCCCCCCCAGATTTGTTGTCCTGCCACTTTGGATATTACTTAAGGTACCTGCTGATGAGGTACCAGGGTTGAGGCAAAGCGTATCATCTGTGTGGGGCAGAGGCTATATGGTCAGTGTGGTCTACAAAATAGGGGGGGCTGGAATGTGGGGAACAATGAAACAAGCCTTGCATTTCTTAAGATGTTCTACAATGCCAAATCAGACCCAAACTATAGCTTGTAGATGGAGATATAGGTGAAATTCTTGGCCCAGAAAAAGAATTTCATGCATAAGGGGCAGTAACTGACTTTACATCATAAATTAAACAGGGACATTGAAAATGTTTCCTTCCACTTCTGTTTCTACTTTGTTGAGGTTGCTTACACTAACTATCTGGGGGATACTGTAATGAGTGTGAGACAAAGCATGAAAGTTCTATGACAAGATCAGAGTTGGTGAACTGTATGTTTGCCATCATGACTGCAGATGATAATCAAGTAGGCTTTATCTGTGCTGGGGATTGGTCTCTTTGTAAAAGCAGTAAACTTATATTACACCAACAAAGAGGCCTGAAGGGCGAAGGATTGGATTTTTACGGGTGATCAGGGAGATTTCGGGGCATGGCTCCGCGAATGAGAAAACCCGTGGTGAACTGCTCTGAGTTTTATTGGTGCTTCAGGAGACTGTCAGCCAGGCCAGCAAGTAGAGGTCGGTTGGCATAGACAGGCAGAGTGGAAGAACCAGAGCATGTTTTGTTTTACCACCAAATAAGTGGTATGTATATTGTCAAGTTGTATAGATGTGGTGTTGAGAAGAGTAAATCTCTTCTTTCCTCTGTGCACATACCTTTAAATATTTTGTCCCTCAATTTTTTGTCCACAATATTAGTATGCCACAATATTCTTGCACTCCAAATTCAAGAGTATAATCATAAGCCCCATCGCACGACACTCTCTCCAATCCCCCTTTCTCTGGCCTACTAATTAACTGCCGCTCAGCAGTTAAGCATGCCGCTGATAATCGCAGATCTCATACTGAGCCAAAGACTTGACTTAGCATTCCAGACCGAATCGTGGCTCAACGAATCCTCAACTCCATGCCTGGACCTCCTAGTGCCTCCCAACTACAACACTGCAAGGCTGGATAGGCCATGTTGCAAAAAAGGGGGAGGCATTGCCTGCATTTACCGCTCTAACCTCCTTGTTACAGAACTCCTGGTAGATACCACATACTCCTGTGAATACCTTGTTCTTTCCATTGTCGCAACACCACCCAACTGTGCAATCTGCACATCTTTTACCACCCCCCAGGCACGAATGGCGCCTTTACTGACCACCTCACAGAAATCATCACAGCCAAGGTTTCCTCCAACTCTAAAGACATTTTCTTTGGTGACTTCAACCTGCACTGGAACGACCCCAAGGATCCTCATGTCAACGACATCAAAGATTTCCTGGCCAACCAAGCCCTAACCCAAGCCTGCTCACTCCCTACACACTCGAAAGGCGTCACTTTAAACTGGGTCATCGCTAAGGAATCAACAGTCAAGCTTATCTCTATAGACCCTTGTGACTGGTCTGACCACCACGCTATCACTTTCCTATTACCTGGCACCCACAAGACAACGGCACCGCAACAGGTGATTCCTAAACGCTGGGTTATAGACACCAAGAACCTTGATGCCAGGGAACTGGCAGCTCGCTGAAAGTCTGACCTCCCCCCCCCTCCATATCACAACGGTCAGTGACCTCAATGATCATTACTCTGCGACTATAACTAAACTTAAAAGAACCCAAATCAAAGACAGAAATCCCTGGTTCAATGGGTCCCTCAACAGCGAGAGGAGATCCCTCCGGCAGTCAGAAACAATCTGGAGACAGCACTCCTCAGCCGCACATTTAAAACTTCTCCGCCAGGTCAGAAATGAATACAACAGGAACATCCTCAACTCAAAAAAATAATTCTTCAGATCTGAACTGGGGAACGCCAAGAACAGACCCCCCAAACTCTTTGAATTGGTCAAACACCAATCTAACAAACTGGCCAAAACATCGAAAGAAACCCCCAAGTCACTAATATCATCTGAGGAATTCCCCTAGTTTTTCTATGACAAAATCACAGCCTTAGGAAACAAACTTAGATCTGCTACTTACTCTCAACCCCTTCCAGATCTGCCTCCTCCCTCCGCGCCGCCTCCACAGGCTTCACCCAAAAACCAAGCACACTGGACCGACTTCAAAATCTATGACGAACACTCCGTCTTGAAAATCCTATCCACCTTAAACCCGAACAACCACTTTAATGACCCATTCCCCTCTAACTGCCTAACTGCCGCCACCCAATCCATCATTCCTAGCTGGACTGCAATAATTAACGCCTCCCTTCTTCAGGGATCGATACCCGACTGTCTGAAAGCCGGCAAAGTCCTCCCCATTTTAAAAAAACATCGCTTGATCCTGCCTCCCCTGACAACTTTAGTACTATTTCTAACATCCCACTCTTAGCTAACGTCTGGAGAAGTGTGTGCAACAGCAGCTGAGCCAACACATCACCAACTTCCCCCTACTAGATGACTTCCAATCTGGTTTCAGGCCTGGGCACAGCATGGAAACCACCATTCTCCACATCGTGGATGATGCCCTCCAAGCCCTTGACCAAGGCAGAACCTGTCTCCTTATCCTCCTAGATTTATCCTCGACCTTCGACATGGTCAACTATGAAAAACTACTTCAACGCCTCAAACTCAGGATGGGAATGGATGGCTCTGTTCTTGAATGGTTTAGGTCCTTCCTCCACAACCGGTCACAGAGATTCCTAATTAACGGTAACCTGTCTGCTCCCTCTCCGGTCACGGTTGGAGTCCCCCAAGGATCAACCCTGTCCCCCACCCTCTTCAACCTTTACCTCGAACCGCTTGACAAAGTACTACACACCGTGAATATCTCACACCACATGTACACTGACTACACCCAGATCTACATCAAGATCTCATCTCTCGAGGAGATTATTTCCCTGAATGAAGCCTTGAAATCGACAGTCCAATGGCTCTCCTCCGATCAACTCAAACTCAACGCAAAGAAAACAGAATTTCTACTAATTTCCGCACCCAAAACCAACCCTGAGACTCAGGTATGGATTAAGGCCATCACAGCCTTAAACTGCCCTCCGATCATCGTGGACTCGGCCAAATTCCTTGGAATAACCCTGGACTGCAACTTGAACATGCGGGACCATATCAATTCGATGGCCAAATCAGCCAGATTCCACCTGAGCTACCTAAGGAAACTGAAACCCTTCCTTGATACTCCCGACCTAAAAATGGCAGTCCAGGCACTAGTCATCTCTAGACTGGAATATGGCTGCTCTACCCTCTTGGGTTTACCCAAGATCTCCCTGGCACCATTAAAAGCCTGCCTCAACGCGGCCGCCAGACTACTCTACAGTCTAGAATCCAACTCCAATTGGCATGAATCACGCACAAGGCATTATACTCAAACTCCCCTGCATATCTTGCCCAGAAACGCGTGATATCCGGAGGAACCAGAAACTCCCGGTCCACCAAAGACCTTTTGCTCTAACCTGCACATTTTCAGAAAAAGAAAACCTACAATCGGGCCTTCTCTGGGGCCGCAACAAGAATATGGAACTCACTCCCGCCCATCATTAGAAGAATCCCTTCTCTGGCTCGCTTCAAAAAGGATGGCAAAACCTTCCTAATGGGCAAATTCCTCGCCTAAATGTTGCCTTCTAATCACCCAGAGACCTTGCTCTACTACCGTCTAATTCATCCCCCTGGAGTACCCAGACACTATCCACCCGGCACCTCCAGGCATCCCACCATGGACCCTGGGACCTTTGTTTCTCGTAAAATGTAAATGTAAAATGTACTTTATTGTCCATTTTATCCCTTATGTATCGAGGCCCCCCCCAAGTCTTGTATAATACTGCTGATTCCTGTAAAGCGCTCTGATACCCTAACGGGTCAAGTTCGCACTCTATAAAACTCAAAAATAAATAAAAATATAGACCATTGGGCGAGGCCCACTGTAAGGTGACTTGTAGATAAAACTGCTTTAGGAGAAAAAGGATGCCAGGTTTCCTACTAGCATGCTGACCAAGTACCTACTGTTGGTTGACATTATTGTTTTCTTCTTGGAATGGAACCCAGCAGAGACTCAGCCTGGCCCTTCTGCAGAAAGGAGATAAGGCAGCGCAGAAGCAGCAATAGCACAAGCTGAGTAGCAGAAGCACTAGAATTATAAGATGTGCCTCTTTTGAAAGCGTACAAGGCTGCAGCCACCTGGTGCTCTTGAAAAGCTTTAAGCCAATTGAGTCCAATATCGCAGGAAAAGGGTAGAAGTGTTTCCATCTAGGTCCCGGCAACTGGCCCATTAGGAAAGGTGGGCGGAGTCTGAATATTCTTTACAATGCCATTCTAAAACTCAGACTTCTTCTTTGGTACTGCCTCTTATATTCAGACAGCACAGGTGTGAACAGAGGGATTAGGTAGCAACCCTCATGTAAGTGTGAAGAATGAGCAAGCACAGCAGGTTTAATGGTTGTCAATGGGTTGCTAAAGGGTGGGGGACAGATTTACAAGCCCCTTGCACCACTTTTGCGTCACTTTTCCCATGTTAAAAGTGACGCAAAAGTGGCGCAAGGGGCTTGTAAATCTGCCCCTGGGTGTTGTAAAACTGGCTTTGCGCACCCTTAGGCACCCTGATGACATTACAGGGTTAACCACTTGACTCATTAATTGCATTTCAACCTTCGCCTCTTTCCCATTGAGGGTTCTAGGCTTAGGGCAAGGAATGAAAGCTTCATGTTTGTCAGAGTTTTGCTTACTTTTTATTTCACCTGCTGCGTTCATTGCCCCTGAAGTCATGGGTTGGCATGGGGCAGCGTCAGGTGTAGCAAAGGGTGAGCCAGGGGTAGCGAATCATAACCCTGTCTCACCCTCCCTGGAATCCATAGTGGGATTTCTCTGACTCAGATTGGTTAATGAAACAGTTATAGCTCCAGAAAAACTGTTTCTAGGTGCAGTCCCCTTCTTTTTGGCATTGCTACCAGTCAGTCTCGGACAAAGAGGAGAGAGTGTGATGGTAAAGAACCCCCCCCACCCACCTTCCTCTTTGCCCTTGAAGTAACATGCATCCTTTCTCCATTGACCAATATGGAAAGGAGGTAGGACTTGGACTTGGACAGGACAGAGAATGCTTCCTGTTCCTGCTCCTACCCAGCCTCACTTTGACCTTCTCTTCCTATCTCCATCCTCTACCATCAGACTTTGTTGCTGGGCTTGGCCCTCCTGAGCTGTGGAGGATGTATTCTGCATTGTGAAGCCTCTTTTCTCTGTGACTCAGTGGAGTCCGGTGGCATTATGCCATGCGGCCGGAATCCAATTGGCAACTTTTGTAGTTGCTCCTGAGGCTTCAAGATGAGGAATAAGCAGGAGTGAACGAAGGCCTGAGTGTGTGTGTGTCTTTGTGCATCTTTGTAACCTGTTACTTTGTATGGGTGGGTGTTTATGTGATTGTAGTGTGTTGGCGTAGACCAGCTGAGAGCTGTGCTTAATCAAAGCTGGTGGCTGGCGCTGGGACTCACATCAGGCGAATGAGAATGTAGATTCTGACTGACTCTGACATGTGCCCTTGTGTACCTGCCCTCCTTGTTTTCAGGGTGATTGAGGCTCAGAAGTAAAGTCAAAGGAAGGGTGTGCAAGAACATAAAAACAAGCACTGGCAAAGTGAACTGGTCTCGTCTATGCCAGATCTATAGTCTTTGTCAATATTTTTTAGGTCTCGCCTGGCAGTCTCGCTGGCGAGACTTAAAGATATGGGGATTTTTTAGTAAAGGGCATTAAGCCCCGCCCCTCTTTTCCATTGGTCAGCAGCACCGTTTATGCTAAACAGTGGCCAGCCATTGGAAAAGATCTCCTGGTGACGTATTCGCTCGGTTTTTTGAGCCGTCCCATTTGGACGGCCTCGCCTGCCTTCCTTCTGCTGCAAAAGGTTTCTTATCTTTATGGGGCCAAACACATGGCCCTATAAAGACAAGAAACCTTTTAGCAGGCGAGGTCGTCCAAGTAGGACGACTTTCCGAGCAAATACGTCACGAGCACTTGTCATGAATGGTGTGTGCGCCCACGGAAGCGGCAACAGCCCGGCCTGAGACCGATGACGTGTGGGGGGATGGGGGGGTAATACTAAAGCCCTTTCAGTCTCATTTACGCCTTTTCGCGCTACAAAAAAATATATATGTCCATGTCGGGTGGGCAGAGGCAGACTGGCCTATACTAGTGAACTACGTAGATCTCCTGGCAGGATGCAGTATCACTCCATAATCTCGTAAACAGCAGCCACAGTGTAGGTATACGACTCTGGAACATTCCGAGAGTTGACCTTCAGAAATGTCTGGTAAAACAATGACTGCAGGAGCTGACAATTTGTACCAACGTCGTGTGATTCTTTTCTACAGTGAAAACAGGAAACGCTTAGAAGTCTCGGGACCGGAGGGGTTGTTAGTAGGCTTTATACATTTCTATTTCCGTAGGAACTTCTTGGTTTAGGTCATGGCTTCCAGCCTTCGATCTTCATTACTCAGCTATCCATAGCACCTCCTCCGCTCCCCCCGCCTGTTTCCCTCACATTGTGCCGTGCTCACGGCCCCCGGAGTCGCTCTTGCAATGCCTGCTAAGGGATCAGAGCCCAGAAGAACACAATGGGCCTGCTTCTTCTGTACACACTGGGCTAGCCTCCTAGGTACACAGTGGCTGGTTTCATAGGTACACAATAGGTAGCTTTCTAGGTACATTCTGGGATAGCTACCTAGGTATACAATGGGGTAGCTACCTAGGGTGTCTTTCGCCGCTTCCACTCCACCCCCTCCCTTTCTCACCTTTACAAAGCAATTGCTAAGCTCCATTCACAGGTGACACGAAACATGAATGATCCGCGCATAAGAACAAAAGGAAGGGGTGGGGTGAAGCTGATAAAGGTCACGCTGATCACATCAAAGACTTTGCACATACGATCCATGTCCTAAACTAATTAACCCCACCCTGGGGCTGCCTTAACCAGATCGATGTGATGCAAGTTTTAGACACTGTGTTTGGACAACATAAACATGGAGATTTATTTCATTACAAACGAACTGCTGGAGCCGAGACGAGTACGGCTCTTACTATTTCGGACTCACAACACAATGTATAACGAGGTGAATGCCTACAGGGGCCAAGGGCTACACACTCCAAACCCTCTTAAACCCAACATCGAGGGTGCGCGGAGGCAAGATTCTTGTTTTTACTGTTTGGTAAAGTGCAGCCAAACTCTTGGATGCGAGTTTATTTAAAAATAAAACCGGGCCGCTCTCTGTCCCCGTTGGAAGGCATCGGCTCGCCCTGCTTGAAATAAATTGTGAAACATTTTTTCCACCACATGAAGACAAGGCTGGATGAAACACTACTGCACAGCCCACGTGCGGAAGAGCAAAACACAGGATCGTCCATAATCTAAAGTAAATCAGTTTGCTACGAAGGACGGGTCCAGATAGCTGCTTGGGTTGCCCCTAGCCTGGACACATAAAGGGCTGATCGATTCTGCAATAAACGCATGCTATATATATAAAGTCGGGCGTTTGCATGCAGCCAGACCTCCATCTACAAGAAAAGGAAAAAGATACGTTTCAATGCAATAGGTCTCGCATTTGCGAGAGTTTAACCTATTGGCATTGTAAATGACAATGCCTTTTATTTATGTTTTAAAAATCAACACATAAATAAAAGGCATTGCCATTTACAGTGCCAATAGCTCAAACTCTAACAACTGCGAGACCTATTGCATTGCAAATGCTTGTTTAGTTATGTTGTACAGCAGCCCACCTGATAACACACAGAGTGAAAATCAACATTGCCATAGCCAATAGATCACCCATAAGATTTTTTGCAGGTTTTTATAGCGCAAACTCAACTCAATGGTATTGGATAGTTTTACATGAGCACCAGTTACATTACACAAGGAAACATTAATTCCTTTGGATGCACGGGATGTCAAGTGATTTGCCCAGAATCACAGAATGTTGAGCCGACACAGAGACTCATACCTGGTTCCCCAGCTCCAAAGTTGCAGCACATCCTCTCCCATTGAACCACCATACAGTTACCCTTATTAAAGTAATCAAGTAAAATCAATAAAGGGGGAAGACTTAGCAAGATGATAAATGTGGGGTTCTGCTTCCAGACCTGTATGCTAAGGGCATTGTTTCACAGCTTCCTAGATGCCATGTCCTGTATTAGTGATACTCATTGCAGGAAGCGAGGGCTGCAGACCTGACACCTTCCTAGCTGGTACATCTGAAATGCTTGTTTTTTTCTTGATCAGTTTGGTTCTCTGCTTTTTGTGTATTCTTTTAATTATGTTTAAATATTACAGTGCTGAGGCTGACAACAAACATGCTATGTTTCTTTGTTTGCGAATTCAGAAGGTTCCCATCTCTCATTCTCTGAGGATTGCACAAAGACACCATATTTAGCAATTATGTGGCATAACAAACTGAACATACTACATGCAGAGTAGCAGCTTGTCTCTGGGATAGAGGCTGGCGGGTTGACAGGAGCGAGTGATAATGTCTGCCAGTTTTAGGGTTCACATGATTTTTCGCCTTCTGGTCTCTGAACCACCTAGATGCCACCTCCGGTGTGCCAGAGGGCAGAGTTAAGCTCTGCCTCAGTGAGCAGCACCAAAGGCACTCCTCAGTTCACTCGTTAGGAAGGCATAACTTTCATTTAACAGTAGAGTTTCAAACTGAATCAGGGTGTTTAGAAACATGCTCCTGTAATTCTTGAAATAAGAGAGCTGCAGACAAACCAACCTTTAGAGTATCTATTTCCCAGGGCTGATTTTTTTATTTTTTTTTTAATCCCAGAAAGTATTTTTTTTTAACATAGCGCAAACTCGACTCAAAGGTATTATAGCACTTTATATGAGCACCAGTTACATTACACAAATACACATTTAGAGGACAGATGCTAATTAAGCAATCATACAGTACTTGGTTCCTGCTCCATCCAAGGGACAAGCACTCACAAAGCTGAAAGTGAAACCGGGTGCAATTACCAATGAGAACACTAGTACATAAGAGTGACCATGAGGCCACCCAATGGTAAGAAATGGGTGGGCTAAAAGTCCCATGAGCCAACCCATGGTAAGTAATGGATGGGCCAAAAGCCACTTTTTAGATTTTTTTTCAAGCTACAAGACAGCGATGTCAAGCAGCGGTGCATGTGCTCTGTGTGTATGCTTGACCTAATGATTACGTCTGTAGACAATGCATCTATGAGAAAAATAATTGAATGTGTAATGATTCAGTTTACTTTTGAGATGTAAATTAGTCCTTACTGCATTGCAAAGCACTTACTACATAGGAGATGAATTGATACACTAAACAGCCAATAGCACCAGGTGGGATAGAAATACTTCTCTTGACAGAGGCAAAGCCCATTCTATGTTCATTCAAACACATTGGTAACAATTAGTTTGCAGATAGCTGTGCTATCAAGCCAGACCTAAAAACAAACGCCTCCATCAAAGGAGGCAGAGGACCCCTGTTGCATTCTACTCACAAGCGAAAGCCACATTTCAGTTTGAGTGATTCAACGCAAAGTGAGTAGGCCTAGTAATTTGAGGATGGTCTGGGGCAGGGTGATCGCAACATGAGCCCACAGGCATTCTACTATTTGGAGGCATGCCTTCCAGCAGAGCATGCGCACCAGACATCTGCAGCACATCACCTGGTTTTCTTCCCCGCCTCATAGTTGTGAAGTAAACACACCTAAGATTGGATGATAGTAGGTTCTTATCAAATGTTTCCATTTCTTGTCTTTAGTGAGCTTATTGGTGGAGCAGGGATGTGTTTCTCTATCACTTGTTGTGGGTTACATGCGATGGGGTGGAGGGAGGGTCTGTTTAGCAATAGTGAAGAAGGGGCAACGCACCTTTTATTAAACAGTAGCTCATAAATTTGAAGAAATTTGAAACCTCTATGTAGCATGTAGAAGACAAGCTTAACTGAATACAGCACTGGATTATGGTTTGAGTGCACCTTTAGTGTTACAACTACTGGTGACTTGAAGATATGATAATGTCAATGTTCTCAGGGTGGAGGTAGAGACATTTTAGGGCATTGGCAATTGTTCAGTGCCCCCCACCTTCCAAAAGGACCCTCTGGAAAAGTGAATATTCTGTCTTTATCTCACCTCTGTCTGTTTCCATTGCTCACCTTCACTCCCTCTCTCTTCCTACCTCTATTTCTGCCTCTGTCTCTTTTTACTCAGTGTCATGTTAAATATTTTTTGTTTAAACTGTTTTCTCGTTTTTAAAAGTTTAACTTACCATTCAATATTATTTGGCTTTATACAGGCTTTTTTCATCAGAAAATGGGTAATAAAATTCAAGGTTATTCCAAAGAGGGCTCCCAAATATCTCTTGCCTGGGGCCCCACAAGTTCTTCAAATGACAGTGGATGGATGATCTGAGAGTTTTGCAGTTGCCTGGTGTGTTAGTTAAACTCCCCAGCATGATCTTGACAGACTGGGTCCACGCGGTCAGTTTCCCAGCATCCTCTTGTCAGACAGACAGGCCCTCTATGGTCTCTAGCTTTACACTTGCGCTTGGTTTTGATTTCTGTATTGGTTGGCTTTCTTGAATGGGACCCCTGTTGTTTATGGGGGGTCTAAAGCCTTTCGTGGCTGCTGGCAATCCTGCAAGATAACCTCAAATGTTGAGAGAACAATTTTTTTTCCAAATTTAATTTTTGTTTTTTACGTAGGAGGAGAAGGTGTGAGTGGCAAAAGTCTATTAACGAATCTTAAAAAGAAAGAAGGTTTTTCTAATTTTTTTTTAACCTAGCGCAATGTTCTCATAAACATGTTTAATGTCTGCCAATCTAATGCAGCATAAACTCTGATTGAATACCATAACATAAGCTAAGAGGAATAAGTGTTATTCGCAGCTCCAAGAAATTTGAAAGCTGTGGTAGGAAGTGCTAAATAAAACAAATAAAAAGTATTAATTTGATATGGGGGAAGACAGGGAACAGCCTATTCATGGCAATCACTTTGGGAAGCAGTGGCTTTATCAGTGAATAGTTATCTACTGCCTCCTGATACATGCTGTGCCAACCGATTGTTAAGCGGAGGCATAGGGAGCATAAGCGAGTGAGAGCTGGGTATTAATAGTGTTTATTTACTATTGTACTTAGGCTTTCGTTTTGCTGCTTTAGCATTATGAATGGTGTCATCTTTTCACATTACAAGGTTCACTGATTCGCTCTTCTGGAAGCACTGCATTTTTTTGAGGCATTCCTGCATTCATCATCTCTTGCCATGTTCCCTGCGTGCAATAACCTTTTTTCCTGTAGAGAGATTCGCCAGAACATTCACAATATTTTTTAGGGAGTCTGGGTGCAAATTACAGGCATATCTATGCTGTTCTGTTTGTAGGACAGCTCTCACAGCTGTTCGTGATGTGCCTGTTCTACCCACTTGCCCTCCTTCTGGCTTCTGTTTGCCTATTCCTGTCTGATGGGGGGCTCGGAAGCTCTTCCCTGTGCAGTAGAGTAACAAAATAAAAATAAAAACTTCAAACCATATCTTGAGAGGCACTGAATGAGTGAGAGAAATCACCTGATAGTTCTAAGAATTATTTTTTTTGGGTGGGGGTGATGCCTTCATGAAACGTTTAAACTATTGGGGCAAGTACGCGTAAATCAAAATGGAACGAATTTGTCATTAAGCTACAGATTTAGGACAGCATGCTGCAGTTGCTCTTCCCAAGAGAAGCTGAAGGAGTCACCCGTTCCCCTAAAAAGTCTGCCAAAAATGAGGTCACTGTGTGCACTTTCAGCACAATATTCATTTTAATTGCCTACAAAAATCCTTTTAAGGTATGCCAGACAAGTCTCATTCTCCCCATAGATTTTTGGGGGAACACTCCCCCCAAAAAACATGATCATTAATGGTCGAATAAGTGAGCATTTCCTTAAAACAATTACATAAAAAGTGATATATTTTACGTGCAGTTAAATTAGCTGTTATGAAATTTGACCTGACCTTCAACAATTTTCAAGATGGACATCCTGTTTCACCTTCCCATAATTCTACCTCCCATCTCCCTAATTTTTAGTCCCTGCCGTCTCCAAGTGAATTTTGGTTCATAAATAATCACAAAGAATCTATTTGCTGGAGGCATGATGAAACATTGAATCTTTATGCCATGGCTACTAGCAGCTCAAATAGAGAGGCAGATGGAAGAGCATTCATTCTCCCTGAACCTGTGAAAAGATATATCCATCTGGCACGCACGGAAAAGCGTTAAGCCGTGACTCTCATCGGATCACTTATAACTGAGTTAAAACAAGCTCATAGTAGGTCACATATCGTGTTAGCTGGAGATTTCATCATGGAGTTGTTCAGAAATCCATATGTTGCTGAACAAGTGTTTGAGCGGACTTGTTTGGAACATATCATCAAAAGCAATTCCAGCTTCCAAGTGGCTTGAGAAGATTGGAGAAGCTCTTTCCATGGAGATAGCCCAGGCCAGACTAAGATAGTAAATGGAAGAACTATGGAGGATCAACCGCCAGCCTGGACTCCTTTCTTGGCTAAGTTGTGATCAAGTAGAGGTGGTAAATGAGTATAGATCTTTACGACTTCTTTTTAGATATAGTTTGAATTTTAAGGCTCGCGTAGACCACCAGGGAGCTCATTCTAAGGCTATTGCAGGTGCCTAACAAAAGATGGACCTTGCATTGGGGCATAAATCTGCACAGGTACTTAGAGAGTAAATTTACTTTTGATGGTTGCGAGGTTTTCCCTATGAAGAACATAGCCCGGCTGCAGATTATAGAAATTAATATCTGGGGAAGATGGCTTGGCCTGCCCAGAGGTTCAGTGAATAGTGCACTGAGGTTGGAGTTGGGACTCACAATTTTCTATACAATTATAAGCAGAAGATTCTTAATTATTGCGCCTGCCTCATGGAGTCAGCCGCTAAAAATGTATCTTATTCACAGGTAAATGATACAGCCTCATGGGCTGCCAACCTTAAAAAATATCAAGGATTGCAAGGATACACCACTACTACCAGATCTGTAGAGTATGTCAGTGCTGCAGTAGAAATTTGAGCAAACGGTGTCATAAAAGAGAAATTTAGAAATTCTGACCTAGAAGATGTGGATAAAAGAAACACTCTGCTTCATTAAATGGATAGAGATTATGGCGGTGATATGCATCTGTATTGGCGTGATATAAATACTCTACACTAGAAAGTGGTTATTGAAGGTTGGGCTTTTGCAGGTTCCTGTCTTTATACATTGGAAGTTGGACAATCAGGTTGGGGATGACATTTGCAATTGTCCTTTTTGTGAATATTCTTCATTGTCTCTAACTCATGTAATTGTATTTTGCACATGTTTCAATAAAGAAAGAAGAGGTTTCTTACTTCCTGTTTTTAGAATTTTACAGACTTGCCACGTTTATGATTGTTGTCTCTGGTATTCTAACTGCTGGCGATTTTGAATTGAAGATTTTTATAGATTTTTTTATTTTTTTAAATATTTTATTCTATTTAGTCATAAGTCAAAAACATCAATATAGCAGGTTACAAATAAATAGTCACATTTTGGCAATAATACAGAGCTATAGGAGGAGGGAGAATGTGAGAGAGAAGAAGAAAATAAAGAGATTGTTATTCCAACCTGCCTGAATGGGACGAAAGTAAGAGAAATACATCGACCCTCAGTCAAGTAATAACAGTGCCACTAAACTCCTCATTCCCACTGTAGTCTGGACCAAATATTTTTATATTCATTAATAGAGCGAGGGCCTCTTGCTTTAGCAACTGCTTGTTCGCATTCAAATATTTGCCGCAGTAGCACCCACCAATTAGTTGCTTTTGGGGGAAGAGGGTTAATCCAGGCCCTAGCGACACATTGGCGAGCCCTAACATTTGCAATCGATATTAATGAGCTTACAACTCCATCTAAACTCTACATATGCACTAGCAGGATTTCTTTTTGTTAGTTGAAGTTCACACCCTAAGCGTGTTGGAAACAGTTAAATCATACCACCCCAGATGGTGTTGAGCACGGTACAATCGACGAGCATGTGGGATATGCCTGCCACAAAACAGTGACACTTCGGACAGTGTGTTTTATCAGTGGCATGAGACTGCGTCCATTTTGAGATACAGCCAGGCGTATAGTAGATCATATAGATGGTTTTAAATTGCTGCTACTTGAGATTGACAAAAGTTACCAAATGGTCTACTACGGTAAAAGCCTCCTGGACTTCTATGACCGTGACTTTGCTTGTAAGAAGTTGTCTCCACCTTGAACGTATCCGCAAGCTATCGTCTTTAGCATATGAGATTAATTTCTGATAGAACGAGTTTATAGTGATTTTGCCCAGAGTGAGATATAAACAGGTGAGAATTTCAGTTGCTTCTTGGTCAATAGTCAATTTACAGCCGTATAATAGATAATCCCTTACCTGTAGGTAATGAAAGAAAAAATGGTGTGGTAGACCATAAGCTTCCCGTAATGATGCAAAAGTCCGAAACCCCCGATGGTCATACAAATGTCCCAGATTATATACCCCATCTATCACCATGCTTTTCTGACATTATCCTGGATTAAATACAGAAGAGTAGGATTGCCCCCTAGGGAATTATAGATATGCTGGCAAGGAATACCTGATACAAATCTCCTGCCAGATCCAGGCTATCTCTGCAACTACTTTACATCTGATCCTCTTAAAGCAATTAAAGTAATTAGGATCTGTCAATTTAAGAAGTGAATATCTGCTATCAGGACCCACTGCTAGATGATATCCAAGCATGGATGATCCAGCTTCGTTCTCAGTCAATAAACTCTGTATTCGCCCAGCAAATATGGGCCAGGGCCGGACTGGCCATAGCATGCACCGGGTGTTTCCCTGGTGGGGCATCAGGGTGGGGGCCAGTTTAAGACCCCTGGGGTGTCGTCTTCATTACCGGGGCTGGTTTTGCAGCATCGCTGCAATATCGGCCCCCAGCAACAAAATCGGCAAAACACAAAGCTTTTCTTCCGCTAGCACCCCTACCCCTCCTGCCTTTATAGATTGGAAGTTGGACAATCAGGTTGGGGCTGACATTTGCAATTGTCCATCTTGTGAATATTCTCCATTGTCTCTATCTCATGTATTTGTGTTTTGCACATGTTTCAATAAAGAAGAGGTTTGTTACTCCCTGCTTTTAGAATTTTACAGATTTGCCGGGTTTATGATATAATTAAAGTAATCTTAAAATGTAATAACATGGGATTGTGTCATGTTGTAGGGAAATTTTTGTCTTTGGTATTCGAACGGCTGACAATTTTGAATTGATGATTTTAATAGATTTTATTCGTATATTTTTGGGAGTATTAGTTATCATAAATATTTGTTAGACTGATTGTCTTAGGTTTCAAGCAATAAAATGTATACTGATGTTTTATAGATTTTATGATCAGATTATAAAATGTTGTTTGTATTACCTTATTGGCATTATATCAAATTATTAAATAAAATACTAACAAATACATATCTCGGCTACGTTGAAGCCAATTATTGATTTTACAAATTAGTCTCTCTACCTGAAGCCATATCTGGAGTTTTAAAATAATTCATCAACCTGAAAGTGACCACTTTCCCCAGTTGATTGAGTTATACAGTACATTATCTTCTCTCCCAATGTCAAACTGTCCTGTGCTTTTTTCACACTCTGAGAATCACAGAGGTTAAAATGGAAAGATCAATCTATCCAGGAGATTGAGCTACAAAGTAGGGGGCAGATAAACCCCTGTGAGAAATATCGGGGGAATCTCACATAAGGCTGGGAAGAGTTCACAAAGGAACTTGTGGTCAAATTCTCTAATAAAGAGACTAATAGGGTTCTTCAGATCTGCCCAAGAGACACTCGTGGGATCTGCAAACAGGGAAAATAAGTCAAGCATTAAGAAGGCTGAGTAAGGAAAAATCACGAACAGAAACCACTTAAATAATTTAAGATTACCTTCCGGGCATGGCTCCGGCTTCTCTACACGGCACCGAGGGCGCGGGTTAGGGTGAATGGGACTATGTCCCGAGTCTTTGGCCTTGATAGAGGGTCTAGACAGGGGTGTCTGCTGTCCCCCGATTCTGTTTGCGCTCACGCTTGAGCCATTGGTGTCATGGGTACGAAGCGACCTGGCGGTACAGGGTATTGATACAGGGGGGGATTGGGAGGAGCGCATCTCCCTATATGCTGACAATGTCCTGCTCTATGCACATCGCCCCAGACAAACGTTCCACGGGCTTATACATATTCTTAGAACATTCAGGAATTATTCCGGCTATCCCGTCAATTGGGACAAATCCCTAGTATTTGTACTTGCGGAGGAGGCACCGGTGCTGACATCGGTTTGTGCAGACCTGACATTCAGGGATACGTTCAAATACCTGGGCATATGGATTACGAAATCCGACGCAGACTTTATGCGCCTGAACGACCATGCTCAACTACACAGATTGAGAGAGGATGTTGCCCACTGGCAGGGCCTACCAGTGTCACTCATGGGGCGTGCAGTTTTATTTAAGATGATGGCCTTGCCGCGCTTGCTGTATGTGCTCCAGAATACTCCCATCGTGGTTCCGGAGAGTTTCTTCGGTGCAGTGGAAACGGAGCAGCGCACATTGCTGTGGGGGGGAGCCCCAGAATCGCCCTACGCAAATTGCAATTAGGGGTTTACAAGGGAGGATTGGCAGTACTGGACCTCAGGAAATATTACTGGGCAACGCAAAGGGTCAATATCATGGGTGGGTCTTCTCCCCCACCGAAGAACCTGCATATCAGGTAGATCGTATGGCCATGGGGAAGGGCACCTATCTCGCTGCCCTGTACAGGAAGAGGAGGGGCAATTCGGGTCTTCCAGCCCACACGGAGACGGTGCTGGCGGCATGGCGGAAGGCAGCAAAAATGACAGGGTGGGAAGCTAGGCTCACGGAAAAAACCCTGCTGTGGTAGGGGGACTTTTTGTCGGAGACCACGTGCCTGAAGGGCCTCCGTGGGTGGAGTTCCATTGTGATAGATCTGCTGGGGGATGTCTGTAAACAGGGGAAGATGCTCGACTTTTTGGCCATGCAGACGGAATATCAGATGGGCGAGGGAGAATTTTTAAAATATTAGCAGGCCAGGCATGCTTTGCATTGCCATCTCAAAGAGGGGCAGCAGTTGCCGGAGTATTCTCCACTAGAAGATAGGCTTCTACTCGATCCCATGGTGGATAAGGCCATCTCACTTACATATAAAAAGTTCATTAATAACACGCCCGATCCGTTGGGGCCGTTGTGAGAAGCCTGGGAATCTGATGTTGGGCTCCTTGAAGATGATGACTGAGCGGAGGCCCTACAGAGCCCCAGAGAGATAGCGGTCAGGGCACGATTTCGCCTGGTTCAGCTTCGGATTCTCCATCGTTCCTATGTCTCTAGAACCGTGCAGCATCGAATCGGGTTTAGTGGGTCAGACAAGTGCATGAGGGGTTGCAATGGGACAGGGATGTTCTTTCACATCCTGTGGGCATCCTCATTGATACAGAGATATTGGGAAGCCATTGCACAGGTTATGTCTGAGGTGGTGGGCTCCGAGGTTCCGTTAGATGCCAGATGGTTTATCCTGGGAATGACAGGGGAGGTAGTGTGGCCCAAATGAGCTACTATTTGGCTGGCGCTGGCCAAGGTGGTGGCCAAACGAAATGTAGCTAGACTGTGGGAGGCCGCAGAGGTTCCATCGATAGAAGGATGGGAAAGGGACCTTGATTGGTGTCAGCGAGCTGAACAAGTGGTGTACCAGAGCAGGGGGTGCCCATGTTAATGGGAAAAGGTCTTGCAGGCATGGATGGCTTTCAGAGGGGATTTATTAACTGATTGAGGGGTGTGGTTTGTGGGGGTACCGGGGGGATGGGGGTCCACTGGCAATGCCTCAGACTATAATTGGCCTGGGCGTATGACATTTGCTGTATACTGCACTATCACTACTCGGCTGACCCACTGCTATGTGCATTGTCTCATTACATGGAAAGCTATGTTTTGTTAATAAAAGATGTTTACAAAATAAAATACCTTAAGATTGCAAAAAAGGGAATTTTAGAAAAGATCTTTTACTAGCAAAGAGACAGCATGAACATAACTTTTGGGCTATATGTACATTTGGGGAAAAATTGAAAGGGGAGTCCTGAATACAAATAATGTGAATATCACAGAGTCAACATGGGCCGAACATCTAAAAGCTCAATATTTGGCAAAAAAATAGAATGTGGTTGGCATGGGAAGCCAGAAAACCACTAATACCACCAGCCACTTGCTAAAGTCAATTGATTTTAACCCATCGGCTGATCCCATTATTTCAGGTGGAGTTAGAAAGATAACCACTATAGAGTCTCTGACATACAAACTGGTGTAAATCCCTGAAATTATCACCCCAAGTCGGAAACATGGTGGCCCGGGCCTAAATGGCCTCCCTCAAACCACATTCAAGCCAGATAGTTGGTCCGAGAAGCTGGCTTGGTTAAATAATTAGGTTCTCACATGCAATTCAATCCCAGATTCATGGAGAGGTACACGTCACACCCAATTTATAAAGGAGGAAATGAGACATCTCCAGAAAACTATCTCTTAATTACACTCCTGAATAATGATGCCATATGCATTGCAGCGCTCTTATTAAAAGATCTGAACAATTGGGCCAAGCCGTCAAACGTCATTCCAATAAATTAAACATGCTTTAACCCAGGCACAGACACCCCTACAAATCTGCTGTACTATCACTGATTATTGACAAAGTCCTGGTGACAAATACCTCCCTACAAGTCTGCTTTGTGGACTTTAAATCTGCATTTGATAGAGTTCCCAGAAACAGGTTAGGGGAGAAGATGAATAATTTGGGCATTGCTGCAAGTCTTCTTAGGGCCATACAACTTCTATATCGTAACACCTGGATGAGCGTGAAGATTGGTGATGGACAGAGTTTCCGGTAAAATTCCAAAATCCATTGGGTTGAACCAAGATTGTGTGCAAGATCCATTGTAATTCAACGTATTCATTGCTGACCTCTCCAGCCATCTGGAGTTTGCAAATTCACATTCCCTGATGAGGTGCAAATAGAGTGCAAATAGAGTTTGGTATTGTTAAATAGGTCATTGCAAGGCAAGGGGCTGTTTAAATTTCTGCCGCGAAACTCAGTATAACAATTAATTGATCTCTAACTCTGCTTTGGGCTGAAATGTCAAATAGGGATGCTGAATTCCCTAATTGCTTGTGTATGGAAAAGGCTCTTACTAACCTCCAAGAATGAGAACTTTGGAACGCCCCGGTCTCTTTACAAGTTTTTAAGAAATATACTAACAAGAGCATGAGAAGATAGTTGCGCAATAAGGATCAAATGGATTTAATTAAACAAACTCATGCATGGATGTTTATACACAGTTACACATCACTGTGTGGCCAACCTTATCATTTAGCTGGATACTCAAGTTATATTAAATATAAATTCATGTCTTATTGCACAGGTTACTTACCTGCTCTTGATCAAGCATCAAGGTGGTCTAAGTAGAGGGTCAATACTTTGTGCAGACCATGTACAAAATCAGACAAATCACAAATTAATTTAGTATGGATCTGCCCGACATTTCTAACCGAAAGGCGTAAACTGTTAAGGCAATTGTGTGTTATATAAGGCACCAACGAACATGCCGGCAAGCTGTGATTTCTCATTAGACCCAAATGACCATATTCTAGACATGTGTTTTGGGAAATTTCTGATGTAGGCAGAAAAGAAACTTATTGCTCCAACATTTGAGCATCTAATGGTGCCAGTGAGCACGAGTTATTTGGACATACTTTTTAAGGTGTTTGTCATACTTTTTAAGGTGTTTGGATTTTATTGTTTTTAAATTAACTCATCATGCCTTATTGTATACCAATTTTTAATGTGTTGTAACTGATCAAACAAATATTTTAAGCAATTAACCATGAATAATTTGGAATTAAACTTTATGCCAGATCAGTACATAGCATGGGTATCACTGAAGTCAGACAGATCTCAAAGGGTGAGAAGCTAAAGCTGTCAGTTAGGCATAGGTTTTTATAGCAGACATACCCTCACACTGATTTCATCGGTTCTGACCTCACATAGCAGTACAGATTATAAAGTCATAAAAAGCTTTATCAATATAAATGGAGTGACTCCACATGAATCATTAAATAACAGCCACAGCAGCAAGTGCTCTCTGTCACTAGCCTTAGTAATGTACGTCACAAACTCTGCATGAATTATTATTTAAACATCAGTTCTAAGTATGTAACAGGAAATGCAATCATTTTGTCCCAAATACCGACTTGACACTTAAAAAAAAAAGTTGGTTCCCAATTGCAAGCATTCATTTTAAGCTTATAAAATCAATGCTTCCAAAGGAGTGTACATTTTTTTAAATAATTGTTGGTCATCGACTCACTAGCTTTTCACATTTAGAGAATCCACACATTTGATTCCCCAAGTACCCGCTTGCTATTTTAATCAAGTACTTAAAAAGTCTACTGGTCCACAATAGGGGCTTGGGTTGGCAGCCGACCTGAGGGTTGGCGTCTGCCCAGTGGTATTATTGGGGAGTGGAGCAGTACAGAGGACTGGATCTTTTTGGGCTACTTCAGTTAAAAGATGTTGCCCATGGGGTATTTAGCCAGCCATTTTGGGCTCCAGCCACCATTTTGTGGTTAGTTGACAAGGCAGCAGCACACATTTATCAGCTGGAGTTTTTTTTGGCCCCACCCATCATCCCCTCAGATGGACTAAGAAGTGGGCTTCATGCAGCGTTTTCGCGTGTACGTCTGCTGTATTTTGGTTGGGACAGGTAGGTGAACAGGAGGTGAACATTATGTTATGCTTGTCGCTTTGAAACAAGTGTAATGATGATTGGCCGAGAAGTTTGCATGGTTTTAGCTAATGTTATTGTTGTTGAAGGGAAGGGAGTGAACAAGCTCATGCCTGAAAGAGGCAGGAAGATAAAGGTTACATTGTAGGAAGTTACTTAGAAGATGTTCATAGATGCACTGATAAGCTGTTGGGAAAGTTAAAAAGATAAAAACTGCAGAAGAGTGGTACAGTAGAAAGTAGATACTTGCTTGGTAAAGTGATGTGGGTGGAAGTGTTAGCTTTGTAAGTCAGAATGCCCGGGGTATAAGTGTGATGTGCACCTGTTTCAATAAAAAAACGGCATTTTCACACAAAAATGTGTCAGTTGTCTGTGCTGGGTCCCTCTCGCCCTCTTGTTCTTTCCACCTGCCATTGTCTCATCTTTTCTTCTGCTTTCTTCCTCTTATCTAACATTTCCTCCCTCTTTCTTCCCACTGATTTGTTTTCTTTTCAGTGCATGCACCCTTTTCTTTTATATGTTTTCAGTTTATCTTCATTATTTCACTTTTTATTCTTTTTTCTCACTTCCTTTTTCTCTTCCCTTTTATTTTACCCTTTTCGTCTTTTATGTCTTTCCACACCTCTTCCTTGTCAGACTTCCATCCCTGTTTTCTTAAATCTTAATTTTCCTGTTTCCATATTTGTTTCCTTATTTCCCTCTGTTCTTTCATCTTATCTTCTTCACCTTTTCCACCCTATTTCTTTCATCCTTTGTTTTTCTGCTTCTTTTTGCCATCTTTACTCCCTTCCTCCCTTTCAATCTTACTTCCTCATTTACATTTTTCGTTTTTCATTTTGTTCTCTCTGCTTTCATTCAACCATTCTACCTTTTTTCCTGTTTTTCATCCTTTCACTCCTTTTTCTTTTTCTTCCTTCTAGCTTATCATTTCTTTCTTTTCTCTTTATGCTATCCTGTTCTTCATCATTTTTAGTCCTTCACTCTTTCTTTAATCCATTTTGTCACTATTTCTCTCATGTATACCTTTCTTGTATCCTTCAATTTAGTTTTGTATTCTTTTTTTTCCATCCTATCTATTAATCTTTTCTTTCTTTCTCACCCACTTGCTCCATTTGTTTCTCTCACTTCAATTCCTTTCTTTAACTTCCTAATTTGTATTTATCTATCTCTGTTATTGTGTTTGGCTCCTTAGCTATCTAGCAGCACCACCCTTTTTAGGTCTCGCCTAGCGATGCAGCACGAATGTGCTGCCTTCGCTTTGCGAGGCATGCAGTATACACTATAGTGTGGAAGCTTCGTTGAAGCTCCGCCCACTATCGAGCCCATCTCCTTCATTGGCTTAGGTTATAAATGCTGCCTTCCGATTGGTTTTGAGCTTGTTAGTCCCTCCCCATGACAGCCATGTCAGTCATTTGTATCCTTCCATGGCTACCGGCCCCTTCACTGCACAGACTACTTTCTTCCCTCCCTCAGTCCGTGACTACTTTGGGCCCCGCCCCCCTCCCACACACTCCGGGTCATGCTCATGCCTTCGCGCACCGCCACACTCGATTTCCAGTGTGCTGTTTAGCTACCTTCCTCAGCTTCACTTTTTCCTGTTGTGTGCACGTGATCTGTTGTCAGCTGCAGATTCAGTTTCTCTACTGATTGGAGTCCGTGTACAAACACACAAAATCCTGTTTAATCATCGATACATCTACGAGCTGTTAACTCTGTAGCAGCTCTTTAGCCTGCGCGTGAGGGTGAAAAGGGGCAGAAAGTGAAAGCCGTAGTTCATTACAACACGGACTCCTTGGGCTTCGGAGATCGTGAAGCCGTCTGTTACCAACTTGACACGGGAGGGGCGAAACAACATCCTCTGCACCGTGCAGGGCTGCGGAAAAGTGCTGTCTGACCCGCCGGCTCCCAATAAGATTCACGGTGTTCAGGTGTGCTGTCTCTGTGTGATTACTCCCTCATTATGGCTCGGAAGTGCACACTTGCACCAGACTGGCATTACCAAACTGCCGGCCCCCGTTTCTCTAGCGACCTTCTTCAACTGTTTTATAGCCATTAACGATCTATTTACCTTCATTAATGTGACTCTTCGTCTATGGAAGTTTTATATAGCTGAAACTTGGACCAAAGGCATAAGATTCCACATAAGATTCCACATTCTTTAAACACGGGGAGATTTAGTGATTTTCTTTTGCATCTTTTATATAGCGCGAACTCGACCCGAAGGTATTGAAGCGCTGTATATGAGCACCGTATTTACATTACATATTCAGGCACGGGGAGATTAAGTGATTTGCCCAGAATCACAGGATGTGGACGCGACCTCGAGGCTCGAACCCTGGTTTCCTGCACCAAAGTCGGCAGCGCAGCCGACAGACCATATCCCCTTCCCAAGTGATTTGTCGAAGATCACAGGATGCTAAACCGAGGACTGGACTCGAACGCGATTAGTTCTAAAATCGTCAGCTCTGGCTGTTTGGCCAGATCGTTTCCCTCCTTCACGTCGAGGTCCACTTCCTTCTGTTTCGTGAACCCATGTCTAGATTCTCAACACTTTTTCCTGTCTATGTTTCCTTTTCTTCTATCTTAACCACACTAACCGAATGATCACTCCGCTTTGTTACCACTGTTTTGCTAATTTTGTGACCTTGATGCCTTCCGTCTCCCTTCAGTAATAGCGTTACCTACACACTCTTATTTACTATTTTGCATCTATGGTGTGTGGCCTGTCTGTAATTTGAAGAGAATAGGATGTTTAGTGCACACCTGCTGCCTTGTTGTGCCTGTACTGTGCAGAGCTGCTGGCACTGTTTGGAGTACTCCTGAAGTTATCTGCAGTCAATGTGATCTGGAGGTGTGTGCCAGGACTAGTTGGTGTTGGTTGCAGTGATAGCAAAAAAACACATTATGCCCAATCATTTTGTTCCATGTGCAATGAGAAAACATTGATCTTGGATTCAAGCAAGCATAAGAAGGCGGAGAGATCACACAAGACCAAGAGCCACAGACAGGGGTCCTGTTGCCAAATTAGCAGCATGCCATGCCTGACTTGGATATGTGCTATTTTAATGGTCCAGTGTGGTCAGGCACCAGATGGGTTATTTTGCTGGATGCAACTGATAATAGCAGGTTCTTTTTACTAGCAGCAGAATATTTGGTTATGTTTGTTAGGAGTGGTAAGTTTGTGAGTTGTCCCTACCTGGGTTCCCACAGTTGAGGTTTGTGCTTTTTCAGTAGCTTGGGCATCAGTCCACTTTTCATTACAACGTGAAAGATGCCCTAGCAAAACAATGGGTTGACTGTTAAGAAGCGTGTGTTTTGCTTGAGAGGGACTTACTGGCACATGCATCAAGCAAAAATCCAGTCGGTAAAATACCGAATCGCTAAAATCACCCGTTAGCGAGTGTGAAAAACCGATTTCCAATGCATCAACCCAAAATGTGAGCAAATAAAGAATCGCTAAATAAATACCGAAAAAATAACTAATCGCAATTAACCAATCCTCAAAATTACCGAATCGCTAAATACCGAAGTCGCAATTACCGGAACTCACAAATAGCTCCCGGAAAGTGCCAATGGCTAATTAGCAATCTCTACCCAATGCAACACCACTCGCAAATACCGAAAATCGCTATTTAGCATGAGCAAAATAAGGGGAATCAGAACCTGGAGGTAAAGTAAAAAAAAAAAATGTTTTTAAAGAGAAGTTTTTTTTTACACATGTGCAAATGATTGTGCTAATCAGCAAACCCTTAAATGTGGCCCAGGAGACCCTGTTGGCTAGCACAAAATGGCAGCCCTCTACGTGCTTGCAAGGAGGATGCGAATCAATGCCACAGGACAGCGCAGGAGAAGGGTCCAGGAGAGAGTATTCAGACTGCGCATCACCTTGCTCGGACAGAATGAGGACGAGGTGTACGAGAAGTATCGACTGAATCGTGCCATGATCATGCGCCTCATTGCAGACCTGGAACCACTACTGCAGCACCAGACACATCGGACCAATGCAATCCCTGCGCACGTCCAGGTTCTATGCAGCCTGCACCTACTGGCCTCAGGAAGTTTCCAGGGGGTAATCGCCATAGCCGGAGGCGTATCGCAAAGCGCACTCTCACGCTTCTTCCAGAAATTCTTAGACGCCATGCTGACAATGATCCACACCCACATCAGCTTCCCCACAACCCCACAGCAGTTGGACCGCACCAAACAGGCATTCTACCAGGTGGCACAATTCCCCCATGTAATTGGATGCATCGACTGTACGCATATCCCCATCTGTCCACCCTCTGCAAATGAGTACATATTCCGTAACCGCAAGTCATACCACTCAATCAACGTGCAGGTTGTGTGCGATGCCAAGCACATCATCACGGACCTAGTGGCACAATTCCCGGGGAGCACACATGACTCCTACATATTCCGACACAGTGGCATCCACAGGCGTCTACTCAATGGAGAATTTGGAGAGGGACTCCTGCTTGGTACGTACACATACCTCTTCCACACATGAGCACCACACATGTCTGTACATCACCATCGCTAAGTCTTTGCTTATATCTTCTAGGCGACAGTGCATACGCCCTGCGTGAATATATACTCACCCCCTACATCAATCCAGCAACACCACAGGAGCAACGTTACAACGCCGCCCACATAAGCACAAGGAATGTCATAGAGAGGACCTTTGGGATTCTGAAGAGTTGCCTTAGAATCCTACATAAGACTGGCGGCGCCTTGCTATACAAACCTGATACCTGCTGCAGGATTGTAGCTGTATGTGCTATGCTGCACAACATTGCGACCAGAAGGGGGATACCCATAGAGGTTGACAGGAATGACGACCACCGGGATGACCAACCACTCGCCCAACACCGACAGGCACACGTCCCTAACACAGCAGAGGGCCATAGGAGGCGGACATACATCATGCAACATCATTTCTGAAGCAGGTAAGAATGAAACATTACAATTTCATTGGTGGTGCAACTGTTTAATGCACAGGAGCACTGAGGTATGTGCGACCAAACAATCAATGAAATGAATGCTCCCCAGGAAAAATGTAACAACAAATGTCTGTTTCAGTCACGGCTGTGCAGCGTCAGGAAGGGGAGGACCATGGTTGCCCCACCACGGTCAAGTATGACTGTCATTCAGTCTAGTGGCGCTTGCCACGTACGCCAAGCCTCCTCTCAGGTGTCTCCGACGCCTCACCACGGCCTGTCCCCGTGGAGCACCGCGAACTGCGGCGCCTGGTGCTGGCCTCTGCCACAGACACACTGCTCACACTCGAGGCAGCCTCACTGCCGTCTTCCCCTCCCAAAGCGCCAGCACTGAATGTGCCGCTCTGCAGGTGTTATACTGCAGCGGTGACCTGCCCCAGAGCCTTGGCAACATCCCCGCAAAAGTGTCCAAGGTCCACCGGCAGTGACACCGAGCGGCGTGCCAACACTGCGGTGCTATTGCTCAGCCTTGTGATGGCCTTTGTAGAGGCCGCGGACCTCACCAAGTTCTGACGGTGCCTCCTCCTCTCGCTCTCATGGCCATCCCTCATGGCACGGGTGAGCTCATGGATGTCCTCCCTCAGGTACCCATTGCCCTATGCCACCACAGTGGTCATGTCCCTCATCGCCGCAGTCATGGCACGCATTTCCTTTGCAAGGCGCGCTATGTTGGAGCTGATTGTCGCCATGTGTCTTCCCTGCAGGCGCTGGACACACAGCATCCTTTCCTCTATGCCAGCATTTGGGGTGATAGCAACGTCGCCTAAGGAGAGTGAACTGCGCCGAGACCTGCGCCGCTGTGGGAGTCTGGCACGTGCAGGTGGTGCAGCAGGCGGTGTGATGCTGCGCAGACTTTGACCCAATGGTGTAGTGGGTGTTTCCATCACCTGCATGGGCGGAACTTGGGACCTGAATCTCGGAGCTTTAGTAGAAGTTGGAGCAGGAGCAGGTGTAGCTGGTGCTGGTGCTGGTGCTGGTGGTGCTGGTGGTGGTGGTGGTGTTGCAGGTGGAGGTGGTGAGTGCGTATCCTGTGCTGTATCCATGTCGGAATCGACAGGAGTCTCGGAAATAATCAGCCGGCCGCTGTCGTCCGAATCCCCAGGAGATGCATCTGTGTGTGAAACAGTACATGGTTAGTGGGATAGTTACACCTACGGAGTATTGTAAACATACATGTCCCTCTGTGATCCACTAAATAAACAGTCTATATCCAGGTTCAACTGATGTGGTGATTTGTAATTATATTTTATCCTGTACATGCACACCGGGCTGACTTGACTACAACTCCCATGATGCACTAGTGTTAAGAGTAAAGTTGTGTGGGCCAAAGCTGCATGCACACTCTGATACTGCTGGGGGCATGGGAATGGATTTACGCTATGCTGGGAATGGGCACAGGCATGCATCTTACCTTGGGCACTTGTGGCTGCGCCGGAGGTATCCATCTGGGTTACTCCCACGACGGCCTCATGCTCGATCGTCCCTTCCACCAGCTCCTCCAGGGCAGTGTTGGCTTGCCCTGTGGAAGGTCCGCCTCCCGTCCTGGATGCCTCCCGGAGCCTCTCCGCAATCCTCTCCTTTGCCCGCTTCCTCAGGTCATACCATCTTTTTTTGAGGTCGTCAATGCTGCAGGGCGTCACTCCAACTGCATTTACCCTCTCCCGGATGCGCAGCCATATGCGCCGCTTCTCAGCCTCTGGCACCTTTAGGGACAGCTTACCAAAAAGGCGATCGTGCTTGCTGCTGACTCCCTCTAACAGGTGCTCCAGCTCCCGGTCGGAAAACTTGCGTTTCCGCTTGCGTGCAGCCTCTGCGCTAGATGGTGCTTCCTTATCCATCCTGGTTGTTTTGAAGGGTAGATCAGTTTGTGTGGCTTCAATGTGCTCAGCCAGTCTCCAGTCCCAGCTCCTGTTTGCTCCTCTGGCGAGGCAATGAGGGTGGGGCTGCAGTATTTCCTGGTTGGTGATGTCATAGACACGTTCCCGGAGCGACCCGATCTTTTCCGTAATCGCTAATAGCGATTTCGCTAATACCGAAATCGCTATTAGCTAATTCGGTAATACCGATTTCGCAATTAGCTCTTCGGTGTTTGCATTCCCCGCTATTGGATAATCGGTAAAAAATAGCGATTTTTAAGGAATCGCTATTTTTTACCGGATCTGTTGATGCATTCACAAAAGCGATTCCTTAATACCGATTCCTTATTTCTCGCTATTAAGGAATCGCTTTTGCTTTTGTTGATGCATGTGCACCTTAATGATGGTGAGTTGGAGAATGTCATCTCCTAGTGAAGTGGATTTGATGGTGGTAAGGTTGGTCAGAAATTCTATATGATGTGGTTAGATCGATGCCATTGAGAAGGTGGTAGATCTGGTCTTCTTTTAGTGAATGCATAAACTGTTTGGAGGCAAAAATAAGCAGGACAGCGCGATGCTGGTCGTCTTAAAATAAGTCGAGGAACAGAATTTTAGAGGTTGCAATGAAAAAGAAACTTGTGGTGTTGTGAGATAATCAGTACTTTCACTTCCCTAATTTGACTCCTCAGTCGTTGATCAGTGAATGAATTCCTTTTAAATAAAAAAATGCATTGGGGTGAAAAGTGCTTTGGTGTCCATGGTCTTTTCTGTGTGGCTCAGAGTGAAATTTAAGGGAAAGCATTATGCACTATGCGAATTGCACGTAGCACAGTGCAAACACACGTAGCGTAGTGCAGCGGTCATTTTTTGCTTGCTTGCGGTCCTCAACGTCAAGTTTGCGGCCGCGAGCAAGCAAAATGACATCCCGGCGAGACTTTTTCCTCGTTCGCGATCAGCAACATCAAGCTGCCGATCGCGAGCGTGGAAAATAAACCTCCCGGTGAGATTCTCAACGCAGGGAGGTCAGGTTTCTCATTGCGAGTGGTCGCGTATGCTCGCGACCGCTCGCGATGAGAAACTACCAGTCCGCGTTGAGAAAGCTGCAGCTCGAGTAAAAATCTACTCGAGCGGCAAAAAACTACAGCTCGCACTGTGCAAGATGCCGTTTTCAATGATTGCACAGTGCCGGATGCTTGTCCGCACTGTGCAATCATTGAAAACGGCATCTTGCACAGTGCGAACAGGGTACTACGCAGTTCGCGAAGTGCTACGCGTAGCTCGCGTAGTGCGAAGTGCACTTTGCGTAGCTACGCGTAGCGCTACTTTGAGAACTACGCCCAGGGTTAGTGCAAAGTCCAAAAGATAAAGGAACACTTCATATAATTCTCTGCTGAGACACGTATATCACTGATCTTCCAGGAGAAGGCATAGCCATCCAGTCATAGCAGTGGGATACATTCGAAAGGTGGGTGGCCCTACAGTGGGAATATATGTTATATGCACCCCTGCTATATAAGTATATCCTGGGCATGTACGAGCCATATTGTTTTAAACACATGCGCATAAATGTTTCAAGGGAAAAGGTCATGATATGAGGTGACTGTAGTGAAGCCTTCTTTGGCTCACTCTGGTTCTCCATTTTAGTTTTACATTTTACACGTTTTAGGCTAACATCATTTTAGCAATGTTATTTTATAAATTTAGGCTTGCACAATAATATTTTGAGAAGACACTGTACATGCTTTGTGTTTTTAGGAAGCCTTTCTCGCATATCATCTGTACACTTCATTCAAGGCTAGGAACAAAGAACAAGATATCCTAGTGCTTGTGTTGTCTGTTCAGAGACAGCTTCTAACATCTGGACGTATCACTGTACCAGAGCTGTACTTCTAACACAGTAGTTCTATTGTATAAACAGGGCACTGTCCCTTTATGGATCAGAGGGGCACTCCAGCTACGACAGTCCTGGAATGAAAGCTGTGTTCGACATGCAGCTCTGCTGGCACTGATCTTCCATCCTGCGAAAAGGGATTGCCAATTCCACATCAGCAGAGTCATTGGTCCAGTTACCCAGGTATGGGGGCTCGGGCTAACCTAAGAGATTGGGCAGAGAGTACACCCACTATGCTCTCAGAGTAGGGGTAGCTATAGGTAGAAATATATATATATAGAAATCAGACTGCCATGGTTGAACTGTTTATTCCTTCCAAAATGTTCAAAAGGCTGCTTGCATTACTTTGTTTTATCTGTCCATAAATCGCAGCTCACACTTTCTATGCAAGACTACAATTGTGTAAGTAAATAAATTGAAAACTTTATTCATATATTTCTTGTGTTTTCATATCTTTCTTGTGTTTACCATGGGCATGCATAAGTAAACAACAAAAGGGGTAAGATCTTTTTCCACAATCCCCTTGGGGAGCAGAGTGTCATGATTGAGGTTGCCAAAATCAACTGCCACCCCAGGAAGGTTAGGCGTTCAGGTGAGAAACTATGAGCTAGCTAGAAATTTGACTGACAGACTCTGATGGTGCAGGAGGTCTCAGTTCCTGCATTCTGAAGTCCTTCTGTCCATATATGCAGACCTACCTTTTCTGGTGAGAACCGTATAACATGACCACAAACTATTTTACATGGTTAGGCAAGTAAACCCCTCCAAAAAAGTACAAAAATGGACACAGTGAACAAATGAATGCAACAATGAAATGTTATTTGGGAAAAAGCAAAACTTCGCAGGAATTTAGGGCCCGATTCACAGAACTAACTTAAGACAAAATCCTAAACTTACTACAATTTTCGTATTCACAGAAGGCACTTACTCATTTTGGTATTCACAGAAGACACTTACTCACTTCGGTATTCACAGAAGTTAGGAGTCCTAACTTTAGGACTCTTAAATGCCTTCTGTGAATAACGAAAGTCTTAAAATTAGGATTTTTCTCAGTTTAGGAGTCCTAAAGTTAGGACTCCTACCTTTACTACTACCAAACTGAGAAAAATCCTAATTTTAAGGCTTTCGGTATTCACAGAAGGCATTTAGGAGTCCTAAAGTTAGGAGTCCTAACTTTACTACTACTAAATAGACAAAAATCCTAATTTTAAGACTTTCGGTATTCACAGAAGGCATTTAGGAGTCCTAAAGTTAGGAGTCCTAACTATACAACTACTAAACTGAGAAAAATTCTAATTTTAAGACTTTCGGAATTCACAGAAGGCATTTAGGAGTCATAAAGTTAGGAGTCCTAACTTCTGTGAATACCGAAATGAGTAAGTGCCTTCTGTGAACACCAAAATGAGTAAGTGCCTTCTGAGAATATCAAAATGGTAGTAAGTTTAGGATTTTGTCCTAAATTAGTTCTGTGAATCGGGCCCTTACAGTACAACATGGAACTCTGTAACTCGGATGATACGCATGGGAACATGGCTAAAGTCTAGTTTGTGCTTTAAGCACATCATGCATTTAAAGTACATCATCATTTCATATGAAACATTTTATAGATGCATTATGGCACGTACAGATGTATTACTTTTGAATCCTAACCAGTGCTGGAAAGTAGGGGGATCCTGCCAGATCCCAGTTCAAGTAACTCTTTCAGGGTCAGATCTGGCACACCAAGGAAAACATGATGAATTTATCCTAGTGTCATTTTCTAACACTAGGACATACTTCAACAGCAGCCACACGGTGTCTGCGTTTCATTCAGAGCAGAAGGCAGCAACGGTTTATTTTAAAATCCAGCTGAGACCAAAACAAAGGCTTGATTTTGTTTTCCCCCAAAACTTTATTCGGGAAGAACAAACATTACAGGTTATGCATTGGAAGACACAGTGGTATAGAATAGCTGTAGGGTAGATACATGAACTCTGCCACTCAACAGTAGCCAATATGTTTGCAATACACATATTTAGCTTGCAGAACGAACCGAAATACGGTGTATAAGAAATCATTATGTCATATAATATAGGGGGCCACGTCATCATTTTCAACCATAACTCTCGGAGGTGCATCTAGGTCTGTTATTGCGTGATCCGGGGAGGGCGGACTACTGCCTTATCGTTGTAAACACGCTACCAGGGGGGCCCCTAGATCATGAGGTCGGCTATCTGGGGGCATGAGATTCCAATATTCAGTTAAGTGAGTCTTAAGAGAAGGCGCTGGTTTCCGACCCCAATGAATCGCCACTTGGCGTCACGCCAGCTTTAGCAGCATTGTGGACAGTCATCTGCTGGCATCCGAAATATATTTGACGTAGCCCAACAGAAATGTCATGGGGTCTGGAGTTAGGTTGTCTGAGGTAATGTCACTTGTGATGCAGCATATGCCATGCCAGAATGCCGTAATCTTGGGGCACGTCCAGGTTAAGTGTATAAAGGAGGCATTTGGAGCAGAACACCTCCCGCAGTTAGAGTACGCAATCAGTCCCATTTTATGAAGCACTACGTGTGTGCGATATAGCCTGTGTAGATACTTAAAATGTATGAGACGTAAGCGATAATTAGGGGAAAGCTTATTGGACTGATTGCAGCAGTATGTCCACTACGCAGGCGTGGGAACATCCCCCAAGTCAGACATCCAGGCTAGTCACGCCCGCTCAGTGTCAAATGGTGAAGCTGCGAGCTTCAGTGCGTAAAGTCTCATGATCAGTTTTCGTGGAGAGGCGTTAGAATGAATATACTCTAGTGCAGCGCATTGGGCCGGGGGGGGCGGGGAATCAAGCATTATTGTCTTTGCAGGTAGTGTGGATCTGAAAATACAGCAGATTATCTAGAGGAGTTGTGTTCTCTGGAAGAGTAAGGAACTTATCGTTAGGGTACAGATCTGCATAGGTGGTAATGGCTAGTGAAGCAGAGTGGCGCGCCATACCTGACATCTGTAGAGGTGGGAATGAGGGGTTGTTTGCAAGCGTCATAGATGGGGCATACAGTGTAGGGACCCTAGTGTGTTTGCGTATTCCATCCCAGACCCAGCGTGAATATTCCACAGTGTCAATTTTGCCCTTTGGGGCTGTATATGGAAGGAATAAGGCAGTCCGTATTGGCCACGGGCGGCAAGGTCGGTATCGATATAACAACTGCCTCATTTAAAGGCTTCAGCCCTCCACCTAGATGCCAACACAATGAAAGGAAACAAAGGCACTCAGCTTTTTACCACTTCACAAGTACTTATGAGAAACTATTGGAGGCTGGTTTTTAACTTTGTTCAACCTGTCTCCCCCCCTTATCAGAAATGTGCATGCACTGTACAAAATGTCTGTTGTATCTGGTGTATGGACAATTAAACAAATAATCATTTAAATAACACCTAATATGTTGTTTTTATTTAATTCCTTTATAGCGCTACACATTCCAGTGTAGGGTGTCAGAGCACTTTACATCACACACAGAGGCACATCAAATCATACAAATGTGTAAATCAATTTACAGAAAATGTTGCATAAGATGATAGGGGGTTATCAGGTGTGCGAATCGCATATCATCTATGCTTGAAGACCTTATATGTTAACAGTAAATGGCTGGGAGAAGCAGAAGGTCAGCGTATAAAACGTAACACAGAGATTGGAGTTGTCTTTATGGACAAGATGTTATTATTTCCCAAAGGAACCCTTCTTTGCAATCTCAGAATAACAACAGATTGAGAAAGAAAATCAGTAAGGATCCATGCCTTACAGTTTGCATGCTTCTCTTTCATGCCAGTAAATAGATCACTGAGCTATATTACACGGCTTAGTGTCAAAAGCTATATCCCACTTACCTCTCTCAATAAAATACACATCTGCAATCTGCATGTTACACGATGTGCAGGGACATTAACCCTCAATGCTACTTTGTGAGTTATAATTGTGATTGGACAAAAGACAGAACTCTCCCAGATCTGAGTTAACCACTAGAGTAACAACCACTGTCATAATCCTTCAACTCAACACGGACAAAACCGAGATACTCATCATGGGCCTACACCCCGATGCCCAGAAGGACACCTGGTGGCCTCCCGCCCACGGCGACCCCCCGCCCCCACGGGCCACGCAGGCAACCTCGGAATAATTCTTGACTCTGAACTAAAAATGGACCGCCAGGTCAACGCCATCACCTCCTCTTGCTACCACACCCTCCGCCTACTCTGTAGGAGAGTAGGGTCTGCAATCCTATGATCACCCAGATTTTTTGCTTTTGCTTCATTGGTTTACGACTTTCTCCGGCTGTGGGCCTGCCAATCAGACCCACAGCCTAGCTGTTCTCTCTCGAAATTAACACACCTGTACGTTAGGTGCATCCACTAATTGGAACTGGGCCGCCTTGTCAGTCCCTGTCTCAGCATACCACAGGTATCCAGGGCATCGGTGTACCCAGGGCCTACCAGGGGCTGAAGCATGTATTATGCCACCCCTGGAATGGCCGCCCAAATCTGACACAACTGGCTGCACGACAGCTGGGGCCACGTGGTGTAATCACCCGTTGCTGTAGGTGTAGTATTCCTACACCTAAACCCTAAAATGGACACATGGATTCCTATCAGTCACTCCTATAGCAGGCCTTATCAATCCTGAAGGCAGAGTGCAGGGGATCATGTGGGACGGTGCTCTGGCGCGAGCTGAGCCCGTCGACGGCTTGCGGAACCAAGTCCTAATAGCCGTTCCATGGTGACGCGGGCCAACTACTTTTAATGCAATTGCTAACTTTGGCCTCACCTCACCTATACATGTCGAGTAAGGTGTCATACGAATGGGAATACGAACCCCTCGCCAGTCCTGGTGACGGGGTTAGCATTCCCCCCTTTTAGAGGGACACGACTTGGAAGTAACCTTGAACCCCGGTTAAAGTTGACTCAAGCCTCAGCATCACAAAATGGATGCTGCCACCAGACACAAGTCTGACCTCCTGCTGCTGGGGGACCTTCCAGCAAGGGGAGCTTGGACAAAGGGTTTCCTGTCGAGGGCGGTGTTAGCACCGTCCCAGACAGGGTTTGTGTATCCCAGGTAGGCAGGGCTGAAAGGAAGGTGATTGCAATGTGGCACCCCGGTGCTCACTGTGCATAGCCCGGCTCAAACCAGTTTCGGGGGCACACCAGCCCCTGAGCTGGCGCGAAGCCGGACAAAGGATAGGGGTGTAACCACCCCCCTCCTGGCTCCACCCATAGGTAGAACCTAGTCACGGGCCAGCCCCTTTTCTTAGAATAAAGGTAGGAGCGAGTCCCCTTCCCAAATTGGATAATCAGATAATCGGATAACTCCGAATCACGAACTACTTTCCACGAAAGGAACTCTTGACTATTTCTGAAGACTCTCCCTTGTGGCTAAGGAGTAGCCACCCTGCACCAGCAGGCACCATCTAAGCGCTTGCGGTTTGCTGTAAGTCTCTCCTACGGATCAAGACTGCCCAGCTCGACGAGACCCGAGTACCCTGCCATCTCTGACCTTTTACCTACCTCATCAGCCCAGCTGAGAGTCGTAGGTGTGACGAGACCTGCGGGACCGGCTATCTTCAGAACCTGCACGACGCTTATCTAGCACGCCCACCGAGGGACCCTCGAGTGAGTGCACCTAGGGTTTGAGAAGCCCTAACCCTGAGCAGCTCCAGCATCGAAGTCTGCCTCCCCAGCATCCCCGAGATCTGCGTGGGGGCCCTTCCGCTCCTTGTTGTTCACCGCGTTGTTCGACCACTTGCCGACCGGCTTGTGGCCCTCTTCACGACGCACCACGATTGTTTCATCACTAGTCTGGTTGCTCCAGACTGGCTCTTGCTCCCCTTCAACAGAGGAGTACCACGGACCCTCCTGGTCCACTCCCGACGCCATCTTGACTCCCCCGCTTGGGTTGCCACTGCCAAGATCCGCTGCCCCTGCCTGGGCCCAGCATCATCGACAGCAGACACCTTCGTGGGACAGCTCGCCCTCCATCCTGGTCGCCGCCGCGCCTCCTGGCCCGAGGAACAGCCGAGTCCGACGTCACCCACTCACCTGGTCGAGGTGACTTCAGCCGGTACCCTCCTGGTACCCACACGATCGCTGGCTAGCGGTTGAGAACTGAGTCCCCTCTGCTTTCAGGTTTCCTTCATCACCGATCCAGGCTTGGATCGCTCTGAACATCGTCACTGGTCGCCTGCCAGCAACTTCTTCTTTCAGGCTCCTGAGACTACACGAGGACTCCCGACATCTTGCCGAACTTCACGCAGCCGCAGCCTCCGGGCTAGGTAACTCGAGCATTTCGGTGCTCCATCGCAGGTTCGCTCTACAAGTGTCCAGTTCCTTTTTCGTTTAGTCCCACTGATCGGATCACTCCGGAATCAGTACCTCCAGACTCTAACCATTCGCATTTCACTGTTAGTGTAGATGGTTTCTCGTGCCCCTCGGGCATTTGTGTAAATTGTGCAACTGAAGTATTTTCCTAAGAGTTTTGTAGTGTGCTTAGCTCCCTGACTCATAAAGAGCCAGGGTAGTCTTGTTATAAATAAATATCCTTTTATTTTCATAACAACTTGTGTGGTGTCCTTTCACTTGGTGTTCAAGGGGTATATGTGATGGTAAACAGCTGGCTTAACACGCCCTCTAGAGTTTAGCCTAAAGACTGCTCGTATCCACGCTACTAGGATAGCTGGTCTAAAAGGTTGACTTACAACCAATCATCAATAAGGGTCGTCTGGAATGATACACAGTGATCACTAGAATAGTGAGCACTACATATCAGGCCAACTTCTCACATTGGTGAGCAGCGGTTGGGATTTGAGCTTGCTGTTGTTTTACCACACACGTATCCTAAGAATATCGCAGTGAAAGATCACATAAGTACCCAGGTACATATAACTTAACTTAGAATACTCCGAGTTCTACTGAACCGGCTGTTGTAGTGTAACAGGGCTTAGCACACCCTGACTACAACTCTTAGCAAGGGATCAGTAGGTAAACCCATAGTGTAGGTAGGTGCAACACTTACACCTCACTAGAAAAGCATGTCGATCCACGGAGAGTCTTCGCAGACTCCCTTAGTGGTCAGTGACCCTCCACAGGTCGTGTCACGATATGCAACTCTTAGCTTCAAGGAGATGCGACAACTGTGTGCCTCCAGGAAGCTAAACCAGGGTTCTAACCCTACCATCGCAATTCTGATAGGTCTCTTAGAGGCGTACGATGCTAGGAGGTCCTCTAACACAGGTCCCCCCAGTGCAGATGGGAACATGCCTCCCTTAGAGGGAACCCTCGGTGACCCAGACCTCGACCTCCACACAGAGGAGGAGGACGAGGACGAGTTATCGGGAGACGAGGCAGACAAAGGTCCAGTGGTAGTCGGCAGGCTTACAAGGACCAACTTAAGCAGGCATGAGAATGGAGCTGGGGGAGCCCCGGGCCCACGCTCAAGCAGGCTTAACCTTGGGAACGGACGAGCTAGGTCTCTCTCCAGAGGCTCTGGCAGATCGGTTCATACACATGTCTCTCAGGCATCTTCTCAGAGAGGAATGACTTCCCTCAGAGGAGGGAGCATGAAGCGAAGATGCGGGAGGTCAATCTGAGGATCGAGCGGGAAGAACTTGCCCTCGCCAAAGAAAGACTTGCCTTGGCCCGAGAGCAGAAATTAAGTGGGTTAGATCCCGCTGGTGGCAGCATTCTCAATAGAGAGAAAGACAGGGGTATAGACACTAGACACCTGAGTAAAATAGTGCCCCCCTTTAAACAAGGGGACGACATCCACAAGTGGATAACTGCCTTGGAGAGGGCCTGCACTGTCCAGTGCGTCCCCCCAAGTCAGTGGGCAGCTATACTGTGGCTTTCCTTTGAAGGTAAAGGAAGGGACAAGCTCCTCACTACAAGAGCTGAGGATGCTAACAACTACCAAGTCCTGAAGAACACACTGATTGATGGGTTCGGCTTAACCACGGAACAGTACCGGGTGCTGTTCCGGGACACCCAGAAAATTCAGTCTCAGGATTGGGCTGACTTTGTCGATTGTGCCACTAAGGCTTTGGAAGGCTGGTTGCTGGGTAGCAAGGTTACTGATTACACAGGATTGTACAATCTTATCATGCGAGAACAGATTTTAAATAACTGTCAGAACCAATTGTTGCATCAGCACCTTGTCGACTCGGATCTGACCTCTCCCCAAGAATTGGGAAAGAAGGCGGACAGATGGGTCAGAACAAGGGTCAAGCAGAACCAGAATCAGAACCAGGGTGGTCAGAAGAAAGCAGACCAAAAGGGTAACAAGAACGAACAAAATGACCAGAAGTCTTCGACAGGTCCCCAACAAACCAAAGAGGGTGGGGGTCAGGCTTCACAGAAGAAGAAGACTCAAGAAGGCCAGTCAAAAAGGTGGTGCCAATACTGTAAAAGTAAGACTCACTGGTTTAGTGAGTGCACCAAGAAAGGAGGGCAAACTCCTACCACTGCAGCCCCTAAGGCACCTGCGCCCCCTAGTACAGTCAGCAGTGGTAGTGCGCCTCCCAAGGCATTAGTTGGGTTAACCTTGGGAACCGAGGGGAGTGACGACTTAGTCGGCACGCTCACTCAGGCCGTCCTTGTCTGTACAGGGGATATGGATATGTCCCCTGATGCCAGTCCCAATACTTTGGGCAAATACAGG
Source organism: Triturus cristatus (assembly GCF_964204655.1). Classification (NCBI taxonomy): domain Eukaryota; kingdom Metazoa; phylum Chordata; class Amphibia; order Caudata; family Salamandridae; genus Triturus; species Triturus cristatus. The sequence goes on from NC_140590.1 coordinate 1,557,043,914, forward strand.
CAGACACCTTTGATAAATGGAAGAGTGGCTCAGGCCTACAGGGACACGTGTGCCAGTGTCACCATGGTGACGCCTAACTTCGTGGACCCTGGACAGATCATGCTAGGTACCAGTTACCTAGTGACCAATGCCAGCAACGTCACTACCAATCACAGTATGGCAGTTGTTGATTTCTCCTGGGGAGGGGTAAGTGGCCCGAAAAAGGTTGTGGTTAGTTCAGACCTCCCCGTAGAATGTCTGTTGGGCAATGATTTGGAAACGTCACAATGGTCAGAAGTGGAGCAGAGGACTCACATGGAAATGTTAGGTTTGCCAGCACATGTCCTTGCTGTGACCAGGTCACAGGCCAAAAGATGCCCCACTGAACAGGTGCTGGATCCTGGAAGAACGGACCAGACACCTTCCAAGAAAAGGAGCAGTAAGGGTAAGGCTTCGCCTTCCCCCTTGCCCCAGGTCGTGGATCAAGTCTCCGAGGAGGCTGACCTTAAAGAACTGAGGGAAACTGAGCCGCAAGAGCTTGAACCTGGTCAGGTTGAGTTTCTGGGCTCAGGGGGACCCTCCAGGGAAGACCTGGGGAAGGCACAGTTAGACTGCCCCTCACTTGAACCCCTCAGACAGCAGGCCGCTGCTGAGGCTGCAGGGAACGCCACAGGTACCCACAGAGTGTACTGGGACGATGGACTCCTGTACTCTGAGGCAAGAGACCCCAAACCTGGTGCGACCAGGAGGCTGGTCATCCCCTTGTCTCTGAGAGGTTTCCTTCTCACCTTGGCCCACGAGATTCCCCTTGCAGGTCACTTAGGCCAGAATAAGACTTGGGACAGAATTGTTCCACACTTTCACTGGCCCCACATGTCCGAAGATACGAAGGAGTTTTGCCGCTCCTGTGTCACTTGCCAAGCCAGTGGTAAGTCAGGTGGCACGACAAAGGCCCCCCTCATACCACTACCAGTGGTGGGGGTACCCTTTGAACGAGTGGGGATCGACATTGTCGGACCAATGGAACCCCAGACAGCATCAGGGCACAAGTTTATACTGGTGGTGGTGGACCACGCCACCAGGTATCCTGAAGCTATTCCCCTTAGGACCACTACAGCACCTGTGGTGGCACGGGCCCTACTTGGAGTGTTCTCCAGAGTGGGCTTCCCTAAGGAGGTCGTCTCAGACAGAGGTGCAAACTTCATGTCGGGATATCTGACTGCTATGTGGAAGGAATGTGGTGTCAACTACAAGTTCACCACACCCTATCACCCACAATGCAATGGGCTTGTTGAGAGATTCAACAGGACCCTAAAAGGGATGATTCACGGACTACCTGAAAAGCTTCGGCGGAGATGGGATGTCCTGATACCCTGCTTCTTGTTCGCCTACAGAGAGGTCCCGCAGAAGGGGGTTGGCTACAGCCCTTTTGAGCTTCTGTTCGGACATCCTGTAAGGGGACCCCTTTGTTTGGTAAAGGAAGGATGGGAGAGACCTCTCAGAAAGCCGGCATCAAACATTGTGGACTATGTGCTCGGTCTCCGCTCGCGGATGGTGGAGTACATGGAAAAGGCGTCTAAAAACCTGGAGGCGAGCCAAGAATTACAGAAAGCTTGGCACGACCAAAAGGCTGTCCTGACTGTGTACCAGCCTGGACAGAAGGTGTGGGTGCTGGAGCCGGTGGCCCCAGCAGCACTCAAAGACAAATGGTCTGGGCCCCACACGATCATTGAGCAAAAGGGAGAGGTCACCTACTTGGTAGACCTGGGAACTCCCCGGAGCCCCCACAGGGTGCTCCATGTAAACAGGCTCAAGGCATATGTCGAGAGGGAGGGCATGGGCTTGCTCATGGCCACAGATGAGGGACAGGAGGAGGAGAGTGACCCTCTCCCAGACCTGCTCTCTCAGAACCCTGACGATGGATCAGTAGATGGTGTTGTCTTTTGTGGCAGCCTCTCTGGACATCAACAAGAGGATTGTAAACAGGTTCTTCAATCCTTTCGACATATGTTCTCTCTGACACCCAGTCAGACCAAGTGGTGTACCCACGAGGTCGACACTGGGGACAGTCTGCCCGTAAAGAGTAAAATCTATCGGCAACCTGATCATGTCAGAGACTGCATCAAGACAGAGGTGCAGAAAATGTTGGAGCTGGGAGTCATTGAACCCTCGGACAGCCCCTGGGCTAGTCCCGTAGTGCTCGTGCCGAAACCTCACACCCAGGGCGGTAAGAAAGAGATGAGGTTTTGCGTGGACTACAGAGGTCTCAATGCGGTCACTAAGACCGACGCCCACCCGATACCAAGAGCAGACGAACTTATCGACCGGTTGGCCTCGGCCAACTACTTAAGTACGTTTGACCTGACAGCTGGGTATTGGCAAATCAGGTTAGCTGAGGAGGCCAAGCCCAAAACAGCATTTTCTACCCCGGGTGGGCATTATCAGTTCGTGGTAATGCCCTTTGGTTTGAAAAATGCACCTGCCACCTTCCAAAGGCTGGTGAATCGAGTTCTCACTGGGTTGGACGACTTCTGTGCGGCGTATCTGGACGATATTGCTGTCTTTAGCTCCACCTGGGAGGATCACCTGGTCCACCTGAGGAAAGTGTTAGAGGCCCTGCAGAAGGCAGGCCTCACTATCAAGGCCATCAAGTGCCAGATAGGGCAGACACAGGTTGTATACCTGGGCCACCTTGTAGGTGGAGGCCAGGTTCAACCATTGGAGAGCAAAATACAGGCCATCCAGGACTGGGCTCCTCCAACCACCCAGACTCAGGTTCGAGCTTTCTTGGGCCTGACTGGTTATTACCGGAAATTTGTCAGAAATTATGGATCCATTGTGACCCCGCTAAACGACCTGACAAGTAAAAAGATGCCAAAAAAAGTTCAGTGGACAGCAAGCTGTCAGAAGGCATTCGATGACCTAAAGCAGGCCATGTGCACAGCACCTATCCTAAAGAGTCCAGACTACTCCAAACCATTCATTGTCCAAACAGACGCTTCGGAGCTGGGTGTGGGAGCTGTTCTATCGCAACTGAATTTTGATGGTCATGACCAGCCCATAGCTTTTATTAGCAGGAGGCTGACCCCCAGAGAGAAGAATTGGTCAGCTATTGAGAGGGAGGCCTTTGCTGTGGTTTGGGCCCTGAAGAAGTTGAGGCCATACTTGTTTGGCACTCACTTCAAGATTCAGACCGACCATAAGCCCCTCTTGTGGCTAAATCAAATGAAGGGTGAAAACCCCAAACTACTTAGGTGGTCCATTTCCCTACAGGGGATGGACTTCACAGTGGAGCATAGACCTGGCACTGATCATGGCAATGCAGATGGGCTCTCCAGGTATTTCCACTTAGAGCAAGAAGACTCACCTGGTCAAGGTTAGCTTATTGTCCCGAAGTTTGGGGGGGGGTCATGTAGGAGAGTAGGGTCTGCAATCCTATGATCACCCAGATTTTTTGCTTTTGCTTCATTGGTTTACGACTTTCTCCGGCTGTGGGCCTGCCAATCAGACCCACAGCCTAGCTGTTCTCTCTCGAAATTAACACACCTGTACGTTAGGTGCATCCACTAATTGGAACTGGGCCGCCTTGTCAGTCCCTGTCTCAGCATACCACAGGTATCCAGGGCATCGGTGTACCCAGGGCCTACCAGGGGCTGAAGCATGTATTATGCCACCCCTGGAATGGCCGCCCAAATCTGACACAACTGGCTGCACGACAGCTGGGGCCACGTGGTGTAATCACCCGTTGCTGTAGGTGTAGTATTCCTACACCTAAACCCTAAAATGGACACATGGATTCCTATCAGTCACTCCTATAGCAGGCCTTATCAATCCTGAAGGCAGAGTGCAGGGGATCATGTGGGACGGTGCTCTGGCGCGAGCTGAGCCCGTCGACGGCTTGCGGAACCAAGTCCTAATAGCCGTTCCATGGTGACGCGGGCCAACTACTTTTAATGCAATTGCTAACTTTGGCCTCACCTCACCTATACATGTCGAGTAAGGTGTCATACGAATGGGAATACGAACCCCTCGCCAGTCCTGGTGACGGGGTTAGCATTCCCCCCTTTTAGAGGGACACGACATGGAAGTAACCTTGAACCCCGGTTAAAGTTGACTCAAGCCTCAGCATCACAAAATGGATGCTGCCACCAGACACAAGTCTGACCTCCTGCTGCTGGGGGACCTTCCAGCAAGGGGAGCTTTGACAAAGGGTTTCCTGTCGAGGGCGGTGTTAGCACCGTCCCAGACAGGGTTTGTGTATCCCAGGTAGGCAGGGCTGAAAGGAAGGTGATTGCAAGTGGCACCCCGGTGCTCACTGTGCATAGCCCGGCTCAAACCAGTTTCGGGGGCACACCAGCCCCTGAGCTGGCGCGAAGCCGGACAAAGGATAGGGGTGTAACCACCCCCCTCCTGGCTCCACCCATAGGTAGAACCTAGTCACGGGCCAGCCCCTTTTCTTAGAATAAAGGTAGGAGCGAGTCCCCTTCCCAAATTGGATAATCAGATAATCGGATAACTCCGAATCACGAACTACTTTCCACGAAAGGAACTCTTGACTATTTCTGAAGACTCTCCCTTGTGGCTAAGGAGTAGCCACCCTGCACCAGCAGGCACCATCTAAGCGCTTGCGGTTTGCTGTAAGTCTCTCCTACGGATCAAGACTGCCCAGCTCGACGAGACCCGAGTACCCTGCCATCTCTGACCTTTTACCTACCTCATCAGCCCAGCTGAGAGTCGTAGGTGTGACGAGACCTGCGGGACCGGCTATCTTCAGAACCTGCACGACGCTTATCTAGCACGCCCACCGAGGGACCCTCGAGTGAGTGCACCTAGGGTTTGAGAAGCCCTAACCCTGAGCAGCTCCAGCATCGAAGTCTGCCTCCCCAGCATCCCCGAGATCTGCGTGGGGGCCCTTCCGCTCCTTGTTGTTCACCGCGTTGTTCGACCACTTGCCGACCGGCTTGTGGCCCTCTTCACGACGCACCACGATTGTTTCATCACTAGTCTGGTTGCTCCAGACTGGCTCTTGCTCCCCTTCAACAGAGGAGTACCACGGACCCTCCTGGTCCACTCCCGACGCCATCTTGACTCCCCCGCTTGGGTTGCCACTGCCAAGATCCGCTGCCCCTGCCTGGGCCCAGCATCATCGACAGCAGACACCTTCGTGGGACAGCTCGCCCTCCATCCTGGTCGCCGCCGCGCCTCCTGGCCCGAGGAACAGCCGAGTCCGACGTCACCCACTCACCTGGTCGAGGTGACTTCAGCCGGTACCCTCCTGGTACCCACACGATCGCTGGCTAGCGGTTGAGAACTGAGTCCCCTCTGCTTTCAGGTTTCCTTCATCACCGATCCAGGCTTGGATCGCTCTGAACATCGTCACTGGTCGCCTGCCAGCAACTTCTTCTTTCAGGCTCCTGAGACTACACGAGGACTCCCGACATCTTGCCGAACTTCACGCAGCCGCAGCCTCCGGGCTAGGTAACTCGAGCATTTCGGTGCTCCATCGCAGGTTCGCTCTACAAGTGTCCAGTTCCTTTTTCGTTTAGTCCCACTGATCGGATCACTCCGGAATCAGTACCTCCAGACTCTAACCATTCGCATTTCACTGTTAGTGTAGATGGTTTCTCGTGCCCCTCGGGCATTTGTGTAAATTGTGCAACTGAAGTATTTTCCTAAGAGTTTTGTAGTGTGCTTAGCTCCCTGACTCATAAAGAGCCAGGGTAGTCTTGTTATAAATAAATATCCTTTTATTTTCATAACAACTTGTGTGGTGTCCTTTCACTTGGTGTTCAAGGGGTATATGTGATGGTAAACAGCTGGCTTAACACGCCCTCTAGAGTTTAGCCTAAAGACTGCTCGTATCCACGCTACTAGGATAGCTGGTCTAAAAGGTTGACTTACAACCAATCATCAATAAGGGTCGTCTGGAATGATACACAGTGATCACTAGAATAGTGAGCACTACATATCAGGCCAACTTCTCACATACTCCATGACACCTTCCAGTGGATCCCCCCCAAACACAGGAAAACTGTCACACACACCCTCATCAGCAGCAGATTGGACTATGGCAACGCACTCTACACCGGGATCAACAAGAACCTCACCCGCAAACTTCAGAACGGCCAGAATGCCGCCGCCAAACTAGTCCTCAACCTACCGCGCCACATCAGCCAACATCTACGGGCCCTCCACTAGCTTCCGGTCAAAAAAAGAATCACCTTCAAGCTTCTCACCAATGCAAACAAAGCCCTCACAACACCGGACCCGCCAAACTGAACCACCGCCTTATGTTCCATGCTCCCCATCGCTCTCTCCGATAGGACCAGCTCTCCCTCGCAAAAGAACCTCGGATCAAGAAAAGCAGAACAGGAGGACGCTCCTTCCCCCTCTTCGCGGACAAGGCATGGAACTCCCTCCCTCTCCACCTCTGACAGACTGCTTTGCTCCCCAAGATCCTAAAGCACCTCAAGACCTGGCTCTTTGATGGAACTCAGTGAACCTCCACGATCTTCGGACCGTCGCCCCTCTCCCTCAGCGCCTAGAGACCCGTTCCGGGTGAGTAGCCTGCGCTATACAAACCCTTGATTGATTGATTGATTGAATCCCGTAAACATTTCTGAGCGCACAATGTTCGCTGCAGTAGGTATCTTAACTCTGTAAGATATTTAAATGCCGCCTCTCTGTGACCAATCAAGTAAACTGGAACAGATTTACTGACCTGTGTGTCCTTGTTGCGAATTTCTTTCAAGACATTTGCTTGTAAGTATGGCCTTCTGGTCAAGTTTCACAAAGGACCCAACCAAGTGTGTCCCGCAAAATCTGCATAATTTTGAGTGATTTTCGTGAAAATGATGGGATTTACATGAAGTAGAAAGATCCATCCGTATTTTAAAGTAGGTGTCTGAAAGCCCAGAGTCCAGGAGAGGGCATTAGAATATTGAAAAAATAAATCCTCAGGCATTTGCTTTTTTGATCAAGTTTAAACTAATTATCCTAGTACTCTTGAAATTCCGAAAAGATTTCCATGAAAATATGTATAGACTACAAATTGGACATATACACATCGTCATGGGATTGAATACGTTTTTGAAATATGTACTGTTCTCCTAGTATCAGATTGAAGTAATAAAGTTGCTTGCAGATCAGACAGCATTTCTGGCCTTTCAAGTTCTCCAGAACACCTGCTGAGAAGTAATTTCATAATATTCCGAAAAGAACCGAACGTTTTCAATGACGTCTCTTGTCAGGACACATAAGCATATGCATTGGGTCACAGTTTGATACAAGTAGGTACTTTTTTCTATTGTCTTGATGTTTTACTTTTTGTGAGCCTTTATTTATTTTCTTGGCTGGTCTCATAAATATTAGGATTTAGGTTTGGGCTTGTGGGCATGTTCTTGTGATGGTGTTGCATTCTTGGAGTCATTAGTTCTATAATTAGACAGTGTTCCAATAGTCAGCAGTTTTAAATAATTTCAAATTACCTTCTTCCCTTCCCGATGCCCGCCTCTTTTTCCTTGACAATATCTTCTCACTCATAATTGATACTTTTCGTATTCTGACAGAACTTGCTGTCCCTCCTGGGTTGGCACAGCCAATTACAGCTTTAGAAAGTGGCTGGCGGAGGTACTTATCCAAGTAATATATTCAATGTCATGATTTTCCTTCAGGTGAAATTTAGTTGAATAAATAAAAAAAACACTTAAAAGTTTAATATGACAAACGGTTTACATAATGTGAACCTTTTATCTAACTTCTAAAGTCCCGACAATTAATGGTTGTGTTTTGTTTTTTGAATGAGGGACATTTTATTCTAAACAAACCCTATCTTTAACAAGTAGCACATACGATTTTCGCCATAACTTCCTGTCCACCTTGATCTGCAATTTCTTTAAAATTACTAAATGTGCTTCTATTTCTGACGTCTGTTTTACTACAAGTGAACACGTTCTGAAGAATGAGTTTTTCTTGAAGTATGTGTGCACTTGAAGAAAATGAAGGTGAAAAACTCACTTTTGGATAATGGTGCCTTCTTCAGAATCAGTGCTTGAATGACCAGCAGATTGGAAAATGTCCAGCCCAGTGCGTATCTTTGTATAGAGAAAGTTGGGGAGAGGATGTAGCCTTAGGGCTAGAGCGGTCGCCCCCGAAGCTCGGGAACCTGGGTTCGAGTCTCGGCAACGACGCTAAAACAACCTGTGATCCTGGGCAAATTACTTAACAAAAAAAAATGAATGTGTGCTTCTTTAACAAAACTGCTGCTCTTGTAAAGCGCTCAGATACCTGATTCCTCGAGTCTAGTTCGCACTATATAAAACTCAAAAAAATAGAGTGCTTTCATTCTACAACAAAATGTGATACAACACAGCCTGTTGGGGGTTCACTACAGAATTCCATGATCCTTTCGGTAGGGTCTAGCTAAGAGTCCTGCCACCTTTAATGTCCTATTACTCGGTCCTGTGATGTTCCCAATATATACGGTATCAGTAGTTGATATACAGCATTAGCAGATGCTGGCTACTGAAAGCTCAAAAGCATATTTGATAGCTTGGAGACAAAGTCCACGATCAACAATGAGGTATTCTTCTCTTAGACGTACAGCTGATACTGTTTCAGGCCTCACCTACAGACAACTATTAGCTGTCTGTTGTCGAAGACATATTGTGGACAGTGCCAATACTTACAGTCGGCTTTAGTTCAGCACATTACTTACTATTAGTTTTTTTGTCAATCTCACGTGCTTCCTTTTTATTACTTGATGACTTTAGTTACTCTTTTTGTTTTAGTCTCTCCCATGGAGAATGGTTTCTCTACCATCCTTTTTGCTGAATGGCTTGCATTCTTTCATGCTCACATTCAGGGAGCTACTCTTTTCTTGTGACTTTAGTACTCCAGGCAGGCGCTCAACGCCCATAGGGCTCAATGGGCTTTAGCACCCCCGTCGTCGTGTGTGTCAGCCCGGGCTGAAACTGCTTCCCCCCACACATACACAGACAGTTCTTGAGCTGCTGTGGGCTGTCTGGTCTGGTGTCTTCTCACAGCCGCACCCGAGTATTTCACAGGTCTTTAAAAGATAATTTACTTGATAACGATGCTTTGTTGTTTTTTCACCCGTTCCTACAGCCCCTGCATCTCCACTCTGCCTATTTCTTAAAGTTGCAAATTACTTTTGCTGCCACAGAGAATGCATTTCCTGAAACATAACCTTAGGCTCCGTTTTTTTGCAGTTGTATGCAGCTCGAACTCCACCCGAAGGTATTGAGGCACTTTTGCATGTGCAGAAGTTACATTATACAAGGACACATTGCGGGAAGTGTTAGCCCCTCACCCCTGAAATGTGGCTCTAGTTGTGCCCCTGACTCCAGGGGAGTGCAAGTGTTGTGTTGCTCTCTCCCCAGGTGCTGCTTTCCCTCTCACATCCCCTGCCTCCTGGTACTCTCTGTGATGATAGCGCATCGGTTGCTTCCACCTCCCCCACTCAGTTTTTTTGCCATTTAAAAAAAATATATGTAACCCACCTTTTCCATTGCACCCCCCACCTTGTTCACAATTTCTTTCATCACTTGTTGGCATTTAATCCCCCTGCTCCATCTCCCCATTTGCGCCCCCGTCCCTCCCAGTTGCATTATTTAATTCCTGTTTTTCCTTTTTTGGAGGCCCTACACTTTGCTGTTCTGGCCATTTAAAAATACACTTTCACTCACATTTAATTACATTTTCTTTTATTTACCACTCCAAGCCATCCACCATTTTGGAATGGAAAATAAAAAAGAGCTAAAACAGCTTCTATGAGGAGGAATGTGTGTGCATGCGTCTTGGAGTTAAGATACTGTATCGTCATGACACCTACGTCAATGTCAATGTCAATGTCAAAGATTTTTGTATAGCGCACAAATCACCAAAGGTCTCATGGCGCTAGCAACCAAGACAAAGAAACCGGGAGTGACTGAGAGTGCTCATACCACAACATTTATTGGGAAAAAAAGCCAAGTTTTCAGCTTTCTACGGAAGAGTAAATGGTCAGATATAGAAAGCAGATCCAGAGGAAGTTTGTTCCAGAGCAAAGGGGCCAGGTATGAAAAGGACCGACCTCCATTGCGGACTGTCCGAATGCGAGGTTGAACAAGGAAAAGTCTGGAACTGGACCGCAGGGGGCGTCGAGGAACATACCATTGGAGTTTTTTTGCCAGGTAAAGTGGACCAGTGCCATACATTATCTTATGTGTGAGACTTAGAAGTTTGAAATGCCCTCTTTGGCGGATCGAAAGCCAGTGCAAAGTTTTTAATGTGGGGCAGAGGGGGTGCGGGAAGGAAGATTCAGAACAAGTCTTGCGGCCGTGTTCTGAAGGATTTGAAGTTTGGAAATTAAATCCTGGTTGAGTGCAGTGAAAAGGGCGTTGCCATAGTCCAAGCGGCTAACGATGAGACCCTGGACCAAGGGTTTTCTTGCTTCAATGGGTAGCCATTTAAAGATCTTGCGTAACATACGCGTAATCCCAAAGCAGGTCCCAAGCACTTGATTTATATGGGTCTTCAAAGATAAAGAATTGTCAATCGTGATGCCTAGGTTGCGGACTGCGGACTTGGGGGAGGGACAGGTGCCCAATTCTAATGGCCACCAAGCGCTGGTCCAAAGCTGTTCAGCTTTCCCGAATAAGATAACTTCAGTCTTACCGCCGTTCAGTTGGAGCTTGTTTAGACTCATCCATTCATTTACACGGATCAAGCAGCTCTTAAAACGGGTTTGAACATCAGACTGGTCGGGGTCACAGGTCACTAACAGCTGGGTATCATCGGCAAAGGATAGTGTGTCAAAACCATAAGACCTGATGATGTCAGCTAAAGGTGTTAAATATACATTAAACAGCATAGGGCTGAGAATAGAGCCCTGCGGGACCCCCACTGTTACAGGATAAGATCTGGAAACGATCCCATCCACGGAAACCGCAGTGGATCGGTCTGCAAGATAACTATCGAACCAGTCAAGGGCCCTCCCTCTGACACCAATCTCCCACAGACGATGTTTGAGAATGGTGTGGGAGATGGTGTCGAATGCTGCAGATAAATCCAGGAGGACCAGGATTGCAGATTCTCGACGGTCCAAAGCCAGTCTGATGTTGTCCACTACTTCAATAACGGCGGTCTCCGTGCTATGAGCAGCACGAAAGCCAGATTGAGAAGAATCAAGGAGCTTATGAGTTTCAAGATAGGCAGTGAGACGTTTGTTGACTAAAAACTCCAGCACCTTCCCAAAATAAGGAAGTAAAGAAATAGGACGATAGTTTGCAGGTACACTGGGGTCGGCAAGGGGTTTTTTAAGGATAGGCTTAACCTGTGCTAATTTCCACCTATGAGGAAATGTGGCTTGATTCAGAGACACATTAAAAACAATAGTTAGGATATCCACAAATAAGGGTAACATTTTAGCACAGGAACGGGGGGGGAAGGGATCGGCTGGGGAACCGGACTTGATCCGTCCCAAGCATTCGCTGACTTCAGTTTTTGTTATGGGATCAAACCCAGTTAATAAGGGGGCTTTGTTTAATTCTAGCGGAGGGCTAGGTTCACTCACGTTAGTATTATGACAACCGAAGTCTTCTGCCTGAGAGGGAAATGAGGCATATATGATTTTAATTTTATTGTCAAAGAATAGAGCAATAGAGACAACCCATTCTTGGGTAGGCGTAAAAGAAGGTTGCTCGACCTGGGGAGCAGTAAATTCCTTCAATATTTTATATAACTCTTTACTCGAGTGAGCTGCATTATTGATACGCTGGGTGAGGTAAACCTTTTTTGCTGATTTAATATTGTTCATATATATCGAATGGAGGCTAGTATATTCCCTACGGTGTTTGTCGGCTTTAGATTTTCTCCATTGACGTTCAGCGGCGCGACATTGTTGCTTATCTGCTTTTAATGCATCGGTAAACCATGGTGAAGCTTTGCTTTTTTCTAGGACGCTTGTAAGGGGAAGAACTTTATCAAGGGTCATCAAAATGGAAGATTCTAGATTACTAACAACAGAGTCGACTGCATCGACTTTCTCACCCTGTAATAGAGGCCCAAAATGAGATAGAAAGGTGTCCATAGAGAGTTTGCGCCATGATCGTATCCACATGCGATTCTTTAGGCTGTTGTTGCATTGCATAGTTATGGGCATACTAAATTTAAGAATGGAATGATCAGTCCATAATACCGGGCACAAAGATTTAATATTTAATTTAGAAGAATTTGTAAATATCAAATCTAAGGTATGGCCCGCGGAGTGGGTAGGTCCAGTCACCCTTTGTGTCAATCCTAGTGTAAGCATTGCCTCAGTAAGGTGGGCTGAGTCAGGGTCTTGTGCCAGTTCCGCATGGTAATTAAAATCACCAAGAAGGATGAAATTGTCAGCTGCTAGTACATGGGGTGCAATATATTCAAGCAGCTGATTAACAAAATGCGACTTAGGACCCGGGGGTCTATATATCAATGCCCCATTCCAGGATTCTGCACCAGGGGTATCCACTGTGAAGATCAAGATCTCTAATTGAATAGAGTACTCGGATCGCAGTAGGGGCCACCGTAGCTACTGCAATACCGCCGCCTCTTCCTGACTCTCTGTCAAGTCGAGTCAGATGATATTGTAGAGGAAACGCAGTGGCTATACTTGCTGTAGAGAAACCATGGAGCCAAGTCTCGGTAATGAAACAAATCCCAGGTTTCTCGTCATCTAGAAGGCTCCAGAGCTCGATCGCATGTTTGGGAATAGACCTGGCATTTAGGTATAGGGCCGACAGCGAATTCGAGACAATTTTAGTGGCCTTCATACAAGGGATATCATGGGCTTGAGAGCAGATATTAGTCCTTTCTTTACTATTAGTTACGACATGTGGTTTCTCATGAACCACAGGAAGGAGTTGATGTGCTCTGGGAGTAGAAAATCTTAAAGGGTTTAGCATATGGAGCTCCTGACATGTATAGCGCAGCATATTGACAACTAGAGCTTACGGCTTTATTCAAAGGGTCTGGGCGTCTGGCGGTGATCAGGCGCGGACGGGCGCAGACGGGCTTGCCTTTGGCGCGCCGTCGGCGCGCCGCTGCGCGCGTCCGCGCCCTGACCCGCGTTAAGAAGGCGGAATGGGCGGGGCGTGTGGGAACTAGAGTGCTGACCAGAGGCACTAAGCTAGAAAGAACTTGGGATCGCTCGTCACCACAAAGCGCCCGGAAATAGCCTCACGTCCCTCCGCATCAACCGGCACAAGCCGTGGCGGAACGGGGACCAGCTAATTAAAATAGAGCGGAAAGTGCAAAAACAGTGTACATCAGTGACGATGCATGTATGCGAGCGCTTCATCGTGCTTTTCCTTCCTGGTGACTCTGAAAAGCACTGGAAAACAGCAGTGGCAAAACCAGTAAGTTTGCATTGTAAAATTATAGATGCAAGACCTCCTGACTTTGCTAACACCTGTTGTTCTATGCCAAACTTTTCACTGTCTAATTTTCTTCCTACTTCAGAGGCGATGTTGCACTATTGCGAAATGCAAGATATGATTCCTGGCCACAACTGTCATGCATAAAGCAGATTGCAACACAACTAGTTAAAGAACAAAGAACAGAAGCAGTGGTTGTTTATTTCATTGCTACACAAGCAGTGCAAGTCACAGCAGCATCACCAACACATAACTCCCAGTAGCTACAGTCCATACCAGGTCTATCTAACACCACCAACACTAGCGACCACAGGTCCAAACCAATCCTTGTCTATCCAACACCAGCGAGCACAGCTCAGACTGGAACATGTTCATCCAACACCAGCAAGCACAGCTCAGACTCGAACATAGCCATCCAACACCAGAGAGCACAGCTCAGACTCGAACATGTCCATCCAACACCAGTGAGCACAGCTCAGACTCGAACATGTCCAACATGTCCATCCAACACCAGTGAGCACAGCTCAGACTCGAACATGTCCATCCAACAACAGCGGGCACAGCTCAGACTCGAACATGTCCATCCAACACCAGTGAGCACAGCTCAGACTCAAACATGTCCATCCAACACCAGTGAGCACAGCTCAGACTCGAACATGTCTATCCAACACCAGTGAGCACAGCTCAGACTCGAACATGTCTATCCAACACCAGTGAGCACAGCTCAGACACGAACATGTCCATCCAACACCAGTGAGCACAGCTCAGACTCGAACATGTTCATCCAACACCAGCGAGCACAGCTCAGACTCGAACATGTCCATCCAACACCAGTGAGCACAGCTCTGACACGAACATGTCCATCCAACACCAGCGAGCACAGCTCAGACTCGAACATGGCCATCCAACACCAACGAGCACAGCTCAGACTCGAACATGTCCATCCAACACCAGCGAGCACAGCTCAGACTCAAACCCTTCCATCCAACACCAATGAGCACAGCTCAGACACGAACATAGCCATCCAACACCAGCGAGCACAACTCAGACTCGAACATGTCCATCCAACACCAGAGAGCACAGCTCAGACTCGAACATGTCCATCCAACACCAGCGAGCACAGCTCAGACTCGAACATGTCCATCCAACACCAATGAGCACAGCTCAGACTCGAACATGTCCATCCAACACCAGAGAGCACAGCTCAGACTCGAAAATGTCCATCCAACACCAGTGAGCACAGCTCAGACTCGAACATGTCTATCCAACACCAGTGAGCACAGCTCAGACTCGAACATGTCTATCCAACACCAGTGAGCACAGCTTAGACACGAACATGTCCATCCAACACCAGTGAGCACAGCTCAGACTCGAACATGTTCATCCAACACCAGCGAGCACAGCTCAGACTCGAACATGTCCATCCAACACCAGTGAGCACAGCTCTGACACGAACATGTCCATCCAACACCAGCGAGCACAGCTCAGACTCGAACATGGCCATCCAACACCAACGAGCACAGCTCAGACTCGAACATGTCCATCCAACACCAGCGAGCACAGCTCAGACTCAAACCCTTCCATCCAACACCAATGAGCACAGCTCAGACACGAACATAGCCATCCAACACCAGCGAGCACAACTCAGACTCGAACATGTCCATCCAACACCAGAGAGCACAGCTCAGACTCGAACATGTCCATCCAACACCAGCGAGCACAGCTCAGACTCGAACATGTCCATCCAACACCAATGAGCACAGCTCAGACTCGAACATGTCCATCCAACACCAGAGAGCACAGCTCAGACTCGAAAATGTCCATCCAACACCAGCGAGCACAGCTCTGACACAAACATGTCCATCCAACACCAGCAAGTACGGCTCAGACTTGAACATGTCCATCCAACACCAGCGAGCACAGCTCAGACTCAAACATGTCCATCCAACACCAGTGAGCACAGCTCTGACACGAACATGTCCATCCAACACCAGCGAGCACAGCTCAGACTCGAACATGGCCATCCAACACCAACGAGCACAGCTCAGACTCGAACATGTCCATCCAACACCAGCGAGCACAGCTCAGACTCAAACCCTTCCATCCAACACCAATGAGCACAGCTCAGACACGAACATAGCCATCCAACACCAGCGAGCACAACTCAGACTCGAACATGTCCATCCAACACCAGAGAGCACAGCTCAGACTCGAACATGTCCATCCAACACCAGCGAGCACAGCTCAGACTCGAACATGTCCATCCAACAACAGCGGGCACAGCTCAGACTCGAACATGTCCATCCAACACCAGTGAGCACAGCTCAGACTCAAACATGTCCATCCAACACCAGTGAGCACAGCTCAGACTCGAACATGTCTATCCAACACCAGTGAGCACAGCTCAGACTCGAACATGTCTATCCAACACCAGTGAGCACAGCTCAGACACGAACATGTCCATCCAACACCAGTGAGCACAGCTCAGACTCGAACATGTTCATCCAACACCAGCGAGCACAGCTCAGACTCGAACATGTCCATCCAACACCAGTGAGCACAGCTCTGACACGAACATGTCCATCCAACACCAGCGAGCACAGCTCAGACTCGAACATGGCCATCCAACACCAACGAGCACAGCTCAGACTCGAACATGTCCATCCAACACCAGCGAGCACAGCTCAGACTCAAACCCTTCCATCCAACACCAATGAGCACAGCTCAGACACGAACATAGCCATCCAACACCAGCGAGCACAGCTCAGACTCAAACATGTCCATCCAACATCATTGGGCACAGCTCAGACACGAACATGTCTATCCAACACCAGCGAGCACAGCTCAGATATGAACATGTCCATCCAACACCAGCGAGCACAGCTCAGACTCGAACATGTCCATCCAACACCAGTGAGCACAGCTCAGACTCGAACATGTCCATCCAACACCAGCGAGCACAGCTCAGACTTGAACATGTCCATCCAACACCAATGAGCACAGCTCAGACTCGAACATGTCCATCCAACACCAGAGAGCACAGCTCAGACTCACAAATGTCCATCCAACACCAGCAAACGCTGCTCAGACACGAACATGTCTATCCAGCACCAGCGAGCACAGCTCAGACTTGAACATGTCCATCCAACACCAGCGAGCACAGCTCAGTCTCGAACATGTCCATCCAACACCAGCGAGCACAGCTCAGACTCGAACATGTCCATCCAACACCATCGAGCACAGCTCAGACACGAACATGTCTATCCAACACCAGCGAGTACAGCTCAGATACGAACATGTCCATCCAACACCAGCGAGCACAGCTCAGACTTGAACATGTCCATTCAACACCAGCGAGCACAGCTCAAACTCGAACATGTCCATCCAACACCAGCCAGCACAGCTCAGACTCGAACATGTCCATCCAACATCAACAAGCACAGCTCAGACTCGAACATGTCCATCCAACACCAGCGAGCACAGCTCAGATACGAACATGTCCATCCAACACCAGCGAGCACAGCTCAGCTACGAACATGTCCATCCAACACCATTGAGCACAGCTCAGACACGAACATGTCTATCCAACACCAGCGAGCACAGCTCAGCTACGAACATGTCCATCCAACACTAGCAAGCACAGCTCAGACTCGAACATGTCCATCCAACACCAGCGAGCACAGCTCAGACTTGACCATATCCAGACTCGAACATGTCCATCCAACACCAGTGAGCACAGCTCAGACTCGAACATGTCCATCCAACACCATCGAGCACAGCTCAGACTCGAACATGTCCATCCAACACCAGCGAGCACTGCTCAGACTCGAACATGTCCATCCAACACCAGTAATACAGGTCAAAATCATGGCTTGTCTACCCAACACCAAAGAGCACAGCTCAAAATCAAGCCAATCTTGTTTTCTTTGTTTAAGCTAAATGTATTACAAAAGCGTGTTAGCAGTACACAAGTATAAAAATACCGGGCACAGCCATCATCGGAAAGGTCAGTTGCTCATAAAGCAATTTAAAATATCAATACCCAAACACAAAGAGATCAGAACAAAATGGGAAGGCACCTCAATTATCCAATGTATAAATCAACGTATTCAAGAGTAGGAGCACAGCCTACGGATGGACACACATGCGCACAGACACACACACACACACATACAATACTAGCCCTTACTTTTAACATTGGACAATAGTCAAGTTTGCTATCTGACCAATGCAGAGTGTTCAGCTTTTGCCAGCAATAAACACTCATTTGCAAAAACCGCGGCTACCCCATTTTCGGCTCTAATTTGATCAAAAGAACAGAACGTCAATTGGAAATATTTTTTAAATTATAACTCTTGGCAACTGCTTGGCAACCAACCGGACAGCTGGCATTTGTCAGCTGGGAAAATGGCACAGCAGTTAATAATGCGGACAATATGTTCTAGATGAAGAGGCATTGTATTTCAAATGGTGGCACTCCTCAGACTGCTACAGCATGTGTGCTCTGAACCTCTCTTCTGCACTGGGCTGTCATCCGTGTGAGAACTGGACCAGACTGTCAACTGCAAGTGGTGAGAGACTACCTTTGCTGAAAACCAAGGGTATTTGTAACCATGGGTAGGAACTATTTGTTTCGTATGCGAGAGCCCCTTGTATGTCATAAGTACATGTACACTTGCACGACTGGACCAACTATATATGGAATTGATATCCTGCCTTCTTGTTGGCACAGACAACACACTTAATCTGGTGTGCCCCTGGCCCTCTCCATGAGGAAGTTAGGGTTCAGGCCCTGTTCTGTAGCTTAGAGGGATGCACTGTATATGCCCTTTTTGGTTACATAAAAAAAAACAGGTAACGAGGCCAAAAAGAGATATTATTATAGAAAACTTTGTGTGTGAATTTCCCTTCATTTTGTGATGCTTATCAATTGTATCCAAATCGAATTCAGTATCAATATAATAAACATGACGTATTCAAAATCAAAAAAGACTAATTGATTGACAAAGGTGTATCCCCCAAATTTAGGCAATTTTGAAGATAAAGACACATAACGTATTATACGTTTTTTTATAGATTTTAACCCACCATCAATTTCTTAAAGCACGTTAGTATGCTGTTTTACTTTTTCTCTTAACTACACCTATTTTTCTTTTCTTACACATACTCCTTTTTCTCTTTGCATGTCTGTGAATTTCTGAATTATGCATCCTGGGCCTCGAAAGTGACCACTCAATAGGTTACATTGTTCCTTTATTGTGGTCTCTGTGACTTAGATCTGTTGGCTCTGGTGATTGTTAACCGCCGGCGGAGACAGGGAGAGGCACGCAGGTGGATCAGCCCTGCTACTACGGGAGAACCTTCCCGAGTGCCCTCACTGATCTCATGAGGTCCTGACTTTAATATTAAGAGAAACGCTACTCCCGTCAACAGAATTAGCGGCACTAGTTAATTCAGGCCGCCACTGATACTAAAATTGAACTCCCTTTGGTCCTGAAGAAGCGCTTTAGATCTCCCTCTGAGGTCACATACAGAGCGAAACATGTTGACCGTTATATATGTTCATTAGGGACATATATCCAGCTACAGAGGGACATAATATCCCCTAGAGCAGCACCACACAGTTTGTTTTAACAATGACAGAGAGTTCACCCTAATAAATAGTACCCACTATCCCTCCAGTCATTTTTTAACACACCACTTTAGACTTCACTGACACTTACACCCACGCACCCATACAGCTTCTCATCAGAAGATCAAGACATTACAGCGCCGGCCCGACGAGGAGAAAAGCCCAATGATGAAGCATGACATCCTTGGGGTTGTCTGAGTGCATTAAGATGAGGACATACTGTCCCTCACAGATAGAGTAGCACACAACAAAAGTCTCTTCCTCTTTCTTCCTCTACAAGGAACAGTGACTCCCTTTATGTAGCAAGGGTCACTGGACCTAATAATCAGCTCCTAGTGTCCCCACTCTCTATAAATTTGATTGGGCTGCAATGTGGAGACCTGCATCATCATCGAGGATGCTGTCAATGAGTGCTTTGCGATGCGAAGTCCTGCATTAAAAATTTGTCGCACACTGGTGGGTCCAAAGAAGCTGTGGGGCTGCGATGTAAAGTCCTGCGTTGTCATTCAAGATGCCATCGGTGAGGGGCTTATGACGCAAAGTTCTGTGTCTAGATGCGTCGAGCATCAGTGGTTCTAAGGAAGCTGTGATGCTCGATCTGGCTTCAGGGATGCATCTTGCTGAGATGGCTCTAATGTGAAGCTGAGAGGAGATGCATCGTGCTGCATCGATTCTGCCAAGAGGACCACAGCTGGGAGGGCAGAGCACCTTTAGGCCCACTTCCAAGGGCCCTGGATTGTGTTGACATCATTTGAGGAGTAGGACTCACATCAGACAGAGTCCAGGTGCTGGATTCAAGGTGGTTGGATTTTTTTCTGTCCCTGAGGATCTGATCAGAAGGTCAGCCAACTAGCCGTTGGAGTCACTCTAGTGTTCCTGTGATCAAGATCCAGGTCCAGCCCTCACACTTGGGCAGCAGGGCAGTAGATATGCAGTCCTTTTTGCCAAGCAGCATAGCAGTCCTTCTCAGTCTTCCACAGGTCCAGAGTTTTACTGAGGAGCTGGGCCTGAGGGTCCATTATTTATACCTGTTGCCCACTTTGAAGTCGGTGAAGTTTCTAGAGGTTTCCACCCCCAGAGATGCCCCAACTGTCTAGTGTTGAACCCTTTGTGAGGGTGCTCAGGCAGACCCTTTGTGATGTGCAAGTGGGGTAGGTGACAGTCCTCCACCCTCATGAAGTTAGAGATGGCCCATCCTGACAACACCTGTCCCTCTTTGGCTCACTGTCTGGGAGTAGTACACAAAGACCAACTACACTTAGTCATGTGACCCAGGATACAGAGTGCAAGCCCCAAAAGTGACATTTTCAGAATTGTTTTAAAAAAGAATCTGACTTGACCATTAAAGAGGATTTTAAATTACAATTATTTAGACACCAAACTTGACATTCCTACATGCTTCCAATTGAACGTTAGCACTTATTAAATGTAGTAAGGTAACCCATTGTTATCCTATAGGAGAGGTAGGAGTTGCACTTGTGAAAAATGAATTTAAGAGTTTTTGACTGCGATTACATGTAAAAGTTAAAAGCATATTTCCAACTTTTTAAATACACTGCACGCTGCGCTGTGTGCTGTTTGGGGCCTACTAAAGGGTAATTTTTATACATTAAAGATGCTTTAGGCCTGGCAAAAGGCTTCTTTGCCAGATCAAAAAGGCAGTTTAACCTGCACACAGGCTGCAAAGAGAGGCCTGAAACATGTTTAAAGGGCTACTTAACAGGGCTGGACTGGCCATAGTCGGCAATATCGGCCCCCTGTAACAAAATTGCCCGAAACCGGCTGTTGCTAACTGCTCGGCTGTACTCCCTCTCACCCCAGGGGGGGCCAGCTGAGCAGTTTGCCAGGGCCGGTTTCTGCTCCCAGTCCTGCCCTGCTACTTAAGTGGGTGGCACAATCAGTGCTGCAAGCCTGGTTAAATGTACTATTACTTTACTAGGGACTTATAAGTAAATTAGATGTGCAATTGGGTGTAAGATAATTTCAATAAGTTTAAATGATAGAGCACAAGCACTTTAGCACTGGTCAGCAGTTCTAAAGTCCTCAGAGTCCTCGAAGCAGTGGTGGCTCCTCCACTATAGCAGAGGAGCGTCGCCCCACTGCTTTCACACAGTTCGAGAAGATAAAACATAAAATGGTAATAACTTTTAGTTATAACCATTTTATGTTTCCTTTGTGGGTCGAGCTGCTCTGCTTACAGAGCAGGCCAAGGGAGAAGTGGGCGGGGCTGCTCTGCTTATGGAGCAGGGCAGGGTAGGAGTGGTTTGCCCTCTCCTGAGTGCACAATTACTAATTGGGCGGCCCAACCAGTCATGTGCACTTTCCGCTTGGAAAACATGCCCACCCCTCCAGCCCCTGGCTAAGTGCCGTGTCACAACCTGCCCCCCCCCCCCCCCCCATCCCGAGCCATGCCATCCGCAACTGCCTAGAAGCCAACAAATACAGGTAGAGAAAACAGGAGGGTGAATGCAAAATGTTTGTGGATGACTGCATTTCTGCCAAAGTCCAAAAGTGTGTTAGAGAAACATTGAGAGCAGCGGGTGGCAGTGTGCAGTTAAGAGAGACAATGGTTTGAGTGAGGGGGTTATAGATGAGCACATGTGAGAGTTAGTGGCAGAACTTGAAGCATGCAAGTGTCAGAAGCGTATGAGTGAATGTGAGACGGAATGGTAGAGGTGAGACTATCGGTGCAAGTGGGACAGGCTGAGCTACCACAATTTATTTAGAAAAAGCAGGTGTGAGGTGGAGCTGTTGAGAAAGGCTAATGAGGTGAGACACAGCAGGTTTACAAACCTGCCTGAATAAACCTGATCTAGTGACAAGGAGTAGGTGTATTCTTGGAAAACATTTCTTAATTTGCATTGGTAATCATGATGAGGCATTTCCTCATGAGCAGGTGAACAATGCACTGTGCCTAAAAGAAGTGCCATCACATTCTTGCCATGGCAGTTTTATTGTTTTTCTTTCAATGTGGAAAATACATGTCCTCATGCAGAAACGCAATGCTGAAAATACACCTCAATGTTGGGGGTGTTCCATGTACATTCCCAGCCTAGATGAAGGATGTAGACTTGACTAACTATCTGACTATTTCCACAATAGGACTGGGCAATGTTTGTGAATATCCACAGACTATCAAGATCTTGAATCTTCTCCACCTTATCAGGGCATTTCCACAGTGGAATACCTGCTCACTGTGTAGGATTTGTTCATGCACAATATTATAACATTATGGGGTAGTATTACACGTGCCTAAACGGGTTCAAAGTACATAGTCAGCTTTTATGAATATCAGTCACTCATAAACTAGGCCATTTGAATGTGTAAATTGAAATCACATGCTCAAAGAATCGGGTCAAGATGTGCAGACAGGCTTTCTTTTAATAAGCATGTCCAGTGTTTACATTTTTGAAGCCCCACTGAATCACAGATCAAAGCACTCTAAATTGAATCTCTAGTCCAGTATCAGAAGGAACCCCGAGTGGAAACCTTCTCAAGTGGTCCTGATGGACAGACTCAACCTGTATAGCTACATCAATGGGAGATCTTCCTCAACAAGCCCCCAACCACCAACAATACTGGTGTTGTGGCCCACCAGTGGATCTAGTGAAGGCCAGCTTTACAGACAGTGAAGCTACGAGATATGTTGCAGGCATAGAGAGCGAGTCGGGTAGCAGACATTGGACGCTCAGTTTACCAAATGGTCTAAGGGGCACATTATCAACAAAGTGGCGAAGAGAGGCGTTAGCCGTCGTGGCTTAACGCCTCTCTTCGCCACTTCGGAAATGCTAGGCTGCACCATATTACCAAGGATATGGTGCAGCCTAGCGTTTCCCGCTGCGCTGGCGATACGTTTTACAACGTATCGCCAGCGCAGGCATCCTTGCACCAGAGTGCAAGGGTGTTTTCGAGCAGGGAAGGTTTGTTTATGTACAGGAAGGAGTTCCTTCCTGCACATAAACAAACATTAAATGCCATTTTGTAACTTATGTGTGTGCTGCTTCATGCAGCACACATGTAAGTTACAAATTAGCATTTTTAAAAAGAGGTTTCTTCATGTACAGGAAGGGACACCTTCCTATACATAAAGAAACCTTGGCATTTTGCTCTTTCCATGTGTGCTGCACAAGGCAGCACACATGGAAAAAGCAAAAACGAGGAGAAATGAAGCATTTCTCCTCATTTCGCCACCTTCAGACCAGAATTCTTCTGGTCTTAAGTTCGGCACTGCCACCTATTATTGCCAAGCTTGATAATAGGTGGCAGCGTCGAAGTGAATGGGTGTTGCGGTGGAACGCCCACCGCAACACCCACTGCATGCCCCCATTCATGATAAGTTTATCGTGAAAGGGGCCCTATTACCAAGGCAGCGTTAAGCCACGTTAATTGCCTTAAGGCTGCCTTGATAATGGGGCGATGCAAATATCGCTGCATTATCGGCAGAAAAGTGCCGATAACGCGGCGATAAGGGGCTTGATAATATGCCCCTAAGAAGGAAAAAGAAAGATAATGCACAGGAATTTTAAGCTCAGAAACATGAACTTTGAAGCTCCCAGGTTAAGAACAAGAGACAAGTAAAATTCAGAGGATCTCAACTCCATCCCAACCGAGTCAATTACCTATACGGAAACCACATGCAGTCTAGTT
Organism: Triturus cristatus; assembly: GCF_964204655.1. Lineage (NCBI taxonomy): Eukaryota > Metazoa > Chordata > Amphibia > Caudata > Salamandridae > Triturus > Triturus cristatus. The sequence continues at coordinate 1,557,067,587 of NC_140590.1, forward strand.
CCAGTTATTTTAATATTTGGTGCACACAGAGCTAGGTACCACTTTTAAAGCATGGGTTCAGTTCCTTATTTGAGCCGGTGGTTGCCGCTGGATCCCACCGGCACACATTTTTGTGGACTGGCACTTATTTTTCCACTTGAGAAATTTACTGAGAGCAGGAGAGGGAAAATCACCGAAAGAGGGGGAAGAGAAAGACTGGAAAAGGTTCACAAACGGAGAAAGCAGGATCCTGCAAGAGTGAGATAAAGGGCCAGGGAGTGTCTGGTAGTGGACTTAAGAGGCACTAAGTGGATTCAAGACTAGGCAGCCTTGGCATTCGCCGTGCCAACATTTGACAGTGGTGGCCCGGGCTTCTAAGCAGAGCTTTCAGTCCTGACACTCATTCTTTTCCAAATTAAGCACTGCGTGGTTTCCGCACAAATTGCCCTGAGTCCTGTGTGTTTGTTTTTTAAATTTCCCCCATGTAATGCCTAGAGGAATTTGCACAGTCAAAACAATGTGACAAAGAGAATACATTGCAGTAATATTGGCCACAAAGACCTTTACATCAAGGCATTGTGAACAAGCGGAATCTGAAAATCGCACCAAAAAAAACCCAACCTTATACTATGTGGCAATGTTACGTCCACATGTGATTTTGGCGCAACTTTTTTCCCCATCACTTATGAGTCATATGGTAAGAACGCATTAGCCTGGATATTCTATTGACCTTTGATTAGTCACACTGAAGTTGGCAGTGGTGAAAAATTCCCTAGGCTTACTTAGTCGTCTGAGTTAGATTGAGAGGTTGACTTTAATGAGTTTGTTCAAAAGTGGTACATAAAGAATTGAGGGATCTTGAAAGGGCATCTGCACTCTGCTTGAGAAGCTTGTAAATAATTCCAAGAAATACTCTCGTTCAGATACTAACAAGTGAAAAACATCAACAACAAAAAGGACTCAAGGAGAACATTTAAAAAAAAAAAAATTCACTGACAAAATCATCCCATTCAATCCTAAACTGAATAAAAGTACCAAAAAAAGACACCTATGGAGACTTCGATTTGATATCCACAAATGAGATATCCAGCCTGCATCAGTCAAAGACACTTGGTACCACCTAACCATCTTACCTGCTAGTTTCATTAAGAAAACATTTTAAATCTTCACAAAATCCTGGTGTCTAACGAGAAATGAGTCACTCTACAATGTGTTTTTATAAAGATATGAAAAGTGGAGGATCACCCTAATACCCAAAACCAAAAAATGTTGATCCTATTACATTATCTAAACTTAGACGAGTCTCACCCCTGCCCTGGTTGGCAAGGTAGCTGTATACTGCATTTCAAGACAACTAATGAAGTATTTTTGCAACAACCACTTTCTTGCCAACTATAATTAAGGGATTTCAGGTTTCACTTGAAGGTTTCGCAAGGAGATGGCCACCCTCGTGTTCCTTGATTATATACATTGCTCTGTCGATGAGTGAGACCACTCATTCATTCTCCTGCATCGATCAGTAGCATTGGACACAGTTGACTACTGCAGGTTGCTATTTTGGAAAGCAGAATAGACTTCTGAAATTAGGTCCTGAACTGGGACTCCTACTTCCTCTAGGACTAACATGTGAAGATCGGCACAAATATCTTTGTTTTTCAAGTATAAACTCTCTCAGCAGGAATTTGCTATTGACAAACAACAAACAATGACCCAGATTTGCTGGAAGTTTGAGGTTGCTTGTGTTCTCATGTGGAGGGGACCTGGTCTGGCAGTTCGGGATTGGCTGCCCCCATTGGAGCAGGAGCATCACTGATTTCCATATGGCTGATCTTTGTCTAGAATGGCACTGGGGATGAAAAATGACAGACTGGAATGTGTCTCTGAGTGACCATAAGTGACTGAGATTAATCAAAGCTTTCCCTCCATAGTTTTGATCTTCGTACCATTAGACACCCTACGAGCAATGCTATGCCCAGCCATAGGTCCTCTGCTCACTGTACCATAGGACTCAATCTATACTTCGCTATCTGTTCCTTATGATTGTAACCAGCAGGCTTTCCATAGCCGCCCTAAATAGGGCAAATGTACATCATAAGGTAGATGTTCTGAGGCATGATGTTCAACAGCCCTCCTGTAGATGGGCCCTCGGTCAAAGGAATACAACAGCAGAGGAAGAGAATAAGGGAAAAGCAAAAGAAATATGGCAGGCATAACACAGATTTTTCGGACAGGGCACCCGACTGATATTTGGCAGATACCCCATATCTGCCAAAATCTAAGTGACCCTTGAAATGTAATTATTGATGGATTCTTGAGTCTCTAGTCCCCAGTACATGGATAACATGCAGATTTATCTAAAAATGTCATCTTTCAAAAACAAGTCTCTCTTGTACAAATTCAGCTTTGGACGATTAACAACTTTCTCATCTTCAAACCACAAAAAACAGAGTTTATCCTCATCCCTCCTGACTTGTAACAGAAATTCAACCCCACTCTTCTCAGTGAACACACATTAAATTGATTCTCTCCTGTTCTCTCTAACAGAATCCAAAACTAGGGTTTTACTTTTCGCAACACTTTATCATTATTGTTTTTCATCAACAAGCTGGTCATGTTAGCCAACTTAGTCCTGCACTCACCTAAGAAAATCAAGTATCATGTGATCTTAGCAAAGTAATTACCCACATCTTTATAAATCCTTATCAATGGTATTGCCATTCAGCTTGGTGCTCCTAATTCCGTCATCATCCCAATAAGAATTACCTCCACAGGCTTATTTCTGAGAAGAGGAAATGTGAAAAATTGACACCAACTTTGAGAGACTTACATTAATCTCCTATAGAAACCAACATCAGATTTAAAATATGAAGTCTTAGGAAATGCAAGGGGCCTTAAAAGAGGATTGTCTGCCCATTGGTAGCAAGTGAAGCACTTTGAGGTCTTTTGTGATGTAGCCACGCAGGCCTAGATGTAAGAGTTGTCTTGTTCCTGTATTTTGGATTCTTTTAAATCTTAAAACAAATAATGGCAGACCTTATTCGGTGCATTTTGAGTAGTCTGGGCAATACAGAACAAGGATGTTGATTGTGTATGGCTTCTGTGTGAAATCTAGCTATAGGAAAATGCAACAACGTGGTTACATTGTGTAGAAAATGCTTATTATGACTAGGTTCACTTGGGGAAAAGGTGTACATCATTTCTTACTACTTATATTTTTCCCCATTCAATGTTGCTGTTTGTAAATTAAGTCCTGGGGTCACATGGCTGTAGACTGGTAGGTCTTTTATTTTCTGCAAGTTAGTATGCTAGGTTAGGATAAGTCAGTTTACAGGTTGTGAGCAGTATCTTGATCAATGGCTCAAACACATCAATCTATTCCTGAGGTGCCTCAGTCCACTGGAGTTTCTAGCTTCCACTTAATCTATAAGGCAAATTCATTATTTTAGCAAAATAGGCTGAAGGACATATGGGGTCAGACAGCAGGCTGTTGGTTGGAATTGAAAAGGAGAGTGTAGATGATGGAGGCTTGAGATATGCCAAAGTCAATGAGGAAAGGAGGCAATGTGACAGCAGGGAGTGAGGTGATGGTAGATCTCTTGAATATGTAAATGGGTGTCAAGTATAGAAAGGTTCCTTGAATACCAAGTTCCTGCAGCATCTATAGGAGGGAGAATGTAGTAAAGTGTGTCAAAGGCAGTAGATAGGTTTGGCAAAAGTAATGCAGCAGCTCCACTTATGTCCACCGTTGTCATCCCAGATGGAGTTCAGAGCAGATTTTGTGCTCCTATTGGGGCAGAAACAAATTTGATGCTCAAAAATGTGGTTGTTTTCTTCCAAGAGGTCAGAGCTGTGGGTGAATGGTGAGTGCTTGATAGCTAGTTAATGTGCTGGATTGAGGTTACTCTGGATGCGTGGTCAGTTTTAAAAGGTCTTGACACTGGGAGAAGGTATCTGAAGTTAGAAAATTGTTGAAAAAAGTCTGTAGGAGTGGCAACAATTGTTTAGAATACTTTAAACTTTGAGGAGGAGAATACCTTTATTCCTTGGTGGTGCAGGGATGGTTAAAAAAGCAGATGGACAATAGTAGCCTTGTTATGGTGCTAATTGTTCAATTATAAACAATCAGGTCTGTTTAGTCAATTGGGTCAACATGTTTCAGCCCCCAAAATGACCCACACAGGGGTCCCGGGCTTTCTTCAGGAATTTCAACACAAATTGAACCCTATATGTCCCTACAGTGCTCCCCTATTACATGAGCGCTAATTTACATGCATACAAATTACTGATTTTGTTTTCACCTTCTTTGATTCTTATATGAATCATGAGGTCTTTAATCACTAGCCAGGGCATGTGAAAGTTTTGGAACTATCAGTCTGTTCAAAACCTTTAAATTGCCAAGCCAGTTGTAGGTCTGCTACACTTCTGTTATTTGGCTGGGTGGTGAAATGCTGGAGAAATGAGAGCCACATTGTTCCATTGTTGTTAGGCCATCCGGTTGATCACTGTTTTTTAGTGGAGAGCTTCACATCAAAGGAGATGAGGTGATGGCCATGCCAGATGATGGGGAGGTTTTCCATTACTGTGATCATTCCAAAAGAGCAAGCATTACAAGCAGCTTAGTATGTATGTGTGGAGAGACGTTGGGAAGTGGTGAAGTCTTCTAGGCTTCTCTTGAATTATCTTAGTTGGGAAGAGTGCAGTCAACCAGATGACCAGCTCCCACAGATGCAGAAATAGTTGTGGATGTCATCTGTGAAAGCTTTCTTGTTTATTGATGGCCTGCATAGCCTTAGTAATGGCCAAAATATTCTAAGTGAGTATGAGAAGAGAACAATAAGTGATATGCAATCAGTCGAGGCAAAATCTTGAAAGTTTGAGGTCTGCAAGATGTCCTTGATATTGACTGCTGTGCTTCTGCCAGTCTTCCTGGTGTGGTTTATAGAAAGGATTTGCTTTCCATGGGGGACTGCCTCTTGAAGCCTCAGAGAGGTATAGTCTCCTAACCTGGCTTTGTGTTGAACAGCAGTTTAAAATTTGAGCCTGCGATAAAGTCATTAATATTTAGGCAGTTCTTGTTCATTGATCAGTCCTTGGATAGGGGGCAGCTCAGTTAGTTAGTGGTTATGGAGTGGGAGGGGTAGGATTAGTTAAAGGGGAGGAGAGAAAGTTAGAGTGGAGAACTAAGAGAAGGGCGGGAGAAGCAAGTCATGTTGCAGTTGGAGGGCCCGCATTTCATTTGAAGAGTGGGGCCTCAACCGAGTTAGGGGATGCAAGAGAGGAGGCAGGATGGGGTTGGCTAGTAAGGATTGAGAGATTAAATGAATTAGAAGGTGTGGAAGTAATAGGGTATTCGTGATGGGACGAGGAGTAGGAGTGAAGGAGAATGAGACGTTTGGGCTGGAACGGAAGGAAGAAGAGGGGAAGGTAGAGATAGAGTGGGGCGGGTGCCTTTGTTTATTAGGTCAGGTAAGAATGTAAGAGGAGGATGGAGTGTCAAGTGAAAGAAGGGTCGCTCGAGTGGCATACGGGGTACTGGTTGAGTTGGATTTGTGGATAGAAATAGGGAGGGGGGTTGGAGTACAAATGCCTGGGAGAGGGGATTTGGGTGTGAAGGTGCAGATTAGAGAGAATAGGGTTAAAGGGGAATGGCTAGTTGAGTGAGAAACCTCTAGGTTTGAGGGACAGGGGATAGGAGGTAAAGATAGTCTAGGAAGAGGAATGTGATAGAAGAGAGGTGATTGGAGACTGTATTTTGATTTGTTAGTAGGGGTAGTAAAGATGCGGGTTCTCTGTTTGGGGTTAAGTGTTTTCTGTTGAAGTGATTCACCTTGAGCTCAACAGAAGTTCAATGCGGGTTGCAGCTGTCACTGAAAGCACAATTTCCGCACAACATGTGCCCCTTCTTATAACAGAGAGCGAACACGGCTTATTTTCCAGATGAGGAGGGTCCAAGATCATCTTTATTCTTCAGTAAGAGCAGCTTTATTGTGATAAGAGCCTCATGAGTGGAGCTTTCAATGCTATTAGAGTGATCTCTTGAGTTGTGTGTACTTAAGAAGAAAAGAACATATCGATCTTACTGCAGGACGGAGACCTTCAAACTTTTTTGGGCCCAGCATGAGCTAAATGTTATCAAACTGCCACCCCCCACCTCCTACAAAACGGAAGGTCGGAAAGGGGGCCGTGAGTGCGGGATGGTAAGGATTATTAAGGTATTTCAAAGCTGGAAAAATCAAACTCCATTGAAATAGAAAGTCAAAAAAAGCAGATATTTTTAAAGTGATTTCTTCCTCCAATTCAGGGCTGTCTAGTCAATCATAAATCACCACTAAAGCCAAGATAGTACTGTCGCGTGCGATGTACAGCTTGTCAAAGTTCAGGCATGATGCGCATCGCTGAAACGTGCGTGTCTCTGAGGATGGTGAGATCCAGGGGTTCTGGTTGGTGGTGATCCCTTTGAAATGGATGGAAAGTAATGTTTTGATGGGTGAGAAAAGGTTTTCAGGATGGTTTAAGCCATTGCAGTCAATGGGATGCGCGTCCCTTGTATGGATGGTGAAAATGAGTGCATCAAAACTGACACACTCCAAATGAGGGTCATTGGTGAGGCATGCATGAAGCTCACTGGCCTGTTGCACCACAGGAAGCATCCATTGCTGCACAGAAAAGCAGATTTCAGAGCTGTTTTCCCCAATAATTGCTGTATCATTGGTAGTCATTTCGTTGTGTTTACATTTTATTGACCGTAGCATTTGGTAAAGAAAAACAGGTCCTAGATTTGCAGCTTCTGCCCATTCATACTGCTGCAGTCCTGGGATGTCTTGAGTGGGACGTTTGTTGGTCTGTTAAAGCAGCTGATCTCTGAGGCCTCTTGATTCAGTCATTTATTTTAAAAAGATTGCCTTTATTAGAGGATATGGCTCTCCACTCAGGTGGAGTGAGTTAATGTGTTACTGCAAGAACAAGCTGAACACTACAGGCCTCTTTCCCCTGGCCCATTTCTCCAACACTCCCAGCAGAGAGTTGTCCCTGTCCATTTCTGAAACAAAAAAAAAACACAAGCTCCTCACACCTACACCTTAGCCACCTCCCTACCCTTGGAACAGCTCATTGCTCCGAGGTGCACAGCATGCAGTTTCCTCTCCCTGTCTGTAAAGAGAAATTACAGTGAGTCCCGCCCCCACTAAGCCTAGCCCTTTGGGCCATCATTCAAAGTCTCCATAAGTCAGGACTGCGGGTAGCTGCTCTTCAGCCCCACAGCCTCCTCCTCCACTCCCACTCGCCCTCACTTTGCGCATCATGTAAAAAAGGCATTGTGAAAAGGTGCCAAACAAACAATGTCACACTCCCAGGCTATATTTATGACCAATGGTTCACTGTCCCTTCTTTCAGGCCACTTCCTATACCTTGCGGTGACACCAACTTGGCTAAGGGATGTGCGATCCCTCAGAAATAGGGCCATACCTCCCCAGGTGGGCGAAGTCCTAGTTTTGAAGACCTCGGCTGAATGATGTATGCTTCTCAAAAAATATATTTTATGCAAATTTTATGCAAATTTAGTGGTGGAACATTTGGGGCCCTTGACCCTGTTTTCAGGCCAGGTCGCTCCCATTATTCTGTATAGCCTTGTCTGTGCCACTCATTCCCCTTGCCCCCATCCCGCGTCTGCCCCGCACTTGTTTCCCGCCGCTGCCTCCCCTGCGGCCCCGCCCCCCGAGCCCTGATTCGCTCCCGCTCCCCCCTCCCAGCTGCTCCTCCCTCCCTCGACCCCTCATAATGCAGGCCGCTGCACGCTGAGGGAGCGGCCCTTGACCCTGTTTTCAGGCCAGGTTGCTCCCGCAACTCGGTAGCACACCCTGCTCCTGCCGTGCCCCTGAGCCCTGCTGCCTGCCGGTTCGATCCCTGCTGGCCCAGTGGTGGGTCTCCTTCAGTGGTACCTGTTGTTTCTCTGTGCCTCTTCTCCCTAATTTCTGTCTTTCTTTTTGCTGTCTTGATTTCTATCTTTCTTTGCTTTCCCCACTGTTTTTATTTCCCAACTTGTATTGCCTTGTCTGTGCCGTTTTTTTACCCACTGTTGTATTCCATTATTATGTATTGCCTTGTCTGTGCCGCTCATTCCCCTCGCCCCCATCCTGTGTCTGCCCCGCATCTGTTTCCCGCCGCTGCCTCCCCTGTGGCCCCGCCCCGAGCCCCGATTCACTCCCGCTCCCCCCTCCCAGCTGCTCCTCCCTCCCTCGACCCCTCATAATGCAGGCCGCTGCGGGGCCGTGCCGCTGGCGCGCCAAAGGCAAGCCCGTCTGCGCCCGTCCGTGCCTGGACCGCGCCCAGCGCATTAACCCCTGGCCCCCGCAGGAGCCATACAACCAGGCTGAGCTATGACACCGCCACCCTCCACGCACTCAACACCAGCCAATCATCCACCTGCTACCGAGCCACCCCGAAGCGCACCCACAGACTCTTCTCCTGCCGAACGTGCAACTTCACCTGCCTCCGCAACGCCACCCCGCCCCTCGGACCATGCAACAGCAACCACCTCAAGTGCATCCTTCTCAACACCCGCTCCGTCCACAAACACGCCATAGAACTCTGGGACCTCCTCGACACAACTGCACCGGACATCGCCTTCCTCACGGAAACCTGGATGAATGCCTCCTCAGCCCCCGACATCGCCATAGCCATCCCGGACAGCTACAAGATCACCCGGAAGGACCGCATCAACCAAACCGGAGGAGGAATCGCCATCATCCACAGGAACTCGGTCAGCGTCACGACCAACACCGAGGACGCCCTCCCCTCCACCGAACATCTACACTTCCAGATCCACACCGACCCCAAGACCACCCTCAGAGGAACCCTCGTCTACAGACCCCTGGGACCACGCACACAATTCAGCGAAGCCATCGCCGATTTCATCAGTGCGCATGCCCTCACCTCCGCAGACTACATTCTCCTGGGCGACCTGAACTTCCACCTGGAGACCAACAACGACAAGAACACCACCTCCCTACTTGAAAACCTCGCCAACCTCGGACTCAAACAACTGGTGACTTCGCCGGTCACACGCTGGACCCCATTTTCTCCGCCAGCAACAACATCTCCTTCAGCCACACCACCGGCCTACACTGGACAGACCACAGCTGCGTCCACTTCACCTTCCAGAAGACCACATCCCACCACCGCCCACAACAGATCCCCTGCAGATGCTGGAGCAAAGTCACCACAGACCAGCTGATCACATCACTGAGCCAGAACCCACCAAACAACGCAACTGACGCCAACGCCGCCGCACGCAACCTCACACAGTGGATCAGTGACTGCGCCGACGCCCTCGCACCACTAAAAAAAACCTCTGGCAAGCCCAGCAACAAAAAAGCCACCTGGTTCACCGACGACCTCAAGAACACAAAGAAATCATGCCGAACCCTCGAGAAGACCTGGCGCCATGACCGAACAACAGAGAACCTCACAGCTCTCAAGAACGCCACCCGCAAACACCACCAACTGATCCGCACCACCAAAAGGACCGCTTTCAAAGAACGCCTAGACAACAATGCGCACAACAGCAAGGAGCTCTTCAGCATCGTGAAAGAACTCTCCAACCCCAGCGCCAACTCCAACGACATCCCACCCTCGCAAGACCTCTGCGACTCCCTCACCACCTACTTCCACCGCAAGATCGCCGACATACACGACAGCTTCGACACCCAGACCCCAGTACCAGCCACCGAGCCAACGCCCCCCACCGACACCCTCAGCACCTGGACCCCCATCAGCACCGAGGACACCACCCACGTCATGAACACCACCCACTCCGGCTCACCATCAGACCCCTGCCCTCACCACATATTCAACAAAGCAGATGCCGTCATCGCACCTCACCTCCAGAACGTCATGAACAACTCCTTCTTGTCCGCCACCTTCCCAGAGAGCTGGAAGCATGCCGAGATCAACGCCCTACTGAAGAAACCCACAGAGGACCCAAAGGATCTCAAGACCTTCCGGCCCATCTCCCTTCTTCCCTCCCCAGTGAAGGTCATCGAGAAGACCGTCAACAAACAGCTGACCACCTTCCTCGAGGCAAATGGCTCCCTCGACCCTTCCCAGTCAGGCTTCCGAGCCAACCACAGCACCGAGACCGCCCTCATTGCAGCCACCGACGACATCAGGACCATGCTCGACAACGGGGAAACCACCGCCCTCATCCTTCTAGACCTCTCTGTCGCCTTCGATATCGTCTGCCACCGAACTCTAAGATCCCGCCTCCACAACGCAGGGATCCAAGGAAAGACCCTGGAATGGATCACCTCATTTCTCTCCGACAGAACCCAGCCTCCCTCCCTTCCGGTCCGCGGCAACAAAAATCATCTGCGGCATACCCCAAGTCTCCTCACTCAGCCCGACCCTCTTCAATGTCTACATGAGCCCCCTCGCCGCCATCGTACACAAACACAACCTCAACATCATCACCTACGCCGACGACACCCAGCTGATCCTCTCCCTCACCAAAGACCCAATCACCGCCAGAATCAACCTCCAGGAAGGAATGAAAGATGTCGCGGAATGGATGAAATACAGCCGCCTAAAGCTAAACTCAGACAAAACTGAGGTCCTCATCCTGGGAACATCACAATCTGCCTGGAACGACTCCTGGTGGCCCACCGCGCTGGGCTCCCCACCGACACCCACGGACCACGCACTCAACCTAGGATTCATCTTGGACTCCTCGCTCACCACGTCCAAACAAGTCAACGTCATCACGTCCTCATGCTTCAACACCCTGCGCATGCTTCGAAAGATCTTCAGGTGGATCCCCACCGAAACGAGAAGGACGGTCACCCAGGCCCTCGTCACCAGCCGGTTGGACTACGAAAATGCCCTATACGCAGGAACCACAGCAAAACTTCAGAACAGACTCCAGCGCATACAGAACGCATCCGCACGCCTCATCCTGGACATCCCCCGACACAGCCACATAACCGCCCACCTGAGAGACCTGCACTGGCTCCCCGTCAACAAAAGAATCACGTTCAGGCTCCTCACCCACGCAAACAAAGCACTCCACAACGCCAGACCCGAATACCTCAACAGACGCCTCACGTTCTACACTCCAACCCGCCAGCTCCGCTCCGCCACCCTCGCCCTCGCCGCCATCCCACGGATCTGCAGAACCACCACCGGAGGAAGATCGTTCTCCTACCTGGCCGCCAAGACATGGAACTCCCTCCCAGCCCACCTACATATGACCCAGGACCACATCACCTTCAGGAGACACCTCAAGACCTGGCTGTTCGAGCAGTAACAGCAACGCCCCCCCCCCCTTCCCCCAGCACCTTGAGACCCTCACGGGTGAGTAGCGCGCTCTATAAATTGATTGATTGATTGATTATCAAGGATCGGCGATAACATTATCGCCGCTTTAGCGGCAGGAAACTGCCGCTAAAGTGGCGATAATGGGCTTGATAATATGACCTTGTGAATTCCCATAGAAGCCCAGGTTCACACCAGAACCTGGGCTTCTATGGGAATTCACAAGGGCATATTATCAAGCCCATTATCGCCGCTTTAGTGGCAGTTTCCTGCCGCTAAAGCGACGATAATGTTATCGCCGTTCCTTGATAATATGGCCCTTGGTTAGGAGAAAATGAATGCTCTCTCAATTAAGTATATTGTAATTTCTTATTATAGCTGACATGGTATTCTATGAGAAGGATATATAGAATTTGGAAGGATGAGTTCAAGGCATCTCCCCATTTAAGGTCCTCTCAAAAGGAAACTTGAGGGTTACTGGTTGAGATGCTGAGAAACGAAATCTAAATAGCAGGCAAAAGAAAGAAGAAAAAGGCATTTAAAATATGAAATGTGCTATGTTTAGAAGAAATCAAGCGTTTCGATCCTTAGAAAAAGTCAAGTGACACTGTCTTATGCGACGCGAATGCGTTCGTAAAGTTTGCTGGGTTGTATTGCTCACTATATCAAATTAATATTTTATTGCAGCATGCACAGGTGATTTTAATTTACACGTCTTTTATGTGTTATTTGAACAAATAATAAAAAAGATTCAACTCTTTACTTAAAGCCCCCATTCAACACGGCTTCCCATAGTGGGTTCATTAGTGATTACTTTTTTTTTTTTTTAACTCTTTATTTTGAGATTATACAGCAAAATACAGAGAACATTACACTTATGCTTAGACGGAGACACAGAAATATCAACATACTACTGGGTCTCCTACACTTGAGTCAAACGCTTGATCATAGCAGTCCGTCCCTCCGATAGGGCCCCTCTGGTCAGCGGCCTTGCCCAATGGGGAAACCAGTCCTCTCTCCAAGCCCAGCACATAATTCCAATCATTATCCCTCAGCAGCAACAGGGGGCGATCTCCGGTCCTCATGTGCATTAGTGATTACTTGATGAAGGGCCCCGTGTGGGAAATATTTTGGTGTTTCGCATGATGAGCAGTTGTTGCTTTTACATGTCAGTGGGATCATGTAGTTGGGAGTTGTTTGTGCAAGCGGTTGTACTCACCATCCTTTTTTTTCTTTAGAGATTTGCTACAAATGTTGCGTGTGTTTGTACGTGAACCCAAGTCTGTTTGCTTCCTCTTTATGATGATGGAAGTTTTCAGCTCTGGGTTGGTGTAATCACTCATTATCAGTTCGGAAAGAGGTCTTTGCTGCCTTCTTGAATTCTAGAAGATCTTGGATGTTTCTTTTCTTTTTCAGGAAGGGGTTGTTTAAACAGCTGCCACTACTGCGAAGGAGGTTCTACCCATGTAAGCCAACTTGTAGGGTGAATGTCCTGGAGGGATGCCAGTCTAGATCGAAGCGTTCTGTTCCCAGAGCATCTATACAGATTAACTTGACTAAATATTAGGCCTCTGTTGTAGCTGGGCCTGTAGGCAAGGCACAGCATCCACCCTTTAACCAGAAGCCTCCTAGCAATGCACAGCGCCCACTCTTTAACCAGAAGCCTCCTAGCAATGCACAGCACCCACTCTTTAACCAGAAGCCTCCGAGCAATGCACAGCACCCACTCTTTAACCAAAAGCCTCCTAGCAATGCACAGCACCCACCCTTTAACCAGAAGCCTCCTACAATGCACAGCACCCACTCTTTAACCAGAAGCCTCCAATGACAGGGCTTAAAAATGTGCCTCTTCAGCTAATTAAGGGTCTCATGACACTCTGTACTCCACAACACTCAATAAGATGCTTCTGCGCGGCCACGGATAGCACTATGGTCTCATAGCTGAAGTCCAGCAGAATGCCATCATATGAGTTTTAATAATAGGAAATTGTCTCATACTAACAGGCTATACAATCACTTGAAATCATTGAAGCTCCCCACCACCTTCCTCTTTCATTTGATACAACTCCAAGTTCTGTAATGTTCTGGCATGTTGATGCCTTTATTTTTAACTGAGTTATTTGGAGAACCTGCAGCATCTTTTCTGAATACAACAAATATAGTTTCATTAGGGGTTTCAAACTGCTCAGTTGTTTAGGAAGCTGTTTGTGAGAAGTTGGCCTGGCATATGCTGGTCACTAGTCATAGTGGCCACCTTGCACCAGTCCAATTCGACTCTTAAGGTGATAGGTTTAAAAGACAACCTTTAAAGAGAGCTATCCTAGTGGTAGCTGTGGAGAGCAGCCTTCAGGCTAAGTCTTGAAGGAGTGTTAAGCTTATTGTTTTACCATAGATAACCACTTGAATGACCAAATGAAAGAGTAGTCCACACAGGTATATATATATAAAATATATGTATTTATTCTAGACACAATCCCACAAGTCTCTTTATGAGGCTAAGGCAAAGTTACAATTCAAACAAGCATTGATAGATACAATAAATAGCACTGTAATGATAGGGCCCCAGGGGGGGACCAAACCATATATTAAAAAAGTGGTATAAGAACCAGACAATTCTACAGACAATGCCTAGGGCATTTAGGATCGCTGGCCCCTTAAGAATCCACCCCAGGTTATGAGGAAGGGGACCCACGGGAGGCGCGTGCAGTGGAAATAGCTGCTATCGGGATCTCTATTATATCCTATGGAGAATGTCGCAGTTTAATTTAAACAGATTAAAGACACTTCTAGCAGGAGTTCAAAGTTAAAAACTTAGAGTTAAGCTTTTGAGGAGCCCACTACCACGGGAGTACTGAGGTACCACTGTTACCTGCCCCAGGGAAGCCAGGTGCATAAGTCGTTTTCGAGGTCGGGTCGCGGGCTGATTTTCAATGGGAAAATGTACAAAACTGCTGCTAGCCAAAAGCGTTGATGATGCCGTGAAGAATGAAGTTGTAGAGTTTGTAGAGAAGAACCTGAAAGCAGAGGGGACAGAGTCTGGGTCACGGCACAGTGACCAGGGAGCTCAAAGGAAAGAGCCCTTCAATGTCGGGTGCTTTAAGTGGAAAGAGGTGTAGCTTGGATCTTCAGCCACGGGCTCCCGGAGGCTTCAAGGAAGGCCAGTTTCTGGAGGACGACTGTCCCACAACGGATGAGGGTCGCTGCAGTGTTAGTGTCCGGATTGGATCCACTAAGCCTTGGCAACCACAACCCATGCAAGATAAACAAATCAGCTACTGGTGCAGACCCACGAGGTCTGTGAGAGATCTCCTTTGGAGAGACTGTAGAGCAGGCCTGGAGCAACCAGAAGAACTCTTGAAAGTCGAGATTGACCTCCGCTAGGGCCCACAAGTCGAGAGACAAGGGACCGCGGGAGGCGGCAATTTGGCGTGCGTAAAAGGGAGCCCACGGGCCACCGGAGGAGGCTAGGGCGCTGATCCTTGGCACAATTGCTGCAAAGTGGTTGGCTCGATAACGGGCCAAAGCACAACTTCCCCACTGGTCAGGGTTGTGTGCTATGCAAGAGGTGGCCGGTGTCCTGGGGTATTAGAGATCTCGGCACCCGTGCGGTCCACGGTGCTCAGCCTTGCTGTGCACACTCACTGACCTCTGGGATGCTCAGGGAATTCACCTCCAGGTTGTTGGGAGTCGACGAAGTCCATAGGAGCAGCGAAGTTCCATCGGGTCACTTGCAGTGTTTCAGGTGTCTGCCAAGCAGGGGGGTAACTCCTTTACCCCAAGGGAGATTTCTTCAGTCAGCTGGGCAGCAGCTCGTCGAAGGTCAAGTCTGTGAAGTCCAAGGTTAATCTGAGGCTCTGGGGCCACGTTATTCACCTTTATCCCCAAGATTAGGGGAGTGTCCAGAGTAGTGTCCACCAATGAGAGGTGAGGCGGGAAAGGGTGGCTACACCCTCTACCCTTTGTGTGTTTCCCACCTGGGCGAGAGGCAGGATGCCCCTGAACTGGTTCCAGGCGGTGTATGCAGAATGTAGGCGCTGTAGCTGCCACGTGCAACTCTGAAAGGCATCCTAAGGTGCACCCACCCAGTTCCAATCCACATATTCTGTCTGGGGAGGTGCTGGCACCTCCCTGCCACAGGAGCCCTATTGTCCAGCTGCCGAGGCTGGGATTTTCCCCAGCAACAGGCAGCTAGAGTCGTGTGGGTGGCTGGTAGCATCCATTTTGTACTATGTGTGCACTTTTAAATTGGTGTCTAAATTCTGCCTCTTTTCCCATATCGCCACTCTAGCAGGGGGGAATCATGCCCTCATGCCCATGGCTGGACTGGGGGTATGATTCCTACATGTTTGACAGCAAACACGATATGGTTCTGTGTAGCCATTCTCAAGTTATCGCGTTATCGCGATAGACTTAGAATGCGGTTAAGAGTATATGGTATGGCTACACTACAAACAACCCCGCAATGATTTTACGAAGGTTGCAGAGGGGCCCTACTCAGGTAGGGGTCCCCCTCACACATACCTCAGCACCCTGCCTTGTAGGATTACCAAGGCCTGCTATAGGGGTGACCTATGAGAGTATATGTGTTGTAATGGGGTGGGATATAGGGTACCTATATCCCTGTAAGGGGTGCTAGCACCACCTTACCCAGACTACAGTAGTGGTCTGGTGGTGTCAGTTTGTATGGCTGTCCCAGGGTGGCACAATAAGTGCTGCAGCCCTGGTAGGCCTACTGAGGGGCCCATGCCCTGGGTACCTAGGGTGCCATCTACAAGAGACTGCCAGGGAATCCTCAGCATCCAATTGGCTTGTACCTAGGGTACTCACATCGTTTAAGAGAGGAAGCAGATAGGCTGGGGTCCTGGATAGCAGGGCCACAGCCTGGCTAGAGTCATAAAACAGTCAAAACATCAGCAAAAAGTTGGGGGCAACTATGCAGTCGATGCCACTCTCCTACATAACCCCCCCCCCCCCCAAACGCAGGGACATTTAACTAACCTTGACCAGTTGAGTCTTCATGTTCTAAGTGGAAATATCTGGAGAGGCCATCTGCATTGGCATGGTTGCTCCCAGGTCTATGTTCCACTGTATAGTCCATCCCCTGTAGGGAAATGGACCACCTGAGTAGTTTGGGGGTTTCACCCTTCATCTGTTTTAGCCATAGGAGGGGCTTATGGTCTGTTTGAACAAGGAAGTGAGTGCCTCAGCTTCTTCAAGGCCCAGACCACAGCAAAGGCCTCCCTCTCTATAGCTGATCAACGTTTCTCTCTGGAGGTCAACCTTCTGCTAATAAAAGCTACTGGTTGATCCTGGCCCTCCTCATTCAGTTGTGATAACACAGCACCTACCCCCACCTCTGAAGCATCAGTTTGAACTATGAATTATTTGGAGTAGTTGGGGCTTTGGAGCAATGGAGCAGAGCACTTTGCTGTTTTAGGTCATCAAAAGCTTTCTGACAGCTGACAGTCCACTGAACCTTTTTGGACATCCTCTTAGAGGTGAGGTCATTCAAGGAGGTCACAATGGATCCATTTCCCTTTACAAACCTCCTATAATAACCAGTCAGGCCTAAGAAAGCTCGGACCTGAGTCTGGGTGGTTGGAGCAACCCAGTCCATGATGGTCTGGATTTTGCTCTGAAGTGGTTGAACCTGGCCTCCACCTACAAGGTGACCCAGGTATACAACCTGACTCTGCCCTGTCTGGCACTTAGTAGCCTTGATAGTGAGCCCAGCCTTTTGCAGGGCTTCCAAAACTTTCCTCAGGTGGATCAGGTGATCCTCCCAGGTGGAGCTTAAGACAACAATATCATCTAGATATGCTGCACTAAAGTCTTCCAGGCCTGAGAGGACTGGTTCACCAACCTTTGAAAAGCGGCAGGTGCATTTTTCAAACCAAAGGGCATTACCACAAATTGATAATGCCCACCAGGGGTAGAAAAGGCTGTTTTGGCTTTTGCAGATTCAGCTAACCTTATCTGCCAGTAGCCTGCTGTCAGATCAAATGTGCTCAGATACTTGGCTGAGGCCAATCTATCTATGAGCTCATCTGCTCTGGGAATTGGGTGTGCATCAGTCTTAGTGACTGCATTGAGTCCCCTGTAGTCAACACAGAACCTCATCTCTCTCTTACCATCCTGGGTGTGAGGTTTTTATACAAGGACTACTGGGCTGGCCCAAGGGCTCTCTGAGGGCTCAATCACTCCTAATTCCAACATCTTTTGGACTTCTGTCCGTATGCAGTCCCTGACATGGTCAGGTTGCCTGTAGATTTTATTCTTGACAGGCAGACTGTCCCCAGTGTCCACTTCATGAGTGCACCAGGGGGTCTGACTTGGTGTCAGTGAAAACATATGCCTGTAAGACTGAAGAACCTGTCTACAGTCAGCTTGCTGCTGGTCAGTGAGGCTGCCTGCCAAGGCTACTCCATCTGGTCCAAACCACCTATTGACAACTGGGCACAAGCTCTTTGCACCATGAGACCCTCCCTCTCCCAAGACCCAACTGCTAACAACAAAAAATATGAAGAATGGATAACCACCTCTCTGGACCAGGTCCTCCCAGAACACGTACCAAAATCTAAAAGACATAGCAAAACAGCTCCCTGGTACACAGAAGAGCTCAGGAACCACAAACGTCTCTGTAAAAAGCAGGAGAGAAAGTGGCGCACTTCATACAATCCTGAAGAAAAAGCCACCTACAGGGAAATGATCAGGAACTATAAATTGGCCATTAAATCTTCGCAAGCTGCCTTCTACAATCTTAAAATAACCACGGCAAAATCCAAATCTAAAGAAATCTATCGTATAGTCAACTCCCTGATCAAACCCCCGCCTCCGGTTATAGATAACAACAACTCACCGACTAAATGCAATGATCTGGCGGAATTCTTCTTCCAAAAAATTTACAAAATGTATCTCTCTTTCCCCAATCCTCCCTCTGACTCCCCTGGCCAGAACCCGTACCTGACCTAAAATTCGACCAAGTGCCTGGAGTCTTTTCCCCTGATAACATTGGAAATCGTACAGACACTGGCTCAACAAATAAAATCCGGCTCCCCGTGCGACCCTGCCCCCCCAGGCTCATTAAACCTTGCCAGCATTGCTATTTTCCCCACGCTCCTGGAGCTCATGAACTCCTCCATAACCAGTAGGACGGTCCCTTCAACATGGAAGCATGCTATGGTGCGGGCCCTGCTGAAAAAACCTTCCCTAGACCCGGCCAACCCCAGTAATTATCGTCCGATCTCATTACTCCCCTGGGCATCGAAAATTCTGGAAAAACATGTCAATACCACTCTGACAATGTTTTTTGAGGAAAACCACCTCCTCGACTCCTCCCAAACAGGTTTTCGTACCAAACATGGGACAGAGACGGATTTACTGGCTGTGACTGAGGAGGCAAGACGGCTTCTGGATCGAGGGGGATCAGTGGCAGTGATCCTCCTCGATCTAAGTGCCGCATTCGATACGGTACATCACAAAATCTTGCTAACCCGCCTTGCCGACTTAGGAGTGACCGGAGATGCCCTGACATGGTTCAATTCTTTTTTGTCCAACAGAACCTTTCAGGTCTTCGATGACACATCACGCTCATCCACTCATCCCCTGGGATGCGGAGTCCCCCAGGGCTCCTCCTTAAGCCCTACGCTCTTCAACGCTTATATGAGGCCACTGGCTGAGGTTGTTCGTCCGCACGGTGTAAAGATCATTTCCTATGCGGACGACACCCAGCTGGTGGTCTCCCTGGCAGAGAAGAGCGGCCTCCAGGCGCCACCAGACCTAGCGGCTTGTCTGGAGGACGTAAAGAAGTGGATGATGAGCTCATGCTTAAAGTTGAATGACGATAAAACTGAGCTGATGATCCTGGGCACAGCCTCCCCCGTCTCCATAGAGTCGATCTGGCCATCAAGCATGGGAGTGGCCCCACCCCCCAGAGACAACATCAAAAGCTTAGGGGTCTGGCTTGACAAGTCTCTGAGCCTTAACACACAGGCCACTAAGATCTCAGCCACCTGCTTTGGCCTCCTTAGAGTGATCAAGAAAGTCCTTCCCCTCCTCTGCTTCGAGGCTAAACAGATAATTATACAGGGCCTTATCCAATCCCGTCTGGACTTTAATAACGCCCTATACCTGGGAGCCCCGGATTACACCCTACAAAAGCTCCAACACACCCAGAACTGTGCTGCCAGAGCGCTGCTGGGCATCCCCCGGAGGACCTCAGTGAGAACCAGCTTAAAGACCCTACACTGGTTACCCGTCAGGGACAGAGTAAAATTCAAATCGCTCTGCATTGCCCACCAGACTTCTGGGAAATGGGCCCAGACATCAATCGGCCCCTGATTTCTCCCTACAGGCCTAATAAATCCCTCCGCTCTTCTACAGCATCCCTGGCCGAGATCCCCAGAATTCGCAGAGCTAGAGCGGGAGGACGCTCCTTCTCGTATAATGTTTCCAAACTTTGGAACTCTCTCCCCCTGCAGTTGAGGAATAACCCCAATCTGACTACTTTCCGCAAACAGCTAAAAACCCTGCTGTTTAATGCCTAATAAAGTAACCTCAAGAGGGCTCCATCTGTTTTTAGCGCCTGGACGCCTAAGGGCAACTGTAGCGCTCTACAAGTCACATTTTCATTTCATTTCATTCATTTCATTTCATTTCATCTACTGACCCATCATCAGGGTTGTGAGAGTGCAGGTCTGGGAGAGGGTCACTGTCTTCCTCCTGTCCCTCATCTGTTGCCATGAGCAAGCCCATGTCAGCCCTGTCCACATATGCTTTCAGCCTATTAACATGAAGTACCCTATGGGGACTTCTGGGAGTGCCAAGGTCCACCAAATAGGTGACCTCTCCCTTTTTCTCCAAAATGGTATGGAGTCCACTCCACTTATCTTGGAGAGCTGCTGGGGCCACTGGCTCCAACACCCATATCTTCTGTCCTGGCTGGTACACCACCAGGACAGCCTTTTGGTCATGCCAGGCTTTCTGTAATTCCTGACTTGCCTCCAGGATTTTAGTTGCCTTCTTCATATACTCAGCCATCCGGGAGCGGAGACCAAGTACATAGTCCACTACATCATGTTTAGGGGGTTTGAGAGGTAACTCCCATCCCTCCTTCACTAGACAGAGTGGCCCTCTGACAGGATGGCCAAACAAAAGTTCAAAGGGGCTATAGCCAACCCCCTTTTGTGACACCTCCCTGAATGCAAAGAGAAGGCAGGGTAGAAGAACATCCCATTTTCGCCTAAGCTTTTCTGGGAGCCCTTTGATCATACCCTTTAAGGTCTTGTTGAATCTCTCAACAAGGCCATTGCATTGAGGATGGTAAGGGGTGGTGAACTTATAGTTAACCCCACACTCCTTCCACATTGCCTTGAGGTAGCTACTCATAAAGTTTGTACCTCTGTCAGACAATACCTCCTTAGGAAAACCCACCCTGGAAAAGATTCCCAGGAGGGCCCTTGCCACCACAGGTGCTGTGATGGTCCTAAGTGGAATAGCTTCTGGGTATCTGGTGGCATGATCCACTACCACCAGAATGAACCTGTGCCCAGATGCTGTTGGTGGGTCTAGGGGACCAACTATATCAATCCCCACCTGTTCAAAGGGCACCCCCACCACAGGCAAAGGTATCAGGGGGGCCTTTGTGGACTTGCCTGCCTTGCCACTGGCTTGACAGGTAATGCAAGAGCTGCAAAAGCTCTTACAGTCCTCACTCATCTGTGGCCAATGAAAGTGAGGGACAATTCTGTCCCAAGTCTTGTTTTGGCCTAGGTGTCCTGCTAAGGGAATATCATGGGCCAGTGTGAGTAGGAAGCCCCTAAACTTTTGAGGTATGACCAACCTCCTGGCTGTACCAGGCTTGGGGTCTCGACCCTCAGAGTATAGGAGCCCATCATCCCAATAAATCTTATGGGTCCCACTGGCATTCCCTGCAGCCTCAGCAGCAGATTGCTGTCTGAGGGGTTCAAGAGTGGGGCAGGTCTGCTGCTCCAGGCTCAAGTCTGCCCTAGAAGGTCCCCCTGCCCCCAAGAACTCAACCTGATCAGGTTCCAGTTCATCTGGGGCAGTTCCTTCTTCAGGAGAAAGATCCTCTTCTGCTAAAAGAGTCTCTGCAGACTGATCCTGGGGGGAAGGCTCTGCCTTACCCCTGCTACTCCTCCTCTTGGAAGGTCCTTGGTCCATTTTTCCCAGATCCAAGGCCTGTTCAGTTCCTGTCAGCTTTGCTTTTGACCTTGTCAGGGCAAACACTTCTGCTGGTATACCCAACATTGCTGCATGGGTACTTAGCTCCATCTCAGCCCATGGTCTCCAAATCATTCCCTAGTAAACATTCAACAGGTAGGTCTGCACTCACCACAACTTTCTTGAGGCCAGTTACCCCTCCCCAGGAGAAGTTCACAACTGCTAGAGCATGGTTAGTACTAACGTTGCTTGCATTGGTCACTTGGTAAGTTTCACCAAGTATGATCTGGTTAGGGTCCACAAGGTCCTTAGTCACCATTGTGACACTGGCTCCTGTGTCCCTGTAAGCTAATGACTCCCTTCCATTTATTTTAGGCTGTTGTTTGTATTTGCCCAGACCACTGGGGCTCACAAACAGGGACAAGTCCCCATCACAAACTAGTACAGCCTGAGTAGGAGTTCTGACTAGGCCAGAGTCCTCTCCAGATCCCAGGGTCAACCCTACTATGCCCTTGTTCTGTGTACCACCACCTATGGTTGCACTAGGGGAAGCAGCTGTCTTAGGGGCAGGTGGAGTGGTACTTGTGGAGTCTTTGGCCTTGTTACAATCTGAAGTCCAATGGGTTTTCTGCTTACAGAATTTACACCATGGCTTCCTTGGTTGTTTAGCTTTAGTAGCTTGGGAGTTATCAGATGCTGGTTTGTGGGGGCCTGTTGAAGACTGCTGGTCTTTTCCCTTTTCCCCACCCTTCTCAGAGTTCTTGGCATCTTCCTTTTTAGTTGCACTCCCCAAGGGCTGGACCTTCTGCTTAATCCTGGTTCTGACCCATTTGTCTGCCTTCTTTCCCAATTCTTGGGGAGAGGTCAGATCTGAGTCCACCAGGTGCTGATGTAAGAGCTGATTCTGACAATTATTAAGGATCTGCTCCCTCATTATGAGATTATACAATCCTTGGTAATCATTTACTTTACTGCCAGTTAACCAACTTTCCAGTGCCTTGGTAGCACAATCCACAAAGTCTACCCAATCTTGATTCTGTGCTTTTTAGGTGTCTCTGAACTTAAGTCTGTATTGATCAGTGGTTAAGCCAAACCCATCTATTAAAGCATCTCTCAAGATATAATAATCATCTGCATCCTCTTCTCTAACAGAGAGGAGCTTGTCTCTACCTTTGTCTGCAACGGATAGCCATAAGATTGCTGCCCACTGCTCTACTGGGACCCTCTGAACTTTACAGGCTCTCTCAAGTGCAGTGATCCGTTTGTGGATATCATCCCCTGACTGATAGGGGGGCACAATCGTATGTAGGTTCCTATTGTCAGGAGCTTTCTCTATAACTCTAGGGTTATTATTGCCACCAGGGTCTCTAGACCCCACTTTCTTGAAGCTTTCTGAAGCTCCAGGGATTTCCTGTCCAATGCTAACTGTTCTCTCCTGAGCTGTAGTTTAGCCTGCTCAAACTGGATCAGTCTGCATTTCTTCTCTTGGGAGGATTCTCTTCTCTGAGAAGAGGCAGAGGACCCTTTGGATCTCTCAGAATGGTTGGACCCCACTGAGGGGGATCTGTTCCTTCTGTTTGGATCCACCATTCTCCCTTTAGGGATGGAGAGAGTGCCTCTTGGGCCATCACCTCCATGTTGTGAATGGTTTTGGCCATCCAGGTCAAGTTCTTCTTCCTCTTCCTGGTCCTCATCAGAGTCCACCCCAGGGGTGTCCTCTTCTGGGGGATGCCCACCCAACCTGTCTACCCCATCAGACACTAAAGTCTGCTTAAAGTCTGCTATGAGCAGGATTTCCCTGAGACGTTGAGTATTGGCACCTTTGTTTGTCTTAAGTTGCCTAGTGGTGCACATCTCCCTAAGCTCAGCAAAGGAGAGATGATCATATTTGTCGACTGGGACCCTATGGGGTCCTTCCAGAGCCTTATGGGCACCTGAACCTAAAGACATTTCTAGTGTAGTGCTACTGGTGTATCTACCTACACTAGGTGTGGCCTACTGAACCCTTTCTTGAGTTGTAGTCAAGGTGTGCTAAACACCTCTACACACAACTCCTAAGTTCAGTAGAACGTATTATATTCTAAGCTTGAATTTATTATGTACCTTTGGTACCAAGTGGCTTCCACTTTAGAAATTCAATTTGTTATCTGGTAAAACAATGGCAAGCTTGAATCCAACCGCTGGACACCAATGTGAGAAGTTGGCCTGGCATATGCTGGTCACTAGTTATAGTAGCCACCTTGCACCAGTCCAATTTGACTCTTAAGGTGATAGGTTTAAAAGACAACCTTTAAAGAAAGCTATCCTAGTGGTAGCTGTGGAGAGCAGCCTTCAGGCTAAGTCTTGAAGGAGTGTTCAGCTTATTGTTTTACCATAGATAACCTCTTGAATGACCAAATGAAAGAGTAGTCCACACAGGTATATATGTATAAAATATATGTATTTATTCTAGACAGAGTCCCACAAGTCTCTTTATGAGGCTAAGGCAAAGTTACAATTCAAACAAGCATTGATAGATACAATAAATAGCACTGTAATGATAGGGCCCCGGGGGGGACCAAACCATATATTAAAAAAGTGGTATAAGAACCACGACAATTCTACAGACAATGCCTAGGGCATTTAGGATCGCTGGCCCCTTAAGAATCCACCCCAGGTTATGAGGAAGGGGACCCACGGGAGGCGCGTGCAGTGGAAATAGCTGCTATCGGGATCTCAATTATATCCTATGGAGAATGTCGCGGTTTGATTTAAACAGATTAAAGACACTTCTAGCAGGAGTTCAAAGTAAAAAACTTAGAGTTAAGCTTTTGAGGAGCCCACTACCACGGGAGTACCGAGGTACCACTGTTACCTGCCCCAGGGAAGCCGGGTGCATAGGTCGTTTTCGATGTCGGGTCGCAGGCTGATTTTCAATGGGAAAATGTACAAAACTGCTGCTAGCCAAAAGCTTCGATGATGCCGTGAAGAATGAAGTTGTAGAGTTTGTAGAGAAGAACCTGAAAGCAGAAGGGACAGAGTCTGGGTCACAGCACAGTGACCAGGGAGCTCAAAGGAAAGAGCCCTTCAATGTCGGTGCTTCAAGTGGAAAGAGGTGTAGCTTGAATCTGCAGCCACGGGCTCCGGGAGGCTTCAAGGAAGGCCAGCTTCTGGAGGGCAACTGTCCCACAACAGATGAGGGTTGCTGCGGTGTTAGTGTCCG
Organism: Triturus cristatus; assembly: GCF_964204655.1. Lineage (NCBI taxonomy): Eukaryota > Metazoa > Chordata > Amphibia > Caudata > Salamandridae > Triturus > Triturus cristatus. The sequence goes on from NC_140590.1 coordinate 1,557,092,257, forward strand.
GATTGCATCCACTAAGCCTTTGCAACCGCAACCCACGCAAGATGAACAAATCAGCTACTGGGGCAGACCCACGAGGTCTGTGAGAGGTCTCCTTTGGAGAGACTGTAGAGCAGGCCTGGAGCAACCAGAGGAACTCTTGAAAGTTGAGATTGGCCTCCACTAGGGCCCACAAGTTGAGAGACAAGGGACTGTGGGAGGTGGCAATTTGGCGTGTGCGTAAAAGGGAGCCCACGGGCCACCGGAGGGGGCTAGGGCGCTGATCTTTGGCACAATTGCTGCAAAGTAGTTGGCTCGATAACGGGCCAAAGCACAACTTCCCCACTGGTCAGGGTCGTGTGCTATGCAAGAGGTGGCCGGTGTCCTGGGGTATTGGAGATCTCGGCACCCACGCGGTCCACGGTGCTCAGCCTTGCTGTGCACACTCACTGGCCTCTGGGATGCTCAGGGAATCCACCTCAAAGTTGTTGGGAGTCGACGAAGTCCATAGGAGCAGCAAAGTTCCAATCGGGTCACTTGCAGTGTTTCAGGTGCCTGCCATGCAGGGGGGTAACTCCTTTACCCCAAGGGAGATTTCTTCAGTCAGCTGGGCAGCAGCTCATCGAAGGTCAAGTCTGTGAAGTCCAAGATTAATCTGAGGCTCTGGGGCCACGTTATTCACCTTTATCCCCAAGATTAGGGGAGTGTCCAGAGTAGTGTCCACCAATGAGAGGTGAGGCGGGAAAGGATGGCTACACCCTCTCCCCTTTGTGTGTTTCCCGCCTGGGCGAGGGGCAGGATGCCCCTGAACTGGTTCCAGGCAGTGTATGCAGAATGTAGGCGCTGTAGCTGCCTAAGTGCAACTCTGAAAGGCATCCTAAGGTGCACCCACCCAGTTCCAATCCACATATCCTGTCTGAGGAGGTGCTGGCACCTCCCTGCCACAGGAGCCCTATTGTCCAGCTGCCGAGGCTGGGATTTTCCCCAGCAACAGGCAGCCAGAGTCGTGTGGGTGGCTGGTAGCATCCATTTTGTACTACGTGTGCACTTTTAAATTGGTGTCTAAATTCTGCCGCTTTTCCCATATCGCCCCTCTAGCAGGGGGGAATCATGCCCTCATGCCCATGGCTGGACTGGGGGTATGATTCCTACATGTTTGACACCAAACACGATATGGTTCTGTGTAGGAATTCTCAAGTTATCGCGTTATCGCGATAGACTTATAATGCGGTTAAGAGTATATGGTATGGCTACACTACAAACAACCCCGCAATGATTTTACAAAGGTTGCAGAGGGGCCCTACTCAGGTAGGGGTCCCCCCTCACACATACCTCAGCACCCTGCCTTGTAGGATTACCAAGGCCTGCTATAGGGGTGACCTATGAGAGTATATGTGTTGTAATGGGGTGGGATATAGGGTACCTATATCACTGTAAGGGGTGCTAGCACCACCTTACCCAGACTACAGTAGTGGTCTGGTGGTGTCAGTTTGTATGGCTGTCCCAGGGTGGCACAATAAGTGCTGCAGCCCTGGTAGGCCTACTGAGGGACCCATGCCCTGGGTACCTAGGGTACCATCTACAAGGGACTGCCAGGGTATCCTCAGCATCCAATTGGCTTGTACCTAGGGTACTCACATCGTTTAAGAGAGGAAGCAGATAGGCTGGGGTCCTGGATAGCAGGGCCACAGCCTGGCTAGAGTCATAAAACAGTCAAAACATCAGCAAAAAGTTGGGGGCAACTATGCAGTCGAGGCCACTCTCCTACACTGTTTATTCCAGCAAAAAAAGGTGAATCCTTGCTGGTACATTTTTCAACCCAATAAGAATGAAGTTAATATTGAATAGGTCTTGTACATTTAGGAATTTTGTCTTCTCTTCTGCCTCTGGCATCAAAAAAATTGCTAGTATCCTCTGCCTTCAAGAGTCCCCACATTTACAATTGACTCCAACATATCGACAGGCCTATCAACTGTGAGTATTGGGTGCATGTTAGTCTTCCTGACCATAGTCATGCCCACTACCCAGCAAAAACATACAATTCATCATCCCTCACATAGAAACTAAGAGGACCAATCTCACCTTGACTCTGGGAGTGCTCAGTCACACTTAAGTCCAGCCTAGGCAAAGATGCATTCTGGCCCTTCTCTGGCATCCTGTGGGTTTTGGAATTGAGGGGAAGGGTATCCCTCCCTGTGCCAATCTCAATGGTTTTTAAGAGACAATGGAAACAGATGAGTAGCCTGCCTTAATAAAAATCTATGCTCCTCCTTTGACACTGTAGAGGAAAGTGTACTTCTCCACTTCTTCATCTTTCCCTTCAAGCAGATTTGGGAGGGTTTCAATTTTCTACCTGTTCCGAATCTAGAGAATAAAAATCAATGACTTATCCAAACAACTGCGAATGTCTTAAACTGGTTCACACCACTTGCACAGTGTGGGTAATGAGGTCTCTGGAGTCAACTAAATAATTAGAATGGCTAATCTTCTCTTGGATATTGCAGGATCCTACCACTTCTACTCAAACATCCTAGGATTAGTTTGTTCCATTACAGTCACTTTCTGTGCATGCTGATTCTCAGTCGGCATCGCCTACTGCTCATGACCCTCTTTATACTAGAAATTTGTCTTCATCTTTGTCATAAGCTAGCAATGATGGAAGCTATTAGAACATCCAGAATAGCACATAGTTCATAATGTTTGAAGGACATCCAGTTTTCCTACTTCACTTCCTTCATTAAGGTGAGCAGTACTTGAATGTATGCCAAAGAGTGTAAATGTATGCATACTTTTAAGCTGTCAACATATGACTTTTGTTTTTAAACCACTTTCATAATGTACTCCTGTGGTATACCAAGATGTGCAGATGTGTGTCAGTGATTAATGGATGGGATAATCTACTCAAAATTGAGTGCAAAGGATCTCTCAGCATGCTGGCACTACAACTAATGGTAGGCTTTGGCATAGTGTTGTTGACATACAATTAAGACCACCAGGTATGTGTGAGAAAGTTACTTTATTTTCACAAATAAACGCAACGAGCCATCGCTGTGTAGCCGCCTCAGGAATACCGCCAACTGACAATTGTGAAATGCTCCTGACGCAACCACAGCAGCGGAACTCTCAGGGTGACCTTCCATTGCCTCATAACCTTGAGACCCGATCACTATATAACATCTCCTTTTATTTATTAAAACAATCAATTCATTATAACAGGTACCAAAGCAAAACCAAACAAACATAGCAAACAAGAAAAATGGATAATAAAAAGAAACAGTATAAAACAAAATCCTTAGTTATAAATCTAAAGATACTAAGCATAGCAAACATTTGATACCTAAAGAATCCATCTATGTTATAATTTACTGTACACAGTCTCACCAATCGTAAAAACTTTTAATACCCAAAAAGAGTTTCAGACAATAACATCCTGGAAGTTTCTTATTTGTATTTCTAAGGTATGAACTTCTACAGAGTAGACCTTTGGAGATAACCATTTTCTGCACTAGGCCTCTTCAGGTAAACTGGATTTAAGGTATCGCCTAGAAAACTATTTGATGTCTCTGATCCTGGGCTTGGTGTTTCCCTACAGTTCTTTCTCAAAACCTTGAACACTTTTTCAGCATTCCACCAATGACCCCCAACCATTCTTATGGCATTACCACATACTTTTTTTACAGGCGCCGGTTCTCTATAGCTGGCATCTCTTTTTTTTTCCAAAACTGGGTTTCTCATGAATAGAGTAAGGTTTCATACACTTCCTGAGATCATACATGAGTTTCTGTTTAGTTTGAGCCTCACATACACTATTAAACATGGCTTCTTGATCCACATCTGCAATAGTTTTGTCTCCAATAGACCTGACCAACCAAACAGGATACAGAATAGAAGTTGGCTGTCTTCCTCTAAGTAGCAAAAATGGAGACACCTTTGTAGTTGAGTGAGCTGTAGTGCAATAAAACCACAACATGTTCTTTACTGCCCACACAACCTCATAAGCATAGTGCTTTGCCCATTTGATGCATTACACCACCTCACTGTTCATTCTCTCTACCACTCCATTGGTTTGGGGATGATATATGGAACATTACTGTTTTGCTTGCAGTGGGTGTAGATTCCAAATGTACTTCTGGTCACTTACTATGGTATTCAATTAGCACAAAAATATCATGCAGATTGTGGGGTAGAAAATGTAAAGGCCCAATAATATCAATCCCTAACTTTACCCACGTTCTGTCAGGGAGCTGGTTCGGTTGTAATGGAAGCACCATCACCTTTAACCCCTTCTCCGAACTGTTGCATACAACACACACTTTCACTTCTGCATCAACATCTTTGTCCATTGAAGGCCACCAGTAAAAAGCTCTGACTCTTCTCTTAGTCAAAATAGCTCCTGCATGAGACGTGACCGAATACCCAATCCACTCATCACTGAATCCTCTTGACACACATTTTTCCATTCAACCTCTAGGTAAGCTTTAATTTCTGCAACATCCACAAGGGCAACAAAACAATTTTCTTTATCATCATCAAGATCCCCTTCTTCAACTTACTGCACCAGCAGTCTAAATAGCAAATAGGCCTTGTTAGAATCCGGGTTCTCTGGTTGGCACAGATAGATACTTGTGACAAGCAGGGAACCTTTCCTCTAGTCAGGGTAAGGGGTTACACTTCTAAAATAACCCCTGCTCACCCTCTAGGTAGCTTGGCGCGAGCAGACAAGGCTTATCTCAGAGCGTTATAGGTTAAGCATTTGTGAACACATACAGTAACCAAGTGACAACACTACAAATGGACACCACACAGGTTTTTATATCAAAAATAAGGATTCTTTATATAGAGTTATCATAAGACCATTAAACGACAAAAATACACAATACTGTTACTTTAGATGGTAGAAGTTTGCTTAGTTCTCTTAAGTTCTTAAATGCGATACTTGAAGTCAATGTACCTTAGATGTGACACGCAGGGCAACGAAAGTGTTGCAGCGATGCTGATGCGTTGAAGTTCTTGGTGCAAAAGAAATAAAGACGTGAAGATCTTCCAGATGCGTTACGCTTCTCCGATGTTGCGAGACTCTTCCACTCGATGCGATGCTGCAGCGGCGTCACCCCTTTACGCGATGCGACGACAGCAGCTCCGACGGCGGCACGCTTCTCCGTGGATGCGAGGCGCTTTTCTGGATGCGATGCAATGCGACAACTACGATGGCGACACGCTTCCTCCTCGATGCGAGACTCTTCTCTTGATGCGGTGCAATGCGTCAGCTACGATGGCTGCGATGGCGACACGCTTCTTTGGCGTTGCGAGACACTTCCAGAATGATGCGAGATGCTTCCGCTCGATGCGATGCTGCAGCGGCGACAGCCTTTGCGAGATGCGACGGCAACAGCTCCGACGGCGGCACGCTTCTCCTCCTCAAGTTGCGCTTCCAGCTCCTTGCGACACGCAGTCCCTCAGAAGGCCCAACAACAGCAGCAGGCGCTTCCAATAGACTCTGGGGAGCTGGGGAGGAAGTCCACTGGTCCTGGGACTTCGTTCAGGGGGCAAGCTCAGTTCAAGCCCTTGGAGATCTTTTCAGCACAAGTTGAAATAAAGTCTTTGTAGTCTTTCCTCCTCTCCTTTCAGCAGCAAGGCAACCACTGCAGGCCAATCCCCCAGGTCAGGGACAGTACTTCTCCTTACAGCTTTCCCAGTTCCTTCTCCTCAGGCAGAGGTTCTTCTTGTCAAGCAGGATCTAATTTCTTGGGAGCAGGGTCCCAATACTTATACCCCTAATTCCTTTGTTCCTCTGGGGTAGAGGGGCCTTTGCCCAGTCCAAACCAGTTCTTGAGCACTTTGTTGACATGACTCTGCCTTTCTATTCAGGGTGCAGGGCAGAGACATCAGCCGCTCCGCAGGAGGTGGAGCCAGCATTGTGGTGGCAGAGCACAACCCTATTCAGAGTCCAGGTGCACTCCTCCCACCCATCTGGATGTCAATCTCTCCATTCACCACCAGGCTACCTAGCCCTGCCCCTCTGGGTTTACCCAGCCCTGTCACTCACACAAACCAGACAAGCAGATACACATCATAGCAGAGGCGGGCTGAAATGGTTAGGCAAGCAAATACCAACTTTCTAAAAGTGGTATTTGCAAACACAGAATATTAAAATAAACTTTACTAAAAGAGGTATTTTATTATTCTGAGTTCAGGCATACTAAACTTGAATTTCTACCATGTTCCCTGGGTCTGTTAGGATCATAGGATGTAACAATTCTAACAGCCCATTCTGGCCTATGGAGAACAGGTAGCCTTACAATAGTGAAAAAGGAAAATGGCTGTAATTCACTATTAGGACATGCCACACACATCAGGGCTTGTCCTGCCTTATGCTTACAATGCACCCTGCCCTTGGGCCTACCATAGGGGTGACTAACATGAAGTTAAGGGAAGTTTTAGGGACTGGGAAGTGGTTGCACTTGCCCAGTCAGCATGACAGTACCAGACTGCACGCAGGTTCTGCAATGGCAGAACTTAGATACATTTTACCAGGCTGCTTCTGTGGGTGGCACAACCAGTGCTGCAAGCCCACCAGCAGCATTTGTATTTACAAGCCCTGGGCACTCCTGGTGCACTTTACTGGGGTCTGACAGTAAACCAAATAAGCCAATCATGGAATCCAACCAACATATACATTTTACATCGGGAGCACTTGCACTGTGGCACTGGTTGGCAGTGGCACAGTGCTCTGAGCGGCCAACACCATAAAAACACATGAGGCACAGCGACAAAAAGTGGAAGGGAGACTCACGCCAAGGTGGCAGGTCTAACACGTGTCCCCTCCAGCTGAAAAGTGGGGAGAACTACCCTTGCCCAGGTAGTTCCTCATCACTAAGGCGGAAAAATCTGGACAGACCGTCAGCATTGGCGTTATCTGTACCAGGGCGATGTTCCACCGTGAAATCCATACCCTGTAGGAAAATGGACAACCTCAACAGCTTTGGATTCTCACCCCTCATATGCATCAACCATCTGAGGGGCCTGTGGTCTGTCTGAACCCGGAAGTGAGACCCAAACAGGTAGGGTCTTAGCTTCTTCAGCGCCCAGACCACAGCAAATGCCTCACGCTCAATAGCACTCCATCTCTGTTCCTGTGGTAGTAACCTCCTTCTAATAAAGGCTACAGGTTGATCTAGGCCCTCTTCATTAATCTGTGAAAGAACAGCCCCCACACCATGCTCTGAAGCATCTGTCTGAACGAAAAACTCTTTGGAGCAGTTGGGAGCCAAAAGCACGGGCGCCGTGCACATAGCAGCTATCAGGGCCTCAAAAGATTTCTGACAGGTGTCAGTCCAAATCACATTCCTGGGCTGCTTCCTTGAAGTCAGCGCTGTCAAGGGGGCAACAATGTTGCCATATCCCTTGACAAACCTCCTGTAGTACCCGGTGAGACCTAGGAAGGCTCTCACCTCTGTCTGGGTTTTGGGCGAGTCCCAATTCAGGATGGTTTCTATCTTGGGTTGAAGGGGTGCCACCTGGCCACTCCCAACTTGGTGCCCCAAGTACGCCACTGAACCCTGCCCGATCTGGCACTAACTTGCCTTGATCATGAGGCCTGCCCTCTGCAGCGCCATCAACACTTCCCAGAGGTGGCGCAGGTGTTCCTCCCATGTGGAGCTAAACACTGCGATGTCATCCAGATAGGCTGCACTGAACGAATCCAGCCCAACCAACACCTGGTTGACCAACCTCTGGAAGGTGGCAGGGGCATTCTTCATCCCAAAGGGCATAACCCGGAACTGGTAATGCCCATCAGGGGTGGAAAATGCTGACCTCTCTTTGGCCCCATTGGTCAAGGCGATCTGCCAATACCCAGACGTTAAATCAAACGTGCTGAGGTAGTTGGCAGCCCCTAGCCAATCTATGAGCTCATCAGCTCTGGGGATGGGGTGTGCGTCAGTCCTGGTGACCGAATTGAGTCCTCTGTAGTCCACACAGAACCGGAGTTCGGGTGTGGCTCCCGGCGCTGCAGCCTTTGGGACCAAGACCACTGGGCTGGCCCAAGGACTGCTTGAGGACTCAATTAACCCAAGGGCAAACATCTTGGAGACCTCCTCCTTGATGCAGGCCCTTACCCTGTCAGTCACCCTGTAGGCCTTGTGCCTCACAGGTGTACTATCCCCAGTGTCCACATCATGGACACACCAATCCGTGACACCGGGAACCAGGGAAAACAGATCAGAAAATTGTCCCAGCAGCTTGCGACAATCATTCTGTTGCTCAGGGGTCAGGGTGGAAGAGAGGATGACACCATCCACTGACCCATCTTGCTCCTTGGCTGACAGGAGGTCAGTAAGAGGTTCGGTCTCCTCCTCCATCCCAGCATCTGTTGCTAAGAGCATGCCCACTTGGGACCTCTCCAAGTGGGGCTTGAGGCGGTTGACATGAAGGACCCTCAAGGGGTTCCTTGGAGTCCGCAAGTTCACCAAATAGGTGGCAGGGCTCTTGCGCTCCACTGCCTCAAAGGGACCGGTCCAATTATCCTGGAGTGCACAGGGCTCCACGGGGGCCATGACCCAAACCTTCTGTCCAGGCTGAAGCTCTACCAGAGTGGCATTCTGGTCGTACCACCGCTTCATCTCCTCTTGGCTGGCTTCCAGGTTTGCCTCAGCAAGTTCCCTGAAACGCCTAGTCTGGTTCCTGAAGGCCAGCATGTAGCTATATACATTCTGAGGAGGTTTCCTGGGAGATTACTCCCAGCCTTCCTTGACCAGACTTAGAGGTCCTCTCACTGGGTGTCCGTACAGCAGCTCAAAGGGACTGAACCCTAGAGACTTCTGTGGCACCTCTCTGTAAGCAAAGAGAAGGCATGGTAAGAGGACGTCCCACTTACGCCTCATGGGTTCCTCAAGACCCATTATTATGCCTTTTAGGGTTCGGTTGAATCTCTCAACCAACCCGTTTCCTTGGGGGTGGTAAGGTGTGGTGAACTTGTAGGTTACACCACTCTCTTGCCAAAGGGATTTCATATATTTAGATATGAAATTGGTATCTCGATCAGACACCACCTCTAGAGGGAATCCCACTCGGGAGAAAATTCCCATCAGCGCACGTCCCACCACGGGGGCCGTCACTGTCCTCAGAGGGATGGCTTCCGGGTACCGGGTGGCATGGTCCACCAGGACCAGGATGAACCTATTGCCCATCGCTGTCCTGGGGTCCAGTGGCCCTACAATGTCAATCCCCACTCGCTGGAATGGGGTACCGACCACAAGGAATGGCTGGAGTGGAGCCTTCTGCTTCCTTCCACTCTTCCCACTTGCCTGGCAAGTCTGGCAGGTCCTGCAGTGAGTGTCTGAACTCCTGCGCATTTGGGGCCAAAAGAAGTGGGTGACAAGCCTTTCAAAGGTCTTGTCCTGCCCCAAATGTCCTGCTAATGGCACATCCTGAGCCAGCCCCAGTAGGAAAGCTCTGAAGCGCTGGGGTACCACCAGCACATGGGCTGACCCAGGCTCAGCAATCTTAGGCTCACAATACAGGAGGTCGTTCTCCCAGTAAATGAAATGTGACCCAGACTGACAACCTGCGGCCTGGTCTGCAGCCTGCTGCCGCATACCCACGAGAGAAGGGCATTCTTTCTGCTCCCTGCAGAATTCCTCCCTGGAGGGTCCTCCTTCTTGCTGCCAATGGGTCAGCTCAGGCAGGTCCCCCAGTTCAGCTATCTGTTCCCCTGTAGGTTCCAGGGCATCCCCCTCAAGGTCTGCTTCCTCCTGGACCGTGGGAACTTTGGGGGCCGGTTTCCCACGCCCCCTGCCTCTTCTCCCTAAGGCCGGTTCCTGGGTCTCCATCTCAGGCTCCAGGTCCTTGTGAGCACCTCTACTCGCTGTCATGGACCGTGTGGTGACACACGCCCAATCTGGCCTACCCAACATCTCCAGGTGAGCACTCCGCTCCACCTTAGCCCAAGGTGAGCTCTCCAGATCGTTCCCTAACAGACAGTCTACAGGCATGGCGGGCCTCACAGCTACTTGAAGAGTACCAGAGACCCCCCCCTCACTCAAAGGGAACCTGAGCCACTGGGCAGTGACTCTCGGTGTTGTCGGCGGCAACAACCGGATAGACTGCTCCTGGGACAACCTGCTCCTGAGACACCAGGTGGCGCTTGACAGCCGTCACACTGGCTCCTGTGTCTCGGAGAACTTCCACTCTATGGCCATTTATGGTCACCCACTGCCTGTATTTTTTAGTGTTCTCAGGCAGCTGGGCTTTGGGGACCACTTCACGGTCTCCTAATGAGACCAGGGACATTTCTACTGAACCCCACCCACCTTGGACACCCATCTCTCCACCCAGGGCTACACTAGCCATCTGCCGGGGGGTTGCACCAGGGGGTGCTGGTTTACCAAACTGGCGAATCATTGGCAAAATGACCCAGCTCACCACATCTGTAACAGGTTGGGGGCCCTCTTTGAACAGGGGTACCTGTCGGGGACTCAGTCGGGTTCTGGGGTGGGGGAGGCTGAGAACCTTTCCCTTGGTTCCCTTGGGGATTACTTTAGGGCCTCTTCTGGAACTCCCTCTGTTTACCCTTGTCCCCCCCGCTCTTCTGCTGGGGACCCTGCCCACCTTTGGCGGTGTCTCCCACGGGACCCTTGTGGACCCAGGTACTGACCCAGCGGTCCGCCTCCTCAGCAAGCTTTCTAGGGTTAGTCAGCCTACTATCAATCAGGTGTTGGCGTAGCTCAGGAAAACAATTACTGGACAAGTGCTCCCATGCCATTAAATCAAGAAGCCCTTGAAAATTATCAACCTTGCTACCCTTCACCCAACCATCCAGTGCTCTGCAAAAAAAGTCACATACTCCACATACGTACTATTGGGAATCTTAGTGCAACCCCTGAACCTCTGTCTATACATTTCAGGGGTTAACCCATACCTAGTCTTTAAAGCTTCCTTCATATGGGGGTAAGAGTTATACACATCTGAGGGCAAATCTAGCAGTGTGTCCCGCCCTTCACTCAAGAACCGTCCCCACAACCCCGCTCCCCAATCCTTCTCAGGGACCCGGTGGGAGGACATGGCTACTTCGTAGGCTCTGAACCACTGACCTATGTCATCATTTTTAAAAAATTCCTTCACTACATCTTTGGGTATGTACACCCTTGATTCTACTGGCACTAACGGTGTGCTGCCACCAGAGGGAGCAGTTTCTAAACTCTGGGCCTTCAGCTCCAACTCCCTCAAAACCTTTTCATGTTCATACTGTAGCTTTTTTCTTCTAGGGCTAACTTTCTACTTTGTATTTCAAATTCCAACTGCCCACTTAACTTGAGCTTGGTCAGCTCCAATTCATGCATCCTACACTCTTTCCCTCTGGAGATAAACTTTTACTAGACACACTGCTGCCTGCAGGGGAAGGGGTTCTCCTTCCTCTTGGACTCACTGGCCCATCCAGCTGCTCCTCTGCATTATCTTCCTCAGTGGCATACCTTGCTTCTACCCAGGCCCTCAGCGCCTTGTAGAACTCTGGCTTGCTTTTACATCCAGTTGTAGAAACCTTAAATTTCCTGCAGAAGAATTTCAGCTGCTTTGCAGTGTAGCTATCCAATTTCCCTTCTTCCCATTCAAATTCAGTGTTCACAGAGACTATGGATGCTGCTTTCTCCACCATGGTTAAATTTGGCAGTACTCAAAAATAGAAAGTCCCAAAAGAAATCTACCAACAAGTATTGGTTGCGTTTAAGGTCTGCCCTCACTAAGTAGTGTTCACCAATTACTGTACATGAGTCACAAATGCAAATACAGAATCCTCACCGCTGACCACCAATGTTAGAATCCGGGTTCTCTGGTTGGCACAGGTAGATACTTGTGACAAGCAGGGAACCTTTCCTATAGTCAGGGTAAGGGGTTACACTCCTAAAATAACCCTGCTCACCCTCTAGGTAGCTTGGCGCGAGCAGACAAGGCTTATCTCAGAGGGTTATAGGTTAAGCATTTGTGAACACATACAGTAACCAAGTGACAACACTACAAATGGACACCACACAGGTTTTTATATCAAAAATAAGGATTCTTTATATAGAGTTATCACAAGACCATTAAACGACAAAAATACACAATACTGTTACTTTAGATGGTAGAAGTTTGCTTAGTTCTCTTAAGTTCTTAAATGCAACACTTTAAGTCAATGTACCTTAGATGCGACACGCAGGGCAACGAAAGTATTGCAGCGATGCTGATGCGTTGAAGTTCTTGGTGCAAAAGAAATAAAGACGAGAAGATCTTCCAGATGCGTTACGCTTCTCCGATGTTGCGAGAAGACTCGACTCGATGCGTCAGCTACAGCGGCGTCACCCCTTTACGCGATGCGACGACAGTGGCCTTGGCAGCGGCACTCTTCTCCGACATTTGCGAGACGCTTCCACTCGATGCGATGCTGCAGCGGCGTCACCCCTTTACGCGATGCGACGACAGCAGCTCCAACGGCGGCGCGCTTCTCCATGGATGCGAGGCGATTTTCTGGATGCGGTGCAATGAGACAACTACGATGGCTGCGATGGCGACACGCTTCCTCCTCGATGCGAGACTCTTCCAGAATGATGCGAGACGCTTCCGCTCGATGCGATGCTGCAGCGGCAACACCCTTTGCGAGATGCGACGGCAACAGCTCCGACGGCGGCACGCTTCTCCTCCTCGAGTCGCGCTTCCAGCTCCTTGCGACACGCAGTCCCTCAGAAGGCCCAACAACAGCAGCAGGCCCTTCCAAAAGACTCTGGGGAGCTGGGGATGAAGTCCACTGGTCCTGGGACTTTGTCTAGGGGGCAAGCTCAGTTCAAGCCCTTGGAGATCTTTTCAGCACAAGTTGAAATAAAGTCTTTGTAGTCTTTCCTCCTCTCCTTTCAGCAGCAAGGCAACTACTGCAGGCCAATCCCCCAGGTCAGGGACAGTACTCCTCCTTACAGCTTTCCCAGTTCCTTCTCCTCAGGCAGAGGTTCTTCTTGTCAAGCAGGATCTAATTTCTTGGGAGCAGGGTCCCAATACTTATGTTAATGTTAATGTTAATGTTAATGTTAATGTTAATGTTAAAGGTACTTATAGAGCGCAAACAATCACTCCAGGTAGAATATCACGGCGCTACAGTGGCAGTGAAGAAGTGAAGAAGTAGTGAGAGGTAAGCACGAGATGGTAGAATTTTAGTCAGGTTTAGGGAAGAGAAATGTTTTTAACTGCTTCCTGAAGGACAGGTAGCTCTTTGTTAATCTAAGGTTCACAGGCAGCTCATTCCAACTGGTTGCCGCCAAGTGGGAGAAGGCTCGCCCGCCCATCTTTGCAGTTTTCACGCGTGTGGTTCTGGCTCTAGCAGTAGTTTGGGAACGTAGATTCCTAGATGGGACATGGATTTTGACTTTGTTTTTTAGAATACAGGGGCCTATATTATGCAGTGTTTTATGCGTTATGCACAGTAGCTTAAAGATAGCTCTTTGTCTCATTGGCAGCCAGTGTAATTCTCTCATACAGCTCTTGGCTGAGTCGTATTTTCTTTTGTTGCATATTGCCTTGGCTGCAGCGTTTTGTACAACCTGTAGTTTGGAAAAGAGATAGTCACTCATTCCGACAAACAAGGAGTTTCCATAGTCCAGCCTACTCATTAATAGAGATTGGACCAAGATCTTTCTGCATTCCATAGGAATCCATGGAAAGACTCTTCTTAGCATTTTCAGTAATGCGAAGCCTTTACCACAGATTATGGATACGTGGGTTTTCATACTTAAGGTGTTATCTAGTGACACCCCTAAATTCCTGGCCGTCAAAGTCGGGCTAGGGGGGGTGCCTAATGTTGTGGGCCACCAGCTGTTGTCCCATAGTTGTGCATGTCTGCCAAACAACATTATTTCAGATTTGTCTGCATTTAGCTTAAGACAGTGACTATGCATCCAAGTGGCTAATTCCGTAAGGCAATTGAGTAGTCTATCTTTAGGGTCATCCTCCTCGTCCAGTGTGATCATCAATTGGGTGTCGTCTGCATAAGAACAAATACCGACACCCCATTTTCATCCTATTTTAGCCAATGAAGAGACAAACACATTGAACAGAGTCGGGCTTAATGAAGCCCCCTGTGGGACCCCATACTTGATGTTCCGGGGAGGGGATGAGAAGTCACCCATCTGTACTGATTGTGTCCTGTCTTGCATGAAGGACTGTAGCCACCCTATGGCTTTTTCCTGGATTCCTTTTGCTGCAAGGATTTCCAGTAGCCGATTGTGGGGTACAGTATCAAATGCCGCCGAGAGGTCCAATAATATCAGGGCGACTGTTTTCCCCTGATCTACCTCGGTTCTGATGTTGTCCATCACTGCTAAGAGAGTTGTCTCCGTACTGTTGTTAGTCCGGAACCCTGTTTGAGATATATCCAGTAGATCATTGGTTTCCAGGAAGTTGGACAACTGTCTATTGACTAGTTTTTCTAACACCTTGGACAAGTAGGGTAGTTGAGATATAGGCCGATAGTTTGCCGGGTTGTTAACATCAGTACCCACTTTTTTTAGTAGAGGGGTGACTATGGCGTTATTCCAGATTTTAGGAAATTCAGCGGAGTTTAGAGAAGAGTTCAATGCTTTTGTAACGGCAGGACATATTATCGGAGTTAATTGTGAAAAGATGTGATGAGGACATGGATCTGAAGAGGAGCCTGATTTTACTTCTAGCATAACTTTACTCACCTCCTCCTCTGAGAAGGGGCCGAACTTGAGACAGTTGGCCTGACTTGAAGATGGCACATGAGGTTCTATATGTTTCAGATCAGTATTGGAGAAAGAGGCATAGGTTGTGTATATTTTCTCACAAAAATATTCATTTATTTTATTGCAGTTTTCTTGCGAAGGAGTGAGATCAATTGACCCCTAATTCCTTTGTTCCTCTGGGGTAGAGGGGCCTTTGCCCAGTCCAAACCAGTTCTTGAGCACTTTGTTGACATGACTCTGCCTTTCTATTCAGGGTGCAGAGCAGAGACATCAGCCGCTCCGCAGGAGGTGGAGCCAGCATTGTGGTGGCAGAGCACAACCCTATTCAGAGTCCAGGTGCACTCCTCCCACCCATCTGGATGTCAATCTCTCCATTCACCACCAGGCTACCTAGCCCTGCCCCTCTGGGTTTCCCCAGCCCTGTCACTCACACAAACCAGACAAGCAGATACACATCATAGCAGAGGCGGGCTGAAATGGTTAGGCAAGCAAATACCAACTTTCTAAAAGTGGTATTTGCAAACACAGAATATTAAAATGAACTTTACTAAAAGAGGTATTTTATTATTCTGAGTTCAGGCATACTAAACTTGAATTTCTACCATGTTCCCTGGGTCTGTTAGGATCATAGGATGTAACAATTCTAACAGCCCATTCTGGCCAATGGAGAACAGGTAGCCTTACAATAGTGAAAAACGAAAATGGCTGTAATTCACTATTAGGACATGCCACACACATCAGGGCTTGTCCTACCTTATGCTTACAATGCACCCTGCCCTTGGGCCTACCATAGGGGTGACTAACATGAAGTTAGGGGAATGTTTAGGGACTGGGAAGTGGTTGCACTTGCCCAGTCAGCATGACAGTACCAGACTGCACGCAGGTTCTGCAATGGCAGACCTTAGATACATTTTACCAGGCTGCTTCTGTGGGTGGCACAACCAGTGCTGCAAGCCCACCAGCAGCATTTGTATTTACAAGCCCTGGGCACTCCTGGTGCACTTTACTGGGGTCTGACAGTAAACCAAATAAGCCAATCATGGAATCCAACCAACATATACATTTTACATAGGGAGCACTTGCACTGTGGCACAGCTCAAAGTGACTTCTTCCTTAGTAGTATGTTGGGCAAGAACAGACCTAACCCATACTTACTGGCCTCCACCATAATTATAAAAGGAAAACAAGGATCATAGGAACTCATTTCTGACTTCCCTACGTCAAACGTTTCTTGACAATTGTCATCCCAGACAAAAGGCACATTTTATTTTAACATGTTGATTAAATTCTTCAGTTTTGTAGCATACCCAGAAATAAACCTTGCATAAAATTTGCAGAGTCCAATGAATGAGTGCAGCTCATGCTTATCATTGGGGTATGGGCATTCCACTACCAACTTAACAAGACCAGACCATGGGAAAACACGTCCCCAAAGATGCAGTGACCCAGAAATTCAATTTGTTTTTCCAAAATGAACATGTATCCTTCTTTTTCACCACAACACCTTTCTCAGCAAAAATCTGCAGCACTCATCTAAGCACTTTGTCATATTCCTTTAAATGCTTCACATAAATCAAGACGTCATCCTGAAAAACCAGGATGCCACGTATTTTACCTAGTAGCTTTTGCATGATGCGCTGAAAAACAGAAGCAGTGGATGCCAAGCCAGATGGCATCCAACAAAACTGACACGCGCCAAACGGAGAATTAAAAGTAGTATAATGGCAGCAAGATTCCTCTTGAACCACCTGATGGTAGGCAGAAGCTAGATGAATTTTAGAAAGCCAAAGCATTCTGACCACATTGCTCTTCTAACAAATCACTGATTCCTGGTAAGGGATTTGAATGCACCCATATTTCTCTGTTCAAGCTCCAAAGATCAACGCAGAGCTGCTGTCACCATTGTGTTTATGCGCTACAACTAAAGGTACCAACCACAAGCTGGATTTGATGAATTCAATAACACTTTTAACCTCTAGGCTAGCCAATTCCTTCTGTAAGTCATCTCAAAGACTGAACAATAAGTCCTTATTTTATGTTTAACTGGGATAGCTCTCTGTTTCACCTTTATCATGTGTTTAAAACCAGGAATTTTTCCTAGGTCAGATGAAAAAAATGTAGCTAGTTCAACTTCTAGAGAATTAGATGTTGACAACTTTTTAACCACTAGCATTTGCTCACGAGTTCCAGGTTTAAGACAAAATCAAAAAGTCTCTGATGGAACCATGCCAATATATTGATGCCCTTTACAGCTACATATATTTTGCCTTGGATTGTGCATCCTTTGAACTCTAACACGTCTTCTATAAAGCCCTCCAAATCAATGTCCCTGCCTTCGTACAAAACTGGAGCTCAATCAGAGGGACACAACTTCCTATCACCCTATGTTGTATGGAACAACTCAGACGTTGTCATGGTTATTCTCACACTCGATTCTACCAACAGATTAGGCGCCATATGTATGAATCTGTTTTGCGATCACAAACAATGCGAATAGCAAAACAATGGTGTTTGCAATCGCAAAACAGAGTGTTGCTATGTAGGAAAGGGTTCTGGTGCGCAAAAACGGTAATCGCAAATTTAGCAATTAGCAGTTTTGCGAGGCATGGAATCTGCAAAAAAATTTGCGAACTCGCAATAAGCGTCTCGTCATTTGCAAAATTTGCTAATAACGTGCTCGCAAATTGCGAGTTTGCAAAATGAGATGCATGAAAAAATCGCAAATTGCGATTTTGCGAAATTCGCAATTGTGCACATGGCAATTACCACCAACTCTGAGCAGGTGGTAACCAGGTGCAACCTATTTAAACAGGCCCACAATGCCACAGGAGTTTTCCACAATGGCTGGGCTGTATGTGATAGCCAGGAGGCTGCGAATCAGAGCTGCTGCACAGAGAAAGAGACGCCAGGAAAGGATCTTCGGAACACGCATCAACCTGTTACAGCGGACTGTGGAGGAGATCCATGTGAACTACAGGCTGGACGCAGACAGCATCCTGGACTTAATAGAGGAGCTCAAACCTATACTAGAACACCCGTCACACAGGACACACACCATTCCAACCCATGTACAGGTCCTGTGCTCACTGCACTTACTGGCATCAGGGAGTTTTCAGGGGGTGATAGCCACAGCAGGAGGGGTCTCTCAGAGTGCACTGTTGCGCTTCTTCCACGCTTTCCTTGATGCAATGGTACAGAGGCTGCATCACCACATCCAATTCCCCGGCACACAACAGGCACAAGATCAGACCAAGCAGGAGTTCTACCAGAGAGCCCAATTGCCCCACGTAATTGGCTGCATAGATGGGACCCATGTCGCTATCCCCCCCTCACAGAATGAGTATGTGTTCCGGAACTGCAAGTCCTATCATTCCCTTAACATACAGGTAGTGTGCAATGCCAAACATGTCATCACTGATATTGTTGCTAAATACCCGGCCAGCACACACGACTCATTAATTTTTCGCCACAGTGGAATTAACCGACGACTCACAGATGGGGAGTTTGGAGAGGGCTACCTGCTAGGTAAATGCATGGCTTTCAAAGACACAATCAGTATAGGTCAGAAGTTGCAGGACAGTGTTTAACCTGATTCTTGTCACCCTGCAGGTGACAGTGCATATGCTGTACGTGACTACATCCTGACTCCGTACCTGAATCCAGCCGCTGCTGGGGAGCAGCCGTATAACAGCGCCCACAGAGCCACCCGCTGTGCCATTGAGAGAACATTTGGAATCCTTAAGAGCCATTTCCGCTGCCTACATAAGAGCGCTACAGTACAGCCCGAGACATGCTGCAAAATCGTGGTCACATGTGCCATGCTACACAACATTGCCACGAAGAAGGGCTCCCCAGTGGAGCTCACAGATTCCGACTCATCAGATAAGGAGGGACCAGCTCCACGATGCAGACCAGACGGTGGTGTTGGTGCAGCTGCCGGCCACCAGAGACGAGATGAGATCGCACAGAACTATTTCAAGGTGAGTAATGATGACACAATGCTACAGTTTGGTGCAAAACTATGTTTTTTTATTTCCTTGGGTGCAGGAACATATCCGTCACACAGCCTGACGTGCACATAATGTGAGTCCCAATTGCTTGCACGTGTTAAACACGCAATGCAAGTATGTTGCTCAAACATGAGTCCAGATGCAATGTGTAGCCTCACCCATTGCCATGTGCCACTCATGACACTTTATCTCCTGCGGGCACGGCCTGTTGCTCCTCGCTCAGGGTGCCCACTGCCCTCCCCGAGTCATCGGCTGTTCTCCCCTGCTGTGCACTCTGCCGTCTGTCTTGGGAATAGGTGCAGTGATGCTGCTCCTGCTGGACTGGTCCTCACTCTCCAGTGAGCTCAGGGGTCCTGTGCCACCTGTGGCTGCTGCCTGCAGCTGGTCCACGGCATGTGTAACCTGCACCAGGCCCTTGGCCACATCCTGGCAGCAGTGAGCCATTTCATGATGCATGCTAACACAGCGATGTGCCAGCAGTGACATGGCAGTGGACAGGCGGTTCACAGGTTTGGTGTCTATGTCCAGCCGGCTGTGGAGAAGTCTCTTCCTGCGCCTGGTTGCCCGGTCTCTCCTCATCTCTGTACACAGTCCTTCTAGGGCACCTGTCATGTCCATGAAACCATCCCTCATCTGGGTCATGTTGTTGTTATGTGTGGAAAACTGGCGCTGTATTGACTTTAATGTCTTTGCTTGCAGGTGCTGGACTTTTATCATGGTGCTTTCAAGCCCTGCAAGCACCGTGTCTTCCTCTACGGCAGCTGTGCTGGTGGACGGCCGTGTCCTGCGCCTGGAAGAAATTCCTAAACTAGGACGGACAGGGGACTGTGCTGTGTGCTGTGCTGTACGCTAGCCCTGGACTGGCTGATCTTCTCCACTTGTGTCCTGTGGACCTGCCTCCAGCGGTGGGAGTGGTGGCACTATGAGGCGCCGTCGGCGTGTCACAGGGATTGCTGGTCTGCCTTCCTCCTGCTCCTCTTGCCCTGACTGGTGTTCAATGTACGATGCATTCTGTCCTTCTGCAATTGATTCCTGTGTTTCAGGTGGTGCTGTGAATGTAAATGCACACATTAATTTGGTGTCCTGCCTCGCATTGGTTATGCAATACAGTTTTCAGATTTTGAGTTACATGGGTACTATCTGTCTGTTTTTTGCCTTTCCTGATGACTCGTCCAGATTCTACCTTGCTGGGTCTCACTGCTCCACTGTTTGGTGCATGTGACTACATCTCCCATAATGCATTGTGGGTGTGCTTGTTAACATGTACTGGAGTTGCATTCATGTTTAGTGCCTGGTTCTTTCCTGAGTGTGTGAGCGATGTGGTGATGTATCAGGGGAGTAATAGCATGCTTCTTACCTTGTCTGATGTTTGGGGGTTCGGAGCTGTCCAGGTCAGCCACGCCACTGACACTCTCCGGCTGAAGGGTGCCCTCCACCAACTCCTCAAGAGGCGTAGAATCAGTTGCAGTGGATGTTCCCCCACCAGTCTTCTTTGCCTCTGCCAACCGAGTTGCCACCTTTTCCTTTGATCTTTGGCGCATGTCGTACCATCGTTTGCGGAGGTCCTCCATGGTGCGGTGGGTCACGCCGATGGCATTCACCTTCTCCTGTATTTCACTCCAGATTTTCCTTTTACGTGCCTCTGGCACAGGTAGGAATTGCTTCCCAAACAGGAGCTCATGGCTGCCTGCCATTTCCTGTATGAGCACCTCCAGCTCCCTCTCACTGAACTTTTGTTTCCTTTTTTCTGACATTCTCCTCCTGCTGCTTCTCTTTCTCCTGTGTATCCATTTCTCCTCTCAGTTGCAGTGCACAAGTCTCTCACTCTCCTCCCAGCCTCTTACTCAGCTTCTTGCAATCAGGTGCAGCATGGGCAGTCACACTTCCTGATTGTGATGTCATCAAGCTGCACCTGAATTGCCGATTCTCAGATTTGCCTTATAGACAGTCCTTATTTGCGATTACGCTAATAAGGAATTGCAAAATAGGTATACGCATTAATATTCTGCGAATTTTTGGGAATCGCTAACATTTTGCGATCTTTTATTTACATTGGGTTTTGCGATTCTCAAAATGCGATTCACTAAAAATCGCATTTTGAGAATCGCAAAATCCAAATTTGATACATATGGCCCGTAATGTTTTGTCCTCAACCAAGTCATCAATTTACGGATCAACACACTTGTTGGGATTACCCATAACAACCTCATCTTCATTTTCCTACACTAAAACCCTAGCAAATGTAAAAGTAAAAATGTATTTCTTTCTGCTCCCAAATGCATTGAACCACTGTTACCATAGAATTGTTGGATTCCCCGGTGATTCTAAAAATGGTGACAGTGGATTTACAGATTACATTTCACACGCGATATGAAAAACACACAATTGAGTGGAAAATATATCTATCCATCTATATATATCTATATATCTATATATATCTATATATATATATATATATATACACACATATATATATATATATATATATAAATTAACTACTGGCGGTCGCCATTAGATAGTTATAGTTAGGACCGTGTTTCCATAGGAAATCCGCAACATTCTATTTGGAATAACTTTGGCGCCGGTTGACGAATCCTCCTGAAATTTTCAAAATAGGTGGGGATCTCCGCTCCGCTCCTACCCTGAAAGTCTCGGGGGGATTCGTCAAGCGGGGGCTGAGAAAAAAGGGGGGTCCCAAAACGCGTTTTCCCCATGCAATTGTCCATAGGGACCTTTAGTCCAAGGTACAGCCCGAACGGCTGAACAGAATTACTTGAAATTTGGCAGAGAGGTAGTCCTCAGCTCAGGGATGTGCCTTTTGCATATATGGAGTCAATCTGTTCAGTAGTTCCTGAGAAAATTGCAGTTAAAAGCACATACATATCTATAGCCGCGCACCACCGTGCGAGCACCCTAACGCGCGTGAGCGTAAATCTGATTGGTGGTTACATGTTAGTCAACGTTCGAATCGCGCGGCCGCCACTCTATCACAAGGATGATGTCATCAGTGATGTCATGAGTGATGCCACTGACCATGTCATGAGTGATGTAATATGTGACGTCATCAGCAGTGGATTGCGGGCGCGCGAGTTATAGTTATCTGAACTAACTATAACGGGGGAATTTCATTGGTTTTTTACGAGTGAAATATCCACCTAACTAATACATGTGTGAAACCTATGGTTTTTTAAGGGAATTTGCAAGGTTTTTTAAATGCTAATTCCTAACTATAACGTGTGTGAAACCTATGGTTTTTTCAGTGAATATATATATATGTATATAGATATAGATATATATATATAGATATATATAGATATAGATATCTCCACAAGAAGTCCAAAAGGACAATATGGCGCACTCTTGGGAACAAATATTCTTTATTTTAAGTTGCAAGTAGATGCGTTTCCTCTTGCACCTTCCTCATTACTTGCCAGTACATAAAATAAATGCAGCACATGTATCTTTTGAATTAGAGTTCGTACATACCCATTGGATGATTAGATATAGGAAGTGAAAAGGGTCTACTACCAGCCCACAACTTCTGTAATGTCTTTTGCAGATGTTGCGGCATGATTTGTAATGTATATGTCGCAATGGAAGCCCCACTTACTGTGCTGATAGGTTGTGGGACAGAGGTAGACATGGCTAAACAACACGTGCCTCGACTACACGGCCCCAACAACGAATGCGTCATTACAGCGCATTCCTTTACCATGCATGCCTTTACCATGCATGCCTTTACCATTCAATTTCATGGCAAAGGCATAACTGGTAAAGGGATGTGTGATGAAGATCACACCACAACCCCCTGCCCTGAAGTCTTCTTCTTAATGTCTGTGGGCGCACTATTTTGGGCACATTTGGAGATTCACCCCATATACAATTTCTTGTTACCGGAAAGCATTTTGTCATTATGCAGTTCATGCTACTTTTAATCAGTAAAGACACTTTTTCCAGTAAGCCTTCAGTGCTTTCTTTTCTGTGTGTCAGACATTCACAGTATTCACTTGGTACCAACCATCTTGCAGACATCTGAAGCGTGCAGGTCTGGTGGATACTCTGAGCTCCAGCAGTGCTCGCTATCTAGAGAAAATGCATTGGAGAAGTCAAAAGATGTGGCTTTAATGTGCTAATGCAGGAAAGAACTGGCAGGCTCATATGCCTTTTCCATTCGTTAGCACATTAAACCCGGCCCTACTGGCCTTTCAAATGTGTATTGCGCCCTATCTCTGCTCCCAATGTGCAAAATGGTAGCTCCAACACCCCTGTTTAGTACTAGCCCCCCCCACCCCGAAATTTGGGAATGGTTGTGCCACTGCCTTGATGATATATACATCTTCAAGCTACATTAATGTAGAGTTAGGAAAAGTAAATCTATACCTCCCTCTGTGCACTCACCTTTTTGATATTTTGCAGCTCGATATTCTGGTCACAATATCGTGCACCCTCGATATTCCCATCTCGTATTTCACACTACAATCAGCAGCTTTGATACGCTTACCTAAAGTTATAGACGTTGAGACCTGGGGATACAGTAAATACCCTGTTCTCTCAGGAAAGTTTCCTTGCATATGTGACTGTATGGAAGTAACTTGCTTGAAAGTAGAATTGCCGTTGCTTTTTGGTGTGTGTTGGGGGGTTAAACAAGGAGTGGGCTGTATTTGAGTCAACAGAACTCTTCGGAGTTAAATAAAAACTCTGGGTGGAAATAGGCACAGTGCGCTATTTGCGCTGATATTTAGCACCAGGACCATGTTCCGCACTGAAAAATCAGCACAAACTGCACCATGCAGCACACCAGAGGGCACAGCTACCCAAGATGATTTTACTGTCGCTCGAGTCGATTTTCTACATGCACTCTCAAGTAGATTTTCTACTCGAGCGGCAGCCTTCTGACCTGAAATGGTTGTGACCACCACCTGTATTAGAAAATTCTCACCGGATGTCCTAGAAACCGGAACTCATGCTGGGGACAACTTACTGTTTGGGAGCCGCGCTCGACAAAAAATTCCACTATGCAGTGATTGGCGTAATTTGGTCGGAACTCTGCATTGCAAGAGTGACACAGACTAGGCAAAACTCCACCAATTCTGTGGAGAGAACTGAATATTCCACCCCCTCCTAACTACAACAGGACCAGCTGTACTAAAAATGAACGAATGTCAGTCCCCGCCAGTCTTTGTTCAAGGGCCACAATTTTCTTACTTACTTTCAAGCGATCTCCCTTGCTGTGATCAAACTGATGTGTATTACCGTTTACTTGCTGTAAAATGTAACTCAGACACTCCTAGTTTATTTTTTTGTACGCAGTTTTATATAGGCTTACTCACCCGAAGATATTGGAGCGCTTTACATCAGTTCTTGAAATGGAAAAATAGAAGTGCAGGTACTCTGTAGCTGAGTACCTGCTTGTTTCTGAGAAGTGCCGGTACTCTCCAATTAAAAGTATAGCATTTCTCTTGAGAAGTGCCGGTACTCTCCGTCTCAAAATAAAAAAGTGCTGGTACTCCGTACCGGACCATTGAAAGCACTGCTTTACATGAGAACCAGCTACATAACATTACACAAGGACACATTCCTTTGTGGTGGGCGGGTGGGGATTAACCCGTTTACCGCGGCAGTAATTCCGCCGCGGTGTGGGGCGTTCCATTGAGTGGGCGGAGCCGCGTCGGGCAACAGACGTGCACAGCACTACCGAGGTAGTGCTTGTGACGGCCGTTGCCCGACGGGCGCAACGAAGGGGTTAAATGATCTGCCCAGAAGCACAGGATGTTGAACCCACGCCGAGACTTGAACCTGTTTCCCCAGCTCCAAAGTCGGCAGCTCTGGCCCTTAGGCCACATCCTCTTTTTGTTGCCCTTAGCATAGTTAATTTACCTTCGCCTGTCAACAACCCACACGTTTCCTTAACAGGATGGCTTCATTCGATGATACCCCAGCGGCCATTATCTGAAAGCCAGGAGTTTGACTCCCAGAAGGTCAGACTCCTTCTTTCCCTACTTACAAGGTGGATACATAAATTGAGCACCATTACAATGGGTGACATGAATTACTGGGAATAGTTGCGAAACGGACCTGCAAACGAAATAGAGCTAAAATCGCTCGGAAGACGGGCCAGCATAGGGTGGGTTCACGCAGTTCGCGAACCCCGAACCTGGGAGTCAGTTACCTGCCATTTTTCTTTCGCCCCGTGATTGGAGGAAGTAGATGCACACGTTTTCGCAGACTGGCTGCACTTTCCGCTTACCTATGAATGAATGACAGAAAAGCATTCAGACGAATTGGAGTCACTAGACGCGTATAAAACCAATGTGTTATTATCACTAAGATCATTCCTGTATTTCCTATTCCACTGCCATCAAAATGAATGTGTGCGCGTCGCCAAAATCTCTTGTATAGAGCCAAAAATGACTATATTTTCTTTATCTATTAAAATGTATAAAAACCTGGAGTTTCGTCGGTCCGGCCATCTGTTAGAGAACAATGATATAATAGCACAGCGCCCTCTGGTGGACATTCCGGCAACAATCATTTGAAGCCCCATCACAATTCTTGTTTTTTTTTAGTGTTAAGATGGAACAGACAAGGTGATTTATTCGACCTGTCTTCTGGGCCAGGAGCGGAACCGGAATGTGGGGTGCCGGTAGGCCCAGGGTTGGACTGTCAGTAGAGGGCATCGGGCGTTTCCCCAGGAGGCTAGGATGGCGGGGCTGGTTTGTTACTGAGGGACGGTTTTGCAGCAGTGCTGCAATATCGGCCCCCAGTTGAAAAAAAAAACGCCCCCACAGCCGCAAAGTCAGTCCTCGCCCCTCCAGCCTCCAGGGGGCTGGTCCGATAAAATTGCCAGGGCTGCTTTCGTGTCCCAGTCAATCCCTGGGTAGGCCACGACCACGTGTAGAGCAATGAAGATGCCGACGCGTCACTCGGCCCTCTCTTGGCCTCACTGTCATCGGGAGCACAAACATGGGTCAGTGCGTGCAAGCGTCCACCGGTCAGTGCGTGCAAGCGTTCACCGGTCAGTGCGTGCAAGAGTTCACCCGCCCATTCTGCGCTGCTGGCCGCGTGCGTGAATCAATGTGCATTTCACGCTTGTTTGATGCCTGTCATATCGGAGCACACGTCCCGAGTGCTTGTGAGAGGCTGTTAGACAACCGTAATGACAGGTGGGGGCGGGGGTACCTTGGAGCGGCCAAAGCACTGCGATATCGGCCCCATGGACTGTGACCTGCAGCAGTTTGAAGCAGAGTCCTGCATTGACCTGGCCATGTCTCTCTTGTAGACAGTGAGACGTTTCCTGAACAGTCTCGGGGCCGGGGGAACATTTCCATAGACAGAGCTGTGACTCGCAGAGGTCTGTCGTAGACCCCTGCAGAGGACTTATTGTAGAGAAAGTTGGGGGCCAACTGGGCTGACTGTGGGAAACCTTCTGTAGAGACTTTGAGAAATTCCTGCTCAGACTGTGAGAGAACTCCTGTACAGACAGTGAGGGGCCACCTTCCAGACTGTGGAACCTCCTCCATAGTCTGTGTGGACATCCTGTACAGGCTATGGGGGGCCATCTATACAGATTGTGAGTGACCACCTGTGCAGGCAGCGAGGACCTTCTGAACACACCGTGAGGGCCCACCTGTATGGTGTGGGAGAAGATCTGCATAGGCCATGACGATCTCCTGTACAGACAGTTAGGGGCCACCTGTACAGATAGTGAGGACCTCCTGTACAGACTGCGAGGGATCACCTGTACAGACTGCGAGGAGCCTCCTGTGCCTACTGTTCTTCCTGGCCAGACACCCGGGGACCACCTATACAGACCATGGGAGACCTTCTGCATAGACAGTGGGTTACTCCTGCACAGACTGCGGGGGACATTCGGTACAGACTGTCGAGGACCACTTGTACAGACTGTAGGAGGTCGTCTGCATAGACGGTATAGACCTTTTACATAGTCTGTGAAGACCCTGCTGTACAGACTGTGACGGACCACTTGTACAGACCATGGGAGACCGCCTGCACAGAGAGTGAGAACCTCCAGGACAGATTGTGAGAGGCCACCTGTGCAGACTGTTAGGGACCTCGTGTGCAGACATCGAGGACCTTATGCACAGACTGTACACACTGTGGGAGACCTTCTGCGTAGACTCTGAGGACCTCCTGCACAGACTGTCAGGACCTCTTGCACAGACTGTGGGAGACCTTTACACACTGTGAAGGAGCATCTGCACCAGGCGCGCAACACCCATTGGACTCAAAGGGCTTCAGCCCCCCCCCCCCCCCCCCCCTCGTGTGTGGCAGCCCGGGATGAGACCGCTTCCTGGGAACGCACACAGCCGCACCCGAGCACTTCACAGGTCTTTAAAAGACCATGTGCATGTTAATGAGGCCTTGCTGTTGTTTCACCCCTTCTAAGAGCTCCTGCAGCTCCACTCTGCCTATTGCTTAAATTTCAGCCCCCCCCCCCCACATTTTTGCTCAGCCCCCCCGAAATTTGGCTCTAGTTACGCCTCTGATCTGCACAGACTGTGGGAGACCTTCTGCATAGACTGTGATGAGCTTCTGTACAGAATGCGAGAGAGCAGCTGAACAGGCTGCGAGGGATCAGCTGAACAGGCTGCGAGGGGCCACGTGCACAAACCGCGAGGACCTCCTGTATCGACTGTCCGTTGATCACCTGTAGAGACTGTGGGAGACCTTTGGCATCTCCTGCAGAGGATGTGGTCCTTCGGCTGCGCTGCCGACTTTGGTGCTGGAAACCTGGGTTCGAGCCTCGAGGTCGCGTCCACATCCTTTGATTGTGGGAAAATCACTTAATCTCCCCGTGCCTGAATATGTAATGTAAATACGGTGCTCATGTACAGCTCTCCAATACCTTCGGGTCGAGTTCGCGCTATATAAAAGATGCACACAAAAAAACAGACGGTGAAAGGCTTCCTGCACAGACTGACGGTCTCTCGCACTGAGTGGACGGCTGTCCGGCACAGATGGTGACGTCTCCTGCACAGACACACGGGGCCTGGCAGTGTCTCTTACGAAGACAGGTGTAGTACTCCTTTCATCCATGGATGGGGGTCTCCTCGTGAGCCAGATTGTAGTCTCCTACAATGATTGGAAGAAGGCGTCTCCTGCTCCCCCCGTATTGACCTGTCTGTCTCTCGCGGGCTGCGTTCCTCGCATCTGCAGAGATCCGTGCCCACTCCCTTCCCGCCTTTCTCCTCCTTTTATTAATACTTTGCCTTGTAGTTCAGTAACCGTGAATCATTGGCCATCTGTTCTTACTTCCACCTCATCGCACCAGCCTGCTGGCACCAGTCCCAGGCGAGGGAGGGGTCTCTCTGCTCCCCCACTGCGCACCGTCTCCTGGGGCTGGGAAAGAAAGCGCAACCGCCCTTGGACTCACCGGGAAAGAAGCTGCGGTGCTACTGGACCCAGGACAGCCACCTGCCTGCAGCCACGCACCTGCCCTGCCTCTCACCATACCAGTGCCCTAGCCTCTGGCAAGTGCTAGGGCACGTCATCCTGCTGACGTCAGCCACGGCAGCGCCGCCACCTTCCCGGTTCAATCAACGCAACACTGCCACATGCCACTTTCATAAAGCAACCCAGTGCACTCGGGGGCTTATTTACAAGCCCCTTGCGTCGCTGGTACGTCACTTTTTTCCCATACTAAAAGTGACCACCGACAGAGCAAGGGGCTCGCAAATAAGCCCTTCGGTCTCTGCCATGCACCATACTAGTGTTAGACATCACCTGACTGCCCACGACCACTAGCGTGCACATACTCATTCCAAAAGCCATCCTACTGCCCCCAGCCGTTGACAAGCACCACTACGGTGTCAAACACCAACATCCGGCCTTCAACCAGTGGCATGCACCATCCCTGTTTAAAACACCACCCTACTCAGTGCCGCAGCAAGGAGGCGCCCCAGGCGGCACGTGTTTTGGGGCCGGTGGACAACCCTCCCACCCCCCTTCCATTCGCCTCGCTGGCGGCAAACGCAGGGCCCGCCACGGACGGCATAAGTCCTAGCTACGCCATTAACCCTACTACTGCCCTAACAAAGTAACCACCAATCCCGCGTCAAACACCAACCTACTGTCCTAAGCCACTAGCATGCACTACGCCTGTGGAAACACCACCATACTGCCCGAGCCGGTGGTATGCACCAGTCGCTGGGGAAACACTATTTAATATCCTTACCCATTGGCAAAACGCCAACCTTGATGCCCTCTGTTACAGGCGTTTGCTTCCAAGTGTCACACACCATTCTACTGCCCTTGGCCACTGGCATTCCTCATCACCTTATCAGAACCATTCTACTGCCCAGGCCCGCCACTGGCACGGACCACCCTGTGCCAAGCAGCAGCCTACTGCTTTCAGTCACTGGCATGCGCCGCTCACTTGCCAGAAATCATCCTACTACCCTCAACCACTGGCAAGCACACTGCCCTGGACCAATCCCATCCACCAATCCGTGTCAAACTCCAACCTTAATGCCCTCAGACATTTGTATTTACTTTCAAGCAGCACACACAAACCTCCTACCCACTGCCGCAGGTATGAATTAACCCTACCATGTGCCAAACACCACAGTGCCGCCCTCTGCCAACGGCGCCCACCACTCCAGAGTTAACAACTATCCCACTGCCCTTCAACACCTCTAAGCAGAATATTGCGGCCATATACCATCCGAGGGCACTCAGCCATGCACCAATCCAGACTGAGTCAAGAGCCTCTGCCCTCAATTACTAACCTTACCATCCAAGTGGTCCTCACCTTCCTGCTGCCCGGACAGTGCATCACTCCAGAGCTCCACGCCATCCGACTGCTCTCAGCCACGGCTAATGCCATGCCTCAGTGTATTGCCTCTCTCTACCATTGCTGTGCACCAGAGCCATGCACTACTGCAGTGCACTTATACCACTACTACACACCGCCAGCGCTCCCCCTAACACCCTGAAGCCTGAAGCCAATGCCATTTACAATCATTGCGCGTACACCACCCAATTCAATGCAATTCAGTTTATTAAAGTTTTGGAACTCCAATGAGGTCCGCTTAAAAGGATACATACCAATTAATGCATAAAGTGCTATAAAACCCTGGGAGAATACAGAATGACAAGGCAGTCCGAATCAAAATTTCTTTTTCAACATATAGCAGTATCAAGGGATAACATTTAGAATTTAGCAGCCAACAATGAGGAAACAGAGCATGTCCTGAGTTGTGCAAGTAGCAATTAGAAAGCAGCCGGGACAACATAGAGCACCATCATGGATCAAAGTTGGAAATTAGCAGCCAACAATGAGAGAACGGGGCATATCCTGAAATGTGCAAATAACAAGTAGAACGCAACCAGATCGTGTGCAAATTTACAAATTAAGGTTAAATATTAGATGAGCATAAAGAATTTAGAATGGAAGACAGAACAATGCGAAATACATTCGTAATTAAGAGAGGATAAAACGACAACAAAGAAGTGAACGATTCAGAAATTATATCCCACTTGGAAAATATACAGTTAAAATATGTACCTAAATTCCTTTAAAAAGTTGAACAATTTTACGCACACTGCTTCATTTTTGGGATTAAAAAGAAATTTGCGAGCTGAAGCTACATCCTTAACACCATTTTGTAAAAACATCGGCCTAAGCCAGCGACGGCGATGAAAGGCCAGTACCGGACAAACGTACACCACCCCCTGCCATCACACAGTTCTGCAGGATATCATTGAACTGCCCTTCACCATTCTACGGCCCTCGGCCACTGGTGTGCACCATACGTGTGTATAAATAACCCCACTGCCTCACACATTGAGGCATCACTGAAGTGCTTTCCACCATTTTACTGCCCTCGGCCACTGCTGTGCGTCATCAGTGACTCTACACCATTTCACCACCACAACCTGCCACGTGCCACTGAGGTGTCCCACACACTTTGACTGTCCTCAAGCACTGCCATGCACCATCAGTGCATCTACACAACCCTTCTACACACACACTTCTAGAAACCACTAAACTGCCCAACAAAATGTTCTGCCCTCAACCACTGCCAAGAACCTTCAGTACGTGTACGCCACACCCCTGACAGCCACCACTGGTGTGCACATGGCGGAGCCCCCACACTGTTCAACTATCCTCTGTCAGGGTGGACGAGGGCTTGAGTACTGTAGAGGGCCTGCTGTCATAGTAGTCAAAGTCACAGGTTAGATCACAGTGAAGGCAAAAACATAGGGGATCACTGAGAGCAGGGCAGTGGTGAGTTATCCCCCAAACACTAGAAGAGAGGGTGTGGCGTAACGACCAGGGCTGCCGACCTTCGAACTGCAGACGCAGGTTCGAGTTTCAGCATGGGCTCATCCTCCTGTGGTTCGGGGAAAATCACATAATCTCCCCGTGCCTACAAACAAATGAATATGTCCTTGTGTAATGTGACTGGTGCACATATGCAGCTGCTTCAACACCTCGGGGTCGGGTTCGCGCTATATAAAACTGCAAAAAAAAGAAAAAAAACTTTACCGATCCATTCTGCACCGCAGGGGGCACCAACCTTGATGGGGGGGGCTACTATTCACCCTAAGATGTATCCGAGTTGCAGGGGTCACACAGCCCATTGTGCAAGGGGGCAGCTGCAATTTAGCACTGTCACACAAGGCAGGCCTTTCAAAAAAAAATCCCTGTGCCCGACCACTAAGCACAGCATCCGACAGGATAAAACAATCAATAGCCCCATGCACTGGTAACATCTTCCATCCCATCAGGGATACTGGCTTTTGTTTTCCAAAATCAAACCCCAGTAGGGGAATTGTCGAGCCATGTTGCAATGGCAAAACAAATTGGCCGCCATTATTAGTATTTGCAAAAACAGCTGCTGTCATGCTGGCGAGAGCAGTTGGGTGACAAAAAGGCCACGAACCTAGCAGCCAACTGCAGATTTGGCAGCCACTCTGGGCTATGCCTGTGGACAGGATGCCCCAGCTGCTCGACCAGCAAGCTCTAAAATGGGCTCATGGGTAATGGAACACCTGCCTAAAAATGGTGGATGTCTCGCCTGCCCATTTGTCGGTGCCCCCACCTCATTTTGAGACGAATGACATCCACCCCTGGTTCTGCTGTCAGAAACACCCTCTAAGTGGGACAGCCTTATATTATTTAGTGGTGGATAGGCAAAAACAAAAAACGCCACCCAAGCACTGGGAGAAACTACCAGTGCTTCAGGGAAGTTGCTTATATTTTCCATTTGTGGTTTGTCTTAGTAAAACAAAACAAAATGTCAGCCAGATCACAATGCTACAGGACATGACAGGCGGGTCAGTGCTGTTTGTTTTAACCAAGCCTGCTTCTGCCATGTTGGCAGGAGCAGTTTCGGTAACAAAGGTCTCTAACCCGGAAACAAACTTTAGATTTGATTGGTCCTCCTCCACACCAATCCTTAGCCTCGGTCGCTTCAAGGCAGGTTGAGGAATATAAGCTTGTGCTCTCAGTGTTCCACAGGACCCGCTGCGGCCGCATTGGGCATTCTGCTGCCACTTAACACTTTTGCCAGGGCTGACCTTGGTTTCCAGACCATCTCTGGCCATAGCCCTGGTGACACCAGGAATTCTGGCCCCCACAATGAAACGTTTTGCTGATAGGGTGACTAGGCGTACCAGATGCGTGGGACTATCCCAGTTTTTCACCATCTGTCCCAGCAAGTTTCATTACTTTCAGCATCACTCCCAGTTTTCAGAGCGGTTCGACTGAACAGAGAGGGTAGCTGCGATAGCACGATTTCATGAGTTCTATTGCTGCTTTAGCTAGCAGCCTATCGCGCAAGAACTACACTCCACGATGTTACTTGAAGGGTAAACGGACAATTTATTAGGACAAGGTTGCAATCATTTAGATTTTATTAAACAGTACATAAATGCAATAAATAAACTTTTCCCATCCCATAGCGACTCATTCTCCCTTCATCCTTCTCAAAACCATGTCACCTGTTTGACTCTTCCCCATTTACTCGGTGACCTCCTTCCTTTACCCCATTCTCACCTACGCTTGCCCTCCAAGCATCCTCTGTTGAATTTCCTTCATTGCTCATTGCCTCCCGCGTCCCGCTATCAGTCACCTGTGTACGGTTCTCCCCCCCGAGGGGTGGATCCGCCCGTATGTGACTCACCACCCCTCCAAAGTACCATAACGTCTCCACTCTGCCACCTGCCCTAAACTGGCACGCTCATACCAAACCACCCCAAGCCCTTCGCTTAAGACCTGTAGGGGGGTGAGTGGACAAACTTTTATTCTGCCCCTTGGTGGTGCTCAGGTGTCAGGAAGAGGCCGGATCCTCCTCTCCTGACACCTTATATACCCTCCCAACTCCCGCCCCTTCCGTCACTTCTCTAATCCCACCCCACCTTGTCCTTCCGGCCATTGCGCAAATACCCCGAGGGAAGACTGGTCTGCGACCTTCACTTCCCCCGGGGGCATCATTGCGCAAGAACTACACTCCACGCTGTTACTTGAAGCGTAAAAGGCCATTTTATTAGGACAAGGTTGCAAACATTTAGATTTTATTAAACAGTACATAAATGCAATAAATATACTTTTCCCATCCCATACCGACTCATTCTCCCTTCATCCTTATCAAAACCATCTCACCTGTTTGACTCTTCCCCATGCACTCAGTGACCTCCTTGCTCTCCCCATTCTCTCCTTCACTTGTCCTCCAAGCATCCTCTGTTGAATTTCCTTCATTGCTCATTGCCTCCCGTGCACCGCTATCAGTCACCTGTGTACTGTTCTCCCCCCCCGAGGGGTGTATCCGCCCGTATGTGACTCGCCACCCCTCCAAACTACCGCCAACCAAGGAACCCCCATAGGGCGGTTCCATGCCCCACCCCTCCACCCCCAGTTCTTGTGCACCTTTTGCCTCCCGTCAGCCAACCCTGCGGCACCCTGATGGCTGACCATCCACTACCTAAACTTGCATGCCGTATAAATGTAATATTGCTGGGACAGTCCAGGACTGCGAAAGGAGCCCCAATTCTAAGCAAGACCACTTGTTCCTCCAGTTCCTGTGCACCTAACGCCTCCTCACCCTGCGGCACCAGGTGAACGTCCATCCACCACCTAAAACCTGCGTCCTGTGTAACCAGTCAAATTTACGGGAAAATCCCCGTCCGTAAAAGGTGCCCCATCTCTAAACAAGACCACCTGTCTCTCCTTAAAACAGTCTCATTACCTGCGGGCCATATCCTTGTAAGCAAGTTCGACAGCACCCCGATTCCATCCTCTGCAAGGCACAACTCATTCATGTAACCAACTGCCCCAAGTTCCATTTCATTGAACCATATCTCCTTCCATGTATCTTTGTGTAATGCCAGACCTGACATACTCCAGAATACTTTCTTTCCCACATGTATCCTTATATCGGGGCAACTTCTTGTTTCTTGTGACACGATGTCACCCGTACTGGCAGCAACTCCCCCCCCCCCCCAATTTCATTCCACTGTCTCCCCATCATATCACATCCCGACGACTGTGTTCCCCGCCCGGTGACATCTGTACACCTGCTAGTCCGCATCCTTTGCTGCCCAATGCCCGGGAGAATAGCCACCTATCCAGGCTACCACCCTGGATCCCGGTCTACTCCCACCTCCTGTAGTAGAAAAAGAATGATTAGTCCTGCAAGAAATACGTCCCTTTTCCCTTAGTCCTCTTTCACCCTTCGGGCCAAACCCAACCTAAAGCCCCTTTCCAGTAACTATATCGTCACAGAAAACCTTTCTGTACTCCCAGCTCCCTCACCCTTCAACCTCCCCCCCCCAAGGGCCCTCCTGACACCACCTCTGTTACAGCCCCAATGCGTAGGAATCGTACGTCTCCTTAGGGTAACCCCACCCCTTTTACCCGGCCCTCGCATGCGACCTATAATGGCCGGCAAAACTGTCATTCTATCTTCTACCTTTGGAAAAACAACCTCCCCCAGCCATGGGCCTTCCTCTTCTTGCTACCCATTACCACTGGCTCATGCCCTCTCCTTGCTTTCGCCTGCCCCATTGACACACGCTCCACATTCCCCAAATGCTGCAACCAACATAAACAACTCAACCAACCCACGTCGCCCTTGCCTGGGCACACCTCCCCATCCTCAACTACGCCTTAAAGTTCTGATGCCGCTCTGCTCGAAAAAGCTTTGTGCCTTGTCTTCCCCCCACACCTCCCGGCACTAAACAGCCTGCCATCACAGCCAATGCCCCCTTGTCTGCTGCCCCAAATCGACCATAATAACCCATCTCCATGCTTTGCACTACCATACTCCCAGTTCCGCTAAACCCTCGTAAAATTACCATATTGTCAGTGTCTGTACGACACGACCACTGTGTGATGGCCTCCCGTTCCATACATTCTCAACCATCCCTGCACATGCCCTACCTCACACGTTCCTGTTGCCACACCATCTTTCACCTGTCAAACAACGTCCCCCTCCGAACCTCCTCTCGCACCCTTGCACTCTGCCTCATGTTTCCACACCCCAACTGTTCACCCCACCTAACCACCCTCCACGGTACAGCAAACCTGCCCCAGCCATGCCTGGGTGTCTGCACTCTGTCTCCCTGGTACTTCCATCCCGCAGACCCTTCGTGTAGCTCTCCCAAGCCCCTTATTTGCTGGCGTATACTTTCCCTTATAACTTGCGTTTGGCTCGAGTGTCCCCCCGCCCCTATAGAGGATCTTCGTCACGCAACCACACGCCCACTTTAAAAATATGACCTTCTACAACCCATAAAACCACCGTGGGCCCAACCGTGTCTTGCGGGGCCAAGGCCCTTCCCCTGTTTAGTTCCCCAAAGCATTGTCCTGTTCCTTCCCCGACCCGTAGGCTCCCTGTCTTATCGCAGCCTCCTGCGCTCAGATACTGCGATGCCCCAAAGCCCCTACCGCTCCTTGTGACCAAAAAACCCCCACAGAGTATACTACCCAGTTTCCGACAAGATACCCGTACCTGTCTGGCCCCCCAGGCAAGTCATCGCCTATATGCCGCTGTCCCCATCATGCTGCCCAACGCTTGCACCCAGGTACTGTGACACCGGAGTCCCACAGCGCTTGGGACCCCCAAACTCCCTCCAAATGTGCAAAGCTTCTCAGTCAAGCCCGCCCGTGCATTATGAAGTCTTGTTGAACAGCCTTCGTGACGCACACCATTTCCCTTTTATCTGCGCAGTCGCCCCTTCTGGTAGACGTCCTCGTCCCCTGAAACATCCCCCCCCCCCGGGGTCCTCCACTACTCCCCCTCCTTATCTGCCCCCTGCAGTTGAACTTGACCAAGCTCTCCCTTAAAGAGGGCCGGCCATACTAGACAGCAACGGCTCTCTCAGTAACCCCTTTCCCCAGAATCTGCCAGCCCTTGCTGTAGTCAACCCATTTCATGTCGCCCGCCTCTCTAGGCCCTCGTAGACTCAATTGTCCATGCCTAACCCACCTCAGCTAACCTCTGTCTGCTTTGCCATAGCCCTGGCATCCTCTCGTGAGCCGGGGAGTGCCATGGACCAATGTCCTCAAGCTAAGCAGGAAGGACCTCGTGGCCCTGATTAACCCCCCCCATGGCCTTGCCTTGTTCTGTCAGGGTAGCCCAGCTTGTTCTCCTATGAGTGTATGACTCCACTTCCCATGCACCGTCCATCTTGACTCTGTTGGTTATCTGGCAGCCAGAACCCACCGGTCCCACCCTGTCCCCCAAAATGACCTGTCTGTTTGATGACGTACCAAGGAAACCCGCTCTCCCTCCCCCATGTCAGGCCTCTGCTCATGGTTTAAGTGATCCCTCTATAAGGGCCACTAAAGGCGTTAGCACGCCCCCACTGTGGGTAGAGGCTGAAGATTGCGTTGATGCCCCCTCCGGTGTAGCCAAGTTTGGACTGACCTTATCCCTTCTCCCCCATTTCATAGCCCCATCGAAACCCCCCCATTCCTTGTGTCATCCAGCTGCTATCCATAGCCTTCTGCAGGGCAAGTGCCCGGACGCCCAAGCCCCACACCACCATACACTGTCCCAGTTTTAGAAACCGATGTCCTCATTTGTACCCACTGGCACCCCCGTCCCCATTTGTCGCACTCCTCAAACATGGCAAATAGTGATGGATTCCCATTGCCTGCTCTCTTCATACCACCTTAAAAGGCACTCATAGCCTCTGTTAGCTACCACTGTACCATCAGTTTTGTGTTACCACATCGTCTGTCTGGACCCATCGCTTGGCCCCGAGTGACCCACATTGTCCCTGAAGCATGCCGCAGCAGCACTTGTATCTCCGCCACAGCCCTCTACCTACCCCAGCTGACCAGCTGAAGCTCTTTCTCCCCCAGTGTTCCCCTGTCCCCCTGATATATTCCTTTACCTGAGTGACCTCCTCATCCTGACTGGATGTTCCCTTTTTCCTCCATGCCATCAGCTCCGCCTTTGGCCGCACTTGCCTCCTGCAAAACACCAAACGGTCTGGTTACCTGGACTCCCCCCGACACCCTGACAACCCCACTCAGCAGCATCCCACCTGCATTTCATCTTCCATCCAGCACTCCCTTCCCCTTCACACACTGCCACATTCCCCCATCTTTCCTCTCAACATCCACGCCGTCCATCATAAATCGCATTCATAACATAGTAGAAGTCGTAACGTTGTAGGATTCGCTGTGCAATCCCTCATCGGAGGGCAGGCCGCCGCAGACCCCCTACTGCTTCTGGCCAGCATCCCGAGGCCATCATGTGCCCCACCGGCGTCGCCACCTTTTCTGCCGGCCTCAATCGCCGGCCCTGGTTCCCCCTACCAGTTTGCTCCAACCTGGAGGGTCCCAAGCACCACCAGGCCTCCTGCCGTGCTGACAGTCTCTCACCCCTGCCCTGAGTATCCGCGCAACTGCCGCCTGTCGCTGAGAAGGGTCCCACTGCTCGCCCTCCTAAAGAGGCTCCCTACTTAAGCTGATCCCAGGTTTTTCTGTGAAATATCAACCCCCCACCCGGGGAGCAGCAGAGGAGGGTTCCTGCCTCTGTCCCCCAGACCCCGGTGCACACCCTGTGCGAGACTGCCGCCCACAAAGCCCCCCCTGGCCACCCCTCCATGGGGGTGCATGTCCGCAAGTAAGGAGGTCCCCAACTCCCAGTAAGGTCTGTATGGGCCCCCACTCGGGGGGCCACTACTGGAGAATCTGGTGCCCTGCACGGACCCAAACCACTCCGTCCGTCGTGGCCAGCCTGCTCCCTCCCTATAGAGGACTGGTGCAAAGCCTGGGCCCCCCTCTTAGTAGCTGACCCCGCTCGAAAGTGCCACCTGTCCCAGCGCCCACATGCAGTATCAGGCCAGGTGAAGAACTTTGGTTGTGTCCGCTTCTAAAATGGCGCCCCTGCCCTCCCCCTCCCGCCACGGCATACCAGTCCGGGCGCTCCTGCCGCATTCCGGTCCAGAGCCTCCCCCCGTAAAGGAGCGCTGCAGCGTGTGCAGGCCTACAGCCCCCCCCCCCTCGCGATCAAAAACTGCATGAACCTGAGCTTTATAGTCATCATGACATCTGAGGGGCTAAAAGCTCCACTCCCCAAGACAACCATCCACCCTTCCCCTCAAACGAATAAGAAATTCTCCTGAGGCAGCCAAACCTCCTATGGAGGTTGTGGAAGCCCTGTAGGACGTCACCGGCCCTAAATCTTCAAACTGGTGCTGAAATTCTGCTTTCAACAGGAGTTTCAAGCTCACTTTGTGCCACTGGGTGATATCAGCTTTTCACCTGGAGACCGTGTAAAGAGAGATGGTATTGTGTGACACACAGTGGAGCTGTGTGGAATGTATGATGTTACAGCGCTTGCTTTTTACAACGCAGTCTTTAAATCGCAACTACCATTACATCGCATGATTTTACAACGCATGCCATTACAACGCATTTTTTTAAAACTGCCATTACAACGCATTCCATTACAATACATACCATTACAACGCATACCATTACAACGCATAATACTTTTGGGGCAACAGTAGGGTAAGTGTTGGGTAGTGTAGGGGTAAAAATTACTATTCCCACTCCAGTGAATGCAACAGTAGGGAAAGTGTTGGATAGTGAAGGGTAAAAATTACTATACCCATGTATCTCAAAACCTATACCCACCCAAATACTAAAAAAATCTCCATTACTTACCTTATTATGCGTTGTAATGCAATGCATTGTAATGGTATACGTTGGAATGGCATGCGTTGTAGTGACATGCGTTGTAATGGCATGCATTGTAATACCATGCGATGGAAAGACAGTTACGTTGTAACAGTTGTGCTGTAAATGTAGGTCGTTGTAATGACTGCGTTGTAATGGATGTTTCCCAGCTGTGTGAGATGACACATATGCTTTGTGGACAACCCAGTCAAATTTGATCTTTGTTGACAATTGGCAATTTTAAAATGCACCTTGACTCTCTCAACATGCAGTATGGCCAGGAAGGTTATAGACCAGTGGTCTTCAAACTTTTTCAGGCCGTGCTCCCCCACCAACATGGGAAAAAAAAGAATTGAGCCCCAAGAATGGCAAATTATTTGTTATAAGATGCAATCCAATTCCTGACTGCAAACATGCTTTATGCGGCCGGGTGTCCATATATTGACAAGTATCCACAGTGTCATCCTATATCAGAAAATGGGACTGGAGAACTTTAATGGTTATTTGAACCTCTCTTACTCCTTTGACACCTATTAGGACAAAAAAGGAGGAACAAAAGGTGATACTGATGGCCCACTCGGTGCTGGCTCACTGCCACTCTGTTTTTTCACCAAAAGACAGCACTGATTTCAGCATGATGTTCTTTGTGGCCACAGCCTGGAGATCCCTTCGATAGGGTATTGACTTTGCTATTCACAAGAGAGATATGCTAAACTTGTAGTAATGTGATGGTCACACATGGGCCAACCTTACCCATAGCAGGTCAGATGATCTTGCACCAGTTTCTGCTGTCTCCTCCCGCTCTTTAGTATAGTTAGAGAACTACTAACTCTTCTAGCATCTTTAATCAAAACAGTTCAATCTCAAACACCCTATAACAATGCGGCCGAGACCTTATCTTTCAAGTGTAATCTATAAGAAGCAACATTGTGGCCACAATGTAATTCAAAAGGTCATACTTGATTGCATCCAGAAATCCGCATTACCGTGTCAATTCCTAGCTTTCTGACAGCAGTATCACTGAACCTTGAAATTGTACCACTGCACCTTCAATGCAATATTAGTCTTTCCATATGCTAAAAACAACAGAATCTCCATATAGTACCATTTGATACAGATGACGCCCCCACTATCATGAAATAGTTGAAGCAAGTGTGGCCAATAAATGGAGTGTTAACATGGATTATCATCTATTTATGCAACCGCACAGTAATCATATGGGTAGGTCCATTGATAAGCCATATCGACAATCTATACGATCTGTTTATGTATTTGGTGTCCTTTAGCACCGTAATGACCCTCGTTTAACACCAAAAAGAGGGAAGCAGAAATGAGAATAAATAATGACAAACAGAGATCAACAGCTCTTATATACGTATAAATATTGCATGTTAAGTTTGTCAGTATGATATTAACAAGTCATGCACGTCAAATGGATTCTGGACTGGCAGAAGGCATGTAAATGGTTCTTTCATCATGCCAGGACGCCGTACACCCTTGAGGCTCATTCCGACAGCCATTTTACCTCAAAGTCTATCTTATATCTCTTCTCAATCCCATCTGAAGAAATTCGGTGGGGGTTCCATCTTGGTCAGATGGCAAACAAATCAAGTTATAGCTGTCCAGGTCAACCTGACTCCATCTCTTGAAATCGGTTTGATGTATTGTACTTATCACATTTGGTTAAAGATTAACCCTGCAAAACCGGGATCATTATCTTTAGGATCAAGAGTGAGCTCCCAAACCGGAGCCTGGTTGGATCATTACCATCCTTCGTCAATCAAGAGATAAAAGCAACCCAGAAGGTAAAACACCTCAAGGTCCACCCAGACAATGCTCTCTGCGTGGAGACATATTTGAGAAATTTGACTATTTTCTTACATTTTGCAAACCTGAGATCCACCCGGCTCCCTTTCGCCTTTGACACATCATAGGTCTTCCTTATGAGTGGTTACTTAATTCTGAGCTCAAAAACAGCAATTCTACCCCCTCCCCATAAATATGAGATTTACAAGAGCAGCGGACATCAGTCTACTCTCATCCCCAGATTTAGCAGCTAAAAGCAACCGTAATGTCTGGGTAAAACTGTGGGAAGAATGTGGAAATACCAGAGGAATCGGAAACACAAGTACCAATTTCCCCGGTAATTCCTTGTTGCTAAGGGGAACCTTGGGGTTCCATGGTAATCAGGTGATAACTCCGTTCTCCTGGAGTCACTGCGATCCATCGTATTGGTAATTCCAAGTGAGCAGAGTTATCAGGAGGATTCCAAGATATTCATTACGAGGACCATTTTCTCCCACCTTGCCGCCAAGACCTGGAACACCCTCCCGACCCACCTACGGCAGACCCAAGACCTACTCACCATCGGAAGACACCTCAAGACCTGGCTCTTCGAGCACTAGCCCCCCCCCCCCCCCCCCCAGTGCCGTGAGACCCTCATTGGTAAGTAGCTCTCTTTACAAATTCTTTGATTGATTGATTGATTGATAGTGGATTCAGTGTTAAACTCTTATCTGGATTACACGTATGCCCATTCTAAGAGTTTAACAATTATTCTAAAAGTAAAACTAAAAACTGCCGAGCAGACATGGGTTTATGATAGTTTAAGCAAAAAAGTACAGCAAGCAATGTCACTGCAGCACACCAGAAAGTGCATTTGATAAATCTAGAACACAAAATAAAGTTCAAATCCATCAGTCAGCCCTAAGTACTAGCAGAACTGCTAACATGTGCTTGAATGGGTTTTCTGAAAGCTCATCGCAGACCCAGGCCAGGAATGGCTCAAGCATTTCTCTGCACGGGGTAAAAACACTGGAATATGCTCATTCTTCGGTTACACCTAGAGACCTCTCATCTATTGCCGTCTTCAAACCTTTCTACTTGCGCATTTACTTCATTTTCTAAACCAGCCAGCAAAGCGCTTAGATAAAGATCTGGTAACTATAAAGGCACTACCGAAGTATAAAAAGTCACTCCCTTGTGTGAGGCTGAAGGTTCGTGGAGGCGCACAGCCCCTGAGACATACACTGGACATCACACGTTCTTTGCTCCTTCCCTGTTACTCCTTTTTGCGCTCTCTCTCTCACTCTCTCACCCGTTCATCTCTCTCTTTTCTTTATTTGCCCCGTCTTCTCTCTTTTTTCTCTCCCCTCTCTTTTCTCTCGTTCTCTCTTTCTATGGCTCTTTCTGTGAGTCCTACTGTTTTCTCCCTTTTTTTCTTGATTTCACCCAGCTATCCTTGTATCTTCACCTCGCTTCTTGATTCTTTTAATTTACTTCCTCCATTCTTCCTTTATTCTATTGCCTTCTCTACTCCTTTTTTAAGTCCTTTAAAAAAATGCCCTCCCATCCCCTTTTCCAGTCTTTTTTCTTCCGTTCTATTTTGTTTCTTCCCCTTTCTCTTCAGGCTGCCCTCCCTCCCTCGCGCGTGCGGTGCTCTCCTTCCCTCCTCCCCTCCCTCCCCTCTTTGCTCTCCCTCCCCATCCCAGGAGGGCCCTTCCTTTCCTATTGCCAGCCCGTGATTACCTGCTCTGCCCGGGGAGCAGACCCAGACTGAGTGAAATGAACTTCCATTATTTCCTTCAGTTCCTCGGCTGCCTCTTGCACAATGGAGGTGACCCTCTTTGGAGGAGTGAGGGGTCGAAGGTCAGAGGTCTCCTGACATCATCAGCAGAGCGACATTGGCTACAGGTGTTTGACCTTCACTTCTCTCTTCCGGGCTCCTCACACCCCCCTCCCGCCAGACATTTTATCACCAGAGACGTGAGATTGAAGGCAATAAGCTCTGCTCTGAAATGCATGAATATGGGGCATTCAAGGGCTGATGGGAGATGTGGAATCAGTTTTTCGCCTTTGT
This sequence comes from Triturus cristatus, assembly GCF_964204655.1. Classification (NCBI taxonomy): domain Eukaryota; kingdom Metazoa; phylum Chordata; class Amphibia; order Caudata; family Salamandridae; genus Triturus; species Triturus cristatus. The sequence goes on from NC_140590.1 coordinate 1,557,134,986, forward strand.
ATATGTAAATGTGGCGCACTACACTGGGAGGGCTTCTTCGACCTGGCTAAGGTCCCTCTTGCCGGGGCTGGAGTGACAGGCGCTCACCCGCTTTTTCTGAATGAAGTCTCTACTCTCCCATTCTTGACCTCTCCCTTCATTTTTTAGTCCATCTTTAATAGCATTCCTTGTTATTTTCGTACTGGGTTAGGCAAGCCCTTGAATACTCAATGGAAATTAGGCCATTGTGAGGTGAGTCTGAAGCTTTCGCCAAGTTACGGATTATCTTCATGTCCCCAGTGGCAGCCGGCACAGGTAAACGCGGTGAACGGTGCGGAGGTGGGAGGGGGGAAGTCGACAGATGACGGAATAGGTATAATTAAATAAATAAATAATACCTATTCCGTCACCTGTTGGCTTCCCCCCCCACTGTGCCCTGCCCTGCCTCACTTCCTCACCACGTTTACCTGAGCTGGCCGCCGCTGCACGTCCCTGAATTTTTGTCTTTTCACTGGTGTGCAGGGGTTGTCACACATGAATTGTGGCATCAGCAGGACCCGATGCCTAGGAAGCTGCACCAAGTAAAGACTAACTGTGTACTGACAGTTACCTACTCCAAAACCTGCAGTTTTTCCAAAAGACTCCCTGTGAAGAAGGCTATACCTGGCTAATGAGCCATATCTAGGGTGAAATCGTTCCTGGGTTGCTTGTGTTGTGGTTTAGAGAGGACCTGTTGGGGCTGGACTGTTCCCATTGAAGCAAGGTCAACACTGGGTTACATATGGCTGGGTGCAAACTGAGGTGGCATGGTGTGCAAAATAACGATGGACTGAGATGCAGCCTGAGCGATCACCAGTAGCTGAAATTAATTTAAGCATTATATCCATTACTTTTGGTATACTTCAGTGTGTCGCCCTAAGTGGCCCTTTTACAACGGATCACTGGAACCAAGCTATACTGGAAGATGGCCCCTAACTAGGGCGTACCCATTTCTGGGTTGCTTGTCTTCCATTTCAGGAAGGACCTGGCCTGACAGTTTGGGCTGCACTGTTCCCATTGGAGAAGGGCCAAGACTGATTTGCATTTGGCTCAGTCCAAACTGAGGTGGCACGGTGTGTAAAATAACAATGGACTGGCAAGTGGTTGTCAGTGGCTAAGATTAATTAAAGAATTTCATTTATCATTTTTTGTATACTTTAGAGCCGTCTGAGAGGCACTTTTGGTTCCTCCCTCCATCCAGCCTCAGCCACGGCCTAAATAAATAAAAATAAAAGCTTACTGAAGCTGCTGCCAATGTACTTGGGTGTTTTCAAAATTCATAATGAGCATTTACTGCCCAGACCCTCCAAGAATGAGCTGGAAACCCACTGCATGAACAGGGTTTCCAGTTTGTTCTCCTTTTCACAATGTGATATGTCTATTGTCCAGGTGACAATTCGAATGAATCCGGAATTGCATGACTTTCTGACACCGTCTGCATTGACAGATCTGTTACTTACACTAGCCTTTTCTCTATCTCTGTTTTGTGATCAGTAGAAGACATCAATTTATGTGGGTATGTGAGCAAAATACATCTTCCAGATCACAGAGGTCTGTTTAAAATTTGTGTTTTGTGTCAATTGGCATCCCCTTGTCTCCAACACTTGCTACATGGCACACCTTTTGTCTTGTCCAGAAGAAGGCGTCAGTGAACCCTTCTTTTATTTTGTTTGTAATCCTTTCTGGAAGAAAAAAGGTTCAAATGATTAAATCTCCTAATATGAAACATAACACATTCATCCACAGTTTACAAAGACACTGGAACGTTTTTAATTTCACTTAGAAACAATTTTCCTTCCAAAGATGTGCCTATGTTTTGTAAAAAAGTAAAACCCGGAATGTGGATGACTACAAAGAATCCAAAACATTGAAAAAAGGTGGCTCAGAGACCTTTATCCATGGAACACATAACATTGCTCCTCCAAACACTTTGCTGGCACCAATTGGCCAAGCTCTTCCTTCAAGCCACAGTACACTGATTTGCATATAGCTGGGTCTGAACTGGGGTGGCGGAATGAGCTAAAGAATGATGATAGATTCTACACAGATCTGTGACTGGAGGTGAGTGTCTGAAAAGTTTCAGCGCTCCGTCCATCATCTCCTTGTGTTTGCTGTGTTCGCCCTAAGTTGGCAGAGTATGCCCAGACGTGGTTCACTTGCTCACTTTGCCTCTAAATTCAAGCTAGCTTGGCTGATGAGGGATGTTACCCCGAAACCGGTAACAGGAGGCCTGTTTCCAGTCCAGAGAAGACCTGGCTTAGCAGTTGGGCTGGACAGTTCCCATGAGGCACAGGGTCAAGTCTGATTTGCATATATCTGGGTCTGAACTGAGGTGGCGAAGTGTCGCTAAAGAATGATGATGGATTCAACATAGATCTGTGACTGAGGGTGAGTGTCTGAAAAGTTTCAGCGCTCCGTCCATCATCTCCTTGTTTTCACAAGGCCATGCACTGCAACGGCCCATTGCTCATCCAAACAACACCCCAAAGATACTTGCTGAACAGAACCCTACATTCTAGAATAACATTTGAGCTGATCAATACCACTGACCAGAAGAAATGCATTGGAGACTCATACATCTCCTTATCAGCTGCAAAATTATTAATTGTCTCCCAACAAAGTCAAGAAATATCCAAGATTACTTGTAAGGTAGCCAAACAAATGATGCAGAATCACACCGATCAATTAACACCCTACCACCAACACTTGCAAATTGTGGACATCAGTTGATATAGAACCATACAACTGGAACTAAGTCCCCCCTCAAGGATGGTTGGTATCGTCACATGCACAAATATCTCTCCCTCTACTCTATAACATTCCACACACAAGCACAATTACATGATCTCAGCAACAGAAGAAGTGTATTCTGGTACTCATTAAGCAAAACACCTATACTCTTTCTGCATAAGCCACAAGCATATCCCACCCACGTCCAGACACAGCAATAAATGTAAGTAGACCTCTTAAGTGCTAGTCCTGACTCCTCTCACTCCAGTACTCAATGAAGAGCAGCCACTATTGTCAAGGTGCGAGCCTCAGTCTGGCCATCATGCATGAGATCAGAACCTTCCCCACAAAGACCACGCTGCCAGGGTCAGACTGGGACAAAAGTGGGACTGAGCACCAAAATAAAAGTGGCCTCCATTAGCGAAGCATATAGCTAAAACATGTTATATCAGGGAAATCAACAGTAAAAACAGGCCCACCAGTTGATAAAACCTGCCCAAAACTGCTACAAAACTGGCCCAAAAAGTGACCTATCAAACCAGCCCAAAAGGGCACTGCCTGATTGCCCTATAGGCCAGTCCGACCTTGCACACTGACACTATAGATTCTTCCAATCAAGCACTGCCAATGGTGTAACATACAACCTTCATGAACTTCAATGCCGCATCGGGGTATGAAACAAATACATAGATTTTGTCCTGTAGTTTGCATGCAAGTACAGAACATAAAACCTGTAATCTTCCAGAAGTACTTGCAGGTTTGGTCTTTCAGTGAGATCCCTTTTCCCTGTATCTTTGCTGCTCCAGAAACCTTTCACCCATTAGTCCACAGACAGCATTCAATTTGAAGAAATTGACAGGAAAGATCTCAGTTAATGAGTCCATGCAATCGCTGTAAAATTAATTTTGTAGCCAAACCCTTGCCTCACCTGGATATGGAAAAAATTGCCATCCACTGAATGCAAGGAAAAATGAAGATTGAAAGCACTTTGGGAATAATACTTCACCTTGCATGGAAATATACATATTCAAACATTCATGCACAACGTGACAAGTCACGGCAATGGTAACTATCCGTGTAATTAAGGGTCAGATCAATGCACTGGTCAGTCACAGTGGTTTATCACGAAACAGAAGTCAAGAAAACCGAATTGCACATATATGTCTCCTCAATATTTACTACAAAACATATCATCAAGGTAAGTATACATTTTCGAGTATAGATGTACTATTATTAAATCCACATCTACTGACCTGGAAGATAAATTGTCGTAGATACTGAGTGGTCGATGTAAGTGCGGGTTGATTTTGAAAGAACACCTTCACTCTCTGTAAATGGGCTCAGGGTTGTGACATATGCCACCCCTTCCTACATGCATTTAAGCATGCTCATATGAGTTTATGTGACGTCACTCATCATTGCAACTCCCGTGTATGCTCGTATGCTAACAGTAGCAGAATCCTTCTCACACTTGCACACTGAATTGCTGTTTCATTGTGACACCTGTGCACTGATCTACACCTGTGCACAAGCAGAATTGTCTTCAAGGTCATTAACTCATATTTCAAGGGCATCCACTCAGCTTCAAATTAACTCGTTCTCTCACACCACACATATGCGCTCAGATTTGCATGTGCACATTTGTTTTACATTCACACTATAGGACATCCAGCTGCCTGTGCTATAAATCCTCAGGTTCTTCCTCTTTTTAAAAAAAAACATTTTGGTGTCTCTATTGAGTAGTGGCACCTTTGTATTTTTCACAGCCTTCCCCTGTTCTGGTGCCTACTCTATAGTGCAGCCACACTAGTACCAGGAGCGAGGAGTCTGCGAGCATGTCATAGCCCTGTCATGTGATGCACAAGCAGTTTCTGCCCTAAATCCTATAGTGCAAAGCTTCCATTATAGGAACACATCTGCAGCCCAGCAATACAACCTGTAAACTTGGACGGAATCCCAGTAACTTTAAATGGCGAGACAACGTGTTAAACTGTGTGCCCACAGCAAGAATCCAACTCCAGGACTCCAGGATTAAAGTCAAAGCCATTACTTCAGGAGTGCAAACTTCACTTGTATTTCCCTAATCGTGGCAGTATATGCCTGTGTCAGCTTTGCATTACAGCTCAATCTCACATTCAAACGTATTAGTCTGGACTGGCATTCTTATACGTGTTTTTTAAAACCGAGTTTTGAGAGCTGATGAAATGTAATCCTTTAACCAGCCTCCAGAGTTATGAGAATGGACCAGTCTGAGAGGCTATTATTGCATGCCAGCCTGTTCCCCTTGAAGCAGCTTCCGACAGGCCATTCTTGCATTCGCTTAAAGGAAAGGTACTGATTTTTTAATGGGGCAGGACTGGTGAAGCTCTTTGTGTGCAAGTCTGGCATCAGTGGCAGATTTATTAAAATGGAGGCTATCTTCAGCAGAGGGATGAATAGCCAATCCGTGACAGTACAGTGTCAGCTACCTTTAGCAGTCCCAGGAAGAGGCCAGGGAGAAGGCATTTTGGGAGCAGTGGCTGTGGCGCGAAGATTGAATTCCTGTTAAAAGGATGAAAATAGCATTCAGCGTTCTAGTTTGTCATCATCAGGCCACCATTCATCCATGGGTGAATGGAAACTTGCCAACATTCAGCACTTTTTATGATTATTCCGCCAGCATCTTATTGAGGATGCCATGAGTGCAGGTGTGTCACTTTCATACTTAGACCCCCAGCTGGCCTGCTGCTAACAATCATTGTACACAGATGTGGCAGGCCAGTGTGAGGGTAATAGGGTGTGCAAACGGGAAAGGGAAGGGTGTCTGTGAATGGATAATTCAGCAGGACATGGGATAACATTTTAAGTGATTATATTAGTGTTACTAACATGGTAGAAAAAGTATATCAGAAAAACAGAAGAAAATTACCCCCATTCATTTTTTACGTGGACCACTTGAGTGCCAATTATATTTTGTGCCATCCTAGGGCAAGACTCTGATTAGGTGCATGGACACTGCACTCAAATCTCAGAGAGTGACCTTGCTGGTCTGCTAATATGGATACGCCTGTCATATCGTAATTTAGGGTACAGTCGTTTTGCAATACCCTTTGGAAAAATCCATGCAGTATGAAATGAAATTAAATAAAGGTTTTGTAAAGCGCGTGTATGCCGAGGCGTCTTAGCACGGAGCTGTCATATCCTGGTCAGAGGAGGTGGGCTGAGGTTTAGAATTGGGCACGAACAACAGAGTTTTCAGCGCCTTTCTGAACAATCGTCTGTTGGTTTGGCATCTCAAAGTAAAAGGCAGAGTATTCCAAAGTTTAGGGGCCAGATGGAAGAAGCTTCTTCCACCCGATTTTACGGTCTTCACCCTGGGAATGACCAACAAAGAGGCAGTCGATGATCCGGGGCTGCGTTGTGGAATGTACCATCTAATTCGATTGTTGAAATACACATGTCCTGTCCCGTAAAGGGTCTTGTGGACAATGCACATGGACTTACAATCAATAGGACCTTACTCCCCATTCAGAGTGTGTGGTAAGATTGTGTAAAGCATGGATGGTATCCATGTTTTAGGGATGCATGCTGTTGTGAGTCTCGCTACACTACCCGGTTTGTGGGCATCCTGTTGACCAAATAAGGAGTTGTTTTGCTCCTGTCTGATTAGGGCTGGAATACAATTCAGTTTTCCTCACTTTATCTACGAACAGCTTATTGCTGCATTCGAGTCCTGTCGAATTTCACTTTATGGAACCAGTACTGATCTCCCAGCCAGTCCTTGCAAAAGCTACAGACTAAAGGACTGCACACTCATGAAGAATAGTTTCATGAAATGTGGCTGAATGTTGACTGATCCCTCCAGCTGAGATCCACCTAGAAAGAAGCTTTACCATGACCTTGGCAAAGAGTGCCTGCTTGCCTTAAGTGCTTGTCTACAGACCAGAATGATCGTACAGCACAAATAGGGTATTAGATTGAACCCACGTTCAGCCTGTGGAAATTTAGCTTGCAAACTGAACATTATCTGCGCCATCTTGTCTCTCCCCAGCGCGACACACAGGAAAGCACACGGCAGCCATTTTAGGCACCCTGGTCTCTCCCTGCTCATTGCCGATCGCCAGCGCGTTCCCCTGGCGCTGCAAGCCTCCCCCGCGCGCCGGCCACCCCCGCTCTCTCATACACGGGCCATAAACCCTCTCCTTCTGCGCGACCATGCCATAGAACCACATCCCACGCCTGACCGACATCCCATACATGGTCCTGCATCTCTTTGATAACCCCCTTCCTCCGCGCCCCATTGTCCGAACCGATCCCAGGCCATCACCTAGCCCTGCGGATGCAGTTTATTACACCTACTGTAAGGGAAACACCCCACATCAAAGGGATTACAGTAGATCAAAGCCCCTACCCCCTGAGACCCGGCCGGTCACACACATCCCCGGGGATTGGCGGAATGTCCAGCTGTGTGATAGCCATCTCCTACTGTGGATGGGGTGGGGACTTCCACTGTAGATATGTGTGGGAACGAGCTCGAAGTGGGGATTCCGAGGATGTTCTTTCATGTTCCAAAATAATCTCAAGAATGTGCCATGTATGATAAACCTGCAATAAAGTCATAAACCTGTGTATAAGAGGCCAGGCCACAGAGATGCAGTTAGAGCACCTCGTGACGATACCTTGCTGTCTGATCTGATGTGTTCTGCTCCGACGGAATAAAAACTTTGTTTCCTGCCTTCCAGTCTCCGGCGCCTGCCTCTTTCATTGGTAAATTATCGAATGGTATGAGAGGCGATTACCGCCGGGCAATACTTGAAGGGTTATCGACTGAAACTGCCGCTACCATTTAACAATTGGCGTCCCAAGCGTGGGGCCCATCAGAGACACGTGGATCCAGTGGGAGAGGTCCTGACGACAGAGTGAACGACTGCAACGATCGGGAGAGCTCCTGCCCAATAGACCCTCGTCTGGCAGCCGATCATCCGAACTTCACTGGTTCCGAGCAGACCTCTCTCGAGTGATCTACGGTCCTGACTGGGAACCATCAGGAGTGCCGCGGCAAATACGGAGAGTAGAGGACGATCGGGCGCTGGAGGCGGAAGACGAGAAACTGTCCACGCCGTCCGGGTAAGGTCGTGATACACGACAAATTGCGAAATAATTGATTGATTGTTTGAAGTTTTGAAATACTAGTATTGCTCATTGATTGTTCTCTTTGAGATATTCGCTGTCTACAAACGGGGAGGAGTAGAAATACTCTCTCTCTCTCCCTTTGCAGATAGTGAAGGGTAGGTAACGCAGACTTTTGTCCCCGTTGAAACCCGTCGTGCCTATCTTTATCTCCCCATTGATTGATTGATTGATTGTCCGAACACTAGTTGTTCTATATTGGTTCTTTGGAGGTATTCTCTGCTTACAAATAACGAGGAATAGAGATATTCTGTCTAGTCTTTGCAAGCAGTGAAAAGATAGGTAGTGCTGACTTTTGTCCCCGTTGAAACCCGTCATGCCTATCTTCTCCCCACTGATTGGTAGTTGGTTCTGCCCGGACCGCTTATTAGAGGTGGACCATCCGGCTCCACTGGAAGGCACCCCTAATAAGGACATGTTCACTAAATATGGACTAGTCGCCGTAGCTTATAGCAAGCTATGGCATAAATATACAAGGAAGGACCCCGAGAGTCAGTGGCCACTGATGGGATCCTTCGACGACCATAAGATAGAAATGCTAGAAATAGCTCTGCGTAGTAATAAAACGACGCCTACTATGCTCGACAGTATCGGCATGTGGCGCAAAGAAGCAACGCAACGGAAAAAGAGGGAAGAAGTAAAAGCAGAAAAGGAATTACGAAAGGCAGCTCACCTTGCCGCTAGAAAGTTAGAAGAAGAAATAAAGGAGAGAAGGGAAACTAAACTAAGACAGGAGCCCGAAACATCAGGCCAGTACGCTGTTAGGACCCCCTCTATGCTCTACCCTGAGTTGTCCTCTAAGCAACGAACGAATGACGAATTACTATTAGGTCCCCCGATTATTTACATGCCCCCTCCATACGCACCCTCCCAATCGATAGTGCAACACCCACAACCCCTAAACACGAGCGAAAGCAGTACAGGGGCCTCGGTCCTCACGGCCTCCGCGCCGGCCGAGCCTCTTGTACTGAACACAACGTCGGAAGTAACGTTGGATGACCCTGAGATGAGAAAGAAAGATTCCACCAGAATGAATCGACTAACAAAGGATGAACGAGCAGGAATCGACAAGATAGTAAAGACACTGGTGGAGCGTAAGGAAAGTGAGGAGTATATAACAGATGTATATAACTCGTATGCAGACAGCCGCAGACAACACTTTGTCGTACGACTTTGTTATCACGCTCTGAATACATATGAGGATAGGTACCGCGATAAAGGTCCCGAAGGCTTAGCGGCCCTATATAGGAAGGTAGACATTGGGGAAGAAGGAGAGGGCGATGTGATGAACCTCTTCACTCGTACACTCGAGGTCTATCGACACCTTAAGGAACACGGACAGACAACCAAAGCAGAAACCCCCATAGCGACTAAGCCCCAGGAAGGAAGGACTGATACCATGATGCCCATCAAAGAGGCCGCCCCCTACTGGGTCCCCCCACGAGGTCAGGGAACACATGACGACATCAACCACCAAGATGCGAAGGGGAAGGTTGTATATAATTGGGTCTACCAGCCATGGGACCGACAAGATATTTTGACCTTTAGAAAAACTCTACCCGACTTAAGAAAGAACCCGACTGCCTTCTACACCGAACTGGGTACAGCCTTAGGTTCAACAATAATGACTTTAGCAGATATCGACTTGTTCTTCGGGCTATGTCTGCCGGCTGATGTGTGGAAACAAATCCGGAAAGTTGACCATGCTGAGCCGTTTGGATATACCTGGGTACAACTCGATACCATAGATAAACAGCGAGAACCGGGACAGAAACCCCTGAAAGCCATATTGGAGCTCCCAGACAAGATTGTACAGAAGTTGAAGACTCTAATCCCAGAAAGAAAAGTAGACTGGTCGATAGTGACGGCTGGTCGCCAGAAACCCCAGGAGGATGTGTCTGAATACTTCTCCCGATTCGAGACTGTGTTTTCTGATTATAGTGGCCAGGACATGACCACTGCAACCGGACATCACCTCTTTGTCCAGAATTATGTGAAAGGTCTGTCACAAGAAGTCTCCCAGAAGCTACAGACCAGCGAGAGTAGTTGGGCAGCCTCCAAACCCGCAGCAATCCTCCAGATGGCCCAATACTACGAAAACCAAAAGAATGAGAACGATAGGGCGTCAGAGAGGAAGAAAAAGGAACTGAAGGAGAGGGTAATGATAGCTCAGTTGCAAGGGGTGACTATAGGAAGGGAACCACCGAAAGGGAATTACCAACCAACCGCCCCTAGAAAGCTACCCCCTAGAGACCATGCACCTGCACCCTACAACGGATGGAGAGACTTAGATGGGAACCAATGTGCGTTCTGTAGAGGGTTCGGACACTGGAAATCCCAGTGCCCGGTCCTTCTGGAATTGAACAAAAATAGGGACCCTAGAGACACGGCATATGACCCCAGAAATAGAGGACAGGGACGAGGGTACACGAACGACGCCATCAACGACAGGCCAGGCAGACCAAACACCTTTGATCGCCCCCGGCAAAACCAGTGTCAGCAGTCCGACTACGAAAGCACCCATGACTTCGCATAGGACCGCCAGGGGCAAGGGAGGGATCCAGTCGAACTCCGTGTTGACCAGCAAGGTCCTTACGTCACCGCTAAGGTCTTGGGCACAAAATGCCCATTCCTGGTAGATACTGGGGCGACACGTAGTGCATTATCTAAACGACTGATTCCTAGGGCACCCTTGTCTGGCTCACACGTAACCTCAATAGGCTTCGATGGAACGCCCTCCACTATCCCCTTATCAGCACCAATAATAATAATAATAATAAAGGGGTTTGTAGAGCGCATGGTGACGCCTACCGGCGTATCCCCGCGCTGAGGAATAGAGTCAATCTCCTTTGACGTAGAAGATAACGCCACTGACACGACCTTTCTGCTCTCCTCCAACACCCCCGATGCTATTATGGGACTTGATTTGCTAAAACATTTTCGAGCTACCATCAGATGCTCCCCAGACGGAGTTCGAGTCATCCTGCACGATAACCCAGATCTGTTCAAACCCTGTCACACACGGCGTATGCTCTCTATAACCGATGCTGACCTATCCCTACTCGACACATTACCGTCACACCTATGGGCTAAAACTGACTCAGATGTAGGGCGCATGGTGATCGACCCAGTACACATAACCGTCCGACCGGACGCAGTGCTCCCAAAGCTTCCACAGTATCGGATATCGCCCGAAGGCGAGAAGGCATTGGTGGAAATCATCGAGTCCCTAGTCGATGCAGGAGTGGTAGAAGAAGTAGTCAGTAATGTTTGCAACAGCTCTATCCTACCCATTGTAAAGAAGCAAGGCGAGGGAGATGAGAAAGCATACCGCTTTATTGTTGACTTACGAGAAGTTAACAAAGTAGTCATACCTCAGTACCCCGTGGTCTCAGACATCACCACCATCCTCACCCTGATTCCATCCACTGCCACCACCTTTACCGTTATTGATCTCAAGAACGCATTCTTTTCCATCCCCATCCACCCAGACAGCCGCTACCTGTTCGGCTTCACTTTAAAAGCCCGTTCGTACAGATTCTGTAGGGCACCCCAAGGCTACACTGAGAGTCCCAGCATTTATAGCCAAGCCCTCAAGAGGCAACTAGGTGCAGTCCAACTACCCGATGGAGTGGTGTTAATACAGTACGTCGATGACATTCTTTTGGCGGCCGACACCACTCCACTTGCCGTCACAGCCACCATTCACCTCCTCCACTTCCTCGCGGAGAACGGTCACAAGGTCTCCAGGAAGAAATTGCAATTCTGCCAACCCCAAGTAACATATCTAGGCCACCTACTATCCAAAGACGGGAGAACACTTACCCCTGACCGAATTCAGACCATCCTAGAAACCCCTGTTCCCAAAACTCAGAAGCAAGTGCGGTCCCTAGTAGGCCTCACCTCCTTTTGTCGACAATGGTTGCCAAACTTCAGTCTCATCGTAAAACCTCTGCTCTCCCTGCTGGCTAAAGATGTCCCCTTCCCCCTCCCCTGGACACCCGAATGCCAATCCTCCTTCAAAGAATTACGAGATGCCCTCTGCTCGGCCCCAGTCCTAGGAACCCCAGACAACTCTATCCCTTTCATCCCTTCACCTTTTTCTGTCCATGGTTCCTGCCTCGCCTGGCTAATCCTCCTGCAAGAAAGCTACAAGGACAATGCCACTTCCGGCAGAACCATGTCACACTTCTACCATGGGTTCTGGCTGAACAAAACCGGAAGAACTTCTGCCCTCTTCTGCCCTCTGAGATCGAACACTTCCTTTCACATGGACATCCCTGCCAATGAACGAGTTGAAATGCAAGTGTTCAACAACCCAGCCAGACCCACCTTCTCTTACCTCCGGAAACGGACGGCCGCCACCCTAACAGTGGCCCTGTCCGTCATCAACATCACTGGATTTGTGTGCCTCGAAGGTCTGGGGGCGCAGCTGGTGGGCCACAGCTCCTGCCTCATCACCCGAACATTGGACTCAGTTGATCCACCCTCCTTTGTTGCCTCCCCGAATATGTACTTCGTCTGTGGTACTAAGGCCTACACCTGGCTTCTGAAAGGTTGGGGAGGCACCTGCTACATCGCCTTTGTCCTTCCTCCGACATATGTGGCTCCAGCAAACCATCACCGACAGAAACGTGCCAAAGACATTGTGCAAGCCGACTCCACCGGGGCACAGTTCATGGACGCAGTAAAAGGTCTTGTTCCACTTTGGGGTCCAATGGCAAACAACCGTGCCATCCGCCACTTAACCCAGGCAGTCGAAACTGCGATGAACATTACGGCTGGCGCCCTCGCCAACAACACCGCCGAGCTCCAGGCCGTCCGCCTAGTGGCCCTTCAGAACCGCCTCGTTCTAGATGTGGTTCTGGCTGATCGTGGAGGAGCATGCCGCATCATTGGGTCCAGCTGTTGTACCTACGTACCGGATAACTCACCCTCAGTCTACAAAGCAATTGAACACCTCCACAGACTTTCCGCAGAGGTTCATCAGGAGCAAGAAGAATGGTCACTGGGTAGTTGGTTTTGGGACACTATTAGAAATTGGGGATGGAGGCTGTTCTCATTTATCCTAATACCAATTGTGATACTATGTGGATGCTGCTTGGGGATTCAGTGTCTGCCACCTTTATGCTCGCTTTTTATGAACTGCATCTGCCCTAAGACTTTGAACTTTGAAGCGGAACGAATGAAAGCTCTGTATGAGATGGAAGTTCGTAGTATTATGGGGATAGATCCAAACTAGACAAGCTGGCGAGATATGTTAAAAGGGAGGACTGTGGAAATTTAGCTTGCAAACTGAACATTATCTGCGCCATCTTGTCTCTCCCCAGCGCGACACACAGGAATGCACACGGCAGCCATTTTAGGCACCCTGGTCTCTCCCTGCTCCTTGCCGATCGCCAGCGCGTTCCCCTGGCGCTGCAAGCATCCCCCGCGCGCCGGCCACCCCCGCTCTCTCATACACGGGCCATAAACCCTCTCCTTCTGCGCGACCCTGCCATAGAACCACATCCCACGCCTGACCGACATCCCATACATGGTCCTGCATCTCTTTGATAACCCCCTTCCTCCGCGCCCCATTGTCCGAACCGATCCCAGGCCATCACCTAGCCCTGCGGATGCAGTTTATTACCCCTACTGTAAGGGAAACACCCCACATCAAAGGGATTACAGTAGATCAAAGCCCCTACCCCCTGAGACCCGGCCGGTCACAAACATCCCCGGGGATTGGCGGAATGTCCAGCTGTGTGATAGCCATCTCCTACTGTGGATGGCGTGGGGACTTCCACTGTAGATATGTGTGGGAACGAGCTCGAAGTGGGGATTCCAAGGATGTTCTTTCATGTTCCAAAATAATCTCAAGAATGTGCCATGTATGATAAACCTGCAATAAAGTCATAAACCTGTGTATAAGAGGCCAGGCCTCAGAGATGCAGTTAGAGCACCTCTTGACGATACCTTGCTGTCTGATCTGATGTGTTCTGCTCCGACGGAATAAAAACTTTGTTTCCTGCCTTCCAGTCTCCGGCGCCTGCCTCTTTCATTGGTAAATTATCGAATGGTATGAGAGGCGATTACCGCCGGGCAATACTTGAAGGGTTATCGACTGAAACTGCCGCTACCATTTAACAAGCCTGACCATCTCTCGGGGCAGAGATGTTGCCCTATGTTTCGTACCCCTATGGGCCATTGTAGAAACTAACCAGGATGAAAATGAGGAGGATGTCAAATGTCCCTAGCCAGGGCTTAATGTGTAAAGAAGTAAGTGGCAGGGCTCTTCTCAAGAGGCTACTGCCCATTGTACCACCCATTTCCCCTGCCAGCTCTGCCAATGCCAGGACCAGCACAACTACCAACCATCACAAACCTAAATCTATAAGAATGGCTTCGGGGGCAAGTATTATTCATTTTTTAATGTATAATGAATTATTATAAACTGTTGTGCTCACCTCAAAATTACACAAATAGCACCACCTTGGGGCTGACTATCATAAGTGCTGGTGTTGAGAAGAATATATGACGATACAACGCATTCCATTACAACGCGGTATGTTACATCGCGTTTTTACAATGCAAGACTTGAGCTGGAGGGCGCTGGACTTAGGAATAGTATGATTTACTATTCCAACTCCAGTCTACGTACAGTAGGGAAGGTGTTGGAATAGTAAATCATACTATTCCTTAGGTCAGAGCGCCATCCAGCGCAAGTCACTGTAACGACTGGCGTTGCGATGACCGCGATCTAAAGGCATTGCGATGCAATGCCCGCGTTGTAATGGATGACTCCCGTTGAGAATAAAGTGCTGATGTCACACACTAGCAAACACAGGTTCAAATTAAGCACTGTCCTAGCCAGAAATGCATATATTTACTTTAAAAAAACAAAATATTGCATGGGCCCTAACTCCTTGTGCTAGAGCATACTCCTTCTCCCCAATTGACAAGTGACCCAGGGCTTCAATCTCCTCGCCCCAGTGATTTGAGAGAGTTTGCTACATTTACGAGAAACTGACACTTCATGTCATAATTATGTCTTACCACAGTAAATCCGGCCTAGTGACTCTCTACATCATAGTGGAGAACTGCAACAATTTAGCCGAGACACAAAGCCTGAGAGCTTCACATATATTTTAGAGTCAAGAAATTAGAAGCTTTGGAAAGGATGGCAGATAGACGAACCTAGCACTCTTCATATGGTAGGCAGAAGATGCAATCTTTGTTATGTTATATCATGCTATGGTTTTGCTATTTGGGTCATACCTTGAGAACCAGAAGTGGAGAGATACTAGTTCCCACCAGATATCTATAGATAAAGTCTCATAGTAGAATCAACTCAAGTCCTACAACCGTGAGTTTGTAATATATCCTTCCACTTGCTCTGTACCTCTCTTCTCCCTTCTATTATGTAACTCACTTCAACCTATCTCTCATAGGCAGTTGGTATAGTCCAGGAAACTGTATCTGCAATGGAGATATGTAACCCTGCCGCTTAGAGCCTTTACGACTAGGTGGTCTACCTCTCCTCCAATGAATTGTCCCGGGTGCAATTGTGATAATGAAAATTAACTTCATGTTTTATTTTTTTGCCCGGCTTATAGCAAGCCTAGACGGTATTGGCTCGTACCTCTGTGTAAAAATCTGGGGTTCGCTCATTGCATGTATGCATTCCGAATACTCAAATCAGATGTGACGAGATCTACTGTATTCGCTGTTTCAAAATTCCTGGCTGCTATGTGGTTCAAGCGACGAGTACTACTGAAAACTGCATAAATCGTTAAACTGGATGTACAGTTTCTTTTCCACATTTTTAACTGTTTTTAATATTATAACTAGTTTTGGGGTTTATTTTATATATGTTCTCTTTTATGGCTATTATGCCGAAATAAAGATTTTACAGCAGCAGGTATAGTCCTCTGTAGTCACTTGACATGTTGAGGTGAGGCAGTTGTGTTGAGGAGATTCTTCCTGATAGGAGAGTGGTGGAGGCGTCATGCTTTCACTGAATAAAGCAATTGCCTCCTACAAGTGTTTGCCTTTTCTTCACTAGGTCAGGAAGAACTGAAGGCATGTTCTTGTGAAAACACCCTTAGTGTCTGAGTCTCACATGTGGTGTTTCCATCTGAGTTGCACAGAAAACAGGAGATCCACAATAATTCTCAAATACCAGATCAGCAAAAAAATCCTTTCTCTTAGGAAGAGAGAGTGAAAAGCAACTCACTGCATATCTTCTGTATGCCTGATTATACATATCCATGTCAATCCCATCTCTTTCGTGCTCTGCTGCATTACTCCATCCAAGGGTGACCACCGTCTGTAAATTTCACAGACCGTCTGTCATTTGGGCCTCTTGTCCATGGTTCCTGATGAACTCTTTCACAGACGCCTTTTGTCAGTAATTCTGGAAGAAGCCTCAGAGTTCCGTAACTCTCCCTATATGGGCCTGCAGCAGCCCTTCCCCGACCCAGAACAGACTGCAATCATCCCATTACCATTCTAATTGCTGGCAATTATCACATGCAGAATGATAATGGGCCTCCCTGCACAGTTACAGCATTTGCCAGGCATCCTTCTGTCCCAGCCCAAGGCATGGCATTCTGTTTTTGTTCAGGGGCTGGTGTCATCTCACCAGGGGCCAAGCTCTGAGGAGGTGGGGGTTGCATTTTGGCACTTCTTACAGGGTTAAATGTACATACTTCAGATCCCTTGTGTGCCAGCAATATGTAGGCTAAAAACAATGGTTTAACTCTGGTGATAAGTATATCTATATGAGAGATCTGAGTCTTGTCTTGGTTCAGTTTTGGCTCATCATAAAGTAGCACAGTGGGATAGTGTGCGTCCGGAGAAGCACAGTGTGTAATATGTAGATAAAAGATTTTTTTTTTAAGTAGACAGCTCAGTGGGTTAATATTTTTGTCACAGGGACCCTTTTTTAATTGCATTCATAAAATACAATCCTAATATGGCACAGTGAGCTATAAACCTAAATGAAATAGCAGCATGGAATGGCAAGTCATGGGTTTACAGCCTTAATTTTTGTTCTCTAATCTTTTATGATTCTAAGGTTGATAAATAGGGTTTGTTTGGACAATAATAATAGCTTATTAGTAAACACAACCCCAACCATTATGTTATGTTTAAAATCCTGGGTTTGCACTTCTCCAGACTAGTCAGTCTTAACATAAAATACTTACCAATATGGATGACGTGATTCCTACATGATGTAGTCCTCATTATCTTAAGCAGGGCCACTAGGTTTATGTGTCGGGGGGGCAAATTATGAGGCAGGGTTCAGTAGATTATGCAGCAAGAAAAGGAAAATTATGTGGCATAATGCAGCACATTTTGTAATAGCAGTCCTTAATTATTGTGTCATTTTTAAACTTGTTAACACTGTCTGGGCATAGGTTGCACCTCATTAGTACCAGTTTTAACATCCAGATATAGCAATAAGCAACAGAAAGGTGACCAGTCACACCCTGAAAAGGGCCTTCCACTGCGTAGAAACATGTGTTGCTGCGTTTAGTAACTTTTGAAATATTTGAGCTAAAATCAGCAGAATATGCAGCAGATGATGGATTATATGGCAAATGCAGCAAATCTATGACTATGCAAAAATCACAGCGGCCGGACAATTGAATAATTCTAGAGGCCCTGGTCTCAATGGTCTCAATTAACATTTCCTTTACATTGGCTTACACACTCATACACGCCATTGTGTCTGTATTATATGTGGATCATTACCTCTCTCTTTCTCTCCTTGTTCCCACTCCAAGAGCCCTCAAACTATGCCTCAATCTCCTCACAACTTTGTCTAATCTTTACATGTGCTGCAATAGTATGCTCATGTCCCCTTAGCAAACAAACGGCTGAGAATATTATACTGACGGCCAGTGCTTTGGTTGAATTAAGTTAGCTCTGTCAGTCTTAAAAGATATGTGACTTGATCTCTATATTGCAGTTCCAGTCTCACTTTTTTTTAAATATGACGGCTAGCTTGGGGAGGAACCAGGGATCAGAGTACCTTTGTGTACGAGGCTGCAGAAACTCTGCAAGCCATTTTCCTCTAAGATATACCCAACCACTGCCCCAACAGTTTATGTAGAGAAGAGTTTATGCGATGTAAGTGTATTCCTTAATGGATGCAAAAGCACAGGTTTTTAGAAGGTTAAACATGAAGCAGGCTATGAGTCTACCTTTCCTGAACTGCACGGTAAGAAGCTCTCCCTCATTATGTCCACTGTTTGTTAATGTTGCTTTTTCATGGCTCCCCATGCCACCAGCTTTATTTTGCCTGGTGATTCCTGATGATCATTTGGTCAATAGTGTTGCCAGTCTACTCTCATATGGATGGCTGAGTGACCAGGGTGATGTCCAGTTTACATGTTGTCTCATGGCTCACTGTGACTTTACTGGGAAATGGTGTGTTCAAGCTGCTGAATGATAATTCATGGTTTGATCAGGCTAGTATATGAATATTCTCTGTCTGTCCAGGCTACTTTATGAATTTTCCTGGTGTGACTTGGATTCTGTACGAAGGCTTACTTTGCCTAAGTGAGCTGTCTGATGGTGAAATGTGACCAAGCTACTGTATGATGGTTGACAGTGCGGTGTGGCTGCTATTGCATGCCAACTCTGAGCACATTTATGGGTAGGCCACTGCTTGGTTTTCCTTATGTACCAAGTCTTGGTCGAGTTATGCCATAATATGTTTTGAGCTAGCCCAGCCCATTGTATCTTTTAAACTGTACTTTAGTATAGCTTGGAGAGTTCTTGGCGGCTATTTAGGAGGTTATTTGGTGCATATTTGAACTAACATGGATTGCACTTGCAGAAGCAGTATTTAAATTGGCCTAGATTGACTTGGAGCTAGGTAGTTGAGACTAAAATGGATTGTATTGGGCCAGCATCTGGGTAGCTTGGAGCTCAATATTAGTTCTAATACAAAAAAAAGATAAACATAGGTATTTAAGCACATCACTGTTTGGGAGAGTCTCATGAAGGAGCATATGAATTAATAGATAAGCAGTGCTTAATTTGAGCCGGAGGTTTCCAGTGCTCAGCACCGACACTTAATTGGTTTCAGGTGCTCAGCAGCGGCACTTAATTGTCAACACCACACTTATGACAGTCTGTCACATGGTGGCACTGCTCATCTAATTTAGAGAGGAGCAGAACAATAGTTGTTTATGAATACAAGTTACATAAAAAATGACTAATACCTGCTTCCCCAGCCATTCCTTTAGCTTTGGGGACCTGTAATCATCTTAGGGTGAGAGAGATGGTTAGTCGTTATTTTGGTACTGCCATTGGCAGCGATGTCAGGGGCAATGGGTGGTGCAAGCTGCAGTGGCCTCCTGGTCAGGGGCCTGGCACTTATTATTTTACAAATTAAGCACTGTAGGTAAGTGGACGGGCTGGTGTGACAAGAATAAAATGCTATCTGGGTACTGTAATACATAGTGGATTGCTTGAGGTGGGACATAACTGAAGGAGAGAATACTCATGGATGTGTCGTTACTGTTGTTACTGTTGTGTAAGGAGTTAACTGTCTCTGTCCATCTGAGAATGTCCAACCTTCAGTGGTGCATAAGTATGCATCAAATGTAATTGATGAAAGCCCTTTTAAATTCATTGGGATCTGAAAACATACCGTAGTACAGAGATGTCTTAGCCATTCTTATCAAAACAACTTGCAGTGTCTGTGCTAATCTCCCCAGTTATAAACCACTCTACCTTCTCATTCAAATATGATTGTATAATAGGAGGATCTTTACAAAATTTGGAAATAATGTGTTTGAATGTTTGAACTGGATGTATGAGGCACATCAGAAATTCACTCCTCACTTTCTAGTCTGTGGAGGGTAATGCCGCCTTTAGCCTTCACCCTTTCTATGTCAAAAAATTGGATACAGACAATGCCAAAATGTTCCTCGTTAACAGAGTGAATGAGATAATGAGCAGGATAACATCACATATCTCCTTTACGGCACCACCCACAAGAACTCTCTAAATGTACGAACTTCACACCCTTCAACAACTAGCCTACGGCCAAGTGCACAAAGTCTAGCAAACTATCACACATACTACCCAGCCTTATCATGAGTTTGAGTTGAGAAGGTAAATGGGCAATAACGATGCCTTTAAATTTAGTTTTCCGCTTGTCACAAGTGCTATGTGTTCAAGAATAGAGGAGAAATGTCAGGCTGTATCATTTGACAAATTTCTGCTTATTCCTTTAGCATGTGGATTAGTGTTTACAAAATTCTCAAATTTTGCAGTCGAAGATAAAATAGTAAAATGGACTAGTTGACAGTCTTGTTGCGATGGTAAAGACCGTGTAAAAAAAAAGTTGCAATCTGTCAGCTTTTCTGCAACACACAACAACTTTTAAATACTTGTAAATGAACTGTACAAATGTTTCAAAGCATATCATCAATTAGGAAACCATAAATGGACCATTTATTAGCAATTCAGAAGTATACTGGAAACTGAGTTTTTATAGGATCAAAACAATCAAGACACTTTACTTGGTGATGTTCAAATGATACATATTTGCTGAAACCACATTTCCACACATTATTATTTGTGTGCTATATAGTTTTATCTGTAAGATTGCATGTTGGCATTTTGCTTCCATTTGAATGGAAAATATTCTGTATGTCAAAGACAGTGCCTCCTTCTGACCTACAATAATTCCTCAACAACATAGGTAGTTTCTTGTCTGTAGCACACTTCTATGCATCAATGAGAATCTGCAGTTTACAGCTCACAGAAATGAAACAGCCCAATCCGTATATTATTTGCCATATACAGGTAAAATAAGGGCTGATATATGGCTAGGCAGGGCATTATATAGTAATGTCAACTCCCATCTAACCGTTCTGTCCCACAATAATGCCTTAACACTCAGCAGTCTGCAGCCAATTATAGCTCACGCAGGTTGGTTATTAACTCCCTTTTCATGCTTAATGCTTTTACCCTCACACAAGACCAGCCCGCTATGAGTCTTATCCATTACTCAGTACTGTACCAGCCCCTAAACCAGTCATCACCATCACCAGCTGAACAGACATGGAATACCTGAAGCGATCTGACACATTAAGTTGGTCACTCGGAAGACTGAACTCTAGTCCATCACTGCAGGTCCCATTAGCTACATTCTATGCGTGCTGCTTTACATCTCAAAATCGCACTCAGATATGAGATGCTAGTAACGAAGTCCACCCGAGCGATTCTTCCCAACCACTTCTCTCACCAAACATGCCTGCTCAGGACCATCTACTGCAAACAAAATATCAGACTGGACAACCCAGTAGCGGAGCCATATAATTAGATTATGATTGTATGAAATACCACAAAAAGAATTGCACAGTTGCTTAAGGCTGCACGTGTACTGAAAAACTGTGACAACTCAACCCAATATAAACGTATTTTGACATGCACTTATGTTGGTTGTCTATTTACTTACTTATATAATATTGCACGACCTTCTCTGATGTGCCTGTAAAACGTACCTTTTATCCCAAAATTTTGTCCTAAAATTTTAACTTCTGTCCTGAATTTATGTCCTGAATTTTGACCCTTTGTCCTACATTTTTACACTCACCATACTGAATTTCCAGCAATGCCAGTTGGTCACCCTACTCCATCAATTTCTGTTCTATTTACCTCTGATGTATTCTCCCCCTCTATTAAATCTCTCTCTAATCTCATTCCCTCTGTCGTATTCCTTCGGTCTCGTTAGTTTTAAGTCCTTTCCCCATTTTACCACTCCCTCTGTCCTTTTGCCCAATGTCTTTACTTAATAGCTAGAGTTGCCGTCTTTGGAACTGGAGATCCAAGTTTGAATCCTCGCCTCGGCTCAGCATCCTGTGATTCTGGGCAATTCACTATCTCCTCGTGCCTAAAAAAAAGGTGAAAGAGTAAAGTACTCTGGTGCCCATATTAAGCGCTCAAATGCCCTGAGGCCAAGTTCGCCCCATATAAAACTGAAAAAAACGAAAGTAAAAATTCACTTATCCCATCTTAAAGTGTTTGTTTTCTCTATTTGTCCTCCTATCTCCCTGTCTCACCTCACACCGACTAGCATCTTACTCTCCTATCTCGCTCGCTTGACACCATAAGCTTCCTCTATCCCTCTGTTTTCCGCTCTGTCAATCCCTCCTACAGTATGTTCCCCAGCCTCTCTGCCTTCCTTTTGTCTTTCTTTCACTCACAGTATATTTTCCTCTCAGCTTGTCTTCTTGCCCTTCCAACTCATTTGCCCCTCCGCATTCATCTCTCTCCCTCTCGCCTCCTTTCTCTTTCTCCCCTGCTCTCTCCACCCTCTCTGCCTATCTCTTATCCCCCACGTCTCACTCCCTCTGAACCTGACATTCATGCCGACTTCTACTCGTTTTAAAGCAGTTTCTTCCCCGCCAGACTTGTTACTGTTTTTCCCTTAACCTTGAAATTGAATTTCTTCTCCCAAACTATCATTTCCCTGTAAACAGTGTGTTCTCATTGAGATTACAAGGAGAGCGAAGCCTGAGGGAAGGACCCCCAGCTCTCCATCACATCCCAAACTCCATCCTTGCCTGGCCCCTCCCTCTGCACGCCAGCCTCCCGCTGCCCTCGCGCCACCCCTCCCCCTCCCCTCTCTGCCGTCTCACTCTAATAGAATTCTTTCATCATTTCAACAGATTTATTTTACAATAATTTAATTTCATCCTCGGCCCCAGAAAAGACAGATCTACGGCTGATGTGATTGGGGATTCGAGTCAGAACCATAAATTTACTGCTGCCCGAGGATGAAATTTACACATTTCCTACAGACTGGCCGTAATGAGGAACGCGGAAGGAGCGAAATAACGGGGATTCGGGGGCAATGAGGAACATCTAAACGATGGTTAGCCCCAGGGTCCGTGTGCAGATTCCCTCAGACTCCTGCACAGAGGCACTTCAGACTGACTGCCACAGCAGTCCGTGCAATGCTATGTGCCACGTCATCAGCGACACTGAGATCCGATCCAGATCTTTAGCCAATATTTTCAATTGATGCAAACAAGGACTACAAGCCGCAGAAAGCATTCTTTTTTTTTCTTTGCACTTTTATATAGCGCTTACTGGGCCCAAGGGCTTTCAGGCGCAGGGAGATTAAGGGGCATATCAGCAAGGCGAAGCGATAGAATTATAGCCGCTTTTGTGGCCGTTTTCGGCCGAAAAGCGACGATAATTTTATCACCTAATTAGCAAGCTCACACTAACGTGTGAAAACTTGCGTTAGTGTAGGAATTCCTAACGCCCACCTTTGCATCTCTAATGAGATGCAAAGTGGGCGTTCCTGACCTGACATGACAGGAGAAATGTCGCTAAGAGACATTTCTCCTATCATCAAGCCCCACGCTATGAAGCATAGCATCAGGAAAAGTAGCGATAACCCCTGTTATCGCTACTTTCCTTACGCCTGCTTCAGGACTGATTTAGCCATGATATCCTATGGAAGGTGGATCTCATGGCTAAGTTTGTGGGGCCCTATCAACAAGCTAACGCCACATTGCATGAGATTATCGCTGGGTTTCCAGCGATAATCTCACGTTAGGCAGTTAGCGCTAGGATTTGTATCGCTTTTGAGATAAGCGTTGCTAATAGCACGCTATCTCAGCGATAAAAATCCACGCTAGCCGGCAATAATTATCCTAGTGCTAAGTGCGCTAAGCGATAATTATCGCCGGTTGTTGCAGATATGCCCCTTAGTGATTTGTCCAAGATTACCCGTTGTTGAGCGGACGCTGCCAAGACTTGAGCCTGGTTCTCCCAACTCCAAAGTCAACAGCTCTGGCATTAAAGCCACATCCTCTCTCTAACTTAGAGTTGAAAGTTTAGGACTGCAAATTATGTCTTGGTGGCATCGCTGGCTCTGGCGACATCCATCTTGGATTCTTAAAGTCACATGCCGACACCCACAGTCACCCACATTCTTCAGTGTACCACCACAAACTGCTGTGAAGCGTCCTTAAGGCTCCTGTGTGGAGCATCTCACATTCCTGGATATTCTCTTGCAGGGCTCTGCAGCTTCCTGAATGCCTCATGCTGGTTCACACAACTCCTGTGGAGACCCTCCACAAAAACAGAGCTCCCCATTTTACCAGTCTGCTGCACGAGTAAGGCAGCCTGTCTAACTGGTTTCTTTAATTTCTGGGATTTGCTGTCATTTTGGTCTCTTTTGAAAATCAAGACTGGTAGTCCCAACTTGCAAAGAAAATCCAGGAGTCGATGAGCTTCTCATGCATGGACCTTGGAAACTTGAGACTTCGGCAAAAACCAATCCACAGACACCTACTGGCACAAATTGATATTTGTGCGGGGCAACACAAATATCTCTGTAAAAGGACAGATAGGATTAACACCTCACTGTATGTCACCACTGACAATGTTTTCAGTCATGGGTTGTCATGAGGCAATCTAATGTTTTCTGGTTCCTGTGATCTTGAGTAAATTAGATTCTCACACCAAAGGGCAATGACTGGATGTTAAGAGCCCATGATTTTTCAAGTGTCTGTGATGACATGCAGTGAGGTGGCCGCCGTTCCTATAAACTCATCTGCAAGGGATCTGCAGAAAAGAAGAGACCCAGGTTCAGGTTCTGTGACCTTGAAGAACTCCACAGATTCCTATACAGAGGCGGAACAAAGAAAACAATGCAAGAAAGGTAAATAGAAACCCACTGTTTGCCCGTTAGACCTTGCCATGTATAAAGGTTATGAATAGGCAGTGTCATACGAAGGTTCTGCAGGCACTTCCTACTAGACTACTACTATGAATGCAAAAGCTCATTTACAGTAGGGTAGTAACAGACTTTTGGCCAAAGATTAAATGTCCCATCCTCCCATCTATCTACACTTCCACACTGTAAGAAATTGGGGTTATTGGTTAAGTGAGGTGGAAGCTCAACTCAAGCATCAACCACAGTCCTTGAACCACATAGTAACTAAATGTACCTGTGCTTAACCCACAGGTAGCCACTCACAGTTATCTGGTGGAGCTAAACCTGGGGGAAGTTCAGGCCAAAAGTGATGGAGTGCAGGTCAGATACAGGGACCAAGTTAATCCCACTGTATAGTTACCTTCTCAAGTCTGGCAGAAGGAGTTTCGTTTGCATTGGAGGGGGCCACAAGGATGAGGCTTTTGGTGGGTGGAGCGGGTTGAGCATCACGTATAGCTGTTGCTGTAGCATGATGAGGCGGGCATCGCTTGAGGTTCAAATTGGTGGATCATTGCAGATGTTTACAGTAGCCGCAAGAGTAGTCTCCACTGGAGCTTTCATCCTGGGTGATCAATTCTAAATGCAAAGAGGTCACTCCACAGTTCCGAGGTCTCGGAGTTGAAACTTCAGGATTTTCATTGTTTCTTGATGAGGAGCTCCCACTCATGCCAGCCACATTTCCAGGACCTGGAGGCACCTCTTGGGGGCCAGGACACACTCCAGTAGGGGCCAGCGGAAGGAATCAGGCAGGTCCATGCAGGCCCAGATGGTGGTGTTCAGCTGGGCATTTGCAGGAAGGGCCTCGGGAAGCTTATTGTGTCCCTGTAGGTTACACCAGAGGTCAGCTAACTTACCTTAGGAGTCACTAAGGGTAGCCTGGGATCATGGCAGGCAGGTCTAATCTTCCTTTCTCAGACAGGAAGGCGGTCCCTCAGGCAGCAGAGCAGTCCTTGTTTTGAATCTTCCAAAGATTCAGCGGCGTTCTGAAGAATGGTTTTGAAGGTTCTTCCCCTTCCTCTGATCCTGGCTCTTACCTGCTGAGGGTGACAAAGGCAAGGACAGGGCTGGTGTCAGGTTTCTTTGAAGTGTAATCAGGTCAGGGTACAGCTCCTCCCCTGCCATCCTGTCAGGAAGCCCTCTCTCCTCCCACTAAAGTTTTCTCTGTTTCACTGTCTGGAAGCAATTCACAACCCACAACAGAATGGCTATTCACAGTCACGTGACATAGGACACAGTTGGTTTGGGCAAAAAATGTAAACTTTCTAAAAGTGGCATTTTGAAAACTCTAATGTAAAATCTGACTTTACCATTGAAGATGATTTTAAATTACAATTTATTTGAGTGTAAACAGCATAGCTCTAACTGCCACCAATATGAAGTTAGCACTTATGAAGTGTAATAAGGTAACCCAGTGTGAGCCTATGGAAGAGATTGGCCTTACCACAGTGAAAAAGTACTTTACAAGTTTTTTACTGTCAGGACATGTAAAACGTAAACACCTATGTCCTACTTGTTAAATACTATACACCCTGCCCTAGGGTCGGTTAGGGCTGACTTTAGGGGTGACCTACAGGTATTAAAATCCAAAGGTTTCGGCCTGGCAAATGTATTTTGCCAGATTTAAATAGCAGTTAAAAACTGCACTACAGGCTACAGTGGCATGCCTGAGACATCTCTCAAAAGCTACTTAAGTCCTAATGTCAACATAAACGAATTCAGCAAAAATCAGGGTGTGAAGACAAAATGTTTGTGGGAATATCACACCAAGGATGTCAGGTCAAAAACACACTATTTAAGAGTGGCAATTGGCGAGGTTTTTGAAAGCGGAGCTGATGCTGACTCCACCATCAAGAACATGCTTTTGACAAACCCGATGTTGAAGAAATGGCTTCTAATAGGCCTACCAA
The DNA here is from genome assembly GCF_964204655.1 of Triturus cristatus. Lineage (NCBI taxonomy): Eukaryota > Metazoa > Chordata > Amphibia > Caudata > Salamandridae > Triturus > Triturus cristatus. The sequence goes on from NC_140590.1 coordinate 1,557,161,554, forward strand.
TTTAGCACAGCATGTCAGATACCATTCCTACCACCAGCCCTTCTGCCCCATGCCACAATTGAAAACATGGCAGTTCCACAGAGAAGTCTTGTTATACACCTCTCACTCACTGGGAGAAAAATCTCAGAGCATGGTGACATTTATTGTGCAAGTCCTGGAAATAGACTCCCACTCTAGCAGAGTCTACCTCCATGTTTTACAGAAGTGATGACAGTTCAGCTGTAGTGAAGACTGCTATTTATATACGTATATTGCTAAGTTAGCACAACCGCGTTAGATGTTAGAAAGCCATCTTGCCACTTTTGCTGCTTTTGCACACGACACTGCAGTTACATGTTATTATTCAAGAAATGCTTGCTCGCCTTTGCTTCACATGAGAACTGTCTGTTGTTCACATCCCTAACAGTGAGCTGCGACCTTGGTCTGAACATTGTGTAAAGAAACAGTCTGGTTCGCTAGACGGTGCATGTTGTTGGGTTCAGGTTGATCGGCCCACTATTTAGCCATAACACGCACGCAGCTGCAAATACCTGAAAGTCGAGTGCTTTTAATATTGCAGGCTGCATGCTTTATACACATTCGGAAGAAGAGCTTTCCCAGGAGCAAAGTATACCTGATCCTTTGATGTGATTCCACTAAGCTGATCTTTACGATAATGGGTTCCCCATTCAAGCCTAGAGACCTTCTATTAGTCTAATAATAATAATATTAGTTTACTAGCGAAAGGAAGGTGGCTGTAATCCACTGTCATTTTAGTATGATTTCTCCTTTCATTTTCTATGGGATTGTAACTATGCTGATGGTTTTGATTTTAATCATTTGGCTGCTTATGTTAGCCAAAGTACACCATCTTAGGACATGAGGTTTATAAAATAAACTCTTTAAGCTTTACCGTGTCTCTGTGTACTCTTGTTGTGGACTGATATGAGAATAATTACGAGCAGGTATTTCTGATTCCCACCATTCCTGAGAATACACTAAGTCGCTTGTTCTGGGTTGTCTATACATTGGGACCGCCGAGATAAAACTCGGATAATGAATGGGACACTGATGCTGGTCGGATAAGGGGTTCTGGGTTCTGAGGTGAGTTTTTGGTACACCACAATTCACTGAGGTCCTGGTTTCCTGTGCATAGTTCTGTGCATAAGCAGAATCCCTGCAACATGGCGCACCTAACGTTTGGTCGATTGATTTGAAACGCCTTAGTATTGCTTATATTAGTCCACAACTCCCTCACTCTTGTTTCCGGATAACGGGAGTGACGGGTTTAACCTACCTGTTTCTCGACTAATAGGTTCTTTCAAGCTTGAGCATTAAAAAGGTTTCTTCTGAACCCTAGTGCTACTGTTAAAATCGTTGGTAATCTTTAGTGTGTCCTTATGGCGGTTGACATTGCTGCACATAGCCGTGCGCCTCTGCGTCGTCATTTGACGACGTATGGGGTGCCGGATGATGGGATGGCTGTTATTTTTTTGGTGAGCGCTGATGCGTCCTACCCTTATGAGTTGTTTTACTCTTGGGTGACTTTTCCGGCGGTGAATGCAGACGATGATACGTTTCATTCCTTTACTCCCACGCAGCTACCTGCAGTCTATATGCCGTATAGGACACAAGAAATTCCTATTTCTGCCTGGCAGCATACCATTTGGTTTAATGGCGCCCTTCCCCATGCGGTTGCACCGGCTAGAATGGGCCCGTTGTCGATTGCATGGGCCACATGGCCGGTGCTGGCCGGATTTACGCCTCATTCCCGCTATCTCACGGTGGCGGTGGCTGAGTTGCGGGTACTACACACAGCCCTGATTACAGTGCATAGGGCTTTAGTGCAGTATGTGTCACGCAACGTGTAGGTGGGGGCACCTGCTGTTGCGGGACAACCAACGGACCACCACGCGGTGGTTATTAGTCCTGTTATGGTTAATTCGGTGATGGGCAAGCGCCCCCAAAATAAGGATGATTTACTTAATTGGCTTGCTGGGAAATTTGACCAACTGGAGGCGGTTTTTCCGCATACCACTCCTGTGGAGAAACACAGGATTCTCACCATTAGTTTGCCGAAAGACTTGGTCCCAGATATGGCCGATTGTGACAACTGGGCCAAGGTCTTTGCCGCGACCTACTCGAAGTGCTTCGGCACTCCGTCTGTACTACCCTCCGTCATTAACGTGTTCAAGAGAATCACGGTGCGGAGGCTGCTGTTGAATTGGGAATGAGGCTTGTCGGGGTGTTCGATGTGGTTGCTTCCATGATAATGGGCAACCTCAAAGGCGATGCCATGCAGTTCCAAGTGGCTAATAAGCTGGACCGCATGGACAAACTCGACAGGCCTAAGAGGTTCGCTAAAATAATTGTGGAAGCCTATAGGACCATAGGCCGCAGTGCCTTAGGTGTTAAACCAACTGTAATAATTCATGATATAGTACAGCAAACTAAGGTGAGCTCGTCTGGTAAAGACGAACGCCCACATTTTCCTAAACAAAATTGGCGGGCAAAGAAACAGCGAAAGCAGCAACAGAAACAGGGGTCTTGTCCTGCCTCGCCCGTACAGTCGACTAGTGAACGCACATATGATCTGCGCGATCGATCTAGTATTAAGTCACCTGATAGGTTTCAGGTTTCTGAACAACGTTCTCTTCGTTCTTCACAGGAAACATCAGCTTCACAGTCCGGTGGCGGAGACCGTGGGAAAGGACGGGGTGCCCAAGGTCGTGAGCAACCCCTTCAGACTGACGGCAAAGGCAAGCAGGACGAGTCTGCACGTCAACGACCCCCGTTTCAGAAGAAGAAAGTTGCTGCGCTAACAGCGAGGTATGCCACAGATAGTGCGGACGCAGCTTCAGAACCTGACATGGGCTCTAACGCTGCTCGACAGCGCGGCGGAAGTTACAGTAGTGCGACAAGCACTGCGTCCATATCTGGTGGCGACAGCAACTGATACGTTCATTACTGTAGAAACTGCTGACACTAGAGTGGCTCCCCCTGACAGACTGTATAATATAGTCCTTTTAATTGAAGGTGACATACAACGCACGATTCAAGGGATTTTTTTGGATAATCTGACCTCTTCGTACGATATTTTATTGGCGGAGGCAGACTGGCCCCCGGTTTTCATTTTAGATGCTCCTAGAGGGGAGGAAGTGATCCTCCCGTCCTTTGCGCACACAGTGCCGAAGGACCAAGCTAAGAAGTTCGCTGAGGAGTGGGCTCTGGTGCTTGCACCTGCTTTGTATCGTAATCAGGTAAGCTGGGATAAATTGTCCCCCAGCCATGAGATTCCGTTGTGGTCCACGCCCCAGCCACAACCCCAATATCCCATGCGTCACGAAGCAAGACCTCATGTCGCGGCTATCCTTGAACAATTGGAATATCAAGGTGTAATTGAAACATGTGTGTCACCAATGAATAATCCTTTATTCACTGTGACGAAGCCTGATGGGTCATACCGCCTGGTTTTGGATTACCGGCATTTAAACTCTCATTGCCGGACATGCGCAGTACAGAATACCCACAGTTTGGCTCTCGTCGATAGTCTCGTGAGAAAACGGTTTAAAACCACACTTGACATTTCCAATGGCTTTTACAGCCATAACCTGTCCTCTCTTAGTAGTGAATGGACAGCATTTACCACGGGCGGAAAACAAAAACATTTCAAAAGATTACCAATGGGCTATAAGAACAGCCCAGGGGTCTTTGCCGCTCGTTTGGTCTCTCTGTTAGAGAGCATTGACCCTGATGCGTACTCGTATGTAGATGATATTTATCTCACAGATGACGAGTTATGGCCGCATCTGTGTCGCATTGATCGCATTATTGTTTTGTTTGCAGACTTCGGTTACAAATTCAACTTTGCGAAGTCTCACATTGCGGAATATACAGTGTTGTTTTTGGGATACGAACTCAACAATGAAGGTCGAGGATTTGCTCCACACTTCCTAGAGAAATGCGCATGCCTACGTGCTTCTACGACACTGAAGAAATTACAATCTTTGCTGGGCTTTCTGAATTTCTGTCGCACGTACATTGCTGATTATGCCCAGCGTATCAAGTCGCTTTATGCCTTGGTACAACCTACTTTTTCCAAATCATGCTGGCTGCCAGATCATTCAGCTATATTGCAGTCTTTGCAGGCTGACCTTCTTGCTTCAAAATACTTACTGACGCGTGATAACCACACTAACCTGGTCATTAGAATTATGCCAGGCGTAGTGGGTTTCACGTACTTAACGTTCAATGAGGGTGACACCGTCCCCATTGAATACAAATCGCACCTGTAAACTTTGGCTGAACAGCGATTTTCCGCTGTCGAGAAAGTTTTGACGGCTGTGCAGATGGCGATTCTTAAAGAACGAGCGCTATCGCAAGGGAAACGCATGTTGGTGGTCACACCATATCCTGCCCTTGAGGCGGTGACCAAAGCAAGTGTACCAAATTCGAAAGCTTTGCATCCACGGTGGATACAATGGGCCACTTCCTTGACATCACCCGACGTCACATATATCTTTGACGCGGCACTGCAGACTCAGGAGTTCTTACAGTATGAATTCGTTTATCCAGCTCCACTGTCCTTGCGCCCGCTCGAGGATTACCATTGTGTCAATTACACTGACGGTTCTGCGCAACCGGCGACTGGATCGAAGCATGCCTATTCAGCGGCCTGTGCAATTGTGGTCGGTACTTTCGTGAATGGTGAATTCCAATCTGATGTCGTGCATACGCAGTCATTGGGTGATTGTACCGCACAGTTGGCAAAGCTCCGTGCTCTGGTTCTTGCACTGGAGTTTGCTGATTCTCGGGTCACCACTCTTATAGTGAGTGACTCGTTTTATTGTGTTCAATCTTACAACGACAATCTACATTTTTGGTCTCAAAATGAATACCGTGATTCCAAAGGTAGCACAATTAAGGATAAATTGCTTTGGGTTCGAGTGGCAGAACTTAAAGAACATCTGCCTCTCGTGAATGTTATTCACACTCTTGGCCACCAACGAGTTGGTGTCCATGCTGTCGGCAACAGCCTAGCTGACGAGGCAGCAAAAACAGCAGTGGCGACATACTTAGTAGCAGCAGTTACAAGATTACAAAGTAAGATCGATGATGACATCTTGGCAGCTATTGCTGCTACAGAGAAGTGAACAAATTTCCCGAGAGGCTTCCCTTCTCGTTACCATTATCGCTTAAGTCCTGATAACGTCCCGTTAGTGAGGATTAACGACGTTGGTGACAGATTGATTCCCAACGCGGACTGCAGACCATCTTTGATATTAGCGGCTCACGAGGGCATGGCGTCTGCCCATGCCGGCGTTGCAGCTACTGTATCTCTGTTATAACAACGTTACTGGTGGTGCGGTTTATATAAACAAGCTCGCGCTTATGTTCTTGATTGTGACATTTGCCAGCAGATAAAACCTTCAACTGCAGCGCGCCCACCACAGACTCAGTTGTACATATCTAATAAACCACCTGGGTGTGTTTATTTAGATCATTGCGGTCCATTCACCTCTGATACTGCGTACAAGTACATCTTGGTTGCAGTGGATTCGTGCACACGTTTTCTGTGGGTATGGCCACAAAGGAGTGCTGATGCCCGTACTGTCATCAGGGATTTGCGTGTCTTTGTTGGAAGTTTTGCATGTGTTACCTTTCATTCTGATCAGGGCCCTGCGTTCGCCTCTAAGGCGTACAAAGAAGCCATGAGGAATTTGGGGGTCCAAGTCAAATTTTTGTCTCCCTACCGACCTGAGGGTAATAGTGTGGTGGAGCGAATGAACCGTGACTTAAATCAATATTTGACAGCTAGGGTTTTAGGTACTGGCCGGAACTGGCTAGCCCACTTGTATAACGTACAACGTGCACTTAATAATCTCCCTAGAAGGTCTCTGCGTGGGCGGACCCCATACATGATGCTCTTTGGCATACAAATGTTTGTCCCGGGCCTTGATGGTCTAGACATGGCGGCGTCAGCCGCACCCTTTGACGTAGATGATCACTGTGCTGTATTGCAGAATCTACAAGAAGCCAGAGACAGTCTAGCGAAGGAACACGTGTCCTCCACATCTGATGCTGCGCTTCAGATTCCGGTAGTCGGCTGGCTACCTCGAGTTGGTGATCTGGTCCGTGACAAGGTGGAGAACAAGAAGGAGTTTGGCCCCTCTTATTGTGCACCATTTCCGTTGCTTGAAGTACAGGGTACACGTACAGTCATTTTACCTCCACTTCCTGGTTGCAAGGATAACAGGTACATCTCTATTGACAATGTCAAGCTACAGCGAGTGGCCGATTCTTCTTAGTATGACTCCAGCGGTTTCTTGCCCTGCGATGCTGAGAAATTCTGTTTTTGCCCCAGCTTCTACCACCTTGCCTGATGTTGCCGTCGAGATGTATACAGTTACTGGTCCTTTGTTGCCACCGACAGCTGGTGGTCTACCTGAAGATATTGAGTATGCTTATCCTGCGGATGTCCCGTTGCCCGTTTTACAATCCACCACAGTTAACCAGTCACGCTACTCCTTTGAGACTAACTCAATGGCTTCCATTGCCCCATAAAAAGTTTCAATTTTTACTGTCTGGTTTAAAAGACATTTTTTAATTCCCCCTTGGACTTACATTTGGCTGGTGCTCATATGTATTTTTCTGTTTATGTCCATTGGATTTGTGGTAGTGTTTTTTGGACTTATAAATGGACACTACCTGAAAGAAAGAGCTACAATTAGACTAATTGATGGAACTTTGGCTCCCCACTCCTCATCACATATTATGAAAAGGGACCAGACTTTTGTGAACATTACTGCCTGGCCTGAACTGGATGGGATTGCGTGGGATGCTGTCAAATTCTAAATTCATGGTCCCACTGAAGTAATCAATGTGCCAAATGTATTTCGTGTTTCTATGGGTGATGTAGTTAAGCAAAACATCCGCTCGGATGATTGGGATGTTCAAGCCATAGAAGCACTGTTTTCTGATTTGAAATAATATGCTGCGTTTGATGCTGAGGATTTGTATTTAGATACTGCTAATTATGATGATCAGTTTTGCTATCAATATTACGGCAATCATTTCCTTCACAAAGCAAATACATTTAGAAATGTTGTAAATTATACCCAATGAGAACACTGTCCAGCACCTAGGTTGGGCAGCTCCACCACGTTAGTGGACAAGGTCACTTATTTTTCTGATTTCAGTGTGTCGAATCCGGCCTCCTTTTATTTTAAAGTGGCGGCTGAGTCTGCCTCGAAAGTTAGACTGACACACACTAAATTGTTGTATTCCAAGTCCTTTATGGACGAGTTGGCAATCGGAGGTTATGATCTGTGGAAAGCTACTATCGATCTTAAATCGGTTTGGGGTTCTAAACCGTGGCAGGTACAGGGAACAAAGGCCTTGCATCGTGCCCGCCTCATCCCGAACCACATGTTGTTTTTGAATTCGTCAATTTTTCAGACCACCTGTTTTGGATTGGCTACTTCTAAAAAATTAAATTCTCCCTCCACTCCGGGTCTGGGTGCTTATCCTAATTGGGATAATCATACGGATCTGTCTCTTGCTACGTTGCAGTCATACATTTCCAACACGTCCTTCAATATTTCCAAATTAAATCCGGAAGGGTGGTTAATATGGCAAACGAGCTCAGATTCCTGTCAACATCGGTTTCTGGATTTGATACCGGGGTATACTCAAGTTCGTGTGGACCCCCGTTTTGAATCCTCTCACACTGTAACTACCTACTCAGTGGGGAAGTTATGCCAATCTTGGCTGCAACATTCCACCTTAGCATCTGTTAAACTTCATTTATCACAATTGAACGACAAAATAGATTTGAATGATTTTGTTAAGGGTCCTGCGGTTGGCAGGTCCAAAAAATGGGTATATGCTGTTTACAACGAAGTTTGGAAACTATCACAGATTGAAGCTGCATCCAGATTACGAGCTATTGATCAAGCCAATATGGAGAAAGTATTGGCTGTTATAGATAGCATTAACACCCTGTCTTTCAGAATTTATACATTAGATAATATTGTTTCATCTGTTGTTGACATTGTGCAGGATGATTTGTCTGTTTTGTATCATGGCCAAAATCAATTGCGTTCTATTATGCAGTTTGCATGGACATTGCAAACGTTAAAGGCTGGGAAAGTCCCTTGGGATTACATGAATACTTCATCTTTGTTCCTTCCTTTCAATTTAACTGCAAAACAACGGTTCATGTCCATGAAAGATGCTACATACTCATTGCGGCACATTGAGAAGTTAGAACCTTTACCTTTTTCTGTGGCCGAATTAAACTATGCTGTGTGGCTTATCCACGGGTTAATCACGTTACCGTTCCCCCTATTTAAGTTCAGTTTGTGCATGAAACATTATGCCCTAGGCAGATATGAAAAACTGGGTACTGCCTTCCTGCATGAAGTTTGGTCACTCCCATTCACGTACAGATGCGTGAGGGACGGAAAAGAGGTATACTTAAAAGGTGAAGAGTGCACTTCAACTCCGGATCACTCTGTGGTGTGTCGGCACATTCAATTGCATTGTGCACGCTCCTAATTTAGCTTGCGTCCTGAAAGGGATCCCGGTGCCAGTTATAACACCGTCTTTTACGCTGCTGGCTAACGGTAGTTATTTGCTATTAAATAATGAAGTTTGCTGTGGGATGTTAGTGGGAATTCCCTACATAGTGACTGTATCACAGAGAGTAGTCTGCTGTAATAATGTCCTTTACCCACCCCCACATGGAAGGCTCGATGTATCCATCTGGCCTTCGATTCCAACCTTGAAAGCAGAGTTCAACAAGATGAGCAGAATAAGGGCTCTATTGTCTCAAAAAGAAGTCGCGTTGACTTCATCCCGGGAAACATTTGTCCTTCATGTAGCAAACACGCGCACCGAGGTGCAGGCGCTTTTGAATACTGATCTCCCACTTCATTTTGGGGCCCTAATTCAGACTATCTTTAATGCCTCGTCAACAAGTGGCCTGGCGCATTTTTTCAAAATTGTGGGCTCCGGCCTCGTGACCTCCTTTCAAACTCTTTTTGGTGTGATCCCAGCATTTTTTCATTCAATTTTTTCCAGCGTCTTCGGAGGTCTCCCGTTGATTCTCGCCCTCGTAGCTGGGGTGCTTTTGTTGATCTGCGTACTACGCTATGGATGCACAACTTGCGTCACACGACAGCATGTCCCGGCTGCTCCATCTTCGTAACCGGATGCTTGAATACTATGGAACATTACCACTGGCAACCTTGAGCATAGCCTATGGGTTGTCCTTCCGGTTTCCCTACTTTACTTGCGTGCAGCCTGTCTTTCATTGCCTAGAGTATCCGTTCCAATGGGCTCTGGATTTGTGCTTGTCGAACTCGGTGTCTCCCGCCCCGGATTATGATCGGCTAATGAGCCCCTTAGTGGCTCATGAGTTGGACTGTTCTGGCGTCAGGATTATGGCCTGTGGAGCAGCACATGGAGTCCTTGGGAATTGGGACATCGGAACGGCTGCAGCTGAATTCTTGGCGAGAAGTTATCTTGAAGAACACACCAGTTGTCCTCTGATGGTACTAGAGGCTCCGGTTGTCGAGGAACATGTGTGTTCCTTCCCCTTGCTGAATTGGATGGCAGATAATTTTTCAGAACGTTCCAATGATTTCCTCTTGGAAGCTGTTTTGCAACTTATTGTGCTTATACCTTGATGGATTAACTTGGAGGTCATCCAAAATTCCTGTGGAATGCCTTTTTTTTTTTTTTTCTCGTTGAACATCCATCGATGATATTTTTTTCCCCTTTAAATGTTTTTTTTTCTCCCTTTTTTTTTCTTCGAACTTTTTCACTTACCTTATATGGATTCACAAATTGTGCCCTTAGTTCCGTTCTATCGAACTTGAACTCTGCGTTCTTGAAATTGCGCCCCTACTGGTTAGTGGTCCGATCATGGGGGGGTGTAGTGAAGACTGCTACTTATATACGTATATTGCTAAGTTAGCACAACCGCGTTAGATGTTAGAAAGCCATCTTGCCACTTTTGCTGCTTTTGCACACGACACTGCAGTTACATGTTATTATTCGAGAAATGCTTGCTCGCCTTTGCTTCACATGAGAACTGTCTGTTGTTCACATCCCTAACAGTGAGCTGTGACCTTGGTCTGAACATTGTGTAAAGAAACAGTCTGGGTCGCTAGACGGTGCATGTTGTTGGGTTCAGGTTGATCAGCCCACTATTTAGCCATAACACCCACGCAGCTGCAAATACCTGAAAGTCGAGTGCTTTTAATATTGCAGGCTGCTTGCTTTATACACATTCGGAAGAAGAGCTTTCCCAGGAGCAGAATATACCTGATCCTGTGATGTGATTCCACTAAGCTGATCTTTACGGTATGGGGTTCCCCATTCAAGCCTAGAGACCTTCTATTAGTCTAATAATAATAATATTAGTTTACTAGCGAAAGGAAGGTGGCTGTAATCCACTGTCATTTTAGTATGATTTCTTCTTTCATTTTCTATGGTATTGTAACTATGCTGATGGTTTTGATTTTAATCATTTGTCTGCTTATGTTAGCCAAAGTACTGCATCTTAGGACATGAGGTTTATAAAATAAACTCTTTCAATTTTACAGTGTCTCTGTGTACCCTTGTTGTGGACTGATATGAGAATAATTATGAACAGGTATTTCTGATTCCCACCATTCCTGAGAATACACTAAGTCGCTTGTTCTGGGTTGTCTATACATTTGGACCGCTGAGATAAAACTCGGATAACGAATGGGACACTGATGCTGGTCGGATAAGGGGTTCTGGGTTCTGAGGTGAGTTTTTGGTACACCACAATTCACTGAGGTCCTGTTTTCTTGTGCATAGTTCTGTGCATAAGCAGAATCCCTGCAACACAGCCAAGGTCCTATTTCCCATTGGTTGTATTCTAGATTTTTGAGTACAGGAATACTGTGATATCTTAATATCATTGCCAAAATGTTGAGAGACAAAATGTCGAACACAAAGTCCACATAGAGAAGTATAGATGTATTATTCTTACTTTCACATAGCTTGAAGATATACATATTGTTAAGGTGCAGATTTATGGAGTTAGTTATAGATAATCTATATATACCTACCTGTTGATGTTTTGATCCTTGATATTTTGGTTACATCTAAATGCATAAAATATTTTCAACTCAAAGTTCAGGACCCACACTGTGCAATAGAATGGCAGACATTTGGCCACGGTAATTTCATTCGAAGTGGCTCCTACCACGTAGGAGAATTTAGTTTGCAAAAGTTTTTCAGCTCCCTGTCAGGAGAAGTAAACAGTATATAAAAGCATAATTAAAATTGCAATACATTACAAATAAAACTACCTACCACAGCAAGGGCAACTCGATATTCGGTGGTCTGCCAATGGTGTGGTGAAAAGTGGCACCTGCACGCTTGTAGTATGGAAAATTGAGGAGGTGACTATCAAGTTCACACAATATCTTAGCCAGAATATCGAAGACCAAAATATTGAGAAAATCAGTGCACAGTGGGAGGCATGGATTCACAGGTCTTAATTCCACATCTACGTACCTTGAAGACACATAAACCGTCAAGGTATGTATACGTGGAGTTAGGTATAGAAAATGTATATATACTTACCTGCCGATATTTTGGTCCTCGATATTCTAATCACATTAATGTGTGATCTTGATATTCTCTCCTCGATATTCTAAAACCACACATGCCTTCACCTTTGTACTTGGTGGAACAAGGTCTAGCAGCATGTGGTTCTCCCTAGATTGTATGTGGAGAAGCTGGAAGGCATTCTTTCTTTTTAGACTATATGATATATTTGCTCAAAAACATATTCTATCTAGACCTTTACTACCTGGCAGATAGCTACCATGCTGGTTTTCACCTAAGATTATAGGATACTTGGGTCAACCTTGCCCCAAAAAATTTTTGGTATTCCAGGACTTATGGAGGGAACTTTGATGATGTTTGGTCTCTGGGTATTAAAGTCAACACGCTAGAGGAATAAACCGTTCATCAAGACAGGGGTGTTTGAAATAATATGGGGTGCTGTAAGCATACGGCAGCTCAGGACTTTCATTCTAACAGTGCTTACAAGATCTTTTCAGAAAAGCACAGATTGGTCCACTGTGCCTCAAAGGCGCACAAGGAGTGCCTGGATAGAAAGCAGTGAGCATTGTTGACCCCCACCGAGTGATATCTTTAATGTAATCCTAACCCCTGGAATACATCATATACACTCAATCCTGGAGACCTGGCCCAGCTCCAGGAATGCTCAAATAGGAAGATTGCTCCACGTCAACGGACCATGATATTAATTGAGACGAATGTCAGGTTTATCTACTCACACAATTTCCCACCAGTTGGTCCAAAAAAGGTTATGTTTATATGAAGAAGAGACTATTTCCTTGCCAGAAGAGGTTGGTAGATAAGGCAGCATCCCTGCTCCGAGGTTATGAGGTTAAAGTTCAAGTTACGTCCTCGGGATGAGCCAAATTTAATACACAGGTTTCCAAGGATACAAAGTGAAAAACTTAGAATGAACAATTCAGAACTTTGTAGGGCAGATTGAAGGAGATGGAGAGGTGGTCTGAATGTATGTGTCAAGCCAGAACTTGATTTGCCCACCTCAAAACATCAGACACTAGCGGTTAAAGAGAAGAGCTGCTGAGTTGTCTAATTCTTTGGAGCAATGCAGTTTCCAAACGACCTCATAGATTCCATTCTTTTACCCAGATTTTCCCTCGACAAATTGTTTTGATCTAGAACTTAATTCCAGATGATTCAATTTAGGTGAAACAAGGCTATGAATGTACTGGGATGTTAAATGAAAACCTGAATGTGGACCTAGTGTCCCTCTGGGGAATGACTGACACTGAACCAGCAGTGCACCCATCTCTTCAAGCATTGTTTACTATCTGGTCTGGCCTGGGATTAATCTCCTGGCTAGTCAGAGCTAATTCAGACAGATCTGTAGGCCCTTTAGCAACTTGCCATAAATGGGAAATAGAGATTGGCTGCCCCTTAAACTAACAAGAAAGGGACAGAATGCTCACATACCCACGTAAAGTTTACCGTAATGCACGATTTCAGTATATACAACACAATATATTGCATAGAGTTTACTTGACCACGGCTCGGATTAGTAAAATCTTTCCTAGTGTCACATCAGACTGCGCTCACTGCCACACCTCAAATGCTGACATACTACACATGTTTTGAAACTGTTCGCTGGCCCAGACTTTCTAGACTGCGGTTTGCACAAATATTTTGAAAACTACTGGTCGGTGTGAATTAAACTGTATAGAGTGGTGTATAGTGGGGCATTATATGCTCCAAAAATCTGTTGGGGCGATAAGAAGGTTCCTTGATTTTGCCCTTCTCCTGGCTAGGCGCACAGTCACAGTGAGATGGAAGGCTTCGTCCCTGCCTGGAATTATCCAATGGTATGTCACAGTAATTCGGTGGGCGGAGACAGAGAACGTATCCCTACGCTGTGAACAGGTGCGCAGACTCCATTGCTTCCCTTGGGATTAAATGATCTTTTTATTAAAAAATGACTTAAAATATCACACTAGGCCATCCTAGGCTGGCTCATATGCTACATCTTGGTATGTATATGTAATCCTGTCCTGTAGACCTCACCACAAAGCCCTAGCCACGGTTGGAGGCGAAAGATCCTCCAACAGGTGTTCCCGGACACTGACACCATCTCACCTTCATCCTCATGAGTCACATCATATGGCCAGGCTTGCTATTGTTTTGTGAAGTTGTTCACTTCACCTATGTTCCCAGTGATGTACTGATCTCTGCATGCTGTCCTTTCATATAAACAGAAAACCCAATAAAATGTGTTTTAATAAAAAAGTGAAAGCCTGGAATGGGAATATGATGGAATTATTATTGGATACCTGTGTGCCTTGGAATCTAGATATCAACAGGAGGATAAATAAAGTTCAGCAGGATGTGTCATAGTTCATAAACTGTTTTCCCACCACCAGTTTGAGTGGTCTGTGATTGCTTGAACCCATCATGTGCTTACCTCAACCAATCATCCTGATTCCTCATCTTTTCCGGTCCTGTCTCTGGAGGCTCATCTCTGCGCATCAAGGGGCAGATTCATATCGGACTTGCGCCACTTTTACGCCGCAGTTGCGTCACTTTTGTGACGCAGCGGCGGCGTAAACCCTGCGCCATGTTGCGCCCCATTTACAACGTGACTCATCTAGGGAGATGCGTCACGTTGTAAAGCTTGCGCCACATGTGGGCGCACCTGCACGGGGGGGGGGGCATTCCGGCGCAGGAACGCCTCCGAAAAGTGGGTGAATGAAATCTACAAGATTTCACTCAGTCACTTTTCCGGCCATGCTGCGTCAAAACCCTGCGCCTGCTTGAAGTAGGCGTAAGGATTGACACAGCATTGTAACGATAGGGCACCCCCGAGCCTTGCTGGAGATGCGTCGCGCTTGCGACGCAACTCCAGCAATGCGCCAACCTTCCGCCATCAGATGCGTCACGCATCTGTTTATCCTTGCGCCACGATGTGCTGCATTGTAAATGCGGCGCATCTATTGTGGCGCAAGGGTAAACTTTCGTGACGCATCTTTCCTGGTGCATCCCTGCTGATTTACAGGGATGCGCCAGGAAACATAAATCTGCCCCCATGTATGATGAGTTAGAGCTTCATTTATGGTTTGATGGAGCGTAACAGCGCTGCAAATGGTGGCTCCAGCACCATTAAACCCACATTTCCCTGCCCCACTTTATAGGTCGACAGCCACTGCCCATGTGCTGGTTGAGCCTCTGCAACTTGACCCCCCCCCCGCCCCGCCTTATTTACTCAAGTCTCCTAATGCAGATAACCATGGTCCATAATACATTCAAGAAATTCAAGAAAGACAGAGAGAGGAAGACTCAACAATGATGAGAAAACTCCATGCACATCAGACCCATTGCTCTTGTCTCAGAAACAATCCGTACTTTGGGTTGTGGTTTTTGAAAAGCAAAAGAGACTGTTGAGCGAGCTGGCATGTCATGGCAGCCTGCCGGACATTCATTTGTGACGAAAGCAATTCTGCTGTATGTGAAGGAGATTTTTGCCAGAAAATGGCAATTTGGTGCACATATTATGAGCTTTGTGCCGGTGCCCAGCACTGACAAACACCGGCACAAATTACGCTCTGCCATCAAACACACTGTCAGTGTTCCAGTGGACGATTCACTGGTGTCTAAATGACCACCTTAATTACCGAGAATTTGCCCATTAAGCTTAAGAGTCACTAATACAGAGAATTCATAGTTTCATTTTTCTTGCGACTTGCTGCAGAGACCCACCCATCGGTGTAAAACCAAGGCTATCAGAGACAAATCACTGTACTCAGGACCCGCACTCAAGTATTTAGAATTTTGGTGAATAAAACTTTATTTGTTTGTAGGGATAGCACATAGCACAACACATAGAGGCATATGTAAAAGGCCCTATCACCACCACAACGTCACTTTTCCAGACGTTGTGGTGGTGATAGGGGCTTAGTCTTATTTACAAGGCAGAGTTAAGCCACTTAATGTGGTTAGCGTGAAAGGGGTAGGCAGTGGGTGTTGCAGTGGGCGTTCCACCGCAACACCCATTGATTTTTACGCTGCCCCCTATGTACAAGGGCAGCGTACATAGGAGGCAGCGCTAAAATTAAGACCATGGAAAACCTGGTTTTAGCTTGGCAAAACAAGGAGAAATGTATTATTTCTCATCGTTTTTGCTTTTTCCATGTCTGCTGCCTTGTGCAGCACACATGGAAAAAGCAAAATGCCATGGTTTGTTTATGTACAGGAAGGCCCCCCTTCCTGTACATAAAAAATATGTTAAAAAAAATGTAATTTTGTGACTTTCATGTGTGCTGTATGGAGCAGCACACTTAAAAGTGACAAATGGCATTTTAGGATTGTTAGTGTGCAGGAAGGGACACCTTCTTACACATAAACAATCCTCCCCTGCACGCAGACACCCTTGCACTACGGTGTAAGGGTGCCTGCGTTGACGCTACACTGCTAAGTGTAGTGTCAGCGCAGGGGGAAATGCAAGGCCGCACCATATCCTTGTAAATATGGTCCAGCCTTGCGTTTCTAAAGTGGCGGAGTGAGGCGTCTAGCCATGACGTCTAACGCCCCACTCCGCCACTTCCCTTGTACATATCCCCCATAGAACCTTACATTATGCATCATGTCATTTTGCATTTCCCAGTTTCCGTTAGCATATGTAGAAACACCTGGAACATAAGTACATACACAGTAACATAAGTCGTACCCTTTAGGGGTAAATGAAGAGAGAGAACAATGCCTTTTTAAACAGTATACATTGAATATAATTTGTATTAAGTATTTACACGTATAGTAAAATCATTTGAATGCAAGCTGAAGTCAATACCACCTGAAATCGGAGAAATCTCTAGACAAAGATCCTTTGCTTCTAACAACACAAGTTGTGTTTGCCTAATTCTAGAACATTTGGGGGATTTCATTAAAAAAAAAGATTTATTTTCCTTTTGACGATATATCACAAGTCCTGATTTCAAACATTGTCTATTCTCACAAGTCCATGCATTCTACAACTCCTTACCTGTGCCACTCTTGAAGTTCACTCCACAGAGGTTGGTAACTTCCATGCCATAAGAAGCTCGAACACTACCATCTCACTGTACGATACTTTTTACTTCTATATTGGAAGCACGTACACAAAAGACACTACACTCTTATAAAACACCTGACTCCCAAGATTTGTCTAGTGAAAGCATCTGCCCCTGGGCTAGCCCAGGCTGGAGCACAGTAGGTAATGAAACACCCACCCCTTTCAAAGTTACTGGCGTTATGCACATCAAAGAGAGGAGATGTGGCCTAGCAGCTAGAACTGCTGGCTTTGGACCTTGGGAACTAGGGGCCCCATGTACAAAAGGGGTTTCCCCATTCTGTGTCTATGGAGAAATGCGTTAATACGTAGGGGCCTAGGTTCGAATCCCGGCTTCAACTCAACATCCTGTGATTCTAGTGCAAATCATGCAACCTCCCGGTGCATGAAAAAATGGGTGATATCTGGAATACGCTCTAATGCCCTTGAGACAAGATTGAGCTATAAAAAAACTGCAAAAAAAAACACTGAACCAACTTCATAACACCATTCAATTTACATTCTATTTCTCCTCCGCTTGCCGTAAAAGCGATTAGATATAACCTCCTAGTACTTAGGCCATGCCAAATGTTTATACATAATGTACAGGAATCAGCTTAATGAGCCAGAAGTGTATGGCGCCATGACGACAAGCTCGCGGTGTGCTCTGATTACTCCACCAGCCTCTTGTGCTGTGATAATCCATTTTTAGCTAATATTGTGCATTAACCACACACTAGCATGCAGTAATCACCTCTGGACATCATTGTGCAGGGTAATGAGTGAAAGTATATGTCTGGGAAATTTAAATTCAAAGTTGCAATGGTGTGTGTGAGTCTAGTCTAGGTTTTGTACTAGAGGGATTCCCTTCCAGTACAAAATACTATGCCTAGACCAGTTTTAAAACTTGTTCTACCTTGTATGTGTGTTGCACAGTGCAGCAGAGATACAAAGGGGGAATAGAAATGAGAAATTAAAACATTTCTTATTTTAATGCCTGATTTTAAGTGGCGTTAACTTTTAAAGCAAAACCCTCTCTACTAGTAGATAAGATTTTGCATCAAAAAGCATGGGTGGTGTTAGATTTGGGGGTCTCTATTTGGCACAGGTAGGTACTTGTGACAAATAGGGACCCTTGCCTCTAGTCAGGGTAAGGGGGTACACTCCTACAATAACCCCTGCTCACCCCATTGGCAGCTTGACACGAGCAGACAGGCTTATCTCCGAGGCAGTGTGTAAAGCATTTGTGACCACATACAGTAATCCAGTGACAACACTACGTGAAGCTTCCGCACAATGCGACAACTACAGTGGCGACATTCTTGTTCAGAAATGCGACTGCAGCAGCTCTGACGGCGGCGCGCTTCTCTTGAGATGTGAGGTGCTTTCCTCGATGCGGTGCAATGCTACAGTTCCAGTAGCGACACCCTTGTTCAGAAATGCAACGGCAGCAACAGTGACAGCGACACGCTTCCTCTTCATTGCGAGACGCTTCTCTCTTTTTTTTTTTTTTTTTTATTGAAACTGAAAGGTGTCATACCACATTAAAGTTCAAAACAGAAAATATAAAATTACGGAAACCAAAACATCTCAGATACAATGAACCAATATCTATCTCAAATATCAAAAACAATTTTAACATAACATTGATAAAAAGAGAGTCAAAAAAAGTTTCCCCATACTTTTTCGAATTTTCTCCCCCCTCCAATCCTCGCCGCGTAGTTACGCTCACTAATCTTGACTCTTCGCATTTTACGTAGCCATTCATGAAAAGATGGTGTCAGAGTAGATCGCCAATTCTGAAGTAGCAATGATCTGGCCACTGCCATGCAAATGAATAAGAGTTTAGCGAGTGAGAGAGAAAGATTAAGATTCTGATCAAAGCCGTAAAGCATCAAATTAGAATTTAAAGATATCTGGATATGAAAAGTAAAACATAAAAAAGCAAAAATGTCTACCCAGAACTCTTTGACCATACCACATTCAACTATGACGTGTGTCCAGTTAGCAGGGGCGAAACTTTGACAACGAAAGCAAATCGGTATATAATTACTAAACATTTTGGCAATCACCGCCGGGGTGTAATAGAGGAGCCATTTACCAAAAAATATCATTCTACGCCAATTGGCTCCCCTTAATGTGGAAAAATTAAATTTATTAATAGTCCGCCACGTCGTTAAAGATAAAACATGTTTCTCATGTTCCCACCATTTTTTAACTGCTTTGGATCCTAGATCGTCTTGTTTAATCAGGGCAAGATAACGTTTCCACTCACCAGGTTTCCTTATTAAAGTACTGTTGGAAAAAAGATCGTTGTTTAAAGGGGAAATCTGAGTAAAGGAGGTGGGAGCAAACTGCTGCAAAAGTTTATAAATTATATTATAAGACCCGGCTAGCAAAAAATTTCCTGAAAGTAGTAAACGCATCTCGGGCGGAGTTAACCACCTGGAATAATGTAAAAAATCGCCCACTTTGCTAAATCCGGCCTTAATCCAATAACGCATTAAATGCGAGCTTACCCCCTGCCCTCTTGAAGAGAGTAAGTTAGTCAGCGAAGAGGAGGTATTAAAAAGAGAGAGAGAGTATCTACTAATCATTGCCGAACGCTTCCTGAAGAACCAAGCTATTATTTTATACCTAACCAATTTTGGGGATTTAGGTATTTGAAGAGGGGAGAATATTTGACTCTCTGAAAAAATTAAATCAGAGAAAAAACTAATATAATAATTTGGGTTCGGAGTGGGGACCTTGAATCAAGTCAGGTACTGAGCAAAATAGGCGTTGTAATAATCTCTAATGTTTGGAAGTGCGAGGCCACCATTATCTAAACCATCATAAAGAGTAGTCATCGCTATCCGGGGCTTTTTATGTGACCACAGAAAGCTTGAGAATAAGGATTCTATTTTCGAAAAGAATGAGCCTGGGAGAAAACACGGAATTGTTGCAAACAGAAAATTAAATAATGGTAAAATAGACATTTTAATCAGGGCGACTCTACCCAGTATTGATAGGGGTAATTTATTCCAGCGAGTTAGCATCGAGCGAACCCTTTGAAGAAGGGGAGCAAAATTCAAACCGAAAAGATCTATAACTGAAGAGGAGAAAAACACCCCCAAATATCTTTTAGGTTTATTATTAATACAGCCACGTAGATCCGGATATAATTCGGGGATGTGATTGCCACAAATCAGTATTTCGGTCTTTTTTTTATTGATCCGGTAACCCCCAAAAGTCTCATATTGCTCGAAAATCTGAAATGCCTGAACTTGAGACTGCAAATCAGATTTAATGAGTAACATGATGTCGTCAGCATAAAGTTTGATCTTCGACATAAATGGAATTGGGGGTGAGATCTCTGCAGATTTCCGAATAGCTATTGCAAGGGGTTCGATAAAAAAGGCAAAAAGAATGGGTGATAAGGGACAACCCTGACGGGTTCCACGATTAACTGAAACTGATCCAATCGAATGTGAGTTAATAATAATATTAGCTTTAGCACCCGAATAAAGATTACGAATAAAGTTAATAATGTTAGATGGAATATGAAAATGGTGCAAAATAATAAAAAGTGTCTCCCAAACCACCAAATCAAAAGCTTTTTCCGCGTCAAATAAAAAAATAAGTGCAGGGATCCGCCGTGTCTCAAAGTAATCCAAAGCTTCTGCCAGATAATGAGTATTAGTCATGAGCTGTCTACCGGTAATAAAACCGTTTTGGTCTTTATGAATCAGATCCGAAGAAATTCGGTTAAATCGAATAGCCAATAATTTAGTGACGATCTTGTAATCCGAATTTAAAAGAGTAATGGGACGATATGAATTAGGATCAGTAGCATCTTTCCCCTTCTTCAAAAAACTGACCACAGTGCCCTCGCGAAAAGAGTCGGGAATTGAGGCTCCAGCCAACATAGAGTTAAACAAAAGTAGAAACAAATTTGAAAAAGAGGGAAAGAAAACCTTAAAAAACTCTGCGGGTAGTCCATCCGGACCAGCGGCTTTCCCTGATGGAAGATCTTTCACCACCGCCTCTATCTCTTCCAAAGAAAATCCATCTGCCATGGATAATTCTTCGGAGTGGGAAAGAAAAGGGATCACAGCCTGCCGTAAGAAGGAATTTAATTTAGACTGGTTAATTTTAAGCTGATGAGAGTATATATTTTGATAATGACAATGCATTATCGCACCTATCTTATCTGGATCAGTTGTAGTTTGATGCGAAGCCGGACATTTTAACTCCCGAATTAGATTAGATGCTGCTTGTTCCTTGGCCTGCCAGGCCAAGAATCTCCCAGTGAAGTTACTTTCTTCATATATTTTCTGATATTGGATATGAAAAAATGCCTCTCCCTGCTCATATAAAAAAGTGGTGTATTTTTGTTTAGCTTCATTTAATTGTTCTTTAACCAATCGTGAGGGATTTTGTTGCCTTTGAACGCTAAGTGTATGTATGCGGGATTCCAATAGTTTAATTTCAGCCCTAGATGCAGTTAAAGTGGCCGCATCTTTCCCTATGATGATACCGCGAATAAAGGCCTTTAGGGCATCCCAAATAATACTTATGGGGGCAGTGCCCATGTTAAGAGTTATAAAGTCTTTGATCTTGTTTTTTAATTCAGAGACCCATTTATCATCATTAAGATGAGCTCTATTGAGGACCCATCTTTTGGGGGATCTTTTGATTTCACCAAAAATGAATTCCCTAGTAAGCATAGCATGGTAGGAGAATACGTTAAACACCGTATTGAAAAAGCCGAGCTTAAGGCTACGTGAAGCTAAAATAAAATCAATACGGGATGAGGATTTGAATCTACCCGACCAGCAAGTATAATCTCTTTTAGAGGGGTTATCTACCCGCCAGTGATCAGAAAGATCGAATAGATTGATATAATGTGAAATGGTTTGATAAACTTTCGGTTTAAGTTGTTTGGATGATTGAGATGATGTATCCAAATGCGGATCCATTAGCACATTAAAATCCCCCCCAATCACAATATCTCCTGACACCATTAATAGAGATTGAAACAGGTCTTCATACAAACTAGCATCGTCTGTTAGAGGCCCATAACAACATACAAAGATAAAAGGTCTCTGCCTGGTTTTAACTCTACATGAGACCCAGCACCAACGTCCTGAGCCACCCTGTTCTGATTGAATAATATCAGCACATAAGTTCTTATTTAAGAATATTGCCACCCCTCGCTGAGATGCGTCGCATGATGCGAAACACCGAAACGAAGCCCAAGATTTGAGCATTGAAAACCCATCTAGCTTGGAAGAGGGAATATGAGTCTCCTGTAACAAAATAACGGAGGGATTTTCAGCCTTTAACCAAACTTCCATAGCGCGCTTTTTCTTAATATTGTTTAAGCCATTGACATTAAGAGAAAGCAACTTCAAACTCTCCTTGTTAGACATTGAGATCAGAATTAAATTGACTAAAGAAAATTATCACCGAGCCACTCCGTGCCCCATGAAGAAAATGAATACAATGATTACATGCTGAGAGATAGAATAATAAGTAAAAATAATCAGACACCATCAATTTCCTTTTTGTTTCAACGCACCCACCGCCACCCACTCCCCAGACAACCCCAGCACCACCCGCACCCCCCCGTGACCCCTCCCCCCAACCCCACCAATGGCCGAGATTCCCCAACCCACGCTGACCATCGGATCCTACCCCCCGCCATTAGGGTGACATGTTGCACCCCCTGGGCCCGATGGATTCCGCACTCCACCTTGCTCAACTGTTCCTCCCCCCCCCCCACTCAGACCCTCCAGCAGAAAAAAAGAAAAAAAAAGGGAAGCTTTCCCAACTTAGCGCATCTGTCACATCTATCAACCTATATCTTGAAGCAAAAAACACAGAAGAAAAAGTCCATAAATTTCCCAAATTTAACCTCATGAAGAGTTGGAAATGTCCCGAAGCAAGTCCTGTGCTGCTGCAATATCAGATAACATAAAGAATTTGCCTTTCACTAAGACTTTAAGCTTGGATTGTTGCGCTATTGTGGCTTGAGCTCCTTTAGCTTTAAATAATTGTAGCATCTGGACAAACTCTTTTCTTCTCCGAGCAGCAGACGCAGACATGTCTGAAAAAATACAACCTTTCACAGTTTCATTGACGAAAAATTGTCTTTTCTGAATTGCCGTTGAGAGAATAGTCTCCTTAATCCGTGTGTCAGAAAAATTTAATAGAATTGTTCGAGGGAGAGAAGAATTTGGGAAAGGTTGAGCGGGAACGCGATGTGCTCGCGTAATAGTCAGGTCACCCTCGTGATTGGGAATCACTTTAGATTTTAAAAAAGAGGTGACCCACTGCAGCGTGCTGGCCCCTTCAAGACCCTCGGGAACCCCCACTATGCGTAGGTTAGATCAACGATTATAATTCTCTAAATCGTCCAATTTAGATTCAAGTGCACGTGAAGTGAGGGAGAGCTGATTTGCATCCTCTTTGACCTTAATCATTTGATCCTCCAGATTAGAGATGCGGGTTTCAGCTTCTTGGAGTCGAACAGGGAATGTGGAGAAAAGATCCTCCATTTTGTCCAGGCGTTGATGGATTAAGGCAAGCTCGGATTTCTGAAACCTCTTCAGCTCTCGGACCTCGTCGAGGATTACATTTAGCATATCCTTGACTGACATCTTAATCTCCCCGACGGTCTCAGTATCTAAATGAAGCAAAGGACTGAGGTGACTCACATTAGAGACAGATTTAGCGGGGGAAATTAAAGACTTGTCAATAGGTGATGTCACTGTGTCTATCCCTCCCAAAGTCAATACATCCTCCGTAGTTGTTAAGGAGTGTACTAAGGGGTTATCTTTAGGCGAAGGCGTAGAAGGCATAGATGGTGTAGAAGATGCCCCTGTGTTAGATTTAAGCAGGAAATTGGGAGGGTGGATAATTGAAGAAGAAAGGGAAGGAGAAACTTGGGCGGAGTTCCTTTGGCAGGGTGCAGCACTTTTCTTATCAAAGAGAGGAAATGATTTAGTACCCTTAAGCACCTCCACTGGGCTGGCCTGCGTAGATGACCAATCCTTGATGGGCGAGGAACGCTCCTTTTCTGCGCAATGAGAGGCCTTCAAGACTGGAGACGGGGTCTCACGGATAGATTCCTCCAGCTCTTCCGAACTTCCCGCACTATCACTTTTCTCCTTTGCCTTACCATCGCCAAGGGCCCCCTTATTTAATAATTTGGCGGCGTTCCGCGCTTCTTTAGCCTGGATACGCGAACTCTTCGCCTTACGGGTATTCAATAATCTCCCCATCTTGAAAAAAAAAAAAAAAAAAAAATGACCGATATTGATAATGACTCTCTTAAATTATGAGCCTCAGATACCTCAAAGTCTCTGAGCGTCCAAAGTTCAGCGTTCGGTAAAACTGAAAAAAGCCTTAATCCTCGTCACCAGGTATTGTTCATACGTAATCTCAGGACCTCAGGTAAGCCGACAGCTTGAACTTCGCCTGCGCCATGCTGCTGTGAACGCAAAGTTAATAGAAAAGCTGATCCGTAGCGGCTGAGAAAGGCATTCTTAGTACTTTCCGGTACGCCACTGCCGCTTACAGCCCAGCTTGCTCTTACCGCTACTGCCGCATCCACAGACCCTCAGGCATGAGCAGCGATGCGAGGCACAGGGCTGAAAGAATGCCGAAAGCGCCCGGAGCACAATGATAGAAGAAGCTGCTTCCTTCAAGCTGAAAGCGCCGCACTGCTTCCCGCCTTCGTGCCTCAGACACAAACCCAATGATCCACTCGAGAACGCCAGCCGCCGTCCGCCATCAGCCGCCGCTGAAACCTGCACTGCCTCGAGGAGGAAGGGAGGAGTCAGGAACCGGGAATCCTCAGGTGCGCGTGGAGGCGTGGATCTCCATCACGCGGCCGGTTTTCTGTCCTTTGCTCGATGCGGTGCAGTGCGACAACACCAGCGGCGACACCCTTGTTCAGAAGTGCGATGGCAGCAGCAGCGATGGCGACACGCTTCGGCTTCGTTGAGTCGCGCTTCCAGCTCCTTGCGACACGCAGTCCCTCAGAAGGCCCAAAACAGCAGCAGGCACTTCCAAAGAACTCTGGGGAGCTGGGGGTTGAAGTCTGTTGTCCCTGAGACTTCAGCAGGAGGCAAGCACTGTTCCAAGCCCTTGGAGATCCTTACAAGTTAAAATAAGGACACAAAGTCTCTTCTCCTTCCTTTGGCAGTCAGGCAAACCACTGCAGGCCAATCCCCCAAGGAGCACTTCAGCTTAGGGATAGTCTCTCCTCAGTTTCTTCAGGTTCCGCTCCTCAATAAAGGTTTCTTCTTGTTCCAAAAGTGATCTAAATTCTTGGGATCAGGGTCCCACTACGCATACCCCAAAATCCTTTGTTCTCTGAGGGGAGAGAGGCCTTTGCCTAGTCCAAACCAGTTCCTGAGCACTATGTTTACCAGACTTCTCCTTTCCTTTTACAGTGTAGGGCAGAAACATCAGACGCCACACAGGAGGTCGAGACAGCATTGTAGAAGGCAAGTACAGCCCTGGAGCACTTTGTTGACAGGATTCCTTCTCTTCATTCACTGTGCAGGGCAGAGACATCAGCCGCTCCCCAGGAGGTGGAGCTAGCATTGTGGAAGGCAGGCACAGCCCTATTCAAGGTTCAGGTGTAACCCCTCCCTCCCATCTAGATGCAGATCTCTCTATTCACCACTGGGCTGACTCATCCTGTCTCTTGGAATCCCCCAGGCTTGTCACTCACAGAAACCAGACAAAGGAATACACAACCTAGCAGAGGCAGGCTTGAAACCCTGAAAGGTTAGGCAAGAAAATACCTGCTTTCTAAAAGTGGTATTTTCAAACACAGAATGTTAAAACCACCTTCACTAAAAGATGTATTTTATCATTCTGAGTTCAGGCATACTAAACTCGAATTTCTACCATGTTCTCTGAGTCAGTTAAGATTATAAACATGTAATAATCTAACAGCCCATCCTGGCCTATGGAGAACAGGTAGCCTTGCAATAGTGAAAAACGAAAATGGCTGTAATTCACTATTAGGATATGTCACACACATCAGGGCATGTCCTACCTTATACTTACAATGCACCCTTCCCTTGGGCCTACCATAGGGGTGTATGATATGAAGAAAAGGGAAGGTTTAGGGATTGGCAAGTGGGTGCACTTGCCCAGTCAGCATGACAGTACCAGACTGCACACAGGCTCTGCAATGTCAGACCTTAGACACATTTTACAAGGCTGCTTCTGTGGGTGGCACAACCAGTGCTGCAAGCCCACCAGCAGCAATTGGATTTACAAGCCCTGGGCACACTCTGTGCACTATACTAGGGTCTGACAAGTAAACCAAATCAGTCAATCATGGAATCACTAATCAATACATTCATTTACAGTAGGGAGCACTTGCACTGTGGCACTGGACAGCAGTGGCACAGTGCCCAAAGCATCTAACACCAGCAAAAACACATGAAGCAACAGCAAAAAATGGAAGGGAGACCCACGCCAATGGTGCCAGGTCTAACAGGTGGTTGTATGGGCACGCCCATATACCACCCAAGTAATGCCTCCTTGAAGGTAAGTATTGCAAAGCAGAGCTTTACACTTCTGTGCTTCACCATTAAGCAATTTTCCAGCAAAAAACAAGTTTTGCACTGGAAAGTAAATATAAAAAAACATTTTGTTCTGGTTTGCATAACTTTTGTGACACACCCCCCCAGTGCAAAATGTTTGTAAATCTGCATCCTAAATTAGGAGAAAATAGCAGAAATCCTTCAACTAAAAGAAAACATATTTACAAAGAGGATAGATTCCATGATGAATAAAATATAAAAAATACCAAATATGCACTAGCATTACCAGATAAGTAGATAACGATTGCCCCCCATCGATTATGGGTCCTATATGATTTGAGCATGACAACATGACATTCTGGAGTGCAATGGTACACCCCCAAAGATCTAAGTCCTTACATCACTGTGTGTGGATTTGGTGGCACATGGGTGGAGTCACCACTTATCTCTGAATAGCTTTCAAGAAAATCTAATTCTCCTTGTGTCCCTATTGAATTCCCACTCTGCTTGCACAGTGTATTGAACTGTACCCTTCTACTTCTAGACATGTATGCAACAGTTGGTTACTTGAATCCTGGAGCAGATTTATTATTTGATGCAGCACAATGCGGCAAGACAACATGCTGTGCTGCATCAAATGGAGAGGGCAGGAATGTGCCATGTCTACCAAGATATGGTGCATCTCTGCTCTCTGAGGGCCTCATTTATGCGCTGGCCTATGGCAAAAGAAAAGGGCAGGAATGCGCCGTATCTCTGAGATACGGCACATTCCTGTCCTTTTCCCCTGCGCCGGCGCTCAATGGGCTAGGTGCACCAATGCAGGCACCTTTGCACCATGGTACAAGGGTGCCGGCATTGAGGTAATGATTATTTTTATGCAGGAAGGGAAACCGTGCTGCACAAAAACAATCACAAGAGCCTTTTTCCTCTTTCTATGTGTGCTGCAGAATGCAGCATACATAGAAAAAGGAAAAACTAGGAGAAATAAAGATATTTCTCCTCCTTGTGCCTCCCTTCGCCTCTCCTGGGGATCCGTAAGTTTTGGACGCTGCCTCCGATTTACGATTTCTCGTAAATCTGCAGTAGTGTCAAAATGCCATGGATGTTGCTGGGAATGCCCCGAGCAACACCCATTGCACGCGCCTTTAATGCAGAAAACTGTGTTAAAGCTGACAATATTTACAAGGCGGCATTTAGCCTAAAAAAGTGGCTTACTGCTGCCTCGTAAATATGGAGCAGGCTCCTGCGCCACAGAACATCACAAAAAGTGATGCTCCGACAGCACAAGGGACCTCATAAATGAGGCCCTCCCTGTGCAGATGTACTATGTGCTTCCTAGCAGCAATACAGGCACTCTTGCACTTTGGTGCAAGGGTGCCAGTGTTGCAGGCAAGGTTGTTTTTGTGCAGGAAGGTGCACCTTCCTGGACAAAACCAATCCTTAGAGGCGTTTTATTCTTTGTAAGAGTGCTGCAGAATGCAGAACACTTAGAAAGTGGAAACTACAAGCAGAAATAAAGATATTTCTCCTCATTGCACCTCTATCAGGAAGGTATACTATTTAGATGCATTCCCAGGTTTACTTGTCCTTTTAAATGTGGGAATGCACCAAAAACTACGGGTGGATGCAATGGCACACCCACGGTCCACACTTTTAGTGCCTTCTCGGCACAGAGTAATGCTAGGCAGCGACTTGCGCTTCCTTGCGTTATTCTGGAATCACCAAGCCACACAGGGCCACAGAAGGTGGCCTTATGTGGCTTTGTAAATCTGACTCAAGGATTGTGTTATCCTTGCATTCATGTGATGAAAGGGCAAAGCAACCCTTTGAAAAATCTGCCCCAAAGTATCTCCTTCCACATTAGTCCTGCTGCACCCCTTGCACCCCTTCTTTCCACATTTCTTCTTTTTTTTGGTCTCTCTTTCTCTCCACTCTGCTGGGACAATGACATGTCCCCAAATAAAGAGGAGTGCTCCTGATACGTGGCGGGCACATTTTTTATTCCACTAGACATTTACCCATGGCCTGGAGCCATTGGGGCTGGTTTTGAAAACCCAGGACTGCGTCTGTTGCCTCCGTCGCCTTCCCCAGCTCCTTTAGGTCAATTGTAGTAGGAACAGGGAGGCAACAAGAGAGACGCACATAGGGTGAAACCCGACAGAAAGTGATCAGAGAGGGAGAAGAGAGTGAGATGTGAAAGAAAAAGAGCGAATGGATGAATGAAATGAGAGATAAAGGAAGCGAAGCTGATCTGAGCATATTTGCCAGAACTGCTTTTTTCCCCCCCGTCTGTCCCTGTTGGGTGTATTTTGCGTAAGTCTGTGATATTTCGGCAAAAATAGAATAATGCGATCTGTGACCCATTCAGGGCCTTATTTGCAAGAAAGTGTCATAGCGTGGTACTGCAAGCCCTATGGCTGTGCCACGCTGTGGCACTTTCAAAGCACAGGGATGCATCATAGTTACAACAATATGACCCATCCCGCTGTGTTCCCTTGCGCTGGTGCACAATCAGCTGCCAAACGCGACACAGGCACCCTTGCACCATGGTGCAAAGGTGCCTGCATTGCGGGCAGATTGTATCTGTGCAGGAAGGGGTCCCTTCCTGCACAAAATCTATAACAACAACAAAAAATAGGTGATTTCCTCTCTCTATGTGTGCTGCAGAATGCAGCACCCTTAGACAGAGGAAAAAAGGAGGAGAAATGTAATCATTTCCCATAGTTGTGCCTCGCTACACCACCCCTGGGGTGGCATAGCATTCTGACGCATCTCCAGGTTTACAAATTCTCACAAATCGGGAAATGCAGCAGAATACATGGGTTTTGCGTGAGAACACCCACAGCAACACCAATGTCACGTCCCTTTCACACAAAGTGTTGCGTGAGAAGGGGCCATATTTACAAGGACAGGAAAAGTCATGCAGGGTGGCTTTATGCGTCCTTGTAAATATGGGGCAGGAGGCTGCTCCAGTGGTGCGTAACAAAACCTGATGCACCCGTGGCGTAAGGAGCTTGTAAATAAGCCCCTCATTTTGGATGCAAGGACGCGTTTTACCCTAACAAAAAGCTCTAAACCGCACATGAAGCAAGCAGCAGCTGCTCACATTCTGTTGATGCATGTTGAGCCCCTGCTCTTGCAACAGGATTTTTCCCCAATCTGATGAAAAATGAAATGACATGGTACAATGGTGTAATTTCTGACATTTCGTGTAACAAACCTAACTTGAAGGGCCAGAAATTACATAAGATGATGCTGTTGTCATAAAAATGTTGCCGAGGCCTATTTACGATTTATTATCCTCTAACTGTGACAAAGTGCTTCCATTCCTCAGTGCATAGTCTGTCAAACTGAGGTGCTTTAGGAGTGATTGTAATGCTCCAACTCCTTTACCAACCATTTTGGAGATCTATTCCCAGGTGTAACTATTTTCTACTTACAGAAAAAATTATTGTTTTACAGATTAATTGATGATATCCTTGGTTCAGGGCCAGCTTTAGCGCTGGTCGCTCTTAGTGCGACAATCCTTTTTGGTGCCCCCACACCTCATGACTGCCTCATCAGATTATTCACTTCCACAGGGCAAAAGTGCCCCTCATCTCTCCATTCATAAGTTATTTCTAAACACACCCCCGTGATGTCAGCACCCCCGCCACAGGTCAGTGCCCAGTGTGGCCACACCGCTCGCACTGCCCTAAAGCCGGCCCTTCCTTCCATCCTGTTTTTTCACCGTCTGTCCTGGCAGATTTCAATAAACTTAGCACATGGCCCAGATTTCAGAGATGGTCGACTGAACAAAGAGAAGGACACATTTTCGTGTGCTTCAGTACAGAATTAACAAGGAGCCCGTACCACAAACCAGTTTAGTTGGCCCCTATGATGCTGTTTGTAAAAGTTGTATTTAATGTATCTATGTACCTTATTGTCTGTGTTTTTTCTGTTGATGTGCGCTGAAAATTATGCCCTTCTGTGGCACTCGGTGAATGCAAAATTGTTGCACTCCTTCCTATGCTACTGGCAGGGCTTTAAGTGGGATGGAAAAAACTGTGGGGTCTAACAAAGGGGCGTGGCCAATGTAATTAAGGGTGTGGCTTAAAAACACGTAAGTTTAAAAATCTGTGTTTAGCATAGTATGCCACCCGACTTGTATTTTGCTGTTTCTGTCATTGCATCCTGATATATGAAACAACAAGTAACATCATACCTACAACAAGTAAGGACTATTGGCTTTGTCAATGGTTGCTAGTTGCAAAAGATAAATAAGCAGAAACTATGGCTTGTATATAATATTGAAAAAGCTTCTACTTAGAGCCCTGGTGACACCACGGCAATGTTTCTGCTCCTGAGTTTCAAAAAGAGAAGGGAAATCCAGAGAGAAAATGACTCTCTTTAAAGGATTTCCCTTCCCCTACAACCCTCACCTGGCATGACGTCATGCCGTAACTTCTCCACTAGTGAGAAGCGAGCAGTGTGAGCAGCGCACATCGAGGTGCCTGCTGTCCCTGCAGTCCGGAAGAAAACGGACCGCCTGTGCCAGGGCATGGAACAGAGCCCGATAGAGACCCGTTTCGAGGTCTCCTTAAAAAACTGCTGGTGCTCAGCCCCGGTGAGACCCGGCCCACTTCAAGCCCTGGCTATTGGAATGTCTGGAATTTTGTTAGGTTTGGTGTTACCTTTTGATTTTACAAAAATTATATGAATAATGTACTTACTTATAGAGGCATTCAACCAGACTTCTTAACGATAGTCTGTTGTATCATTCTCAATTGGCTTCCGCTAAGTTTACAGCCCTCTTTTTTTAGATTAAGGAGGAACAATCATATTTTTACAAAACCCATGGGGAAAAAAAAGAATTGACAAAGGCAAAAGACTGACAGCCAACACCAGACATGTTGGCTTTGCCAATGCTTGTCTTCAATATCTCGTCAACCTTCACCAAATGGGCGGCTTACAGGGCAGTGCTATTGGAAGAATAAGACATTGGGTTACAGCAGGTGTAACGGCTAATTGTATTGGTCTAAATGCTTCAAAATGACAAAGAACTGTGTGGCGTTCTTGTAATTAAGCAAGTGCTAGTAAACTGCTAACTCCTCGTCGAGGGGAAATTAAATAAACTTTAAAAAAAAAAATACATTAATAGTAAATGTGGGATGCCGGCTGGCGCTCCGTGCAGAATGCCGCGGACGCTCGGCCATTTTGATTGACAGCTCCATCACCCGGGCTCTTGTTTTCACAGGTTACTTCATTAACATGTGATATTTACTGACAAACCGAGCGCCCGACAGCGTGTCTCAACTCTGACCTTGCTATATTTTCCAGAATTTAGTTCTCGTGTCAACACAGCGCAGTCATTGATTATAAGCCCATTCTGCGGGTCGCTCCCCGTTGGCAACCCCCCTCCCCGCGCAAGAAACAATTTTCTCTCCATCCAGAAGGGTCGGGGATCAAATGACTCTGTCACTTGTGAACAGGAGCGCGGGGTGGGGAGTGCAGAGATTGGGAGAGACAGACGCGTAGCTGAGAAAGGAGCAAGGAAGAAGTGGTGTTACCGGGAAGGGAATATTAAAAGAAGGCACCCACCAGGATTGGCTCTAGGGCTGACAGTCTCCGCCATATTCGAAAATCGAACGAGAGCCCTTTGTGGAGTTAGTCAAGTTATTTATTTACCTTGAGTTTTATACAGAGCCAAATCTTACCTCACAGTTACTTCAAGGTGCCAACCTTTGTAAGCCCTTTTGATGGTATCAGTACAGCAACCAGTGGAAAAAAGCACATAGTCACAACATAAATCACTCTGAACCTCCAAATAAAATGTACAGTACTTTCACAAAAATGCAGACCCCTGAGCAACCACTGCAACATGATTGCAAAACCTTCCAGGACTCCTCATAAGTTCAGCATTTATCTACACCCGCTCTTTGTGAGTGACCAGCCCCTCTCGACAGTGCTTAATTTGAGTCGGTGGTTTCCAGTGCTCAGCACCGGCACTTTATTGGCAGCACCAGCTCTAGTGAAAGTCCACCACATGGTGGCACTGTCTGTCTAATTTTGAGATGAGCACAACTACTGTGTTTAATAAGTAAATAGCCATTAAAAATGAATATTAGCTGCCGCTCACGCCTTTAATATAGCTTTGAGTGGCCTTGCATTATCTAAATTGGCACACTTCTAGCAGTGCAATGGTTTGTAGTTGTGTTGGTATTGTCACTGGCAGTGGTGGTAAGGGCAATAGGTGGTGCAGGCTGCATTGGCCTCCCGAGAAGAGCCCTGGCACGTACTTTTTCTTTTACAAATTTAGCACTCTAAAACTTTCGAAGAAAGCTCCTTGTCATTTTTCCGTTTAACTCCACACCTAACAAGATAGGACAGGCATATAATTTTATGTGCGGAGTTCCTCGCCCGACTGCAGAGTCTCCCCAGTCGTAAACTTACTATTAACTCGTAGTTTGTGAATAGCAAAAGAATTAGTAAACTTACGGAAAAGTGTAAGTTTACCTTTGTGAATCGGGCCCACTGCACTAACCCTGGGCGTAGTTCGCGAAGGAGCACTACGCGAAGCTACGCAAAGTGATCTTCGCACTATGCGAGCTACGCGTAGCACTTCGCAAACTGCGTAGTACCCAGTTCGCACTGTGCAAGATGCCGTTCTCAATGATTGCAGAGTGCGGACAAGCATCCGGCACTGTGCAATCATTGAAAACGGCATCTTGCACAGTGCGAGCTGTAGTTTTCTGCCGCTCGAGTAGATTTTTACTCGAGCGGCAGCTTTCTCAACGCGGACTGGTAGTTTCTCATCGCGAGCGGTCGCGAGCATACGCGACCACTCGCAATGAGAAACCTGACCTCCCCGTGTTGAGAATCTCGCCGGGATGTTTATTTTCCACGCTCGCGATCGGCAACTTGATGTTGCTGATCGCGAACAAGGAAAAAGTCTCGCTGGGATGTCATTTTGCTTGCTCGCGGTTGCCAACTTGATGTTGGGGACCGCGAGCAAGCAAAAAATGACCGCTGCACTACGCAACGCTATGCTACGCATGTTTGCACTGTGCTACGTGCAATTCGCGTAGTGCGAAGTAGCGCAAACTTCGCAAACTACGCGAGCGTAGCATAGTGCTTTGCCCAGGCTTACACTGCACACTTGACTAAATTCTTACATGGAGAAGAACAAGGGCTTAGCTGAGGTCATGAGAACTAATTGCCATCACGAGAAACAAATATGCAAACAGTTTTAGTTAAGTAAGGTGGTCTGCAAATTTCACGTCTCCAAAGCTCAGGTACAATGTGTCGAAGCCTCAGACACAGGCACACCTGGCAGGCATTCGTGCAGCAAAGACAGAGATTCATTTGTGGTGGTGGTTACCAGTGAGGTCCACCGACACTTTTCCTAATCAGATATTCACCGGGAGCAAGAGACGGAAAACACACAATTTGGGAAAAAGGAGGAAGAGAAAGTTGGAAAACTGTCACAAAGTGAGAATGCAGCGATCGGAAAGAGTGAAATAAATGTGCAGACAGTGTCTGAAAGTGGATTAAAGAGACCCGCGGTGAATTTGAGACTATGCAGCCTTGGTATGCGGTGCACCAACATTTAATAAAGCTGGCTGCTTGTTTCTCAGCAGAGCTTTGGGTACTGGCACTCATTCTATTACAAGTTATGCGATGAGCAAGGATACATGCCCCCGAACCGATTATGAAGGATAGCCATAATTGTGGGGCACTGTGTGTTACCCTTGCACTTCAGGGCATCGCTTCTATTGTACCTGCTGCTTTGATAATAGCTAAGACCCTGCTCCCGGCTCTCTTGAGTTCCTCATATGTTTTTCTTCTATTTTCCACACCTCTATTCCTCTCTTCGCCCAACACTTTCCACCCTTTCAGGCTCAACTCCCTATTCCCTTCCACCCTACGTCTCTTTCTTCCTTTCTTACATGTAATTTCTTTTCTTCCACCCTTTCCTGATGTGATCCTCTTTACACTGTTTTTCTTTCGCTCTATTCTCTCCCCACAACTCTATCATCTTCTCTCCTTGCATCTCTATCAACTTCCATTTCTCTTTCTGCATCCTTTAATCTACCTACCCTCCCTATATTCCATTACTCCTTCCTCGGAGTCACCTTTGCATCGGTCCAAGGAATCAAAGACAACCAAGAAGTCATCAACATATTGAACCAAGATGGAACCACATGGGAAGATCAAGATGTCTAAATCTTCCTTAAAATGCAATTGAAAAAAATAGAAGCTAGTTCTCCATACCTTTTGTAGGAGTTAAGCCCACGTCATTTTCGAGCCACCAAAAGAGAATGCAACAAGGAACTGACTTTGGGGTTTTTATTCATAAAGAAGAAAGCACAACGTAAGTCAACAGTCGCCAGCCATGTGGCTGCAGGCAGATACATAATGGGACAGTAGCCGGGTTTGGCAAAACAAGGAACAGCATTGATAGCACATGGGCTTGTACAAAATATGTTTCTTTACCAGCCATTTGATGGGTACAGTGGGTGTATTTCAGATGTTATCAAAGGGGGGATCAAAAACCTTTTGCTTCAAAGGACCAGCAATAATTGTACAGGTTCCTGCCTCTGTCTAAGGGTGCAAGGGGCACTGTCATAAGCGAGGAAGCTTCTTCATTGGTATCAAACTGATCCTGATAGGGTCTGCAGACAAAATATAGCCTACGTCACAGGCCATATGAAACCACATAAATGAAAGGACTTGTAGTAATGCATCGGCAATGTAATGGGTCGAAACATTTACACCAGCATTGCATGTGTTGACAATTCACTTTCACTTAAAGGTAAAACAGCAATTTCATTATCAATTGGAATGTCCACATATGCACACTCACTCGTGCAATACACAGAACAGATCAGTCTGCACAGAATATCCCTAAACAGCAGGGTTGTCAGTGAGGTAAAGCTCAGATCAAAGGCATGGTGGTCTGTAATCCAGCCCAAAGCGATAGACGCAAGATTAGTAAGAGGGTGAGGGGCGCGTGAATTTGGAATGGCAACTACAGCAATCAGAAACTCAGAGGTTCTTCAAGTGGACCAACTTGCACCATGGGCATGGAATGGGTATTCCATTAAAGACTTCCCCCATATGGGACTTTCTGGTCTATGGAGTTCAAAGTGTGTACAGAATAGTTATTTGCTTTCGGGATCTCCTAGAATGGAAGGAACCTACTCTGTAGAGGAGAGAAATCGAGTTGTTCAGGCTGATCCCTGGGGTAGATTCTGGTAGTCTCCTTTCTAATGTCTCCGCTGACCACAAATGAAACAGAAGTAGTTGCTGGGTGGATAAACTCCCCCGCCTTGTCCATCTCTCCCTCCTCTGCCCCCCCCCCCCTCTGGTCATCTGTTAAAAGAACTGCATTTGTAAAGTCAATTTAGATGCTGTTGATTCTTTCTTTCATTCTTGCACTGCAACACAATCAATAATTTACTACAGAAACCAAATCAGACAAGTTCTTGTATTCCCAACCCACACTTATGGTTCTCAATTGTTCTTGCACCTTTGGCAGCAATCAGTGGGTAAACGCAGCCCCACTGCTTCTTGCACAGTTCAGCA
This sequence comes from Triturus cristatus, assembly GCF_964204655.1. Classification (NCBI taxonomy): domain Eukaryota; kingdom Metazoa; phylum Chordata; class Amphibia; order Caudata; family Salamandridae; genus Triturus; species Triturus cristatus. The sequence continues at coordinate 1,557,197,314 of NC_140590.1, forward strand.
GCATTCATGGTACCAGAAAAAGTCAAATCTCTTTCATTTGACCCAGGAAATCGACAGGAGTTTCACCTTTGCTTCGTTTTTTTCACAATTGCTAATTTTCATCCAATCAATTTTAGTGGAATAGACTTACGAAATTGTGTTCAACACAGCAGCTATACCTGTGATTAATGTGCTAGTCCCTAGGTGTTTGCTCGGGCAGTTCGCTTTAGCAATCAACTGGTCTCTGACCCCTGCAGGCATTACCACACATAACAGTTGATTCACGTCAGCCAAATTAGGAACATAACAGTAAAAAACAATGAGTAATAGTTCTCTAATTTCTGGAGATTCTTTCAGACTTTAGGGAACTGTTTAGTAACATTCAGGAGATCAGATGGAGACCAGGGGGCAGATTTACAATAACTGGCGCATCTCTGCACATCAGCAGCACTACGCCAGTTATTTTGTGTCAAGGAAAAATAGCCTTGCCCCACCATGGATGCGCCGCATTTACAATGCAGGGCACCGTGGCGCAAGGATGGAAAGATGCGTGACGCATCTTCTGACGTAAAGGCAGAGCGTTGCTGGAGTCGTGTCGCAAGCACGATGCAACTCCGGCATGGTAAGGAATGCCTATTCCTAACGTGCTGTGTCACTCTTTGCCCCTGCTTCAAGCAGGCGTAAGGTTTTGATGCAGAGGCGTCGTAAAAGTGACCCAGCGAAATCTTGTACATTTCACTGCATCACTTTTAGGAGGCTTTCCTACGTCGGAACGCCCACCCTGCATACATACACCTGACGAAGGTGTAATGTAGCACAGGGCTTTACAACGTGATGCATCTCACTAGATACATCACGTTGTAAATATGTCACATAGTGGCGCATTGTTTACGACGCCGCTGCGTCACAGAAGTGATGCAACGGTGTCGTAAAGATGTCGTAAGGGGCTGGTAAATCTGCCCCAGGAGTCTTGTATGATAACTCGGCTCCCTTCTCAAGACTATGGGAATTAGGGATCTTAGATGTAACAGGGCTTCTGTTGGATATCATAAAGGACATTGGAGTCATTGCTGTCATTATAACTACACGGCGGTGTTTGCCTGCTGGTCGGGGCGCACATTCTTGATCTTGAGAGCTTTATTCAGCTGTCAGTCACAGCCTATACCAGATAATAGTCAGACTGCATGCCTAACCAGTAACACAACAGCACATGAGGGGTCCCCCTGCAAAGTATCCCCCCACTCTGGTCCACCACCTATCACATTTGCTGAGGTGGGCCCCCTGAAGCTTGCCCCCCCACACCACGGGGGGCTGCCGGGGCTTTTGTTACACCACTGTGCCTAACCAGTCTGACTGTGCACTTTCGAAGGATGGGGTGATGATCAAGACCGTGCTAGAGATGGCATTGAGGTGTCATCTTGTTAGCCCCCCATTTAGTCCTCATTCTTGATATAATAGCAATATTGTCAGTTATGCCACTGCCTGTTTTACAGCTGTTTGCTGTGCTCACTGTGCAAATCCTACATCCACTGCCAATGCTTGTTGCCCATCAGCTCACCCATTGGCTGCTCTGCACTGCTCCTGGATGCAACCACTGGTGCACCCCAGTACCACCTACTTGAATTGGAAAATGTACATTATAGAACAGATCCTCCTCTCTCTCCTCCGACTATTCCTGGGTACCATTAATCATTTGGCCTAAGAGATGAGGTGGTGATGCAGTGAGGCACAAGCTAAGATTTTATCCCTCGGTTCAATAATTTGGTATCTCTTGGGTCAGACTTCTGCCAGCATTTCATGGCTTCCTTCTAACAATTCGGGGGGTACTTTTGCTTACTTTTAAGATCATTTAAACGTTCAATGTCAAAAGTACCTTTTTTAGGACTAAGCATATTTTTTAAGTTTCAAAATGTAAGTTTATTAAAAGTATGTCAAAAAGAAAGGAACAAAACATCTAGTAACAAAGCATCAGAAATAAATATTACAAAGCATATTATTAATGGCAACTAAGCAGATAATCATATGAAAGAAGGAGGTTCATGAGGACTAAACATGTTTTTATCTGTGCCCTTGAACGAGTTCTCTGCTAACCTCACATGCTTCTCTAATACTGGTTAGACATGATGTTGGTGGGAGTCTCTCTAAGTAGGGCCTTATTCTGTTTTGATTCTTTGGCGCATGTTTTCGTTCAGCTGTGGCCAGTGCAGGTAAGAGCGGTGGGGCCAGGTTGGGGGGGTGGGGGGGGGGAGGATTCGACAGACAACCACAAAGAAAAATGAAATAAATAATAATTTTCCCTCATCGTCTTCTGTCGAAATCCCCACCACCCGACCCCACCGCCCCACCGCTCTTACCTGCACGGGCCGTGGCTGCTTTCATTACTACATCCTCACTGACACCTGAGGAAAAATGTAGGAAATCTTACGCCTTCTGTTGCAGTTCATCCTCATGGAGGAACAGAGAGAAACTTTTTGGGCACATGGGAAAGGGGAAAGGGAGGGTCTGACTGCTTCTCCCACCAGCTCAACCTAGGAGGGAGGTCAGAAAGTATATTCATGCTTGTCAAATCAAATCAAATCAAAATCAGCTTTATTCGGTAAGTTAATTTCAAACCATAAAAGCATGTGCAGTTTTACATTTCAACATTTATACAAGACATGCTTGTCAATTGCGTCTTGCACACAGAACACCTCCAGTCATGGACCACGTCCCACAGAAGGTCTGGATTGGCTAAACCGGTGTAAACTCTTTCAACACATTCATTTAATAGGGTCTTCACTGGTGTCCTGGATAAATAGGCCATCCCGTTAGTGTTGTGGATTTTCACTCACACATCTGAATCCTGTTCCATGGAATCCCTCTTTTGTACACAACCATATCATTTTGTCATCAACAACCAGGTTGACTTGTATCTGTAATCAAAGTACTAAAATAGTACCTAATGTATGATCAATATATGCAAAAATGGCTTATATTTCAAACAAAATCACATTGGACTATCTGACCTGATGGGTGAGCCAAGCGTAGGGCTGTCTCCCATCCTCCTGTTCCATGGATGAACATCCATTTTGCCGTTGGTGCCTGGGGTTATAGAGTGGAGGTCCGATCCAGCTCTGGTCAACGCTGTCTGCCATATCGTGGTGATTCCCAGCCAATACACCTAGATCTGTTCAAGAAAACTTTATCTCAGTTATTGGTTGGGTATTTGAAGTGTTTATGGACAAAATAATAGTCTATAAATCAAAGAAATCACTGACACAATAATTTCCTTTACACTGTCCATTGAATCAAACTCCCAGAGTAAAGGGAGGGCCCAAACATGTACCCTACAACACATATGATTTCTAATTTCTATCACAAAACTACATTCCCACCAAAAACTCAAAGAGATTCCTAGTTGAGCCCCTGCAAGTTAGCAGCTGGCCTTCACGAGTAACACACATGTAAACAGATCTGGCTGAGCAAGCTCATTGGCAGATTTCAAGCGCCTCTCTGGTGATTAGTAAACTATACATAGCAATATAGCAATATAATACAACATAACATGTCACCAGTGTCATGGCATCTAAGCATCAAAGATATGCACATCTGCATAGGCAGAATTACCTAAAGCAAGAAAAGATAACTATGGTAGAATATTGTTATTCAAAACTAAAGTGCACCACTTTTATATTCTAAACTAAGGAATGCACATACCCGGTACGTGCCTGTGCATTGCGAATGAAGTGATCACTCAATGTTTAGGGTCAGTACCCCATGAAAATGAAGGGACGGCTTTGCCCAGGGGTTTCTGCCTAATAACAGATACAGGCGACAGGTAAAAAGGCTATTGGGAGGTGTAACATTTGTGAACTGTGTAGTAATTTACACAAATGTAGTGTGCCTCCCAGGGGGCTCCTAGGAAGAAGGAATGATAACAAAAGCATTGGGTGGGTCCCTGTCCCAGTTCTAATGCCACTCCATCTTTCACTGTGAGATCAATCCACAGTGTGCACTGGAGAGAGTTCATTATCTCTGTAATAAGGTCTATTGTCCTGGTCTGTGCTGGGTGCAGCCATTAAAGGACATAGGGTCATCAAGCCTCCAATATTTAATAGGGTATGTGGACTTCAGATGTCAACTCAAAACCACGCTATGTTGATGCACATACCAGTCCATCAGTATGTGGCTGCCTGAGACAATTTAGTTCAGAGTGCTGTGGATTTCCTTATCCATTCACCCTTTTTCGATGGCCGAAGGCTTTGGTGTTCTGCTTCTTGCAGTTTTATCAGCGATGGGTTTACCAGTGGACACTGTCATCAGAAAGCTGATTGGACTAAATGACCAGGCTATAGTAAAAGGCATCTAGGCATTGTTGTTTGCTCCACACGAGTCCAGCCACGGCCCGTGCAGGTAAGAGCGGTGGGGTCTGGTTGTCGGAGATTCGACAGATGACTACGAGGGAAAATTAAATAAATAATTATTTCTCCTTCGTTGTCGTCTGTCGAAATCCCCCTTCACCCAGCCCCACCGCTCCACCACTCTTACCTGCACAGGCTGCGGCTGCATGAGCCTTTCATGTGTTATGGGAGCCTACCTCCAAGAAGGATATTACGAATGCTGCTTCCAGTCTGGGACTTTTGTATAAAAGCCGAATTCATTCTGGGTGTTGTAGACGTGCTTTGTTTGAATTGAACGACTGAGACAAACACATCTGAAATCAGTGCTTTGTAAGCAAACAGGTAAGGAGACAGTGTCCGTAATGATCTGGCGTGAGGTGGTTACAGTGTCTTCAATTTAGAACCATCTCAATATTAGTTAGGTTATGTAATGTAGTTTAAGTTTTTAATGTTTGCACATAAAAAATTGACAAAATTGTCTGTAACAAATTCTTCACAATACAATTAATGCCAATACAATTTTTGTAGGTCTCTCCTACAGCTTTTACCTGCCGGATATGGAATATAAATAATGGACAATAACAATATATACAGTGGGATTTGGGTCAGTCCACTGCTTACCATTGGCTGACTCTTAATCAATCTCTGTCCTTCCTCTTCTTGTGTTTGTTCCTCCCCTCAGTATAGCTTCTTTACCATTTTTTTGATTGGCTGACTTGTATCCTTTCACTGCTTATATTCAGGGAACTACTTTTTTCTTTCCATTTTAAGATAGGAGGGCTTGTTTACTTGCTCACTCACTCGTGTGCCACTTTGCCATTTAAATCCTTGCCCTTCTGTGCTCTCCATTCTGTTTCCCCTTGCTTCCTATTCCCCTCCTAGTTTTTTTTGTATTATTCCCCCCCAAAAAACTCTTGTGTAGCTCCCCCCAAAGCCGTGATCCAGTATTGACTTCTGTGATATGGTGACACATATGCATTTACATTTCATCAAGCAGAAGCAGTTTTTAAAAATCTTTTGCTTATGCTTTTCCACATCAACAAAAAAGCATATGCAAAGTGAAAGGTCAGGTAACTCCATTGAAAGGTGACATCTACTTGCTTTGCCAGTACTTGTGCTTGTTTTACTATGGCATACGTACTTCTACATCTCCCATCTGATGCCAGAATAGCCATTTCCTGTTTCACCTCCAAGCTATATTTGGTGGTGTGCAATGTTGCAACCTTTTATTCTCAAGACCCTGACGAAGTTCATGAAAAAAACAAAAAAAAATATGTAAAGGTTGTGAATTTATTCTAAAGCGGTTTTTGCATGAAGATCTGGTCTTGCACGATGATTTTACTATCACAAACTCCTCCTTTCCCACTATTTTGTATGAAAAAGCAATTTGCAGCACACTTGCCTAGTAAACATGTTTTTATATTTACAGTTTTTTATGTTCAGAAAGTAATGAAGTGAGCACATATGAGTTTTCTTAAAAAATGCAAATGAAATACTGGCCCTTTGTAAAAGTATCTCCATACAATATTTTGTTGCCTTTTAAGTCCACCGCTGAAAACTCAAACTTCGGGTCAGATTTACAAGCCCCTTGCAACACTTTTGTGCCGCAGTTGCATCATTTTTGTGACACAGCAGTAGCGTAAAAAATGCGGCCAATTTACAACATGATGCATCTAGGGAGATGCGTCACATTGTAAAGCCCTCCATCACATTATACCTGCGCCAGGTATAATGTATGCAGGGTAGGCATTCCCATGCAAAAAAGCCACGTAGAACTGGCACAGTGAAATTTACAAGATTTTACTGCATCATTCTATGCCTTCACTGCGTCAAAATCCCTACGCCTGCTCAGACCAGGCGTAAGGATTGACGCAGGGCTTTTTACATGGGACCTACCTATTTTTTCTGGCGCATTGCTGGAGTTGCATCACTTTTTGATCAACTCCAACAATGCATCACTTTTGCTCCAACAGATGCATCAGAATTTCTGATGCATCTGTAATTTATTGTGCCATGGTGCACTGTATTGTAAATACAGTGCATCCATGGTGGCCCAAGGACATTTGGAGATGACACAAGGAAACTGGCGCATCTATGCAGATGTGTCAGTTCCTTGTAAATCTGCCCCCCCCCCATCTCTTGACTTCTTTACATAAAACTCTTCTTTGAGGGTTCAGCACAAATCAGAAAATACAGTCTGTTCTTTAAACGTGCCTTACTACCAGTTTCTCTGTTGTTGTAGCCTATGAGGTTGCATGAGTATGAGATTTCAGGGCTTATTTACAAGCACCTTGCACCGCCGGTACGTCACTTTTTCCCATATTAAAACATCTGCGGTAAAACAATCACCAAGTCACGAACTGTTAACGAATGCTTAATTTAAAACAAGCCAACCCTATTGGCTTTGTCAATGCTGTATTTGTTATCCATGGGACTTCTGTGTCCTAATTGTTTTGCTAATCTGTGTCATTTCCTCTCTTGAGAGGTAGGGTTTTATAAACTCCTGTTTCTACATCAGGGAAGCCGAGCAATATTAACATATAAACTGAGTTTTTGCCTACCAGGGATTTAAACATCTGCTATGAATGACAACGCTGATTCATTTTTTCCTAGTGTACCTTGCTGAAGTGCTTTATAATTGCAGAAAATAATCCTCTTGTTTGTTCTAGGCTATTGCTTGGTTGATTTTTCATGTGATTTGTGTACTTTGCACGACAGCTTACTTGAATTCACTGTAGCGTTGGTCGGGGTGAAATAACTGTGGACAAAGAACCGTTCTGTGATGGAAACCTTGAAAATGGATGAGATGTGATCTCGAGGCTGAACTGCAGACTTTATGGCAAGGAAACCTGGGTTCAAATCTAGACTTCCACTGTCACCACACAACTGTGTGACCCGTGGCCAGTGGCGTAGTGTTGGGCAGGAGCCAGAGGGGCGGTTGCACCAGGCACAAAATTCTTAGGAGCGCAAACATTTTTTTTTTTCTTCAATTTTTTTAAATTAATTTAAGAGAGAGAGTATAAATAATTAAGGTACTACAGCATGTAATACATAAAAACCATCTTGAACAATAAATAATTAATAAAAAGTATAAATATGAGCAATATGATAAATAGTGGATAAACCCTAATATAAGCAAGTATATAAGAACCTATATATGTCAAGTCATTTGTACTACATTTAAATAAAAAGGATTGACCACAAAAAGAAAGAAAAGACCGAGAAAGAGAAGAAAAAAAGAGAAGAAAAGAATGAGAAAATAGAGAGCGTGGAAGAAGAAGAGAAAAAGAGGAAAAGAGAAAGGGACTCCAGCCTTACTGGAATAAAAAAAGGGAAAAATCAATCAGCGGTGAAAAAAGGATACTGAGCTACCAGACCCTGAGAAGCTAAATGGATATATTTGTCAAGCGATCTCCAGACACCAGAAGAGATAGACGGGGTATATTGTTTCTCCTCCATCGAAGTGTGAGCACCACGGAGAAACGAAACCCATGCCTGCCATGAATGATACGATAAGGAATCAAAGGATTTCCATTCAGACAAAATAATCTTAACGGCTATTAGGGGCGCAAACTTTTAAAAGAAAAGTAGACGGATACTTGCCTGCCAGGGCGCTGGCAACCCACGCTATGCTACCCCCCGTGACTCACTTCTCCTTATTCGCATTGACAGCTGATTTTGCAGCAAATACTTATTGCTAGTGTGCACTACTGAATAAAACCATAGTCACATATGATCATTTTACATATGTTATTGGGGATGTTGAAAGAGCAGACCTGGCCCTGTGGGCAGTGGAACAAAGTACATAGCAACAGATGAGGCAACTCGCATGCGTGGTTACAGAATACATACGCTGACATTTACATAGTACGGGGGTGGGGAAGGAGCGTACTTCTAGTTGTTTCATGCGCAGGGGGGTGGGGGGGTTTCGTATGGGTGGCGGCAGGAGACTGAAGCGGTTCATGTCAATGGGTGATCATCAAAAGACAAGGTGATGAATGGAATGCTGGAATTATTGTCAGCCACTAGCAAACGCTCGGGCTGCATCCCAGTTCATCGTTTATCACCCACTATGCCACCTCATCTGGGGCCCAGCCATATGCAAATCAGGCTTGACCCTGCTCTGATGGGAACAGTCCAGCACAAATTTCCAGGCCAGGTCCTCCCTGAACCCGAACACTAGCAACCTAGGATCAGGTTGGTACAGTGAGCACAGAACCCACGTCTGGGCATGCCTATCACACTGTGCCACTGGAACCAAGCTTTCCCTGGCTAAGGAGCCCTATAAGGGCAGGACTGGTCCTAGGTTGCTTATGCTCCTGTTCGGGGAGGATCTCGCCTGGCAATTCGGGCTGGACAGTTCCTATTGGAGCAGAGTCAAGATTGATTTGCATATGGTTGGGTCCAAACTGTGGTGGTATGGTGGGCAAAAAACTATGGATCGGGATATGGCCTTGAGCGATTAACAGTGGATGCAATTATTTTAAACATTCCATCCATCACCTTGTTTTTGTTGCTCTCACGTTAATCAGTATCATCAGCAACACAATGTCTTTTAACCCCTGTTCCTATCAAGGGCAATTCCAGGGATCTGTACTGCTGTGACCGTTCCAGATGCTCTATGTCACACTTTTGTTTTTTACCATTTCTGTATTGCTCACCACAAATTGAATGTTCTCTTGGCTCACTCGTGGCAATGCCACTTGTGGCCCAATGCTCAGTGTTCACAGATCAGTGAATTTAATAGATTGCACTGTTAGGTGGCGCGCGTATTCTAAAGGTACATGCACTTAAAACTACACAGGAAGTTTTACATGACAATTGTTTTAATGGGTGCCTCAGCTCGTGCTGCTGCTCTTAAGGCAAACCAGACCTCGGCGCTAGCTCAGCTTAACGCGCCCTATGAATTTCCCTGCACATTTCTATCGCATAAGAAGAAGTTCTAGTCCTGTTCTGAACTTTTGATGTGTTGGAAATGATCCACTCCTTATCGAGAGCCCAAAGGTCCTGTCCCTGAGTGGTATCTTGGGTGGATGTGAATTGCTGCCAGGTGAGGGATGATGGGTGAACCTCTCTAGCACTGATTTAGGTTCTGCTTTAATAAGTTGAAAATACTTGAAAGAAAAAAACTAAAACAACTTTATGTGTATCATGTACCTAATAAAAAGAGAGTTTATCTAATCAACCAGTTCACATGACCCTGTAATCAACCTACTAGAATAATCAAAGAAGGCATAGAGGGGATGATTTAGAAGTGGGCGTTAAAGGGACAGATGCAAACAATGGGTGGTTGCCCAATCTGCCCACCGCTCACATCTCCCACCCCATACTTAGTGCACAATGTGTGCCTTCTCTGATTAAAGAAATGTCACTGCCCCCACTATTGTGAAAACCAATAGGCGGACCAAAATTCAAAAGAATTGCGTTGAATGGCTACAGTATTTAGAGCAGCCCGGCCAATGCCATTCCTACTGCCGGTTTTCTAGTCTGGGTTGACGTGGTGATCCCAGACAGGAAAAGTCCACACATTTCCTTCACGCATTCAGTGAAATCTAACAGCGCATGGGGGACATTCATTATTATTTTACCCAAAGATAGACCCCTTTTTTGAGGCAGCCAACTAGGGGCGGCCGGCACGGCTCAAGGGTGGCGGTGAGGGCGAATGTGGGGGGGTGGCAGTCTGCATTTAAATAAATAATAATAAAATAACACTAGCCTTGCCGCTGCTGGGTCCTGCATCTTCCTTCCTGCTCGCCTGTGTCCGACTCCAGGTCCGAACAGGAAGCAGGCAGCCAGGCTCCCATCCCTAAGCCAATCACAACGCAATTGGTCTGAGGGCCATGACACAGCGCTCAGCCAGGGGCTGGTGGGGTGGGCATGTTCTCCATGCAGGCTGTAATGCAGGGATGTGTGCATGACTGGTTTGGACGGCCCAAGAAGGCCGACCAAACAGTCATTGTGTACAGGAGTGTTCTACCACTCCCCTCACGTACTTCCACAGCAGGAGGACAAAATAAAATGATAATAACATTTCGTTATTACTATTTTCTTTTTTCCTTTCTTTTGCTGCATTCTGGCAGTGGAGCGACCCTCCCCCGCCTTAGCGGAGGAGCCACCACTGCAGCTACCAAATCTCTAAACGACCTCGCCCCTTAATATATTACGTGGGGGCATATTATCAAGGACGGCATTAAAAGTATCGCCGGTTTAGCGGCAGAAAACTGCAGCTAAAGCAGCGATAATGGGCTTGATAATATGCCCTGGAGAATTCCAATAGAAGCCCAGGTTCACACCACGACATGGACTTCTATTAGAATTCTCCAGGGCATATTATCAAGCCCATTATCGCCGTTTTAGCGGCAGTTTTCTGCCGCTAAAGCGGCGATAATTTTTAATATGCCCCAGAATCCTTTAGATTATGTTCTTATTAAAACTTCAAAAGCCACTTGTTTACATACCTAAGAAGGGTACAATTCCCTACACCATAATTTTGACAATCTCTTACGGCGCTAGATAAGCAGTAAATTACATTAAAAAAATTCACCACATTTTGGTAAAAATACGTAAAATTATGTGAATGTTTTGAATTGTGGTTCACTACTTTCTTGCATGAAATTTTCACAGAGGCCTATGTGTCCTGCAAGTCATGTAATACATAGGAGGAAGACTTGTCTGAGCAAAAAATATCTTTTGATGAGTCATTTTTTGCTCAAACCAGACGACTGAAAGGGAAACTTGCCATGGCATTGCCTCCGTGAGAAATTGTGTAAAATGTGCTAATCTCCTGTAATGTGAAAATCACAACGTTTGCAAATTTTACAAGTATTCTTCAGATTTCGCAAAAGTCTTAAGATAGCAGGCCAAACAACCCTTCCCCCACTGCCACAGAGCTAGCAAATACATCCAAGCCTCTTAAATCCATATGAGATCGCATATGTGGCCCACTAGAGTGGAAGCTGAAATACATTTTTTCCTAACTTTCCGGCCTTAGACTCTCTCTTGGGTACTTCTCTTGTTGACAAACATGATTACCCCCCCACCCCCAGAGTGTCTTCTTAAACATTTATTTTATGTCATCATTCTTACTCACAGTATCATAGATTAATTCTTTATTAAAGACTTGAAATTTACCTAACAGCAATTATGTTTTGATGGTTAGATTTTATACCTCAACTCACATCCCTCATGAGGCTTACTGATACTGGGAAGTCAGCTGACGCATGAATACCTATAGCAGGCTATTATTGTTTAAGTAAAGGAAAATGTAGGCGGAAAAGTGCCTGTGTTTAAGATTTTTTGGGAATAGCCAATGATCTTGAGTTGATCTCAGCTCCAGAGGTATGCCTCAGTTGATCGCTGGAGCCAGGATTATTAATGCCCAGCCTTCTGATCTTGTTGTCCTGTGCTGGAGCACAACCACCAAATATTAATATGCAGACCACTGGCTTCTGGATGGAGTGTAGGGTTTGGTCTTATCACAATCTGTCTGGTCGATCTGTCTGGAAAGTTCGGTGTCACCTCTAGATAGACACCATTTGTGACCTCATGTATAGTCTGGACAGGATCAGTCTAGTCTGGACGGGATATGCAATAAGGTAACTCAATTTACCCCATATCTTTCATTTTTAGTAAGGATAAACCAGTTATAAATGTTTGCACTTGCCTTTCAAGCTTTCGGTGTAATCAAGGTCTCTGTGGATGACGTGTGCAAATTAATGGAATACGAAAACTGATATACCACAAAGGACAATTTTAAGGAAATGCAAAAAAATCGAAAATTAAAGGAAATGTTTTAAAGGAAAGAACATTTTAAGGAAAAGTCCAAAATTACATTACACTTCTGTGGACTTTCAGAACTAATGTGGGGGTCTGGGGTTCAGAGATGGGTAATGTTTAGGGTGATGAGGGTTTTTTAGGGGTCAGGAATAATTGGAGTTCAGGAAACTAAAGGGATTTTTAGGGATCATAGATGAATGGAATGTAGGTGTTGTGAGGGGTTTTTAGGGTTCACGGACGAGTGGTGCTTAGGTGTGAGGTGTTTTTAGGTTTCAGGGATGGGTGGAATGTAAAGGCATTGAGGGGTTTTAAGGTTCATGGATGGGTGAACTTTAGGGCTGGTGGGGATTTTTATGGTTCAATCATGGGTTGTGGCTGGGGTGGTGAAGAGTTTCTAGAGTTCAGGATGGGGTGGTGGAGTATAGAGTGGTGAGGGGTTTAAAGGATTCAGGGATGGGTGAGGTTTAGATGTACAAAGGGGTATTTATCAGTCATGAATGGTTGGTGTTTAAAGTCAGTGAGGGTTTTTCGGGGTTCAGTGATTGGCGGGATTTGGGTGTGCTGAGATATTTTAAGGGTTACCGTATGGGTGGGCTTTAGATGTAGAAAGGAGGTTTTAGGGTTCAGGAATGGGTGGAACTAGGGGTAGAGAGTGATTTTATGGTTCGGGTAAGGTGGATGTTTGGGGTAGAAAGGGCCTTCAGGCTTCATAGGTGGGTGTAGTTTGAGTGTGGTGAGGGGATTTTTGGGGCAGAGATTGATGGTGTCTTTTGGGTCTGAGGGGTCAGTGATGGATGTTTTTTATGGGTGGTGATGGGTCAGTGAATTTAAAGCATCCAAAGTAATTGTTTGACAATATAACAGATATAAATATGAAATAATCTCCCCTGATGTAAAGCACTGAAATACATATCTCCAGCAAAACTGAAGCACTGAAATAAATATCTCCAACAAAACTGTTAATGAAAGTAAGAACTGCAACCATTACATTTACACTTAAAAAATAGGTATTCAAAAGCCAATATTGACCAAAAAGACATTCTATGAATTGGTTTCTTCGAACAGGTAAATGCTATTCATTCTGAAAATTTCCATTAAACAAGTTAAGATGAAATGGTTTCTCAGTAATGATATTCCATGAAATTGTTCTTCTATGAAATCACAAACAACCCTCTGTGAACCCTAGCGTCCGTTCAGATGTTCTATAAAATAGCTATTCTTATAGATGCTGATACTCCAAGAAGACCTCTGGGCTGTTCATTCAGACTCTTTGCAGAGTGGAAAAGCTCACAGACCTTGAGGACGATCCCTGATCACCTCAGTACTGGATAGAATATTTTACGAGCTTCACATGCTACCAGCCAACACTTGATTTTGAGGGTCCGGACACTTAATAATATATTTACAGCCATAGTTATTTCACCTGGGTTGTGTTTTATAAAACTTTCTGTATCATATAGGCCATGCCCTTCCCTACACATCACACATCCATTCACAGCACTTGAGGCATAGACACAGTCAAAACATTGCCCACTATCATTTCTTTTCAACACTTAAAAATTTCAGATCCACATCCGCAAACCAATCAAAAGATTGCAATGTGCCTATCACCAATAAACGGTAATTATACCCAAAAAGTGACTATATGCTCATTATATCTCTTCCTTTCATCCATGCTCAAGCGCAGCTACGCATTTGTTACAAAATGTTTAAAGCACCTCTCGGAAGCTCAAGCATGATGCTAAAACTCTTCCTTCAAAGGCCATTCTATAAAACCAAAGTCTCCCAAATTTGTGCAGCACAGTAGCCTCATCCACCTAAATGCACCTTGTTGCCTCATTGGAGTGCTACAGTACAAAATGTGTGCTTTGGTACCTCATCAGGAATGTGACTGATTCACCATATAATCGCTACAGTACAACAATATGAGGTACCGGATAGGCGGAGGGCAATCTTAGGAGAGTTTTCCACCCCTATGTGACCCAAGAATGCCTGCAGGAACTTATAATTCTCTCATGCCCACAAAGTGAGAACCCAAGGCTGGATTAACTATTAAGCTTAGGGCATCAAGAGAAGGGAGGCACCACAGACATTTTACATTGCTGGATTTACGGATCTAATCAGTTCTCTCCTTGAATCACCTATTTTGAGTACAAACTTCACCATTGTCGGTGATTTTAATTTTCACTTAGAACATTTCTCAGATCCCTATACAGAATGATTAGTAGACACTTGAGCCTGTTTTGGATTATCACAGAGAGCAAGCATTCCCACCCACTGAGGGGGGCATACGCTTGACAGAATCTTTTCCAATACTCCCAATATTACCAATCCAACATCCATCCCGTTGACTTGGGCAGACCACAACGTGGTAGATTGGCCCAAATAGCATCCCTGGAAAATCTTCTTTCAGCTCCCCTAAAAAAACTGTTTAAATAGAGCCTGGTACAAAATACAAGTCAGTGAATTTCATTCCAAACTTATGACCTCTTTACCTGAACCAGCGGATATTGTACAACAGATGGCAGAGGATTACTCCAATTGGATGAGCTCTGCCCTCAATATCATCACCCTAGCTAGATACAGGGCCACATACACCAAAAAAACATCTCAACCATAGTTTGACGAAACACTTAAAATATCCAACCAAGGCTGTCAAAGCCAAGAGCGCAAATGGCACAAGACTTCAAGCTTTTAGAGAAAGAAAAATACAAACAATGTCTGGCTGAACATGAAAAGCTTGTTCTGGCCACTAAATCTGCCTACTATTCAGAGGAAATCAAAAACAGCAAGCGACTCCAACAAAACTCTTTTTCAAACCATTAAAAAACCAACCATACCCCCAACTAGCGATACAGTAGCTAACAGTCAAAAGTAACCATTTTCAGGAAATTTACCAATAATAGAACATAAAGTAATGACAACAAGCAGTCCTTAGAGGTAGCCTATGGGAATATAGGTTTTAGGCACTTTGAGGACCCCAGGCCTGAACAACTAATCAAGACAATCCCAAAAATCAAACCTGGCTTCCCCAATAATCCTTGTCCCGCTAAAAAAGTGAACCTGGTATCGGAGAATACTCAAAAAGTGGGCAGCGGACCAAAAATGACACAGAGCACCCAAACGTCGGTCACCTATGTCATTTATGACCAAATCAAATGTCCCTGTGTGCAAATCTCCACATGCACCCCGTGGCCAGCGGTCCCTCACTTCAACAGGGAGTATAGATCAACAATACACAGTTTGAGCTGCACCACAGATAGACAAAAATGTAAACTGAAACAATGTCGACAAAAAAATATAATATGACAGTTCTTTTTAAATAACAGTGTCTTTAAAGTCAATAGGTTATTGTTTCGTCCTTTATTTAATTGTGTTCAATTCTTAAAAAACCATCAGCCAACACGTTTTGTCCACTTTAACATTGGACTTCTTCAGGGCAGCTCAAACGCCAAACACCAATGTCAATCCAAAAGATATGCAACAAGGTTCTGAGCACAATTCCAAATCTGGTGCCAAAATGTGGCTACTGCAGAGGACTATTTCAAATGGCAGTCCTAATCGTAATGCATAAATGTGAACAAATTCCCAAACAACGATGAACTAAAATAAGACATATAGGCGTTCTTTTCAGGTTGACGCAAATAGTGTTGGTATACAAAACACAATAAGAGATGTACCACGCAGTGGAGATTGTCCACCCATCTGTATGTACTGCAATGTCAGCACACCCTGTTGAAATAACAACTCTCCGATGAAACGTGTGTACACAAGGTCACTTCAGTGTGCTGTCATGCTCTTAAAATGATCAAAATATGTGAGAGATACATACCATTCAATCTTTTAAAGACAGTGGTCATTGCCCTTGTAGTGACGGGACTGGGCTACTGTAACAGCCTCTACTTAGATCTTCCCATGGGTCCACTGAAGAAACTTCAGACTCTCCAAAACGCCATGCCGCGATTCCTTTTGAAGATCCCTAAATTCCACTCTGAAAACGCAACTGGCTGCCAGTTAGGCAATGCTTTCTCTTTAAAGCTCTCTGCACTGCCTTTAAGACCCTTCATGGGCAAGCCCCCTCTCACTTTAAGAAAAATCTGAGATGATACAATCCTGGCAGGACCCTGCGGTCCAATTCTGCTAAAAAGATGTTGGTCCCAGCTTTCAAACGTGTCTCCTGGGGTAGTAGAAGTTTTTTCAGGTCCACTGCCCTACTTTGGAACTGCCTTCCTTTTGAACTTAAAGCACCTGTCTCCCTCTCCATTTTTAGAAAGTCTCTGAAAACATGGCTCTTTGTTCAAAAATAGGTTGATAAGTGCTCTGTATCCCTGGCTCTCATAGTGCCAAGATGCCTCTGGGTATTTGCTCACACTTAACAAATATTTTCATTCACTTATACATTTACCATGGACCATATGGTGCAAAACAGCAAATGGTGTAGCTGAAACTATAAATAAACTGGAAATATACAACAAAAAAAAATCTATCTTATTGTAAGGTTTGTTTCATTTCGAAAAATACAATTTTATTTTACGGTTAATTATTGTTTATATTTTGAATTAGATATATATGGGGGCACCAAAATATTTTCGATCAATCAGGATTGATAAAATTTGGCTAATCATCCCACAGGGCGTCCAGCAGCGGTGGCTCCTGGACGGAAGAGCATCACCCCACAGCCCGTGCCAGCAGACGCCAAATAAAATTATAATAATAAAATGTTATTAGCATTTTAGTTTTGCTCTCTGTGTCCCATCAATAAGTATGGGGTGGGGCCGGGCCGGGCATGTCAGGGAGAAGTAAAGTGCACTTATAACTGTGCATGTGTGTTTGGCCAGCCATTCTACCCCGGCCAAATATACATGTCCACTTTTGTTTCTCCAACCCAGCTGTGCTACACTGCAGGTTCGGAGAAAAGGCACAGGCTCCAATGCACCGTCTGAGCTGCAAACAAGGACGCTCAGACTAATCCTGGTGCTGCTCTCGTGTGAGAGCCGCGTCTGGATTGGCTGTGGAGCCCGTGCCATGAGGGCCCATCCCCTTCCAGCCGATGAGAGAAGCAGCGAGGAAGGCGGGAGCGGAGAGGAGCGGAGCAGCAGGTAAAACTTTTTTTATGTTTTAATTCATACTTTATTTCTACCCCCAACCTGCTGCCCTCTCCACCCACGGCCACCCTGCCACTTTATGTAGGTGGTGGCCGACAGTGGTATCCAGGCACTTGCAGGCCCCAGAGGCTTATTCAAACATCCAGGTCTTGAGGGCCAATCGGAATGGAGCAGAAGGTCTCACTCCGGCCCTGGGAGAACACCAAGGACTTTGCTGTTGATTCAGGCGCGTAGCTAGGGGGGGGCAGTGGGGGCGGACCGCCCCAGGCGGCACTATATTTAGGGCGGTGGTCTTTATAATTTATTTAGGGACACAGTGTCACTAAATAAATTATAAAGTCCGACGCGGCCGCAACGCGCGGTCGGGCGGCCCACTTTAGTGCAAGCAGCGCGTTGATGACCGTTAATCTGCCCACGCGGCACCGCCCGCGTATACTGTTCCCATCCCGCTCCAGGGCCATCAATCTTGGAGAGCGCGCCAGCGCTACCAATGACGGCCCTGGGCTACATTTTTGCCCGGCCCTCGCGATGAGAACGTAGCGGTGACGCGTCACGCGCGTCACCACTACGCACTCTCGTGAGGACCTGGCCTGGGGTAGTCTGCTCTGCTGCGTCCGTGGATAATTCAGTGCAGTAGTAGGTAAGAGAATGTGTTTCTTTTCTTAAAAAAAAAATGTGCAGGTCCAGCAGGACAGGTACTCCATGTGCGCTTTATTTTAATAGTTTTTATCATTATCATGGCCGATGCAGGACAACAATAAGACAATAAAAAATGCCCCAATAACGCTGGTGATTAATGATTCGCTGGAGAGCAATTATTTGTCTGTTAGTAGTTTTTAAATGCAGATGGACTGTATTTTGTGTGGAAGCTCAGTGGGTTGCTGCCTTTGCCACAGAGATCCTTGTGTTACTTGCAGTTCAGAAGTTACAATCCTAACATAGGGCAGTGACCAATGAACTGTCACCAAAGAGCTGCATACAAACATGAATGGTATAGATTTGTTTTGTGATATAGTTAGAACTTCCTCAGTCTTTCATCATTCTAATGTTGCTAAAATGAGTATGTTTGGGCAGAGATACATTTTTGTTTCCTCAGACCAAACCCTCTCAAAATATACTGCCCACCAGTATGGATGACATGTGATTCCTACACCTTGTAATCCTCATTAGCTTATGTGACATTCCCTGTAGACTGATTTACATACTTGTATGATTCATTGTCTCTGTATAATGTGTTCGTGGTGTAAAGTGCTGACACACTACACTGCTATGAGTAGCGCTAAACTACAAATGCATATGAGAGAGGGGCTACGGAGCGATGAGGGGCACTGGTGGAGGGTGGCAGTGAGGGAATCTGAGGAGGAGGTAGTTGGAGGGGCTGTGGAGCGATGAGGGGCACTGGTGGAGGGTGACTGCAGGGCTCGAGTCGGGGTACCAGGCGGGTGGATGGCGTCCCCTCACTTATTTTAACGGGAGCTCGATTACTGGAGCAAATGGAGCCACACATTTACTCTTTGGCCTCTCTGGGGCGAGATCGGAGCTCATTCAGAACGCTGCTCACGCGCTGGCTTCCCTGATGCAATGGCATCTAAGGGGTGAGCGAGGGGAGGCAATGAGTCTGATGGTGCAAGCCACCTTTCGTGACATCACTTGCTGTTGTGACGTCAGCGTCCCCCCACTTCTTTTTTTAGGACTTGTGCCCTGGGTGACAGTGAGGGAATCCGAGGAAGAGGTCATGGTGTGGAGGGGGAGCTAGGGTGAGATGAGGAGCACTGGTGGAGGGTGGTAGTGAGGGAGTCTGAGGAGGAGGTCATGAGGGGGAGAGGCTACAGAGAGAGAAGGGGCACTGGTGGATGGTGGCAGTGAAGGAGTCCAAGGAGGAGGTCATGAGGGGGAGGGGCTATGGGGTGATGAGGGGCACTTGTGGCGTGAGTTAATCTGAGGAGGAGGTCACTAGGGGGGCCATGGAGGGATGAGGGGCACTGTTGGAAGGTGGTAGTAAAGGTATTTACGGAGAAAGAGGTTATTAGTGTGGCGCCAAAAAAGACTTTCGCATCAGCGCTAAAGCCAGCCCTGTCATGGCCTTTCTGTTTTTGTTTATTTAATTAGCAGTCGGGTCATAAGGGCTACTGTGGAACATACTTTAAAGTGCATGCTAATTATATTTACTGCTATATTCAATGTTTTAAGTTTGAAGGTGATTTTACTAATGTTTTTACTGGGAAAACGCAAAGTGGAGCCCGATGGTGCCTGATATGGGGCTGGGGCCCAAGGTCAGATGTGAAATAAGGTGCACTGGAGAGAGGAGTAGTGGATAATCAAGCCTGTAAGGGAGAGCGTTGCCGAGTCCGGGGTCAGGTGGAGGTAGTAATGAAGAGGGATTCTCCCTGAAGGCTCGCACAGAGGGAGCCTGTAAGGGAGTGCGTTGCAGATTCCGGAGTCAGGTAGAGGTAGTAATGAAGAGGGATTCTCCCTGAAGGCTCGCACAGAGGGAGCCTGTAAGGGAGTGCGTTGCAGAGTCCGGGGTCAGGTGGAGGTAGTAATGAAGAGGGATCCTCCATGAAGGCTCGAACAGATGGAGCCTGAGTAGTATCACTTGCCTTATACTCCCAACTCAGAAACCTCCTCTTCCCATCAAAGGAACATTACATGGAAAGTGATAATATTTAGAAAGAGATTTGGAAAAGAGTGAGTTTTACTGGTCCTTATAAGACTAAGAAGAGATGTTTGGTCATTTAATGTCAGCTGTAGATGAAGGTTACATGAACAGTGTCATGTGTGTGCATGTTTGCATTGTGTTGAGGGGATTACCAGGTAATTGTTCACGCAGCTCTCTGATGGATGTCACATGCGGTTTTTCTGAGTCCCCAGATAGATCATGCAGTCTGTGTGTTCTCTTTTGTACTGCCAGTCACGCTGTATTCAACTGTGTAGCCTTGGACCGTGTCATGTATGTGCATGTAAGTTGCATGATCAAGGTAACTATTAGCGGCGATACTACGTGTCTCTCGGACCTCTTTGAAGTGCATGCCTCGGGGAGGGGGGGGCGGCAATCTGAGGGATAGCCCCGGGCGCCACATGCTCTAGCTACGCCACTGTGTTGATTAAAAGTTGGCAGAATGGGAAAGTGCACAGTTCTAGGCCTCGGATCCGGGTTGAGTACTGGAGTAGGACTATGGCAAAGGCAAGGAAATGGCTTAGAAAAGTTTCCAGATCCGGATATGAGGGCGGCTAAGGGTTCTCACCGTGAGCAACTGGCGAGGTTCCATGCTTCAGGAATGCATCCAGATTGTGAGTGTGGACTAGCTCACCAGCATTCTTCTGCATCTGCACCCAGAGCTTTAAATGGAAATACAGGAGTGCTGAAAATGAAAATTGCAGGTACTCTCCATTTCAAATTAAACAAGCATTGGCATAGCCAATAGGTCTCGCTTTTGGGACCTTATAAGTGTTTAGGCATGCAACAGTTGCATAACTAAATACTTATAAGGTCCCAAAAGCGAGACCTATTGGCTATGCCAATGCTTGTTTCTGTTTATTACTGCTCTGTAGTAATGGCGGCGCACGGGTGCCACCATTACTACATAGAAGTAATAAACAGGCTCACGGAGAACATCAAAGCGGCCGCAAAAGTGAGGCGCGCGCGCCCGCGCACATGCACTGTAGCCAGTGGTCGAAGTGGGGGGGAACGGCAGGGCACGGCGTGCCCCTACTTCTTCAATTCCGGCGATTCCGTTCCCCTACTTTTTTATTTTGAAAATGCGTCCCGGGACGCAAGAAATCACCATCGCCTATAAAGCTCGGCGTTCGAGCATGGGCGTAGGAAGTGTGGGGGACGTGGGGGACAAGGGTGGGGGGGACGAGGGGACAAAGGAATTTCCCCTCTCCCTTCTGTTATCGCAGGGCCATTAGCACGCGAATGCGCTACCTAATGGCCCTGCACTTGACCTGCCTGGAGTCAGAGGCCACCCGCCCTCTGCCTTTTGTTATGCTGCAGGAAGGCTCAGCCGTTCTGGGAAGGGGAGAGAAGGGAGAAAAAATAAACGCTGTCTCTTGTCCTTCATGGCAAGGACCGTGTCCACTACTCCTGATCTGCCTCTGGCGGCTGCCCTCCTCTCTTTATTCCTCCATCTCTTTCTGTCTCTGTCTCGCTCCTGCTTACGTGCTGATTTCAAGAGGCAGCTCAGAAGGTACTCTCTCTTGCCTCTCCTTTTCTTTATTTGTTCCCCTGTGAAATTGATCCAAAAAAGGCTGAACACTTTGGCTGTAAATGTCCTCATTTTCTGACCGTTTTCTATTGAAAAGAAAAACCTCGGAATGGAGAGAAAAAATAGTTAAATACCTAAATAAAGCAATACAGAGTGGACAGCAGACAGGCCAGACTGTTATTTACACCCACACACATTAGCGCCACTTTACAGAGTTTGCCAGTGAAAGCGCTACTTTCTTTTTATCTTCATTCTTTGAACAACATTGTTTTCCCAGGGTGGGTAAGTGCGCCATTCCTAAAGGGACTGCAATACCTGGTTGATGGGTAGAGTGGAAACGTTTAATATGATCGTTTTCAACTTTTTAATTGTTTTAGCTTATAAAATGCGGCTCTGTGTTTGGGGATGTGGTCTTTTTTAAACCAAACTGCATACATTTTGAAAGGATATAAGCAATGGACATTGAAAGGGGTCTCTTCCTGGTCCTGTAGCCATGTCTTGAACTTTTCAGGCAAAATCACTTACTGATTTCTGAATAATGAGTTTAAAACCGTTAAGGTAACCATGTTTTTTTCTGATTACAGGTCACATGTTTTGCTTATTCTTGCATTCCCTATGAGTGTTTGCTTTTTCCAGGGTGTTATTCATTTTTTTTCAGGCAGCATTTTACTGTTGTCTAGTGCATAATTTGAATTTAGTCGCAGCACAATTGAGTTGTGCTGAAGGCAGTGCGAGTTTCTCTCAGTGGGGCAGTATGGTGTTCAGTGTGGGAGAGAATGTGTCACTCTGGCCGGAGCTGCTGAATTTGGAACTGGAGAACCAGGTTCAGACCTTCATGACCAGTTCACCATACCACACTCCTGACGGAGCGTATTCCGATGCTACACCTTAGAAGGCCCGATAGACCTTAGAAGCCCAGGTGTCTTAGCACCCACAGGTAGACCTGTCCACCACAATCCATACTGCAGTTCACTTCCAGTCTTACGGGCAGGCATATGAAGAAGCACATCCTAGATCGACAGTGAATCTGTCACTGAGGTCACAAGACCCTTGAGGCCAGTCCACCTCACCCATTGGTACCTCCATTGGCCTTTTTCCAGCACTAGCAGTGCAACTTGCCAGGGGATGGCAATGTAGGATTTGCATGCACACCAAACTTAGGGGGTGATTATGATGGCAGTGGGACCGCCACGTCACCCCGTCGGTGGCGGTCCCACCGCCATTGGTGACTGCATCACAGCCCGTCATATTACAATAGCAGGTGGTTACCTGGCGGTCGGAAAGACCAACCACCACGCACCCGACGGGCTTCTTGAGCCCGCCGGTGTGGTGGAGGGGCTCGTGGTTCCTACAATGCTGGTGGTGCCTACCATGCACCGCAGCAGGGATTACGATGTCCCTTACCCGCCAGCTTATCAATGGCGGTTCACCTGCCATGGAAATGCTGGCAAAAGGGACATTGGGGGCCCGTAGCAGGCCCCTTTACCCCTGGCCCCCAGACATGGGTCCTGGGGGGCATCTATGATGCCCCACAACATATCACTGCACCATGTGGCAGGCACCGATATATTTAACATGTTCCTTTTTTTTTAACTTTGCGGCGGATGATGCAGCCAGCAGCACCTGCTGCAATGTAAAAGATAGGCACTGCGAACACCGTAGTGGCAGTCGCATTGTAATGCCTATCGTGGGGCCTCCACCTTGAAGACCAGCGGTCCCATTCCCCGATTCGATGGCGGTGGTACTGAAGTCCGCCTGCCATCGTAGTCAGCCCCTAAGTTTGCATTTTATGAATATGATTCAGCGGGAAATAAATTGATGTTTGCAATTTAATTGACTTTGGTTGGCCTCTTATCTATGAGATTTCC
The DNA here is from genome assembly GCF_964204655.1 of Triturus cristatus. Taxonomy (NCBI): domain Eukaryota; kingdom Metazoa; phylum Chordata; class Amphibia; order Caudata; family Salamandridae; genus Triturus; species Triturus cristatus. The sequence goes on from NC_140590.1 coordinate 1,557,220,629, forward strand.
CTGTTGAATGTGCCTTTACATTATACATTTTCGGTTGTATGAATTGATTGCATACTACACTCTCCTACAGGTATTAACTTGAGTGTCATTAGGAGTGTCTGGGACCAATTGTTTTCTTAGGAATTGTTTTCTTTACTAACCTTTGCAAAGGGCCCTAAACTTCACAGCAACACAAGTCACATTTCTTTTAGTAATTTGGGATCCGTTTGAGCTACAAAATTGTTTCGGAGGAAATCGTTAGATTATGCAGCATATGATGTATTATGTGGCAAATATGATACAGCCATAGTTAAGTGGAAAACATTTTTCCACTTAATTTTGCCCCAACATTGTAGTTGATCAATTTGTAAGTTCCCCAAACCCAAAAGTCAAGTTTGGGCACAATTTGCATTTTAAAAACAGCCCTATAACACAGGGCTACTTTTAAACTGACCTCAGGCTTCAGCAGTGCACACATGCAAGCACAGAAAGGGCTGCTGGCCTCTAAACTGCCATGCCTTATTATATTCTAGGGACTTAAAAGTAGTTCTAATCCCCCTGCCCTATTATGTACTAGGGCCTTATAGGAGAGGTCATGCCAATCATAGGGGTACCCTAACCCATAGTGCACCCTAGTGTATGTAGGTGTTTTCACTGTATTTTTAAGTGCCTCTTTCAGAATAGCACTGGCTGTTTAGGCAGAGGCCAGGGTCAGTCAGTCAGGTACCACCAGTACCAGTCAGCAAAAAGTTGCGGAGTGCCCAGGGCGGCTTTGCAACACTAGAGAAACACAAACTCAGAATGTAAAACAAAACACCATGGTTGGGGGCTTCTCTTCAATAATCAGAATTGATTTCTATCCTAATGAACCCATTTTCTAACATTAGGATAGGGAAAGACTGGGGAAAAATCATAACGTTCTAATCTATACATTGAAGTTTTTATGCAGCTCTTTGATGACGGTTAATAGCTTACTGTTCAATGTTAGGATTTTAACTTATAAACTTCAAATACCAAAAGAATATCTCAGACAATAGCAGTAATTCACTGACCTTTTGAATTAAAACTTTCACTAGACAAGCGTTCGATCTCTCTCAAAAAAAGAACATTAATCACCAAAGTTATCTTCACATTTTTATTGTTGCCTGAAAATTGCTGGAGACCAGGAATGCAGCAGCAGGTACTTTTCAAACCATAATGCACTTGCAAACACGACACCCCCACCCTAAGTCAGCGGCCTTTGTTTGCTTTGTGCATTAAGATGCAATATTCATATATATGTTTTTTTAAAACCTTTGGTCTCATTACTATATGAATGTAAATAACAATAAAGCATACATGCAAACTGTGACTACATGCCTGCTTTTCTCAATATTTCACTTAGAAAGTATGCAATTGTATTTGTGTAATGGGCGGTGATTTGTATAGGGTCACTGGAAAGTGCACAAGGTTGTCCCTGTCCCCCCCAGAATTTTAGTGTCTCCTACGCCCCTGCGTTCGAGGACGGGTGGCAGAGAAGTAACAGGACTCTGTCTTTTTCTTCTTACCCACAGAAGCAAAATACAGTGTCCGCTTCTGCTCTGTAGCTTCAGCTGCCTTCCCCCCTCCCCCCAACTCTTTCCCTCTTCCCTCTCTTTCTGTCTAGCAGTTCTTCTCTTACAGAAAACCGAGATTTCAAGACGGGGTTTTCACTCTCTTTCCTCTCCTTTCTTTTATTTCCTTCCCTGTGAAATGGATCCGAAAAAGAAAATAATTTTTGCTGGAAATGTCCAGCATCTGGAATAAAAGGTTAAAATTAGGAAAAATAACTAAGTAAAGTAAGACAGACTGATAGCCAGAGGCACTACTAGAGCCAAATTTCGGGGGGGGGGGGGGCTTAATCTTTAAGCAATAGGCAGAGTGGAGCTGCAGGGGCTCCTGGAGGGGTGAAACAACAGCAAGGCCTCATTAACATGCAAATGGTCTTTAAAAGACCTGTGAAGTGCTCGGGTGCGGCTGTGTGTGCCAATGGGTGTTGCGCACCTGCTGGTAGCAAACTGACCAGATTGATTTTATTCACACCCAAACACATTAGCGCCACTTTTACAGAGTTTGCCAGTGAAGCGCTATTTTTGTTTTCTTGTCTTTGTTTTCCCTGGGCTTGCAACTAGTGCCCCAATCCTGGAGGTACTGCAAAGTGTGGATTGGAAAACAAAATGCGTCCAGGGATGTGGTCTTTTTACCATACTGCTTACGTTTTGTAAGGATATAAGCAAATGGCATTGAAATGGGTCCATTCAGGGCCCAGTAGTCATGTCCTTAACTTTTCAGGCAAAAGCACTCACTGATTTCTGAATAGTGAGTGTAAACGCATTAAGGTAACCATGTTGTTCCTGCTTACAATTCACATGGTTTGCTAAATTTTGCATTCCCTATGAGTGTTTGCTTTTTCCAGGATGTTGTCACTTTTTTTTGTAGGCTGCATATTGCTCTGCGTCATTTAAATTGAGCCGCATCCAGGTATTTATAGCTGGCAACAATTGGGTTGTAGTTGAAGGCAGTGTGTTTTTCTCAGTGGGGCAGTATGGTGTTTAGTGGGGGAGAGGATGTGGCGCTATGGCCAGAGCAACTGAATTTGTAACTGGGGAACCAGGTTCAGCCTTAATAACCAGTCCACCAGACCACTCTCCTGAGAGAGCACAATCCCATGCTAGACCTTAGAAGGCTTCGCAAGACCTTAGAACCGCTGGTGTCTTAGCACCAGCAGGTGGTTTGGTTATAATGCACATAAGAGTGTATGGTTTGGCAGCATCACAAACAACCCCAGAATAAAGGTTCTGAAGGCTGCTGAGGGGCTCTGCTCATGCATGGGCACCCTCTCACATAAAACCCAGCACCCTGCCTTCAGGATTGGTAAGGCCTGCCATAGGGGTGACTGATAGGTTTGTATGTGCAGTGATATGGAGAGATATAGTGAACCTATATCTCAGTAAGGGGTGCATGCACCACCTTACCCAGGCTGCAGTAGCAGACCTGTGGTGTCATTTTGGAAGGCTTCCCAGGGGTGACACAATACATGCTGCAGCCCCTGGTAGGCCTATGGGGTACCTATGCCCTTGGTACATAGTATACCATATACTAGGGACTTATAAGGGTACCCCAGAATCCAATCTGGAGTGTACCTATAGTACTTGTAATCAATTTAAGGGAGAAAGCAGCTAGGCTGGGATCCTGAATAGCAGGATCCCAGGCAGACTAAGTCAAAAACCAGCAAAACACCAGGAAAAAAGTGGGGCAACCATGTAGTCAGATTCCACCTTCCTACACAGATCACAAAGTGCACATAATGTAAATAGGTCAGTGGGCTACTGCTTTTGTCAGAGAGCTCCTTTTGTTACTTGCAGTTTCGAAGTTAAAATCCTAACATACAACAGTGAGCTATTAACTTTCATCTAAGAGCTGCATACAACCTGCAAGGTATAAATTAGAGGGTTATGTTTCCCCCCCCAGTCTTTGATTATCCTAATGTTGCAAAAAGTGTTCTTTTGGACAGAAATCAATTCTGATTATTAAAGAGTACCCCCAACCCTGGTATTAAGTTTTAAAATTCTGAGTTTATGTTTCTCCAGACCAATCACTATTAAACTATACCGCCTAGTAGTATGGTTGTCATGTGACTCCTACACCTTGTAGTCCTTAGTCTTATGTAACATTTTCTATACAGTGATTTACACACATATTGATTGTCTCTGAGTAATGTGTGTGATGTAAAGTGCTCTAACACCCTACACTGATATGAGTGGCGCTGCAAATCAAATTAAATGCATCTGAGAGAGAGTGTGGTTATGGAGACTTGATGGGCACTGTTAAAGGGTGGTAGTCAGGAAATCCATGACAGAGGTGGCCATTAGAGGGTAATAACAAACATTAATGCACAGGGCACCGCCAGTGCCCTTGAGGCCAGTCTGCCTCACCCATAGTTAGCTCCATTGGCCTTGTTTCAGAAGTAGTAGCTGCAACTCACCAGGGATTGGCAATGCAGAATTTGGCACGCACACCAAACTAAGTTCCCAAACTTCACAGTTTCTCTGCTTCATTCACAAGCACTTTTAACATGTGCTGCTTGCTGTGGGGTCACTGGAATTAAATATGCAGCAAAGGAGGACACAATTATGCCACAGTGTTGACTAAATTATGCATTTAAAAAAAGGCTGCAGCGTAATGCAGTATATTTTCTGATATTTTATTATTTTGACGTGTACACATGCTAACAGTCTTTGGAAAGAGTTTGCCTTATTAGCACCAGTGTAACATACAAATGCAACAGTGAGAAAGATGATCAGTCAACCTTTGCAATAAGCCACCAACTCTGCAGCAAAACAAGTCACATTTTTTGTTAACTTTTGATACATTTGAGCTATAAACCGTTTATTATTTGAAATGGTCAGATCATGCAGCAGATCTTGCATTAGGTGGCAAATATGGCAGAGCCAGAGTTATATAGAAAACATTTGCAAACTAGGATATTTTGACATTCATGTTTGAACTGCTGTTGTGGAAAAGGGAGAAGTGCTGATGATAAACACCATGGCTCTGCGACAAATGGCTTGTGCTTCCACATTTTATCGTATTTGGGACATTCTGTGATTAGAAGCATATCCCACTTTGTGAATGTGTTTTACTGTCAATAACTCATTATAACCTTATATAATAATGTGTATCCATTGGTTGATTAAACTGGGCAGTGAAATGCCAAACAAATACTAAAAATTGGGATATTTGCGCATTCTGGCCACACCTCTGGCTCCGCCCACTGAGCCAATCCTTGGGTTATTCCAGCCCTTTGATTCTCCGCCCACAGTTCCCCTACTTTTTTTCCCCCACTTCGACCACTGACTGTAGCTCTAGGCTACAGTGGTAGCACTTTTTTGAGCCCTCAAAAAATGTCTCGCCAGACTAGCGCATGCGCTGGGTCAGGAGAGAAAAAGGACAGGTACCCAGTACCAGACAGTATCTGTCAATTTAAAGCGCTGACTGCACCCTGATTTCCCACAATTGCGCATGGCTGATAGCTTTAGCAATCAATATGAGACCAAGACACATCAACGTCTGTCAAATAATCAATCAATTTAACATTCAAGGTTCTCTACTCAATGTTCTTTTCCAGACGGAAATTTAAGAACGCATTGTCTCAGCAATATTATAAGGGTATATGGAGGAGGCTTGGGGGAAGGGGGGGTCAGGTTTTATTTCGAACACATTCCTTCCCCACTCCAGAAATCACGAACATGATGGGGCAGACACCTATAAATATGGATAGCTTGGAAACGGGCGAAGCGTCGGCTTTAATTACCAGTAGCTCGTCATCCCTGAGGCCGAGCAGCGCCTCCTGACACTCACAGGATGCGCGCGTGGCGCAGAGTGGAGCAGGCGCCCAGGTGAGCGCTGCGCGCGGGAGACGAGTAGTGATGAGCAGCTGACAGCGAGATGGACACACCACTTAACTGCAGATCACTCCGCGCATGCACTGCGCAGCTCCCACAGCTCTCTGGGGCTGCGCCGGGATCCTCCAACCGAAGAGACGTGAGGAATTTAAAAGGCTTCTCAATTGAGCACCGCTTTGCTCTCAATTTTTCTTCTCATCCTGTTCTTCTTTTCAGCTGTCTTACGACGCGTTTCCCTCACTATTTTTCACGGTATCCGTAAGATAATTTGACCTAAATATGTATTATTTATTTGTGAGGCGATCTTTCATTATTCATGGGTTTCCTTCCTAGGGCTGCATGGCAGCTGTCTGTAGAGGTATGCAAAGTTGAAGATTTGAATTCCTCAAAAATCGCACAATTAACTTGGCTTCTAGGAAAACTGAATGTAAATGCATCTCTCATGGTCAAACGAGAAAGAAAACCACTGTCCAGTAAATTGGGTGTGAAAGTTTGCATTTGAGAAAACTCGTGAAAGTTTGCAAATTGCACTGTAACACAAAATTAAAGAATTTAGCAAGCATAATGGCCTTGTTATATGGCACTTTTTTATCTATCCTTCCCTCCGTTCCTCTCTGCCCAATCCATTTCGTGTTTCTAGGCTCAGCTTGTCTTCTTTATATTCCTTTCACTAGCAGTTTTCCGCATTTTCTACCTCATCATCCTTACCACTTTTTTGGAATGTCCCTCTTTGCCCAAATTGTGCTCTCCTCCAGGTATATGTCTCATAAGGCCGGGTTCCACTAACAAAATTTAATGACGTACCCTAGGTCGATGTATCTTTTTTACCTGCTGAGAAGTGTAAAGGAGAGAAATAACTCATTTTAGGCAATTCAAACTCCAAGTTAGTGGGTTTATTACAAAGCCAAAAACAACTGGATGTACAAACACCTCAAGACGAGGTTGTAAAAATGCATGGGAACTAATACAGAACCATATCTACAAGTGAGCTTGATCCAATGAATCATGTAAAGAATGAAAAGTTCTAAGAACAAAACGCAAGCAAGGATTGCTCCAATATTTAAGTCAGACTTCATCTGTGGCTGAAAAGTAAAAAGCATTTGGCTAGCCCTACACTATCTCTAAAGTGACATCCCTACTTAGCATTTCTCAGGCAAGATAATTAATGGTGTCAGCTCGTGAAGACTTTCTAAGAAGTACATTCACGTATATGTGTCAAGTAGCCAAAGCTACAGAGCTCGTTCTAAGATATTCTTTCCAGATCAATTTTCTAACCCCTTTTCCTAACTCATCCTGTCTCCTACTGCCTCTCCTCCCTCGGGACACTTTTCCTAATACAAAATGCAAAGATGTAAAACACGCCCACAGATCACCTCATCCTAATGGACACCTCTCCTCGGTAGTTTTCCACCGTCTTCCACACTCCTTCCAGTGTTCTGCTTGATGACCTTGATTCCCAAGCTTCGTCGCTGAGAAAGAACACCGACTTCCAATTATCGATATTCCATTCAAAATGTATCAACTCTCCTCCATGCCTAACTCCTAAAACCAAGAGCATTAGTTCTAACTAACAAAGGCCGCTTCTTCCACCTGCAACTGAAAACGTGAGAACAGAAAAACCTTGCATGCACATGAGATTCGCTGACTACCTCCAAATGTGAGAGCTTACCAGGGAAATTTCATTTTCAGGCCTACACAAACCGGCCAACATAAGAATAAACAAATAGGCCTTTCAAATACACAACGTGAGCATTTCATTTAGGCCTTTTCACATCAGATTGTACACACATGTTAATGATACTTTGCTTTGCAAACACCTACAATTATTACACATTAACAACAAATCGTCATCTACACGTGCAATCTTCATCATGGTGCACGTTTAAATCGAAATGCACTACATTTCACATGAGCTTTTATTTAGGCAAATGCAATTTACTAAAAGTTAATCTTTCTAAACATAGATGTCATTTCATTTCTCTTGCATGGCACAAATACTTTTTCTATCGATTTAACTTCACATCATTATCACAACACGTTTTCTAATAACCACATGTTAATACAACACAGGAGTATATGCGGGAGCGGACTATTCATGATTATGATGTACCCCTAAAATTTGAGAGCACCATCGCGCTCCATCAGTTCCTCCCTCTGATGACAAGTGTCATCACAACAAATCACGCTCCCTGGAGAAGGAACCGACCTAAACAGAGCTTGTAGCCATAATACCCTGTCGGAACTTCTCTAGGCTTTTAATATTCTCATAAAGACTGTCCTGCATTATTTCCATCCTTTGCACTTGCTCTCTAAGAGATTTTTCAGCTCAATTTGCCTAATGCCAGTTGTAAATCCTCACTAGTCCCCACAACATAATCACAACAAGCATTGGCATAGCCAATAGGTCTCGCCTTTGGGACCTTCTAAGTATTTAGCCATGCAACAGTTGCATAACTAAACACTTATAAGGTCCCAAAAGCGAGACCTATTGGCTATGCCAAGCGGCTGTGCGGCCGCAAAAGTGAAAGTGATCGCGATCAAACATCAAAGCGGCCTTGCGTCCGCGAAAGTGAAAGTAATCGTGGTAAAGCGCGGCGCGCGCGCTCGCGCTCATGCACTGTAGGTCTAGGCTGGCCTGGTAGCACTTTTTGGAGCCCTCTCAATAACTCTCGCCAGACCACCGCATGCGCTGGGTCAGGCGAGACCTAAAAACCACCACTATGATGATAGGCTTCAAGATGCAACCGAGAATTCCCTTTCCAAGAAACGCAAACCAACTTCCTACTTTACCAAATCCTTTTCCCATCTTGTCCCAAATTCCTTCTGTGGCTAAATCATGCACTTCATGATGTATCTCAGTGATATTACTTATATACCTCTTCAGATCTTTACTATTGTCAAGTATATAAGTGCAGCACTGTTGGACTTTCAGCATTTTACAGACTCCGCCCTCTTTTGCCATCAAAACATCTAAAGCAAGACGGTTATGTAACACCATAACTCTTATCGACACCATCTCTCCATCTACAAGCAACAACGACTGAGCTGTATTTGCTGACAACTTGTCCACAATGGTTAACAGTTTTCTAATCTTGATATAATTCAACACCACTCCTAAACTTGGCATCAACCCCCCAAAAACATCTCCTACAATTTCTCCTGCACTTGCACCTCGCTTCCCTCTAGAATGTAATCCACCTTCCAAATGGTCCAGATCCCCCACATGATAAATCTTGGGAAACACTACAGCCACATAGCACGTACCATACCAATTCAATGGCAATCGCACATAGGCATTTTTCCCACACACAAAAAACACGTTTGGCACCACTTGTACTGCATCTTGTAAAAATGGCTTCGCTGTAGCCTCAATGGTGAAAGTATGATCACACACACTCTCTCCCACAAAGACCTCATCATAATATGTTTGAACTTGTCTCACACACAACTTCCCTCTGTGCTCAAAATCCAATGCAATTGGACCACTACTACCTTTCGCTTTATGAGCTAACTCTTCTTTGGTCCACTCAACTTTACCTTCTCTGTTGTAAGGATTTCCTGTTAATTGTCTATGTCTATCTTCTACTTGATCTATACATCTCTTCTCTACGTCTGTTAATGAACATGTTAAGTTGTGACGATGTGCATAAGCTGTATCTAAGGTTACAGTAGGTATGAAATACTTTTCTACTTTATCCTCCTGCTTATAATAATCATACTTGTTCAAATGTTTATGAACTGGAACTTCTGAAAGCACTATATCATAGTTGGAAAAATAATACTCATAATGACCCTTATCATAAAACATACTAAGCAATAGACTACATGTAATACCATACTTCAAAGGGAGGTGATGATAACGGACACACTCCTCTATGGACGCGGGCAACTTCATACACACATAGCAGTCTCTCACATCCATCTTATTCACATATTCATATAGCAGCTTTGCATAGGCATTACGTTTATAATTACCTCTAGACAAATCTACATGCAGCATACGACTAGTTTGATCTTGCATAGCTTTTTCAGCTCCTACGATACCCTCTTTTGTGCTAGAAGTAGTAGGTGTGGATGTCCCTTGTACTCCCACTTCCTCAACCTCTGTGGATGTCCCTTGTACTCCCACTTCCTCAACCTCTGCATCATGTGAAACTTTTACAGATACAATAATAACTACTGCTCTTACAACTATCACTCCTACAATGAGTGTACCTATTACACACTTAGACCTACGGTTCGAATTTCCAGACTCCATTTTCAGTTTGTCGGTTTAGTTCAGCAAGAGGATACACTAAAAAGTCTTTGTTCTTCACCTCAGATTGCCGTTCAAACAGTTCAAACACAGTTCATTGAAGTGCTGGATATTCTTTCGCTGTTCGTAGTTCAAGTTTTTACTTACACATTTCAAAAGACTTCCTTAGCCCTCCTTCTTCTACGGAGAAAATCCCTAAGTTTATTCTCCTTCCACTCGGACCTAGGTTATCTTCTTTAAAACATTTATTTACAGTTCACAGTTCACTTACAGTCTCTTATAAGCTCAGAACCAATTTCAAATAATACACGCTGCAAAAGTTCAAAACGAATAGCTGCGGTCTCCTGAACTGGTGGCTGATATCCAAAAGTCGGAAAGGACAATTCTTGAAGGATCAGAGTCCTCACTCTGCTCAATATTGGAGGTCTCGGAACAGTTATTGTCAACACTCGTATTTTCAGTCCAGGAACCTTCAATTCCACATCGATTTTCAGCTTGGGCGTTCTGCTGATCACCTGTGAAGACCTCAGTCTCCCGGTTGCCACTACTCTCGGCATCAGAGACCATATTTGTCCAGTCCGGGATGGCATATTTTTGGCAAGGCAGTCTTACTCTCCTTGAACTTCTTGGGCCTTTTCGAGCTTGCTCTACATCACTCATTTCTGATTCAGATGGCTCCGACACAGGAGCAAGATCTCTCTCTTGAGCTAGTCTCAGATTTAGCCTTCTTTGTCTTCCCGCCTACAAGTCCTCTGCAATATCAGCTTTTCTCCTCTGCCCGACCCCTTTGCGCACCATTTGCTTCAGATGAGTCTGACTCTATACCATTTGCAACGTTACACTCTCCCTCAGAGTCAATACCTGGGTATTGTGTAACGTGATCCCCCTCAGCTTGCTCTGGTGGGCACTCAGCTTCATCAGCAACGCCCACAGATTGGCTTGTCCTCTCAAGTGGCTCTGCTGTGACAGCTGGATTTTCTTCTATGGGAGGAGCTGTTTCTTCCAGGGGTTCTGAAACTCTGCGAGTATGGGAGGCATTTATGCAGTTCGGCAAGCCTCCGCACTTCACCGCTGTATTCGTCACCTAAATCACTTGGTAAGGGCCTTTCCAAATGCCATCAAGACAACTCTTCCTCACGTGCTTGCGAACTAGCACCCGATCACCCTAACACAGGTCATGGCAGAGGTTCCTCGAGGTCGAGGTGGTTGCCGCTTCCACCTGGTGAGACACAGAACAGACCACTTGAGCCAGTCCTTTGCAATAATCAAGGATCAAATCATTTGTGATGTTTATAAAGGCTGTGGATGGCACTGCTGGTAACCGCATCGCCCTCCCCATCAGGATCTCATGTGTTTGGAATGCCAGTTCTCCTATCGGGGATACTACGAACACTCCTCAACACCAGTGGCAATGCATCTGGCCATTTCAAAGGTGGAGACGAACACACTTTTACCATCCTCATCTTCAGAGTCCCACTGATCTGTTCCACGATACCAGAAGCCTCTGGTCGATAGCTACAATGCAGTCATTCATCAACATGTAAGGCAGCACAAAGTAACTTCATGATCTCACTGTGGAAGTGTGTTCCTCTATCCGACCCCAATGAAGTTGGAAAACCAAACCGCAGAATCAACTCCCTAAGCAACTCCCTTACGCTACTGTAAGGCTATCACATCTTCTCGTGGGGTACGCTACCACCCACCGTAAGAAAACACACACCACAACCAGAATGTACCTCAAGCCATTGCACCTAGGCATTTCTATAAAATAAAGCTGTATTCTGTTTATAGGCCCTTCTGATCTCCCAATGTGACTCACTGCAACCACAGTTTTCTTTCCAGCATTCATTTGTAGACATGTAACACACCTATGACACACTGCTTCAGCAAACACACGAAACTGTGGTTTGTACCGTTTGTCTGAACACTCGCACCATAGCATCCCTTCCAAGGTGCACTGCTCCATGAATCTGTCTTGCCATAGGGCTCAAAAAGTCATCACGTAACACTGCTCGACCATCACTTGAAACACAAATTCCATCAACCCTTTTCTCACATCCTGCTCTAATCCATACACCCTCTTCCTCTTCTGAAACCTCTCCCTGCAGACGCTTGAGCTCATCCCAGGTGTCTGGCATGGCAAACTTCATGCTGAGCTTGGTTCTTTCTGGGCTCTTTCCAGTATAATCTCTAGTGAAAATGCATCCTTGTTCAGCTCAAAAACGTGCAAATTCATCCGCATATCTATTTCTCAGAGAGACAAAATCATTTCCCCTCCCATAGGCTGAAAATGTTACCACAGCTATTTCTCGTGGACATGCAAAGCTTTCAACAATTGTCTCACATATTCCCCATTCCTGATGGGAGATCCTGATGACGTCAGAAATCCTCTCTGTGACCATAGCTGTCCGAAGTCATGAACCACACGGAACCTGTACTGACTGTCGGTGTAGATGGTGACTCGGATTTGACCAGCAACTAAACAAGCACGAGTCAAAGCAATGATTTCGGCTACTTGTGCGGTATATAATCCCTGTAAACAAGCAGCTTCCACAACCCCAGAAATGGTACACACAGCAAATGCTGCTCTCAAGTGACCCACATTGTCTCTTAAGCATGAACCATCTACAAAAAAGATTTCATCAGACTCAGGTAGAGGTTCATCAACAATGTCAGGTCTTGGTTTGGTGCAAAATTCAGTCACATCGAGACAGTCATGGTCCTCACAATCTCCATCATCAACATTTGGCAAAGGCATCAAGGTAGCCGGGTTTAAAACCAAACACCTTTTCAGAGTCACATTCTCCGAGGCCAGTATAACCTGCTCATGGCGTGTGAGTCTGTTATTCATCAGGTGTTGTGTCTTAGTCCTCGTCATTAGGAGCTCAACTGAATGCAGAACAAAAACAGTGAGTGGATGACCCATAACAATGCTCTCACATCTTTCAATGCTGACACCGGTTGCAGCAACAGATTTGAAACATCCGGGCAACACTGAAGCTACTGGATCTAAAGTAGCTGAAAAGTAGGCAACTGGTCTACTGACACCTCCATGAGTTTGACCCAGAACTGTTAAGGCGCAACCTTCCCTCTCATGGCAGAACAGTGAAAAAGATTTGTTGTAATCTGGCATACCTAGAGCTGGAGCACGACACAAGCCCTCTCTCAACTACAGGAACGCAAACAGACAATCATGATCCCAGGGTACCGGATCACTCACATCCTTATGCGTCAGCCTCTGCAGAGGCTTCGCATTCAAGGAAAAGTTGGGGATCCATTGGCGACAGTATCCGACCATTCCCAGAAACATTCTGACTTCCTTTTGAGTGGTAGGCACAGTCATATTCATAATTGCCTCAATTCGACCTGGTGACACCTTCATTTTGCCTTTCTCGATTCGGTGACCCAAATACTGAACTTCAGCCAAACAATACTGTAGCTTGCTTGGAGATACCTTGTGTACGTTCTCTGCTAAGTGATTCAGTAAAGCAACAGTATCAATCCTACAAGCATCCTCCGTCTCAGATGCAATCAAGAGATCATCAATGTATTGCAAGAGAACTGAATTCTGTGGCAGTATGAGACTCTCAAGATTCTTTTTCAAGAGCTGGTCAAAGATCGATGGGCTCTTTGTGTACTCTTGAGGGATACAACACCATGTTAACACACAGTCTTCCAGATGGAAAGCAAATACAAATTGGCTCTCCTCATGCAACGGGATCGAAAAGAATGCCTGACACAAATCAATCACAATTAACCATTCAGCTTCGCATGGGATCTGGAACACTATCACTGATGGATTCGGTACCACGGGACAACATGAAACCACAATCGTATTGACCTTTTGCAGGTCCTGTATGATTCTATACTTCCCACTTGGTTTCTGCAGTCCCATAATTGGTGAGTTACATGGGCTTCCCAATATCTCCTTCAGAATTCCCTGTTCAATCATAGACTCAATCACAGGCTTGATTCCACCAACCATTTCTGGTGACAGATTATACTGGGGTATTCTCGGATACTCGGCATTTGTTTTAACTTGGATATTAACTGGCTCAACTCCCTTGATCAGTCCTATCTCTTCCCCTGTGAAATCTCATACGTCCAAAGAGACAGAGTCCCTAAGGTCGACTGGGAGTTCCTCAACTGTCAACATAGGAAATACCTCTGTACACAGATTCTGATTCACCACTTTAAAAGCACCATCATCATCACTAGTCTGCAGTTCTACTCCCTTGGGCGTGCAATAGATGGTGCACTTCAATTTACATAAAAGATCACGACCCAACAGACAGATTGGACTTGAGTCGCATACCGCAAATTGGTGTCGATAGTGAAAGGTTCCTATTCTTACAGGTATTGGTTAAGTCAATGGGTTAGTCATTCTCTTATTTGCCACTTCTACAACTTGGATTGATTGTCCCGAAAGGGGTAAGTTGGGAACTACTGCAGATCTCACAGTAGAACGGGTAGCACCAGTATCAACCAAAAAGGTGGTGGGATGACCATCAACATCCGCCTCTACATACGGTCCTCTCTGGTCTACCTCCAAGACTGCTCCAAGGGTACAGTCTTCCTCCCCCCTCAGACACCATTCTTGCAACGGGTCTGAATCAAATTCATTGCAGGTCTCGATAAAGGGCATCTGTTGATAGGTTTGATTTCCCTGTGGGATTCTTGGTGATTGGGGAACTTGTACCTGCGGACCTATTGTTCCCCCATGGACAGATCTGGGTCTCGTCACTGTATTGACAACCTCAGGTGTCTGCACCACGTCCCCCTCTTGGATCTGATTAGATGGATTCGATTTGCAATCGCGCTTCCAATGCCCAATCTTGTGATAATTATGACATGCTGTGGTTTTCTTTAGCGTGGCAACATCTATTCCTGTCTTGGGGTCTATGGGTTTCCCCCTTCCCTGACCTGATGCATTCTGAGTCCCTCGTTGATTGTTTCCCTGTCTTCTTCCTAACGTCCTTCTGCTTGACTGTGACTGATCTTCCTTTTCTGCATTCTGCATTTGGACCAGCATCAGCTTATCCTTGAGCTTCTTATGCTTCGAGTCCACTTCGTCACTACAGTACCTGGCATACCAGAGAATTTCGTCCACAGAATTATTCTGCCAGCAGATCAAATGCTGGATAATCATACAGCTAACCTCTGGTCTTAATACTAAAACAAATTTAGAGACGAACTGTGCCATATTCTTTGGGTCGAGAGTATCCAACACGCTGTACTGCTTGAAGGCTTGCAAGAGCCTCTCATAATAGGCATGTACAGTCTCTTTTGGCTCCTGAACAGTTCTGTCTATCTTAACCCAATCAATATCTTGTGGTGAAATCTTGGATTGCAACCATGTAATTACCTGCTCATACTTTTTCATGACCACAGGTGAAGGACCATGGGTAACTGAATTTCCCTCTGGTTCTGAAGACGGCCAGTCAACAGCAATTTTAAATGCAGACCGCAAATCACTAGGTACAACAATATCAAACAATGTATTCAAATCAACCCACAGTACCTTTGAAAATGTAACAAATGGATCAACCTGCTTGTACCATTGAACAGGTTTTTCCCCCAGTCGAAGAAAATAATTTGTAAATGCTGCCAAATCACCTCTACTCCAAGGCACATGCACATACCCTCCACTCAGTACCTCTCGCAACGGGTAAGCCTCTACTCCTACTATCCCACCTCCTGGAGGTGGAGTTCCTCCTATGCTCTTCTTGGCACTCTTCTTCTTTGACCATCTTTCCTCTCATTTATCAAGCTTGCTCCATGCACGTATCCCTACAATCAATTCTTGAATGTGTGTTTTCAGACCTATTACCCTTTTCTCTTCTATTTCCTGATCACTGTAATTTAGCCTGTCATTTCCCTGTAACATTTTTGTTTTGGACAAATCTACATCATACCTCTGTGCCAATTCTGTCAATTTCTCATGTGCTTTCCTCGCCTTGCTAGTTACATCCTTCGCCACAAACAGCAATTCATCTGGCTCGTGAAGTTCCATCCTTTCTAAATGCAAATTTCCACTAATTATTTCCTCTACTTCTGCCTTTAACCTCACCACATGCAACACTTTAGCCATCATAGCAGCTTCAATCGTTCCTCGACTTGACGCACTACTCAACTCTCCACTCTCACTACACTGATCTCCACGCTGATTCCCTTCCATTATGTTCCGTGGGACAGGTTGACTCCCCGAAACTCCCTGACCACTGTCACCTCCTGACATTCTTCCACTAGGGCCTCCCACTGGGGGTTCCCACATCCTCAAATCAGAACGCAAATTAGCCAAGGACCCTGTCCTCGCTGCTCTCTGTTCCATATCACCTCTAGAAGAATCTGCAGTGGCAGGCAAAGGTGTACTCAATTCTATGTGTCTCGAAGGGTGACCGCTTCCACTCACTGTACCATTTCCTCCAGAGCCAGCACTTTACCCCACTGCTGCTCGTATTAAGCTCCCGCTTTCTGCTTGATCTGGATCGGACACTGACAATATGGTACCAATGGTGACCGGCACTGTAAGAGCTTCCGGCAACCTTGTAACAATGTTTTCCTTCGCTTCTGTTCCTCTCAATGGTGGTGTTCCTATTCTCTCTGTTCCTGCTGAACTCCTTCCTCTTACTCCTACACTAGAGTTCGTCTGCGGCTCCCTGGTTTCCTCTGTAATTGATCTCATTCCCTATTCTGAATTTGGGTTATATGGAGGTGGACACACCGCTAGTAACCTTTCCAGTAAACTGTCATATGTGTCACTATCATCTTCCTCTTCTCCTCTCCTCTGAACATCTCCCACCTTTGCTAATAGAGCATACAGCCTATCTCCCTCAATGGTTTCTACCCTCCATCTTTTCGCCAATGCGTCCCATCGCGCATCTTGAAACGCTCTGATTGACTTCTTCACCCTTTCCTGACTTTGATCTCTTTTTCTTGCATGCGCTGCTCTCATCCATGCATCTAGTGCTTCAAACTGTGCTGGTCTAGGTAAAGGTCGTAACACAGTCATCACTGCCTTTAAATGATACAACACATCAAATCTGAATGAACCATAACGTGGGAAAGCCAAATCTCCATCTTTTTCAGTAATCTTTTGCCAATTATGAAGCCAAATTATAGTATGGAGCCCTACATTCGTAGCCATGTAATGAGCTGGGGTATCGTAGGGTGGTGCTTCTTCCCCCACTTGAGTTACCACTCCTCTATCTCCCCTACAAAGATCTCGCAATACCTTAAAACATTTCATGATGAAATCAACTCTTTTACCCACAATGTTTTCGTTCCACTTCCTGATGTCAATCCACCAATACCAGCGTGTCTTTACACCAACCTACCTATCACATCGTGGCATTCCTCTACGTCATTCTTCCTCCTCACTCAGCAGTTCCACTCCTTCACAATCTATCGCTAACACTCTTGCACGTCTCACTGATACAGCAAGTAACTGTCTGTCCAGAAAACGACCGGGCAATCACTTGATCGACTGTCTGTCCACCATACAACCAGACAGTCACTCCTAATTGTCTACCTCAATCTGACAATTGTCTGTCTGCGAAACGACCGGACAACTGCCCTCGACCATCTGCCCACGAACGGCCGGACAGTCACATAAATCATTGATAGTATCCTAGTACACACAGCTGTACACGGAGGAGGTGCAGATGACATGAAGTCTCTATTCCCTCCCTATGCCCCGACTCGTACACTCAGATCATCCAGTATGGGCCTAGTTTGCCCATCAAAATTTAAGAGGGCCCGGTGGGGAGGTAAGGCTTTCTCCTTCCAGGCAGCAAGACTATGGAACACCCTACCAACAGAACTTCGATTAGGAACAAGTATCATCCTGTTCAGAAAGGCCTTGAAAACCTGGCTTTTCACTAAATCTTAGACCTGATCAGCTCACCCCTTCTATCACAGCGCCAAGACGCCTCAGCATAAGTGCGCTTAATAAATATCTCAGTCAGTCAGTCATAGCACTTGATTTTACACACACAGCAACCCACGACCTGCGTTGGTCACTCAAGCACTCACACTCTTGTTCCCTATCTCGAGTGGGTTTGTCGATGACGTCTCACGACTCCCACAATCAATGGTTAGACAATTACAACTCTGGGTGTCTTCTACACCACAAGCTATCCCGGGATCTTAGGCTACTCATCGAGCCTATCATCAAAAATTAAATGGACCGTGTGCACGCTCACACAGTCCGAAACCACAGTCACTCGACTCTCGTTCCAACTCAGCAGAACATCGCACAATCAATCATCACCGCAATCTAACAAAACATCCCTATTCATACTCATTTCTCCACGAACTGCTGTTTCTGCCGCACCGTCACTCTCCGTCAGTCTCCGCCAAACTCTGTTGTCTTCTACTCTGAATCCTCTGGACAACCATCTCTTGGGCTCTCTGGGGTTTGGAACTAGCTCTTACCTAACTTCTCCCCTTACTACAGAGGTAGCCGTCCTCTCGCTACCGGATAAGGCCAGGTTCCGTTACCAAAATTTAATGAGGAACCCTAGGTCGATGCATCTTTATTACCTGCTGAGAAGTGTAAAGGGGAGAAATAACTCATTTTAGGAAATTCAACAGTCTATAATAACTATGACTCCAAAGAATCACAGACTCCGAACTCAAAGTCAGTGGGTTTATTACAAAGCCAAAAACAACTGGATGTACAAAGACCTCAAGATGAGGTTGTTTAAATACATGGGAACTTATACAAAACCATATCTACGAGTTAACTTGAACCGATGAATCATGTAAAGAATGAAAAGTTCTAAGAACAAAACGCAAGCAAGGACTTCTCCAATATTTAAGTCAGACTTCCTCTGTGGCTGAAAAGTGAAAAGCATTTGACTATCCCTGCACTATCTCTAAAGTGACATCCCTACTTAGCATTTCTCAGGCAAGATCAATTAAAGGTGTCAGCTCGTGAAGACTTTCCTAAGAAGTACATTAACGTACATGAGTCAAGTAGCCAAAGCTACAGAGCTCGTTCTAAGATATTCTTTCCAGATCGATTTTCTAACCCCTTCTCCTAACTTATCCTCAAACAATCAATCAGGGAGTTGTAAGCGTGCTACTCACCCGTGAAGGTCTCAAGGCGCTGAGAGGGAACGTCCGCAGATCTGTTTAGCTGAAGAGCCAGGTCTTGAGGGTCTTCCTGAAGGTGTTCAGGGAGGGGGTGCATCCGATGTCTGATTGTAAGATCGGAGGTTTCTTTTGGGTACGTGGAAGTTGATTCTGTCGTTGAGGTATTTGGGTCCGTTGTTCTGTTTTGATTTGTAGGCGTGAGTGAGGATTCTGAAACTGACTCTTTTCTCCACTGGGAGCCAGTGGAGACTTCGTAGTTGTTGGCTGATGTGTTCGTGTCGAGGGGTGACGAGGACGAGTCTGACGACGGTGTTCTGTATTTTCTGGAGTTTGCGGAGTAGGGACTTGTTGATGCCGGGGTAGAGTGCGTTTACATAGTCCAGTCTGCTGGTGATGAGTATGTGGGTGACTGTCTTCCTTGACTCAGGGGGGATCCACTTGAAGGTCTGGCGGAGAATGCGGGTGTTGAAGCAGCTGGGGGTGATGGCGTTGACCTGTCGGTTCATGGTGAGTGATGAGTCGAGTACGATGCCGACGTTCTTGGAGTGGTCTGAGGGGGTAGGTGGGTTTACGAGGGTGGTCGGCCACCAGGTGCTGTCCCATGCAGAAGGGGTGGTAACAATGATGAGGACTTCTGTCTTCTGGCGTTGAGCTTCTGGCAGCTGTTGGTCATCCAGACTGTGACATCTTGAATTCCTTTTGTAGAAGTTGAGTTTGGCAGTGGTGGGGTCTTTGGTGAGGGAGAGGATGAGCCGGGTGTCGTCGGCGTAGGATACGATTAACCCTGTGCGTAGTACTACGCTACGCTCGCAGAGCGTGCGTAGTTTGCGCTACTACGCGACTTGCACATAGCACAGTGCAAAAACGCATAGCGTAGCGGGCATTTTTTGCTTGCTCGCGGTCCTCAACCTCAAGTTGGCGACCACGAGCAAGCAAAAACAACATTCCCGCGAGACTTTTTCCTCGTTCGCGATCAGCAACATCAAGTTGCCGATCGCGAGCATGAAAAATAAACCTCCCAGTGAGATTCTCAATGCGGAGAGGTCAGGTTTCTCATTGCGAGTGATCGCGTATGCTCACCAGTCCGCATTGAGAAAGCTGCCGCTCGAGTACAAATCTACTCGAGCGGCAGAAAACGACCACTTACACTGTGCAAGATGCCGTTTGCAATGATTGCACAGTGCGGACAAGCATTCGGCACTGTGCAATCAGTGCGAACAGCATTTCCCTACCGCACTACGCAGTTCGCGTAGCTGCGCGTAGTGTGCGTAGTGCGAAGTGCACTTTGCGTAGCTACGCATAGCGCTACTACGCAAACTATGCCCAGGTTTAGATACGATGTTGAGGCTGTGTTGTCGGACGATGGCTGAGAGGGGGGGACATGTAGATGTTGAAGAGGGTGGGGCTCAGGGATGAACCCTGTGGGACTCCGCAGGTGATTTTCGTGGGGTCGGAGAGGAAGGGTGGGAGTCTGATCCTTTGGCTTCTTCCGGTGAGGAATGATCGGATCCAGTCCAGGGCTGTTCCTTGTATACCTGCGTCGTGTAGTGGCGACTAGTGTGCGGTGGGAGACGGTGTCGAAGGCCACTGATAGGTCGAGTAGGATGAGGGCAGTGGAGTAGCATTGGTCCAGGAGGGTGCGGATGTTGTCTGTGGCGGCAAGTAGGGCAGTCTCTGTGCTGTGGTTGCTTCGTAATCCGGATTGGGACGGGTTGAGGACGGCGTTCTCTTCAATGAATCGTGTCAGTTTCCTGTTGACTGTTTTCTCTGCAACTTTGGCTGTGAAGGTGAGGAGCGAGTTGGGCCGATAGTTCTTGAGGTCAGTGGGGTCAGCTGTGGGCTTCTTGAGCAGGGGTCTGACTTCTGCGCGCTTCCAGTCATCTGGGAAGGTGCCTGTTTTGAAGGTGGTGTTGATGGTGCGTTGTAGTTCGGGTGCGATGGCGGCTGCGGCTCTGTGGTAGATGTGAGGGGGCAGGGGTCGGTGGGGGCCCCGAGGGGATGCTTTTCATAGTCAAGGCAGTGTCTTCGGCTGTGATCGGTGACCAGTTGGAGATGGTGGGCTGTTTGGTGTCTCTGGGGGGCGTGGGGCCATCTGTGGCGCTTGGTGGATGGCCGATGAAGTTGTCGTAGAGGTTTTTGATATTGAGGTGGAAATAGGTTCCAAGCTTGTCGCAGAGGTCTTGGGATGGGGTGATGTCTGTGGCTTCGCTGCATGGTTTGGTAAATTCTTGAATGACACTGAAAAGTTCCTTGGAGTTGGTGGAGTTGGCCAGGATTTTGTTGTGGATGAAGTTCCTCTTGGTGGCTCTGATCTGGTTGTGGTAGTCCGTCATGGCGTCCTTGTAGGCGGTGTGGTTTTCGGTTGTCTTGGTGTTTCTCCAGTTCTTCTCCAGGCGTCTGCAGATGCGTCTGGCTTCTTGGAGAGTGGTGGTGAACCAGGCGGCTTTACTGGGGCCTTGTCTGTTGGGATTGCGTAGCGGGCGAGCTCGTCTGCACAGTTGGAGATCCAGGTGTGGGGTTCTCTGTCTGAATCGTTTGCATCGGGTGCCCAGATGTGGTTGTCTCAGGTGAAGGTGGAGTTAAGTTGCTCGTCGGTAACCTTGCTCAAGTTCCTTCGTGGTGGGCATGGGGCTGGTTTGGGTGCCTTGGGTTTGTTGATGGCGAAGTGTACGCAATGGTGGTCGGTCCATGGCGGCTGCGTTGTGTGGCTGAATTGGAATTGTTTCCTGCCGCGAAGATGGGGTCAAGGATGTGTCCTGATCTGTGAGTCGGTGTGTTGACGAGTTGTTTAAGTCCGATGCTGGCGAGGTTGTCGCGAAGGATAGTGGAGTTGGGGTCACCGGGGTTGCCGAGGTGGAAGTTCAGGTCTCCAATGAGTATGTAGTTTGTTGAGGCGATGGCGTAGGGTGCGATGAAGTCAGTGATGGTGGTGGTAAAGGGTGTTCGGTGGCTGGGGGGTCTGTAGATGTGGGTTCCTCGGAGTGTGGCTTTGGGGGTGGTCTGGATCTGGAAGTGCAGGTGTTCGATGGAGGAGAAGGTTTCGCTGGGGTGGTGAGGCAGAGGGTGCTCTTGTGGGCGATGGCGAGGCCCCCTCCTGGGTGGTTGGGGCGGTCTTTCCTCTGGATCTTGTATCCGTCTGGGATGACGGTGCTGATGTCGGGGGCGGAGGATGAGTTGGTACAGGTCTCTGTGAAGAAGGCGATGTCGGGCGAGAGAGAGTTGAGTAGGTTCCAAGTATCCATGGCGTGTTTGTGTATGGAGCATATGTTGAGGAGGATGCATTTTAGGGTGTTACCGGTGCTGGCGTCGGCGGCGTTGGAGGCCGGGGTGGCGGTGAGGGTCTGGCGGCAGTGGAGGCAGGAGAACTGGCGATGGGTAGTGGGAGGTCCAGGGTTCCAGGGTTCCAGGCGCTGGCCGGGGTTGGATCGCGGACGGGCGCCGATGGGCTTGCCTTTGGCACGCCCACTGCGTGCGGCCGCCATCAAGTAGGGGAGGTGGGAGGGAGGAGAGGGTGGGAGGCAGGAGCGGGGGAATTCCCGGGCGGAATTCGGGGGGGGAGGGGCCACAGGGGCAGCGACGAAAGGAACAGTCAGGCACTGGAAAATAAAAACAGTGGTGGAATTAGAGCAAGACACAGATGGGAACAATAACAGTGGCACAACAGGGAAAACATTAAGAGAAAGAAAATGGGTGAGAAAGGTTACGGTGGTTGCAGGCAGTCTGGTCCCAGTTGGAGCGGGCAGCAGGCGCAGCAGTGGGCAGCAGCCTCGAACCTCCCAAGGAGGAGGTCGGGGTCTGGAGGCAAGAGACGGCACAGCGGAGCTGCGGGGAGAGAGTGGACCTACACCGAGGGGATCCTGTCTCCTTTGGCCTCTCCTCCCTCGGGACACTTTCCCTAATACAAAATGCAAAGATGTAAAACACGCCCACAGATTACCTCATCCCAATGGACACCTCTCCTAGGTAGTTTCCCACCGTCTTCCACACTCCTTCCAGTGTTCAGCTTGATTACCTTGATTCCCAAGCCTCCTCGGTGAGAAAGAACACTGACAATTATCGACATTCTGTTCAAAATGTATCAACTCTCCTCCATGCCTAACTCCTAAAACAAAGGGCTTTAGTTCTAACTAACAAAGGCAGCTTCTTCCACCTGCAACTGAAAACGTGAGAACAGAAAAACCTCGCATGCACATGAGATTCGCTGACTACCTCCAAGTGTGAGAGCTTACCAGGGAAATTACATTTTCAGGCCTGCACAAGCCGGCCAACATAAGAGTAAATTAATAGGCCTTTCAAATACACAACATGAGCATTTCATTTAGGCCTTTTCACATCAGATTATACACACATGTTAATGATACTTTGCTTTGCAAACACCTACAATAATTACACATTAAGCACAACTTGTCATCTACACGTGCAATCTTCATCATGGTGTACGTTTACATCGAAATGCACTACATTTCACATGAGCTTTTATTTAGGCAAATGCAATTTACTAAAAGTTAATCTTTCTAAACATAGATGTCATTTCATTTCTATTGCACGGCACAAATACCTTTTCTATCGATTTAACATCACATCATTATTACAACACGTTTTCTAATAACCACATGTTAATACAACACAGGAGTATATGCGGTATGCGGATGCGGACTATTCATGATTATGATGTACCCCTAACATGTTAGTGCACTATCGCGCTCCATCATGTCACTCAACCTAATTCTCACTTACTTTACCTGTAGTCCCCTTTCTACCTAATTCATTGCTAGAACTCCTCAGTGCTTTACGGTGACATTTCATTGGCATAAAGTCAGGGCTTTAAGTGGAATAAAAAAAGTAGGGGGTCTCTTAAAGGGGCATAGCCGATGTAATTAAGGGCTGGCTTAAAATCACCCACATTGAAATCTATGCTTAGCTTAGTTTGCCGCCCGACTGGCATTTTCTGCTTCTGTCATCGCATCCAGGTATACAATACATCAGGTAACATAACACTTACAACAAGCCAGTACTATTGGCTTTGTCAATGGGTGTTAGTTGTATAACATGAATATGCAACAACCATGGCTTCATAGTATAGCATATTGAAAATGCTTCAGTTCTGAAATGGAGAGACTGTGAAAGAACTATAACGAGTCTCTTTGATGTTACATCAAAGGCAGTGAAGGGTGGTCCTGCTGCAGAGTTAAGATTTATTATTTTCATCCTGAGGGTGAGGGCAAAAACGGAGAGTCCGATAGGGACCTGTCTCAGTACCTGCTTTTTAGAACTGCCGGTGCTGAGCACCCTCAAGACCTGGCCCACTTAAAACCCTGCATAAAGCACTATACAAATTCCAACATAATGTAACATAGTTATCACATGCCAATCCTTCCTTAGTTCCTTGTATACTTCTCTAAGCAATGTTATATCTACTGTGCAGAAAATGTAACTAGAGAAAATGAAATAACGAATGAGATAGAGGAAATGGGTCAGGAAAGGGATCCTGATCCTTTTCCTCATTTCTTATTTCATTTTCATTCTCCTTTCCTGAGTATCACTTTTCAAAATTCATGATTGCCATTTCTTGCATCTCGTTCCTTCTATCCCATACTCTTACTAACAGATCTCTTGACTTGCATGTCTGCCTCAGTGCTACCAATCTAGCACTCATATGTCTTGCATTTCTTTCTCTGCGTAATATAGCCCTCTCATTCCACGTATCACTAATTCTAACCATTTCACACCTCTTTTTATCCTATGCTCTCAACTTCCTTTCAACTCTTATTCTGCAAAACCCTTTCAACTTCCTAGTATTCCTCACTCTTACCAATCCCTTTCCTTACTCTCTAGATTCCGTGCTGTACTGATCATTACTTTTCCTCCTCTTGGAACAGGCCAACATATAACACGCCCACCGCACCAAACTACATTAAAAGAGACATAGAATTCAATATTAAGAAATACATATATTACTCTTAATTATGAGTGTCACACCTTATATTTCCCAGTCGTAAATTCTCTCCATCTTTTTTATTTTGACTTTTTTTGTGGGCGTTTTTCTCACTTTGGCACAACTCCATTTTATGAAGTCTTCAATGCCTTAAACAGGATGTGACGTCACACGAGAACAAGAAGTTGATTTCAGATACCCTGGGCTCAACCAAAGCAGCAATTCAAAAGATTACCTTTTTTCTTTCATTCACCAATTTTGCATACCCCGTCATCCTCTCTTCAATCCCACTCTCAGACATACGGGCCCGATGCATAAAAGTTAAAAAAAATAATTGGAAATGTTGTATTTTACTCTTGCAGGGTTACTCATACGTTCAGTGTAAATTATGGACTTTTTCGGGAATACAGACGAATTCCAGCAGTGCTAAGATCTACACCTATTTCTGTATTATCATTCTGATGATGATGATGATAATTATGTGGATATTTTCGAAGTACAACACAGGCTCTCTAAGAGCCTCTTGGTGGCTCCTTCCTTTGCACTGACAAGTATGTGTTTACGCTGTATACTCTGCATACTTTGTTTGAAAATTCAATAATATTAATACCTGTATGTCCAATATAGCTAGATGGATGAGAAAGAATTATCTTCAGCTCAACTTCACCAAAGCAGAGATACTGCTGTTCGGTAAAGCTGAGGAACTGTGAACCCCAGATTGGTGGCCCTCTGAATTAGGAGAGGCACCCTCCCCAAAAACTTGGGCCAAGAACCTAGGTATCAGAGTCGATAATAAATTATCGATGGAAGAGCAGGTGAAGACATTGTCAGGCATTTGTTTTGGAAAAATGCGGATGCTTAGAAAGATCTTCCCCTGGATCCCTCTATCGGCAAGAAGGACCCTCATCCAGTCGCTCTTGGTCAGCCAACTGGACTATGGCAACTCTTTGCTGGCCGGAATAAGGGAAGACCTATTATCAAGACTTCAGGAGGCCCAAAATACAGCAGCTCGTCTTGCCCTCAATAAACCGGCCCGCACTCCTTCTCTACTGCTCCTACGCCAATTACATTGGCTTCCTATTAGGGAACGAGCCATTTTCAAGCTGCTATGTACAGTATTTAAGTCTCTTCAGGAGAATGGCCCATCATATCTCACGAAGAAGCTCGAATAATATCGTCCCGTGCGTCAGCTAAGATCGAGTAATCGCAACTTGCTTCTCAGGCCGAGAATTAGGAAGGCCAAAATGGGCAATCAGGTCTTTCCCTACTTAGCCCCGAGTCACTGGAACAGTCTCCCTGAGGAAATCCGTGCCTGCACCGATCTGTTTCAATTTAAGAAAATGCTTAAAACCTGGCTGTTTTAAGACTATCTGGCACATGCATCAACCAAAAATCAACTCGCAAATATACCGAATCGCAAAAATCACCCGTTAGCGAGTGGCAAAAAACGAATCCCAATGCATCAACACCAATAGCGAAAAAATAAAGAATCGCAAATATTTGCCCGGTAAAATAAAGAATCGCAAAATAAAAAATCGGAAATACCGAAATCACTAATAGCGCCTGGCATTTGCCAATCGCAAATAAAGAATCGCTAATGAATGCATCAAAAGTCGCAAATACCGAAAATTCAAAAATTCGCTATTTTGCATGAGCAGATTAAGGGGAATCAGAACCAGGAGGTAAAGTTGCAAAAAAAAAAAAATCCCCCCAAAAATCCCAAATGTGCCACAGATGCTATCAATCAGAAAGCCATACAAATTGGGCCAGGAGACCCTGTTTCCTTTCACAAAATGGCAGCCCTCTACGTGCTTGCAAGGAGGATGAAAATTAATGCAGCAGCACAGCGCAGGAGAAGGATCCAGGAGAGAGTATTCAGAGTGCGCATCACATTGCTTGGCCAAAATGAGGATGAGGTCTACGACAAGTATCGTCTCAATCGTGCTATGATATTGCGCCTAATTGCAGACCTGGAACCACTACTGCAGCACCAGACACGTCGGACCAATGCCATTCCTGCGCACATCCAGGTCCTATGCAGCCTGCACCTACTGGCGTCTGGAAGTTTTCAGGGGGCCATAGCGGTAGCGGGAGGCGTATCACAAAGCGCACTATCACGCTTCTTCCGTAAATTCATTGATGCCATGCTGACAATGATACATAGTATTAGAAAATAGAGAGAGACCCCTTGTGAGATTCAAGGGAATAGGGTACTCTTCCAAGTATCAACTAGCAGTCCCTTGAACACATATATGTTAATGCAATCTAGATGTCTAAAGATAATCACATTGCACACAGTCAAATTAAAAAGCCATTTACATTTATTTTATAGAAAGACATGTGTTTCATCACATTTAAAAACAACAATTTGTATTGGTCCCTATTGTCACTCTAATCTACACACTGAGTCTAATATCACAAAACATATAGTGACTCGCAAATACATACAAAAGAGCATGAGACGGAATTACAATTCTTGCATTCTCATAAACAAGTCAAAATGATCTAATAAAATACATAACCCTATTATGAACCCGCATAACAGAGAGAATACAACATAAAAAGACACTACACTTTGTCATATACTACACATCCAATTTAGAAAGTTCATAATAAGCAGTTATGAATAAGTCTTAGTGGATAATTGATCAAAATATAATTATTAAATCTTTTTCTCCCTTAGCTGGAATTTATAATCCAACACTGAATGAGAGAAATACATCGATCACTGGTCTTGATAAAGATAGCGGCACTAATTCAGCCCATCGAAACATGTCGACGCATAGGACAAACACAATCCAAAGAAACGGATATCCACTTGTAGTGATAAATGGGTTTAGATCTCACAAGTGTTTAATCCCCAGAGCTGTCTAAATTGGATGTGTAGTATATGACAAAGTGTAGTGTCTTTTTATGTTGTATTCTCTCTGTTAGGTGGGTTCATAATAGGGTTATGTATTTTATTAGATCATTTTGACTTGTTTATGAGAATGCAAGAATTGTAATTCCGTCTCATGCTCTTTTGTATGTATTTGCGAGTCACTATATGTTTTGTGATATTAGACTCAGTGTGTAGAGACACAGCGTGGTGAGGTGGAGGAGACACGTGATAGGAGGCTGGGCGTTCGTGGGAAGCGCCACTAGTCATTCTGTACAGCATCCCTGACCATGGTGGGGTAACCATGGCCCACTTTAATTTAACTATTGCACTCCCGTGACTACAACGGGCATGTTTTTGTCCACAATGTGTGGGGGAACTCTACTATGCATTTCTGTGTGACATTTCATACATCAGTGCTCCTGTGAATTAAACAGTAGCACTACTAATGATATCGTCATGGCTCATTCTTACCTGGGTCAGAAATGATGTTGGGTGATGTATGTCCGCCTCCTTTGACCCTCAGCTGTGTTTGGAACGTGTGCCTGTCGGTGTTGTGCAGGTGGTTGGTCATCCCGGTAGTCGTCATTCTTGTCCACCTCTATGGGTATCCCCCTTCTGGTTGCAATGTTGTGCAGCATGGCACATACTGCTACAATCCTGCAGCAGGTGTCTGGTTTATATTGCAAGGCACCACCAGTCTTATGTAAGATCCGGAAGCGACTCTTCAGAATCCCAAAAGTTCTCTCAATCACATTTCTGGTGCTTATGTGGGCAACGTTGTAGCGTTGCTCCTGTGGTGTTGCTGGATTGATGTAGGGGGTGAGGATATATTCACGCAGGGCATATGCACTGTCACCTACAGGATGGAAGCAAAGGCTTAGCGACAGTCATGATGATGCATGTGTGATGCTGATGTTATGAAGAGGTATGTGTACGTACCAAGCAGGAGTCCCTCTCCGAATTCTCCATTGAGTAGACGCCTGTGGACACCACTGTGTCTGAATATGTAGGAGTCGTGTGTGCTCCCTGGAAATTGTGCCACTATGTCCGTGATGATGTGCTTGGCATCGCACACGACCTGCACGTTGATGGAGTGGTAGGACTTCCAGTTACGGAAGATGTACTCATTGGCTGAGGGTGGACAGATGGGGACATGCGTGCAGTCAATGCATCCTATGACATGGGGGAATTGGGCCACCTGGTAGAATGCCTGTTTGGTGTGGTCCAACTGCTGTGGGGTTGTGGGGAAGCTGATGTGGGTATGTATCATTGTCAGCATGGCATCAATGAATTTACGGAAGAAACGTGATAGTGCGCTTTGTGATACGCCTCCCGCTACCGCTATGACCCCCTGAAAACTTCCAGACGCCAGTAGGTGCAGGCTGCATAGGACCTGGACGTGCGCAGGAATGGCATTGGTCCGACGTGTCTGGTGCTGCAGTAGTGGTTCCAGGTCTGCAATTAGGCGCATTATCATAGCACGATTGAGACAATACTTGTCGTAGACCTCATCCTCATTTTGGCCAAGCAATGTGATGCGCACTCTGAATACTCTCTCCTGGATCCTTCTCCTGCGCTGTGCTGCTGCATTAATTCTCATTCTCCTTGCAAGCACGTAGAGGGCTGCCATTTTGTGAAAGGAAACAGGGTCTCCTGGCCCAATTTGTATGGCTTTCTGATTGATAGCATCTGTGGCACATTTGGGATTTTTGGGGGGATTTTTTTTTTTTCTGCAACTTTACCTCCTGGTTCTGATTCCCCTTAATCTGCTCATGCAAAATAGCGAATTTTGGAATTTTCGGTATTTGCGACTTTTGATGCATTCATTAGCGATTCTTTATTTGCGATTGGCAAATGCCAGGCGCTATTAGTGATTTCGGTATTTCCGATTTTTTATTTTGCGATTCTTTATTTTACCAGGCAAATATTTTGCGATTCTTTATTTTTTCGCTATTGGTGTTGATGCATTGGGATTCGTTTTTTGCCACTCGCTAACGGGTAATTTTTTCGATTCAGTATTTTTGCGAGTTGATTTTTGGTTGATGCATGTGCCAGAATATTGCTTAATGGGTGTCTTCTTCTCAGGCGCCGAGAAATCCCCCGGGGGGTGGTTCGTGGCGCCTTATAATTGATTCAATAAATAAATAAATAAAAAGATTTAAACCAGACATTGCACAGAAGGAAGAATAGGAACTGAGCAGCTGAATTTGGGAGTAACTTGTAGGTATTAGGGCACAGGCAGCCAAGATTGTATTTGAGATATTCTTCAACTTTACAAAGGGGGCTTTACTGCTATGATCACTACTGCTATTGCAGATGTCACTGCTACTAATGCTATAATACTAGCACTACGCTCCTATGACTGTTCTACCTGCTACACATTATGGTGAGTGTTATAAGAAACAAGGGAACCCAATTAGAATGGTCAGGGACCTTGGATATTAATGAGTTTTAAACACACTGGTCCCGAAGAAGGACAATAGGAGCAGAAAGAGATGAATATAGACTCTGAATCCGTACCATATTTTAGCTGTCTAGCCGGACAGGATCGATGTAATATTTAAAGTGTTCACAGAGAATAAAGTGGGTCACAGTCCTGCATCCAACTAAGCATGCATAAAACAAAAACATAAACAAAAACAAAGGCTCAGGCAGAACATATGCTTGTATGTCATACATTCAATAAAACAAGCATCAATGTGTGGAGACACCCTTACACATGATTAATGACAGGTAAAATAGCGTTTACAGTATACAGAGAGTCAATGCCGTTTCAATCCCTTGTGAGCAATTGTGGAATCATCATCAGGACATTATATTACATGCCTGAGTAAAATTGCCTGTAAAACATTAAGGGGAATAGGAAAAAGGACAATAGAGAGGTCAGTATAGAAGGGGTTATAAAAACAGCGCATAGACAAATACCATGCTGATGTGGGTGACATGGTGGTTAATTCCGAATGAAGGAACTCTGCGGAGTGAAAAAGTGAGAAGTGACTATGCAGACCTGGAGAAGGTGGTGAAAATGCACGAGCCGATGCCCACCCGCCTGCTGAAATGGTAGACAGCCGGAGGAGGGATAGTTAATAAACTAGTGCTTACCGTGAGGGGTGCTAATCCTCACACTAAGGAGTACAGACAAATGAATGCCGTATGATGCTGAGGGCACTTATATTATAAGCACTAATAGTAGTAGAAAAGGGACAACAATTTACTGCCTATACTGTTACTGTTAGTGCCACTACTAACAGTAAAACTAAAGCTATCACTGGTCTAATGTCTACTACTACTACTGATATTACAACTAATATCACTCTGCTACCACTACTAGTAGTACAACTACAATCACTATTGATACTGCTGATGTCACTCCTATTAATGCTATAATACTAGTTCTAATGCTTCTATTACTGTTCCACCCACCATTAATAATGACGAGGGCCCTTATATTACAAATACTATTAGGCACATCAAGTAAAGCCTGTATTCTTACTGCTAGTGCCAGTACTAAAAGTATAACTGAAGCTATCATGGATCTACCTAATATGACTAATAACATTACGACCAATACTAATAGTGGTAGAAAAGGCACATCAAGTACTGCCTATGCTGTTACTGCTAGTGCCACTTCTAAGAGTACTACTAAAGCTATAAATGGTCTACCTAATATGACTAATAATATTACAACTAATATTACTCAACTACTACTACTACTAATGGTACGGCTACAACCACAAATGCTACTGCTTATGTCAATGCTACTAATGCTATAATACTAGTGCTAACCATTCTATTACTATTCCACCTACCATTAACAATGGCGAGGGCCCTTTTATTTCAAACACTAATAGTAGTAGAAAAGGCACATCAAGTACTGCCCATACTACTACAGCTAGTGCCACCACTAAAAGTATAACAAACGCTTTCCCTGGTCTACCTACTACTAGTAATAATATTACAACTAATATCACTCTGTTACTACTGCTATGATTACAATCACAAATGCTACTACTGATGTCACTTCTACTAAACCAATAATACCAGTATGAACGCTCCGATTACGGTTACACCTCCCATTAATGATGGTGAGGGCACGTATATTACAATTACTATTCAATTCAATTCAAATAGTCTTTATTCGGATTTCAAAAAAAACATCCATAAAAGCACGAAACCTGAGTTTAAAATACACGTTTAAACATCTACAATTTTAGGCCGCAAGTTAATAATGTTAACTACTAGCTTTATAAGGGCAAAGCAGATACAATGCATTGAATTTGTGCAGATAAGGCTTTAAAGTGCATAATGCGTATATAAACAGAATTACTCAATTACTCAATTTTCAAAGACCTGCGTGAACGTACAATTGCATTAAGAAAACCACTGACTCTAAAAATTAATTCATCAGATCCGAGCATTAAAAAGTGTTTAAAAGCATGGTTGTGGTCAGTCAAATCATATTTCCTGCAGTAAGGGATTAGGTAATACTTTGTATATTTCCTATAAAAGCCACAGCCAAAAATAAAATACTAGTAGTGGTGGAAAAGGCACATTAAGTACTGCCTGTTACTGCTAGTGCCACTACTAAAAGTATAACTAAACCTATCACTGGTCTACCTACTACTACGTCTAATATTACAACTAATATTACTCTTCTACATCTACAACAACTACAAGCGCTATTACTACTACTGATGTTACTGCAACTAATTCTATAATACTAGTGCTAACGCACCTGCGACTGCTAGTCAAACTATTAATGGCGTTGAATGTACTTATATTATCAATACTACTTGTGGTAGCAAATGTGCATCAGGTGCAGCCTATACTACTTCTGTTAGTGCTACAAATGCAAAACAGCTGATGCCACCCCATGTCCACTTAATACAACTTGTAATAGTTCAACAAATATTACTGCTTTTGATACCACTACTAGTGCTGCTTCAATCACTAATGTTACTATTGATGTTACTGCTACTATTGGTATGATACTGTTACCATATCTCCTACTATTAATGATGTGGAGGGAACTTGTACTACAATTACAA
Source organism: Triturus cristatus (assembly GCF_964204655.1). Taxonomy (NCBI): domain Eukaryota; kingdom Metazoa; phylum Chordata; class Amphibia; order Caudata; family Salamandridae; genus Triturus; species Triturus cristatus. The sequence goes on from NC_140590.1 coordinate 1,557,253,249, forward strand.
GTAATACACCAGTCGGTACCAGTGCTACTGTTATTGCTACAATATTTGGTTAATGCTAGAACTATCTGCTGCTATTGTCCCTGGTGTCATTATATCAGTCTCTGTCATAGTACCAATCCATTTTTCTTACTGGTACAACCACTAGAAACCTTACTTTTAACAACATACATCCAAAGTTCACTGTCACAATTGTGGCATTTTGCAACTTTTTGTCTTTCCCCATGAAAGTTCACTTTATTTTGGAATGTTGTCATAAGTTTCAGTTCACCAATGTGCCATCTCTCGTATGCTACCAAGTATGCTGTCTAGTCAACTAGCGATCTATCTCCTCTTTTTGTTATCTAGGGTGTTGTTACATTTTCTGCCAAACTGTGGTACAGCCTTTTTCTATTCCAAATGAGGCCAAGCATACCAATTTCCTCAAACTCTTAGTAAAATTCAATTTCATCACCACTAGTTTGACTTTTTGCACTGCACTGTGTGTGTAGTAAATTAGGTAGATGGTCAATGGTATATGTGACCATTCCCACCTAATCAGGAAGCACTTTATTATCTTATGACATCCTAACTAGAAGAGAAAGCATGAGGTGTTTTTCAATGTCTGGCTTTGGAGCTGGAATACACACCTTGCTTTGGCCTAAATGAGTTCTAACATGGCAGTTTCCAGAGAAAAGTTAAAGACGTAGTCCGTGCCCTCAATTGGCTGAACACCAAGATTTTGAAGAATGCATCACTGCTGAATGGTGCTCTAGCCCTGTTCCTTTCCTCTATGAATTGAGCAGTAGGTGGGCTAACTGACCCAGTACTCTGTGACGCAGTCAGCACTGGCAGCATCATATCTCTTTTTCTCCTTTACCTTCAGCCATGCTGCACAGCAGCTGGACTGCTGTAGAACTGAAGAAAACTTTGGGAAAGCCAATAGCCCTAGCATAAGGGAGACCTATTGTCTTTGCCAATGCTTGTTGTGGTTGTACACTGTTCTGCTTTTTCTCATGCTGCTCCCTGTTCTGTCGTTATTCTAGCTCTGTGTTGTACTGGTTTTGTTCCTGCTCTGGACTCTTGTGTCTTTGTTCTAGCTCTGCGCTGTTCTGCTTCTGCACTCTTGCTTTATGTTCTACAGTGTGTGATCAGCGTTTTTATATTTTTAAAAATATAGGGCCCCATTACAATGGCGGGCAGACTTTGTCCGCTTGCCACAGAATGGGAAAACGGGGCTGACCGCCAGAGGTGCGGTGGTCCCGCGAGGCCAAGTAGGATGCGACTGCCACCCTGGCGGTCGCATCCAGCATCTTTAACATTGCGGCAGGCGGTGCTGTAAGCAGCACCCGCCGCAATGTTAAAGTGGCATGTTGTGCAATGCCATGCACAACGTGACAGGCACCGCGCGGTGCCTGCCATTTTGTGTGTGGCAATGAAGGGGGGTACCATAGGTACCCCCCCCCCCCAAGTACAGCCACCCTCCCCCACCCCTCCGGGGGCCCGCAATGGGCCCTCAAAGTGATTTACCTCAAAGTGATTTACTGTGTGCCTTTCAATGGCGGAGTCTGTTCTGCTTCTGCACTCTTGCTTAATGTTCTACAATATGTTATCAGTGTTTTTATGTTTTTAACAATATAGGGCCCCATTATGATGGCGGACGGACAAAGTCCGCCTGCCACTGTATCGGAAAACGGGACCGACCGCCAAAGGTGCGGCGGTCTCTCGAGGCCAAGTAGGATGCGACCGCCACCCTGGCGGTCTCATCCAGCATCTTTAACATTTCGGCGGGCGGTGCTGTAAGCAGCACCCGCCGCAATGTTAAAGTGGCATGTTGTGTATTGCCATGCACAACGTGACACGCACCGCACGGTGCCTGCCACCTTGTGCTTGTCAATGAAGGAGTGCAGCCACACTCCCCCCACCGCCCCGGGGACCCGTAACGGACCCCTAAAGTGATTTTCCCCAAAGTGATTTACTGTATGCCTTCCCATGGCGGAGTCTCCGCCATGGAAAGGCATACCCACCGCCAGCATCATAATATGGATGGCGGTGCCTGCAAGCCGTGCGGATTGCCGACCGGCGGAAAAGCGGCAGACGGACTTTCCATCCACCGCGGTACCCCCTGCCATGGTAATATGGTGGGGGTAAATGTATTTGTGATGGAGGACAGATCGCCACCACCGACCGGGCGGTGGCAATCTTCCCACCATCATAATAGGCTCCATAGTATCTTTTTTTCTCTCAATTGTCACTCAAAATTGTTTTGGTGCAAGCATTTTAGAAGCCCTGACTCACTCTGGTGTGTTCGGCACTGTTCATAAGTGACGATGTAAGAAAGGAAAACTACAAGAATGATATAGGGAAACCCCCCACAATGTCTATCATAAATTAATAAGTAGAACCCGCCTCTCAAATAAATTCCAACTGCCCAAGCATCCTTTGCTCAAATGAGGCTTCCTTATTGGTTAGCCACTTTCCTGGTGTGGGCTCTACCAATACCCATAACTGGGGTGTGCAAGTCTGATTTCATTAACGTACCTGTAACTCAGCTTAGCAGAATCATCCTAAACCCACTGCAATCGATAGAAACGTTGAGCATGACACAGTTCTTCTGGAATCGATAAACAATGAAGATATGAATAGAAAAGAACAGATTCTAACACAAATAATCTATTTTTGCAACTTTGAGCTGTGTGACTTAGTAATATGTTGTAGCCACTATTACAGCTTGGTTTGAGGTACAGGGGTACATGGCTAAAGTGCCCATATGCACTTGGCAAATTATCATAGAAACAATTCAAAACTGGGTATGTATAAACACATTAATCTTATCTGAAAGTACAGAATTGACTTTAAATGTGGTTCCAATGATGGTGCAACAATAACGCAGAGCCAGAGGGGAGCGAGGGAGATGGTTTGCAAAAATATACACTCTTATGGAGTGCTATAACTAATATTAAAAAAATACCTCTGAAAGCCTTCAAGCAGTGGAAAGACACTGGGCGCCGAAAGGAAGCAGTACTTGGGCTATGCTCCAGGGAAGAGGCAAACACACAAAGAGGAAGGGAAGCTGGCACAAGCTGACAAAAGAAGTGCAAGGAAATGAGAGTAACAAGGAAGCTAACCATTGCTAACCCTTCCATAAGCTAACAAAATGTCTTGCAAGCGACAGCAGACGCTGTCTCAAGCAAGACCTAAAAAGGAGTAAAAGGAACCCGTGAAGTCGGAACAAATTTGAAAATCTAGCAAAAGCTCTCCAGCGTAATTTCTATTCTGATTGATGCAGTGGCGTCAAATCATGAAATCCAATATTTTATTACATTAAGGAGACCGGATGATCAAAAGTAGTGATACGTTAAGAAAGCATATTACAAAACATCTGGTCTGATGCACCCATTTCTCATGGCACCCTTAAAATTCCATATTGTAACAGTTACGTTAAAATGTATGTATTTCATGCGCACACAACCGCTTGTGGTTATAAACTTAAGATGATGATTTCACACTATTAATTTTGTGATGTGTTCTGCTTTTACCAGTCAATGGACAGAAATGTATTTTTTATGCAGGAAAAGATCCAATAGCAGTAAATATTATGAGTCTTAAATGTGCATTTGCTAGCAATCTCTAGCTGCCACTGTATGATGTCCTAATATTGCGGCTTAAATATCGCCTGGCAAAAACATGGGCCAATTAGAATACATAATATAAAAACTACACCCAAGGGAGCGATTTTGTTTGTAAATGCTATTTAAACCACAATCTTTATGTAAGCAATATTTTTATTTTCCATATTGTGACATTCATTGTCATAACCCCCAAAAATCCACACTTAACTTGAGCTCAAATGCTGGTCATGCCACAAAAAAACAATTGTTCCCATCATTTCATGTGTGAGCCACTGAACACCCACTCCGGTAGTGATATCTGTCACCATGTATCACTATCTTCTAAAAAATGTCTCAGGCCTTGATTGATGTGTGTTCTGACCTTGCATAGGTTCTTTGACTCTACTGTTTATTTTTTATTGCTTCCAACCATCTTAATTACTGGTCCACAATGGCTGATGTAGAGCAGTGCTCAATTTGAGCCGGTGGTTTCCGGCGCTCAGCATCAGCGTGCTTTTCATGAGAACCAGTTAAGGACACATTCATTTATGATAGGCATGAGGAGATTAAGTGATTTGTCCAGAATCACAGGATGTTGAGTCGACGCAGAGATTCGAACGTGGTTCCCCAGCTCCAAATTCAGCAGCTCTGGCCATTATGCCACATTCTCTCCCTGCTTTCATGGTTAGTAGTTGGTTCTATTGTAGGCAGCGCTAACAGGAGAAGTGGGCTGGTGCAAACTGCCTTCTAAAGAGAGCCCCAGCACTTCTTTTTTTACAAATTAACCACTGATGAGACTACGGAAAGGCGCATCTAAAAAGTGTCCATAGTTGTACCAAGTCATATAACAGGTACACTTTTATACCCAACTCACGCTATATGCAATTATGCTATTGCTTACTTCCCAGAACTGCAGCCACTCAAATCCATTGCTACGGGTCCTTACCCAAACTTTCAACTTGTTACTTTGAAGGCAGTTTTGTCCAAGTTCCCAGGTCAAAAGAAGGAATCACGTCCACCTCTAATTATTGTTGATGAGGTCTAATCCCTTGCTTTTTCATTGCTATTGTACTTGACAACGTCTGTGAACATCATAGAAAAATAGTGTAACAGGGCCAGACAAAAATGTATTTGTGCCTGCAAAATATTGTATACTTTTTGGCTATAGGAGATTGGTTTGCGCAGAAAACGCCTTGTGGCAACCATTTTCTCTTAGAACTAGTGTCTTACCAGTGTCTTGTGTGACATTTGAATATGAGGTAAGTTCTCATGTTCAGTTTTCACCCAAGATAAAGGCAAGTATAGTTCGCATAATTTTGATGACATTTCGTGAAAACCAATTCTCGATTACAGACATTGCATTGCCTTTAAAATGCCATTTTGATGACTGTGCCTCTCCTACTCCTTGTCCTAGTATTGTAATTTAACTGTTTTTCCATTGGTGTGGACAAAAGGTATGTTGTTGAAAATGCTTACATGAAATAACATTAATTTTCTGATCTTGACAATAGTCTATGCCTACAAGCCACTTGTCCCACCCTCTCCCACTCACGTTCCCTCTCTGACTAAAATATGTTGCCTCTGCTGAAGAATGTCACAATATCCTTCACTAGTGACAATAAAAGCACATAATAACAAGGCAGAAAATAATGCATAAACATCAAGGAGAGAGAAACATGCATTTGTGTATATGCTCCAAGAGATAACTGTCCATCATGAGCTTAGTGGTGTGTGTGGTGACAGGTGAGGTTGACTCCCTTGTCTCTTCTAAGGATCTCAGGTGGTGAGTATCTGTCCAGGGTCTCTGCGTTCACTAGATGTGAGTGAATTTGGGAATTTAACCTTGAGAACTAGGACAATGCAGACAGGAGCATGTTCAAACCCATCCTGAGACACTGCCAAATGATCTGGGCCACCAAATGTGCTGCTCCGGTGGACAGCATTGATGCCCACATGAACAGAAGTAATCAAATCTTCACCATAGTGGTAGATTTCACCTCACCAGCAGGAGCCTCCAACTCGATTACCCTCTTGCAAGACTTCAGCAACAATCTTTCTGAATTCTTCAGCAACAAAATCACCATCATTTACAGCAACCTCAACCCACAACCAAGCCCAACAGACCTCCCTAAACACCCGATCTTATCCAAAGAACCAATGCCAACCACTGGGCCTTTCATCACCCCAGAAGAAAACACTGTCACCATGAAGTTCTCCCAGTCAGGGGCCCCATTGTACCACTGACCCGACTACGCCTACTGTGGGGGTCTTCAACTCATTAGCACTCATATCCGTTCTGAATGCCTCCACCTCTTTGCAACTTTACCGGATGCTTGGAAACATGCAAATGTCCTCCAATTGCTAAAAAAAACCATCAATGGACCCTTCAATGCTTGCCAATTACAGACCGAGCTCCCTGCTACCATTCATGGCCATGGACTTATTAAAATCATCAACAGAGACCTCACCGAATAACTCAATGACCAACGGCTTCTCACCACCACTCAGTCTGTTTTCAAACTCAACCATAGCATGAAAGCTGCCCTCATCTCTGCCACAGATGACATATGCATGACTCTGGAAGGAGGATACACAGTGGCCCTCATCTTCCTGTATCTCTCTGCAGCTTTTGCCCCAGTCTCCCAACCCATCCTCACCTAACTCCTAAATTAAATTGGAGTCCATGGGTGAGAGCTCTGATGGATATGCTGCTTCCTGACTGGAAAGACGCAATCAGTCAACTTTGCACCGTACACCTCAGACATTAACAACTTCATCTTCAGGGGTCTGCACGGATCCTCCCTGAACTTGTCCCTCTTCAAGGCATACATGATCCCTCTAACCAGCATCATCCACTCCCAAAACATCAACAGCCTTTCCTATGCCAATGAGACACAGCTCATTCTCTCCCTCACGGACAAGACGCCCAGTACCAGGATCAAGTTCAATCCCTGCATGATTGAAATCACTGACTGGATGAAGACCAGCTGTCTAAAGATGAACACCAACAAGACCAATATCATGATGTGTAATGTTTGCAATTGCAATCAGGACACCAGGGCAGCAGTCAACTGTGCCAGTGTTCCAAGTTGGGGGAACATGAGAAGGCCACCTCTCACAATTCATGGCCTAGGAGTTTGGATATGGTAGGTGGAGAGGAAAATGTAACCACCTCCAGCTCATGATTACAGCGGAGCTGGTTTTTCATGATTGTGAAAGTGTGCGTGGTGGTGGTGTTTGATTTTAAAATTGGCTCAGTAACTCCTTCCACATATGGGGATTTTAATAATGGAGGTCACTTTATAAACAGTGGTGGATCTTTTTGAGATTTAAATTGATCCCAAATCCCTCAATGTTCTCAACAGGTTTCTGCCTATGACTAAGTGCATCTATGGGTCAATATGGCTTTCGTCAGGACCAGATATCATAGATGTATGCATTCTATGGCATGCGAATAATACAAACCCTTCAATCAAGTGGAAAGTCACCTCTTGTAACAATTCCAGAGCCTGAAGCCGTAAACCTTCTTTTCATATTCATACCTATTTGATGACTTTGAAACATCAACCTTGGTCCTACACTTTTTCATTTCGGGACATCTTTATGTTGAGAGTGGCACTGCAGACTTCAACCTAAATTTCATATCTATGAGTATATGTATTGCTAGTGAACGGAATTGCAGCAATCATTGTTCTCAACATAGCAGTGACATCAAAATGACATGACAATTACATTGCGTATTACATCACCAATGGCTAGCTTATAACACCATCAATTATTTCTATTTCATGAAAAGAACTTCTGCATAGTGAAAATGCCAATTCAGCTTTCTGACTACAATTAATGCCCAGGGGAGTATGTATTACCAGTGAGTGTATCTGCAGTATTCTTTATTTCATATACACACAAATACCATCAGACATAATATCATTGATGACATCACTGGTGGGTAAGATCCCAAGTCAGATACCTATTCACATCATCAGCTATAATGAATAAGTTAGAGTGAAATAAATGGGAATTTGGCGTATACACAATGCCCTTAAGATAGCACCACGAGCTAAATTAGACTCTAGTCTGCAATGGTATAGCCTACCTCTGTGCAGTCCCTCTGGACTGCTGACTGTATTACCAGGCCACAAGCATGTAATAATGTATGCACAACAAAAGCCACTAGCATAACAGACCAATGAATCTACAAACTATCATGTTTTACCAAATCTGATTTCTCACAATGAAAATAACATGGGCTTTTTTGTTTGTGAACAGAATTAACGTAAGACATTCTCCTTTGTTCACTATTTTTGTCCCCTAAATTCGCCCAGGTATTGCCTGGAGGAATTTACGCGGGCAAAAATATCTGTGACCAAGTGTAATTTGGACAGACCAATAATTTAACATCAGACAAAAATACCGTGCCCACTTTTAGAGGGGTCGACCAGTGCAGCGAAAAAAAACTGTTCTTTTTCCCCATCCTGCATCTCTATTAGTCATCCAAAATTGGGATTCTAGAATGTTCACTTGATTGTCAGTGACATCATCATTAACCGACTGACTATAAACATATCATGGTACCCATAACGAGGCTGCTGGATGCCTAAAGTGGTACTGCTACCTTCCAACTACAATTCATATCCAGGAAGATACGCATGACTAGTGAATGGAACTTTAGCAGCCTTTATTCTCTGAATGCACAGATGACACACAAATGGCATCACCTATGACATCATATCCCCGAGAAACATAGCATGAGAGATCAAGACCATTACTTTGTCGGTAGTGCTTAATTTGACCGGGGATTTCCGGTGCTCAGCAACAGCACTTAATTGTCAACACTGGCACCTATGATAGTCTACCACAAGATGTTGCTGTTTGTCTGATTTAGAGAAGGGCACAACAAGAGTTGTTTACTAATTTAATACACATTAAAAATAAATAATACGTGCCACCCACTTTATTTGTATAGCTATGGGGGCATGGAACAGTCTGGATTGTCACACTTGTCGGAGTGTGATCGGTAGTAGTTGGGTTGGTACTGTCAGTGGTGGCAGGGACAGTGGGTAATGCAAGCTGCAGTGTCCTCCTGATGGAGACTCTGGCACACACACACACATATACATATATAACAAAGGCTTCGCCGAAATGCGTCGCTGTTTGTGTGCACAATAAATCCATTGTGCCGTCCTCAGGTGTGCTGCTGTTTTCTTAGGGATTCTCCCAGAATTACTGGTTTTGTAAAATTTGAGCGGCTGCTGCCACCGTCGCAGGCACCGGCGTCTCAGGAAGTGGATTGGTCAAGTGTTGCAGTGGTTGGAAGAACATATATATATATATTTATATATTATCTACTGGCGGTCGCCAGTAGATAGTTATAGTTAGGACCGTGTTTCCATAGGAAATCTCAAAATTCTATTTTGAATAACTTTGGCGCCGGTTGACGAATCCTCGCGAAATTTTCAAAACTAATGGGGCGCTCCGCTCAGCTCCTACCCTGAAAGTTTCGGGAGGATTCGTCAATCGGGGGCCGAGAAAAGAGGGGGGTCTCAAAACGCGTTTTCCCCATGCATTTTCCCATATATATGTATATATATATATATATATATATATATATATATATATATATATATATATATAATTTTTGTATTTTTTTTTCACTGAAAAAAACACAGGTTTCAGGGAAGTTATAATTAGTTGGACATTTTACCTGTACAAAACCAGTGAAATTCGGCCGTTATAGTTAGTTCAGCTAACTATAACTCGCGTCCCCGCAATGCGCAATGCACTGCTGATGACGTCACATATTGCATCATTCATGACATGGTCAGTTACATCACAGATGACATCAGTGATGACATCTCAAATGACATCACTGATGACATCATCCAGTGACTGTGTGTTTCTGTAAAGTTTAAATATTTTTTTTATATATATATATATATATATATATATATATATATATATATATATATATATATATCCCACGTTGTTGGCTCGTTTTCGTCAGAGAAGGTTGCGCTCTCCCCAGTGCGTTATCCTACGGTCGAGCCCAGACCGTTACAATGTATCCAAAGATCTCTTTGACCAAAGAGAAAGTAGGGTCGCACTCCGCAAATGTAAGAGATATTTTTATTTTAGCCCAATTACTTTGTGCAATCAATCCATAAACAAAGCGACACGTTTCGGTCTTGCCACAAGACCTTGCTCACGACACTGTGGCGTGGTTCATGTTTACAATAAATAACAATTTTTTGAAAAAAACCCAAAGCATTTCCTGTCATGTGACTTTCCTATGCGTTGTGGGACTTGTAGTTATCAACCCCTTTCAACATAAAAGTTAAACATTTATCCACATATTTTGATAATATTCAAACGAAAATAATTCCTCAGCAAATATATGCAGTTATTTTCCACAAACCAATAATGCCACAGTCAATATTTGTAGTAAATAAACAATTGTAAATTGGAATGTGAGGTGCCCAAATAACTTGTAATTGTAAAATAATCAAGGTATAATATTTAACCTATTATTCTAACATTATTACTCATCAATGATACCCCTCCAGTGGGGTGTGACCTTCAAATCTTATGAACATGCCTCTAAGTGTTCATCTGCTAACCTAGGTACCTCTGTTAGTCCGGGTTAGAAAACAGGTAAGCTAAGAGAAAATGGGAGTAAAAACAATGAGTAATCGACATGTATCATTGTATATTCCCCAAGTTAAAAGCTATCGAAAAAAAAACCCCACCACACAGGTTTCCAAAACATTCCTAAATTTTCTTATCATCAAAAGTTCATATCAAACAGTTCAGAGGTGGCTGTATAATTCCTCACTTTGGTTCAGTCCATATGGGGTCAGTGTCCTGAATTTAATGATGAAACGAGATTCCTTTTGTCATAATGTTTTTTCTCTGTTTCCACCTCTGATGGTCAATGGTATGGTTTCAATTCCGTAAAATTTTAGGAGCTTCCAATTGTTCGTGTGTGATTGGTTCATATGTTTTGCCACTGCATTGGAAACGTCCTTGTTTGTCACTGCTCGTGTGTGTTCCAAAATTCGTTTTTTTAGTTCACAAGTGGTACTGCCTATGTATTTCATTTTACACGGGCACTCAATGATGTAGATGGTGAATTCACTTTTACATGATATGAGTTGCTTTATTTGCCATTTAGAACCATTCGCTAGACATACTTCTTTGGTTGGTTTGGCAATTTCACACACTTTGCATTTTTGACATATTATGAACCCTGTTGTTTTTAGCCAATGGGTATCCTTTCTGACATGATAATGACTGTTAACCAGTCGATCTTTGAGGTTACGAGCTCTGCGATATGTGATCATGGGATGGGTACCCACAATTCCTTTTACTGTTTCATCCATTTGCAAGATTTTCCAATTTTTCCTTAATATGCTACTGATTTGTTGGGCATCATTTGTAAAGTCTGAAATCATTCTGATTGGTTCCTTGCCCAATGCCAACTCTTGCTTAGGTTTCAAACAGTCTGCACGTGGTTTTTCATCTGCTCGTTTCCAACATCTTTTTATCAATGTTTTATCATACTTTCTCAACTCAAATCGTTTTGCTGTCATGCGACTCTGATTTATCCATTCATCGTACTCAGTACATATTCTACGCAATCTCAAAAATTCCCCGTAGGGTATACTGGCAATCAGTGAAGGTTGATGGAAGCTAGTTGCTTCTAATGTTGCATTTGTTGCTGTAATTTTACGGTGTACAGTAGTTTGAATTTGGCCATTTTTTATGTAGATGTCAGTGTCTAAAAAAGTTATTCTCTCCTTGCTAATCTCAAAGGTGAATTTCAGTTTGGCCGTACTTGAATTTAGGATTTGAAAATATTCTGCAAAATCTGCTTTGCTCCCATCCCAAATGATCAATAAATCGTCTATAAAACGATTCCACATGACGATTTTGTTGACGTGTTTATCATTTTGTGGGTGCCAGGCTATTTCTTTCTCCCACCAGCCCATTACTAGGCAGGCATAGCTTGGGCTGAAGGAAAAACCCATCGCCGTACCCATGTTCTGGCGATAGATTTCCTCCCCAAAAACAAAGATATTTTGCGTCAAGCATATTGAGATCATTTCCAATAACATGATGTTATGATCATTGTAATGAATGTTTCTCTCTTTCAAAAAGAATTCACATGCTTTTAAACCCATTTCATTTTCAATGTTCGTGTAAAGGGCTGTGACATCCATGGTAATGAGATGGTAGCTGTCTTGCCAGTGGGTGTTTTGTAGATTGATTAAAAGATTTGTTGTATCCTTAATGTAAGAGTTTAGATTGCGGACAAATGGTGCCAAGAAAAAATCAATATAATTGGCTAATGGTTCCAACAAGGTTCCTTTTGTTGACAGAATTGGCCTCCCAGGTGGTTTTTTGGAGTCCTTGTGTAGTTTTGGAAGGAAATAAATTGTTGCTATTATGGGGAATTGAACAGTTAGATATTTCACTTCGGCTTCATCCAGTAGTTTTTTCCGGGACCAGGATAAGATCTTTTGATCCAAATTTCTTTTGTCTTGCGCTAAACTTTTAAGCGCTTCCCTTTCAGATTTGGATAAATTGTCTCTATATTTTGCAGGCTTAAGTAAGAAGAAACCAAAATCTAAATACTATCCTCAATTGGCTCCGGGAAATAAAGTGGACCTATTTCAGGAAGCGGTCGTACAGGACTTTCACAAAATGAAGACCTCAAAATATAGAGACAATTTATCCAAATCTGAAAGGGAAGCGCTTAAAAGTTTAGCGCAAGACAACCAAATTGAAATAAAAATCGCTGACAAAGGCGGCAACATAGTGATCTGGGATCGCAATGCCTATGCAATGGAAGCACATCGCCAATTAAAGGACACTGTATATTATGAGAAACTGAAACACAATCCTACAGTTGAAATCAAAAGAAATTTGGATCAAAAGATCTTATCCTGGTCCCGGAAAAAACTACTGGATGAAGCCGAAGTGAAATATCTAACTGTTCAATTCCCCATAATAGCAACAATTTATTTCCTTCCAAAACTACACAAGGACTCCAAAAAACCACCTGGGAGGCCAATTCTGTCAACAAAAGGAACCTTGTTGGAACCTTTAGCCAATTATATTGATTTTTTCTTGGCACCATTTGTCCGCAATCTAAACTCTTACATTAAGGATACAACAAATCTTTTAATCAATCTACAAAACACCCACTGGCAAGACAGCTACCATCTCATTACCATGGATGTCACAGCCCTTTACACGAACATTGAAAATGAAATGGGTTTAAAAGCATGTGAATTCTTTTTGAAAGAGAGAAACATTCATTACAATGATCATAACATCATGTTATTGGAAATGATCTCAATATGCTTGACGCAAAATATCTTTGTTTTTGGGGAGGAAATCTATCGCCAGAACATGGGTACGGCGATGGGTTTTTCCTTCAGCCCAAGCTATGCCTGCCTAGTAATGGGCTGGTGGGAGAAAGAAATAGCCTGGCACCCACAAAATGATAAACACGTCAACAAAATCGTCATGTGGAATCGTTTTATAGACGATTTATTGATCATTTGGGATGGGAGCAAAGCAGATTTTGCAGAATATTTTCAAATCCTAAATTCAAGTACGGCCAAACTGAAATTCACCTTTGAGATTAGCAAGGAGAGAATAACTTTTTTAGACACTGACATCTACATAAAAAATGGCCAAATTCAAACTACTGTACACCGTAAAATTACAGCAACAAATGCAACATTAGAAGCAACTAGCTTCCATCAACCTTCACTGATTGCCAGTATACCCTACGGGGAATTTTTGAGATTGCGTAGAATATGTACTGAGTACGATGAATGGATAAATCAGAGTCGCATGACAGCAAAACGATTTGAGTTGAGAAAGTATGATAAAACATTGATAAAAAGATGTTGGAAACGAGCAGATGAAAAACCACGTGCAGACTGTTTGAAACCTAAGCAAGAGTTGGCATTGGGCAAGGAACCAATCAGAATGATTTCAGACTTTACAAATGATGCCCAACAAATCAGTAGCATATTAAGGAAAAATTGGAAAATCTTGCAAATGGATGAAACAGTAAAAGGAATTGTGGGTACCCATCCCATGATCACATATCGCAGAGCTCGTAACCTCAAAGATCGACTGGTTAACAGTCATTATCATGTCAGAAAGGATACCCATTGGCTAAAAACAACAGGGTTCATAAAATGTCAAAAATGCAAAGTGTGTGAAATTGCCAAACCAACCAAAGAAGTATGTCTAGCGAATGGTTCTAAATGGCAAATAAAGCAACTCATATCATGTAAAAGTGAATTCACCATCTACATCATTGAGTGCCCGTGTAAAATGAAATACATAGGCAGTACCACTTGTGAACTAAAAAAACGAATTTTGGAACACACACGAGCAGTGACAAACAAGGACGTTTCCAATGCAGTGGCAAAACATATGAACCAATCACACACGAACAATTGGAAGCTCCTAAAATTTTACGGAATTGAAACCATACCATTGACCATCAGAGGTGGAAACAGAGAAAAAACATTACGACAAAAGGAATCTCGTTTCATCATTAAATTCAGGACACTGACCCCATATGGACTGAACCAAAGTGAGGAATTATACAGCCACCTCTGAACTGTTTGATATGAACTTTTGATGATAAGAAAATTTAGGAATGTTTTGGAAACCTGTGTGGTGGGTTTTTTTTTTCGATAGCTTTTAACTTGGGGAATATACAATGATACATGTCGATTACTCATTGTTTTTACTCCCATTTTCTCTTAGCTTACCTGTTTTCTAACCCGGACTAACAGAGGTACCTAGGTTAGCAGATGAACACTTAGAGGCATGTTCATAAGATTTGAAGGTCACACCCCACTGGAGGGGTATCATTGATGAGTAATAATGTTAGAATAATAGGTTAAATATTATACCTTGATTATTTTACAATTACAAGTTATTTGGGCACCTCACATTCCAATTTACAATTGTTTATTTACTACAAATATTGACTGTGGCATTATTGGTTTGTGGAAAATAACTGCATATATTTGCTGAGGAATTATTTTCGTTTGAATATTATCAAAATATGTGGATAAATGTTTAACTTTTATGTTGAAAGGGGTTGATAACTACAAGTCCCACAATGCATAGGAAAGTCACATGACAGGAAATGCTTTGGGTTTTTTTCAAAAAATTGTTATTTATTGTAAACATGAACCACGCCACAGTGTCGTGAGCAAGGTCTTGTGGCAAGACCGAAACGCGTCGCTTTGTTTATGGATTGATTGCACAAAGTAATTGGGCTAAAATAAAAATATCTCTTACATTTGCGGAGTGCGACCCTACTTTCTCTTTGGTCAAAGAGATCTTTGGATATATATATATATATATATATATATATATATATATATATATATATATATATATATATGCGCCAAGGTGTATTGCAGAATGAGTGGGTGTATAAGTGCCTGAATGGATGATTTAGTAGGTGCGTGACTGACTGTATAAGTGAGTGAATAAATGTGTCCTGCTGAATGCATGGGTTAGTGACTAAAATGTGTGAATGTCTGTATTAGTCTGCCTGTTGTGTAAGCTGCTGCATGGGTTGGTGAGTAGCTACATGAGTGTCTATATGGGTTACTAATTGGCTGCCTGAGTATTTGTATGGGTGCCTGAGTGTCTGTGTGGGTGGGTGGGGGGTGTGACGTTGTGCATAGATGTGTAAGTGGGTGATTCACTCGGTGTATGGGTTCAAGAGTGTGTCTGTGAAGGGCTGTATGGATGAGTGAGTGTGCATATGGCTGTGTTGGTGAGTGAATGGATGTCTCAGTGGTATGTGTGTGAGTAACTACATATGTGAAAGGCAGTATATGTGAGTGTTGGAGTATATAATTTATAAATGACTATATGTGAGAGTGGCTGTATGAATGAGTGTGTGATTGTATAAGAGAGTAAATATGTGTTAGTATCTGTATGAATAGGTGAGGTGGTGTGTTTATAACTGTATAGGTGAGTAAATGGGAGTGTGATTGAATCTTTACATGACTGACTAGGTGTGTGAGTAACTCCATTGGTGAGTGGCAGTGTGTGAGTGTCTGTATAGATGTATGAGTGCATTTGATAGTGCTGTATTGATGAGTGACTGCATGTGTGAGTGACTGTATGGGTGAATGAGTGGATGTGTGTGTAGACCTAAGAATCAGTGAGTGAGTATGTAGTAACTGGTGTTGGTGCGTCTATGGTTTCGAAAATGGTAGTCTGTATTTTAAAGTGGGTGTATCAAAGGTTATATTAGGGTGTGAGGAGGTGCATCAGATTATCACGTGGATGATGTAATCAGTGATGTCATTTGAGATGTCAGTGATGTCATCAGTGATGTCACTGACCATGTCATGAATGATGTAATATGGGATGTCACCAGCAGTGCATTGCGGGGCGCGAGTTATAGTTAGCTGAACTATCTATAATGACCGAATTTCACTGATTTTGTACGAGTGAAATGTCCAACTAACTATAACGTCCCTGAAACCTGTGTTTTTTCACTGAATTTCTAAGGTTTTTCAAATGCTAATTTCTAACCATAGCATGCCTGAAACCTATGTTTTTTTCAGTGAATTTCAAACTTTTTTTTAATGCTAATTTCTAATTATAACGTCCCTGAAACCTATGGTTTTTCCAGTGAATTTCAAAGGTTTTTTAAATGCTAATTTCTAACTATGCCTACAGAGGTAGGACATGTGAAGAAAGAGGAACAAAGGTACAGAAAGAAGCAAGAGTAATGCAGAAAGAGGCAACAGAAGTCCAGAAAGACGAAGAAAAGTGCAGGAAGAAGCAAGAGTTGTGCAGAAACAACCAACAGAGGAGCAGAAAGAGGCCTTGACATCTTCTTGTGCCCCAACTTTTTGCTAACGGGTACTGGTGGTAACTGACTCTGACTAACCAGGTCTAGAGCCAGTGCTATGCTAAAAGACATTTAGAATACAGTGAAAACACCTACATACACTAGGGAACACCATGCGTTGTGGTACCCCTGTGATTGGCATGACCTGTACTGTAAGGACCTAGTACATAATAGGGCAGGGGGATTAAAACTACCTCTAAGTCAGAGGTGCAGAAAGATGCTTCTTTAAGTAGTAGTCACGTTTGCAGAGTGATGGAGAAAGGGTGCTGGGCCTCCGATCAGCGCTCAGGAATTCCGCTGCGTAAACTTACAGGAGGTACCAGGAGGGCTTCTTGGCCCTCAAGCTCCCTCAGGAGTAAATTGGACTTCATCCCCCATCCCGTAGTCTGCCACGAGGCGTATTTGCAGAGTGGTGGAGAAAGGGGGGCATGGCCTCCAAAGATGTCTTAGCAATCCGACTGTGTGTGTGGGACTTACTGGAGGTAACAAGAGGGGTAGTTGGCCCCCAAGGACATCCTTGGGGGCCAACTACACCTCCTATTACCTTAAATAAGTCCCACACAGCAGCATTGGTAAGTATTCGTAGCAGGCCACGCCCCCTTTGCCCACTACTCTCTATACACGCTTCCTGGCGCGATCTGGGATGGGGATTCAAGTCCCCTTCGCTGCTGGGGGTCCTTTAGGGGCCAACTAGCCTACCTCTTACCTCCAGAAAGCGCCACATAGTGGGATTGCTGAGAGGTAGAGAAAGGCCACGCCCCCTTTCTCCACCACTCTGCAAACGTGCCTCCTGGGGCGTTGTAACTTGGGGGATTAAGTCCCCTTGAATCCTGAGGGTCCCTGGGGGCCAACTAGCCCACCAGATACCTCCAGTAAGTACTCAAAAGCAATCCTGCTTTGCTTCATTGACGCAAGAGCAGGTTTTCCTGCTCTCGCTTCAATGAAGCAAAGCAGTGTTTGCTAAGACAGGGCAGAAGCCGTGCTCCCGCCCTGTCATAGCAAACAGCAATGTCCCGGGGGTGAGCACCCTGGGACATTGCAGGAGCCGGCCCTTGGGGGTGGCAGTTCCCAGTACCATCAAGGGCTCCAGGAGGGGGGCCGCGTGGCCCCCCTCCCGTGTGTTTAAAGCCCCGGTGAGGTGGTGGTCTCCAGGGCCAGGGGTCCACAACGAACCCCCGAATTTAAATAAACAGTGCCCTGGTGAAGCAGTGAATGGGGGGCTCCAAACACATTATTGTTTTCAGAAGGTGGTGGTTCTCGGGGCTTGGGGGGCCCGCCCTGTCATAGCAAAGAGCAATGCCATGGGGTGAGCACCCTGGGACATTGCAGGAGCCAGCCCTGGGGGGGTGGCGGTCCCCAGTGCTATCAAGGGCTCCAGGAGGGGGGGCATGTGTTTAAAGCCCTTGGGAGGTGGTGGTCTCCAGGGCAGGGGGTCCGTAACGGACCCCAAATTTAAATAAACAGTGCCCCGGTGAAGAGGTGGTCCCCGGGGCAGTGTGAGGGGGCTTGAGCTCCCCCACACACATTTATTTTTCAGGAGGTGTTGGTCCCCGGAGCTTGGGGGGCCCGCCCTGTCATAGCAAACAGCAATGTGCCGGGGGGTTAGCACCCTGGGACATTGCAGGAGCCGGAACTGGGGGGTGGTGGTCCCCAGTGCCATCAAGAGTTCCATGAGGGGGGGCCACGTCACCCCCTCCCATGTGTTTAAAGCCCTGGGGAGGTGGTGGTCCCCGGGGCCGGGGGTCCGTAACGGACCCCTGAATTTAAATAAACAGTGCCCTGGTGAAGCGGTGGTCCCCAGGGCAGAGTGGGGGGGCTCGAGCCCCCCCACACTCATTATTGTTTTCAGGAGGTGGTGGTCCCCGGGTCTTGGGGGTCCATGAGGCCCCCCCAGTATATTTTATTAAATCCCCAGCGGTGGCGGACCCCGGCACTTGGGGGGCCCACGAGGCCACACAATAATTTAATTAAAGTCCAGGGGAGTTGGGGGTCCGAGGGGCTGCGGAGGCCATGTGCCCCCCACACCTAAATTATTAAAGCCCGGGGAGGTGGCGGTCCCCACGGGCCCCCACACCATATTTTGACATGCCCCCGGGACCTGGCCCACCCGGGGGCTTTTTAACAAACGAAGCGCGGCAGACCACGCTTCATTTTAAAAAAAAATAATATCGGCCATATTCGCGGACCCTGTGTGAATACGGACAAAATTATTTTTTTTAAATGCTTTTTTTGGCCCTGGGGGCACCCGTTGAACAGGCCTAGGGGGTCAGGGTGTTGGGTGTTTCTACCCTGCCCCCTTTTCTTGTTTTTCACATTTTGTTTAACTCTTTTCTTGTGACTCGGTTACCGAGTCACAAGATGGCTGCCAACACTTCCTAGTTTGGAGTGTTGGCAGCCAATCAGAAACAAGCTTGTGCCCGGGAGCATTCACGAACTCTCCTCGGTGCTCAGATATCGAAACTTTTCTTTTTAAAACTTCTCTGGAACTACTGAACGGATTTACACCATTTAAAAAAAAAGGGCTCTTTCTGAACCAAGACCGAACTTTTTGCCAAATTTGGTGTAATTCCGTTTAGCTGTTTGGGCTGTAGCTTTGTCTAAATTTGCTATGGAAATTAACATGGGGAAAAGGCGTTTTGGGACCCCCCTTTTTTCTCGGGCCCTGCTTGACAAATCATCATGACACTTTTAAGACAGGAGCTGACCAAAGCGCCCCATTAGTTTTTTTAAATTTCGCGAAGATTCGTGAACTGGCGCAAAAGATATTGGCAAAAGAAAAAATGCTTTTTGAATAGAAACGAGGTCCTAAACAGAACTACCTACTGGCGACCGCTAGTAGGTTATATATATATATATATATATATATATATATATATATATATATATATTATCTACTGGCGGTCGCCAGTAGATAGTTATAGTTAGGACCGTGTTTCCATAGGAAATCTGCAACATTCTATTTGGAATAACTTTGGCGCCGGTCGACGAATCCTCGCGAAATTTTCAAAACTAATGGGGTGCTATGCTCCGCTCCTACCCTGAAAGTCTCGGGGGGATTCGTCAAGCGGGGGCTGAGAAAAAAGGGGGGTCCCAAAACGCGTTTTCCCCATGCATTTTCCCATAGGACCTTTAGTCCGAGCTACAGCCCGAACGGCTGAACAGAATTACTTGAAATTTGGCAGAGAGGTAGTCTTCAGGTCAAGGATGTGCCTTTTGTAGGTCTGGTGTAAATCTGTTCAGTAGGTCCTGAGAAAATAGCATTTAAATCAATATATATATCTGTAAGCGTGCTCCGTGCGCTTACCGTAAGCTTACCGTACGCGTACGGTGCCGTGCGCGAGCTCAATTCTGATTGGTGGTTACATGACTGTAAACATTCGAATCGGTCGAAATCAGGAAGTGTCGGCCGCCATTTTCTGTCTCTCGCACTGAGAAACAAAGGTGGGGAACGTGAAAAGGGGGCAACGAAGAGAGTTGCAGACCCCCTAGTGTTTGTCAGGGGGTCCAAGAAGGACCCAAAAGTACGAAAAATACATTTAATAATTTTAAAAAAAAATCGCGGAGTGCGCGTACGGTAAGCTTACCGTACGCGTACGGTAAAAAAAAATTTTAAAAAAAAAAGAATTAAGAATCACATTTAATATAGAAATCTAAGGACCCCCAAGGGAGAAAAAAACAATTGATATTTTGTAAAAAATGTCGAGGCGTGCACGGTACGAAATGCGCAACGTGGGCGCTCGGTGCGCGAAGCGCACCGAGTGCCCGCAGCGCGCGCACGGTGCGCGAAGTGCACCGTGCGCGCAAAAATTAAAAATAAATACATAACTTAGCATTTAAAAAACCGTACAAATTCACTGAAAAAACCATAGGTTTCACACACGTTATAGTTAGGAATTAGCATTTAAAAAACCTTGCAAATTCACTTAAAAAACCATAGGTTTCACACAAGTTATAGTTAGCTGTACATTTCACTCGTAAAAAAACAATGAAATTCCACGTTATAGTTAGATCAGGTAACTATAACTTGCGCGACCGCAATGCACAATGTGTCATTTCAGATGTCATCATTAATGTCATGAGTGATGTCACTGACCATGTCATAAGTGATGTAATATGTGACGTCATCAGCAGTGCATTGCGGGGGCGCAAGTTATAGTTACCTGATCTAACTATAACGTGGAATTTCATTGGTTTTTTACGAGTGAAATGTACAGCTAACTATAACTTGTTTGAAACCTATGGTTTTTTAAGTGAATATATATATATATATATATATATATTACCTACTGGCGGTCGCCAGTAGGTAGTTATAGTTAGGACCACGTTTCCATAGGAAATCCGCAACATTCTATTTTGAATAACTTTGGCGCCGGTCGACGAATCCTCGCGAATGTTTCAAAATAGGTGGGGCGCTCCGCTCCGCTCCTACACTGAAAGTCTCGGGGGGATTCGTCAAGCGGGGGCTGAGATAAAAGGGGGGTCCCAAAACGCGTTTTTCCCATGCATTTTTCCATAGGACCTTTAGACAGGGCTACAGCCCGAACGGCTGAACAGAATTTAATGAAATTTGGCAGAGAGGTAGTCCCCAGGTCAAGGAAGTGCCTTTTGTAGGTTTGGTGTAAATCTGTTCAGTAGATTCTGAGAAAATAGCCTTTAAATCAATATATATATCTGTGGCAGCTTACGGTGTGCTTACCGTGCGCTTACCGTAAGCTTACCGTACGCGTACGGTGGCGTGCGCGAGCGCGATTCTGATTGGCTCTTAGATCTTAGTAAACATTCGAGTCGGTCGAAACCAGGAAGCGGCGGCCGCCATTTTCTCTCTCGCTTCCTGAGTTGGGCAGCAAAAACGTACCCCAAATATATGGAAAGAGGCAGTTTCATGAGATCCTAACCACCCAGCATTGATACAGGGGTCCCCAAACCACCCCCAAGCCCAAAAAAAAAAAAATTTTTTTTTCGGAAAATCGCCGATTACGCTTAAAAAATTATAAAAAAAAAAAAAACGGTAAAAAATTATAAAAAAAAAACAAACTATCCACATTCTCCCCACCCCGTGTGCAAATGGTGCCCGAAGAATACATTTCACAAAGATGCGCAAAATATGTCCCCCATGTGCGCACGGTGCGCGAAGCGCATCGTGCGTACATGGCCCATCCCACTTAACGTGGGCACGGCACTAACTGCGTAAAGTGGGCGCGCGGTGCGCGAAGCGCACCGCGTGCTCACTGTGCGCGCACGGTGCGCGAAGCGTGTGCGCACGGAACGAACTGCGTTAACTGGGCACGCACGCCACGAATGGCGTAAAGTAACTTAGCATTTAAAAAACCTTGCAAATTCACTGAAAAAACCATAGGTTTCACACATGTTATAGTTAGCTGGACATTTTACTGATAAAAAACCAATGAAATTCCCCCGTTATAGTTACTGCAGGCAACTATAACTCACGCGACCGCAATCTTCTGCTGATGACATATGTGTCTTTATGAAAAAAAAATATTTGTAATATATGTAAAGCTAAAATTTAATGGAAGAAGACATGGGCAAATAAGTGTCTAAATACAGTATTAGCATCAGCAGAGGATTGCGGTCGCGTGAGTTATAGTTGCCTGCAGTAACTATAACGGGGGAATTTCATTGGTTTTTTATCAGTAAAATGTCCAGCTAACTATAACATGTGTGAAACCTATGGTTTTTTCAGTGAATATATATATATATATACAGAACAGGTATCTCTCCAACTTCCAATTAAGGCGAATAGAGAGAGATGGACCACTGGAAGGTATGGCTGTTATTGTTTATTTTCCTCAAAGATGACGCGCTTCGGACTGGAACAGTCCTTGTTCACATACATTATCTACTGGCGGTCGCCAGTAGATAGTTATGGTTAGGACCGTGTTTCCATAGGAAATCTGAAAATTCTATTTTGAATAACTTTGGCGCCGGTTGACGAATCCTCGCGAAATTTTCAAAACTAATGGGGCGCTCCGCTCAGCTCCTACCCTGAAAGTCTTGGGGGGATTCATCAAGCGGGGGCCGACAAAAAAGGGTGGGTCCCAAAACGCGTTTTCCCCATGCATTTTCCCATAGGACCTTTAGTCAAAGGTACAGCCCGAACGGCTGAACAGAATTACTTGAAATTTGGCAGACAGGTAGTCCTCAGGTCAGGGATGTGCCTTTTGCATATATGGAGTCAATCTGTTCAGTAGTTCCTGAGAAAATTGTAGTTAAAAGCACATACATATCTATAGCCGCGCACCGTGCGAGCACCCTAACGTGCACGAGCGTAATTCTGATTGGTGGTTACATGTTAGTCAACGTTCGAATCGGTCGAAATCAGGAAGTGTCGGCTGCCATTTTGTTTGTCTTCAGTGCGAGAGTGAAAAAGGAAGGTGGCGAACGTGAAAAGGGGGCAGGGTAGAGAGTTCCTGACCCCCTAGCCTTTGTCAGGGGGTCCCTGAAGGACCACGAAGGCAGAAATTTAAAAAAATAATAATAATAATTAATAATCGCGGGGGTGCGCGCACCGTGCGCGCACGGTGAAAAACCAAAAAAAACATTTTTTAATACGTAGTTTATTGTAAAATAAATATATAAAAAAAATAATAATACATACATAACTTAGGGGCACATGCATCAACAATGCCATTTGCGATTCCTTATTAGCGAAAAATAAGGAATCGCTAATAAGGAATAGCAAAAGGCTATGCATGTAGGAATCGCTATTCAAATAGCGATTCCTTAACTTTCCTTAATTGCTACTAGCAAATTGCGAGTAGCAATTAAGGAATGCCATCCCAATCATTCCTATGGGCCTCCAGGCCCATAGGAATTAATTGGAGATTGCATGAACAAATAGCGAGTACCAGTAGGTTCTCGCAAATTGCTCATGCAATTTCAAGGGTGCAAGGGTGTCAAAATGACACCCTATTGCACCCCTGAAATTGATATGTGCACATATGTTGCACACACACATGCTCTAAGGGCATGTGTGTGCGCAACATGAATCTTTGAAAAATGCACAAAAGTGCATTTTTCAAAATTTTAGCAAATTACCATGCAGTTCATCTTCATGGTAATTTGCTCCCCCTATTAGCGAATTCGCTAAGTTTTTAACTTTCATGCATAGCATTTAAGGAATCCCAAATTGAGATTCCTTAAATTAAGGAATCTCAATTTGGGATTCCTTAAATGCTATCGCTATTTAAGGAATCGCTATTTAAGGATTCCTTAAATAGCGATTTTTGCTTTTGGGTTGATGCATTGGGATTGGGTATTTTTAACTCAATACCGGGAGCTATTAGCGAATCGGTATTTTACCGACTGGATTTTGGCTTGATGCATGAGGCTGATAGCATTTAAAAAACCGTACAAATTCACTGAAAAAACCATAGGTTTCACACACGTTATAGTTAGAAATTAGCATTTAAAAAACCTTGCAAATTCACTTAAAAAACCATAGGTTTCACACATGTTATAGTTAGGTGGATATTTCACTCGTAAAAAACCAATGAAATTCCCCTGTTATAGTTAGTTCAGATAACTATAACTCGCGCGACCGCCACTCTATCACAAGGATGATGTCATCAGTGATGTCATGAGTGATGCCACTGACCATGTCATAAGTGATGTAATATGTGACGTCATGAGCAGGATTGCGGGCGCGCGAGTTATAGTTATCTGAACTAACTATAACGGGGGAATTTCATTGGTTTTTTACGAGTGAAATATCCACCTAACTATAACATGTGTGAAACCTATGGTTTTTTAAGTGAATATATATATATATATATATATATACATATATATACAAAGTATTTTTCGTTTTTTGGATTAATCACTGTTTGGAGGAGTGGTGTGTGTGTGGTTCACCAGAGCTATCTGGTGGACGGAAGAGAGAACTCGTAGAGGAGGAAGACTGGGCAGGAGTGTCAGAAAGCACGGCCTAGCACACGGTAACGCAAAACGCAAGGTGCCCCTTCCAAGAAAAGCACACTGTCTTCTGCAGCCCTGCTGCTAATGCCCTGCCTGGAGGAGGAGACTAGGCATGTGGCGCCAGGGGAACCCGCCTCACTGCTGTCCCATTTTGATAAATGTTACAGAAAGATTTCTGAGCATTAGCCTTTGCTCGAGGCAGCAGATTTAGTAAAGGCAAACTCCTGTGAACAGGGGCAGAGTGATGAGGACTTCAACGAGCAGAGTAGAGCCATAACGGTGGGGAAATGCAAGAGAACAGAATACCACCAGAAGAGATGAACAATAGCGAGAAATGGTAAGGGGATTAGTGAGAAAAGAAGCAAGAGAGAGAAGGGTAAGTAAGGGAAAATGGGGAAAAAGAGGAAAGGAGAAGAATGGTAAAAAAAGGAAGAGGTTGAAGAAGCAGGGAGAAAGCGAAAACAAAGGAAACAAAGTGGGAACATTTGAAACAGAAAGAATCAAAGGAAGGAAAGAAGTAAGGTTGAAGGTTCAGAAAAGGAGAGGAAGAAGATGAGAGAAAAGGGAAATAAAATAAATGTAAGAGGGAGTTTTTTGGAAGGAAGAGAAGGGTGGAATAGCAAACAAAGAAGCGGATGAGCAAATGAAGAAACAAGTGTAGATGAAAGAAATGGAAGTACAAGAAAGGGAAGATGAAAGGAAAGAAAGAGCCAAAGGGGAGGAATTAGAGAAGGTGAGTGAGGAAGATGAAGAGGAAAAAAATGAATATAAAATAATAACATTTTACTACTGAAGAAGTGGACTGGAAGGGATAATAATGTAGAGGAAGGAGAGTAGGAGAATATTTAGGACAGTATAGAAAAGAGGGGTTGAAGAAAATAATGTTGAATTAAGGAGGACACATGAAAGGGAAGATGTGAATGAAAGGAAGAAAAAGAGCAGAATTGAGGGAATTAGTTAAGTGACAGGGAAGAAACAAGTTCAAGCCGAGAGACTCGAGATAAAGAGGAAGACGAAGATTGGAGTAGAGTGATGGATGAAAATGAAGACATGTCAGATGGGGAGGAATGTAATAAAGCTGAGATATTAGATCAGAGAAAATGAATGTGGAAGACATAGACACGAGAAAAGAAAAAAGAATCCGATTTGAGATGCTGCAGATGTTTAGGAGAAGGGTGAAATGTGCACACAGGTGGTAATGACGGACTGAGTGACTAACCACTTCAAGATGCAACAAACCCTCTAAGGAACAGGATATAATCTTATACAAGTGCAGGTTCAAAAGAGTCGCCGGAAGTAGTACTTTTAGTGAGCAGTACCTTATGCAGAAAAGGCAGGTTTTGAGGGAAAAAATATAAAAATGGCAAAATCCCTAAATTGTTCTATATGTGTAGTTTAAGACCCAATGGAAAGCAAAATGGAGATCAAGCCAGAAGTGAATGGACTGGAATCAAGTGTCTTCTCAGAAAACCTTCTAAAGCTCTCTGAGGAAAAAGGCAGGCTTTTCTATCACTTGTTACCATCAATTATGTGTGAGGTCAACTACAGACAATGCATTCCCTTGATGCACAGTTTCTTAGCTCTGACAAGCTTCTACCATCAGATATATTTAAAACATTACATCCGCGAAAAGGGGCGAAGGGAGATGGCATCACACTGCCAGTGAATCTGCTTTGTCCTGTCTTTCTTTAGACTGCATGCTTCTTATACAACTGTGAATGTGTAAAGTTCTGGGCTGCACTCCTCTGAGTCTTAAAATTCTGGAGTTGAAAAAGTGTTGACCACCATCCCTCTGCTGCTTTCCCCCTGTGGACCTGCAAGAAACATTTATGGATTGTGATTTGAGAGGGGGTCCCCTGCCTTGCAGATCATATGGGCTTCTTAAGTGGCATATACTTGTTATGTTTATTATGTGCAAGACAGGTTGTGCAAAAGTGTGTATATACATAAAATCCTGGGGTAAGAAATCCAAAAATGGGATTTCTTACTCCCGGATCTTATGTATATACACATTTTTGCACAACCTGTCTTGCGCACAATAACCTCTCCAAACTGGTGGACTTTGGGTGTAGTCACCTGACAGGTCTTGTGCCCCACAAAAAATTGAGTTCCGTCTGTGCTTGAACCCCAGCAGGTCACCCCTCTACAAGATACATCATATACTTGTGTGTTTTAGCAGAGGCAAGGAAACACTGATGATGCTTTGTCACTGAAGATACAAGTTGGCAACTTTGTCGCCAAGGGCTCTTTGAACATTTAGATGCTGCTTAAAGTCATGGGCTGGACCTGTTGTCCCTCGGTTAATACAGGGTAAGTGTGAACCTAATGAACCCTGCTCAGGGCTTCTTGTTTTCCATTGTTCAAGTAGAAGGAGTGGATCAAACTTAGATCATGTGGCCTTGTAGCTCCTCTTTGTAGGATGATCACATCCTCTTGCTGTGCATGCTCACATTAACATCTCAACTTAAACATGAACCCAGATTGGCACCTCGGTTCAAGAAAATCATGAACATATGCAGCATCTCTCGCAAGCATGAAGGTGAGAATAAACTCCCAACTACAACAATAAACACAGAAGACAGGTAACAACCTTCGGCGATAATAGCGAAGGTGTCACAGAGATTTCAGACAGAGACAGACATTCACTTTAGGCTCTTCTTCCATCCTGTATATGAAACTGCTGGTCAGGAATTAGGGCTTTTGTCTACCAAGTAATCACCAAAGATTAATGGCCTGCCACTCAGCTGTAATAGCAGAGAGATTATCTGCTGTCATGTTTTCTAGTTGGTCTACTGTTCACTTACATATTCTACATTTTAAGAAATGTTTCTGAATGCATATAATTACCATTCCTTGCAGCCTGTATTACAGATTGTGATCTGCATTTTTAGAGAAATTGGTTGCATAAATGTATGAATCTAGCTTTCACAGGGCCCACACTACTGCCAAACATTCCCGCCCGAAAGTAGAGTATTTCCCCCCTGGGGAAGGAGTTTGCTGCACAGATAGACAACCAGATTAACCTAGGCATCAGCTATGGGACTGAATAGGCTTGGATTCCTTTATCTGAGGCTTCAATTAAAGTGTGTTTGATGCAGATAGAGGCAATAATATAACGTGTGTTTGTAAAGCGCACGTTCACCTAGAAGGGCATTTTGACAGTGAGTAAATTATGTCTATTATTACCCAACTGTACTCATTGTCAGGTCGTTTCTTCTCCTCACAACTGTCAGGTTCACACTCTGGGACATGGTATTCCCCAGGCTCCACGTTGAGCCCTACTCTTTTCAACATTTATATTCAACCATTGGCTCTGGTTGCTAAGGCCCGGGTGATCACCCTGGTATCCTATGCCTGTGATACTCAGCTTGTGATCTCATTATCCAACAAGTCTACTCAGAACTGGCTAAATTCCAAGACGATATGGTAGCTATCGCTAAGTGGATGGCGGCCAATAAATTACAGTTAAACTCAAGCAAATCGGAAATTCTTCTCCTAGGGAGAGATATTCTCCAATGGTGCGACCACTGGTGGCCCTCCACATTAGGGCCACCCGCCAGCCCAAAGCGGTGGTAAAAAACCTGGGTGTCTGGGTCGATAGTGCCTTAACCTGTGAAGATCAGGCGAGATCGGTGGTAGGTGTATGCTTTGGACTCCTATGAGGGCTAAGACCCATTCTGGGATTTGTTGATTCCCATACTCTAGAGGTTATTATCCAGCCTACTATACTTTCTAGGCTGGATTACTGCAATGCGCTGTATCTAGGACCCAACAAAACAGCGACCAAAAGAATACAGCTGGCCCAAAATGCTGACACACTACTATTATTTGCCCTCCCTAAGTTCTCCTCAGTTTCCAGCTTCATCCACAGGTTGCACTGGCTCCCTGTGGATAAGAGAACTCATTTTAAGGTGCTATGCATTGCTTTTAAAATCCTTACCTCTCAGGGGCCTACCATTCTTTCTAATCTGCTCCACCCATATGTCCGGTTGCGGGCCCTGTGCTCAGCCAACCTTTATCTGGCTTGAGTCCCTCGTGTCAGAAGAGCGAGAGCAGGAGGGCGCTCTTTCTGTGCCAAAGCTCCGGACCTGTGGAATGCATTACCTCTGTCCATCAGGAGCATTCAGAACCACTGGGCCTTCAAAAGAGCCTTGAAGTCCTGGCTATTTTCTGCCAAATCCTCTGTATATTTTCAGATATCTTCTAATCCTCTGTGTATCTGCCTGTCATCCTTTCTGAGACTAGCCTGGGACGCCTCGTTGCTGGGGTAGCGATGTGCTTTAAAAATATTTTAACATTAACATGTTATTGCCCTCAGAAGGATGAAATGCTGAGTGGACTCACCATATTTAAATCTGTGACCACGAGGTCAAACGCAGGTCCCTATCAGTGGGTGCATTAGTCCACTGAGCCACCGGACCAGTTTAGTACATGGCCATGGAGAACAACCTTGTAAACAAGATGCAACGTGTGGGCTTTGTCTGTTGTTTTCTAATCTATCAAAACAGTGGTGCTGCTACTGTACTGTACAGGTATAGAAAGTTAAGGTACTATCCTAATAGTCCTAAATATAGACAGGTCTTTCTATGTGTCACTGGCTGGGATTATGGTTTGCTTTAATAACATCTATCATGGACAGGGCATGAGAGAAGGTCCCATTCACAAAGAAGGGGGCTAGTAAAGTGATTTCCTAAAGGGTTTCCTTTGTCGAACATTGAAGACAGACTCCATGATCCACAGCTTTGTCGTGAGGATATGACAGGCCAAAGATGTCAGCTGTTCTGGGCATCAGGTTCACGTGCAGCTAAAACGTGCATAAAGGTCGATGAATCCATACCTGTCATTTGCTTAATCTGTCTAGACAGCTTGGCAGTAGATCGGGGTTGGGGCATTCATGAATAAGGCCCGGATCTCTATGCACACTCGAATAAAAGGGTCTAATTTTAAAAGACAGACTAGATCAACTTCGTAATAACGCCTTTGACTTGCATCTTATCCAGCGTCGAATGACTGTAATTTAAAAAAAAATGTACAAACAAATCTCTAGGCAACTAACTATTTACTTTACAAATTTGAATATACTTTTATGAAGGCCAAGTGTACGCAATAGGAAAAAACATTCTTATTTTTTTTAAAGCTCTAAAAGCAGTGATGTTGAATGTCTGTAAAGTAACATGACTGTTAAAAACACAGAAAATCACAGTGAGCAATCCTCCCATCCGAACATACAGTCACTATTCAAAACAGAACCTTAATGACCTAAATACAGCAATGATAATCATTTAAAAGCCTTCTGCCAACTGAGAATAGTGGCTTTCGAACAAAGGCATGGTCTCTAATGGTCTCTAATGATTATATAAAAGGTCGCACCAGAGGTGGCCAAAAGCATTCAGCAGTTCACATGCATCTCTGTTTGGTGTGAATTTCCTGCAGTCCACTGTAGAAGATAGAGGTATACTGTTTGTTACAAGGTCCTGAATGGTGTCTGTGACATCTGTGTCCCTCGCTAAGCTCCACATAGTCAGCCTCAATGTCCTTAAATCAGATTTATGAGTCTTTTGTGCATTGGATAGAGGATAGTTTTTCGGTTTTTGTGGGCTCCTGGCTGGTGTTCCTTGGAAAGACATTACCTCAGTGAGGTTCTTTCTTAAATGTGGTGTGTGAATCCCCTTGTGTGCATAGTGGTTGTGTCACCTTTAAAATAGCAGTTCTGGCAAAACCTTTATTTACATTAAAAGGCCAATAAAAGGGGCAAGACTCCTGGAACATTCCTCTAAATGAAATGAAGATTCTGTGGGAACCTCTTTTATACACAGTCACAGATTTAGGCAAATATGTTATACATGGCTGAGGCCAAAATATGGGGAAGGGCTGTGGAGCATTCCCAAACCTATGCAAAGCCATTTCATTAGTTAGTCTAAAATGAAGTTATACTCTGTTGGAGCCTGCATCCAGAGGAAGGCCAGTGGGTCGAAACCTGCCGAAAC
This sequence comes from Triturus cristatus, assembly GCF_964204655.1. Taxonomy (NCBI): domain Eukaryota; kingdom Metazoa; phylum Chordata; class Amphibia; order Caudata; family Salamandridae; genus Triturus; species Triturus cristatus. Next base: position 1,557,283,677 of record NC_140590.1, read on the forward strand.
AGATCAGCAGAATCCTGCAATGGTATAGAGTGTAGTACTGTAACCTCTGGAGGCTAGGTAGCATCAACCACCAAGAACAATATAAACTGCTCATCAGAGGAGTGATGGATAGAAAGCGAACCTTTAAGTCAATTCTCACTTTAATAAATGTGCCTGCCTTCTTATCAGTGGGACCATGGGAGGTGGGATGGGTGGAGTGGGGATTAGAGAGGCTTGTTTAGTCTGATCCTTGCATAGATGGCATGTGACCCAAAATCCCGTATTTCAGTGACAGCGTGGACTACCACACAGGTTCATGGGATGTCAAAACGCCATGAAAAGGGTCTGCGATGAGCAAAACCTGCCAAGAACTCCCAAAAGTATTTGAGCTGTATTTGGAGTGTCCTATCAGGTTATTTGTGCAATCATGCGGAATGTTTTTTCCCCTATGGGCCCACAATTAGAGTTTTTTTTAGTAACATTTGTGCAGCCACATTAAGATTGACTGTTTTCCTGTAAAATGTGCAAGTAGGCACAGCTTATTTCACCTCCACTTCTTCTGGTTGACTTTGGAATGATTAGGTTTTAGATCATCAATTGTGATTTGTTGATATACCAGAGCTCTGATCTGACCAGCTTCTGCTACCATAGCAGTGAGGCGTTATACCAAAATCCTGGCAAATATTAAGCCATTCCATGCTTTAAACCCTGGTTATTAAAGATTTACGTGCAAATATCAACACCCTGTGATTCTAGGCAAATCGCTTAATCTCCCTGTGCCTAAAAAGGTGTAAACTATGGTTCTCTTTTAAACAACCCTGGGCAGAGTTCGTGGAGTTGCACTATGTGAAGCTACGCGAAGTGCAAAAACAACTCAGTCGCACTACATGGATCTCCGCGAGCGGCGGAGTACTGTAGAAAAATGCTGTTTGCGGTGATTGCACAGTGCGGGATGCTTGTCCGCACTGTTCAATCATTGCGAACAGCACCATGCACAGCGCAAGCTTATCTTTTCTGGCGCTCGAGTAGATTTTTACTCGAGCTGCAGCTTACTCAACCCGAACGGGCAGTTTCTCAACACGAGCGGTCGCGAGCATACGCGACCACTCGCAATGAGAAACCTGACCCCCCCCCGCGTTGAGAAATCTCACCGGGAGGTTTATTTTCCACGTTCGCGCTTGCCAACTTGATGTTGGCGATTGCGAACGAGGAAAATCTCGCCGGGATTTTCTTCGCTCGCGCTCGCCAACTTGACGTTGGTAAACGCAAGCGAGGAAAAAAACTCCGCTCCATTGTGCGAAGCGGAGTTTTTCGGAACTCCGCAAGCTCCGCATAACGCGGAGTGTGGGAAACTCCGCAAACTTCGCGAGCGGAGTTCACCGCCCTGGCCTACTTTTAAAGCGCTTTGATGTCCTCCGCCAAGATTACGCTACATAAAAATGCAAAAGGGAAAACAGCAATCGATGCCGTCGTAGGACCAGCTTATTAAAGCAGATGAATGCCCTATTTGGGTTATGTCTGGAGTTATCGAGACATTGCCACTTGGCAAGGTGAGAAATGGTGCAGTCGGATATGCCCAAAATAGTCTTCCACTGCTGTCCAAATATCTTACATCTCTCTTTCTCTACCACAGCCCCAGTGCATGGTATGGTATGTTGACTCTCTCTTGAAGATATGCTCTTCACAAGAATGTAATCTTGTCATGCCACATGCAATCCTCATTTTTTCAGATTGATCCTCCGGTTATGTGATTTTAGTGTCTCAGTTGTTTTATAAATGTATTTGCCTTGTATTTCATAACTTTTATGAAGAGTACTGTTGCTCAAAAAAAGCATGGCATACCATCATGTTACCTTCTTCTCTCATCTTCCTTTTTCATTTACCTCCACCCCTAACAAACCCAAATCAGCTTTCTAGACCTTACCTCTCCTTTTACTTCCTTCTCTCTCCTTTTAACCTTCTTCCAGGTCACATTACCTCCTTGTTCGCCCATTCTCCGTGCCTCTCCTGTTTCCTCTTCCCTATCTCATCTTTCGTCATTCCCTGTCGCCAGGGACATTGGTATTATGGGGCGGGGGAGCACCAAATTATGCGGCAATGTTGACTAAATTATGCTGCAAGAAAAGGTAATTTATGCAGCACAATATGGCACATTTTTGATATTATTACTTCATCATTTTGCAATTTTTACACATGGTAATACTGTCTGTGCAAATATTTCATTGTATTAATAACAGTTTAACAACCAAATTTAGAAACAAGCAACTGAAATGTGACTAGTGAACCTTTGAAGAAGGGCCTTCCACTGCGCAAGTATATGTTGCTATGTTTTAATTAACTTTTGATGCATCTGAGCTAGAAACAAATTGTTTTGTTAAATCTGGAGATTAAGCAGCAGATAATGTATTATGTGGCAAATGCGGCAAATCCATAATTATGCCAAAAAAAGCTGCTGCCGCAGAATCACATAACTCCAATGGCCCTATCTGTTGCTCACTGTTTTTAATCAGCCTTTAGTATCAATCCCTCCAACCAGCATGCTACAAAATAGAAAACCCTTCACTGGGCACACCATCACTGTGTTTGATAAATTAGATATTTGCTGGCACTTCATTTCGCCAGTAAATGAAAAGCCATTAGTAAGTATGTAGGAGGAACTTCTGTATGATAGGTATGTTTTTAATATGCATGTTTTATGCAGATTGCAAATATTACCGAAATAAACATTATTTATTGATTGTTTGGGCTGTCATTATACTTTAAATCAATGAAATAAATGTCTTTTGGGCTTGTTAGGGGGATATCTGAATGTGGCAAGTGCTTCATTGTTGCTTAGCTATAGGATGAACACATAAAATAAACTGGGGGACAAAGTAACCTTCAGCGCTGGAAAATGTCATGGTGTCACGCAGATTGAGTGGAATTTTGTCTCAGTATCTCTTGCCCCCACCCCATACACTCTCGTTATTTTCGCCCCGCGTCACCCCCACACCTCTTCTGACACGCACAATAAATATCGCCCGACTGCATGTTTTTGCATTTTTATGCGATCCGCGTGTCTCCGCGACTGGTCCGCCACGTGAGCGGAGTGATCTTGAAAGGGAAAGAAAGGCGCGAGGCCGAGGGCTCTAACAAGATTGAAATGAGGCATAATTTCTCATTGCTCACTGGTGATAAGAGGGCAGCAGTAAGTGCCGGGCTCCATTCGCGGCGAGAGATTTATACCGGTGCTTCAGACCTCGCTGTGGGAAGATTGTGTTCAGTGTCAGCGCAGAAGTACCGGATGTAAAATAAAAAACAAGATTTGTTATTATTGCTGGTGTGCGAGGCTACCGGGTGAAGCGGCCTCATCAGCTGGGGGTTCATAGTCAAAGGGATTGAAGAGATGCCACATGAGAGCAAGGAGGTATAGTGGCAGACTAGGGGCCAGCTTTGGGGCCTTTGCTGGAGACCTCAAACTTCATCTGTGGAGGACTTTCAGTTTCACATAGAACTTCAGCTCTGACGCAGGTGTCAAGATTGGCCACTTAGGTGGCTACCAGCCTCCCCATGAAAGAAGGTACATAGCGGCGAAGGGCCATAGGCGTCTCATCCTCCACTTTTCTTCCTTTTCCAGAAAAAGTATCATAAAATGTTGTCTTGATGAGGTGGCCCCTCTCTTGAGGGGCTAGAGTCAGACATGCACTCTACTGCCCCCTTAAGAAATCACTAGCCTACTACCAGGACAGGAGGTGCATGCATAGAGCGCTCTGCCATCTTTCATCCTTAACGCACATTTACTGAATAGTAACCGTAAATTGACCATTTGTAAATGGGGCATGGAAACTGCAGCGTGGCCAAGCTCTATCTAACCTATCCAAAGAAAAAGCAGCCGGGTGTGTGTGGGGGAGGAGGGGCGCATGTGTTGCCTCTTTTGCAGGGGCACCAGACCACCAGACATCCTGATCATGAAGTACCCAGTGTATAGTTCTACCCTGTGCCCATCCTTCACTGCATTTTTCCTGTTGTCTTGTCACTGGCTCAGGGAATAAACAAACCATCCAGCCGTTGACCCTCAATTGGGAGAGAGCCTTCAAAAGTTTACCAACAACAGGTAGCAAAATCCTTATAAGGTGTTTTTTTTTTTTGCAGTTTGCCTTAGTTCTGGAATACACATTGAGTCCAGCCCACCAACAGCGGCCTGTGGAGGTAAGAGCGGTGGGGCTGGGTTGGGGGGGGGGGGCTCATTTTGACAGACGACAATGAGGGAAAATGAATTATTTATTTAATTTTCCCTCGTGGTCGTCTGTCGAATACCCCCCCCCCCCCCAACCCAGCCCCACCGCTCTAACTTGACCGCACGGGCCGCTGCTGCAGCCCAAACCAGCTCTTGACACTCCAAACGAGAGAGAAACCTGTTTCTACATCTATTACTGGCTCCCAAAGCTTTGTACATAGTAAATAATGTGATTACAGTGGGATGCTGCCCAATTGCAATTGTCTGCAACCATAGACTGGCACCATGGCAGCCATAGAGCCCTTCCATGTTCATGTAAATGTAGTTCTTGTTATGAATTGAGACATCCTCTGGAGTTCTGAGCTTAATATTACAGTGGTGCTTTCCATGCACTCAGGTATATGCATGGAAACTCACCTCCAGCTTACTTCTTCCCATGTGGAAAATGGTTAGTTGAGCTTAGCCACAGACCAGCTTGAAAGTTGAACCCCTGCCCCCATTATTACACCCACAGTCCATACTACTTGCTAAAGGCAAAAGCCTGAGGCGGCATTCTGAAGTGGGCTACTATGTTAGAGATACTGATCAAATACCGATCAGGGAACTACGGCTCAACATACATTGCTCACTTTTTTGTTAAGTTAATTTACATGAGTCTTAGAGATTTTCACATGCACACCAATGTCCCTTAAATAAACATTTCCAAAACCAAACATTGGCAAAGCCTTTAGGACTGGTTTCAGTTCCAAACGCATGCAGCGTTAGCACAATATGATAAGGCACACACTAGCGAGGAAGCTGGAGTGCACACAGAAGACTACAGTTTTACAGTAGTGCCACATGCTGTTCAGAGAAAGCACTGGGTGGAGTCAGAAGGATACCTCCAAACAACCAATAGCATTAGGTGAGAGAAGAATACTCCACTGGGCTGAGCCAAGACTCCACTGGGCTGAGCCAAGATATGATTGACAAAATCTCAAACCAATGCCTGAAAGAGGCTATTTGAAGAAAGCCAGTCATTGCAAGGGGCAGATCTAAAACACAATCCATAGCGTAAGAAATAGGTCCGTTTGACAGCTGCTCCAGCAAAACCTACACATAAAATGAGAAAAATTATCTTTCATTGCTTTTTTACTTGTATCAGCTGCGGCACGTGCAAGTAAAAACGGTGGGGCTGGTTGGGGGTATTTCAACAGACGACAACGAGGGAAAATTCTTTTTTAAATTTTCCCTCATGTTCATCTGTCAAATCCCCCCTCCCCCCCAACCTGGCTCCACTGCCCCACCGCTCTTACCTGCACGGGCCATGGCTGACTTGTATAAAATTGGGACGATTTGAGTCTACGGCAAACGTAGTCCCATCTTTTACATTTTGTCAAGTGAATGTGAAAGAAAATGTGATACCGATGTAATGCCATTGTAGTCTTTGTGTAAATACTGTTCGTTATAGACCTGTTTTGAGCAAGCTGCAATCAAATTGCCAATTAATCTGCACCTTTTTTGCACCAGTACGAATTTCTGTAAAACGGCTTCTTGTCAACAAGGGAGCGAAGGGACTGGAGCGCTCACGCGGAGTCATCTGTACTTCCCTTGTTGTTATAGACCGGGAGCTTCTGACAATAGTCCTCTGATCCCTTAGAGCAGCAACAGAGCGAATAATTAGTTACATTCAATTAGTTCCCTGGCGCCTTCTGCCCCCACTTCAGGGGACAGCGTACTAATCATCAGACACATGGCAGCTGGAAGTGAGTGCGCAATACCGGGCTTCGTCGGGAGGGTGCGGAATGTAAGCGAGGGCAGTAGGGAAAAGAAGGAAGAACCTTTGATTAAAAAGATAAAACAGGCACACTAAAGCAATGAGGGGGAGAGAGAAGAGACAGAACAAGCATTTACAACGCAATAGGTCTCGCATTAGCAAGAGTTTAAGCTATTGGCATTATAAATGACAAAGCAAACACAAGAAGATGATGGACGGAGCGCTGAAACTTTTCAGACACTCACCCGCAGTCACAGATCTGGGTTGAATCCATCATCGTTCTTTAGCTCACTTCGCCACCCCAGTTCAGACCCAGCCATATGGAAATCATTATTGACCCTGTGCCTCATGGGAACAGTCCAGGCCGAACTGCCAAGCCATGGCTTCCCTGGACCGGAAACAAGCATCTTGGGACCGGTTTTGGGGTAACACCCCTCATCAGCCAGGCTAGCCTGAATCCAGTGGCAAAGTGGGCAAATAATTTGAGCTATTGCCATTGTAAATGACAAATGCCTTTTATTTATGTGATTTGATAATTAACACATAAGTAAAGGCATTGTCATTTACAATGCCAATAGCTCAAACTCTTGTAAATGCAAGACTATGGCGTGCTGAATGTTGAAGGAAAGCATGTCCTGACTGCAGTAGGAGAAACTCATTAAAGAAAATAGTGCTTTAAGATTAAGTAAGACATACCGTATAACAACAGAAGTAAAAGGGCCAGTCCTCATGGGAGGTTACAAATGAAGACAAGGCGGTACTAAGGAGTGACTCACAAGCCTGTTAACAAACCAGAAGCCAGCATTTTCAATGACACAAGCCAATAAAAATATGGGCGGAACTTCAAGTCCATACTCGAATACAGCATGCCTCGCAGAGCAGTGCATGCGCTGCCGAGGCTCAACCTAAAAAAGGAAGGAGAGAGAGCTGGCTTCCACACTCACCCCACACCCATCCATCACAAATTGTCGTCACAGGACATGTGACCCTGCCAATAAAAGGGGCCTGGTGCCCATGCCCTGGGCCAGTTTTATAAAGTATACCACTGTGTCTGTTTGGCCTTCTAGTTGCATGGGGCCCATCGCCCAAACCTTTAAATTGGCGATGAGTGGGTGAGTACCACATGTGAATATGCAGCGGCACTGAAGTTGCACAAAGGGGGAGAGTGTAGCCTGTGTATAAGGCACCCCTGCCTGCACGCTGCACCCAGTGGCGAGACTAATGGTGCCCGCCAGTAAGTGATTTGACAGCAGCTGTCTGCTGTGAGTTGGGGAAGGAACACCGACGAGTGGTGTCTCCCGAGGTATGGTGGGAGAGGCGGTCGAATGTCCTACCGTGAACCTGGTGAGGTAGCAGTAAATCAGGCGAAGGGCCCGCTGTCTCATTGGGCTTGAGGTGAGCCCGAGGGGGTAAACAGGATTGAGCTGGGCTATGTGAAGAGCCCGCGTGGGGAGAGGAGACAGCCACAAAAGCCCGTTGTGAGGCGGACCCGCACCCAATCCTTGTGAGGGACAGTAAGGAGGTGCAGTGGAGCGGCGGCGTTCCCCCGGTGGAAAAAGGGTGGAGTGCCAGGTCCAGTACGCTGACCCTGAATAGGGAGCTGACCGGGAGCCCACTCTGCATGAGAAGTGCCAGCTGTGGAGGAGGATCACCGCGAGCCAGCACTTGACAGCAGCAGTAAGCGGTGAGAGAAAGGCTGCGAGGTAGCAGTGCAAGGCACAAGTGTCTGTCATAAGAGCCAGCACCTGCGGGGGTGGACTGGAGGATGGCGTACAGGGAGTGGCATGCGGTCCAAGTAAAGACTGTGCCCACAAAATAAGATACAGCCTGCAGCATGAGGAAAGCCGCAGCGGCCCGAGTCAATGTGGCAAGCATGACCGGAAAAGTGACGGCCACCTATTGCACACCACAGAGAAAAGAGAGGCAGTTGGCTGCACGGTGTGCAAAAGGCAGTGTGCAAATGAGTGCGGTGTGGCCAGCAGAATCTGGAGGCTGCTGTATAGAAGCCCGGCACTCGGCCAGTAATGGCGACGCTGCTGGTGAAGGAAAGGCAAGTCTGTCCCTGTGCCCATGAGAGGCAACACCCCGCAGCATGAGTGAAGCTGCAGAAGCTGCTCGCGGCACTGCACATGAGATGCCAGCCCAGGCAGCCTTCCATGAAAGGTGCACAGGGAGCAAGGAGGCTGTTGGGCGTATGAGAAGATGCGGACAAGTGCTGCACTGTGACCTTACCTGGCTGCTGAGTTGCTGGAATAAATGGGTGGGGCCGATGCAGAGCACAGTGAAGAGTGAGGGCCCCGCCCGTGGAGAATGGTATAACCAGGAGAGTGGGGCAGTGTTAGACTTGGGGGGTTCTAGTTGGCTCAGGTATACACTTGTAACAAATAGGGACCCTCGCCTCTAGTCAGGGTAAGGGGGTATACTCCTAAAATAACCCCTGCTCACCCCCTTGGTAGCTTGGCACGAGCAGACAGGCTTATCTCAGAGGCAGTGTGTAAAGCATTTGTGAACACATACAGTAATCAAGTGACAACACTACAGATGGACATCACACAGGTTTTATATCAAAAATAAGTATTCTTTATATAGATTTACCACAAGACCATTAAACAACAAAAATACACAATACTGTTACTTTAGATGGTAGAATTTTGCTTAGTTCTCTTTAGTTCTTAAATGCGACACTTTAAGTCAATGTACCTTTTAGATGCGACACGCAGGGCAACGAAAGTGTTGCAACGATGTTGATGTGTTGAAGATTTTGGAGAAAAGAAATAAAGACGTGAAGATCTTCCAGATGCGGCACGCTTCTCCGATGTTGCGAGAAGACTCGATTCGATGCGTCAGCTGCAGCGGCAACACACTTTACGCGATGCGACGACAGCACCCTTGGCAGCGACACTCTTCTCCGATGTTGCGAGACGCTTCCGCTCGATGCGACAGCTTGCAGCGGTGACACACTTTACGCGATGCGACGACAACAGGTCCGACGGCGGCATGCTTCACCTTGGATGTGAGGCGCTGTTGGAAGGCGTTCCCCGGGGAGGCTGCGGAATGCGTTCCTGACCACCCTGAGGCCCACCTTTCCCAGAACTAGGCCGAGCAAGAACAGGGAGGCCCTTCCTGGAAGGGTCTCGTACCTAGGATCACACACGCTGCGCTTACTCTCTCTTCTTCGGATAGAGGGACACCACACAGTAATTCGTTGTAAGAGAAGAGAATTTTATCGATGGTTATCAAGGATCTTTATGATCCGGCAGGCAGGTGCAGAATTAGTGCCACAAGCGGCAGCGATCTCGTGATGAGGGGTAAGGGGTAGCGGGACAGTCTTTCAATCAGTGTCTCTGCGAGGTATCCGGCGCCCAGCTCTCAATCCTCGAGCTGAGGGGATGTTGCTTCTCTCGGCGATCTCTGCCGATTCTCTTGGAGGAGCGGGCCGCGAGTCACTCAGCAGGCACCGGAGGTTCTTAATTCAGGGAGCCGCGACGGCGTCAGCAGGGCTCAGATGGTTCAGAGTTCGGGGAGCCGCGACAGCGTCAGCAGGGCTCAGATGGTTCAGAGTTCGGGGAGCCGCAACAGCGTCAGCAGGGCTCAGATGGTTCAGAGTTCGGGGAGCCGCGACAATGTCAGCAGGGCTCGGATGGTTCAGAGTTCGGGAGCCGCGACAGCGTCAGCAGGGCTCAGATGGTTCAGAGTTCGGGTAGCGTTCTTCTGTTCGGGGAGCGATCGAGCAGCGACCAAGTCCGCAGGCTCTCGTCAGTCCAGGTCTTCTCTACCTCCCGTCCCTTCAGCACCCCTTGTTATACTTCCCCTCCTCTTTGAAGTCCGGAGTCCTCGCAGAGAGGGGTCTGGTGCCTGGGGGCGGTGTGTCGGGGTTTTCCCGTCGCTCGGCCCTTTGATCTGTTCAGGTGTGCCCTGGAGGGACTCCAGATGCCCAGCAGGCAAGGCGCCCACTCACCGGGGGCCTGGTGGTCGATCGAAACCTCCCTCGGGGAAGAGACCAGAGGTGTGACCGGGTCGGCGCCTCTCGGTCTGGTCTGGGTTGGGGGGTTCGCTCTCCCTCGGCCAGGCATGCGTGTTGGGGATCTGGTCGGCCATCGGGATGTTGGTCCACGGGAGCCGGAAGGCCGTGTCCACGAGGTTCAGCGTGGTTGTCGTGTAAATTGCTGGTCGGGAGGGCCCACGCCACGAGGCCGGTCTCACACATGCCCCCCCCAGCTGAAAGGCGGGGAGAACTACCCATCCACTTGGGAGTTCTCCTCGCTGAAGCGGAAGAATCGGGACAGGCCGTCCGCGTTGGCGTGGTCCGTCCCGGGGCGATGTTCCACAGTGAAATCCATCCCCTGGAGAGAGATGGACCAGCGTAGCAGCTTGGGGTTTTCTCCTCGCATATGCATCAACCACCGCAGGGGTCGATGGTCTGTTTGCACTCGGAAGTGTGTTCCGAACAGGTAGGGCCGTAGCTTTTTGAGGGCCCAGACTACTGCGAACGTCTCTCGTTCAATTGTGCTCCACCGCTGTTCCCGGGGCAGTAACCTTCGGCTGATGAAGGCTATGGGTCGATCTATGCCCTTGTCGTCGAACTGAGAGAGGACTGCCCCGATGCCGTGTTCCGAGGCGTCCGTCTTGACTACAAACTCCTGGGCGTAGTCGGGTGCCTTGAGCACTGGAGCCGCGCACATTGCGGCCTTTAGGGTGTCAAACGCCTTCTGGCAGGAGGGAGTCCAGTGTACTTTCTTGGGGTGTTTTTTGGAAGTTAGTTCTGTGAGAGGGCCTGCGATGCTGCCATAGTTCTTAATAAACCTTCGGTAGTAGCCGGTGAGGCCCAGGAAGGCTCGTACTTCCGTTTGGGTTGCAGGGGGTTCCCAGGACAAGATGGCGTCGATCTTCGGCTGGATGGGGGCGACATGCCCACTTCCCACCTGGTGCCCCAGATAGGTTACGGAGCCGTGCCCAATTTGACATTTGCTAGCTTTGATGGTGAGGTCGGCCCGGCGCAGAGCCAGCAGGACTTGACGGAGGTGCTGGAGGTGCTCGGCCCATTGGGAGCTGAAGACCGCTATGTCGTCGAGGTATGCTGCGCTGAACCCCTCTAGTCCGGACAGGACCCTGTTCACCAGCCGCTGGAAGGTGGCCGGGGCATTTTTCATTCCGAACGGCATCACCCTAAAGCGGTAGTGCCCATCCGGGGTGGAGAAGGCGGAGCGCTCCTTGGCTCCCTCGGTGAGGGCAATCTGCCAGTACCCACTGGTCAGGTCGAAGGTGCTGAGGTAGCGAGCGGCCCCAAGGCGGTCAATGAGTTCGTCGGCACGGGGGATAGGGTGAGCGTCCGCTCGGGTGACCGCATTGAGGCCTCGGTAGTCCACGCAAAACCTCAGCTCGGGGGCAGCTCCCGGGGTTGTTGCTTTCGGAACCAGGACTACCGGGCTGGCCCAGGGGCTGTCGGAGGGTTCGATCACCCCGAGGGCTAACATCTTTGCCACCTTGGTCTGGATGCAGGTTCAGACTCGATCAGGGACCCGGTAGGCCCGATGTCTCACTGGCGGGCTGTCCCCGGTGTTCACGTCGTGGACACACCAGTTGGTGACCCCGGGGGTCAGGGAGAAGAGATCCGCAAACTGCCCTAGTAGCCGGCGGCAGTCGACGGTCTGTTGGGCTGTGAGGGCGGTTGACAGTCTCACTCCCTCCACGGATCCATCGGTTTCTTTCGCCCCCAGGGGGTCTGGGAGGGGCTCAGTGTCTTCTTCGGCCCCATCGTCGGTGGCCAGGAGTAAACTTAATTCGGTCCGTACAAAGTGAGGTTTGAGGCGGTTCACGTGGAGAACCCGGAGGGGGTTCCTCGGGGACTGCATATCGATGAGATATGTGACTTGGCTCTTCCTCTCGACCACCTTGAAGGGCCCAGTCCATTTATCTTGGAGAGCGCAGGGTCTCACCGGGGCCATGACCCAGACTTGTTGGCCCGGCTGGAACTCGACCAGCGTGGCATTCTGGTCATACCAGTGCTTCATTTCTTCCTGACTGGCCTCGAGGTTTGCTTCTGCGAGTCCTCTGAATTTTCGGGTCTGGTTGCGGAGCGCCAAGATGTATCGGAACACATCCGGGGGGGTCCCCCGGGGGGTTGTTTCCCACCCCTCGTTGACCAGGCTCAGGGGTCCTCGGACGGGGTGCCCATATAGTAGTTCGAATGGGCTGAATCCCAGAGATTTTTGGGGAACCTCCCGGTATGCGAACAGGAGACATGGGAGGAGGACGTCCCACCTCCGGCGTAGGGGTTCCTCGAGGCCCATGATCATCCCTTTCAGCGTTTTGTTAAAGCGCTCGACTAGTCCGTTTCCTTGGGGGTGGTACGGGGTGGTGAATTTGTACGATACTCCGCACTGCTGCCAGAGGGACTTCATATATCGGGAGATAAAGTTCGTGCCCCGGTCACTCACGACTTCGCGGGGGAACCCCATGCGGGAGAAGATCCCCATCAAGGCCCGGCCTACCACGGGGGCCGTCACGGTGCGGAGAGGGATGGCTTCGGGGTAACGGGTGGCATGATCCACTAGGACGAGGATGAACCGGTGGCCCTGGGCGGTCTTGGGGTCCAGCGGCCCCACAATGTCTATTCCTACCCGCTCAAAAGGGGTACTGACGACGGGGAAGGGTTGTAGCGGAGCCTTGCGCTTGCCCCCACTCTTTCCGCTGGCTTGGCACGTGGGGCAGGACTTGCAGTGGGCCTCCACATTCGCTCGCATCTTGGGCCAATAGAAGTGGGTGACGAGTAGTTGGTAGGTCTTATCTTGGCCTAAGTGTCCGGCCAGAGGTACATCATGGGCCAGGCCCAGGAGGAGACTTCGGAAGCGTAGGGGTACCACCAGTACCCGGGCCGATCCCAACTCGGCCGACTTCTGTTCGCTGTACAGGAGGCCGTCCTCCCAGTATATCCAGTGGGTGCCAGTCTGGTCGCCTGCTGCTTGGGCCTCGGCCTGTTGTCGGGGTCCGATGAGGGACGGGCAGGTGGATTGTTCTTGGCAGAACTCTTCACGGGAGGGGCCCCCTTCGCAGGGCCACTGGGCCAGTTCTGGCAAGCCCTCGAGGTGGGTCAGGGTTTCGGGGTCGGAAGGCACTGACCCTTCGTCGGGAGCGGTCGGCTCGTCCAGAGGGGGGTCATTGGCCTCTGGTGGGGTATCCGGGATCTCGGGGGTGGTGGCGGTGTCCAGCGGCCGGGCCTCTTCCCCCTCGGAGGGAGGCGCCCTGAGAGTCATTGAGCGCGTAGTGGCGCATACCCACTCGGGTAGGCCCATCATCTCGAGGTGGGCTCTTCGTTCCACTTGTCCCCACGGGGAGTTCTCGAGGTCGTTACCCAGGAGGCAGTCCACGGGCTGGGAGGTTCGGACCGCCACCTTTAACTTGCCGGTGACTCCCCCCCATTCAAAGGGGACTAGGGCCATCCGGCAGAGGCTCTCGGAATTGTCTGAGGATATAACGGGGCAAAAGGCGCCAGGCAGGATCTGATCTTCGGAGATCAGGTGACAATGAACCGCCGTGACACTCGCCCCCGTGTCCCGGAGGCCCTCGATGCGGCGACCGTTGACCATCACCTGCTGTCGGTACTTCTTCGTATTGGCGGGCAGGGACGTTCCGGGGACCATCTCCCGGTCCCCCAGGGAGACCAATGGTGCTGGTCGGGGATCGGTAATGTATGCCAGGCACCACCCTTCTCCCTCCCTCTGTGACTATGGTGGGATATGGGCAGTAATGGGTGGATCTGTGTGCCCTTTGGATGACCTCCGTAGGGTGTACCCCATTGACTTCAATGACTGAGTTGCTCCTGTTGAGCTTTTTGATGGTACTGATGGGTGGGGGGGGGTTAGACATTTCTGGCGAGTTGGGGTTGCTTCAGTGGGTGGGGGGTGGGGTGAGGGGACTCGGGGCTTTGTGGAATTCCTTAACCCCGGAGCGTTGTGGGACTGGTTTATGGGCGGTAGGGTGGGGTCCCGGTTCGAGGCTCTGTGGGATTAGGGGCTTCGCTTCTCCCCATGGCTTGGTACTAAAGCTTGGGGCGGGGGTTATGCTGGTGCAGGCAGCCTGGGTGGGTGGGAGTCCGGGGATATTTCTTAAGGGTGTTGTTCTGTTTGGTACAGCTGTGCTCAGGATGTTGTCATTCATGAAAATGTCTCAAGCTCTTGTTGGGCGGTTGCGGAAAGGCCCCCTGGCGGGACGGGGAATGTGCACACTTGTTGTGGGTGGATATTGCCTTGGCCTGGCCGTTGTTGTAGACTGTGAAATGATGGTGTTTCGTCGAGCGGTGTGTAGAGTGGATGGCGCGCGCGGCGGGTTGACTGAGAGAGGCCCCTTTACCGTTGCATTACCTGCCTGTTCTGTGCTGACCTGGCTATGGGGGCACTGATTTAAATGTACTCACGTGGAATGTCAGAGGCCTGGGGGACCCTAGAAAACGTAGACACATCCTGTCCTACTTAGATCGCCACGCCATACACATTGCGTTTCTTCAGGAGACCCACTTCCGGGCGCGGGCGGCCCCTACCTTTGCTAATAGATGGGCGAAGTACTCTGCCTTCTCTTCTTACTCCTCATACTCTCGAGGTGTAGTCATATTAGTTAAACGGAACGTCCCCTTCGTTCTAGCGGGTACGAAAAGCGATGCCCAGGGCCGATACTGCCTGATGTGGGGTAGACTAGGACACAGAATGGTTACTTTGGCCTGCTTCTACGGTCCCAACGTGGATGACCCTGCCTCCTTCATTGACCTCGGTGCGGATATAATCGGTGTGGGTACGCAGCACCTCATATGGGGGGGAGACTTCAATGTCACGCTTGCCCCGACGTTGGACAGGTCTCACCCAGCCTCGCATCATTATACGCGGGCCCGGGAGGCGCTTCTGGAAATCATGGCTGAGCACAGGCTGATTGACGCATGGAGACACCTCCATGCGGATGGCCATGAGGGTACTCACTTCACGGCGCAGGCGCGTTCCTGGGCCAGGCTCGATTATGTCCTCCTGACCCCACACTTTCATGCGGCACTGGTTGGAGCGAGACACCTTCCGAGAACCTTCTCGGACCACGCGCCGGTACGGGTCACATTGAGGGCGGCAGAGCTCGGCCCCCCTCTGGCGGCCTGGCGGCTGCAGCCCATGATGCTCCTTGACACCCTTTTTCAAGAGGAGCTACGGGAGGAATGCTTGGCTTTCTTTAAGCGTAACAAGGACTCAGTGCAGGACGTTGAGACCATTTGGGATGCTTTCAAAGTGACCCTGCGGGGTCTGTGCATTGCCAAGGGGTCAGGGGTCCTGAAGAGTATTATGGCGCGCCTGCGCACCTTGGAGGCTGACCTTAAGACGCTGGAGACGTCGCTGGCGGGCGGCCCTGATGATGCCACGTTGGCGAGTATTCGGGGAAAAATCTCGGAGTATATTGCGGAGGCCGGCCGGGAGGCAAACTTTCGAGGCAAGTACTGGGTTGCCCGGAGTTATGGTGAGGGGGAGAGGCCTGGGAAAGCCTTGGCTGCGACAATGAGGCTAGCACGACCGCCTAATACGATCATGGAGATTGTCGGGGCGGACGGCGCACGTTACAGTGATACCGCACATATCCTCAACGCGTTTGTGGCCCACTATAGTGTGCTGTATGCGTCAACTAGGGTTGGAGAGCTCCAACTACATGATTACCTCGAAGATGTGTCCCTGGGATGGCTTGGCGACACGCAAAGGGAGTTTCTGAGCTCCCCCTTTGAGCTGGACGAGGTGAGGGAGGCCATTATGCAGATGATGTCGGGCAAGACTGCCGGACTAGACGGGATACCCATTGAATTTTACAAAACTTATATTGACTTTATGGCCCCGGTATTGAGAGAAGTCTACGAGGATGCATTGGAGGTGGGTCATCTCCCCCCCTCGATGCGCATGGCCCTCATCACATCGCTCCTCAAACCGGGGAAGGAGGCCAGTGACTGCGACTCCTACCGGCCTCTCTCCCTCCTTAATTGTGATGTGAAAATTTTAGCCAAGCTCATCGCCAATCGCATCAATCTGTTACTCCCCAACTTGATACTGCCCGACCAGGCCGGTTTTGTGCCCGGTAGGGCTACGTCCCATAATCTGCGCACCTTCTTCTCAATCCTTAACTCTGTACATGAAGATCTGCCCATGGCCGCCGTGTTCCTAGACGCCACGAAAGCCTTTGACTCCCTCGAATGGGATTATCTGTTCCAAGTCCTTGGGCGCATGGGATTCCCGACCGTATTCATCTCATGGATTAAGTTATTGTATACCGCCCCTATGGCCAAAGTGTTAGTGAATGGTAGGATGTCTCCTGCCTTCCCTATTACCAGGGGCACCAGACAGGGTTGCCCCCTTTCGCCCCTGCTATTTGCTTTGGCCATGGAGCCTCTGGCGGCCAAACTGCGGCAACATCATCGCGACAAAGCGTTGAGATGCTTCCAGAGGCAGATACTAATATCCATGTATGCCGATGATATCACCCTCTACGTGCGGGACCCGAAAGAAAATCTTAACCCGATCCTCAGGGAATTCGTTCGGTTTGGCGTGATTTCCGGTATCCAGATCAACTGGAGCAAGTCTTGTTTATTTCCCCTGACGGCCTCCACTGGGCGATTCGTGCCTGATTTCCAGCTTGCCTGGTGTGAGGGGGACTTTAAATACCTGGGCATCCGTGTTGAAAAAAACAGAGACGAACTCATGCGGGCTAACTATGGGACAGCACTGTCCCGCATTACGGATTCCATCACTCGGTGGATTACTTTACCTCTTTCAATGGCTGGCAGGTCCTCATTGATTAAGATGGTAATCTTGCCGCAGCTGCTGTACCTTTTTTTGAATATTCCCTTTTATCCCGGAGCCTTTTTCTTTCGACAACTCCGCTCGGAGCTTATCAGATTAGTCTGGGGCGGTAGGGCACCTCGACTCCTATGGGAAATCCTGATTAAGCCCTTTGATCAGGGAGGTTTCGGCATTCCCAACTTTGAGCTCTATTATCAGGCTGCCCAGGCGCACTATGCCTACTTTTGGATGCGGCAGCCTCGATATATGCCGCAGCTAGCGGCTGAACACTGGCTGGCACACCCTATCCCCATAGAAGGCGCGTTGTACATCCCAGTGACAGGCAGAGATAAGACGCCCACAACTTTGATCAGTACGGTGACCGCGTGGACTAGACTGGCTGCCACCCTAGGCCTGGACATGGTGTACGCACCGCTCCTGCCTCTGGTCTACCACCCAAGCATGCCCCTGTTGCAGGAGACAGGCTTCCGGAAATTACTTCACGCTATCCACGTGAAGACGTGGGGCGACCTGTACCGCAACGGCACATTCCGGTCCATGGAGCATATGTATGCCAACATCCAGCCTACTCCCCTCGATGTTTTTCTATACCTCCGCCTTCGGCAGGGGCTGAGGGCTCTCATGCCCTGCTTCCCCCAGGAGCCCCCGCATCTGGCTCCGCTGCATCGTATCCTGAGTGAGGACTCTCCAGCTAAGCTCGTCTCTAAAATATACCGATCGGTCCACTCCTCCACACAGGCACCACAGTTGGCGGCCAGGGAGAAATGGGACCATGAGCTGCAGGCCCCGTTGACAGATAAACAGTGGCAAATCTGCCTGATGCAGACTGACCGCATCTCCTCCAGTAGCCGCCTTAGGATTATACATTACAAATACCTTCATCGGCTCTATTACACGCCGGCCAGACTTCACAGATATCAGCTTCGTGAGGATGATAGATGCGACAGATGCCGGGCTCCAGGTGCGGACTTTCTGCACCTGGCGTGGATGTGCGATGCAGTTCACCGCTATTGGGGCCAGGTGTTTGAGGCGCTCTCAAAGATGATCAACACAGTATTGTTGCCCTCCCCTCTCCTGGCCCTGCTGGGTTACGTAGAGCCTATACAAGCTGCGCACCGCAAATTCATCGCGCTTGCCTTTCTGCTTGCGAAGAGGAGAGTGGCGTGTCGCTGGGGCAGAGGCAGAGCCCCAAAATTCAAGGACTGGGTGCGAGATCTTGTTTACTGTCAAGATCAGATCCGTACGTACTCTGAGCTTATGCCGCCTACGTCGCGGCCCGCTGATATATGGGCCCCTCTACAATGTTATCTACTTGCTGGAACGCCGTCCCCGGATGGCTGTCAGGCTGCTGAGTGAACTCGTGCTAGGGTACTATGTCGCCTGGAGGGTATCTGCCCGAGGTTGTTTCCGGAGTGGGCTGGTACTGGTTGCGCTTGGGTTGTGGGTCTCCATTCGGCCTGGCGTGGGAGTGTGTGACTGGGGGGAGTATGGAATGAGAGATCCTCCTCCCCCCACCCCCCCCAGAAGGGGCGGTCCCCCCCTGCAAAGGCCTCTTTGGTTCCGATTTATAGATACTGCTTTACACTGGGTTTGGGTTGCTGTCCAGGTCTCCCCTGCCGGGATTGTGTTATTTATGCCTCCGTCCAGCCTTCTATGTATCGCCTATGTTGATATATATACGAAATGTCGCTCCTTGCAATACAGCTGTATGTTCATTTTTTTTTTTTTTTTGTCTTAAAATTTCAAAATAAAATTGGAGAAAAAAAAAAAAAAAGTTTCTCCTTCCATTCTTCTTGGTAGTGCGTGCGCCGTCTACTGTATGATCTCTATGGCTCGGATCCCGTCGCCTGCCACCAAATGTTGGAAGGCGTTCCCCGGGGAGGCTGCGGAATGCGTTCCTGACCACCCTGAGGCCCACCTTTCCCAGAACTAGGCCGAGCAAGAACAGGGAGGCCCTTCCTGGAAGGGTCTCGTACCTAGGATCACACACGCTGCGCTTACTCTCTCTTCTTCGGATAGAGGGACACCACACAGTAATTCGTTGTAAGAGAAGAGAATTTTATCGATGGTTATCAAGGATCTTTATGATCCGGCAGGCAGGTGCAGAATTAGTGCCACAAGCGGCAGCGATCTCGTGATGAGGGGTAAGGGGTAGCGGGACAGTCTTTCAATCAGTGTCTCTGCGAGGTATCCGGCGCCCAGCTCTCAATCCTCGAGCTGAGGGGATGTTGCTTCTCTCGGCGATCTCTGCCGATTCTCTTGGAGGAGCGGGCCGCGAGTCACTCAGCAGGCACCGGAGGTTCTTAATTCAGGGAGCCGCGACGGCGTCAGCAGGGCTCAGATGGTTCAGAGTTCGGGGAGCCGCGACAGCGTCAGCAGGGCTCAGATGGTTCAGAGTTCGGGGAGCCGCGACAGCGTCAGCAGGGCTCAGATGGTTCAGAGTTCGGGGAGCCACGACAGCGTCAGCAGGGCTCGGATGGTTCAGAGTTCGGGGAGCCGCGACAGCGTCAGCAGGGCTCAGATGGTTCAGAGTTCGGGTAGCGTTCTTCTGTTCGGGGAGCGATCGAGCCGCGACCAAGTCCGCAGGCTCTCGTCAGTCCAGGTCTTCTCTACCTCCCGTCCCTTCAGCACCCCTTGTTATACTTCCCCTCCTCTTTGAAGTCCGGAGTCCTCGCAGAGAGGGGTCTGGTGCCTGGGGGCGGTGTGTCGGGGTTTTCCCGTCGCTCGGCCCTTTGATCTGTTCAGGTGTGCCCTGGAGGGACTCTAGACGCCCAGCAGGCAAGGCGCCCGCTCACCGGGGGCCTGGTGGTCGATCGAAACCTCCCTCGGGGAAGAGACCAGAGGTGTGACCGGGTCGGCGCCTCTCGGTCTGGTCTGGGTTGGGGGGTTCGCTCTCCCTCGGCCAGGCATGCGTGTTGGGGATCTGGTCGGCCCTCGGGATGTTGGTCCACGGGAGCCGGAAGGCCGTGTCCACGAGGTTCGGCGTGGTTGTCGTGTAACTTGCTGGTCGGGAGGGCCCACGCCACGAGGCCGGTCTCACAGGCGCTATTCTTGATGCGGTGCAATCCGACAACTACGATGGCTGCGATGGCGACACGCTTCTTCCTCGATGCAAGACTCTTCTCTTGATGTGGTGCAATGCATCAGCTACGATGGCTGCAATGGCGACACGCTTCTTCGGCGTTGCGAGACACTTCTTCGAAAATGCGAGATGCTTCCGCTCAATGCGACAACTGCAGCGGCGACACCCCTTTACGTGATGCGACGACAACAGCTCCGACGGCGGCACACTTATCCTTCTTGAGTCGCGCTTCCAGATCCTTGTGACATGCAGTCCCTCAGAAGGCCCCAAAACAGCAGCAGGCCCTTCCAAAGAACTCTGGGGAGCTGGTGGGTGAAGTCTGTTGTTCCTGAGACTTCAACAGGAGGCAAGCTCTTTTCCAAGCCCTTGGAGATCCTTCACAAGATGAGCAAAAGTACACACACCGTTCCTTTTTCCTCCCTTTGGCAGTAAGGCAACCACTGCAGGCCAATCCCCCAGTTTCAGGGATAGTTTCTCCTCAGCTTCTTCTTGGTTCCTCTACTCAGGAGAGTTTTCTTCTTGTTTTCCCAAAGTGATCTAAATTCTTGGGATCAGGGTCCCAATACATTTACCCCAAAATCCTGAGGGCAGAGGGACCTTTGCCTTGTTCAAACCGGTTCTGGTCAGTCCTGGAGCACTTTGTTTACCTGACTCCTTCTTTCCTTTCAGAGTGAAGGGCAGAGACATCAGATGCACCACAGGAGGTCGAGCCAGCATTGTGGAGGGAAGGCACAGCCCTATTCAGGTCCCAGGTGCAACTCCTCCCACACATCTAGATGCAGATCTCTCTATTCACCACTGGGACACCTCACCCTGTCTCCTGGAATTCCCCAGCCCTGTCACTCAAAACTCCAGACAGGGAATACACAGCCTAGCAGAGGCAGGTTTGAATGGTTAGACAAGAAAATGCCTACTTTCTAAAAGTGGCATTTTCAAACACAGAATGTTAAAGACAACTTTACTAAAAGATGTATTTTATCATTCTGAGTTCAGGCATACTAAATTCAAATTTCTACCATGTTCCCTGATTCAGTTAGAATTATAAGATGTAATAACCAAACTGCCCATTCTGGCCTATGGAAAACAGGTAGCCTTGCAATAGTGAAAAACGAAAATGGCTGTAACTCACTATTAGAACATGCCACACACACCAGGGCATGTCCTACCTTATCCTTACAATGCACCCTGCCCTTGGGCCTACCATAGGGGTGTCTGATATGAAGAAAAGGGAAGGTTTAGGGGCTGGCAAGTGGGTGCACTTGCCCAGTCAGCATGACAGTACCAGATTGCATGCAGGCTCTGCAGTGGCAGACCTTAGACACACTTTTACAGGCTGCTTCTGTGGGTGGCACAACCAGTGCTGCAAGCCCACCAGCAGCATTTGGATTTACAAGCCCTGGGCACTTCTGGTGCACTGTACTAGGGTCTGACAGGTAAACCAAACCAACCAATCATGGAATCACAAATTCATACATCAATTTACAATAGGGACAGCATATGCACTTTAGCACTGATCAGCAGTGGTAAAGTGCCCAGACTCATAAAACAACCAACAACAGGTCAGAAAAAATATAGGAGGAAGGCAAAAAAGTTCAGGGATGACCCTGCAAAAAGGGTCAAGTCCAACAGGCAGCATCTGGCATCTCCAGCCACACGAGTTCTGCAAGCTGTGGAAGTGAGTCTGTGGCCTAGGAGGAGAGGAGGTCGACTAGTGCCACCTGGAGGTCGCGCGGGGCACCGCATCCTGCAGGGGCAATGAATAGGGCTCAGCTGTGGAGGACGGTGAATGGTTTTGCAGTGCCACCTAATGGCCGTAGGTGGTCACTGCAAGGGATCGAAAGAGAATCTCTAGTGAGGGAAGGACTGCAGCAAGAAGGGGGAGATGTGGCCCTGAA
The DNA here is from genome assembly GCF_964204655.1 of Triturus cristatus. Classification (NCBI taxonomy): domain Eukaryota; kingdom Metazoa; phylum Chordata; class Amphibia; order Caudata; family Salamandridae; genus Triturus; species Triturus cristatus. Next base: position 1,557,305,416 of record NC_140590.1, read on the forward strand.
CTGCAAAGGGATCAGCACCAAGAGGGCATAAACTGGGCAAGATATTAGGCACACTATGCCACCCCAAGTGAGGGGACTGAAGTGGGCAGAGAAGAGACTGTGCTTGGAACCATGGGTCCCCGGCAGTGTCTGCCACAGAGGACTGCCAGGCAGTTTGAACAAGGAAATTCTGTACATTCCCACAAATATTGCCACAGACTGGTTGCCCTGGAGAAAGATGGAAGAGTGTGACCGGAGCAAAGTGGCCTCAGACTAGCAATAGCCTTCAGAAAAGGAAGGTGGGCGATGAGCACCCCCTGCAATCGTATACCCTCACCGTGTTCAGGACGAGAGTGATGACTGCGCCCCCAGTGGCGAAAGGATGCCACCACAAGAGGAGGAATAGGGCACGTAAGGCAGCAGCAGAAGGAGCACCCTCAAGTGAAAGGCAGAGTGCAAAAAGTCAGAAGTGCATCGAAGACGGCACAAGGGAAGCTGAAAGTCTAAGCATGAACTTGGGAGGGAGAACCCAGTGAGGAAGAGAGCCCATGTTGTCATAGGTTGTGACAGACCCTGCAAAGCCTGCCTGAGTTGAGGCAGAAGAAAGTGCCACGTCGGCGTAGCCTTGAGGCGCAAAGAGTGAGCCTTGAAGCAAAGAAGAGACCTATGAGAGGTTGAAGGAGAGACCTGTGAGAGGTCGAAGAAGAGACCTGTGAAAGGCCAAAAAAGATAAGGCTTATGAGAGGCTCAAGAAGAAGACATGAGAGAGGTTGTGAAAAGAAGAAGCTCATGACGAGAGGTCTGGTCAGTGAACGAGGAGAAGGCTCATAACTAGGTGTAAGACATGGCCAGGGAGACCAATTTGAAGTGCACGTGACATGGAGAGGCCTGGTCAAAAGAAAGAAGAGTAAAACAAGATGGCATCAGACCACATCTTGAAGAGGATGAAGATGAAAGGGAAGAAGTGTGGCACAAGGCCACAGGATTAGAATCCAAAGAAAGAAGAAGAGAAGGGTGTGTAGTAACTGGCACACCGTAAAGTACAGAATATGACTGTGAGTGTCATCGCAATCAAGTACATCCCCAAGAACATCTCAGGAGCCTTGGACATCCAGAGCGAAGCACTGTACCTATGAAATACCCAGAGGTCAGTGAGGCATTTTTGGCACCATGAGATACTGTCCGCCCAAAAATCCTCGGCTAGACCAAGAGAACCTGAAGTCTGCGGAAGAGAGCAAGCTGGACCATGTGTACCATCCACCTTTGGGGTTGCTCGTGAGACTGGGTTGTGGTCCTGTACGGACGTCCAGAGTGACCTCTGTCGTGGGGTCTAAAAAGAGATTCCGAGCAATCCACACCGGCCTATGACAATCCAGGGGCAAGGGCCTCAGGGATTACCGGTGAGAGAGGAATCCTGACACGAGAGATGCATCTGCTGCAGCTCCCTAGCAGGTACCAAGAACTACGAAGATCTCTTTCGGAGGCAGGTTACCCCAAAGACTGCCCTGTCAATGCCCGTGCACCAGAGTCAGGATGGCAGGAGTAGCATGACCTGGAAATAACTACCTGTGAAGCAGAGTGAGTGACTTGAAGTTGGAACTCATAGCTATTCCTCCATGGGCCTATAGTATGGCATTGGAGCGACATGTGACAGTCCACACAGTCCCGTGAAAGCCCGGTGAAGAGGACCTCAGGGGACTCCTGTGAGAGGGGAATCCCAGTAATAGAGGGGAATCCTGGTGAGAGAAGAAAGCCAGAGTTTACTCCACCATCGTGCAGCTGGAAGCACTGAAACGTCTGAAGTGGACTTATCAACAGAAACCAGGATGTCGTCAGTCTGTGGAGTCTTGCTGTCCATGGAGCCAGGGCATCTTTGAAAATGTATCAGCCAAAAACGTCACTATTGCTCTATATGCACCCTCACAGCAAGCATTGCATATGGACTTTCATGCAGTGAGACCAGGTGGGACAGGATCCACAGTGCCCAGGTGAACGGAGACAATTCGAACTGGTGAGCAAGAAATTCAGAGTTAATCTACGCTGCCATTTAGGCCCAGATCAGTCTGGTTAAAATGGCGGAGACGTGCCATGATGCCTGGTACTCCCAGCTGCACCTGCCCTGTATCCTATCCTGCCAGCAACTTGAATGGACTCAGTAGAGTTTTTGTTTTGTTATTTTGTTCTCTCCCGTAGGTTGGACTTGTTGTCCCATTTTATATAAAGGTTGGGAGGGATGTAGTGACCGGCTGGTCATGTTTTTGTGTTTAACAGTAATCTGCTTCCACCAGCCACACCCAGAGGGCTGGCTTCCACACTCACCCGACACCCATCCGTCACAAGTGTCACAGGACATCTGACCCTGCAATAAAAGCAGCCTGGCACACGTGCCCAGGGCCAGTTCTAGAAAGTATATCACTGTGTCTGTTTGGTCCTTCTAGGTGCATGGGGGCATAGGGCCCAACCATTCAGGTAATCTAAGATAGCCACAGAATTGAATCCTGGTTAGTGCCGAGAGGAAGAATGACGAGTATATCTGGGCAACAAGGTACCTGTCTGTGAAACATGTAAGTCATTATTTTATGCTTGCATTACACACAGCATGCCGCTAAATGACACATTTAGGTAGCTACAAAATGTGCAAAAAGATTTAGGTTGAAGATAAAAAAGTGCTTTTAAAATATAGATTTTAGTGGCACACAATCAGACTGTACCTAGCGTGAAAACAGTTTCTAAATGTCCATTAAAAGATTTAATTTCACAGCTCAGCTGCTTATCTCACAATTCTTCTAAAAACAATAAATCTTTTTCATCAAGAAGTTTCAAGTGACTCCATCAATTAAAGCCAATACCAGCATCCAAGCAGACTTTACAGTTGCAGATTATCCACTTGAACACATTTATATTTCTTTCAGGCAGCAGGCACAGTGACAAAAAGGCTTGTTTCTTGCTTAGCTGTCTGCCCCTCAATCCTCTTCACAGCACAGGAAACTCCCTCCCTTCAACCTCAGTTGAGGCCTCTCAATTATTGGTATTACCCATGGAGAGATTGTCTTTTTAAGAAAAAGTAAGAGAAAAAATATGGAAGCTTTTTTTGTTAAATTTAAAAAGTATGGTAATTTAAAAATTATGGGCGTGTTGTGCCCCACATATCCCTCCCACTTCGACTTCTGGTTTTGGGTGAGGTAGAAGAGAAACAGATGTACTCTCTCAGAGTGGTTAACCAAAAAGGAAAAGTAGTTCCCTAAAAGTGAGCAGTGGAAGGATACAATCAGCCTATCAAAGGGATGGTAAAGATAGAATGCTCCACAAAAGATACAAAAGCAAACAAGCATTTGCAATGCAATCTGTCTCACAATTGTGAGATTTTGAGCTATTGGCATTGTAAATGACAATGTGTTTTATTTATGTGTTTAGAAAATCGGCAGTAATAAAAGACATTGTCATTTACAATACCAATAGGTCAAAGTTTCTAAAAGGTGAGGCCTATTGCATTGCAAATGCTTGTTGTTTACAAGCGTCCGATGCTGTGCTTTCACGTTAATAGAGGCCACACCCTTTTCTTTAGACAAGCGGTGTCTAAAGAAAGGTCCGCGGCTGCTATTAAAGTGAAAGCACGATATGGGGTGCTTTTGCCAATAAAGTTTTTTTTGTCAATTTGACAAACACATGCTTTTTTGGGAAAAAGCGCCCTGTGAAAGCATGCATGGCATGCTGAATGTTGCAGGAAAGCATGTGATGCCTGCAGTAGGAGAACCTCATTAAAGAAAATGGTGCTTACAGACGTACAGTGTAACAACAGAAAAGGGCCAGTCCTCATGGGAGGTTACAAATTAAGACAAGGCGGTGCGAAGGAGGGACTAACAAGCCTATTAAGGAATCAGAAGCCAGCTTTTACGAAGGACAATGACACAAGCCAATGACAAATATGGGCGGAGAGTGGGTGGGGCTTCAAAACCACACTACAATACAGCATGCCTCGCAGAGCATCGCATGCGCTGCCTAGGGTCGGCCTAAAAAAGAGTAAGGAAAGCCATTGATTTAAAGCCAACCAATCTTAAGCAATGCACAGGCTGTAAGCTGACTGTAAGATCACAATAGGTCTTTTGCAACTAGACAGCTCAGAATGTCTAGTAGGTGAGACCTAATATCATCAGGCTAAGGCCACATTACAAGCGAATGCAATTGAGCAGAGACAATTGCGAGGTGCAAGCAAGGTGGCAACCCGAGGTCCAGGTGCCAATAAATGGGACATATTTGGGCCATTTTCTGCCTTAAGGTAACATATGTGGTGCACCTTCCCTAAAAATTATTAGTTTTGGGACTCTATCCTGCCTCCACCCCCAAATTAAGCACTGCCAACCAGGCAGCCATTTTATTTTCTTAAACCAACCTCTTTAACTGCCTGCCATGTACTCTACTCCCGGAGGTCCATAGCAGACCTGCATCAGGCTAAGTAGAATCAAAACTGACTCCACAAAGGTGGCGGAAGTTCCGAGTAAGAGACCCGACCCAACACCTGCGAGCACCCAAAACGCACCCTCCCCACTGGCCCCAGGATCAGACATTCCACAGACTGTCTATTTGTTTCTTGAAATTAAAATTTCATCACACAAGTCCAACATGTTTAATTTTCTCTGTAATAAATGGTTTGGGGAGATGGGGAGGGAGCGGCAGGGGGACCTTCTTTTAATAAAACGGCACTGCAAAATTAAACAAGCCGCGATATTGATAAAAAAAAAAATGAAAGGACAGCCCGAGGATGCAGGTTAGAGAGTGAGAATGTGAAAAATTCAATAGCGGACTAGCAGCGCACTCGCTGATTGAATGAACAAACTGCTGTGGAAGGCCAGAGAAACCGCAGTGCTGCTGGAGGGGGGTGGGGGATAGACAAACTCGATGTGGAAGAGGGAAGCTGCAAGGTGAAGAGAGGACTGAGAATCCAGGAGGGTAAATTGAGATTTTAAAAAAATGTGTGTGTTCTAGGTGGTGGGAGACACAAAATGAGCCTGGAGGTGAGGAGAGGCAAATTCCGAGCATGGAGAACGGGAAAGGAAAACTGGGAGAATAGAAACAACAAGCATTGGCAAAGCCAATCGGGCTTGGCAATCTGAGAGCAATTGGCTTGGTCAATGTTGCTGTGTAGCCGAGAGCTATACTTGTATTTTAGAACAGCCCACTGCTATTTGCAGCGAGCTTTTAACAACATTTCACCCATACACCAAATTAAGGGGAAGCATGTGTGTAGATGTGGTACACACTCTCACACAAGGAGCCCACTGGAACCACAACAGCCTGTACACTAAGGAGATAGAGCAAGTGGACAGAGAACATCGAACCACTGCACTTTAATGTACTCACGCCATCGTGGTGCAAATATTCATTGTACAACACAAAGAGTTTGAAAACTGCCAGTTACTTTCCCCTCCGACTACTGAAACTATAAGTACCAAAATGCACTGATTCCTTGAGCCAGGGTATTGACATAAGGCATTTGGGTGATACAAATGCATATTTTTAATACTAACAACATGGAGCCTTCTGGTAACCCGAGTCACGCATGATATCAGCTACTTCACGCTTGTGATTTCAACAGCAGTTTGCAAACCAAAAAAAGACAATGCCAGAACATGAAGTAGTATAGTCATATGAAGGCAATTTAACAGATTTCCTGTGGCACTCCTTATACGAAGGAAAGCATGTGCGTTCTGGCTAAAGGTTGTAGTGCCTCTAATGAAAACAAGAGCTTTGTCCATATTAAAATGTTAGCCCTCAATGCACAGTAGGCCTGCTATGAAAATGTGTTAATATGCCCTGAGCAGACACCCCCGTTACCAGGCCTGCTTCGGTTATTACACTGATACATTATACAGGGCGTAACGGTAAGGTACATACCCGTCACAAACAATTCTTGCACTACTGTGCACTCAACCTCACCCCATGCCCATTACCCAGCACCGATCCAGAGAGTCATAGCTACAGAGAAGATAGTTATTTATCCTCTCTACCTCCGGGGTATCTCAATGCTTCTTCTCTAGCACTCTGCAGACAACTTTCAGATTTTGGACGTTTTTCAGCGATCCTCCAATCAGAAGTTCGTAATGTGCATGAGGTCAGGGTTCAACGTACAAACTAGCCAACGAGAAAGGTAGCGAGTCCCATATGCAAATCAAAGGAGACAAGGTTGAGAGCTCTCTGCAGAGCATGCTATCATAGGGCACGGAGCAGCGACTGTTGCAAGCCGGGAAATGTAGTCACTAGCAAATTGTTTTTGGAACTTCTCATGCATGTAGGTTCCTGTTTCTGCTATTGTAACACGCTTCACGCGAACAAGCAGTGCATTGTGCAGCTCCAGAAGTGCAAGCTGTAGACATTCTCTCCAATTTCCTCATGGAATTCAAATGCTGAAATTGATTGACGCAGTGTATTTAGTAATATACAGCATGAAACCGACAACGCATGTAATTCAAGTTGTGTGAATTTGTCTTTTGTACCTGCCTTCCATGGTGGGTGCTCTCTGTAAGGGTGACAACATTCAACTGGCACAAATGATCGGGCTCGTGTCAGAGCCGGTGGGGCGGGTGGATAGAATGCTGCCAATTGTAGTTCCCACTGAGAAGCAGTGGCTGGAGGCAGCAACCATGAAAAAATTGACATAGTCAAGTAGCCTAGCACAGCTTTTCAAGTGGTAGATTGTGTGTTATACAAATTCTAGTTAACAATGCGAGTTCCACAAAATTACACGTACACATCTAATATTTACCACAGACACATTTATTATTTAGTGCAACATAGAAAAAGTACATATTAATATTTGGAGCAACAGCTTTTGTGACAAAAAAATAACTAGATTTACAACTCATTGTAGAGAGCACTTGTGTGAAGTGCTCAAAATCGATTAAAAAAGTAGTTGCAAAAACAGTTGCTGTACTAGGAGCTATGGATGGATAGTAGTAATTGGTACCTACTCTCAAGGAGGGCTAAAGAAAGGAAGGAGTATGACGCATGCAAGCTGTGGACAAATAGGGAGAAAGAATAGGAGAGTGAAGATGGAGCCAGAAAATGGGAAGCCTATGGGTGCGCTGAAGCTCACAAAGTATATACAACATGTCTCTTCGAGACCACTCGTACACTCTCTAGAACCGAGACCTAAAAAACACATCCTATGTTTTTTGTTTTCACCTCAAAGTAAACCATTCGTAGATACCCGATAGTCTACAAACTACCCGGGTCGCAGTCCCATCAGTGTAAGCAAGCAGCGAAGAACTGCACCATGCAGAGGAGCATAAAAGTATTATACTTTTTATCCTCAGGTAGTACCCTCAACGACATGAATGTGGGTCCACTGTGACCCATATCCGCATCATTGAGGGTATTACCTGCGAGCACAGCTTGCATAGTAGTGTGCACTCCTTGGACTGTATGCCTGGGCTTAGCTTTTAGGATCCAGCCGTGTCCTCAGTGAATGGATATAGTCTCCCAAACCAGGATCCTTTCTTTCAGCCAGGTGCACATGATGATTGTGATTCTTGTATGCCAGTGACCCAGGAATGAGCCAGTTGCTTTGCACTGTGGGTTACCCAGCTGGAAGGCAACCTTGGGTACATGACATATGTCATATTCCCATCCCATTGAGCTGTAGAAAAAAGCTGGGAACTCCAAAGATGGGGTTGTTCACCATTTCTATATCTCGCCCAAGCGTAAATGAGTTCCTTCAGCTCTGCGAGAACATCTGTAAAATGGTCCATCCTTCTCCTCTGTTGGTAGCTCCAAATGTGGAATATACTCTTGTGCTGACTGGAGCTGGAAATGAGAGAGTCAAACTGGGTGTCAAGGCCAGGTGAGCACTGGCCATGTGGGTCTATTTAACTCCTTCATTGCCATGATCATCAGCGAAGCCTCAGACCCTCGCACTGTTATGGTTTCAATATCATATGCAACTGCTAATAAATAAAAGTGCACAGACATTGGAATACTTTTTTTCTTTACATTTGAGACAAAAGGCACCTGCATTGTGATATCACACTGCTCCTAATAAAGTCAAGTCATTGTTCAAATTAAGTTCTGGTCAAGCAGCTCAACCATGAGTATTAATCTGATATTTTCTCAGCTCCTAACATAAATGTAGTGCATTTTATTCACATGCTCCATCCAAACGATCAACGACACATCATACCAAATATATTTTTTAATGGTCAACTTAAAGATTATACACATTGTATTAGAAGTGCATATTCTTTTTAAAAAAAACTTTAATTTAAAGCCCTCTGGCAAGCTGTGTCTTCCCAATCTAAAATCGCTGAAGCACAGAAGAGATGAATTTGTATGTTTGCTTCTATGCTATAAGATGTCAGGGATGATAACAAAGGTAAATAATGATGTTGATTTAAAAAAAAGAATGCACACGTACTGTATGGATTATTTGTTCTTCTCCCTTCACTCTTCTATGTCATGTATAATAACGAGGCGGCACCTAGACCAACATCCCTATTCCTTGGTGTGTTGACATATTATAATCCCTCCCCGGCTCCTAGTAAAAACCCCTCCTCCGCTTGTAGTATTAACATGCTGTATACCCCACCTTGCTTAGGGCAGAGGAGCAGAACACTGATCTCAGAATACTGGTTGCAAATTATAACCTATATTTTGCAGCCAGTGTGTAATTTTGCTACCTGATCTATGTGCTAATAGGTCGGTTTGCAAAATTCCCATTCGCAGTGAGTAGTAATCCTGCCTACCTCGTGTGTAATGAGGGAGGTTACAAAATGTAACTTAAATGTAACTTGATATCGTCACAGAGATGGTAGCTTGCTGTCTGTTATCACATTTAAATAAAGTAATCTTTTGTTTTCTTTAAATGCAGCCCATTGTCCTTATAGGAAACAGGGCTGCATTTAAAAGAAAAAAGTTTGATAGACGTGAAATTAGTGCTATAGTTTCAAAAACAGACGCTTGAACCTTTAGGGATATTAAAGTCGTGAGACATTCACCCTCACATTTTACAAGTTCGAATGGCTTTGTGAGTTCATATACTTTATTTTCTCTTTTATCTCTAGGTAGGTAAATGATCCTTAGCTCCAGTTTTGAGTCAACATTAAAGTGAAGTAAGGGACAGGTGAGAGAAACCAGGGGGGAATATTTATGAGAGGGCGGCATCATGTTTGAACCAAGCAATGTGGTACATGTGTGACGCAAACCTGTAAGTAAGATTTTTTAACCCACGCAAAGTCATTTTAGATGGCTTCAAAAATCTGAAATATCGCAACGCAGCACAAATCACTGCACTGCATTACTCTGCCCTGGGAAGGTGTTCCATGAGTGTTGTGTGAGTGTTCCCAGGCAACTCCCATGGTTTTTGACGCATCCCCAGATATTCAAGACCGTGTAAAGCCAGTGGCATGAACCAGACTACACGGGTGACAGTAAGCTGTAATCAACGCGCCTGGTTAAACTCCCTTTCTTCACTTTGAGAAATGAGGCTCCAACAGAAACCAGCACACCAGACAGGAAACACTTAGGTGCAGATTTACGTTCCCTGGCGCATCCCTGCAAATCAGCAGGGATCAGCCAGGGAAGATGCGTCACTCAAGTTTGCCCTTGCGCCACAGCAGATGCGCCGCATTTACAATGCGGTGCATCATGACGCAAGGACAAGCAAATGCGTGACGCATCTGCCGGCGTAAGGTTTGGCGCAGTGCTGAAGTTGAGACGCAAGCGCGACGCAACTCCAGCACTGTTCCAACCTGCCCTATCCTTAACATGGTGCTTGAAGCAGGCGTAAGGATTTGACACACCAGCGTCGGAAAAGTGACTGCGTGAAATCTTGTAGATTTCACTGCGTCACTTTTCCGAGGCTTTTTCCGATGTAACGCCCACCCTGCATACATTAAACCTGACGCAGGTTTAATGTGGTGCAGGGCTTTACAACGTGACGCATCTCCCTAGATGCGTCACGTTGTAAATCTGTGGCAGCATGGCGCTAACTTTGCGCCGCCGCTGCGTCACAAAAGTGACGCATCGGTGGCGCAAAAGTGGCGCACGGGGTTTATAAATCTGCCCCATAATGTTGTAAGTTCAGGCTGCAGACGTAGTCCATATTGAAATGGGAAAAATTACACAGTCCTTCCTCTATGTTCATAAGGGATGTAGCCATTTTGAACATTAGCATTTTTTAAGCATCCTTGTGGAGATAGCACTGGATGATTGGCGCATGTCTCTATATGTCAGCACGCAAACTATATCACTGTTCTAACAACATTCCTGGATGGTCATCATTACATTAGTCTGTGCAACTTTTCATTAATAGTGGTTGCATCACCTGCTCCACACCTCAACGACAGTAATTTTTTAAAATAACTCCTATTTTTACTTGAACATTTGCTTCCCATTATTTTCCTCACCCTTTTTTAACCCTGAACCATAGATTTAGTTGTAAGCAACTGTTTTATGTTTTTTTAGGCACATTAAGAATGTGCAAAGGTCACAATGCAGAGCTTTTTAAATTTTCTTTTAGCTTGGAAAGTATTTATTTAGGTCACAGCTTTTTATGGTGTAAGAGGCTAGCTATTCAAGAAGGTGGTGATGTGTTTTTACAGGTCTATTAACTCTTAGTAAGAGATTATTTGTTATCTCAAATATGTTTTCCAAATACAGTCCATTACTGCTGCAATATGCAGCGTGTCTTAATTAGAACCTAGTTTGATGAATAATTAAATTTGGTTCTCCTTTGTCTGGTGTTCTTTACAATTTAACATACCTGATCAACATTGTTCTGAAACACATTTCTACCCTAAATTAATTTTGCTGCGAGTTGCTATTGAGGTTCAGACTGTCTCGTACGTGAATATCATTGTACAGAAGAACCATTCTCTGCTGCGTGGGCGCGACAAAGACCCATGCAGCTGTGTCTTCACTACACAGACCCCCCAGGATATTGCGGCATGGATTATCAAATTTAGCGTCACAAATATGGAAATTTAGCGGCACAAATATGGAAATTTAGCTGCATTTTAGCTGCACTTTATTTTACTCGTAATCATTTATTTTCAGCCTTAAATCAATGGAAACTGTTTTAGCAGAGTATTCCACTTTGAATAGGCAACCTGGGAAATGGAACAGAGGAAGCAGCCCACAGGTGTAGGCTGGTATACCTTGGAAATCCAATCCTCCATTTGCTTTACTGTAGGTTCTGAGAAGGCCATCAAAGATAGCCTGGTAGCATTCCATAGGAAATGGCATTCTAGAATCTATCTTAGTGTATGCTCTGGGGGTCCAGATTAGAGGGACAGGGAGATACCCAAAGAAATTGACATTATGCAACCAGTCACAGTATATGACCTGTGGAATCCACTTAGGAGCAGCAGAGGAGAAACTCATAATAAAGGCACTATACAACCGTGTAATACTTCAAGGCAAATCGCGAAATCCTGGAGGGTCTGGCTAAGGCTCCGACCGTTTATGTTTTCACGGGTGAAGGGGGTGGGGGGGCAAAACGTTATAACATTTGCAATGTAATAGGACTTGCATTTACTCGCGTTCAAGCTATTGTCATTGTAAATGACAATGCCATTTATTTATGTTTTAAAAACCAAAATATAAATAAAAGACATTGTCCTTTACAATGCCAATAGCTCAAACACGTGTAAATGCGAGACCTATTGCATTGAAAATGCTTGTGTTTTTTAATGTTCTGCTAGGGTGACAGACATTTACACAGGACGTGTATGGATGGATTTTGCTGCTGCTCTGTCCTCTCTCCACCACTTCCTTGCCGCCTGACAGTTTCCAGAGTGTGACTTCTTTTTATCTGATCTGCCCCTTTGGGTTCACTGCCTACCCCCTAAGTGTCCTGTTCTGGTCCCTTGTCTCCATGGTACCCATCAACTTGCCGCCCATTAATTACTTGCCTGTATCCCATTCTGCTCCCAAGATGGTCCCTTCCTGTTTACCTTTCCTCTGCTCCCTGCTGTTATCCAGTTGCCACCTCATCAACTCATATCCTGGTCTTACCTCGTCACTTCACTTGATGCCTGCAAAATGTCCTCCTCTCTCTTGATTTCTACCCGCGCCAAGTTCTGGCCTAAGGTGCTCGCTGCCATCCAACTCCTTCCTGCCTTTGTCCTCATCTCATCTACTTGTGCTACCTTATGCGCCATGATGCCCGACACCTTTGGTCCGCCTGGCCCTTACTTGTGCCAACTCTGTTACCAGGAAGCTTGCCGCCTGCCCTACACTCGCCTGCCACCTACATTTGTCATTTTGCCATTACCATACCAGTTCCTTCACTGGGTTTAGCTCCCAAGATGTCCTCTTTCTGCCCGAGTTTGTTATGATAAAGGCACCCTCTTAAAATGTGGAAGAAGCGTCTCCCCATGAAACTTAGTCACCAGCAGTTACTGTCTAATTGTGCGCATTGCCGATTTTGCGGGCACTTTTGTAAAAATCGCGGCATTTTTACAAAAGTGTCGATTTCGAAGCAAACCGCGAATTCACAATATCGCGAAATCCTGGAGGGTCTGACTACAGTCTCGAGTGGTCGCTCTTTCCCCAGCCGAAATTCCGCAGGAGTGAGCCAAAAGACAAGGAAGACTGCTCACGCTAAAGATGTAATGTCGGTTCAATGGCAGGTTTGAAATACAACTGTCCACGGATCCCTAGTTAAATGAAAAGGTGTGAGGAATTCCCCTAGGGCCCATGGGTTACATCCAAGATGGCACCAAGTGCATTGCTAAAGATCCAGGCAGGGTCAGGGGCTGCGTGGAAGGCATCAATCGAAGCCTGTTTAGCACAGGCTGACTGGGAACCGAAACCAGCCCTGGCAAACAGCCTGGCCGGCCCCTGGGGGGGGAGGGGGGCTAGTGGAAAGCACCACTCTCGTCTCACTACTGCCGCTTTTGTTACAGGGGACCTATATGCTGCAAAACTGGTCCCCAGAGGTCCAAAACCAGCCCCAAACCAGGCGACCCACCGGGGAAACGCCCATTGCCCACTAAGGCCAGTCCAGCTGGTTCTCTCCTGTAGCACTGATGGGGGGACCACAGATTGTGGAGAGACCGGACATGATAGCAGATAAGATAAGGATGGTATCTTCACCACACTGAGTTGGCACAAACTCGGAACTCTGTTGAATTCACCCAGAGGGATCTTTGTCTCAAACTGAGATTAGAAATACAAATTCATCAACATTGCATTGACAGGTAAGTTTACCCAGAGGTATCTTTGTCTCAAACTGAGGATGGAATCACAAATTCATTAACATTGCATTGACAGTGAAGCAGATTTTGCTCCACAGTAAGGGCAGAGAGGGGTGGATTGCCAAACCATAAAGGTTTATTAACAGATGTATAAAGTTACAATCTCCCATCAAATCAATTAGATGTTGATAATCACCTGAATACAGCATACATGACTATAATCCAAGCAGTTCAATTAGTAATGCAGGTTTTGCATTGTGAAAAATAGCATATGCAAAAATTTGTTTCCATAAAGTAAAAACCCTAATTTTGAGCTTAGGTTGCGGGCGGGTTGGGGAAATTCAGAAGCAGCAGGTATCAGCAAAAACAGAATTAAAAGAAGAACCAAATAAAAGTTCCAACTAGAATTTGAAGAAAAGTACTTCCTCTTAAAAGCATTTTAATTAACAGAACAATAAGCAGCATTAGTCTCAGGAGAGATGAAAGGACGTCCACCTGCAAGGGTGGCCAGGGGTAAGGGATCTAGCTAATTGACAAATCTAATACCCATTCCTCACAATAATACAATCTTCAGGTTCCCAGAGAACAGGAACCAATCAAGATCCAGTATTCATAAAAATTGTTTATACCAGTGTAACCAGACTGTTCTAGAAGAAAGACAAAGAACAAGATTTCGCGTGAAGATCCTCCAGATAGTGATGAAGATTTGGACTCCATGTGAAAACCTCCTACTAGAATGAGACCCATATGGACATAAGATGAAATCTACATGAGGTTTGAAAAATTAAACACTGATAGATACATGATGCAGGAAGTAGCCTGGACATTGAGTTCGCTCTTTCTCTCTTGTTTGACAAATGTGATAGGTTTTCTTTTTTTGCTGAAAGGCATACTTGGTGGTCTTCATTTTCTAGTCTTGCAATACTTGACTCTATATGATAAGAACATACGCTAGGTCAGGAGAGAGTGACCTCTTTCTTCTTTTTGACTTTCTTTAGCCCTCTTTTTTCCCCTTTTAGGCCAAGTTGGCCAGGGAGTTTGCCCCACCACCATCCACCATTCCCAACCACCAACATCGGGTAGGATTGATTATATTTTCCACTTCATTGGCTAAGAGCATCATGAAGGGAAATGCGTATGTTTGATTACTGCTGGTTGCTATGTAATTGTTGACATGTTGTTTATTTTAGTTATTTAGACACCATGTCAAAGGGAAACTGAAAAAAACAAAGGTTAAAGTGATGTTATCGTTGGGTAAAATGCTCAGTAACAACGTACATTTTAAACCTAAGAAAACTCAGAAATTCACTACAGTTATCTCAAGGAACTATAACTCATGCCCTAAGGTAACTATAACTCGGACCCCACCATACACACCTTTCTTATCAGCAATTTCATTGCAAATGTTGCAGTGATTTTATCAATTATGTGATAGAAGATGTCAAGTGTAATGTAATAAGTGCATGGCGAGGTCGTGAGTTATTGTTATCTTAGGACACGAGTCGTAGTTACTAGAGATAATTAAAACTGTTGAATTTCTGTGGTTTTTTTGCGTTTAAAACGCTGTGTTGTTACTGAACATTTTACCTAACTACAACATTACTTTAACCTTTGGTTTTTTCCAGTTAATTGCTAGGGTATACTTTACCGTAAAGTAATATTTTATCACCATACGTACAGCCAACTCCCCCCACCTCGCAAGGCCTTTGGCCATGAGCATAAGAGGGTTGGCCATGCCCAACACGCCTGGAGGCCCTTGGGTATGCACTGCTGGTTGTCGGCAACAGGGCTTGGACTGCTGCCAGGACCTGTGGCCAACCCCACGCACACACACAGCCTTTGGAGTGTGTGGCGTAGGGTTGGCCTTTGGGCAATTGGGATGCCTTCCCCTGGGACCAAAATATATATATACAGGGGAGGGGTAATGCAGGCTCCCTCTCCGAATCTTAATTGCCCCAGAAACTCCATCCCCTGAGGCCAAATTCCAATAAAAAGAGGAGGTGCCCACGTGGCACCCCTACTTGAGCCAGGTTTCATATATCTTTATTTCGACTTAATATCATAAAAGACGGTACAACACAAGGACAATAGTATATACATACATTACATTACATTAAAAACATTAAAACCCGCCTATATTCAATACAATTCAACATTTAAAAAATCATTAAACAAGATATTATAGACTTGATATATGAGGAAACCTTATATAAAAAACAAAACAAAACAATCAGGCTACCTGGGGATATCTGGCTCTAATAACCCAAACCCACCCAAGGAACTTTGCAACACCTACTACCACAATCTCCGAGGTATTAGTTTGCAGATACCACAAAGCCTCTGAACTCCTTCTCAATTTCAGCCTTTGACAGATAGGCCTAATCCATTTATGTCTAGGGGCATGATAGGCAGGGCATGCAAAAAAGAAGTGTCCCACACTCTCCTTGTGGTCACTACACCAAGGACAAAATTCATTAGAACCAGACCAGTTCTTGGAGAAAGACCTTACGGGTAGGGACCCAACTCTGAACTGATGGTATAATTTTTTGTCCAGACTCTTAGTAATAATGTCCCAATAGTTTTCCAAAGAGGGATCTGTTTTAAATACCAGAAATCTACCTGTTAGGGTAACAGCACCTGACCGTGCAACAGAAAGAAGTCTGACAGATGCCCAATAAAGTGTTTTAAAATCTTGTTTAGGGGGGAATACATTAGAACCCGGGGAAACCCAGAGTTGACTGAGACCCATATCTTCCAAAATTAATTTCACCTCACGTAGCCATGGTATGTTCGCAGAGCCCAGAGATGATCTAACTCCCGCCACTTCTCTGGAAAAAGACTGAGATCCGGCGACGTCCAGAGCCGTCTCCACAATGCGACTAACCGATATCGAGCCATCTCATTAATGGACTTACAGCCCATATCTAATAAGAGGGGTTTAATCGGTGTGGATTGGGGGAGTCCTACCAGTTTGCGCATAAATTTGTTTTGGACTTTTACCAAGGGGGTTAAATCCATATACCCCCACAAGTCAGCCCCATACAAAATGGCAGAGCACATTTTGGCCTCATAGATCTTAAGTACAGGTGTAACCCGTTTAGTTAAGGACCTTTTTTGCTCCTGGATTAGACAACCCGAGAGGCGGGCAAATCTTAATTGAAGGGCTTCAACCTGGGGTTTCCAACGTAGACGATAGGCTAAGGTTACTCCAAGGTAGGTCATAAGTTCCACTTGTTCAAGACTTACGCCATTCATACTAATGTGGCTTTTAATGGGGCGATTCTTCGTTAGGACCATAAATTTGGTCTTGCTCACAATAATTTGCAGATTATTAACTTTGCAAAACTCCTCAAACCTATTTATTGCTATTTGCAGCCCCCTTCGTGTCTTTGAGAGGAGTAAAGTGTCATCTGCAAAGATGAGCATAGGGAATTTTGTCCCACCCAGTATAGGAGCATCAGTCGGGGTGTTATCAAAAAACTTCACCATCTGATCAATAAACAATAGAAAAAGGGTAGGTGCAAGAACGCACCCCTGGCGAACACCTCGCGTTACGGGGAAACTATCCGTCACCTGCCCTTGTATATATATACAGGGGAGGGGTAATGCAGGCTCCCTCTCCGAATCTTAATTGCCCCAGAAACTCCATCCCCTGAGGCCAAATTCCAATAAAAAGAGGAGGTGCCCACGTGGCACCCCTACTTGAGCCATTAAATGCACCAGAGACCCCATGACCCGGGGTCAAATACAATTAAACTGGGGAAGGGGTGTGCACACCCCCCCCCCCCAAGCCTTCTTGGTCCCTGGGGACTCCATCTTTAGGGCTAAATTCTAAGGGGAGCGAAGCATGTGGCCCACCTCCCCGAGCCTGCCTAGGCCTCGGGGACTCCCTCCCTAGAGCAACATACAATGAAAAACGGGAGAGGGCAACGCAGCCCAATTCTCCAACCCTTATTACCCTACTGGGACCCTATCCCCAGGGCCAAATATCATTTAAAAAGGAAGGAGGCAGTGTGAACCAATATCTAGCTCCCTGCCAAATTTGCTGCAATTCCGTTCAGCAGTTTTTGTGCTGCTTAAAGAAGTCCCGTTCCCCTCTTGACGGATCACCCTGTCATTTTCCAAGAAGGAGCTGAGGTGGATTAACATTATTTTACGGAAAGTTTTGTGAACATTTGTCAAACCGCGCCAAAGTTATTAGCAAACCAAATAGTACTCTGTCTAAGGAAAAGCAAACCTAACTATAACTACCCAGTAGCACAGCACACTCCAAAAAAGCAGCACGGAAACCTGCACTCCAGGGGACCACATCAATATGGTGGATTTGCAAAAATGTTTAGTGTTATTTCATCCCATGCATAGTCTCACTTTTTGTCACTCAAGAGATGAACACCCGGGTAAAGCCTAAGGCACTTTTACACTGGCTACACACAAAGGAAATAGATGTTGTTCTGCTTTAGAAAAACTACCTTTTGTTCTCGGATGTCAAGCATTTAAAACCTGATACTATCCTACACAGGTACATTCTTCTGCCCTATGTACAGTCAAGGGCACAGCTATATTGATTCCAGCGGGTGTCCCTTGCCAGCTTGTGCCTTCACAAAGAGATAGGGGTGGTAGGGCAGTGGGGCACACTTTTTTGCCACCCATACTCGATAGTCTCAATATGACCTTAATGATGATAAGGAAAACTTCTATCAACAGCTTTTCCCTAACCTAGCACTTTTACAGGAGAGGAATTGGTGATAGGTGGTGACTATAATGTGGTTCTTAATCCCGACATTAACAGGTCTAATCCCCAGTGGCATGGTGCATCCACCCGTCCATCCCTTCTTGTTGGCTGGGATGTGTGCAGTGTGTAGTGCTCCATATTTACAAGGACAAGCAAAGCCACCCGGCGTGGCTTTTCGTGTCCTTGTAAATACGGTCCCTTTTCACACAGCACTTGGCGTGAAAGGGGCGTTCCATGGGTGTTGCTGTGGGTGTTCCCACGCAACACCCATGGTTTCTGCCGCATCCCCAGATTTACGTTTCGTAAACCTGGGAATGCGTCAGAATCATATGCCTTCCAAGGGGAGGCGTAAGGAGACGCAACAAGGAGAAATACTTTGGTTTTTCCTCTTTCTATGCGTGCTACACAAAGAGGAAAACACATCTCGTGATTGTTTTTGTGCAGGCAGGTGTTCCTTCCTGCACAAAAGCAATCACCCCTGCAACACATGGTGCAGGGGTGCCTGCTTTGGCGCATGGCTGCCAATGTTGCGTCAGTGCAGGGGAGAGCTCAGTGATATATCATATTATTGTAAATATGATGCATCCCTTTGCTTCAAAAGTAACGCAGCGCGGTACAGGCAAATGGCTTACGGCACTGTATTGCGTTACTTCCTTGTAAATATGGCCCCCTATCTTTAAGAGTGTTAATTTTCCTGAAATCCTTCAGGATTTATTGGTGTCTACAGCAATCATTTACAGAAGAAGAAATAAAATGTGCAATTAAAATATTAAAAATTATAATGCCACTGGCCCTGATGGGTTTTCAAATTATTTTTATAAGATGTTTGTTGAATGGTTGGTCTCCCCTCTAGCCAAAAGGTTTACTAACTTTGTGGCTATCGGTAAGGTCACTCCTACAATGATGAATTTGGTCCTCACATTTATTGTAAATCCTAATAAAGATCCTCCTAGTTGCGGATCCTATAGGCCCATCACTTTGTTAAACAGCAACGTAAAATGTTTTACTAGGATTCTCCCTACTAGTATAAGAAACATTTAGCCACAGAGAATTTCACCCAGGTGGGCTTTATAAGAGACAGGAGATAATATATGCCATGTCCTTAATTTGATTGATAAAGAAACTAGAGAAAATACCCAGCTAGTCTTCCTCTTGGTTGAGGTAAAGAAGGCCTATGACAGGGTTTGACTGGGCATGTGTCAAGAGGACCCTGCCTAGGGCCAGTCTGGGACGCAAATTTCATAATCTAGTGCTATCCAGGCGCCCTCCACCTGAATATCGGTGCAATTTTGAACTTCAGAGATATAGCGTCTACAAGTGAACAAAACAGGGTTGACCATTGTCACCATAAATTTTTGTGCTAGCAATTGATCCCCTGATTCAAAGAGTGAATTCTAACCCTGAAAATATGTGAATGACTGTGGTTTGGAAGCAAATTTAAAGTTTCTCTTTTTGCAGATGATGCCATATGCTTCCTGACTAATCCCTCTGTTTTCTTGAGTAAATTACTGGAAGAAGTGAAATTTTTCAAACAGTCTCAGAATTCAAGGTCAACTACAGTAAGTCTATGGCCATGGGGATAGGTCAAATACTAGAAGAGAGTGAACAGATAACCAACAGACAAGGTTTTAGATAGTCTTCAACTGGTATAGACTATAGAACATAGAAATAGGGCTGCCCCAGATAGGCTTACTCAGTTAATATCCCCCCCGCTCCATATCCCTTGCTCCAAGATACTCCCTTCAAAGATTTATATAGATGGGGAAAGCTTGAAATGTCAGGAGTAGGTTGAATCAATGGAGTGAAAATGGCCTTTCTGCTGAAACTCCTATAAAAGTATGGTCTCTGCCCAGGATATTTCTATTGGATACACTTAGGTTCATCCAGAAGGCAGTGTGGAACTTTATCAGGAAAGATAAAATCTGAGTGCAGGTATCAGTACAAGAGAGAAAAGTTATGGATGTCGACTCACGCCTGGTGAAACATCCCCTCCTATGTACAGGACTGTAATTAGCTTGAGTTGTTTGACGGTGGGTAGGCTTAGGAGGCAGTCTGCCGGGCTTGACTCATCCATGACATGTATCTCTGTTTCCTCAGTTGACCCTTATAGTTGTGAATTTCCCCAGACACTGAAGTGGTTTCTTGGCTATCCATGCGTATACTTGCACTTTGTCTGGGTATAGTTTGGGTTTTGGTTTCATCTTCTCATATTCTGCTGCACAGTTGTAATTTAGTGAAGCTCTAGCTCTGTTGTCTAGGAATGAAGCTCGTGTGCGGTGCAGTGGCAGCTGGTGCAATTTAAAAGTGGTGAGTTTGAGGAAAAGTGATTAATTTTTTGCGTGTGAGTGAGTGAAGAGAGTGAGCCTGGCATTTCTGCAGGGATCTTGGGGGTGGGGATTCTCACCCGAGAACATTTTTAAAATTGGTGTTTGGAGGTGCAATTTTCAGCAATATTTCTGTGATAAAAGGACCAAAAATACAATTCTTATTGGCATTTATGAAAGCCGACACAAAGGCTTGACTTAAAGGGCCTCATCATGGCTGATACAGCACTGAAAGTGAAAATACCAACTCATTTTTCGGTAATCAAAGAGAAATGTAAAAATGTAGCTGCATAGAGGCAGTCATAATGATGCAGTAGCGATTATTAAAACTGTATACAAAGACCTAGGTTGGTCTCTTACAAGCCTGGAACATGAGCTTCAACTTATCAAACTCCTGGTCTTCAGGCACAGAAACTAGAAGACAGATTAGTCACAGGACGGTTTTAAACAACCACCTTCTCTGAGAAGTTTTAAAAGGAATACACCAAACATCTACTTCATTTCTATGCAGCAGTGTACAGATTTTGTAAACCCACTTGTTGGCTGCAAATCAGTATTGTTCAAAAGATGGCAGTGCACAGTGTGACATGATCGTGTAGGCCAATAAGCAGTTACAATATACAAGCTCACATTCCAGTCAACAGTAACAATACCTTTTAGGAGCTTGAAGATGAAGTGATTTGCCCAAGATCACACGAAGTTAAATCAACGCCGAGACTCGAACTTGGCTCCACTGATTCAAAATCTGCGAATTTTCCCAATTACATCTAAACCAATGTTCACTATATGTGTGTATTCCCTCATTATTTTGTGGTGGGCTATTCGTTTTACTTTTTGCCCTTGTTAGGATGTTCCAATGTTGGTCTGTTATTTTATTAATTATGCTTTCATAAAGAAATAAAGTCGTTTATCACACACCTGGCCTTGAGGCACAGAAACTAGAAAACAGTTCAGTGATTCACAAGACTGCCTTAAACAACAAACACACTGTTAAGTGTTCAAAATTAATTAACCAAATTCCACTTTCATTTGTATGCAGAAAGTAGTCTCTACTGATTTTATAAACCTGCTAGCTGGGTTGACATCACTATTGCAAAAAATAAAAATGCAAGGTAACACTATTGTAAAGGCCAAGAAGCAGTTACACTACTTAAGCTCACATTCCAGTCCTGAGGCTGTAACATTGATTTTTTCAAATGTGGATTTGGCCGGAATCACAGGAATTGGAGTCTAGGCTGAGACTCAAACCTCGCTCAAACCGCCCCCCCCCCCTCCAGTTCCAAAATCTGGCACTCTGGCCAAATAATTATGGTTTCATGATGAATTAAGGGCGAAGCAGGGATAGAAAGAAGAGAGAGCATTAGAGACCAATGGGTGGGCAAGTACAGAGAAAAAGAGAAACAGATAAAAAGGGAAAGAGTGAGCGGTGATTGAAGGAGGAAGATTTTATTAAAATGAGCCAAAGAAAGGTATAAAGAGAGAGGAGAGGTACAGAGAGTTTACATACCCGAATTAAGTCTTGTACTCTGATCCGTTCCTGTCCTGATTGGGGACATCCCTTCCAGGGCTGTTGAGGGATAGTGTTGCAGACTGTGGCACTGCACACCAATCCAACCTGATTCCACCAGCCATTGGATTTGACAGCTGCTGATTGCTGACAGCTCTCTGGTAGCTTTCTGGTAGCTGGCTGAAATACTCTACACAGAAAACACGAGGCACAGAAGCCTGCACAGTGTATCTGTTTCCAGCATGTGACCAAAGGTCAGAGGGTCATGAGTGGAGTCTCATGACTGCATCATCAGGACCCTCATAGATTGGATAGCTTCCTGTAACGTCTCCCAGTACCAACTTGTCATAGAGTTGGGTGTGGTCAGTTTTGCATTCTGACCACACACCACCTTATGACGACTTGGGAAAGAGTGGCAGCTTTACAGATAATTGACAAGTAGCCCCGGGAAGTACAGTGCTTATGCAGTGGATACCCTTGGCTGCTTCAAAATGTGACACTGGTTTGCGTCATAAGTTGGCATTCTCTGAGGACCAACAAGAACTGCAGGCCAGGGCTGGTACCATGTTAGCCTATAGGCTGTGAAAGGGCCGGGCCGATAAGTTCTAGACTGTTCTAGAGTCACACTCTGATGGTTGTTTTTCACAGCATGAAAGTGTAAAAGGGAGGAAAGTCATTAGGAAGACGATGAATTAGCCAATGACTCCTTTGATACATAATAATCCACTGACAACAATCTGAGGTGAATTAGTTTATTACAAAGCTAAAAATAACTGAACATAGAGGCACCTTAACACAAGTGAATAGCTATAGAGAGGGATCGGCATGAGGCCAAATCAGCGCATCCAGTCTAGACAGTGCAGCATTAGCAGCACATTTAGTTCAAGAAGAAGAATACAGAAATTCTGGAGCATGAGTCCAAACTTCGTTGCATTGAGGGTAAGTGGGTAAAAAGCATTACATCTATCCCTACTCCAACACTAAGGTGACACACCTAAATAAGCATTTTTCAGGAGGAATGGTAAAAGTTGTCAGCACGTGGTGTCTTCCTAAGAAGTTTCCCCACGATCAATGGGTCAAGTAGCATAAAGCTACAAAAGGCACAGCTCGTTCTAGAATGCTCTATCTCTGAAAGGCAAGAAAGAAGTGACCCTCTATCCCTAATTCCACCATACAATTACTCTCAGGTGGCACTCCCATGGTGCACCTCGGATCACTCCATCCACCATGGGTACAGTCCTAAAAGAGATTTTCCATGATGTCCTTGGTTCCCAGGCCTTCTCCAGTGTGAAGCACAACGACCTTCCTTTATCGACTCAAACCACACGAGTGTAACTTCTTCTCTCCTTGCCTGACTAATAAGAAAAATAATGTATTCTATATAAGTAAGCGCTTCTTCACCTACAACACAAAACGTGAGAAAGAACAAATTCCACAGTAAGCATGAAATTCAAACTGTTAATTCCAAAGCGAGAGTTTTCAGGGACTTGCATTCCAGGCCTACGAAATTTAGATAACATAAGAAAACGCCATATAAGCTTTAGAAAATTCACATAACAATAATGCAATTTCAATTAATGCATTTACCCATGTATGAAATAAGGTAATCAGTAAGCTTGAATAATACATGAATAATTGTCAGCTGCACAACACAAGTTCTTCATGTTAATGTTTCCTGCTAGTTACATTCACCTTCTACGTTAATCCCCCATGTTACTTGTCAACAACCTAAAATCCACCACATAATTATGTTACTACATTTCAAAATCCTAACACTTCCCATTAATACAACAAGTGATTATATGCGGATGCGCTCTAAACTTGATTATGATGCCCTTGCTACAATTAAAATGAAATTTCTGCTTGATCAGCTGCATAAAATTAATTTACCACACCTGCCAAAATCATTTTACTGGCACATGCGCACTAGCGCATGTGCCTGAGCAATAGTGCCTAACTGCCTGCCTGATGCTTGTGTTAGCCAGCATCATATCAGGCAGGCCAAGGTCATGCAGTTTAATGTGAATGGTAATTGATTTTTGCAAATACCATTCACAAGGCTCCTATAATTGGAGGAGATGCGCCCCTCTGCCCAGCACCAGGAGCCACTGCTGGTGGGGTGACTTGCCATTGTGAGTTGTAGCCATGGGCATTTCTTCATGCCTCCATCCTCGTGAGCAACCATGAGTAAGTACTTGTGACTTTCGAAGGAGGTGTCTATTGAGTTGTCTGTTGATCGCTTCTTTCGGGCCATGGTCTTTGAAATGTGACATCTTGATGTACTGCTGCTGGTGTTTTTCACTGCACAAGCATAAGCTGTGCTTCATGATCTTTGAATTTTGTGGTTTCCCTTGAAATTATCACTTGAACATACTTTCAAAGTGATTGTCCTTTCCCAAATTTGTGGCTCTTTTGTCCCATTGCAGTACATATGTAATCATGGGGTATAATTTGCCACATTTATTTTTCTTTTCTTTGCTGTGTTGCCTGACTTTTTGTGGATAGTGGTCTACCGATCTTGTATTTCGTGAGTGATTTCCATGAGATCTTTTCTGTGAGCAGTTCTGTTCTCCCTTCTCTGCCTTTCCTTCTTTGATCCTCTTCTTGCACTTCACTTTGGTGAGTCGAGCAAGTCAATTCATCGATGTCTTCCAGTGTATAACTCTTCCATAGTAATTAGTACTGGATTGATTCTGATTACATCCCTCTAAGATGTATAGTCAAATGGTATCTTTGTCCATGAACTTTTTGAATTTACAATATTTGACCAGCCTCACAGTCTAGTGATAAAGTCACCCATTCGCTCTCCCTTTTCCTGGGATGCAAGATTAAACGTGTATCGCTCATAGTACATTATTTTAGGTAAGAACTTTCCATCTAGAGCTTCATGTATGGTGTGTAGGTCGCTGATTGAGCTGATGTTAGTTCCAAAAGATTCTGCAGACCTTCTTCGAGGTTCTTCATTGTGGACATTTGCTTTTCATCTTTTTCTACAGAGGCCGCTATGAAGTCACCAAAATCATCTAGCCATTCCCTCCATTTTGGTTCCACTTTATTCCCCAACAAGAAGGTTTGCTGGGCTCTAGGTCGGAGATATGATGGTGACTCTTTGCCTGGTTTTGATTTCTTGTGTTTGCTGCAATTGATCAGTTTTTCGTTTCATTGTCTTCGCCTGCCTTTGGCATTGCCTAGTTTATAAATGGCATATTTCTTGTCTTTTGCTGCACTGCCTGAACTTAAAATTACATCTTCACTTGCTTTCATTGGGGGCCTGACCTCAAAATGGCCACCTCATAAGCTTAATTGCTTTCCATGGGATTACTATTTTCAAGATGTTTTTATACAAATATGGGCAACCCAATATATTCTTGCGTGCTTGGGTAGAAAGAGTAAGTCAGGAAATGGTGCCTACAAGGGATTTATTTTTCACGAAGAAGTTTGTTTCAATCAATCACTTGTTTAAGATGTATCACCATGACATCACAAATCAATTAAATCAGTGCATGCATCAGTTCGTCTAATGAAATGAATTCCGTTAGCCAGGTGTATTCCCACTTTTTGATTTTATATCAAAACACATAGAATTGGGGGTTTAAAACAAAGTCCTCACATAACATTGATTACATATGCTGCAATTATTATGAATGAAAAATAGCTAGTCATCAATGTATGAATGCCCACTTCCTATAATGTCACATATAGTGTCTGTCCTATACATAGGAACAAGATCTCTCATTTAACAATACCTAAAAGGAATTTGGGGTAGGCGTCAGCATTTTGGTCTCTGTTGTAAATAAGCTTTGAGACCATCTTCAGGACACACAATTCGTTTGAAGATCCGAGACCCCCTAGTCAGTGAGTCAAAGGTTTTAAGGATGTAATGTTGTCTTCTGCAGTCGGGAAGAGAATTTTAGATTATAGATTATTTAACATTCTTTAATAGAATGAAGAAGAAGTGGTAATGTATCTATTAGTGTCCATAGCTGCTGCATCTCTCATCAGTCTTGTGCAGTGTCGGTCATGGTGAGACATCTTAAACAAGTGATAGATTGAAAAAAAAGTCTTCGTGAAAAATCAATCCCTTGTAGGGACCTTTACCTGACTTATTTTCAAGATGGCCACCCCAAAGACTACAATGCTTTCTTCCTAGACTCAACATGACTGACACACTGGTTGCATGAGGATAATGTCTGGCTTCAGGTATATTTTGCTACTGAATTGTTTCCGGTCTCAGGTATACAGTATACAAGCTTCAATGTGTGCTGGATGGCTGTGTGCCCTTTCTTTCTCCCTGACACTGTAGTCAACATCTATGTTTGTGCCGCGTGGTCTCGCCTGGCTTCCTGTGGGAGCATGCCACAAACAGGGATGAAGGAGGGTCCTGCCGACACACAATGTATTGATGGCAGCATGGTCACAGTTACTTATAAATTAACTGCGCCATACTCTGTGCTTGTTGTAATCCAGTAGCTGTAAGTTGTACCAATTTACTTCATTATGTCAGCACAGTCACGCTTGATCCTCACTTCTGTGCTGCACTTTATAGTCACTTACATCTTGTGGTGCTTTCCATCCTTTGAATCTTTGTCTTAGCCGCCAATAAGATATCGTTCTTCCAGCAGCTAGGCTGGAGGATCACCCGTGCAGGAAAGACTTTGGAGGTGTTGTAGGCAATGCTCTTTATTTAAATTTGCCCTCACTAATTTAGTGACTGGCCAAATCGTATTGAGCTGGTCCTGCATACGCCTTCACCTGTCCTCTCTATGCCTCTGAGGGTACAATTCTTGATCCCTACCCAGGAAGTCCTTTTGTCCGGCAGCCGTACTGCTAACCCTTGCCGCAGTCAGTCCTGCTGTCAGTTATATTACAGAAGGCTTTTCCGAGGTCCCCTCTCTGCCGATAGGCTTCAGTAGGGCAGACATAAGGTCAGCTCTACCACACAAGAGTTACCGGCAGGCAGAAGTTTGAGTCGTTCAGCTGACACACTGGTTGAGGTGTCTGAAATCAAGGTAGAGGTCCACTCTTCAGAAGTCTACCTTTAGGACAGTGCACGGCAGCTTCTGGAGGAGCATGATAGCCAGGACCTCAAAAAATGTAATGGCCCCCATGTGACCTAGCTATTTATCAATAACAGGGTCAATTTAAAGTTTAAACTCTGAATACTGAAGTAGCTCTTCTTGGAAGCCCTCCGAACCACGCCCCTAAGAAGGAACGTTCAAACCATTAATAGCCAAAGAATTGGGGATGTAGGTGGAAGATGGGAATAATCTGCTTATGTCCTAAGCCTGTGTGATGAAACAAAAAAGAAACGGACGGCTTTGCTAGATATCCAGAAGACACGACTGGTCCAGCAAGGGCCCGCAGCGGGTGGGAAGTCACCAAACTGATGGTGGTGCAGAAATCAAGTACAGTACCGCTCACTCAGGTTGGGAAGGCTAGAGCGTACCTCGCTAGATTAAAAGCCAAAACAATAGGAGATGCATGAACGTATACTTGCTTGTAGAAGATGATGGCACACAGCCTGGTGTTGTCTCTTCCTGGATGGGTTTTGTGGTTGGAGGGGGGGGGGGGGGGGGGGATAGGGAAGTGGATCTTTTTTGTGGTGACTTTCTCTTGCTTTTTTGCCTTACCTTGGGGTATATTAAGGTTCGAAAGCCTTCTTTCCCTTAACCTCAGCCCATCTACGACCTGTGTTTCTTTCCTTTTTATGTAAAGAGCAGAGCTTGTTTCCTTAGAGGTGAGCAGCTGATCTCTAAATTTAGAAAGTGACAGGAGGCCGTGAGATCATCGCAAATGTTCGTATTTGCTGACTGGCTGTTCTGGCACTCGGTACAAAGAGTTATTTTCTCGCGTTGTCACGAGCCTGCTGTTTGGGGTTTAGTTTACACATTTCTTGGAGAGATTTTCAATTAAACGGATTGGAAAAAAACAACTCTACGTGCGCATGCGTCAAATGACAGAGCATTCCAAAAATGAGTCCTGCAAAATCAAAAAAAAATCCCTAGCATGTGTCTTTCCACCAGCAGGGATATCCTTCTCTCTCTTTTCAATTCCATTCAAGCTCGGGCGATCCTTGGCTTATTGGGTGCCAACCTCAGTCTGATCTGATCGAAGAAGCAAAAAAGCTTCAGTTTGGCACAGCTCAGGGCCAGACCTCCTACACCATCGCTCAACCAGAGGAGGCTGCCGCGGGTACAAGTCTAAGACTCAGAACAGCAGTACAAGTGCTAAATATTTCATTGAATTGATTGGCTGCACCCGGCCTTAATACATTTAGATTACTCCACGTCATCCTTAATATAGATAAGCCATTTTTTCTGATCAAAAATTGTTGTGTGCTACTTATAACTTTTACAGCTGCCCAAGCATCAGCTGTACTCAAAATAGATTGAATTTTACTTTTTAAACTCGGTGTAGATGACAATAATATTCCAACCAATTTCCCTAAAGATTTGGATAGTGGACAAAAACAAGTCATACCTACGTCTAAGGCATTAAGACACTGTTTTGCACAAATACATTATACATAAAAAGAGGATACTTATTTTTTCCATGTGTGCCGGTTATGGCACCTCTCCACTTGATTCAATTTAATTGAAAAAAAAAAGGAAATCGGTGCCATCAGCTTGCTGAGCTGTTAAGAAAATCGCCACCTAACGCTAGCTACCCCGCTCTGGGACTCGCAAAAGTTAGGATACCTGGGCGACTCAAAAGGGTTTAACAAGTGGGACCTCATCGGTATTTCCACTATCGGAGATCTTTGGGTGGCGGAAGGAGTGAAGCCATTTAGCACGCTCCAGACGCAATATTCACTGGCTGACTCAGAGTTGTTCAGATACCTTCAGGTCCGACATGCACTTCAGGCCGCACTGCCAAAGGGCGCCTCCTTCCCAGATAGCTCCCCGCTGGAGGACAGACTCCTTGACGGACATCTGCCTGAGCGTGCCATATCCCTGACGTACAGGAAGCTAATTAATAACATGCATGATCCCCTGACCCTACTGCGGGAGAAATGGACTGATGACGGCATGGAACTTGATGATGAAGGGTGGCAGACAGCGATTTCGTCCCCCAAAACAGTAGCAATTTCGGCCCGGCTCCGCCTGGTACAACTAAAAATCGTGCACAGAATATATATAATGGGGCCTCAATTGGTACACATGGGGGGACATACGGATGGGTCCTGTAGACGTGGGTGTTCCCAGCCGGGTATTTTCATACACATCCTGTGGCATTGCAGGATAATTCAGGAGTACTGGCACAAGATACACGCCATCATGAGTGAAACCCTTGAGACTGACAACCGTCCGGAAGTGCCTAGATGCCTCCTAAATATCTGGGAACCCACGGACCTCAATGCCTATGCCATACACTGGGTGACACTTGCCTGCATGATTGCCAAGAGGAACATTGCGCAAAACTGGGTGGCTTCGCAGGCACCTACAATAACAGACTGGAAAAAGGACCTTGATTGGTGCATGCAACGAGAAAAGTCTGTGTACATCGCAAGGGGTTGCCCCCGAAAATGGTCCAAAATTTGGACCCCCTGGAACTTATATCGAGGTGAAATATGTACCCCCCCAGACTACACGATGTAGATGTCTCCCCTTCTCCGTAACTCCAACTGTACTATTATTTTATGCATTGCTGAATCCTTGTGCTTGCAACTACCTATGCGGTGTTACTATGAAACTATGCCTTGTAGTCGATGTTTTTCTAATAAAAAGAGTTATAAAAAAAAAAAGAAAATCACCACCAATCCCACTTGTCACACAACCATTCAATACATATTTTTATATTTTTAGGTCAGAGATAATATCACAAAAAACTTTAATGCAATCAAGTCAACATCTTTCATGCACAATAGTCGCTGGAACCCAAGTGATCCCTGGCATGACTTTGAAGAGCGTCCATCCGGGCTCTGTGTTTGACCGGAAGGTACGCCTCTTGCGCTTTCTTGTTTCGCCTCACTAAACGCAACAATCACGCGTGTTCACTACGTTGTACTACTGACTATCGATGCTAAGGATCCCGAGATACAAGAATATCGTGGAAAAAATACTGAAGACCAAAATATCGAAAGGTAAGAGGGAAGCTGTGGCGTTGCAAGGGGGGCTGGGGTGGTGCCACGAGTTTTGGGGGCACCATCCAGCTCCCTTCCCCTAACTCCCTCGCCCCTCGCATACCTGCGGCTGTTGTGGGGTAGCAGGAATCAAGGGCATCTTAAGGATTTGGGGGCACTGGGCCAAACGTATTTTGGGGGCCCCTGTTCAGGTCAGCTTTCAATTTAGGATTCAATTTCAGCTCTTTCATACCTTCTTTGGCCAGGTCCCTGACAGTGAACAGGAATACTCGTACAAATTCTTGTGTTTACATGTCATTTTCAGGGATAGTGATGTGTTTTTTCCATATTGTTCAAGAATATTAGTGCAAATAATCCCTATGCCACCCTCCCATTTCTCATATGTGAGGCCCTGTTTTGATCTAAAAGAAACTTTTTATGGATGTTGCATGAAACATAAATACAACATTTACCTGCAAAATGTCTGTACTGGACTCTCACACATCCCCCACATTAAAAGTAAATGAAAGGAAAACAGTATTTAAAACAATCTGTTTAAGAAATATCCAAGGCCATTAGGGCAAGACTCTGCAGTACAGAGCTGTCTCTTTCAAGGGGCCCCTGAAAGGCTGGGGCCCTGGGCCAAAGCCCACTTTGCCCACGCCTTAAAACGTCTCTGGCAGGAATTGCCCCCCCCCCCACTCATATTCAGCCCCCGCGAGCGGCCTAAGGCCTACCTGCGCCACTGGAGGAAAGTATTGATATAGTATTCCTAACTCCACATCTGTGTGTACCTTGAAGATATATATCATCAGGGTACACAGTTGTGGAGGTAGGTATAGAAAATCTATACTTACCTTTTGATATCTTGGATTCAACATTTTGTCCTTGATATTGGTATACCGCGATATTCTAGCTTCGATATTCAGGGTGCATACCTTCACTGACTGGTCACATGTAAAACCTTACTACTCCAGAGCGTGGCTTTGAGTTCAAGAGAAGCATACAAAGTGCATGCCCTATTGTGAACGTGACTGCTGCACTCACACTGGAGTGAGGGGCACTGGTAGCTTTGTCAGGATGTAATTATTGTAGGTGGAATGTGCCATTATCTCTGTCATCTCATCATCAATGTAGCTTTGTAGATTTATAAAGCGCGGCTTACCACCCATGAGGGTATCCAGGCGCTGTGCATGGGCACGAGGAGATTAAGTGATTTGCCAAGCATCGCAGGGTGTTGCACGGACACCGAGACTCGTACTCAGAACCCCAGCTCATGAGTCGGCAGCTCTAGTCGCTGCGACACATCCTCTCCACCCTATCCATCCATGCTTACTACCCTTTCCTGTAAAAGGGTCTTCCCTCCATCTGTGGAGTATGGAGTGTGCATTGTTACTCTCCTCGTACCTAACAGTGGAGAGTGTGGATTGCACTTCAGAGTAAAGGGACACTGATCCATCTTGAAACAATTGCTGTAAATGGGATTCAAATGGACCTTATAGGTGAGCCACATGAGGGCTTTGTTTGAGGGAAGGCCCTGGAACATTCGACAGCCCCCCTTTGAAGTGTGTCAGGGTACTTTGTACTAAGGAGAGCCCATAGCAATGTGCCTGCGGCATCTCTTGAGCCCCAGTTCTGCAGCATTTGACTGTCAGCGTCCCAGCCCCATCAGGGAGAGACCTGGTGACCTTCAACTCTGCTAGAAGTGATGATTGACACAGTCCTTCCAGTGGGAAGCCACTACCGTAAACAGGGTTACTGGTGGGTACCTCTGCAGAGGGAAAGCTGCCCAGAAGAGGAAAACACAACCCAGTGGACTGTGAACTGGGGAAATTGTATAGACAGCTTGAAGAACCAGCTCTTCACCACTACTGCAAGACACGGGAAGATCAGACCTACAAGGACCTGTGGTGAACGTCATCCGTCCATTGTAGTCTCAGGCTGTACCCCTAACCTTACAAGACCTTGATCCTGCTCTGTCCTCCTGTCTGTCCTGGGAATGCCTCAGTGGGGTTACCAGTGTGGCCTAAACTCTTAACCCTCCTAACCACCTACCAAGCCACACAACAACTGCAGAGTTATGCCCTCTTTAAGATTCACTTCATGTGGCCTTTTTTCGCCGATTGCATCTTACTGCGGCTTTGTGAGTGACTGGTAAGCTTGTGGTGGACAACTCATGAAAAATATAACAGTAATCAAGCGGTTTCAAGATGTCTGCTTTAAAAGTCTCCCCCTCACCACACACAATGCTCATACACTGTGTGGGCTAGACCATTTGTGGCCCCAATCACCACGGGTCCTGGGGATCATGGTGAGCAGCTGCAGCGAACATCTGTAGTCCCCCCACATTGGAGATCCACTCCTAGTTCTTCTCCCCTCTCTGGAAGGACTTTCTGTTGTGCCGTGGTGTGCTCTTCTTTTGTTTAGGTGTGAGGCTCAGGGCTCAGGTAGACAACATTAGGATTCGACAGGAGCTGGCCACCTCGAAAAATATGGCATGGGAGGCTTTGATGAACACACAGCAGTTTCACCCAGCTTGTCACCTAGTGAAAGTCTCCCTGCCACAAAGTATGAACCCTCACTCCCCTCACCTGACTGGGAGCTGGTGCGGGCAGGCACTCACCATCACGCATCAACCGTAGGTGCGACTCATCAAGCTAGCCCATATAGAGATTTGCTTTTCACAAGCAGTACATTGTTTTATATAAAAAGTACAGAATGAAGCTCCTTCAATATAATGTAGTCCATCAAGTATACCTCACCCCACGCACATTACACATAATTTACCCGTCCCGCAAAGACGAATGCCCAAGATGGAACGAGCACGAAGCAGATTTTCTTCACATGATTTGGTCTTGTCCGCTACTGCTCCCTTATAGGGAAGAAGTACAAAGAGCTACAGGCTGGATTATCCCTAGGGACATTAGGCAAGTTCTACTAGGCCTGCTACCTACGCCACAGCACAAGAAACTCATAGGGCGTTTTTTTCTCCTGGGGCTTGGCCTTGCCAAGAGATGTGTAGTCATTGTATGGATACGCCCCCGGGCCCCCATGGCCTGAGGAATGGCTTAGAGATGTGTGTGAATGGGCGACTGCAGAATCGGTGCGCATGAAATTTGTACGAAAGGATGATAAGGTTGGAAATGACCTCCGGGCATGGGTCTCAATGCTAGCAGAACTAAAAGACAAATGAACCCCCGAGTCCCAAGGTACCCCGGATGGGGGAGCCTCTCCCAGGGGGGAACAAGATGAAAATAATGCCTAGGCTATACTCAATAACCCTGATGCTAGGTAAAATATTGCATTTCTCCATGTAACCATGTAAACTGACACAGACCAGAGGAGGTTTGGGGGAGGGGAGGGAGGTTAGGGAGTTAACTCATTGTGACGTTTTCTTTGTAATATGATATAAAGGACTGTGTGGGTCAGGATGCTATTATAACATGGACGTCAAATGTAAGCAATGGCTCATACATCCAGATGTAACGTTTCTATGTGAAAATGCCAATAAAAAAAATTAAGAAAAAAATACACAATGAAAACTGGACTGTGTGGATAGCAGGTTTTACCAAGGAAATTACACATTAATGAAAAAGCAAGAAGGAGCGGAATGTTCCCAATGAAAAGCTCCCTTTAAAGTCAATAGTTACTTTTTGATTTCGAGCCCCTTTTTGCAGCCAATTCAGAGTAAATTGATAGTGAAAGGCCTTTTACATATAGTTCCATTATTTGCTTCTTTCTCACATTCCCCTACTTTTCCTATCTGTAGTCTTTATCGGGTGTTGAATAAAGTACTTTTGCCCTACTTGTGACTGCGATTCCCACACACCTCCCCGCGTAAGCCTTGAATCCCTCGGCCTATTTATCCTGAGGGTTCAGTTTTAAAGAGGTATACTTGGTGTTCATTTTTGGGGCCAATAGTAAGGTGGCCCCAGGACATCACACCTGGAACCCAGAAAGCGCCAATGTCATTTTTTGACAACCCCCCCACCACCACCACCCGCCCACTTCCACTCCCCACTAATTCTAGCAGTATTTGCGCTCCCTTTTTCTGATAAAAAAATTGCCTGCAGCCTCTACAACAACTGCAACTTATTGCCTTAGCAGACTCTTCGGTTTATTTACCTATTAACAAACACATTCCTGCTATAATTTTTATCAAGCTATTCTCTGTTTTATCGCCACATTTTGCCTAAATGGTCTTGCTAACAATTACAGAATCCCCCTAAGAGGTCTTTAGTTTCAGATCGTATTACAAACATTAGCGTCCAAACGTATACCTTCACCACCTTATGCCAACATGAGCTCTCCTTTACACTCAATTTCTTTCCATCTGTCCCTTTCACAATCCACTGCTCTGACCCATATGAAATCACAGGCCACGTTTTACCCCGATACGATGTAATCAATCTCCAACCCCACTCTCCGTCACAAAGTACTGGGTACTCCTTAAGGGCATTTAATATAGCGCTTCCTCAATCAAAGGCAATATAAGCGCTGTAAAAATTGCCAACTATTACATGCTACATCAGAGAATCCATCAACCTTGGAATAGTACGACAAGCCCATAGAACAATCATGGCGATTTGGTCCTCAGTATGAAGATCCTGGGTTAGACCGGCCACAACCACGAAAACAACATACATTGATGGATTCCAAATGAAATAAGTGTAGGCGCCATTTGCACTTTTGAGGACACTACGTCCGGCACATGCATGTAGGCTCAGTTTTTGTGAAATTTTTGATGTTAATTTCCATAGGGTAAAGTGTAAAATCATTGAAGGATCTTCGTAGTCCCATTGCATTGTAGCCCAGCTAGATTCTATTGTCTGTGTACAGCAGAAAGAATGCAGCGCTACTTTATAAACCATTGGCATTGGCAAGTCAACCAGAAAAAGTGAGAATAATAGGGGACCTAAGATGTACCCAGGTCTTGGACCGTTAAGAAGAGGAAAGAGATGACCCAGTAGACTGCCCATCACATTCATACCTTGGGTCTACGTCTCACACCATATAGCCATAAAAATACGCTGAAGGCCTATGACAATACCCCATTTAACCAGTTACACTCACGGGAAAGTTGGGTCAAACTTGTAGAACGGAGTTACATAATCCCCTATTGTTATTTCTCTAGGCATACTTTGCCAGCTGGTCCAAAGTTGCCCAATACTCAACAGTAGAATACTCTTCACTAGATCTGGTCTGTACCCACGGAGCTAGGGTAGAGATGTACTAACTTTAAAAATTCTGATGTTTCCGTATCGCAATTAGGAAATCGCAATTCCTAGTGAATGAATAATTTCTTATCAAAATAGCGATTCCTGGTGCATCGCAAATCGACCTATCTTGTGAATATTAATGAGGTAGGTCGCAATTTGGGACCCATTAGAAATAGCAGCCATCACGGTGATGGCAGACTGCTAGGGTCAGCTGACCAGCAGGTCTGTGATTACTTTTAAATAAAGCCTTCTTTTTTATTTTGAAATGCAATAGAAAGTGAAAATGGGGTGCATTTCAAAAAAGAAAATGAAATATTTAAGTTTCATTTTTTATGAGCAGGCAGTCAAAGAGAAAAGGAGTCCCCAGAGGAGCCATTCCCATTTGAGAATGGGTTACCGTCACTTTAAATTTTTTGGCAAAGTATTACTGTTGTGCAACCAGAATTCTGTTGCAAAACATGAATGAATACCACTGCAATTTGGTATTTGGTAGGGAAACCCTAACACGCCCATTCCAAACACCAATACCGAAAAGCAGTTTGACGTTCGCAAATGACAGGATTCAGTGAATCAACCTATTTGCGGCCTCATAAATGCTTTGTACATCTGGACCTAGATTTTTATCATTTTTCCCATGATGCAAATTGCGCTCTTAGATAGTGAGTACAAAGAGTGGGTAGGTGTGACTTGTTTTATTTGAATATCTACTAAAATATTGTCTCTTTACTGCCCCTTATGTGGTGGTTTTTAATGTTCTCCTCCCCTAGATGGATATATTGCATCCTTAGTTTGTCTTGATTCTCTGTATGCAGTTGCAGGCTACTTCTCCTCTGGAACGGTGAGCCAAGACTTGTTCTAGTACTTATAATATCTAATTTGGCTTCCCGCTGCCTCCACTTATTAGATCTCATTCCCATTCATGATTGTTTTCTTCTTTCACTAGACTCTCTGTAATTTAACTACCCGTATTTATTTATTTTTATTTAAAGAATTTTATATTGCACAAACAAGACCACATATGGTTAACTGAGAACTTTACATCTTGGCAGTTCAGAAGTTACACACTGTGGAAATCATAACACAACCAGAACAAGAAATAAACATAACAGATCATGATAAACATAACAGACCTAAAAAGAGCAAATGAAAACAAATGCATCCAAAGGTGATTGGGAACTAGCCCAGAAATTTCACATCAGTAACTCTTTGACTTCCTTTTTGAAGGAAGTCGTGGAATTGTTAAATCTTATTTCAGGTGGCAAGGAGTTCCAAATTCTTGGTGCAATACCCAAGAATGCTCGATTGTAGGTTTTCTTTTTTTGGAATTTCGGTGTCTTGAGCAGTAAGGTGCTAGAGCCTCCAGAGGAATGAGAACCCCCAGAGTGCTCAAGTTTGTACGCAAGATAAATAGGGGTTGTTGAAGTATAAAGCTTTATGAGTCATGCATGTAATTTTCAAATTAATCCTTACTTCATACAGGAGCCATTTAAGAGATTTCAGCTCTGGCATGATGTGACGATAGCGTTTGAAGCCTGTAATAAGCCTTGCAGCAGAGTTGAAAGAGGCCCTAAGTGGCGCAGTCTTCGCTCTAGGAAGGCCACAGAGGGAAACACTATCAAAATCCAGTTTAGAAATCACTAGGGCTTGCACCGCATTTTTGAAGTCGTTATTGAGTAGGAACAGTTTTATTTTCCTTACGACTCTCAGTTGGAGGTTTGCACCTTTAGTGAGAACACAAATGTGCTTATGCATGTTCAGATGTTTATCCAGAATTATTCCCAGAGAACTCACGGAATCAATGATGTTTGGAATGCAGTCGAGAGCTGTGAGTTGACGCATCCATTCTTCAATATCTGGAGAGTGATTGGCTTGGGGCGATAAGGAGAAATTCAGTTTTGAGGGCGTTTAGATTCAAGTGATTGAGAGTCAACCAGCTTTGTGTTTCCTGAAGAGTTGATGGACCTGATGTCCTCCAGGGAGGAGACTTTCAGGTACAATTAGGCGTCATCAGCATACATGTGATAATAGATGTTGGACAATTTCAGGATTTCTGTTAGAGCCTCCATGAACAAGTTGAAGAGGGTGGGTTAAAGCGCGGACCCCTGTGGTACCCCCAGAGTGAGCCGAGCGGGTTTTGACAGAGCCTAATTCATCTTAAGTCTTTGTGTTCTGTTGTGAAGGAATGAGGAGAACTAATTTAGCATCACCCCATCCTGTGCTCCAGTATCTCAATATGGGTATCATGTTTGACCGTATCAAAAGCTGACAATAGGTCAAGGAGGATGAGAAGGCATGATTCATTTGAGTCTAGCATTCATAGAGCATCATTAATAATGAGAGTAAGAGCAGATTCCATGCTATGCCCCTATCAGAAGCCCGATTGGAATTGGTCCAGCAAGCGGAATTGTTCAATGTGGCTATATAGCTGGATGTGTACGCATTTCTCTAAGAGCTTAGTAAGAGTAGAAATGTTGGAAATTGGGCAGAAATTGTGAGGGTTAGTGTGTTCTGCTGTTGGTTTTTTTAGGATGGGGGTGACCTGTCCCGATTTAAGGCAATCCAGAATCGTACCTTGAAACAGAGAGGCGTTAATTATCCTCTTACAAAGAGGGAGTAAGAACGATCTGATTTCCTTGAAGTAATTCGATGGCAAGGGATCGCTGAAATGGCTGGATGGTTTCAGAGAGGCCAGAGTTTTGTGAATGGTGCTTTCAACCAAGGTTTGGAAAAAGCTCCAAGCAGCATTGTTTTTGGGGGGGAGAACCCAAATGGGAGGGGGCATCACCGATCCAGAGGTAGGATAGGGGACAGGAAGGTTCTCCAAAGATACTCTTAGTTGCAGTTCAATCTTTGTTGTCTTTTCCTGGAAGTAGGCGGCAAATTCCTCACAATTTGGCTGCGCACCGCCATCCATTGGGTGAGGATTGGGTTGGCTGTTAGATTGAAGCTTGATGAGTTCAAACAATTTATTTGGCCGGTCCTTTGCCTGCTCGAGTTGCTTTCTGAAATAACTGGCTTTAGAGCATCTGATGTGATTGTTGTATTGATTTTTCAATGATCTCAGCTGGGTGAGATGGTCAAGGAGGGAGAGGATCTCCACAAACGTTCCGCCAGTCTAAGATTTCTTCTTTAAGGATTTTAGCTACAATTATACCCGGGTTTGGAGATTTTGGAAGGCATTCTTTTTAGCTGTAGGGGTGCCATTGAGTCTAAGATGTTAGCCATGAAGCTATTGTAATGATCTGTAAGTTCACGGACATCAGACATATCTGGGGGGGAGGGCGGGAGTGGAGACTGTTATCAATGTGTGAAGTCAGATCATATAGGTTAATGTTTCTAAGACTTCTTTGCCAGTGCCTAGGTTTCTTTAGCTGAGATTTATTGTCACTGATTCTGTGATGAAGACGGAGATGCAGTGGTGGTCTGTCCAATCACGGGGGGGATAGCTTCAAATTGGATGTAGTCTATCTTACCAATGACCAGATCTTGGGTCGCTCCCTTGATGTAGGTAGGGCTATTTGCATGAGGTTGAGGTCTGATAGGAAAGATTTGAGACTGTTGACTGATGAGTCATTCTTATCATTCCAATGGAGGTTAAAGTCTCCAAGAAAGATCTGGGTGCCACGGAGCACCGCGTTCAATGACATGATTTCCATGACTTGCGTTAGGAAGGGGAGATTGTCCCGTGGAGGGTGGTAGAGCGCGTGGAATTTACAGGCTTGCCTGTTGTTGCATAGTACTTCGAAGCACAGGTATTCGCATGACGGCATGCAGTTATCTAACTGATAGATTTTTACAATGTATACAAGAGATGTCTCCCCCTTGTCCACCGGATCTGTCTAACCAAAGTTAGGGGGTGCTAGTATGTCCATAATGGATGCACAGGAGTTGTTGAGCCAGGTTTCAGTCAACACCAGAATGTCTGGATCATGAGCCAGGATAACGGAAGCGATGTCAGCAGCATGCCGTACTGCAGGTCTGCAGTTGAGATGCATGCATTTAAGCTGTCATTTGGGTTTAGCTGAGTGAGGAGTAGTGGTGGGGACAAGAGTACGGTTGTTCTTATTTAAGGATCTCATGTTTACCGAAGGTTCTCTAAACGAGTCAGAGTGGATTGCTTCAATTAGGTAGAGATTCTCTGTGTTAGCAGCATGAGATGGGTCATACCCTTATTAATTTACAACTAGTATAATTGTTATAATGCTAATATTTAATCTATGATTGCTGAACAGCAATCTAAAAATTGGTTTGGTGGAGTTTGCTAGGACTTGCTATACATGGGTTGTCTTTGTCGGCATCCACATGGGGTAAGCAATCAAACTCTACCCTTGGTATCCAGTTTTACACTACCTTTCTTATTGTTGTCCCTCCTGCCTGTCTCTGTCCTTCTCAATATCCAGAGCCACTGGAAATATGCAATCCAAGGGCTGCGGCGTTTTCCACATAATTATGGATTTGTTGCATTTGCCACATAATCCATCATCTGCTGCATAATCTGCAGATTTTAACAAAAAAAATGTTTCTAGCTCAAACGGATCAAAAGGTTTAAAAATGGAGGTGACCCATGCTATTGTGCTTTGGAAAGCCATGTGCAAAGGCTAACTTGACATCTTTCAGTTGCTTATTACTGTATTTGGATATCAAACTGGTACGAATGAGGTGAAATCTTTGCCCAGACAATGTTAACATGTGAAATAAAAAATTGAAATTTATGAAGTAATACTTCCACAAATTGTGCTGCGTAAGGTCACATAATTTGCCTTTTCTTGCTGCACCATAATTTGATCCTCTCCTACCACATAATTCCAGTGGCCCTCTCTATAACTTGTAAGGTTTTGCCAAAATGTGGGGGCAGTGCCACAGGCTTCGATGTCATTGCTTCTTTTTCTTCGATTAAATACAGTCACT
This sequence comes from Triturus cristatus, assembly GCF_964204655.1. Classification (NCBI taxonomy): domain Eukaryota; kingdom Metazoa; phylum Chordata; class Amphibia; order Caudata; family Salamandridae; genus Triturus; species Triturus cristatus. The sequence goes on from NC_140590.1 coordinate 1,557,345,337, forward strand.
GTGCTGGAAGCTGCTGCACTCGGGTGATTGCTCGTCAGCTGGGCCTGCCAGAGGCAAAGCTGTCGGAGATCTAGGGCATACAGAATGTGCCTAGGGGCTACACGGCCTCTGACAGGTGGCAGGCTCTAGCAGAACACTGACTCTTTTGTACTGCTTACTGGGAGGGGGGTCTACACTCCGACCCAAACTATATTTGGAAACGTACATTCCTATTGTTGTTTGTACTTGCTTTCCATCTTCTCTGCATTGGAGATGTGAGTGACTTGTTGTGCATTTAGCAAAAAGCCTGTGTGTGCGCCAGGCCAGTTATGACTTTAGTTATCTAGGCCTGGCCGAAATTGTCATCATTTCCTATACAGACATTATGCAAAATGCCCCCAAAACTATGCAACATTACGTTATTACAAGAAATGCTTGGTTCTGCCTTATTTTTTTGCGAAATACACCCTTAACTTTATTTATGCTGCAAGGTATCAATTCATGCTATAATAAAATGGTGTCATCTCAGGTATTTCACATCAAATCATAAGGCAAAATGCTGCAAATTATAGAAGATGATGAAATTTCTCTCAGGCCTATCATTTTCACAAGCGGCCACAGGGTGCATGCAGACAAAGATATCAGTAGAGCACATGATGAGAAACAGACCCCCCAGGATTTTGCGGCCTTGGGTGGCAAAATTTGTAGTAAAAAAAAAAACATCCAAACCTCAAAATTATTGCTATTTTTGTGGTAGCCCAAAAATGTGCCTGTCACAAAAATACTGCAAGGCCTGTGCTCTGTCACTGCTGGAGACTGTTCTGTGCACAATCTGTAACTGTGCAGTCTCCATCAGCACAGCGCCTCGAATTGGAGGATGTCTAATGCCAAAGAGAACACATTACAGTATGAAACCTGCTCTTTCTGGCAACAGACAACCTGTGTTTCTCCAGTGTGCAGGGCAGCAGGGGCTGGGGGGAGGCAGGGGTCAAAGAAAAAAAATAAAAAAATAAAAAGATGAGACAGGGGAGAGGTTAGGGATTAATAGGAGACAAGAGGGGGCCGAGGGAGAGGAGTGCAGTGAAGGGTGGGGGGGCATAAAAGCAGGGAGCACACTGAAATGTATGAAGGGGCTGAAGGCTGTTGCACAGGAGGGGGCTCTGTGCATTTGAAAGGCAGGCAGCAGAGGAAGTAAACAGCGACGGCCCGTATAGGGCGTGTTACCGGGGCGGTGACGTGGGGCAGAGGAGGGGCAGAGTGGGGGGTTGCAAAATGCGGCATACGGCCGATTGCAGGTAAGTTACGAAAAATATAAAGAAAACTAATTTTGTTGCGCCCGCTGCATCGCATTTGGCGATGCTGCGCGCGCAACGAAATTCGGTTTTTTTTTTCATAACTTACCTGCAATCGGCCGTATGCCGCATTTTGCAACCCCCCACCCTGTCCCTCCTCTGCCCCACGTCACCGCCCCGGTAACACGCCCTATACGGGCCGTCGCTGGAAGTAAACACTTCTGCTGCCCGCTGGCCTGTTGCTCACCCTTCCTTTACCGGCTGAGCGACGGCACGGAGCCAGTAAAGAGAGGGTCAACCCCATGTTATTTTTTTTCTTACACAAATTTTTGTGGCACTTTTGCAAAAATCTTGGGCTTTTGTTAAAAAGTGATGATTTTGTGATTTTTTTGCAAATCGCGAAATTGCGAGAATGGTATGTCTGACCGTCCTCTATCAGGCATGCATTAGGAATTCATTGGTCATCAGAGATAGATGTTCGTGGGCAACAAAAGGACTGCAGATGAGCTGGGGGCAGGAGACCCTGAGTGGCTTTTTGAAGTGTGAGATCTGTGCAACCTGATAGATCGTTTTTCAGCCTTTTTATCTTATCGTATAAGAATGGTGTAACTAGAGTGAGGTTTGCCATCCAAAGCTTGAGCCTGAAAGATCTGCCTGACCCAAAGGATAGCTCTCCAAAAACGTAGGAACAGCTCTGCTGTCATGGGCCACGCCAATAGGATCTGTTAAATCTGGAGGAAAGCTATGCTCTTGTAGCCCTGAGACAGTAACATATGCATAACATAGGGATGCAGAATTTCTTAACTAGACTAATAGTCTTGCTGTCAAAGGTTTGAGCCTTTAATACCTGTGTGACTTGTAAGGTAGTTTTTGTTTTTATCTTTCCTGTGGATTCGATACACATTTCCTCCAGGGGCTCGATTTGCCGTTTGAACCCTAAACCTGAGAAATCTGGGTGACATGTCTGTTGCCAAAAACCTAAACCTGTCAAATCAGTAAGTACAACATAGTAAATACAACATTCTGGGAAAATCACTTAATCTCCCTGTGCCTAACAAAACAAAAACAAAAAAAATACAAAAAATTGAATGTGTGTCCTCATGTAACGTAACTGGTGCTATGTAAAGCGCTCTGATACCTGATTGGATTCGGGTCAAGTTCGCGCTATATAAAACTCTGCTAAAAAAAAAAAAAAAAAAAAATAGGGCTCTGCTATAAGATTGCCAAATCCCCTTTGACCTAAGTTTTCAGGATTTCGGCACTACGGAGCAGAATGTTTTGAAGCTGGCCCTTAGCATCTCACACACAAAAGGTGATGGGAGGAGTGTCTATGTCTATGTGGGGTTAATTATATAGCGCAACTGTTACTCCTAGAGTGTCCTGGCACTACTGCCAAAAGGGGGACAGTGGGGGAAAAAGAAGGAGCTGAGGGCTGGAAAAAAGCCATGCCTTAAGCTTTTTCCGAAACACAGGCGTTGCAATAAGTCTAACCACTGGCAATCATTCTGGGTTGCATTCCCACCAATCATTTTTTTGCTCACCATGCCAGCTCAGTTTGGAACCAGCCATTTGCAAATCGCTTTTGACCCTGCTCCATCAGCTTGAACCTGTCAGGCCAGGTCTTCCCCGAACTGGAACACAAGCAACCCAGGACCGGTATCGTTCTAGTTATGGCCTCATCACCCAGGTATAGCTTGGTTCAGTAACTCAGTAAGCATGAGACCCATGTCCGGCATATCCCTGCCACTTAGGGTGCAACATGAAACACACAAAAGGTGATGGGAAGCTACTTGCAATAAGTCTAACCACTGACAATCGCTTGGGGTAGCACTGTGTTAGACATGGCTCTTTTGACAGGTTTACCCTCAAACTTTTGCCTTTTGACTCCTATATTTCTGACCCTGTTTTTGTTGGCTATAGGATTCTGGGCACGTTACCACTGCTGAGCAGTGCTAAAGTGCATATGCTATCTGTATAAATTGTGACAATGATTGGTTATCCTTAATTGGCATGTTTGATTTACTGGTAAGTCCCTAGTAAAGTGCACGGTGTGTGCCAGGACCTGTAAATCAAATGCTGCTGGTGGACTTGCAGCCCTGATTGTACCACCCACATGTGTAGCCCTGTAAATGTGTTTCAGACCTGTCACTGCAGTGTCTGCATGCGCAATTGTGACCTGCCAGGCCCACATCTTCCCTTTCCTTACATGTAAGACACCCCTAATGTAGGCCCAAGGTAACCCCATAGGCAGGGTGCAGTGTTTGTGAAAGGTAAGACATGTACTGGTGTGTGTGACATGTCCTGATAGTGAAATACTATGTATCACGTTTTTCACTATTGAAAGGCTATCTGTCCCATGGGCTTATCATTGGGTTGGCGGACAGACCTTACTTGGTCCCGCGCGCATACCCAACTTATCTGAAGGGCAGCAGCTCGTGAACGTGCGGTGCAGCCGCTACCAGCAAAGGGGATTCAATATTACAAAAGAAATGCCCCCAAGGCCCGTGTCAGGATGGGGGAATGGGTGGACCAACTCCCTCGGTGGGTCGACCTCTCGGGTCCCCCGCGTATGGTCAAGCTCACCCGGTCTGTTCAGGGCAGCTGCCCTCTATGACAGGGAAGTGGAGCTGCGCGGAACTAGCTCCCTGCACAGCCTTTCTGCAGTCAGTCCACATGCAGAGCTCTCCCCGCTGTCTTGAGGGCAGAAGGCGCTGTTCCTCGCTGCCGTGTGCGGTCCGCCGGCTTCCTGGAGGTGTCATCAGGAACTCCCGGCGGCCGCGTTGGTTGCCTGGCAACACCGGTGCTTCCTGGACAGTGCAGCCTCGTGCTACAGAGAATTGGGCAGGCCGCACTCCGTTTCTCGGAGAAGCGGTCTCTCTTTTCTTTCTCCTGCTCTCTCTCGGGCTAAAACACGCAGGCTACTTTTTACACACCGGCTGCCATGGAGGTGGACAGCGTTTCCATTCCCACCAGCTCTTGCCTCCCTTTACTTGGAACCAAAAGGGCAGTGTACCGCTGCACCTGCTGAGGTGCAACCAAACGCACTCCTCACACACTTTTAGTTGAAAAATAAGGTGAAGAACATGGCGCTCACCATGCGCTATTTGGCCAACTTGCTCCAGACACACGCAGCAACTGCAGGCCGGACCACCCCACAACAGGGCCAGCACTCTTCACACAGCTCTTAGCCCTCCCACAAGACAGGTTGCTTTTAGACCCAACAAGGATATTTTCCTGAAGTCTTTTGTATCCCTGAGACTACCAACAGGAGACAAGCACATACAAGCCCTTGGAGATTCTTCACAAGCAGGATGCCACAGCAGGGCCGAAAGAGTCAGTCCTTTTCCTCTACCACAGACAGAAGCAACAACTGCAGGCCAACCCACCCCTAACGCAGAAAAGGCAGCGCTCCACACACAGTCCTTCTGCTCTTCTTCTTGGAAGGGTCCTCTTGTTTCTTGAAGTAATCTAAAGTGCTGGAGTTTTAGGTGTAAAACTTATACCCCAAAATGTCATTGTTCTCTTTGTGGCAAGGGTCTCTGAACTCAGTCCAAACCAGTCCTGTCCTTTCTGGTACAGCACGACCACAGGGGGTGGAGACAGCATTGTGAAAAAGGAGACACAGCCTATTCAGGTGCAAGCAAAACTCCTCCCACCACTCTAAATGCAGACAAGCTCTATTCAGCCCTGCGATGCGTCACCCAGGCAAGGCAGGGCACACCTTAATGAATGTCTAGAGCGAATGCACATCCCAGCTCCTGTCACTCAGACACCAGATGCTGAATACACAAACAGCCAGAGGCACACAGAATGGTAAAGTAAGAAAATGCCCACTTTATGAAAGTGGCATTTTTAAACACAGAATTTAAAAACCATCTTCACCAAAGGTGAGTTAATAAATTCTGAGTTCAGAGAGCCTAAACTTCATTTTTCCATCTTGTCCCTATGGCAAGTTGCGCATGTAAACATTTTTACAGTGCAACCCCAATGATAAGCCTAGGGGACAGATGGCCTTTCAGTACTTCACTATCAGGACATGTCACACACACCAGTGCATGTCTTACATTTCACAAACACTACACCCATCCCATGGGGGAACCTTATGCCTACCTTAGGGGCGCCTTACATTTAAGGAAAGGGAAGGTTTGGGCCTGGCAGTTCATAACTGTGTGCTCAAACACTAGACTGGCAGGTCTGGGGCACATTTACAGGACTACTCATCAGGGTGGCACAATCAGTGCTGCAAGCCCACTAGTGCAAAAACAACAGTTCTGTCCATCATCTTGTGTGTTTTGCTGCAAGCCCACTAGTAGCATTTGATTTACAGGCCCTGGCACTCTCAGTGCACTTTACTAGGGACTTATCAGTAAATCAAACATGCCAATCATGGATAATCAATTATTGCCACAATTTATACAGAGAGCATATGGACTCAGCACTGATCAGCAGTGGTAACGTGCCCAGAATCCTATAGCCAACAAAAACAGGATCCGAAAAATAGGAGGCAAAAGGCAAAAAGTTTGGGGGGTGAAAAGGGCTAGGTCTAAACACTCCAACCCATCCGTCTCTTGCTCACCATGCCAGCTCAGTTTAGACCCAGCCATATGCAAATCACCCTTGACCCTGATCCAGCCCGAACAGTTCAGCCTGAACCTGTCAGGCCAGATCCTCCCCATCCTGAAGCAGGAACACAAGCAACCCAGGGCCGGTTTTGTAATTCAGGGTGGAGCTTCTCTCCCATGGAATGTTCGAGGGTTTATGTTAAATTGTGGATAACATACTATGTGTATTTCTAGAGCGCCCATTCACCTGTCAGCAACCTCTCAAAGAAAAACAGAAGTTATTTGCTACCGAACAAGATGGTACTCGCTATATTGACCTCTGAGGGATGAATGGACCCACAGGGACTTGAGATGATGGGGTGAAACTCCGGTCCCCGCAGTAGACGCATCAGCCCATAGAGTCAACAGGCCCAGGACACTTCAGCGCAGTTAGCAAAGCTTTCAGCTGTAGCGGATACAATGTAAGGCAGGCTTTCACGAAGGGATTCGTTCGGAGCGCTCCGCTCGCAGGCTTACGCCGTTATTGGTAAGTGGCGCACTGCGCTTCGCTTTGGCGTGCACTGATAAGTACAGATGACGGCGAATACACTCGCACTGAATGCAGGTTTTGAGGGTGGAAGAGTCAAAAGGTTAATGGTGGCCGCCCCAACCCACGGGTGCTTTCTTGTTGAAAGCAGAGTGGTAAAGCGCACATTCTTGAATAACAAACCTGCATTACAATAAGAACCGGAGTCATTTAACAGTCCAGATTATGGGGTACAGAAGGGGGCGGCTGTGCGCACGTAGCTGCGACCAAAAGCTCTCTGCTACAGGACGTGCCAAGTGGATGTGAGGGGGGGGGGGCGGCCTATGTGGGCTGTGGTAAGAGCAGGTGCTTCTGGGAGCAGGGAGAGTGGGGCTGTGACCTGCTCCTTTCAAACGCCCTGGGCCCTCGCTCTCCTCATCTCACAAGAGAATTTGAAAAGAACACGAGAACAGGTTTTTTGTTTCCCGGCCCTCCTGCTGAAATGGCGTGCCCATGTGAATGACGTCACCCCTCCTTCGCCACACGTCACGAGCACGCATGCTTTCAGAAGGATTTTGTCTTCATAAACGAAGGTAAATTCGACTTAATGTGCATGAAAAAGAAAGAGGACATCTTGATTCTGGAGACTGGGGCCCCCTAGAGACACATTTAATAATCACAGACACAGTGTAGGTCCAAATGAATAATCAGTGCTTAATTTGAGCTGGTGGTTTCCAGTGCTCAGTACCGGCACTCAATTGGTTTCCGGTGCTCGGCACCGGCACTGGTACTTAATTGTCAACACCACACTTAGGACAATCTGCCACATGGTGGCGCTGCTCATCTAATTTAGAGATGAGCGGCACAATCGTTGTTTATATGAATACAATATACATTAAAAATTGCTAATACCAGCCTCTCCAGGCATTCCTTTAGCTCTGGGGACCTGGAATCATCTGAATGGCCACACTTGCAGGCGAGAGAGTTGGTTAGTAGCTGTTTTGACTGCGACCACAGGGTCAATAGGTCGTGCAATGGTGCAAGCTTCAATGGCCTCCTGGTCAGTGGCCTCCTGCTCAGAGCCCTGGCACTTATTATTTTACAAATTAAGCACTGTAAATGATTACACGATGGTTTCAAATAAGAGCCCCCAAATTGCCTGCATCTCGGTCCCCAGGAACCCCTTAAATGGCACTGTGGAGAGGGGCTTCCAGAATGGCCATCTGCTAGAAGCACAGTAGGGCTTCCCTGGATGGTGGCGGCAATGGGAACGGGCTGGACGAACATCTGCATGGTTCCTGCAATGACAAGAAATTTCCTTTAAGAGTAGAGGTTGGCAACAAAGAAAAATCATACACAGAACACAGCCAGGGCCGGGCAGCGGATTGGTATGGCCCAAAAAATCAAAACGTAAGCTGAGAAAGATTTGGCATGTACAGCAAGCAAAAAATGTACTGCAAAAATATAATAAAATCTCTTCAAAATACAAAAAAGCTATTTTCTTTACCATTTTTGAGTGTATCAATGTAATACAGTACAATATATCAGCGCATCAAGAGGCATTTATTGAAGTAATTGTTTCTAAGATAACAATAAAAACATTCAAATACCTCTGTGCCCTGATTCATTCAGCCAAGCAAAGTATCAGTTTGGCATGTTCGCTGTACATACTGCCAATGTTGCAGTTAAAAGTTTAGCAACGTTAATGTTCATGAAACTATAGGCAGGGCTACTAGAATTATGTGGCAGGAAGGGACAAATTACGTGGCAATGTTGAATAAAATATATATGACAAAAAAGACAAATTATAAGGCGTATTGCAGCACACTGATAGTATTACTTCCTTATTTTGTCATTTTTACACAGGTTAACAGTGTCTGAAAGTTTCACCTCAATAGTACCAGTTTAGGAGTCAAATACACAAAAAGTAATCGTATGGGGACCAGTCAACTTTGGAAAGTGTCTTCCACTGCGCTGCAACACGTGTCACTGCGTTTTCATCCACCTTTGATCCATTTGAGCTATTAGAACATTGGAATGTTGGTAGCTCCATTGAAAACAATGGAGCACTCCGGGCTTATAATGGCTGGTATAAACCCGGAGCTCCAACATTCCAAAATTTCTTTGTTCACAGCTCTGGCTGTGAACAAAGGCTTCAGGGAGCCAGGGCCGTTTCTACCATTAGGCAAGACTAGGCGGCCGCCTAGGGCGGCAAAAGGGCTAGGGCGGCAAAAGAGGGAAATAATTTTTAATTTTTCATATAATCTATAATAATCAGGGCCGTCAATCAATCATAGCGTGAACGCGCTATGTGTGACGGCCCTGCTTCTTGATGCCGACCTGCTCTCAGAGAGAATGAACCAATGAAATTCGGAGGGGCAGGAGTGTCATCATTCGATTTGCCACTTGGCGCGCAGCAGACTCGAAGTGCTGTGGAGCTGAGAGGAGGAGTCAGGAGCGTCAAAGCAAGGACTGGTTGGCAGATACTGCAGCCTGCTTCTGTTGCACGTGGCGTGGGAGTCTTTAGGTGCCAGCAGGTGTATTACGGACACGGTAGGATTAATTTAGTGGTCGAAATAATTTCCACTTTTTCTTCTCTGACACCCTCAGTTGACCGTCTCTCTTCCTACCTGTGAGGGAGGTGCATGCGTTGTAATTATGAACAAGCGAGGCATTTCTTGGCCGCTGTCTAGACATGGAATCTGTAGTGAGACGTGTAAAGCCTACTACAGCCACTCTCGTCTTACTCCCATCTCTACAGCAATTTGGGTTTAATTTCTAAAAACAAACCGTGAAATGCCGCCCTTGTGGTCCGAGTTGCCGGCCCTGTCTTTACACCAACTGGATAAGGGTGAAAAGGAAAGCTGATTAGTTGTTTCATTTCACATTTCTTCCTCCCCTGCAAGGAGGTCTGTCTGTTTCCCCCCCACTCCTGGCCTAAAAGCTGTTTAAAGAACGGCAGGAGAATGTCTTGGGTAGGCGGGCAGGGGCCGCCAAAATCGCAGCTGCATTCTCATCTAAATGCGAGAAGATAGGTCCTGTGCGGGAGTTGCATTCTCATCTAAATGCGAGAAGATAGGTCCTGTGCGGGAGTTGAAAGGAAACCGGGAGGTGGTATCGTCTCCTCGCCCACTCTCGCTCCGACTGTCTAGAGTTTAAGGACTAACTTGCAATGCCAATGGCCCCAGTCATTTGGGTGTCCCTGAATGGTTCCCAGCAGCGGCACCTCCTTCAGACCACAATGGACCCGGCTATCGTCCATCCGCCCTCCTAACTGCCCCTTTCTGTGGGGCGGGAGCTGTCTGCCAGGTCCTCCCAGCGGAAACAAACACACAGGGGCTGTGATGGCCCAGGAGGTTAAAAACACACCCACAGCGGGACTCTGCTTGCAAGGGTACTTGAGACACGGCCTCGCCCCTTCTCCCGTGCTCTGGGGTCCGTTGGAGGAGCGAGGGTGACCAGACCTTACTCCATAGGGAGCAACCATTCTGCATCTGTGCAGGCCTCGCAGGAGCGCTTTTTTAAAACTCTGTTTGCAATATAAGCAATACTGTCCTGTTCAAAGCTCGTGTAAGACATGTCTGCTGTCAGGCAAACCGAGGGGTGCCATGGGAATCCATGTTCTTCTAAAATGGCTATAGGTGCAGTAGGCAGCCAGCTGCAGGCGTGTGACACACACTTGTGTTCGTTTGCGCGTAGTTGTTTAGGCCTTCAGTGGCTTCCGGGGTTGGTGTGTGAGGGTAGGGGTTATATTACTCTTGTGCATAATTAGTAGTAATATGGAGGGGGCGGCATTTTTCAGTTCTCGCCTAGGGTGGCCAAACACCTAGAAACGGCCCTGCAGGGAGCCCGAGGGGATTCCAATCCCCTCGCGCTCCCTGAAGGCTTTATTTGTTAGAACATTCTGCCCTCTAGTGGCAGAATGTTCTTATAGCCTTATAGCCCTTCGTAGCAGGGCTATACCGGCTTTTAAAGTCCCGCTACTTTGTTAAAGTCCCTCGCCTTCGGCTCGGGCCTTTAACACTGCAGCGGGCCTTTAATAGCCGGTATAGCCCGCTACGGTGGGCTATAAGGCTATAGTAAAAAATGTTTTGTTATGGTAATTGAATAAGCAAAACAAAGCGGCCTGTGAGATTGGGGAATGCTCTGGGTTACAGTTCTACATGCGGCATGTGAATTCCTTTATGAGCTCTACTTTCAGTTCAAGAGGACAAGCAGATTTTATTTGTCTGCCCAATTGTCCTGCCTTTAACGTTTTTTGTGGTTCAAAGACTATAATAGGGAGGGAGCGGGCCACGGCAGCATTTCCTGCCTCCATTTTGGAGCCTTTCCATATGGGACAAGGGCCGAGCAAAACATTTGGCTTGAGCCAGGCTCAAGCAGGTTGTGGCCAGTGACACCCACAGAGAAAGAGTGCCTCTTGGGAAAAAGTAGAGAGGTATAAGGACAGAGTGAAGCAGCCACATGGTCCCCAATTGTATTTTTTCTCTGAAGCGGTTGTTCCTTTCTAAGTGGCAGAGGAAGGGCTTGTCTCCTGAAATGACTAAAAGATAATAAGAAATTGCAAACTCAGAAGGTTCAAATTCCATACCAGGGTGTGTGTTGGAGTCCCCTCTTGAGCATGTGAAGCAGCCTTTATAGAAGAGGAGAGCTGATCTGGGCAAGAGATGGCCAATTTAGGCCCAGGACAGCAAGATCCAAGACATTAAAGAAAAGCTATGTAAATAATGCCCAATTAGGCCTTGATTATGAGTCAGGTGGTGTGGAATTACTTTATGGTTTCAGCTGATCACAGTTAGCCTGATGTTCCTGCACCTGGACTCGATTTTACCGGACGGCAATTCTGGCCTGTAAAAGCATGTGAGGGTTTGGCTGCAACAGCAACAAAAATTGTTACCCACTCCACCATGACTTTTTTTTTCTAACAACAGCAGGAGCATTCCATGCTACTCCCCAGGGGCGGCCTTAGGCATGTGCAAGCTGTGCACCTGCACAGGGCCGCCAAACCCCAGGGGCCGCCACGAGGAATCGGATACAATACATATTCGTGGCAGCCCCTGGCAGGGATTTGGCGGCCTCCGTCTTCCACTAACTTTCGAGGACAGGCGGCAGAGAAGTAACAGGACTCAGTCTTTTCCTTCTCGCCCAGAGAAGACAAAGACAGTGTCCACTTCTGCTCTGCCGCTTCAGCTGCCCCCCCACACTCTTTCCTTCTTCCCTCTCTTTCTGTCTAGCAGTTCATCTCTTCCTGAAAACCGAGATTTCAAGACGGGGTTCTCACTCTTTCCTCTCCTTTCTTTTATTTGCTCCCCTGTGAAATGGATCCAGAAAAGAAAAACACTTTTGCTGTAAATGTCGTATTTTAATTCCAAAGTGCAGCATCTGGAATAAAAGGTTAAAAATATGAAAAACAACTAAATAAAGTAGGACAGAGTGGTAGCAAACTGACCAGATTGATTGTATTCACACCCAAACACATTAGCGCCACTTTTACAGAGTTTGCCAATGAAGCACTATTTTTGTTTTCTTGTCTTTGGTTTCCCTGGGCTTGCAACTAGTGCACCAATCCTGAAGGGACTGCAAAGTGTGGATTGGAAAACAAAATGTGTACTGCGGCTCTGCGTCCAGGGATGTGGTCTTTTTACCATACTGCTCATGTTTTGTAAGGATATAAGCAATGGACATCGAAATGGGTCCATTCAGGGCCCTGTAGTCATGTTCTTAACTTTTCAGGCAAAAGCACTCTCTGATTTCTGAATGGTGAGTGTAAAAGCGTTAAGGTAACCATGTTGTTCCTGCTTACATTTCACATGGTTTGCTAAATTTTGCATTCCCTATGAGGGTTTGCTTTTTCCAGGATGTTGTTACGTTTTTTTTGTAGGCCGCATATTGCTCTTGTCTAGTGCATCATTTAAATTGAGCCGCATCCAGGTGTTTATAGTTGGCAGCAATTGGGTTGTAGTTGAAGGCAATGTGTGTTTCTCAGTGGGGCAGTATGGTGTAAAGTGGGGGGAGAGGATGTGGCACTATGACCAGAGCTGCTTAATTTAGAACTGGGGAACCAGGTTCAGCCTTAATGACCAGTCCACCTGACCACTCTCATGAGGGAGCACATTCCCATGCTAGGCCTTAGAAGGCTTCGCAAGAGCTTAGAAGCGCTGGTGTCTTAGCACCAGCAGGTGGACCCTAGCAGTGGCAAGAGTGGGTTAACCTTCAAGGTTTGTCCACCACAATCCATACTGAAGTTCACCTCAAGTCTTGCAGACAGGCCTATGAAGCAGCACACCCTAGAGCAACAGTGACTGTCACTGAGGTCACAGGACACTTGAGAAGTGCCAGCTCTAGGGCAGTGCAACCGATGTGACTGCACCGGGTGCTGACTTTGGGTGGAGGCATTATGTTTGCAAGTATATTAAGGTTTTAAAAGTGCTTGCTGCCTCCTTCCAGGCCTCCAGCAATTTTCGGCAACAATAAAAATGTCATGATGACTCTGGTGTTTAATGTTCTTCCTAGAGAGATCATTTTGTCTAGTGGAAGTTTTGATTCATGGAAAGGTAGCTCAGAGGGTTAATGTGCCCGCTGCAAAGAACATGTACCATGCAGATTGTGAGAAGTTGGCCTGGTATATGCTGTCCACTAGTTATAGTGGGCACCTTGTACCAGTCCAAACAACCCTTATTGATGAATTGGTTAAAGACAACCTTTATTGAAAGCAATCCTAGTGGTAGCTATGGAGAGCAGCCTCCAGGCTTAGTCTTGAAGGAGTGTGAAGCAGCTTGGTTTACCAGATTATAACCTCTTGAATTACTAAATGAAAGGAGATCCACACAAGGTGTATATAAAATATATGTATTTATTTCTAAACACTCACTACTAATCTCTTTATGAGATTAGAGTCCAAGATACACAATAATATAGTTCTGCATGCACCACCTTACCCAGGTTGCAGTGACTCCGATGTTGATCCTTTTCTGTACGTTTTAATAAAACACCTTCCTGAGCTCCGCCCCGCCCGGACCCCCTCTCCCGGGGCCCCCTACCTACGCTCCCTGCACAGGGCCACCATGAGCCTAGAGCCGCCCCTGTACTCCCTGTCAAAACGAATCTTTCACCTCCTCTTTTACCTCTCTTACCACTGCCCCCTCCACCCCTGCTCCACAAAAATGCCCCCACACTTATTTCACACCTTTTCATAACAGGTGGTAAATATGTCTATTACACTCTTCTGAATAGGGAATGCTGTGCAGAATACCACAAGGTATTACCAATTCTGCACATGTATTCCCCATTCAGAGGGTTTATTTCATGATAGGCAGCAATTTATGTGGGGATACCAGTCAGTATTGGTAATTCTGGTGGGTGGGAATCTACAAATGGAATTCCACCCAATCTTAGTCAAGCCCTTAAAGTAAATATACGTCCATTTATTGTTACTTCGGTATCCTAAAAATCTGGCTTGGATCCAGCCCTCTTGCACTTATGTTGGACACCATGATCCTAGGCTCAATGAGCACAATGCTAATCCTACTACGACATCTGGTGGAAAAAATGATATGACATACATATTTAAAAAAACTGTCACCCCTGCTTTGTTCAAATCACTTCAACCTAATTTGCTTTAAACTATAAATATGTGTATTGTAATTATTTAAAAACTAATAAACTGTATAGGATTGAATTGGCATTTTGAGTGTCACTGGTAACATATGGTTCCTTTATTTCTGTCTCACGATAACCCCACAGCTCAAACCTTTCTATGTACAGCCCCTCATCTTCGAAAAAAAAACTCTAATTCAAACAAAATTCTTTAAAAATAGAATAAAAATCCCTCCAGAATACTTTAAAAACAAAAAATAACGAAATAATGTTTGGAAAATGCTATTCTAGGTTTGAAAATATCAATTCTGGGACAGCTAACGAAAGTACCAAGTGTAGGGGTGTCAAATTAAACGTTGTCAACAAGGGAGACTTCAGTTCCAGGGTCTTCCTTAGCAGGCTGCAGCTTGGAAGAGGCTGCCCCAGTATCTCCCAGGGGAAGCTATGTAAACCACTTGTGTACAGTAAAACGTGCAAGGGGGGCACATGCTACTAAGAGATGCTCGGATGCCTCCAAAAGGGAAGATGCTACCCAGCTCCACCAAGCACAAGGAGGTGGCGGTCCTCTTTAATCTTACAACCACGTATCAGGAAACCACAGTAAATGGATCAGCCACTTTAATTCCAGGCCAATAGAAAATACCCTCTCTGGATCAGGGGGAGCAAGCTTTGATGCAGCCAATTGAAGGTGTACCACGGCCTCTTGCACCTTTCACAGTAGAAACTGCAAAATAAAAGTTCAGGGGTATCTTAGGTGGCTAGAGAAACATATTGGCTGGCTGTAGATCTATGCCAAGGATTCACTTCAAGTAAAAGCAGTAGCAAGAGAGTCACATCCAAAGTCCAGTCTTAACAAGCATTTACAATGCAATGGTCTCGGCATTGTTAAAGTTAGAGCTGTTGGCATTGCTCATGACATTATTCTTGTTTATGTTTTTGTTTTTAAAACATTTAAAGAAACGGCATTGTTATTTACAATGTCAATAGCTTAATCACTCTCCAATGCGAGACCTATTGCATTTGCACCCACACACAGAGCCACACACACAAAGCCACCCACACACAGAGCCACCCACACATACAGAGCCACTCACATAGAGCAACCCACACACAAATAGAGCCATCCACAGAGCCACCTACACACACACACACACACAGAGTTACCCACACACAGACAGAGCCACCACGCATAGAGCCACACACGCAGAGCCACACACACAGAGCCACCCACACACACGTAGAGCCTCCCACACACACGTAGAGCCTCCCACACCTAAAAAGCGTCGCACAGTCAGGCGAGGTGGCCCGACCGCTCACATCCTTCTGTGAAGGTGAATGTACACAAACGGCTACGGTCACGGCTCAGTGAGCGGTGCAACTAAAACAGATAACGCTGGCTCTGCGTCAGCGTGCACGCAAGGGGCGCGGTGGAAAGTTTGCCAAACGTGACGCTTCTGTAACTGGGCACCCTCTGAGTGCTGGCAGTATGGTAGGTCGGCCCTCTGCTCAGCTCAAGCCTCTTCCGCCTTACTCAAAAGCCTTGATCTGAGGCAGCTGACTCTGACTTTGACTCCTTCGACTACTGCGATTCCTGCCAGTCAGGCCTACAGGCTTGGACCATGCCTGCTCACCTGTGCTTTATGGGCGGTCACAGGTAATGGTGGGTAGGGATGTGATGCTTGTGCTGCTCGGCGCCTCCAGGGGACCTCACACCACCCACCACAGCACCATGATCTGAGGACTCTGGAAGGTGGCCGGTAAATTGTCTTGACCTGGTTACTGTGGTCTTATTCCTAAATGAAGGTAGACAGCGGGAGGAGGTCGCATCCATCAGTGAGTGATGGGCCCGGCTAGTCAGCGAGTTACACCAAAGGCTCTCCCGTACCCGTGTCACCCCCAGTGGTGCTCTGTCTTATGGTGGCCATGCTCAAGACCCCACCACAGACAAACAACGCTCACCGCCCGCATTCTTCCTTCCTATTCGATGCCCCTCTCTGCCTTCCAGAGCGGGTGCCAACTAAATAATACATCTTTCCGACGGTGCTTGTCTCTTGTACACTGATTCTGTGAGCCGGGTGCCTGGAGGCCAGACTCCCTTAATGACAGAGCTATTTAAAAAGGCGAAACCACACCTCACATTTACGCCACTGGAGGGAACGCCACCCTGCTCTGCATTCAGCGCAATTTATGGTGAACGAGGAATTATGCGGCATAATAATCCTACTGCCCCCAGAAGCGGCATTTAACGTCCTGTCATTTTTGGTAATTATAAAACAGAGGCTCCGAAACCAGTCACGGGGATCCGCGCGCCTTGCACCGAGGAGCCTGCTCTGATGTTCACGGGGCCCTCGGTGGGGCTGAGGTAATGATGGGTCCGGGGCACCTGGGCCCCTCTCCACCCCCGGCCTCCCCCCAGGGCGCTACCTAATTGTGGGCTATGAAGTGAAAACATCGCAATGCGAGCCACCTGCCAAAAACGGAGCAATTTTCTCCAAGTTAATCCCCCGCTCATGACGCACTGCAGCAACATCTCCCCCCGCACTTCTGTGAAGCTCCTTGTAACAAGGAGGAAGCTGCGAGCTGCACGAACCTGATGCTGGACACCACCGCCTTGCCTTGCACCGAGGAGCCTGCTCTGATGTTCACGGGGCCCTCGGTGGGGCTGAGGTAATGATGGGTCCGGGACACCGGGGCGCCTCTCCACCACCGGCCTCCCCCCAGGGCGCTACCTAATTGTGGGCTATGAAGTGAAAACATCGCAATGCGAGCCGCCTGCCAAAAACTGAGCAATTTTCTCCAAGTTAATCCCGCTCATGACGCACTGCAGCAACATCTCTCCCCCGCACTTCTGTGAAGCTCCTTGTAACAAGGAGGAAGCTGCGAGCTGCACGAACCTGATGCTGGACACCACCGCGTTGCCTTGCACCGAGGAGCCTGCTCTGATGTTCACGGGGCCCTCGGTGGGGCTGAGGTAATGATGGGTCCGGGACACCGGGGCCCCTCTCCACCACCGGCCTCCCCACAGGGCACTACCTAATTGTGGGCTATGAAGTGAAAACATCGCAATGCGAGCCGCCTGCCAAAAACGGAGCAATTTTCTCCAAGTTAATCCCCCGCTCATGACGCACTGCAGCAACATCCCCCCCCCCCCGCACTTCTGTGAAGCTCCTTGTAACAAGGAAGAAGCTGCGAGCTGCACAAACCTGATGCTGGACACCACCGCCTTTCTCCGAGGTCAAGCAGAAATGCCTCGGAGAAAGGCAGCGGCATTTTCAGATTCGGGGGCGTGTTTTTCTTTCTCTCCTCTTGCCATTGGCTGGAGGAGAGAAAAACACGCCCAGCGAAAAGTAACAAAAAAACACACCCCCGAATCCGAAAAGGACGGGGCCTGTTTTGCGAGACAAGCCTCTTCTCCAATGGCTGGCCACCATTTAAGAGGCCAGCCAATGGAGAAGAGGAGAGAAGAGGGGGGGGTTCAAGCCCCTCTTCTCCAAGTCATTAAATCTCGCAAGCGAGACTGCGCAAGCGCAGCCTTCGCTAGCTGAGACCTAAAAAGGACCTGCAGGGGAGCAGTGTTGATGAACACCCACATACTTGACTCAGGGTTAGATGGGGTATTCCTTAGGAAGGTATAAGAAGCACAAATGGTATAGTGGATCATTTCAGATTCCGCTTTCGTGCCGGGCAGGGGTGTCTCCTCCATGTGGAAGGAGGAGAGTCGCCCCACTGCTTTCTTGCAGTGCAAGAAGCAGAAACATAAAATGGTATTATGAATACCATTTTGTTTCTGCTTCTCGCACTGCGAGAAAGCAAAAGGGTTTGGATGGGAGCGGGCGGGTGGGCGGTCCTGCTGCAGGGCAGGGGAGGAGTGGCTTGCCCACTGTTGTGGGCGCTGACTGTTTGGTCGGCCCCCAGGGCCAGCCAAACCAGTCATACGCTCCGTTGGACTTAGCCCTTTTTTGCAAGGTCATCCCTGAACTTTTTGCCTTCCTCCTAGCCTTTTTTCTGACATAGTGTTGCTGGTTTTAGGACTCTGGGCATCTGGGCACTTTAGCACTGCTGTCCAGTGTAAAGTGTGTGTGCTCTCTGTAGTAAACATGGTAAGATTGGTTTACACTTGTTTGGCATATTTAATTTACTTGTATGTCCCTTGTAAAGTGGTATCTCATATACCAAGGGCCGGTATATTAAAAGCTACTGGTGGGCTTGCAGCGCTGATTGCGCCATCCACCAAAGTACCCTTTCAAACCTGTCTCAGGCCTCTGCCATTGCAGGGCCTGTGCGCGCAGTGTTACTGCCACTGTGACGTGACACCTAAAGTGTGTGCCTAAACTGTGTGCCAGTGTGTGCCTGGTTTGAAAGGCCACTTTGGTGGGTGGCGCAATCAGCACTGCGCCCACCAGTACCATTTTAATATACCGGTCCGGGTATATGAGATGCCACTTTACAAGGGACTGACATGTAAATTAAATATGCCAAACAGGTGTAGACCAATCTTACCATGTTTACCCCCTTTTGCTGCATGCCAGTCACCCCTAAGGTAGACCCTAGCTAGTCCTATGAGCAAGGTGCATTGTAGGTACAAGGTAGGACATGTATCTTAAGTGTGTGACATGTCCTGGTAGTGACAAACAGCCATTCTGATTTCTCACTGCTGTGAGGCAGCCCTCTCATAGGAATGCATTTGGGATTCCCTGATAAGTGTTTCAGTGGTAAATCCTGATATGAGAGTAGCAGCGTGGTCAAGTTTGGTGTGTTTGGAATAGTAATAATAAATGCTGCGCAAAGGTATGCACAGATTCATTATCACTATTTTAGAAATGCCACTTTTAGAAGTTGGCATTTCTGTGTACTATGTGTCTGTCTGCCTGATGTGGATTGCGTGTCTGGTTTTGGAGTGACAGGGGCTGGTGAGGTGTGTGTGGCTCCAGGGAGGGCAGGGTGAGTCAGCGCAAGGCTGAATAGGGGATCTGCATTTGGAGTAGTGGGAGGAGTAGTCCCCTGACCCTGAATAGGTCTGTGCCTGCCTAGGTGAATGCTGGCTCCACCCCCTGTGGTGTGTCTAAGGACCGAGCCCCCATCTGACAAAGGAGGGTGTGAGCACTGTACACAGAGTGCTCCAACACCCCCCAAACCAGTTGAGACTGGTTCCCCCAAGCCCTGTGCCATGGCAGAACAAAGACGAAATGTGTATATATACTGGGGCTGTGACCCCATGAAATGGGCTTCCTTGTGCTTAGGAGATACTTGCTGCTGCTGGGCCCCAGGAGGAACCGCCACAAGGGACTGCCTCCCTGCTGGAGGGCCCTGTGAGCTGGCCTGCCTGGGCCCAGCCTTTGCCCTGGAACTGTTGGGGGCACAGCACCTCGTGAGCGCTGCACCTTTATTGTTGTTGGCTCCAGGACCGGAGGAGTGCTTGTGGCCCTGCAGCGCGAGGCTGCAATGTGACTGGAAGGAATTCCGGTGTAGGGATTCCCCCACACTTCCAGAGCAAAGCGGGAGCCTACCCCGCATTGACGCCAGCGAGCTGGAGCCTACCCCACATTGTGGATACTTTGGTAACAGGGTGGGAGCACACCCCGCACTGCCACTGCTTATGGGAGTGGGAGCCCACCTCGCATTTGTGTGTATTTTGAAGGTGGGAGCCTACCCCGCGCCTCGAATCTCTGAGGAGGGCCGCTGCACCACGATTGGCGACCCGGAAGCCAGGCAAGTTGCCTGATTGTGGGCGGGACCAAGCTGCCGGCCAAACATCTTGGCTGAGTCAGCCGGAAGGTGGGAGGAGCCCTGCCGGCACCACAGAGAAGAGAGACGGAGCCTGCAAGGCACATGGTTGGTGCCGTTGCCCCTGCCCAGAAGAGATCGGGGAAGTGAGGAGAGGCCCTGGGAGCAGGGGCCCGCCGAGGCACATTGTTGGTGCCTGGAGCCGACCACGACCTGTCCCGGTGAGTGGGGGCAGAGCGGAGCAGTGTTGACGCTCCGGGAGTCACCGCGGTGCCTGTGCTGAATTACTTTTTGGGCCCCTTTTGGGTTTTAGAAGTCCCGGAGTGGGGCTTCCGTGACATTGGTGGTGACAGCGCCTGTTCCTCTCAGCGGCCCCGCAGGAGAGCGCGCCGCAACAACGTGGGGGCAATTTCATGTCAGAGTCCCGGAGGGGGACTCAGGAGGCACAGTTGTGCCAGGCCTAATTTCCCCAGCTGCACCGCAGGAGCGCGGGCAGCTGCTACGTGGAGGCAATTCGGTAATCAGAGGTCATGGAGTGGGGCTTCCATGGCACAATTGGTGGGAGGGCTAATTTCATTTGGCCTCATTGTGGTGCCCCGAGTGGCACCGGAAGGGTCCTTGTGAAGAGGCTCACCAGGCAGTGTGTGCCAGTGCTTGTTTTCACTGCTGCACCGCAGAAGCGCGGGCAGCTGCAACACAGGGGCATTTTGTTTACTTGAAGAGGAAGGGGTGAGACGCACCCCACGCCCCTAGCGCATTGCGCACAGTGTTCTGCTGCATTGGCAGCCAAGGGGCCAGCGGAAGGCCTGAGTTGTGCCCTGACATTTTTGGACAGAGGGCATTTGAGCCCCAGTGGAAGGCCAGTTGGCCTGGAGTCAGGTTTGGTACCTGTTTGTACCAGGAGGGCGCAAGGCCCTAAAGGAAGATGATGTATGCACCTAGGGAGTGTCACTAAGGTGCCCTCCTCATTGTGATTTATGCATGATGTGTTCTATTCCTAATGCTAATGTGATATAATGCTGAGGTCATTATCGTACCAGTAGTAACTGGTTGTGTTTTATTTCTACTACTTGTGCTTGTGATGGTTCTGACAGTGGCCCGATTGGCTCTGTCCTGTATATAATCCCCTGTGAATATTGCCTAGTGCCAGTTGGCACAGTTTATATGTGTGATTATGATTCTAATGTGTTTTGGATAATACAAAGGCGATTTTTTATATAACCTTGTGTGGAGTTTCTTTTGTGGTGTACCTAGTGTGTTGCTGCTGTGTGTGTGTTGCGCAAAGCCTTTTCACATTGCCTATAGGATAAGCCTGACTGCTCGTGCCAAGCTACCAAGGGGGTGAGCAGGGGTTATCTTCAGCTTGTAACTCCCTTGCCCTGACTAGAGTGGTAGTTTCTGCCTGGCTTAGGCGCATGCCCTAGCCAACCAGAAAACACATTTCTAACATTGGTGGCAGTGGTGGGATAGAACTTGCATTTGTGCAGTACCACAGTGACAACTGGTTGCACTACAAACTCCGCATTTAGATAATCACAGGTTTCGGGATTATTTCTCCTGAGTTTTATTTCTCCTGAAAGTGTCATTTTTTAATTGTGTTCTCCTGTTGCACTGTGGGTTGTGTATCTTGCCAAGATGGGGTTAGTCTATAATGGGGATGACCTTTTGGAGTACACCTGGGAGGAGTTAGAGCAATTCTGCAGAAAGAGGGGGATACCAATAGTGGGTAACCTCAGAAAACTGTTCCTCTATGAATCCCTCTGCAGGGGAGAACCCTTAGAGCCCTGTGGGGACCTTTCAGATTACCCCTCCGCATACCTAAGTGGTGGTTTTGAGGGAGGTCCTGAAGAGTCTGCACAGGGGAGAGAAAATGACAGGGCAGGGATGCCAGTAGGTACTGAGGACCCCATAGATAGGGAGTCCCTTGCTGGGTCCAGTGCCGGGGACAGTACTCCATCCATTTCCTTGTCCTCAGAGGAGTGGGTAGATAGGAGAGAAGAAAGGGAGCATCAGCTGGCTTTGGACACGCTCCAGTCGGAGTATGCCAAGGAGATAGCGCAGCCGAGTTTGGAGGAGAAAAAGGCCTTGTTGGCCCAGGAGTTGAGTCTCAAGGCGTTGGTCCTTGAAGAGAAAGAGCTAGAGACTGAGAGGGTCTTAGCGCAGGAGAGGATTGGGGAGGCAGAGAGGGCCTTCGCCAGAGAAAAGCTAACTCGGGAGGATATGTCCCCTGAGTGTAGTTTTAGTGGTCTGGATTCACCAGTGAGGGTGGGGTCCAGTGGTGGCAGCAAAAGTGAGTCCGGTGTAGGAAGTCCCACTCTCAGATCCCAGAGCGTGGTATCTAGTTCCCAGGAAGAGGGTATCACACCTGAAGGGTATATTTTGAGGTTCAGGGGCAGTAGGTAACTGTCTCACTAGTCTTGGGGGGAGTGTGTGGATGAATTTTGTGATGCACTAGAAGGTTGGGTGATGGGTAGCACGGCAAATGATTTTAAAGGGCTGTTCAATCTGTTTGTCAGAAAGCACATGTTCAGTAATTGCTTTCCGGGGTTACGCCAACACCGGTTGGAGTGTGGGTTCTCTGATCCCAGGGAGCTTGCACGGGAGGCAGACCTCTGGGTGAGTGCCAGAGGGTCAGAAGAGGCATTGGGGAGTGATCCTAAAAGGAGTGCCTCAGACATCTTCCAGTCCACAGTGGTGGGAGAGGTTCAGAAAAGCCCAGATAGGTCCCGGTGTAGTGGGAGGGGTGTAGGGGCTCACATCCTGTCTCAGCGGAGAAGGAGTGAGTGTGGGCTGTGTCCCAAGGTGCCCGAAACCCAGTCTCAGGGCCTGGAGGGTTCCCTAAGGGTACACCAGGTAAGGGGCCTAGGCTGTACTAGTAGGCCATTTGAGGGGATCTCCTACTGTCAGGAGAACTTGGAGCGTCTGTAAACAGAGCTCCAGTGGTTCTGGTGTCTTACGGTGCCGCTCCTAAGTGGAGGGTGCAGAAGTCCAGATGGAGGGGTGAGAGGGGGATGTGTTCCCCAGTGGCAGAACCAGTGGTTCAGGGGCCATCCCGAAGTGCTGAGTCTCCTAGGAGTGACCATGGTGACACCACTTCTGTCCTGGAGGATCTTTGCGCACTGTCAGATGGACAGGGGTCTGTTACAGGGAGCGTTCTGGAGGCCAGGGGGGCTAGGGCGCCCCTTAGCCAAATGTTCGAGAGAGCAATTTAGGGGACAAGGGGTCACCTTAACTTGAGGTGGGGTATGCAGGAACGCTCACACTAAAATGAAGGAAACAAATATGTGAGCCATGGAAACTAAGCCAAAAGGTTTAACAGATTTATTTAGAAGGCACAGCTTCAAGAAAAGGGCATTTAAAATACAAAATACAAAATAAAGTGACCTCGCATTCTCAGAGAGTAACATAAATCAGAAGGCATTTCTTCATGGAAGCAATGAAATCGTTAGAAGAGAGACACATCAGAAAATGCAACATGAGATGTGCAGAGTAAAAACCTCAAAGATACATATATAAATGCATTATGAAAAACATAATTTGAATCAAGGAAAATGTTCCCGGAATGCAAAACACATTTGATCTAAAATGCTGAGAATACTCACGTTTAAACCTAAAAGAAAGCAGCCTTGCTATTATAATATAAGTATTAAACTCTCAATAGGAAAACACCAACTTAGAGACAAAATAGCATACATAGCATATACAGCAAATATAGTGGCAAGTTAAATTGTATCTTAAAAACAAAAAACAAGAGCTCTTGGGGAGCACCCACACCGCCTGCCATCTACCAACAGACGGGTGGGGTAGTCCGATGAGAAGTCTGTGAGGTGTCCTTTTATACTCCTTAATACAGTGAGAAGTGCCTACAGCAACGTCATCTCACGCCAGTCCTACCTACGTCAATTATACCACGGTTCGCACATTTATCAGAAATGTCGTGCCTATCCTACTAAATGCGGAACATAGACTAGGTGAAAGGTTATATTCTCAGGCCAAGCGCTCATCGTAAATTGCATAGGGCAAGCAGAAATATGTAACGTAAGGAATAAAATATATAGCAATGTCTTGGTTGCCACATCCATCACCATGGTCTGACGTTCTTGTGGTGGGAACTTCTCTATTCACATAGCCAGATGTACCCAGGATGTGGTGGGCTATATTCTGACAGGATAGCGAGAAACAGTGAACTTTGCGCCAGTGAATTCTACGCACACGGGTAGGGTGGGGGCTCTATAGTTTGGAGCAGGAGGCGTCGCAGAGAGAAGCTGGCTGTGATTTTTAATCAGACAGGCTTAGAGCCTGCTGTTCAGAAAAATCGGTGCAGAACTCTGGTCAATTTAACAAAGGCCTACAGATTAGGCTGGCAGGTCCTACGTAGGGGTTCATAGTGGCTGAGTGACAAGGATGGCCCAGGGCATTTGTTATACAGTAAAACCGGACCCTCTGCTCAATTTAACACGGCCTACAAATTAGTCTGGCAGGGCAAGGATAAGGGTCTCATACCTCAGGTGTGGGCAGAACGGGCCTGGGGTACTATATGATAAAAATAGACCCTTTCTCAGGTCAGGAGATCTGCGCCAGGCAAACTGTCACGCAACACATGATCTATGTGTTACCCACAGAGGGAAGCTATGTGCAGCCCCGGACGTCCTGGTGTGCCAGGCAGCGTTCAACCGCAGGGTTAGGTCCCTGGGTTGGGATGCCAGGTCAGGTTCTGCCTGACCTAGAGGGAAGGACATCTGTAACCAGTGTCCTGACCCGTTTGTCTCCTAGGGGTACCACTCCAGATGGGAGGGTGCAGAACTCTGGAAGGGGGTGCAGAAGGAGGGAGTCCTCGCCTCTGACCCCGGTTCAACCCCAGGGCAGACCCTAGGTTGGAGGATCAGTGGCAGCTTAGAACTGCACTGATGAGAGGATGAGTGGAAAATGGTTACTATGTGCCAGGGGTTACTGCCCCCCACTCTGTGGAATGGCAAGGACTAGAGATATCTGGATGGCCTAGGGCCTTGTCCTGGCCACGGACAACTAGGGTGTACCAGTGGGGTAGCTTAGTTGGTCCTGGGAGGTTCGACAGAGGGAACCACATGGGTTCAGAATGGCGTAAAACTGGAGTGTGCCCCTGCAGTTGCGGGCCCGTGTCTGTGTTCTATCGCCCAAAGCAGGGAAGTCCATCAAGGTAGTGATTGGTCTGCCCTGCCTTTTGGCTGGAAGAGGGTTGTGTTGGACTGGCCCTTTTTGCCGGGTAATTCCTGAACTTTTTGCCTTCCTCCTAGCCTTTTTTCTGACATGGTGCTGGTGGTTTTAGGACTCTGGGCACTTTAGCACTGCTGTCCAGTGTAAAATGTGTGTGCTCTCTGTGGTAAACATGATAAGATTGGTCTACACCTGTTTGGCATGTTTAATTTACCTGTCAATCCCTTGTCAAGATGTATCTCATATCCCCAGGCCGGTAAATTAAATGCTACTGGTGGGCATGCAGCGCTGATTGTGCCACCCACCAAAGTAGCCTTTCAAACCTGTCTCAGGCCTCTGCCATTGCAGGGCCTGTGCGCACAGTGTTACTGCCGCTGTGACATGACACCAAAAGTGTGTGCCACGTCTGTGACCCCCCTTTTGCTGCATGTCAGTCACCCCTAAGGTAGGCCCTAGCTAGCTCTATGGGCGGGGTGCATTGTAGATAAAAGGTAGGACATGTACCTTAAGTGTGTGACATGTCCTGGTAGTGACAAACCGCCATTTTGGTTTCTCACTGCTGTGAGGCTGCCCTCTCATAGGAATGCATTGGGGTTTCCCTGATAAGTGTTTCCGTGGTAATTCCGGATATGAGCGGCGCAGCGTGGTCAAGTTTGGAATGTTTGGAATAGTAATAATACATGCTGTGAAAAGGTGTGCGCAGATTTATTATCACTATTTTAGAAATGCCACTTTTAGAAGTTTGCATTTCTGTGTGCTATATGTCTGCCTGCCTGATGTAGATTGCATGTCTGGCTTTGGAGTGAAAGGGGCTGGTGAGGTGTTTTTGTGGCTCCAGGCAGGGCAGGGTGAGTCAGCGCTAGGCTGAATAGGGGATCTGCATTTGGAGTAGTGGGAGTAGTAGTCCCCTGACCCTGAATAGATCTGTGCCTGCCTAGGTGAATGCTGGCTCCACTCCCCTGTGGTGTGTCTAAGGACCGAGCCCCATCTGACAAAGGAGGGTGTGAGCACTGTACACAGAGTGCTCCAACACCCCCCAACCAGTTGAGACTGGTTCCCCCAATCCCTGTGCCAGGGCAGAACAAAGAAGAAATGTGTATATATACGGGGGCTGTGTCCCATGAAATGGACTTCCTTGTGTAGGAGATACTTGCTGCTGCTGGGTCCCAGGAGGAACCGCCATGAGGGACTGCATCCCTGCTGGAGGGCCCTGTGAGCTGGCCTGCCTGGGCCCAGCCCTTGCCTTGGAACTGTTGGGGGCACAGCGCCTTGTGAGCACTGCACCTTTATTTTTGTTGGCTCCAGGACCGGAGGAGTGCTTATGGCACTGCAGCGTGAGGCTGAAACGTGACTTGAGTGAATCCTGGCATAGTGATTACTCCATCCACCCAGACCAAAGCAGGAGCCTACCCCGCATTGACGCCAGCGAAGTGGGAGCCTACTCCGCATTGTGGATACTTTGGCAACAGGGCGGGAGTCCACCCCGCACTGCCGCTGCTTAGGGGAGTGGAAGCCCACCCCGCATTTGTGTGTATTTTGAGGGCGGGAGCCTACCTCGTGTCTCGCATCTCTGAGGAGGGCCGCCGCACCACGAGTGGCGACCTAGAAGCCAGGCAAGCTGCCTGGTTGTGGGCGGGACCTAGCTGCCGGCCGGATGTCTTGACCGAGTCAGCCGGAAGGTGGGAGGAGCCCTGCCGGCACCACAGAGAAGAGAGACGGAGCCTGCAAGGCACGTGGTTGGTGCCGCTGCCCCTGAAGATATCGGAGAAATGAGGAGAGGCCATGGGTGTAGGTGCCCGCCGAGGCACATTGTCGGTACCTGGACCTGACCGTGACCTGTCCTGGTGAGTGGGGGCAGAGCCGAGCAGTGTTGACGCTCCGGGAGGCACCGTGGTGCCTGTGCCGAATTACCTTTTGGGTTTTAGAAGCCCTGGAGTGGAGCTTCCGTGACATTGGTGATGACAGTGCCTGTTCCCCTCAGCGGGCCCGCAGGAGAGCAGGCCGCGACTACGTGGGGGCAATTTCATGTCAGAGTCCCGGAGGGGGACTATGGAGGCACAGTTGTGCCAGGCCTAATTTCCCCAGCTGCACCGCAGGAGCGCGGGCAGCTGCTACGTGGAGGCAATTGGGTAATCAGAGGTCCCGGAGTGGGGCTTCCATGTCACAGTTGGTGCCCGGGCTAATTTAGTTTGGCCTCATTGTGGTGCCGTGAGTGGCACCGGAAGGGTCCCTTTGAAGGGGGCTCACCAGGCACAGTGGGTGCTAGTGCTTGTTTTTACAGCTGCACCGCAGAAGCGCAGGCAGCTGCAACACAGGGGCATTTTGTGTACTTGATGAGGAAGGGGTGAGACGCACCCCACGCCCCTAGCGCATTGTGCACAGTGTTCTGCTGCATTGGCAGCCAAAGGGCCAGTGGAAGGCCCCCGTTACACCCTGACATTTTTGGACAGAGTGCATTTGAGCCCCAGTGGAAGGCCAGTTGGCCTGGGGTCAGGTTTTGTACCTGTTTGTACCAGGAGGGTGCAAGGCCCTAAAGGATGGTGATGTATTCACCCAGGGAGTGTGACTAAGGTGCCCTCCTCATTGTGATTTATGCATGATGTGTTCTATTTCTAATGCTAATTTGAAATAATGCTGAGGTCATTATCGTAACAGTAGTAACTGGTTGTGTTTTATTTCTACTACTTGTGCTTGTGATGGCTCGGACAGTGGCCCGATTGGTCCTGATCTGTATATAATCCCCTGTGAATATTGCCTAGTGCCAGTTGGCTCAGTGTAAATGTGTGACTATGATTCTGATGTGTTATGGATAATACAAAGGCTATTTTCTATATAACCTTGTGTGGAGTTTCTTTTGTGGTGTACCTAGTGTGTTGCTGCTGTGTGTGTGTTGCGCAAACACTTTACACATTGCCTCTTGGGTTAAGCCTGACTGGTCGTGCCAAGCTACCAAGGGGGTGAGCATGGGTTATCTTCAGCGTGTAACTCCCTTGCCCTGACTAGAGTGGTGATTACTGCCTGGCTTAGGCGCATGCCCTAGCCAACCAGAAATCCCATTTCTAACACGCTCTCTCTGTTTTCTCCAAGTAGGCTGCATGCAGCCTACATGGAGAAAACTGTCTCCCCAAAGACACCTGTGTGGTTGGCATCCCAGCCAATCACAATGCTGCCGTTGCAGTGTTGTGATTGGCTTAGGGGAGGAGAGGGAGGCTGCCTGCTTCCTGGGACTTGGAGGGACACAACACTGGACCGGACCGGCAGGCGAAGTAGGTTTATTTTTATTTTTTTATTAACTCCCTGCACGACCCCGTCCCCCACCCGTGAGTTATGCCGGCTACGACTGCTGCCGGGGCCTTTTTTCATTGTGGACCTCACCCCATGAGGAGCAAGAATTGCCGACCTCACTTTACACACTTCTCTTCTTTGACTCATGAGCAAAGAGAAACTTGGATTCAGGTGTTGCCTAGAGAATCAAATGCTGTCCCCTACCCTGTCTGGTGTTTGTTTCATCTTTTATAATGCAAGTGGCTAATTCACATCGATAAAAATGTAACCCTTTTTACTCTTTCTCTAAAGAGGCAATCAATGTCATCAAGTCAAACCTAACTGAAATATTGACATTTCGGCCAATCAAAGCAATTAATGTAAAAAGGCCACCATCAGGACAAAGAACAGCTAGGAATGTGAACACATGCCATTGCATATAGAAAGAATAAATATTGTCACAACTAACAATCTGACTATCACAAAGTAATAGAAGAATCCCTACTATATGCTGCGCAGACTTTAGAAATGCAGCATATTATGAAGCTCATCTGATCTTTTACCATAACAAATATTCAAACTGAACCATCAGCATTTTAACTAGATTCAGAAAACAATTGTCCCTTTGGAGGAAGAGTAGAATGTGGTACACCTTTGTGAGTTTCAACCAACCAGTTTCTTTTATCGCACTGCATATATGTGTTATCAAACCTCTGCATATGCTATAATGTATTGTGAATAGAGAACTTAGAAATAATCATCAGCATATTCTCGCATAAATTTGCTGATGAAACGAACGGTGGAAAAGAGATTTTTACAATATTTGGTTATGTTTCTGTGACTGCTTATGGAGTTTAATTATTATTGCATTAGATGTTGATATATGTTGATGAATACTCATTATTGTCAATATATGAAATAACTGATTGACATTAAAAGTATTACCTGTGGATAGGAACTCTCTTCATTTTCTGTTTAATTATAGTCAATTTCATTGGATGATTCAGGGCTGCCCTTTTCCATTTAAGTACTGTCACTTACAAAGGCCATTGTGCATCGATATCCATCGCATACCAAGGTAACTGTAGAGCTCTAGGGGCTAGATTTATGAACATTATTAGCAGTGAGAGCGAGCTGGAACTTAGAACGCATTCTCCTAGTAAAGTTGTCAAAGATTTTTCCCCGATGGACGTATGGTCCTTTGTTGGTTGACATGAAGCACTGTAAGGGAGAAGACATCAATAATACATTTTTAGCTTGTGAAGCCAATGAAACTCCACAATAAGGACCAAGAATCGCCAATTATATTTAAAGGATTTTATTTTGAATTACCAATCAATCCAGGGTATAAGCAAACCAATAATAAATTCAGTAAGTACAGCAATACAGCAGATAAGCTGAAATATCTCAGTAAGTTGAGCCTCAAAAAAGTAAGATACCGAATTGTGACATCAACAGCAACAAAGAAACAGATGAAGGCAAACAGGTGTTCCATAAAGAAACTTCCTTTCTCTCTCTTAAACATATACGTTAAATATAGGATCATCTATCAAGGGTCTCTAAATAGGGAGAATAGAAGGTGTCAGCATGATCCGACTTCAGTAGAAGTCTTGGGAAAAGGAAATAAGAGTTTAGCATAAAGCTTCACACTTGCAAGAATAAGGCAAGCTGAGAGCTCTGTACCTCTTGAAGTTTAAAGGGAATCTCTTTCTTACAACTGTGAGAACACCAACGTAAAAGTAACAGGAGATTCAGAAATGTCCTCATCTTCTTTCACACCACCAGCAACCAATCAAAGTCTACAACATCTTTTCAGTTTCCCGTTGTATCGAACTTTCACTATAGTTCTCAATCTTGAACATCTCTCGGTCCTGGTACATGATGAACAGGAGGCCTCTTTTGACTATTAATTCTCCACATTCGCTGCCAAGTTCTGCCGTCCAAGCCCCACTATCAGCAGTCTAATAGAAACAATAAGCCTTTCTCTAATTAACAAGAACATTATAATAGACCTGCAAAGAAAGAAAGAATATGCTGGCAAGGCAAAATGCATTTCAATTGAGGCCTGTAGCCAGGGTGAGTTTAACTAAGCATTAATTATGCACTTCGAGTACATGGTTATACACACACGTGTAATGTCAAGAATATATGTAAGACATTATTAAAAGAGTACATGATTACATGTTTCAACTGAACATTAGAGCGCATGTATATAAATCTCTAATCCCTACAATGGTTTCAGGCCATTAATATGTTTAAATGCTTCACACACATTAATGAAGTTATGGCACACAATAAATATAATGTCAGTTGTAAGTATATAATTGCATATTTGTGATGTTTGAGATGGGAGCCTAAATTGCGCTCCTCCAATAGCAATTTTTGTAAATCACTATTTGGTAATCGCTATTACTAATGTACTAAAGTGAAATCTGGCCCTGATTTCCAAATTAGCGATTTCTAGTGGGTCGCAAATAGATGTATCTCAGATCGCAATTTGTGACCCATTGGAATTCACTACCATCATAGGGATGGTAAATGCAAAAAGAACAATTGATAGACAGAATGCAGAACAATGTCATACATTCACCTCAGTACAGAGATCTGGGCCTAAATCCATCCTTTATTTGCTCACTATGCCATTCCAGTTTAGACCCAGCCATATGCAAATCAGTCCTGACCCTGTGCCTCATGGGAACAGTCCAGCCCGAACTGCCAGGCTAGGTCCTCCATGGACTGGAAACAAGCATCCTAGGAAGGGTTTCAGGCTTTCAGCCCTCACCAGCCAGGATAGCTTGAATCCAGTGGCATGGAGAGCACAGGACCCGCGTCTGGGCATACCCGTCCCACTCGGGGTGACAAATGCAAAAAGAACAATTGATGGACAGAATGCAGAACAATGTCATACATTCACCCCAGTACAGAGATCTGGGCCTAAATCCATTGTTTATTTGCTCACCATGCCATTCCAGTTTGGACCCAGCCATATGCAAATCAGTCTTGACCCTGCCCCCAATGGGAACAGTCCAGCCTGAACTGCCAGGCCAGGTCCTATCTGGATTGGAAACAAGCATCCTAGGACCGGTTTCGAGCTTTCAGCCCTCATCAGTCAGGATAGCTTGACTCCAGTGGCATGGAGAGCACGGGACCCACGTCTGGGCATACCTGTCCCACTCGGGGTGACAAATGCAAAAAGAACAATTGATGGACAGAATGCAGAACAATGTCATACATTCACCCCAGTACAGAGATCTGGGCCTATATCCATCCTTTATTTGCTCACCATGCCATTCCAGTTTGGACCCAGCCATATGCAAATCAGTCTTGACCCTGCCCCCAATGGGAACAGTCCAGCCTGAACTGCCAGGCCAGGTCCTATCTGGATTGGAAACAAGCATCCTAGGACCGGTTTCGAGCTTTCAGCCCTCATCAGTCAGGATAGGTTGACTCCAGTGGCATGGAGAGCACGGGACCCACGTCTGGGCATACCCGTCCCACTCGGGGTGACAAATGCAAAAAGAACAATTGATGGACAGAATGCAGAACAATGTCATACATTCACCCCAGTACAGAGATCTGGGCCTATATCCATCCTTTATTTGCTCACCATGCCATTCCGTTTGGACCCAGCCATATGCAAATCAGTCTTGACCCTGCCCCCAATGGGAACAGTTCATCCCGAACTGCCAGGCCAGGTCCTCCCTGGACTGGAAACAAGCATCCTTGGACCGGTTTCGAGCTTTCAGCCCTCATCAGCCAGGATAGCTTGACTCCAGTGGCATGGAGAGCGCGGGACCCACGTCTGGGCATACCCGTCCCACTCGGGTGACAAATGCAAAAACAACAGTTGATGGACAGAATGCAGAACAATGTCATACATTCACCCCAGTACAGAGATCTGGGCCTAAATCCATCGTTTTTTTGCTCACCATGTCATTCCAGTTTGAACCCAGCCATATACCCCGAAACCGGTCCTAGGATGCTTGTTTCCGGTCCGGGGAGGACCTGGCTTGGCAGTTCGGTCTGGACTGTTTCCATGAGGCACAGGGTCAAGACTGATTTGCATATGGCCAGGTCTAAACTGGGGTTGCATGGTGAGCAAAAGAATGATGGATTTAACCCAGATCCCTTGACTGGGGGTGAATGTTTTGATTTGTTCTGCATTCCGTCCATCAATTGTGTGTCTTTTGCTTTCTCGCCCTAAGTGCGCCAGGTATGCCCAGACGTGGGTCCTGGGCTCACTGTGCCACTGGAATCAAGCTATCCTGGCTGAAGAGGGGTGAGACCCCGAAACCGGTCCTAGGATGCTTGTTTCCAGTCCGGGGAGGACCTGGCTTGGCAGTTCGGTCTGGACTGTTCCCATGAGGTACAGGGTCAAGACTGATTTGCATTCGGCCAGGTCTAAACTGGGGTGGCATGGTGAGCAAAAGAATGATGGATTTAACCCAGATCTCTTGACTTCGGGTTAATGTTTTGATTTGTTCTGCATTCCGTCCATCAATTGTGTGTCTTTAGATTTAGACAAGAGCATACGTAGCTGACCTTGCAACATATTTTCTTTACTTTCCTTAGCCTCCCACTGTTTTCGTTTCTCCCACTCCCCTTTCTTTCTCCCGCTCCCGCTCACCCTTGCCCCTCCCATGGACTCTCCCCCTAGTTTGGGAACTGAATAGGTGGTTCAGGTGAGGGAAAGGGCTGAAATGTGAGTTTGTAAGCTGGTCAATGCTCTGAGATATTCAGCCAGGACCAGATCTGTGAGCACAAAAAGACCCCCTGCTAGGATCTCCAATGGAGGGGATAAAGGCGGGAAGCGACAGGAAGGAGGATTAGGATGGGTGCAAAATGTAGTTTTGCCAAGGGCACTGCATGAGGAAAGGCTGGTCCTGCCTGCACCACTGGTGTGGCTCACCCAGACGCCATCTGCTGTTGCCTGACCTACCTCGCATGCTGAAGACAGGCACAATACATTTAAGGTTCCCTACAAGCAGAGAACCCAATGCTGTCTGTTCCCACCCTGGAGAAGGAGAAAGAAGGAGGATGCCCCCCCATGAAACTGCCTGCCACACCACCTCAGGTGGAAAAGGCTGCCTTCTGAAGTGGTGCTTCAAGCTCCCTCACCATCTATCTGGCCTAATGCACATCCAGGAAGACTCCCTGTGCCATGAGAGCTTCACTGTATTCTGGGCTACACAAGACATCGAATGGCCCAAATTAAAAGAGAGTGTGCCTTACTGCTCACAAAGATGACCCTTCAAGCTTCCGGCAAAGCACAGATGCATGGGCCGTACGCCCAAAGACCAAGGTATCAATCTAAGAGGCTCCCAGTACCTTTGTGTTGTACGGGTACAAACCAAACTATAAAACAAGAGAGAAGAGACTAGAGGGCTCGATCAGACACTCGTGCGCTATTTACGAGAAGCTAACGCAACAGGTTGGGGCAAGTCATTTTGCTGCACCGTGTTAATTTCAAAGCACAAGGATGCATCATATTTACAACAGTATGTCGCATCTTTGTGCTTTTCCCTGCGCTGGTGCACAAACTGCTGCCAGTTGCCGGCACAGGCACCCTTGCACCAGGGTGCAAGAATGCCTGCGTCGTGGGGAGATTGTTTTTTCTGCAGAAAGGGGCACCTTCCTGCACAAAAACAATCAATTTAGGTGATGTCCTCTTCCAATGGGTGCTTAAAATGCAGCACACATTGAGAGAGGAAAAAAACAAGGAGAAATGAAAACATTTCCCCTCGTTGCGCCTCGCTATGCCACCCCTGGGGTGGCGTAGCATTCTGATGCATTTCCAGGTTTACGATTGATCCTAAATCTGGAAATGCATCAGTGGACACAGGTGTTGCTTGGGAACACCCACAGCAACACCCATGTCTTACCCCTAACACGCAAAGTGTTGCGTGAAAATAGGCGATATTAACAAGCACACATAAAGTCATGCAGGGTTGCTTTACGTGTGCTTGTAAATATCACGCAGCAGGTTGCACCACCAGTGCGTCACGCAACGTGATACACTGGCGGCACAAGGGGCTTGTAAATAAGCCCCCAAAGGCCCAGCATTATCTTCAAAATTTCAAGCCTGACTCAAACTCTGGCCCTGAGCTGCCCCATAGATGTGTAAAGCATAGACTTGAGTGCAGGGGCAGTCAGCTGAGGCCCTGCAGGGCTCAAGTGGTAGCAGCACTCCATGTACCCCTACTTCCTCATCAAGTTGCCTGTCCATCATCAACTTTAAGCATCAGGCATATCTTACAGTGATTTGAAAGAAACGATCAAAGAAAGCAACCCCACACTCTTCTAAACCAGACCTTTACACTGGTGCAGCATGTGCCTCAGCACCTTGAACCAGTCTCCAATGCTGCAGCATTGTTACCAGTAGTCAGTTGCTGCCACCGCTGCCGAACAACTCTCACAGACCTTCTGATGGAAGGTCCCTTGTGAGGGAGAGAATGTGGCATGATCACACACCAGAATGTTTGTCGCCAGAGAAGATGCAAGGAGGGCCGATGCCTACCTCCACAACCACGAAGAGTCCACCACAGAAGCCCCGCTGGCCTAGTCAAGAACAAGGCACACTCAAGCAGCAATATGAGTAGGCAGTGACATGCCGGTGGACACAGATGAACTGGAAGCCAACTTCACCACATGAAAAGCAGAATCCTGCCAACCCCTTACACCAAAAGGCAAAGGAGGGCAACCAGCATTTCACCCCTGTTTCTACGCAGAAGGAAAAGGAGCCCCGCTGCGGCTGCGTATCAGGGGGTCGCATCATGAAGAGCTGCACTAGCTCAGTGCAGAGCTCAGTGTCTAATTTTGTTTCGCGTTTGAGCTGTCTAAAGCTCAAACATATATTTCGGAATGTTTCTGAGCTAATGCATGAAATGCAGTAGGCGCAAGTTGAAAACGGCGATCAGAGGCTTTCTCTGCTATTTCCAATTTGTGCTGTCTACAGTTCATCCGTTATCTTGGAGAAATTCCAAATTATATGTTTGAGGTTTAGACACCACAAATGCCCGAGCGGCTGGTCTCATATAAACTTTGCAGGCGGGTCAGCGTGAGCAGGGGGGATGGACGGACGACCACAGCAGCACACAAAAAACCTACGTACCTGCCACCCGCTCCATTGCCGCTCTTCTCCTCCTCTGCAGCACAGGCGAAGGCTCCCAGACACCCCTACGGACAATCCAGACATTGCTCTCACTGCTGGCATTATGAGAGAAGCACTGGGATTTGCGTCCCATGGGGGCAGGGAGCCTGTGCCTGCTGCCTCCAACCCGGCAACGGAGCTCGGGTGGGGGACATCTCAGTGAGCACACCGGTTTGGCAGTCCTAAGACAGCCAGCTAAATCCACATGCGCACTGAGCAACAGTGCCCACCGCTCCTCCTAAGCCGTCATCACGATGGCCCCGCCCTCTAGACTTTACCCTATGGGAGATGGTCCTCCGGCAAAACGGAGGGGCTACCCTTGCTCAAAAGCAAAAGCTCAGGCTGTTGGGTCTCATCAGAGCCAGCAAAGCCCTTTCTGATATGGCCCTAGGTTTGATCACAGCTGAACAAAAGGCCTTCACCAAGGACTCGTACGACAACTGTCAGTGTAACCCATCCACATCAGACAGGCCACCAATGTACAGTGACAATGATGATAGATGTAGATGTTGTAGACTTGTAAAGCGCACAGCTACCCCAGCAACGGGGTGTCCCGGCGCTGTAGACCGCTGGGGAACCCGTCCTGGCTATCCCTGTGAGATGGTCCCTTTCTGGGTATCTCCAAGGTGAAACCAGGCATCCCCGGCGTCTGTGGGGGGCCGTTGTAGAGATGAGGCAAGCTTAATGCCCAGAGTTGCCGAGTGTGTTCCTGGTTAGAGTAGGTACCGAGGCGAGAATTATCGAGTCTGTTTTGACCCTGGTCCACAACCCTGCCGCGTCGGGAATTGAACCCTGGTCCCTGGCCGATTCTCTGCTTACGGGTCTGCCGCCTCTAACTAGTGAGCCACACCTCTCCACACAATGACTAAGCAAAGGCATAGCTGGAGGACCAGCAATAAGCCACAAGCACATGAACCAGAATCTCTACCTCTAGCCTCCCACATCAACTCTCCAGACACCATCACTGGTTCACTTACAGGCCATGGCATCCACACCAAGAAAAATCGCCAACACCTCCAACAGGCAATAGTCGTTTATTTATCACCGACCACACACAGACCCACCAGGTAATGAACTTCATATTTATACCATCAAGAAATATCCACTTCAGATGAAAGACTAGACCCCAATATCCATGGAAGAAGCACCCGAGATCCATGGGGAAACCGTCGACTGTAAAGAAGTTACAACCATAAAAGTTTACAATAGTTAAATTTCACCTGCAACTGTACAGGCCTAGGTGTCATCCAGTGAACTGGTCCTATCAACTAGGAGCAGAAACATAGGGCATAGTTACAATGTCAGTGGGACTGCCACCAGCAGGCCGGCAGTGGCGGTCCCACCGACAGCAGTCCAACTACCGCATTTGGATGCAGGTGGTTGGACAGCAGAGGTCGGGTGAAAAACTGCAGTCTCTGACAGCATCCAAGACTTTGGGGGCCCCAGGCAGGGCCCTGTCCCCTGTGCAGCCACCGCTAAATGGCCCTGGAGGCACATGTAGCCCCTCCCCTACACATCCATGCACCGTGTGCCAGGCACTACATGTGTGCACAAAGTGCTTTTTTCTACTGTGGCTTGTGCTTCAGCTCTTTTCCTGCACCGCAGCACAAGCCGCAGTAGAAAAATGCACTTTCCGAACACCTGCACGGCGGTCTCATCCTAATTGGGCAGATGGGAACGCCAACTCATTGTGGGGCGGTCTCCTGCCTATTGCAATGGCGGTCGGTGGTGCGACCGACCGCCATCTTAATTAGGGCCATAGATTGAGGTTGTGTAAGGGTGACTGAACTGGTGACACCACTGTGCCACTTCTGTTAGACGTGCATCACATTAACCACCTATAAGACTACTCACAACATGACTGGAGTCAGATCATCAATACCACACAGCAGTTCCAAAAGCATAGACAACTTTCCTAAACTGCATTGGACCATCAAACACTCAAATATGCAGAACTCACTGGTGCCCTGCTGGAGTGTCCATCATCCGCCCACCGCAAAGTGTTCCGCAGGTGATTTGGCAGAGGCTGCCCATACGTGATGTACACACAGCCCACACGCAGCCCAGTGGCGCCACGTCCAACAAGCCTCTTCACACAAGAGACGGACTCTGCAGTGCTCCACTGAGGCATAGCAAATTTCGGAAAGCCTGGCGGTCACAAACAGGAAGCCGAAGAAAAGTCCCCAAATGCTGGGAGAAACCTCCGAGCGAGCGTGTCAGGGACAATTTTTTTTGTTTTCCAATAATAAACTCCCTCTTGTTTGTTTTTAAAAAAACTAAAAACTTTGCTGAGCGGGCACATTTAACATTGCACCCGCTCAGCAATGCTTCAGTGCCATCAGTGGGCAAAGGAGCATCTGAACGCACAGAGATCTCCTCCTAGCAGCAAGTCATGTATTTACCAGGTCAGCAGGGTACACCTCTCCGCTGCCCTGTTTTAAATGATGCCCTAAGACATGCGAACACTAGTTTTCCTTCTTGGCATGCGGTACAATGTCTTTGACCAGTACCGTATCAAAGATCCCACGGGCTCTGGTGCAAGCAAGGAAGATGGTCCCTTTGACTGCTGTTGGGGTAGTAAAATACAGCAATTACCAGGGTTCCATGGGCCACGGCAGCGACGGTCCGTATAGGGCGTGTTACCGGATCGGTGGTGACGTGGGGCAGAGGAGGGGCAGGGTGGGGGGTTGCAAAATGCGCATACGGCCGATTGCAGGTAAGTTATGGAAAAAAAAAACACGAATTTCGTTGCGCGCGCTGCATCGCCAAATGCGATGCTGCGCGCGCAACAAAATTTGTTTTCTTTATTTTTTTCGTAACTTACCTGCAATCGGCCGTATGCCGCATTTTGCAACCCCCCCACCCTGCCCCTCCTCTGCCCCACGTCACCGCCCCGGTAACACGCCCTATACGGGCCGTCGCTGGGCCACGGTGCTACTCCACCTGCTACACCAATGGTAGCTACCGGTCCTTCCTATATAGGGTGACCAGACGTCCCGGATTTCCCCAGACAGTCCTGGTTTTCAGAGGACCGCCCGGTGTCCCGACACTTTTGTTAATTTCTAATACATGTCCCAGTTTTTAGGACAACGGTCAACTCTTCCTGCAGCAGCAGAATTTATAGGTGTGCGCTCTCCTTTCAGGCGCCTCTAAAGTATGAAATAATGCATTTGCTTCTACCAGGCACCACAGGAGTAGGTAGCTGCATGCTCCCAGCAAAGACACCGGGGTGCAAGGTGGAGGTCCTAAGATTCCTACGTAAACATAGCCTTGTAAGTTTGTGTGTGTATACACTCATTTACGAGATTTACAGGTCTAGCGCGCACACACGTGCATATATATATTTTTTTTATAAAAATGTTTTTTAAAAGTTTTATTCTAAAAACGCGACAGGCCTGATATAGAAATAAGAATAAAGACTTTAGTCCTACTTTTATGTCTGACCTGTCCCGGTTTTTGCGTCTCAAATTCTGGTCACCCTCGCTCGCCCATCCTATACCGTTCCTCTCGCTCCGTCATACCGTACCGCTCACTCAGTCATACCAGGCACAAGGCCCCACACGCGTCTCCCATGCCTCCCCTCAGCTAACTCCGCATTCAACAACACTAAACGAATCTTCCAAACTTGATAACAGAAACGAGACTACTGCTTCTAAATCGCACTGGATGTATTTATTCCTAAACACGCCGTCAAAACCGACCCATCCACCCTCGACGCCCCAATGCTAACTAAAATCGCAGCTCTCATTCTACTTCCCCTGACAACTATCACTTATCAATAAATGCTTTCAAACCGTTACCATTTCCCTGCGCTTGAGCGGGTTATAAACACTTCCATAGTCAAACTTACAGGGGGAGGCCGCAGACATGGGCTAACAGCGCCATCTGCTGGACGCAGCTAGCGCAAATGTAAATACGCCTTTCTTTACATTTCTGTCACTGAAACTCAGATATATATTATCCAACTCGTTTTACCATAGCGCTGTTCTCAACACATTCTTCGTATGAAAAGAGCAGATCTAGGCTTCTAAAGAATGAAACTCAGCCCGCACTGTGTACATCTTTAAAAAAAAAAAAAATCCGGATTTGGCGCAGTCAACGCTTCAGCACACTTTATAGGCTCAGCAGCTGCGGTGTGACTCGCAGGTTTTCGCGTTTCAAAATTCTAGGTGATCAGCAAACGGAAGTAGCTGAACTGCATACCCTTGGCGTGTAGCTTCTTGGAAGTCAGCTTGTGAACGGGAAGGCTGTAGGCCATCGGAACAAGCAAGGGCAGGTCTACTTGTTAATTAAAAACCCCGAGTGAAATCAATAGCCACTATTAGACACCAATAACAAAAGAAGTAATTACATTGCAAAACAGCTCTTGCTGGACTCGGCTGGAATATAAACTAGCGAGGAGGGTTAGTCTCTGCGGACAGCCCCTCAGCTGCATCAGTGCCTAATTTCTAAAAATAAAATGCATACTTGCCAACCCTATTGATTTAGGCGATAGGATTCCTTTTTCAAAGAAGTCCTACCGACATCGGTTTCATGTTCTCTTCTTACCTGTTGTTTTTTGAAAGCCTGGGCAGGGAACAACCATTCCTGGCCAGGAGCAGTGAAAAAAATAGAAAATAAACCCCAACGAAAGACAACAGATGCGGACTTGAACTTGGTGCAGAGTAAACTAAGCAGCCAATCAGCTACTTCTTCAATGCCATTCCAGCCAATGAGAGGCAATGAGGTTGGGCCTCGGAGACAAGTGGGGCTAGACTTCTATCTCCATAGTCACCCTTTGTGTCCAGGTGCTAGCGAGGGCATTGGTATGGGCCTGGGGAAAAAATCATGTTGGAAGTCGGCTCGGAGAAATAAAAGTCAATGATTTCAAGTTAATGCTGGCGAGTGGTTAGCCACTGAACTCTAAGTTCTATGAGGTCAAAAGAACATACTTCTGTTTTTTTAGGTCAAGCCTCGAGACTGTGTATGCCTTGCCTGCGGCAAGGCGTATTGCAGCTTACCAGGAACATAGAGGGGATGAATTGAAGCCCACCCATAGCTTGCCACTCATTGGCCTTCCTTGTCAATCTCCTTTTCCTGCTACTTATTCATGTCCCAGCTTGTCAATCTTGTGTTTGTTCCTGAAGAAAAGCATTGCCTTTTTACAGTCGCTTTGTTTGGAATGGTATTGCTGCTTCCATTGCTTGCTTTTCCAGCACTACTTTTTTCTTTTGTGTGAAGTACTCCATTAGAGTGCATGTGTATTCCTTCCACATGTGTCTTACGCTGCACTCATGTTGCTCTTTGTAGGCTGACGTCTCCTACCCCTCACTCTTGTGCTTCACCCCTCTTCTTCCTCCACCAAGCCTTCCGTGTTAGTTTCCTCTAAAGTGTTGCTTACACTCCCATCCTCCCTCTCATGCTCTCGGGTCCTTGCATCTCTCCCCTCTGCTGCTTTCGCATTCCCACCCATGTTACTTCAGCAGTCACCCGCCCTCCACCATGTTGCTTCACTGTTTGCCCCTACATACCCTCATGTTGCTTCTCTATTCCTGCCACACTCCTCATGTTGGCTCCACTCCCCTGTTTAAGAAAAATAACACTTTTGCTAATTTTTCTTTTCTTTCTAGTTACCAACTCAACTCAGATTGCTAACTGCAAAGAAGAAAAAGAACCAGTCATTTTGTAAGCAAGTGCATTTTTAACTTTAGCCATGCTGCAAAGCATCACAGGTGCTGCGCAGCACGGCAAAAAAAACATTGACAACGCCAACAGATCACAAAGGCAACACCTATTGGCTTTGCCAATGCTTGCTAATAATTTACTGTGTGGCAGGTGGAGTTTAGGATAGTAAGCTCAGTTAAAAAGCATGCTAGGTACAAAACCAATTCTGATACCGGAGTTAGGGTTCAGGGAGGCCAACTGTCCTTTATTTGTCAGAACCCCCAGGCAACAGGGCCGAAACACGTCAATAACTTTATTGGCGGAGTTTCTGAAAATTGAAATTACCAGTGAATGAAGGCCGGCTTCACATGAAAAGTGTGGGGGCTAGTCGGCCCTCAGTGAATGTTGACCTAAGAAAGACTACTTCCTAAATGTGGACTGTAGATTGATTTTTTTGAAGGCAGCAACATAATCCCAAATAAATGAAATACTGAAGTCTAATGTTCATATGTGAGATTGCCTGTCCATACACAAACAATGAAGATAATTGCCTGTGTTTATGATGATTGTTAAAGATTGGATGTCATGTATGTGACACTGTATATATATATATATATGTGTGAATGTGTCAATATGTGTAAGTATCTTCAGGTCTGAGTGCCAGTTATTAAGCTTGTCCTTGCTGGTAATAAAAATGAATGTTATACTACAAATAATTCTGACCAGTGATGAATTGGTGTTTTCACTGTAATAGACTTGAGGCTTCATTATCAGTCCCCACATTATACCATTTTGCCTTTTGTTCAGTTCTCTTTGCCCAGGTATAGTGGGGTCATTTGGGCTAACCCCTATCTTGTTACTCCAGGATATTGCAGCACTGATTTGAAACATTTGTGGCATAAAGAAGGGGATTTTGTGGCATGCATCTGTATCTATTGCTGCATTTTTTAGGCACATGTAGTGGTTAGAATGATTCTGTTTCTCTGGTACATCACTGAAGTGGCTGACAGTGGCATCATCTATGTGCCTGTGTTTCATAACACACATACAGACTGACTAAAAGTGGACCGTTCAGTTGCAATCCTTGTGTAAACATATGTTTGCACAGTCATTGCAATTAAAAGTAGTTTGATATTTAACACATACGACATTTGAAAAGTGCAATAAAATTACACTCTTTGTTAAATTTTGGAAGAACAAACCTGCACGAATTTAACATTGCACATAGCACCCAGTAATACCTGTTGCAGACACAACCAGTTAGAATAGACACCACCACAGTATGCGTGTAGTACCCACCAGTCAGCAACTCACTGCTGAACACACCATGAAGAAATACATTGCTGCACACACCACTCCTATAGATAGAAT
Organism: Triturus cristatus; assembly: GCF_964204655.1. Lineage (NCBI taxonomy): Eukaryota > Metazoa > Chordata > Amphibia > Caudata > Salamandridae > Triturus > Triturus cristatus. Next base: position 1,557,387,616 of record NC_140590.1, read on the forward strand.
TCCAGGTGCTGCTTATGTCACACAGACAGATACTAGCTGATGCTCAAACCGTGCAGGTGCTTGCTCACAATGTGCACCACATAAGGACTCCCTGTTGCACATATCACACAGGAATATTCTTGCTGCACACACCACCCTGATAGATACCCGATGCTACAAACCTTGTGGCTTGAGGTTTTCACATGCAGCAGGGGGACCCCAGTATCATGCACGGCGGGGGAGCCACAGCTGCACACAGCACAACGGTTTCAGTGCTGTGCGCATAATCACCCAGATTCCCCACCGCCCACAACATAGAAGACCCCGTACTTATACACCACTATGGGACATGCCTCTGCATACATGTAGGTACTGCAGCTGCAAATACCACATTTGAACAAGCTTCTGCATACACAGTACAGGGACCCCTGCGGCACGCATAGACCAAGGCGCTTGGTGCAGAACACATCCTGCAAAGACCTCTGTGCGAACCACAGACCAGTGAGGGAATCTGCTGCTTCACTCACCACGGGCAGACCTTGCACCACACACACTACCCAAGTTGTTTTGCACTCATGACCCAGAGAACCCCTTCTGCACGCACCACCTAAAATTCACTGCTGAAAACACTGCCAGCCAATCCCTGCTTCACACGTCATGCAGGAGCTCGCTGCAGCACATGTCCCTCAGGGATCCAAGATGTGACCTTCATGCATTGACTCCCTGCTGCATGCATTAGAGGGAACCAGCGCTGCACATATCAGCGGGGGACCCCTAACTTTACACCACACACCCCTACTGTTACCCTCACACCAGTGAAACCTGCTGCACATGTCACCCAGCTGCCATCCATCTATTACTGATGCCACATTGGGACCTCTCTGCTATACAACACAAAGAGACCATTGTTGACTTGTACACATCACACACAGCAGCGGTCCATGCAGGTAAGCGCAGTGGGGCGGGCGGGCGTGGGGGATGTTGATAGACAACGCAATAGGAATTATGTATTTATTTAATTTTCCCTATTCTGTCATCTGTTGACTCCCCCCCCCCCCCCCCCCCCGCCGCACCCTACCTCGTTTACCTGCACGGACCACCACTGGTCACATATTCACTCTCTGTTGCACACATCAAGAAGTGCCCCCTTCTCCGCACACCAGAAAGCAGTTCCATTGTGCATCCCCTCCCCTTGATCTGATTGCTGCACATACTCTACAAAAGACTATGCCACTAAAAACACCCTACCACATGTTGACAACACCCATGAAAACACTGCTGAGCATTCCACACATGGACACTCTGCTAAGCACGCCACCCAGGAACACCTTCATGAGCCCACCAACCAGGGACACCTAGCTGAGCAGGCTACTCCGTTACAGCTAATTACACACACCACCAAGGGACTCCCTAAAAGGACATCCATCCAAGCACACCACCCATAAAAACCCATGCTGAGGACATCACCATCCAGGGAAACCCTGCAGAGCCCGCCGCCCAGGGACTCCTGTTGCACACCGCCATAAATGAACATCCATCCAAGCACACCACCCATAAAAACCGATGCTGAGGACATCACCATCCAGGGAAACCCTGCAGAGCCCGCCACACAGGGACTCCTGCTGCACACGCCATAAATGAACATCCATCCAAGCACACCACCCATAAAAACCGATGCTGAGGACATCACCATCCAGGGAAACCCTGCAGAGCCCACCGCCCAGGGACTCCTCGCTGCACACCCCATAAATGAACATCCATCCAAGCACACCACCCATAAAAACCGATGCTGAGGACATCAACATTCAGGGAAACCCTGCAGATCCCGCCGCCCAGGGACTCCTGCTGCACACAGCCATAAATTAACATCCATCCAAGCACACGACCCATAAAAACCGATGCTGAGGACATCACCATCCAGGGAAACCCTGCAGAGCCTGCCGCCCAGGGACTCCTGCTGCACACCGCCATAAATGAACATCCATCCAAGCACACCACCCATAAAAACAGATGCTAAGGACATAACCATCCAGGGAAACCCTGCAGAGCCCGCCGCCCAGGGACTCCTCGCTGCACACCCCAGAAATGAACAATCATCCAAGCACACCACCCATAAAAACCGATGCTGAGGACATCACCATCCAGGGAAACCCTGCAGAGCCCGCCGCCCAGGGACTCCTTGCTGCACACCCCATAAATGAACATCCATCCAAGCACACCACCCATAAAAACCGATGCTGAGAACATCACCATCCAGGGAAACCCTGCAGAGCCCGCCGCCCAGGGACTCCTCGCTGCACACCCCATAAATGAACATCCATCCAAGCACACCACCCATAAAAACCGATGCTGAGGACATCACCATCCAGGGAAACCCTGCAGAGCCCGCTGCCCAGGGACTCCTCGCTGCACACCCCATAAATGAACATCCATCCAAGCACACCACCCATAAAAACCGATGCTGAGGACATCACCATCCAGGGAAACCCTGCATAGCCCGCCGCCCAGGGACTCCTCGCTGCACACCACCATAAATGAACATCCATCCAAGCACACCACCCACAAAAACCGATGCTGAGACCATCACTATCCAGGGAAACCCTGCAGAGCCCGCCGCCCAGGGACTCCTGCTGCACACTGCCATAAATGAACATCCATCCAAGCACACCACCCATAAAAACCGATGCTGAGGACATCACCATCCAGGGAAACCCTGCAAAGCCCGCCGCCCAGGGACTCCTGCTGCACACCGCCATAAATGAACATCCATCCAAGCACACCACCCATAAAAACCGATGCTGAGGACATCACCATCCAGGGAAACCCTGCAGAGCCCGCGGCCCAGTGACTCCTGCTGCACACCGCCATAAATGAACATCCATCCAGGCACACCGCCCATAAAAACCGATGCTGAGGACATCACCATTCAGGGAAACCCTGCAGAGCCCGCCACCCAGGGACTCCTGCTGCACACCGCCATAAATGAACATCCATCCAAGCACACCACCAATAAAAACCGATGCTGAGGACATCACCATCCAGGGAAACCCTGCAGAGCCCGCCGCCCAGGGACTCCTGCTGCACACCGCCATAAATGAACATCCATCCAAGCACACCACCCATAAAAACCGATGCTGAGGACATCACCATCCAGGGAAACCCTGCAGAGCCCACCGCCCAGGAACTCCTGCTGCTCACCGCCATAAATGAACATCCATCCAAGCACACCACCCATAAAAACCGATGCTGAGGACATTTCCATTCAGGGAAACCCTGCAGAGCCCGCCGCCCAGGGATTCCTCGCTGCACACCCCATAAATGAACATCCATCCAAGCACACCACCCATAAAAACCGATGCTGAGGATATCACCATCCAGGGAAACCCTGCAGAGCCCGCGGCCCAGGGACTCCTCGCTGCACACCCCATAAATGAACATCCATCCAAGCACACCACTCATAAAAACCGATGCTGAGGACATCACCATCCAGGGAAACCCTGCAGAGCCCGCCGCCCAGGGACTCCTCGCTGCACACCCCATAAATGAACATCCATCCAAGCACACCACCCATAAAAACCGATGCTGAGGACATCACCATCCAGGGAAACCCTGCAGAGCCCGCCGCCCAGGGACTCCTGCTGCACACCGCCATAAATGAACATCCATCCAAGCACACCACCCATAAAAACCGATGCTGAGGACATCACCATCCAGGGAAACCCTGCAGAGCCCGCCGCCCAGGAACTCCTGCTGCTCACCGCCATAAATGAACATCCATCCAAGCACACCACCCATAAAAACCGATGCTGAGGACATTTCCATTCAGGGAAACCCTGCAGAGCCCGCCGCCCAGGGATTCCTCGCTGCACACCCCATAAATGAACATCCATCCAAGCACACCACCCATAAAAACCGATGCTGAGGATATCACCATCCAGGGAAACCCTGCAGAGCCCGCGGCCCAGGGACTCCTCGCTGCACACCCCATAAATGAACATCCATCCAAGCACACCACTCATAAAAACCGATGCTGAGGACATCACCATCCAGGGAAACCCTGCAGAGCCCGCCGCCCAGGGACTCCTCGCTGCACACCCCATAAATGAACATCCATCCAAGCACACCACCCATAAAAACCGATGCTGAGGACATCACCATCCAGGGAAACCCTGCAGAGCCCGCCGCCCAGGGACTCCTGCTGCACACCGCCATAAATGAACATCCATCCAAGCACACCACCCATAAAAACCGATGCTGAGGACATCACCATCCAGGGAAACCCTGCAGAGCCCGCCGCCCAGGGACTCCTGCTGCACACCCCATAAATGAACAACCACCCAAGCACACCACCCATAAAAACCAATGCTGAGGACATCACCATCCAGGGAAACCCTGCAGAGCCCGCCGCCCAGGGACTCCTCACTGCACACCCCATAAATGAACATCCATCCAAGCACACCATCCATAAAAACCGATGCTGAGGACATCAACATCCAGGGAAACCCTGCAGAGCCCGCCGCCCAGGGACTCCTTGCTGCACACCCCATAAATGAACATCCATCCAAGCACACCACCCATAAAAACCAATGCTGAGAACATCACCATCCAGGGAAACCCTGCAGAGCCCGCCGCCCAGGGACTCCTCGCTGCACACCCCATAAATGAACATCCATCCAAGCACACCATCCATAAAAACCGATGCTGAGGACATCAACATCCAGGGAAACCCTGCAGAGCCCGCCGCCCAGGGACTCCTTGCTGCACACCCCATAAATGAACATCCATCCAAGCACACCACCCATAAAAACCAATGCTGAGAACATCACCATCCAGGGAAACCCTGCAGAGCCCGCCGCCCAGGGACTCCTCGCTGCACACCCCATAAATGAACATCCATCCAAGCACACCACCCAAAAAAAAAAGATGCTGAGGACATCACCATTCAGGGAAACCCTGCAGAGCCCGCCGCCCAGGGACTCCTGCTGCACACCCCATAAATGAACATCCATCCAAGCGCACCACCCATAAAAACCGATGCTGAGGACATTACCATCCAGGAAAACCCTGCAGAGCCCGCCGCCCAGGGACTCCTGCTGCACACCGCCATAAATGAACATCCATCCAAGCACACCACCCATAATAAGCGATGCTGAGGACATCACCATCCAGGGAAACCCTGCAGAGCCCGCCGCCCAGGGACTCCTCGCTGCACACCCCATAAATGACCATCCATCCAAGCAAACCACCCATAAAAACCGATGCTGAGGACATCACCATCCAGGGAAACCCTGCAGAGCCCGCCGCCCAGGGACTCCTGCTGCACACCCCATAAATGAACATCCATCCAAGCACACCACCCATAAAAACCGATGCTGAGGACATCACCATCCAGGGAAACCCTGCAGAGCCCGCCGCCCAGGAACTCCTGCTGCACACCGCCATAAATGAACATCCATCCAAGCACACCACCCATATAAACCGATGCTGAGGACATCACCATCCAGGGAAACCCTGCAGAGCCCGCCGCCCAGGGACTCCTCGCTTCACACCCCATAAATGAACATCCATCCAAGAACACCACCCATAAAAACCGATGCTGAGGACATTACCATCCAGGGAAACCCTGCAGAGCCCGCCGCCCAGGGACTCCTCGCTGCACACCCCATAAATGAACATCCATCCAAGCACACCACCCATAAAAACCGATGCTGAGGACATCACCATCCAGGGAAACCCTGCAGAGCCCGCCGCCCAGGGACTCCTCGCTGCACACCCCATAAATGGACATCCACCCAAGCACACCACCCATAAAAACCGATGCTGAGGATATCACCATCCAGGGAAACCCTGCAGAGCCCACCGCCCAGGGACTCCTGCTGCACACCCCATAAATGAACATCCATCCAAGCACACCACCCATAAAAACCGATGCTGAGGACATCACCATTCAGGGAAACCCTGCAGAGCCCGCCGCCCAGGGACTCCTGCTGCACACCCCATAAATGAACATCCATCCAAGCACACCACCCATAAAAACCGATGCTGAGGACATCACCATCCAGGGAAACCCTGCAGAGCCCGCCGCCCAGGGACTCCTGCTGCACACCCCATAAATGAACATCCATCCAAGCACACCACCCATAAAAACCGATGCTGAGAACATCACCATCCAGGGAAACCCTGCAGAGGCAGCCGCCCAGGGACTCCTCGCTGCACACCGCCATAAATGAACATCCATCCAAGCACACTACCCATAAAAACCGATGCTGAGGACATCACCATTCAGGGAAACCCTGCAGAGCCCGCCGCCCAGGGACTCCTGCTGCACACCACCAATGGACACCTGGCTGAGCATGGCACAGAGGTGCACCCTGCTGGACGTGGCTAAGAAAGACACTGTGTTACACACCACTCACTCAATGCCATGCTGAGGACACAACAACCCAGGAACTCCCTGCTTAACACACCACCCAGGTAGAGCCTGGTGCATACCCCATAAAGGCACACCCTGCTGCACATACCACTCCCGGGAACTCTGCTCAGCATGCCAATACGGGCCACCCTGCTGAGCACATAACCTATGGACTGCCAGCTGCACACTCCACCCATAAACACTGAGTAGCGTATGCAGCATTGTAGGAGCACTCATCAGCCTCATGTCCCTGCTGGCACACAGGATACACATCACCTGTAGACCAAGCTCTTTTAGGACACATACCACCCTCAATACCTCACTGTCTCAGTGTTGCCCTCGCCAGCAATGAAGAAAAAACAAAAAAGCTTTATGTCAAACTAAGCATTGGTAGCGTCATATCACTTTTATTGTAATATTCAGCCATGCCACACGTACAACATGGCTAAACATCATTGCTAAAGCCAATATATGCATAGGCAAGCTCTATTGACTTTACCACTGCTTTTTTGTTTCAAGAACCAAAAGAGCTGAAAGATTCACAGCACACGTCCTTGACCTTTGACATTGTGTAAACAGGTTGCAAAGTTCATTTGCTTTTAATGCGGCTTGTGTTTTTGAAAATCGCGGGGATCAGACTTCACAGCTAATTTCACGGTAATTTTGCAAAAAGCCAAATTGCGAAAAACCGGAGGGTCTAATTTGCAGGTTTGTCATGCAGTCAGAGCCTCCTCCTGTCCCACTGCCTGCACAAAGGCACTTCGGTATGCCCATTGACTCGTATTTTGGTTGCCTGCCTGGTTCAACCCTCTCAGAGGACAAGCACTTCCAGTTGATTTGATTCTGTCCTGAAACTCACCTATCCTACTTCTTTGTCACCTCCCCTTAGCCTGGCGGCCTACTCGGGCTACGCTACTTGTGTTTTGCAATGTTGCTATAGCAACCACCCACTCTAGTAGACTTTACCACAAGGCACTTTTTTGACTCCATTATTTCAAGTCTAACTCCCGTTTTTTAATAACCTCTTTTTCAATTGTGCGCTATTTGCCGACATTTTTAAATTAGATAAAGTATAGTTCCAGTCCCACTACTAATAAATACTATCACAGGTTAGTTATAGCACGCGTCACTTTATAAACTGGCCTTGCTCTGCCACCCTGCGAACAACAATAGCAGAAACTTAGGCACCATAAAGCGCGGCAAAGTAGCAGGCATTAGGGCAGGGCCCAGCATACATGATCCGACCTGGCTGCTTCTTGAACTCTGACAACAGGGGTGGGAGCACACCGCTTCACCTCTCAGGCAAGGTTCGCCCCTGGCATTCTGGTAAATGCAGCCTCTAGTAGCTCGCTTTGTTGAAATATTTTCGAGTGTTTTCGCCAAAGTTGGCGCAGATGGTGCTGATCTCTAGACACATGTTTCTGGTTCTTTAACCGTCATCAGTAGAAATTACAGTCTTTCAAATGTGGGGTTTGCTGAGTAGGCTGCCAACATCTTTCTCAGGTCAGGTACCTCTCACAGGCATGCGGGTGCTTCATCCACGAGCCCGTCAGCTCAATGACTCACGGGAGTACTATTAAACAGGCAACAGGGGTGGGAGCACACCGCTTCACCTCCCAGGAAGGTTCACCCCTTGCATTGTGGTAAATACAGTTTCATTTACTTGCTTGCTTCAAGAGTATTCGAGTGTTTCGCCAAAGTTGGTGCAGATGATGCTGATCTCTAGACACGTGTTTCTGGTTTATTAACCGTCATCAGTAGAGATTACAGTCTTAAAATTTGGGGTTTGCTGAGTGGGCTTCTTGAACTCTGTTGCACTCGTGTTGCTAAAATAGCGGGGTATTTTCTCAGACATCCGTTTACACTGCCATATTACATCCTATCTATGACTTAAGACCACTTATGCATTGACTGTGTCATTCATGGTGTCTTTATGCTTTTTTTTGCAGGTCGCTAAAATAGCTGGGTATTCTGTCAGACATTCATTTATATTTCCACGCCACATCCTATTTATGGCTCAAACCTCTTTATGAATTCATTGTGTCAGTCGTGAAGCCTCTATGCCTTTTCTGTGCATGCCGCTAAAACAACTGGGTATTCTGTTAGATATTATTTTACACTTACCATGCCACACCCTATATCTGTCTTAAACCCATGTATGCATTGAATATGTTATCTAAGGAGTTTTCATGCCTTATTGTGCATTTAACTAATTTTAATCACTGTTATATGATGCTGTTCTTACTTTGATGGACTTGATTGTCTAAATAAAGTATTGTTAAACTTGTAACTGTAAAACTCGACAAGCAACTCTGACTTTGTTAATCCTTTATGACCTGTGAAAGGGGCATCTATTGGTGGTTGGGAAGGAGAGGCTGCAGCAAAGGTGGGGAAGAGGCGTGTCCTGTAAAATACACCTTCAGGAGCACATTCAACTATGAGATGCACATCCAGCCACCTGTCAATCAACAGCCATAGATGTGGTAAGGAACACCAATCTGTGGACCTGTGGTGAGAGTCTGCCATTGCTGTTTATTTCTTCCATTAAGCCTGTTTCAAAGTGCCACCATATTGTCATATCAGTGGGCAGAGGTACAGGAAGAGTGCGATTTCCGCAGGACCAAATAGTTACGTCAGTCCAGAGAATGCCGCACTCTGCTGCTTGCTGCAAAGGGTATACATTTACCACCATATTACATTTTGATGAATATATCATGAGGATGGGCTCTTCCTCCCTCTCCCAGGTAATAGCCAGTTTATTTTTAACTACACATTTACTAGCAGTTGTATACAGTGGTTCTAAATACTTACAAACTTGCCAAAAAGAGGGCAGGGCAATTTGATCAAAAACTGATTGCCTAGGAGCACACAATTTGGCCCATGCCAGGATTATAAACTGTTTCTCCTAGTTCTACATTTCCATCTAGTATACTAGAAGCAACTAAGGTGGAAGTGACTGATGACAATTTCCCCTATTGTTGTGGGCCCTGTCCTGCTTTAGAAAACAGTCTTTACTGCCAGCATATATACATAATGTGATAAAGCTGAGATTAGATGTCTCATATCCTAGTTCCATGGCGAAAATTCTCCCTCTGAGCAGGTCCTGTGGAAGTAGGTGGGTGCTGGGCACAGTGCATGGCAGACACTGATATTTACTATTTATCTCTAAAAAGTTGCAACAGCTAGAAGTTTAGGCTTACTCCAAAAGGTAGTAAAGGGATTAAAACTGAAATACAGCATTAATCGTAATGAAAAATTGGTCACCTTAGAAAATCGGTGACACCCATAATAAACAGTGGTTTAATAAAGACAATCAGAAAAACCTAATTGAATTCTCTTTCAGTTTTATGAGAATTGCAAGCGACTTCGAGTTGTTTGGGTGTAAAGCGACGCTCTTCACACAGAAATGGGTATCCATCAGCTTCTGAATGGAAACACTTAGTTCCTGACTAAGCATTCTTTCACCCTCAGATAATCCCTCTAATTAATGGTCTGTGAAGGCCGTTGGATTTGGAGAGAACATTAGTTTTCATGTTTCGAAGATCTAAGCACCCCATCAAGTGCCAATGTGGAGACATAATGCACCAGGGAACTACGTCATAGCCTGAAGCATTAGATTAATTCGTGAGTTCCCTTTTGGGACATCTTGTAAAACCTGCAAGGTTTTCAGTGATACATTTGGAATATGGCACTGTAATAAGCACAGTATGAAATATTTATTAAAATATTATCTTATGGAAGCCGCCCCATATGCCCCCTGAGCCTCCCCTGCGAGGTTGCTGTTAGTGTATTGCACACTGGCCCTCTGCTTCTGCCTATGCTCCTAGGTGGGGTCAGCTGCAGTCCTGCGTCACGCCCCTCCCTGTGCTTTGTGTGTGGGCTCTGACTTGCCTTTTTTGTGTCTCTTTGGACCTCGCTTTCAGTATGTCTAAGCGAACGGCCTTTGCCCTGTGTAACCCCTGCTACCTATTTTTGGACCATCAATCCTGTGTGTTTTTGTGTGCCCCCCTGCTGCCTACCTCTGTGTTGGCACCTGGCGAGAAACGACATTAACAACGAGGGCTAAACCACATGTGCCATTACAACCCAAGCGGAACAACGCTTGTCTTAACCACGCATATGCCTTTACTATGCATATGCCTGAACCACGCATATTCCTTTACACCGATTTCCATTGAAAAGGTGGTAAAGGCATATGTCATATGTGTGTTAAAGGAGTCAGTGGTCTAGCATTGGAGCGAGTTGGTGGGGGCTGGGAGGTGTTGGAGACTTCCTGCCGAAAACAGTGGAAGGAACGGTGGCTTGGTGAGTAGTTTTTTTCCTTCAGATTTAGGTTTTAGGGCGGGGGTCGGGGTATTTTTAAGGGCTGGGTTTTATGGCTCAGGGTGGGAAGTCGCGTAGTTTCTAGTGCTGGGTTGTGTTTTAGGGCTGGGGGATGGGTTTTAGGGCTCAGGGTGAGGGGCTGGAGTCCGGGTAGTTTATCAGTCAATCAATCAAAAGACTTGTAAAGTGCAAATACTCACCAGTAAGGGTCTCAAAGCGCTAGGGGTGGGGTGGGGAGGACTGCTGATCTGTTGCAGGCACTGTGGTTCAGTCAAAGAGCCATGTCTTGAGGTCCTTCCTGAATTGGGGCAGTGTCGGTGATTGCCTTAGGTGGAGAGGCAGGGTGTTCCAGGTCTTTGCTGTGAGGCAGGAGAAGGATCTCCACCAGGCCGTTGTCTTGCAGATAAGTGGGATGGCAGCCAGGGCCAGATGGGCGGAGTGGATGACTCTGGTGGGTGCGTGAAATACGAGGCGGTGGTTGAGATATGCAGGTCCCATGTTGTGTAGGGCTTTGTAGGCATGTGTGAGGAGCCTGAAGGTGATTCTTTTGTTGACTGGGAGCCAGTGGAGATCTCTTTCAAATGAATATGGAGTATGCGTGTTTTATTAAAAGTTCTATGCTGCTAAAGAAGGTGAAGGAATTATATTTACCAACGAAACACTAGATCGAAAAAAATAGAGCTTTGCATTACTTTTTCATATGACAGAATTCTGTATTTGAACATCAAGTACAGCTTTATTAGATCATCAATGTTGCTCTCTGTTGAATGAAAAGTAATGCAAAGCTTTATTTTATGTGTTTGTGACATTATTTGTGTGATGTTACTTCTGTTTACATAAATTGAAGAATTCTCAGAAATATTTGTATTAAGTGTTAATATACTTGGGAACTGCCCTTGTTTCCCCGCTTCCTTTTTTTGCATTAATTAATGTGCCTCTCTAAGTCCGAAAGGACATTTTTTAACTTATACTTGTTGCTCTCTCATGTCTGCACAAAGCTATTCTTCTCTGACATCCTCTAATAGGAGAGAAACACATGTCAGGGATTGATTTTATTCATTCCTGTTGGCTTCAGTGGGATTTTACTAATCCCAAGCTGTAATACTGTGCCTTTAATGGTAAAAGGCTTTTGTCATTTTTCAGCTCAGTGTGGATAGAAGTGTGCTAATCCTATGCTTAAGAACTCTGCTAGAAAAACAGAAATTTGGGGTAAGCAGATAGGGAGTGCTGGTGGTCTTGTAGAGTGTTACACGTAAAGGAACAGCTTTCCACCTAAACTTGGCAACTACCCTTGGTAGAGAACCCAAAGAGGTATGCAGTTCCTAATATGTGGTGCAGGTGGAGATGATCTCAAAAGGTGAACCTCAGTGTGTGGTAGTTCATAAAGACAGGAGAAGAGTTTCCTCCTTACGGAAGGAGACCCTCACACACCCAACAAGCAGGTGTCTTGCTTCATCATCGGGTCTGCTCCTACCCGGGTTGGCGCTGCAATACCCGATCAGGCACCCGTGACGGGGCCTACTTGGCGGAGATCTTTATTCCTTTAGCTGTTGGGTGAAGTATGAGGGCCCTAATGTATAGCTGTGGTGTAGGTGGTGATAATGTGTAAGAGTGAAAAATTAAAACAGGGATTAGTGGTCCACTCAGAACAATTTTAATGAGTTGTGGTCACTACCCTGATTAAAACTAAAAGAACGCACACTCCCACTCTACGGTATGTGAGAATATATGAGAATATGTGCTGGTGTAAAAGGTCAAAAGAATTACCCTAGGTTCCCTGATTCATGTTTTTACATAATTTATGCAGCACTCTAAGGCTGAAAGGGCATTGTTTTGGCGTATTGCTCTTGTGTGTCTCGGTGGAGCTGAGATGGATTAACTTTGCTTTGTGGAAAGTTTAATGAAAATTCATCAAATAACTAAAGAGCAACTACACAATAGCAAATGTTACTGTGTAATATGTAATAAATACATATATATATATTTCCAGTAACCATGTTCCCAAATGTTTCATATTCCAATAGGAAAGAAAGGGTACAGACTCTACTTGAGTGCAGTAATTTCCATTTATTCACAACCGCTCCAGCTTGCCATGACGCGTTTGGTCACCGCCGTGACCTTGATCACATGAGGTAGCGTCACCAATACAGAGCTTTAAACCACATTTTCATCCGATCACATGGTATGAGTTAATAGTCCCTATGGAAAACAGACTAGGCACACAATTTATAAACTTTTCTTTGCTCTAAGTGCTTAACTTATGTAAAATAACATAAAAACCCAGTGTTATTTATTCATAAAGAGTGTTGAGAAACTTTTCAAAAATGCATTTCACAATGATTATCGCTTATCAAAATAAAAGCATCAAGAGACATTCATTAGAACTGGTGGTCATTGGATAAAAGGACATAAAGTATGCCAATTAAACCATCAATGAATATGTGCAGAAGGGAGAGACCAATATATTATGACTTATTCATGAACTATCTCCAAATAAATGTCCCATATATACATTAATATGTATATACATTCATAAATATGTGCAAAATCAAATGTTCCACATTTTTATTTAACCAAAACGATGTTACTAGAGACATGGGGGGGCTCCTATTTTCTATCTGCTTAATGCTACAATTCAGTATCACCCCTTTATATTTGAATAATTATATTCATGAAATCATCATTTCTATATTCAAACTTGCTTCCTAGTGTGCCTCTGCTCTTTCTATTTGATGTCTGCTTTAATGCTCCAATGATGCCAGATTCTTCTTTCTTCTATGTTTAAGACTCTTTAAATACATATTTGAAACACATCCTAACCATCTATTTTAAGTCCTCGTGTGCAAAATCAATCTAAAGGGCCCAGTGCTTAATCATATATATCAAGTGCTGATCTATTATTAAATACTTGACTATAAACTCCTATATCTATCTTACAGCAGTGGATAAAAAATCCATATTAAAATGTGTAGGGCAGCTCTATCCTTTGTTAAGCAGAGGAAAATGTAACTATTTAGCTGCAAATACTAATATGAACAACTTAGCACTAATAAGTACGTAGGTATTTCTTTTACAGTTTTATGTACAAAGACAGGTTTATGTGCAAAATGCAGAAAAGAGAGATGAAGGAGGTGAGGTTTATTCTTAACTCCTTCCTACTGTGCAAATATGAATAAATAAATAAATAAATAAATAAATACATACATAAAAGCCCAAAATCGATATTGAAGAATTGGCAAAAGTGATCTAAAAATAGCATAATAAAAAATTATGATCAATGTCATCTCACTTCAAGACATTCACAATTAAGTTAAAATACTATAAAAACTGTTTTATTTCAAGATTATAAAGGGATATAATTGATAATAATATCAAAGATGTCTTAATAAAAAGAGTTATGTTTGAAAATAATCATAAATACACTATAAAATCCCAGTAAAATCTTTAAAAAAGCCTAACAAATTCCTAAATACTGTTGTATGTTTATACATAAACCGACAAGCTTCATAACTAGTTAATTGTTTCATCCAGTAAGTCTAATCTATATACTCTGTGCTTTGTGCTACATGGTTATTATAGGAAGTTGTACATTTCCTCACTATAATTCAAACCATGGTACCTTGGAGTCTAGTTCTAAAATCATGCGGGACTCTAATCTTCTCAGCAGTTTCTCTCTATTTCCACCTCATCTTAAAGGTGTAACAGAGCCTATTACAAAAGGCACTCCAGATTATTTTAATGTACACTTTTAAAGTGCCTCGCCACAGGATAAGTTTGATCTGAATTAACTATTGCCCGCAAGTGCTGAAGAATCCTGACATGCACCTGTAGCTTTGTAGTGCCCACATATTGTAGGCCACAGGTGCATGTCAGCACATAGACTGCAAAGTCTGTGTGGTAGTTATAGTTATCCTTCAGAGGAATAGGCTCTGTGCTAAAAGCAGTCCTATACTCCGTGGTGTTGACGCCAAACTTACAAGCTCTACATGACTTGCACTTAAAAAACCGTGCTTGGGTTTTAGCCATGAAGTGCTGATGGTAATTTCTGGACTGTTCTTCACCAGGGTAGTTCTCATGGAAGGTGCCCTCCTAAAGGTGAGTGTATGTTTGTTCGGGAGTTTCTGTGCCATTATCGTGTCAGTTAAGATAATAGGCCAGTTACTGTTATTAATGCTCCTGATTTTGTTTTCTTGCCTGCTATAGGTGGTAATGAGTATAATGGTGTTATCATTATTTTCACTGATTCTAGTGTTATTGGTGGGTATTGCCACTAAATCAATGTCACTATTTCCCAGATTTACTAAGGTCCCTGAAATGTGTGCAGTCATTTTCTCTACTGCTTGGGCTAATGTTTTTCTAGCATACCCTCTTTGTCTAAATCTGGCTAACGTTTCTTTTCGTCATTTCGTCATTTCCTCTTCGGTACTGCAAATTCTTTTTAATCTCAGTAACTCCTCAAAAGGTATACTATGGATGAGGTGTCTGGGGTGGAAACTCCTTGTGTATAGCATAGAGTTACCTGTCTTCATTTTGCAATGTAGCGTCGTTTCTAATTTCTGTTCTGCTACAAACACAGTCACATCAAAGAAGTCCACCCTGTTGGCATTGATATTGGCAGTAAATTCAAGATTTGAATCATTTACATTGATAATCTCAACAAAATGTCTGGCACTCTCTGTGTCCCTACGCCAAATCACAAAAATGTCATCAATGAATCGCATCCATTGTACTACATGTCAATTCATTAGATCAGAGTGTGTCTTCCTGAGGACCTGCTCCTCCCACCAACCAACATGAAGACATGCATAGCAGGGAGAGAAGCAGGCCCCCATTGCCACACCTCTGACCTGTCTGAAGAGGTCCTTATTAAACAAGAAAAGGTTGTTATACAGGCACCAAGTTATGAGACTCAATAACATTTGACTATGTTTTAGCAGCCCAATGGATCGCTTGTTAAGAAAGTGTTGTATTGCTTGCATTCAGACCCACTGCATGGTTAATGCTCGTATAGAGCAACGTGATGTCCACTGTCATGAGAACATAATCTTCCTGCCAATCTATGCCATGTAGTTTATTGATGAAATCACCAGTGTCTTTAATGTATGAAGGTAAAGCTTTCTAAAATCTTGCAGAAAGAAATCAATGTATATATATATATATATATATATATATATATATATATATATATATATATATATACACATATATATGTATATATATATATACACTAATTTAATTTAACTTTTGAAGCAGGTTAGTTTACATGCTTAACAACCATAAACTCTTAAAAACACTTACACTCACTCAATGATGTCATCAGTGATGTCACTGAAGATGTCATCAGTGATGTCATTGACCATGTTATGAGTGATGTAATATGTGGGGTGAGAAGCAGTGCATTGTGGGGACGTAACATAGTTATATATAACTGCTGAATGTCACTGGTTTTGTACGAGTAAAATCTGAGCCTAACTATAACGTCCCTGTAACCTTTGGTTTTTTCAGTGAAGTTCTAAGATGTTTTTTAATTCTATTTCCTAACTACAACGACCCTGTAACCTTTGTTTTTTTCAGTGAATTGCTATGTTTTTTTAACTAGTAGCCATGTTTGCAGAGTGGTGGAGTAAGGGGGTGGGCTTCCGACCAGCTCTCAGAAATCCTGTTGTGCAGTACTTACTGGAGGACATCTGGGCCCCCAAGAGCCCTCAGCATCCAAGAAGACTACATCCCAAACCCAACAGTGCACCAGGAGGCACATTTGCAGAATGGTGGAGAAAGGGGGCATGTCTGTGGGTGGTAATATATTACTAGAAACAACGGTCCCTATTATTGACGGGATTAGGCTAGAACCACAAAACTGTAATCAGCGTCAGGTGTACTGTTGTCCCAATGGACCTTATTACGTTTATTTACTTATTCGGTAACCATGAACGAACATACAATAAAGTGAGCAACAAGTGAAAGGGTTCTGGAAATCAAAAGATTTCCTGACCTCAGGCATATAGTGGTAAGGTGACTTTTCAGTGATAAAAATTACAGTAGTCACGATAGAAAACACATCTTGTACTCCACAACAATCAAAATGTACGAGTCAGAATTAAGATGTTGTTGTTGACAACGTTTTGATCCCCAATACCGGTATGGGATCATCATCCGGACTGGTCAATTTAAATGCCTGAGAAGTAGCCTTAATAAGGCAAAGGGCTTGGGTGAGGGGGAAGGAGAGAAGGGCCAAGATAGGGTAGAGGGGAGAGAGAGAGAAGATGGAAGGAAAACATTTTCTTTTAGAGAAGTTAAGGAAGGCTAAGGGATGTGTGGTAAATATTTCTCCTTTACCGGGACTGAATTTGATACAGGAACATAGTAAAATAGCTCAATGAAATGAGAGGCAGAATCCGTGATATTAGAGTTTCAGAATGGGCTTTATTCCAATAAGCGATTATAATCGGATGCTTCAAGTTCCATCACCACGGGAGTTCAGGAAGTGAAGTACATACTTTATTGACAAGCAGTAACTTTTATAATACATACATCATAATGAAGTGAATACAGTAGGCGTAACAATTGATAAGGACATTGACGTTTGGTTTGCGTAACCGAAAATGGGTGTAATAATGAGTAAAAAGGAACATGATTGGCTATGATGTAATACATAGGTGGATCTATAAGATAATACTTGGCATTGATGCGCGCGCAGCAGTCTGACGTGTAATTGACGTGTAACTAGGGGGTGACGGGGACTTGACATTTAGCTCTACGTGTGGAGACAGGAAGTCTGGGGGGTCAAGTCAACCTAATCCCAAATCATATCTAACATCCTATGTTTAAAGAACTATGTTATCCACAAAAGAAGGACTCTCGGACAGAATCTATTCTATACTGACTGTGCGTGCGTGTACAAGCGTCTAGGTGTCTACACTGAATGCGAGGGGGTAGGAATATTCCATGGTAACAGGGCTATGAATTACTTGCATGAGGACAGAGAAGATGGGCCTTTTTGCTTGGTAACTGGAAGAATGTTTACTTAAGCTACTAGGCAGGAATGCATCGGCTGAGGGGGAAGCAGATAATTCGAAGGTGAAATACAGTTCTTGGCAGAGAATAGGCTGATGTCAGGCTTCGTGAGCCGCGCAGAGAATGAGACAAAGTTCATGGTCACAGATGCAGGCTTGAACTTGGAGCTTTCAGAGGCAGAAGGCAAAAGGAGGTCGATGACAGAATCAGGGCCTACTTGCCTGGACTGTAAAATGGCATAAGTGAACCATATAAAGCCGGTGGCCTTTCATATTTAGGAATGGAATATCCAGCCCATTTATGGCGGATCTGACAGAGGACATGTTGACGGTGGACGCACATGTGTTTGCGTCATCATTACTGGAACTGGAGGGAGCATACATGTACTTGCGACATGCACATAGAACCGTTGGGGTCCAAGATAGGGGACATAACTGACCAGAAAAATCCATATTTCCACATTCCCTCCTTGTCCCCTTCTTGCCCTTCAAGAGATATCAATCTTCATCAATCCATTGATCTGTTCATATAGCATCATTTGTTCTTCTTTCTTCTTCCGGGATCTTGAATGAAAATCTTGATGTGGAATGCACGATGTGGCACATAGACCACAAATTGCTGGTCCACATTGCAGACATAGACAGCAACTGAATAGTATGAAAAGGCCAATACCTAGGAAGGATAAAACTCTCCATCCCCAGGCTGATACCGTATTCCAAAACCAACTGGACCAAGTCCAAGTGCCTGGGTTCTGGTGTATCTGGCTTACTATCTTATGAAGGCGAGTGATGGCTTTATATACGGATGGCGAATTTTCTGGTATGAATACGCAGCAGCTTGATCCGATGACCCTACAAGCTCCGCCTCTATCAGCCAGGATGACGTCAAGGACAAGACGATTTTGAAGCACAACAATCCGCATAGCAGACTGTTCTTCTGTTAAATTGCCTAAGGCGGAAATAGTTTCATTCACTACTGCTTCAAGGGTTCTAGTTAATCTACGTATTAGCTTACTATTAGTAACAGTACCTATATAGGGAAAGATGCCTTTATTAAAATCTACATACTTGTCCCATGCCGTCTCAGTGTAATCGACAATGGGGAGATCTCTCCGTTCTCTGTTGTGTACTAAATGAATATTTCTGTAATAATCAGGAGGAGCTAGGAAAACAGGTGGCAAAAGGAATGCTATGTAGCAGGTACCATCCCAATCTAGAGGTAGACGCATATATGCAGTCTGACCACATATAAAGTAGGAGTGGCGAGAAGCTCTGAATGAAGATTTGCCTTGATCACTGAATTCTACTGTAGTAGTGCATTTACTATGGCCCATATGTATAGAACCAACCTTTCTTACACACAATTCACCTTTTGCTGGGAATACTGACATGGTGGGTAAGACTAGCTCAACTTCGGATACGACATTTAGAATCATGAGATTAGGTGTAAAATTACCTAATCCATATACTTCATTTTCTAGATCAGTTCCTGTTCTTTTGGGGCGACCCTCCTTGTCAGGGTAGCAGACTTTGAGTAAAACTAGGTTCAGGTTTCCCCATATCCAATGGTCTTGGTAAACTGCTGTGTCTGAGTCTATGGAATTAATTAAACTAAACCATGCCCCACAGGAGCCATTATGTGTAAATGGATGCGGAAAGAAAGGCAGGACTCCTTCATAATTCTGATAGGGAGGGAGTCGGCCACACACCCAACAATTGGTGGCGTTACTAGTCTGATGGGAATGATGTAACATACTAATGAAAGTGTTATTGCGCAGCGCAAGTCTATAAGACAATTCATGCGGAGGTAAGTCACTAAAAGAATGTTCAGCAGCAACATTATAAACATGTCTAGAAATAGGGTAATATATGTGCAACAACATACTTGTAATAATTATTAAAAGACTCAATAAAAACAAAATTAATAATGTCACTATGCAGTGGCTACGCAGTGATTTACAATACGCCTGTCGTTTCAACATTTTTCCGGTATTTCCTCTACTTAGGTCCAGGGGATACATGTCAGAGACAATTCAACCGCTTCACCTTGGAGAGGACTTAAACAATCAAATTGCTCGACTTGGTGGGCCTAAGCTTTAGTTTGTAATTTTCAGATTTGTTAGGTTCAACAAAAGGGAGTTTTGTATCAGTCTGGGAGGGAGTGCAGGGTACAATGTCTATATCCGAAGGTAGTCCATGAAATTTTTTTATGTGGCTTGAATGAATCCAGCCCTTGCGGCCCTCGATCTTCACGGCTGTTCTTGTGGTCAACAGGACCAACTTGGGTGCTTTCCACCTGGGCTCCAGTTGAGTCTTTCTGTCGAAATTTCTCACAAAGACAAGATTACCCGGAACAACGTCATGGGGTTTCACCTCAGTGTTGTCGGGAAAGGCTGCAGCTACCTGTGAACGAGAAGATTGTAGTGCAGACATCAAGGAAGCCAAGTAATCTGTCAGCATATTACAGTCAATATCAGTTATTTTGCGTGGTATGGGCGTCCCCCACATATTCGGTGGTCTACCGAAGATCACCTCATACGGGGATAGCCCTGTTCTAGAGTGTGCTACCATTCTCATGTAAAAGAGTGCAACTGGTAATGCTACTATCCAGTCGACCCCTTTCTCTCTGCATATTTTGGACAGTCTGATTTTCAGTATCTGGTTATGTCTTTCTACGAGACCTGCTGCCTCGGGATGTCGGACACAGTGGAATTTCCACTGATAACCTAACAGAAGTGAAACGTGTTTCATTAATTCGGATGAGAACGGCTGGCCGTTATCTGAGTAGACAACACGTGGTAAACCGTATCGTGGGAAGAATTCTCGAACCAACTGTTTGGCAGTAGTCGGGGCAGTGTAATCTGAAACCGGATACGCCTCTGTCCAACGGGACAGAGCGCAGACAACTACGAGAACATATTTGAATCCTCGACATCGTTCCATCTGGATATAATCCATCTGTAGGACTTCAAAAGGGTGATCAGGAGGCTGAAATCCACCCTGTTCTACGGGAACACTTTTTCCTGGGTTGAACTGGCAACAGATCATACAGGTACGGACCTTTTGTTTGGCTGCTGCTCGTAAATGCTTATTAAACCAAATGTGTTGAATGCTATCTAGCATAGCTTTTTCTCCTAGATGTGCTGGACTATGTATAGTGTTAATTATGACTTGGACCATTGAATCAGGGAGGAACCATACAGACCTTTCCTTCATCATCCATCCTTGGTCCGTTTGGATCCCTCCTAATTCAGTCCATTTCTTTATTTCGTCCGGTGTAGCATGTGTCTGTATGTCAATTACGTCAAGAGTAGGAGCTTTAACTGTCATACAATGTGTCGGTGTCGGGACTATTGTCTTTGTCATATCGGGGGTTTGAGTTTGAGCAGTCAGTTTAGCTGTTCTGTCGGCTAGATCATTGCCTTGGGAAATGGTATCAGTAACCTTTGTATGGGCTTTACATTTCATAATTGATATTGCAGTGGGTAGATGTATTGCATCTAATAATGCATGAATGAGGGGTCCGTGCTGAATGTGGGCACCGTGGGAAGTTAAATAACCTCTCTCTCGCCACAGCACGCCGAAGTCATGTACAACTCCGAATGCATAACGTGAATCAGTGTATATGTTGACTTTTTTATTCGTGGCTTGAATACAGGCTTGTGTCAGAGCGATGAGCTCTGCGGCTTGAGCTGACAAAGTATTTATACGATTAGTTTCAATGACTTCAGTATCTGTTGTGACTGCATAAGCGGCTACTAACTCTCCTGTACTTGTTCTCATGCATGAACCATCGACATAAAATGTCAGGTCTGGATCTGACAATGGAACATCGGTCAAGTCTTGTCTGGGTTTTGTCGTTACAGTAATAACTTCAATACAGTCATGGGCTAGTGGGTCTGTTTCGATTACTGGCAAAAGTGTGGCAGGATTCAATGTGTTACAGCGTCTTATTTCTATATGTGGCTGAAACAATGTAAGTTCATACCCTGTAAGTCGTGCTACGGTCAAGTGTTGTGTTTGTGTTCTATTTACAAGAACCTCTACTGCGTGTGGTACTTGAACTGTTAATGGATGTCCTAACACTATGGCATCGCTTTGTCTGATTGCTAAGGCTGTTGCTGCCACTGATTTCAGACATGCAGGCAAAGCCTGAGCTACGGGATCTAATGTACTAGAAAAATAAGCACATGGTTTGTGTGCTCCTGCTTGTTCCTGTGTGAGTACTGACAAAGCAGTACCTTCGCGTTCTGTAACAAAGAGTGTAAACTGTTTTCTGTAACATGGTGTTGCTAAAACTGGTGCTTGACATAAAGCTTTCTTTAGTTTTTCAAAAGCTTGTGTGTGTTCCTGAGTCCAAGGGAGAACAGTCGATGTGGCTGCCTCCTGGGTTGTCAACTGAATGAGTGGTTTTGCTAGGAATGCATATTGCGGGATCCACTGTCTACAATATGAAGTGAGGCCTATGAAAGCCCGCACCTCCTTTTGTGTCTTGGGTATTGGCATGTTAGCTATCAACTGAATGCGGTCGGGTGTAAGCTGCCTTCCCTCCTTGTCCAGCGAGTGTCCAAGATAAACAACTCGCTGGACACAGAATTGCAGCTTAGAAGGGGACACCTTGTGCCCTTTTTCGGCTAGAAATTGTAAAACTGTCAGTGATGCTTTCTCACATTCAGGTTCACTTCTTGCGGTGATCAGCAGATCATCGACGTATTGAAACAGAGCCGTGTTAACTGGCATGTTGATACTGTCAAGTTCTCGTTTCAATGCTTGGCTATAGATGCTGGGGCTTTCTGTAAATCCTTGAGGTGCGCGTGAGAATTTAAAGCTACGTCCATTTAAACTAAATCCGAACAAATATTGGCTTTCCGGATCTATTGGGACACTGAAAAAGGCATTCTTGAGATCGATTACAGTGAAGAATGTCGCTTCGGAATCAATAGCTGTCAGTAATGACGAGATATCTGGGACCACAGGGAATTGTGGCACAATGCATTTGTTTAACTCGCGCAGATCAATAACCAATCGATATACTGGCGGGGCCTTTGGATCTGTTCGTTTAAGAATCGGTATTATCGGTGAATTACATATATTGGAGTCTGTTTCCACAACTACTCCTTGGGCAATGAGCTCGTCAATGATTTGTAGTAAAGCCACTACAGCATCTGGTGGTAACTTGTATTGTCGCATTCGTGGTAGCACCACTCCTGCCTTTAGTGTGACTCGATATGGTGTAATATTCATGCAACCAACATCAGTAGGGCCTTGTGCCCATAGATGTGTAGGTAAAGTCTGTAGTCGGGGATCCATGTCTCTAGATACATAGTGACCTTTAAAATCACGTAAAAACAATCTTACTCCTTCCGGAGAACAACATATTATGGCTCCTAGAGCTTTTAACGTTTTTATTCCTAATAAATTTTCTGGACATGATTTAGTAAGCAGTAAATCTGTAGTTCGGGTCAGAGGTCCTATCGTGAGTGGAAGAGGCTGTGACACTTCATTAACAATAGGTTTGCCTGAAAAACCAAGGGAAATATTCTGTGAGCCTGAGAGGGGTGCCCCTGGAACTTCACTACGTTTTATAGTTGTTCGACTTGCCCCTGTATCGAGTAAAAATTTTCTATCTTGACCTAATAATTTACTATGTACATAAGGTCCTTCTTGATCTACAGGAATCTCGATAAGGGGTAAGTCAACTTCCCTCTCTAGGCTAGTTCATGCGTAACGCTGATACTCAGGATATTCATACTGTGCGGTCTGATACATTTGTCGTGTTGTTGTTTGTGTGGCAGCAACAGGCAATGGGGGTGCAGCTGGCACAAACTGTATTGGCTGTTGTGCGGCTGGCATTGCCTGGACATGCTGTATAGCTCCTTGTTCATTCTGGTCTTGTCTGAGTGGCCGTGATCTTTCTTGTGTTTTACCTATGGCGATATTATGTTTTAAAACTGGACAATCGTGTACGTAATGGCCTGGCTTTTTACAATAATTGCATGTCCCTTTTACAGGTCCTGCTGAATCGGAATGTGTCATACCCTTTTTATGTCCTTCAGCTGGAACTGTCTGGGAAACTAGCATTTTCATTTTTGTGTCTTTCATGCGTCTGTGTTCATGTTCTTGTTCCTCTTTAATTCTATTGTGGTGGTACTGTAACATTTGTAACATTTGTGTTGGAGTGTTACCTTGCCAGGTACTTTCGAATTTTAATACTCTATTCTTTACTGGAGGCAGAGCATTTTCTACTAATTTTGTTACAAACAGATGTGGGTATGATTCGCTACTTGCTTTTATGCCACTATTTATACCAAAACATTTTTCAAAACGGGCATAGTAATCACTAGTGTCTTCATCTTGCTTCTGTTTACAGGCTGAAATTGTACCCCAATCTTCCTTTTTCGTAGTTAATAAACGTGGCAGTACCTGTACTAGTAGTCCTGGTAATGCCTTAGTTTTGTCCCCAAGCCCCGAACCTGGACCTCGGGCCCTTTCTTCTGCTTCTAATGCTGACCATTCTATCTTTTGATCACCTACCTCCCACTCTTTTTCTTTGAGTTTCTCATAAATGCCAGCAGGCATCAACACCTTTAATATTGTCATAATGTCGGGGTAGGTATACTCTCCCATGAGTAACATGTCTTTAATTTCTCGGTGAAACCCCGCTGGGTCCTTGTCATGACTGGGTACTACTTTCTTCATTTCTAATAATTCTATTTTCGATATAGGCGTATATACAAATACGCGTTTAAACTCATTGTCCTCACCCTTTATTGGGTGCACTTCTCGTAAGGGATTCTGTCTATCTATGTGATACATAGTTCTTTCCTTGACGGACAATGGAACATGTTCTGAACGTACGAAAAGAATATACTGCTTTCTTGATTCTAGAATTTCTTTAATTAATTCAGTACCTGGACCTCTCCATTTATTCATAAGTAATTCAGTCAGTATGTCAGGCAAGGGACCAGGGTCCGAATGCTGACTCCGATATAGTATAATGAGTTGTTGGATCATATAAATCCCAGCTAACCTTTGTTCATCTGGGGTAAGATTCAAAAATGTGCGTACTACTGTATCATCACTATATTTTCCGGGACTGTCCACCCAATGGACAGCTGCCCTGGCTAAATCTTGTTCATCCATAGAATCGAGGAAATGATAACCCCTTCGTTCTCGGAGTAGTTTGTCGGCGTTTTGGAACGAATGCTCGTTAGACCTTATATTAATTATAGGTATTTGAAAATTCCTGTTATTATCTGGACACGTCGGATGTATTGAGTCAGTATGATATCTAGTCTGATTCCTATTACAAGATCTTCCTCTACCTACATAGGCTATGGTGTCTGACTGTCCTGTGGGCAGTCCTGGCCCTTCTTCCTCGTTTTGTTCGAACTCGTCTGTCTCTAATCTCTCTTCGTGTAGGCGTTCTATTTCTTTACGGATCTTTCGGCACATGGCTATTATACAATTTTGTTTATCATGTCTCCCTTCTGATATATTCTGGCTCCATCTTGTAAGAATTCTCATGGCTTCCGGGTCTACCCCCGGTCGGTCTTGATTTCTGATCACACAGTTTATGAGGAAACGTAACAGTTCCCCCTGTATCTCTACTTTCTGGTATTCCATAGCTCTGTAAATACATTCTGGATCTCGCCCTGTTTGGACAAAATGATATATATTATCTAGATGCGCAGTCATTCCTGGTAACTTCGCTAAATACACTGCGGCTCGTCTGATACGCAATGATGCTAGGGTCATTTCGTCCTCTTTTCCAGGCACCGGGTCATATCTACAATCTATAAGAAGTTCCTTAAGCGCACGGGCACTAAGGAGTTTGGGTGTACGTGAATGCGCTGACTCTTGAAAAGTAAGCTTATTTATTCTGGGTGGCGTAGAAAAGACATTGGTAGCTCCTCCCGCGGCTCCATCTGGGGCGTCGGGTGTAAAAGGATTCGTTGAACGTGACACAGCAACTACAGGTGTGGACACAGCCATAGAAGTAGCTGTAGGAGCGGATACAGAAACCGATGTGCTTGCCGGAACTTGTGACTCGATTTGTTGCTGTAGGGATACGGGTACTGGATCTTGGCGTTGAACCTCCCTGGTAGGCGGTCTACGTGGGGCGGAATTGGCATACTCGGGAGCTGCGTCATCTAAATATGAGGAAAGAAAAACATCTTCTGCGGTTCTAGGATGCCCCTTAGGATGTACCTTTATGGGGAACAATGGGGTTGGCAAGTCTTTTGGCGTTTCCGGAGTAGCCTTAGGTAATCCTTCGGCCAGAAGGGGATACATACCATTCATAAGGGCATTTCTTTGTCTGTCTACTTGTTCTGATTTCACTCGGATACCTTCCTCAATTAATAGATTCTCTCGAACTTTATTGGAATTCTCTTTACTCTTCTCTTCCTGTCTACGTGCTTTTTCTGTTCGTCTATGTGATTCTTTACGCCATAATTCAACGGCGTCTTTCTGTGACTGTCTGACTTTCCTTTTCCATAACTCTTCCTCGACTTTCATGATGCACTCTGCATCCCAGGTCCCTGCTGTGGGCCACCTCTGACTTTCTGGTAATCCCTTGGTATAGTCTACCCATAAATCAAGAAATAATATAGCGTCTAATCCATGTTTGTGATACATAAAGTGCCCTGGGGTGTCCCTAGGAGGAATAGGGACGGCTTCTTCGAGAACCCCTTTTCTGGTAGTGATCTGTCTTAATTTCGAAAAGAACGGCATATTGAGAACTGACCTTATACTTGATTTTGACCTGATACTTGAATTTGAACAGACTTAATACAATAAACACGATAATGAACAGTCATTCATACCACGATATACTTAAACACTTCAAACATTAAACATTAAACCTTTAACTGAAACAACAATGATGATCGTCTGCATAACTAATCACCAAGCTTAATTCTCGACAATAACTAGATAATAACTAGACACTTCGGAATACTTGATATACTGCTAAACAGTACAGATACACTGCTAAAACAGTGCAGACCGGATTTGTGTACCCAAACCCGTCTTGACCGGCACAACCTATGTGCACGTCAGAAATGCCTCCCCAGTAATGGTACTCACCGGGTAGCTTCGGAAACGGAAGGCCTCAGTAACTTGAACTTGACTCGGATTTGGACTGGACTCGACTCGACTCGTCGGACACTGGGCTTGACGTCGGACTGGTGGGTCTCTGTATACCTCGGATCTTGCTCTCTCAGCTAGGCTCTGGTCGGGATACTTCGCACTTCTCACCGCCTCGTCTGGGTGTTGATTGCAGTCTCAGTCGCCCCCGCTTGACCGGAGGGAGATACAGGAAATCCTGCTGGTACGCGTTATTGTCCGTCCAGCTGTGGCAGGAGACCGGGCCTGCAACGCACCGCCGGCGCGTGAGATGAGAAAGTGTCCCTGTTCGGGCGCCATCATGTGGTAAATATTTCTCCTTTACCGGGACTGAATTTGATACAGGAACATAGTAAAATAGCTCAATGAAATGAGAGGCAGAATCCGTGATATTAGAGTTTCAGAATGGGCTTTATTCCAATAAGCGATTATAATCGGATGCTTCAAGTTCCATCACCACGGGAGTTCAGGAAGTGAAGTACATACTTTATTGACAAGCAGTAACTTTTATAATACATACATCATAATGAAGTGAATACAGTAGGCGTAACAATTGATAAGGACATTGACGTTTGGTTTGCGTAACCGAAAATGGGTGTAATAATGAGTAAAAAGGAACATGATTGGCTATGATGTAATACATAGGTGGATCTATAAGATAATACTTGGCATTGATGCGCGCGCAGCAGTCTGACGTGTAATTGACGTGTAACTAGGGGGTGACGGGGACTTGACATTTAGCTCTACGTGTGGAGACAGGAAGTCTGGGGGGTCAAGTCAACCTAATCCCAAATCATATCTAACATCCTATGTTTAAAGAACTATGTTATCCACAAAAGAAGGACTCTCGGACAGAATCTATTCTATACTGACTGTGCGTGCGTGTACAAGCGTCTAGGTGTCTACACTGAATGCGAGGGGGTAGGAATATTCCATGGTAACAGGGCTATGAATTACTTGCATGAGGACAGAGAAGATGGGCCTTTTTGCTTGGTAACTGGAAGAATGTTTACTTAAGCTACTAGGCAGGAATGCATCGGCTGAGGGGGAAGCAGATAATTCGAAGGTGAAATACAGTTCTTGGCAGAGAATAGGCTGATGTCAGGCTTCGTGAGCCGCGCAGAGAATGAGACAAAGTTCATGGTCACAGATGCAGGCTTGAACTTGGAGCTTTCAGAGGCAGAAGGCAAAAGGAGGTCGATGACAGAATCAGGGCCTACTTGCCTGGACTGTAAAATGGCATAAGTGAACCATATAAAGCCGGTGGCCTTTCATATTTAGGAATGGAATATCCAGCCCATTTATGGCGGATCTGACAGAGGACATGTTGACGGTGGACGCACATGTGTTTGCGTCATCATTACTGGAACTGGAGGGAGCATACATGTACTTGCGACATGCACATAGAACCGTTGGGGTCCAAGATAGGGGACATAACTGACCAGAAAAATCCATATTTCCACAGATGTATGCCAGTATTTTCAAGATGAGTACTTAGTGGAAGATAATAAGAAGGTGAGTGAAACTATATACACCAATCCGCATGCTCGTACAACCTCATTGCTCCAAGGATGAACTTACTTCCATGTGGGGGTGTTAGTATGCCGGTCTAGAGACGTCATGCTTATTCAGTCATGCATTAAGTGATCCTTGTGAGGGTAAACGTAGTCTGTTAGAGACTTACTGTGGGTCTGAGCTGTAGACTGCACGTCAAGTTAGTTAGAGGGATAATGCCCAGTCAAGCTAGGGGCCACAGTCACAATGGCTGGGGGGGCGATGCCCCGCCCGTGGACCCTGGGAATAACTGTAGGGAGACGGATGGCCAGTGAGCCACTGAGATGGCAATCTGCTGGAAGCGTGTGTATTAAGAGTTCTCTGCGCTGCAGCTTACGTGTGGCGATTTCGCAGATTGGGTCGTGAATGCAAGCACACCGGATGTGTGTGCTGTGTGAGTAAAAATACGGATGTGACTGCCGTGGGTGCGCATGCGTGCACCAGATACAAACTAGAGTGTACCGCATCGCGTGTGCCGGTTTATTGTAGGTGCCATGCTTGGAGGAGGAATTAGCCAGTATACAATGAAAATACATATTGACTGCAAAAGGAGAGTAGAAAGAGGACCGCCTAAAGATATAGGTATCAGTTAATAATCAATTGCAGGAATGGAACGCAATAATTAAACTGTAAATTTGTAGCAATGTGACTTATTTAAACAGGGACTGTGTCTGCATATTGGGCAATCCATTAGAGTTAGGAATTATGTTGACTCTATCAAAGCTGGCAAGTTATAGTTTCAATTGGAGATGCTGACAAAAAGAGACATACTAGCATACAGTATAAAACGAAAAGAGTGTACATGCCAAGTGAAATAACATGTTATGCTGTGCATAATATAGATGATTAAAAAACTTAAAGCAGTGTTACAGTAATGTGGCAGTAGATTTGCATTTTATCATCTAAAAACTCGAGATAGAAACCATAAGCAACCAAATTATACAGTGTAATTCTCTGAACTGAAACCATATCATGGGTCAAGATGCACAGCAGGATTCAGTGGTGTGTCAGAATTGGCAATTGGAACCATAATAATTACAAGGTCATTAAGTGTGTACTGCGCGGTCCATGAAAACAATTAATCAGATCAGATTTGTCCAGTTCTCCATACGGTCCAATACAGTATGGAGACTATTAGTCCGCAAAATCCATTTTAGTTCCTCCTTGTTCAGGATACTGCGAATGTCAGAGCTTCGAGGCGGCAGAAGGACCACATTGATTACTTGCCATTTTAAGTCATCCTCCGTATGCCCTAGGTTTGTAAAATGGTCAACCAAGGTTCTGTTTGCCGTTTGACTCCGTATTCTGCTCTGGTGTTGGCAGACTTGAATTCTGATTTTCTGTGTCGTCTCCCCAATATATATTAGGTTACATGGGCAAGTGATTGCATACACAACATTATGGCTGTTACAGTTGGAGAAATGTGTTAAAGTTACATTAATATTCCCCTAGACACATTTTTTGCTTTTAATAGTGAGGTTACACACACTGCAACCTCCGCAGCGATAGTGTCCTAGTGTCGGTGGCAGGCCCCATATTTCTGTCAAAGTCTGAGAGGTTTTTTTAGGTGCTAAAGCAGCCCTGACCAGGTGGTCCTTTATGTTCTTATTTTTCTTGAATGCAAATAATTGGCGTTCAAATGTCAGTTTTCCTACATTAAGTATCGACCAGTGTTTTAGAAAGGGGGCATGGCTTCCGAAGCAAATGCACTCTGTGGCACTTACTAAAGGTAACAGGAGAGTTTGTTGGATCTAAAGGACCCTCTGGACCCAAGGGGACTTCATACCCCAACCAGCAGGGCATCAGGAGACGAGTTTGAAGAGTGGTGGAGAAAGGGGGAGGGGGCTCTGGCGACTTGCTGGGCCACCATTTAAAAAAATTTATATATTCTGCAAGGAGGGCTGCATGGCCCCCCTTCCCATGGCCAATTATAGCCCTGGGGACCCCATTCCCTGGGGCCTTTCTTGAACGGGAGAGGGGGGCTGTATGGCCCCCTCTCTGGGTCGATTTCAGCACTGTGGACCCCGTTCTCTGGGGCCCAGCCTTTTTTTCTTTCTTAATTTAGGGAAGGGAGCGCACAGCCCCCATCCCCAGGCCAATTTCAGCCCCGGTGACCCAATCCCCTAGGGCCCGGCCTACCAGTAATAGGGAAGAGGAGCCAATTTTGGACCCGGGAACCCCGTCCTCCGGGGCCCACTGAGTCCAGATGCAGGAAGGGGGCTGTGCGGCCCCCTCCCCCGGCTAAGTTAGTCCTCTGGGACCCCATCTCCCAGGGCCTGGCCATTTAAAGCAGGTGCCTTTAGGGCACCAACTCTCCACTGGGAGTGTGGGGGGAGCCTGAAGTCCCCTGTGGTCCCTGCCGGCTCCCTGCCTCCTACGTGAGGCGGGATTGCTTTTATAGAGAGGGAGCTGCTGAAAATGCAGCTACCTCTCTGTAAAAGCAATTGTGCTCCTCTTCCAGCAAGTGAGAGCACTTTCATACTTTTGCTTGCAAGAAGCGGAGCACAGTTTGCAGTGGCTTGGAAAGAGCTATAAAGCTATGTCCCAGGGATGGGCACCCCGGGACATAGTAGGAGCCGGCCCTGGGGGGTAGTGGTCCCAAGGGCCATCTATGGCTCCAGAAACGGGGGGCCTGTGGCCCCTTCCTTTCTTTTCTTTTGGGCCTGCCCAGGGGCGGCTCCCTGAGGCCCCCCCAATAAATATTCATTTTGGCCGCTGGAGGTGGCTGTTCCCAGGGCCGGGGGGAGGTCCAAGAGGCCCCCCATATTAATACATTAGCCACAGGGAGGTGGTGGTCCCCAGGGCTTGGAGGATCGAAAAGGCCTCCCCAGTTTATGTTTCTCATCACCACCTCCCTGGGGTCTGAGGGGGGTCACAGAGGCCCCCGTTTATTAAGTAATAATTCCCAGGGAGTTGGTGGCCCCCAGGGCAATGAGCAAATGAGCAGCCCCAGGAGGGGGTGCCCACAGGCCCCCCCTCACTTATTGTTAGAATGACCCCGGGACCTTGCCCAACCTAGGACCCATAACTAATGAAGCATCGGAGCCCGCTCTTTGTTTTTTTCAAAGTTTTAGTAGGATCCATGGATCCCAGCAAAAACAAAAATGCTTTTTTGGGCCTACAGGGTTCCTCTGGGACCCCCCCAAAAGGCATAGGTAATCAGGGTGTTTTTACCATGCCCCCTTTTCTTTTTTTTAAATGCGGTTTCTGTGACTCAGTCCAACTGAGTCACAAAATGGCTGCCTGGTTTGAAATGTTGGCAGCCAATCAGATCTCAGTACGAGATCGGGAGGGGTGGCGGATCCTCCGTGTCCCCCAGATATACAAATTTGAAAATCTTTTATTAGCTCCTCTGCAACTACTGAACAGATTTAAACCATTTAACAAAAATTTCACTTTCTGGAAAACAAGCTACTTTTATGCCAAATTTGGTGTAATTCCGTTCAGCAATTCAGACTGCAGCGGTATCTAAAGTTCCCTTTGTAAATGAACATGGTGAAAACTCCGTTTTTTTTTCGCGGCCCCCGCTTGACGGATCACCCCAAAATTTCAACACAGCCGCTGAAGTAAGTGGCAAATGAATTTTGAAAATGTCATGGATTCATCAAACTACGCCAATGTTCTTGGCAAATGAAAAAACGCTCTTCCTATTGAAACTGAGTCCTAACTATAACTACCTACGACCTACTGGCGGCTGCCTGGTCATTTACAGTCCTGGGGACTACACCCCCCAGGGCATGGCAACATTTTAAATGGGGAGGGGACTGTGCGGACAGACCGTTTTTGGTCCCAGAGACTACCATCTCCCTGGGGCAGGCCCTGCAATAACAAAGGAAGGGGGACGTGCACCCCCCCCTCGTGGAGCCATTAAATGCCCCGGGGACCACCGCCCCCAGGGTCGGCTCCCTATGTCCCACGGTAACCACCCTCGGGACAAAGGTGTTTGCTTTGGCAGAAGTTTTGATAACTCCCACCAAGAGAGAGTAAACAGTAAGCCCACTCCAAGCGGGCAGGAGCAGCAAAACAGCTCCCACCCACTGGGAGTCGACTTTTCAATATAAAAATTGCTTCCGCATGCATTTTTTGATGCTCCATGCATGCTAGAGCAATGCCGGATCCTGCTGGAGGTAGGGAGTTGGCAGGGCCGTGGTTCCCAACAGTGCACACTGGGTGCCTTTGTTGGGGCCTGGGAACGCAGCAGCAAATGGCTGGGCTCAGGGGATGGGGTCCCCAGTGCCAGAATCAGCCCAGTGAGGGAATGGGGTCCCTGGGCCAAAATATGGCCAGGGAGGGGCCCCATGTTGACCCCTCCCATTTTATATTTGGCCAGGTTCCAGGGATGGGATCCCCGGGGCCAAAATCAGAGCAGGGAGAGGGGTTATGGCCTGCTTCCCCTTTTACTAATTGGTCGGGCCCGGAGACGGGGTCCTCAGGGACAGAAATAGGCCCAGGGAGGGGGTTGTATGCCCCCTTCCCCTTTTAGTTATGGGTTGGACCCCTTGGGATGTTCTCTTCGGGGCCAACATATGCCCACGCAGATGGGCCATGCGGCCCCACCCCTTTTAGTAATTGGGTGGTCCTGAGGGATGGGGTCCCTGGGTCCATAATTGAACTAGGGAGGGAGTCTGTGTGCTCACCTCCTACATGCAGGGGGTGGGCCATAGGACCTGGCCATAGGCCAGGCCCTGCAGCCATTCACCCATGTAGCACAGCCAACGGTCATGCCAGCCATGGCAGCGGGGGTTATTTCCAACTATAACGTCCTGTAACCTTTGCTTTTTTCAATGAAATTAGATTTATTTTTAGTTCTATTTCCTAACTATAACGTCTCTGTAACCTTTAGTTTTTTCAGTGAGTTTGTAAGGTTTTTGGAGGCTATTTTGTAAGTGCAATATCCCTTTATTGTTTGGTTTTATATTAAATTTGTATGGTTTTAAACATTATTTTCTAAATATAATATTTGAGGACCCTGTGGGTGAGTGCATGAGGATGTCAATTAGTCTGTGACTGGTTGCATAAGTGTCTGAGTGAATCTTTGAATGGATGCATGACTGTCTCAGTAGGTCTGTGAGGGGGTGAATAATTGTCTCAGTGGGTCTGAGTGGGTGCATGAGTGTCTGACTGGGTCTGTGAGTGAGTATGTGAGTGTCTGAGTGGGCCTGTGAGTGGGTGCAGGAGCATCTGAGTGGGTCTGTAAGTAGGTGTGTGAGTCTCTGAGTAAGTCTGTGAGTGGGTGCATGAATGTCTGAGTGGGTCTGTAAGTGGATGCATGAGTGTGTGTGTTTTTGTGGGTTTCTCAGTGTGTCCGTAAGTCTCTGGGTTTGTTTGTGGGTGCATGAGTGTCTGGGTCTGTCTGTGAGTAGTGTTGTGAGACTCTGAGTGGGTCTGTGAGTGGGTGCATGAGAATATGAGTGGGTATGGGAGTGAGTGCATGAGTATCCAATTGGTTCTGTGAATGAGTGTGTGATGGTCTAGTGAGTCTGTGAGTGAGTGCATGAGTCTCTGAGTGAGTCTGTAAGTGTGTGCATTAATGTCTGAATTGGTCTGTGAGTGGGTACATGAATGTCAGAGTGGGTCTGTGAGTGGGTGCATGAGTGTCTGAGTGGGTCTGTGAGTGGAAGCATGAGTGTCTGTAGGTGTCTCTCAGTGGGTGTGTAACTCTCTGAGTGAGCCGGTAAATGGGTAGATGAGTGTCTGAGTTGGTCTGTGAATGGGTGTGTGAGTCTCTGAGTAAGTTTGTGAATAGGTACATGAGTGTCTCAGTGGGTGAGTAAGTGGGTGCATGAGTTTCTGAGTGGGTCTGTGATTCGGTGTGTGAGTGTCTCAGTTGGTCTGTTTGTGAGTACATGAGAATATGAGTGGGTCTGTGGTGGATGTGTGACTGTCTGAATGGGTCTGTAACTGGGTGTGTGAGTCTGTCAATGAGTCTGTGAGTGCATACATTAATGTGCGAGTGAGTGTGTGAATGAATATATATTTTTTTAAATTATGCAAGGTTCGTGGCTCCTCCGCGGCACTACACAGTGGGTCACGCTGAGCATTGTGATGGGTCTACGACTCCAACAATGTGAAACAAAAGCAGGCATTTTAATACTCATAAGGGGTCCATAAGACACCATTACAATACACCCATGGGGTCAGGGTACACCTATCCTGATCCCTCCTTCTTTCTAAGCTTAATTTCCATCCTGCCGAACTATGTCCCACTTTATAAAATGATGGCTGCAACTCTCTACACAGGTTGAAGCCAGCCAATCACAGCTCCTGGTACTTGGGTTCGGGAAGGTATGCGTAGCCATCACGAATGAATCACGCCTCTAGATATAGACCCGTACACACAACAATACATACAGACACACAACCACTCACATACTATATGTTAAAAGTAGTATCACTCAGTAGTAGTGCACCTAGTATACTAATTTAACTTTTGTAGTATGTTAGTATATATGTTTAACAATCATACACTGTTAGAAAATACTTACCTCACTAGATGATGTCATCAGTGATGTCATTTAGGATGACATCAGTGATGTCATCAGTGATGTCACTGACCATTCAATGAGTGATGTAATATGTGAGATCATAAACAGTGCATTGCGGGGGTGTAAGTTATAGTTAACTCAGGCAACTATATCTGCTGAATTTCACTGGTTTTGTATGAGTGAAATCTGAGCCTATCCATAATGTCCCGGTACCCTTAGATTTTTTCAGTTGTGTGTGTGTGTGTGTGTCCATAGAGTCCTCCTCAGCAGCTCATGATATGGTGGCACAAGCACAGAATCATCTGCAGCCAGGTTAGTAATGCAAAAAAATGAAAATGTATCCAGTAAATACCAGCTTTCATTATAAGTGCAAGCAACAATTTAAAAAATGTACAGCTGATGTGTTTTGTCTTTCATCGGCCCTCGAACACTATAGCTGCAACCTCAAATCAAAGGATTACAATTTCGACTCAATTAATCCTCCATTTTCTTCAACTAGTAATCCCATCTTCAAGTGCAGCAAGTATTTCATGTTCCAAACCAATGCATCTTGTTGTCTTAACTGTCAACGATCTTATACATTATCCTCAGTTTCACCCCATGTCAATTTTACCTGTCATTATCTGAGGATCGTGTACAGATACACCTATCATTATCGATTCTTATCAGCAGTGCCCTGAGTATTAGTACCCTTCCTCTGATAGCACGCAATGATTTCTCATGACAATATAATCCTCCAGAAACTTTTATATTTCTCTCCATTTAATAAGAAAAATATTTTGATACGCCCATTTACAGTTTTCTTGGTATAAGTTGCATAATGCTTGTATGTTAACAATTATATTACAGAAATCACTCAGTGGAATGCAATATCTTGAAATGCATAAGCATATAAACATCCATTCACAATGTTTCTGGTCCCAAGCACATGATGATCTGAAGTGCATGACATTTATGTGTATCTATTCATTGTGCCCCTGATTCACAGTATATAATGCATATACATAAACAGGTATATTCCAATAGATCCCTTAATAGGACCTAGCCCCTAAATTCAAATTGCAAGTGCATATATACATCTATTCACAGTACTCCCTATCTAAAGTGCACTGTGCATATGTGTAACAATGAAAAATTTCCTAGCTATCGTAACGGAAAGTTTCAATTCTATTAAGGACTCGGAGGCGAGGATTATTTTGCTTTAGCTTTCTTCACTTTAATTGCAGCTCTTCAAAGTCAAACAAATAAACTACTATTCCCATGCAACATAGTGAATAAACAAAATCAATCATAGACTGTCCCAGGCTAGAGTGTCCTCTTTATGCACCAATCAGCATTCTCCCTCGGGGTTGATAGTCCTTTGTTTATGACTGCCCCTCCTCTTTCGTCGCTCGGTCAGCCAGGTAAAACCCTTCAGGAATCCTGTTTGTGAGAGTCCCCTGGAAGAAAATAAGACGGCGTAAGCGACAGTCATGGCTAAGGTTTAGCTCTGTGGAGGAAACAACATTGCATATACATCAACAGTCCACTTGGAAGGTTCAAAACACTTTACTCACCCTAGTACGAGGGAGGGAGGACAACGAAGATGTACCCTGGGTGGGATAATCCTCGCCTCCGAGTCCTTAATAGAATTGAAACTTTCCGTTACGATAGCTAGGAAATTTTTCATTCTATGGCAGGACCGGAGGCGAGGATTATGCTTGTTTAAAGCTTGCTCACAACCAAATGAGCCATGTCAATAACCGGTTTAAAATAAAACCGCTTAAAGGTTGAGTCCGAGGACCAATCCTCTGCGTTGAGGATGTCCTCTAGACGAGCTCCCAGGGTAAAAGCCTTAGAGGCCATAGCTCCTCTTGTGGAGTGAGCACCAAACATACTGAGGTCTATGCCTGCTTCCTGCATGATCCAACGAATCCAACTTGCAATAGTGGGAGAAGAAACCGCTTTGTGAGGTTTCTTAAGCGCGATAAGCAACTGGCGCTCCCCAGGAGGTCTCAGTTCCTCCGTCATGTCCTCGTATGCCTTGAGGCAGGCCACGACACAGAGCTTAGGGGAATCCGGAAAAGCAGGATATGAGACAGTAGTCGTTCCACACTTAGTGCGCCTGCGAATGGTGAACGTGACCCCAGTGGGGGAAAATATCCTCCCGGAAACATCCAAGGCTCTGACATCGGAGACACGTCTGCAGGAGATTAAACACAGAAGCATAGCCATCTTGGCTGTTAGCTCTTTCCTAGACAAAAACCTATTCGGTTGCCAGGACTGAAACAGATTCAGGTCTCTATTAACATCCCATAACTGGGAGTATCGAGGCTCCGGGGGAAGCGACAGCCGTATACCCCTCAGGAGTCTACAAATCAACGGGTGTTCTCCGACAGGTGTACCATCAATCAAGACGTGACCTGCAGAAACGGCGGACCTAAAGGTGTTAATGGTCCGATATGCGAGTCCCTCCTCAGCAAGAGAAGCCAAAAAATTCAAGATGGCGGTAACATCCGCTGCCACAGGATTGAAACTCCGTCGCAGACACCAACGACACCATCGTCTCCAGGAGGACCGATATCTCTTAAGGGTGCTATCCGCCCATGTCTTGGACAGGAAGGTCTCCGCCGCTCCCGAAAGTCCCGGGACCGTCCATCGTCCCCTGTAATCCGCCACGCCATCAGCGTTAGGGACCCCTGTCCGATCAATGGGTGAGGAAACCCTTCCGGACTCAGAAGAAGCGCGGGAAACTGGTGGAGTAGGATTGGAGAATCCCAGGAAAGTTCCAGTAGAACCGGAAACCAGACTTGAGATCTCCAAATCGGCGTGATCAGAACAATGGATGCTGCCTGCCGGCGCACTTGGGCTGAAACCCGGGTTATCATTGCAAATGGGGGAAACGCGTAGCCCTGTTCGTTCCTCCAATCTTGAAGGAAGGCATCTGTGCGTTCCGCCAGGGGGTCCGGCCTCCAGCTGTAAAAACGGGGAAGCTGGAAGTCTAGCTGAGAGGCAAACAGATCTATAGAAAAAGGCCCCCAAAGGGATTGTAGATCCGCAAATACCCCGGGATGGAGCTTCCAGAGACTGAGATCGTGAAAGTGGCGTGAATGAAAATCTGCCACCTGGTTGTCCTGTCCTGGCAGATACTCTGCCGTGACCGAGATCTGACGGTCCAGGCAGTACTGCCAGAGGCTCGCTGCCAAGTCCGAAAGTGCTCTGGAGCGAGTGCCCCCAAGGTGGTTGATATAACGGACTGCAGAGATGTTGTCCATTTTGAGGAGGACACACGAACGAACTGAGTCTCTGGTCCAACACTTGATGGCAAACGAACCCGCCAGAAGTTCCAGGCAGTTGATGTGCAA
This sequence comes from Triturus cristatus, assembly GCF_964204655.1. NCBI lineage: Eukaryota > Metazoa > Chordata > Amphibia > Caudata > Salamandridae > Triturus > Triturus cristatus. The sequence goes on from NC_140590.1 coordinate 1,557,425,855, forward strand.
CCGCTGTTCCGACGGAGACCAAAGTCCTCCGGTGGTGAAAGCGCCACAACGCGCGCCCCAGCCTGACCTGCTCGCGTCTGACTCGATAACCACATCGGGCGCTGCACCGAAGATGGCTCGCCCATTCCAGGCTTCCATGTGTGTCAACCACCATTGTAGTTCCTCCCTGGTCTCCGCCGTTAAGGACACTTTGAACAAATAAGGACGACCCTTGCGGAGGTGAACCGCCTTCAGGCGTTGTAAGGCCCTGTAATGTAGGGGTCCTGGGAAGATTGCCTGGATGGATGCCGATAGGAGACCCACTATCCGGGCCAACTATCTGAGCGAGATTCGAGTCAGAGTTAAGGCTCGCCGAAGCTCGTGGCGAATTTTCGTCATCTTGCGTGCAGGAAGGCTGAGGGTAGACGCCACTGAGTCTATCCGAAAACCTAGGAAAACCACTGTTTGCGAAGGCACCAGAGTGGATTTGCGCTCGTTTATGACGAACCCTAGGTTTTGCAGGAGATCGACAGCCGTTTGCAGCTGGCGTGACAGGGTGTGCGGATCTTGCGCCATCAGCAGGATATCGTCTAAATAGACAATGAGTCTGAGTCCTGACGCCCGAAGGCGCTCCACTGCTGGTCTCAAGACCTTGGTGAAACACCAGGGGGCGGAGGAGAGACCGAAAGGGAGTGTGGTGAACTCGTAGATGTTGCCGCGCCACCGAAACTGAAGGAACCTGCGATGGGGGGAAAGACTGGCACCGCTAAATAAGCATCCTTGAGATTGAGGCGTGCCAGCCAATCCCCTGGGCGCAAAATGTCTCGCAAAAGATGGATCCCTTCCATCTTGAAGTGGCGGTAGACCAGCCACTCGTTGAACTCCCGTAAATTGATAACGGGGCGTTGACCTCCGTCCACCTTGTCTACCAGAAACAGGTTGCTGACAAAACCCCTTGGGTGCAACACTGTTCGCTCTATAGCACCTTTGGCCAAAAGGGCCTCGACTTCCTGGTCGATGAGTGTCGCTTCTACCGCTGAAAAGGAAAGTGGCCTGGGGAGCACTGATTGCACCGGAGAGCCGAGGAATTCTATATGAAAACCCCTGACGGTCTGAAGCACCCAAGCATCCCCCGTGATGGAAGTCCACATTGGGAAAAAATGCGCCAGACGGCCCCCCACTTTTAGATGGGAAGAAGGGAGAACACTCACCGGAAGTATTGGAGCCACCTCCTCCTCTGCCGCCTCTGTTCTTGCCTCGTCTACCTCTGGTGGGGTAGAAGTTCCTGAAGCGTGCTTGATCTTGGTACTGCCCCTGGTTAGAGCCTTGTCCTCTGTTCTGGTTTGGACGGCCGGACGAGCGGCCCCTGCCTCGTCCGGCCCCTCTGAAAACCCGGGGGCGGAAAACTTTCTTAATAGAAAATTGGGCTCTGTCCAGGGAGGTGAAAGTATTAACAAACTTTCCTAGCTCTTTTATGAAAGGTTCCCCAAAAAGGCCACCTTGAGCCACAGGACCTGCTTCCGTGTCTGCGAGATCTCCCAGTTTGGGATCCACCTTAATGAGAAGAGACCTGCGACGCTCAGTGGACAGTGCACAGTTGGCGTTGCCTAGAAAAACTACCACTCTCTGGGCCCAAGAAGAGAGATGGTCCGGAGAAATCAGAGAGCCCGAAACCTTGGCTTCCTCTGCCATATCTAAAATTTTTGTAATTGGCCCTAAGATATCTAAGAGATTATCTTGGCAGGCACGCCATGACCGGTCTATCCCCTTTTTGGGGTCTTTGACAAATTTCTGTAGAAATGTCGCCATTCTGGGGTCAATTTCGGGCGTTGCTGCCACTTTGCCAATTAGGGTGGGACGTGGACACTCTGCCCTAAGGCAGTTACGAGTGGCTGGCTCCAAAGGTCGGCGAATTCTGCTGGCCACATACTGGGCGACCTTTTCTGACGGAGCCCAATCAGAGGATCACGGATGTAAGACATCATCCGGGTCCAACATGTCGGCACACAAACTCGTGTCTGTTACAGGGGGTTTGGCAGGGAGCCATGGGCGGGATCGCTCCGGAGAAGCATCCCCCTCACCTTGATCATCAGGGTCACCTCCTGGGGGAGAAGAAGGAACCGGTGGCGGACTTGACACAGAATCTAACGGGGGGTTGCAACTGGAAAGGAACGCCTGTTTAAGGCGAGCAAAGGGATCAGAACATGGCGCCGCCACCCTCGCCCGCTTAGGAGGAGGTGACTGGGCACCTGAAGTAGAAGCGATGGCCACTGATCTAGGAGCTGAGGCCTGTGCGGCCTTAGACAATTTTTCACAGGCTTGCTCGATTTTCTGCGAAAGTCGCTCCTCTAAAGGAGTCATGGCCAATTCCACCGCTTTATAAATGGACTCATCCACCGCATCATAAAAATCATCACCCCAGGGCATTGCCCCCAAGGGGTCCTCCTCCCACTGGTCCTCATAACCAGCGTCGTTGGAGGCGTCCATAATAAGTGGAAGAAAATGGCCAAGCCTGAAAAGGTTGTTCACCAACGTAAGAGTGGCTGGGCAGCAGCCAGGATATGGGCGGGCAAAGCACGCAAATTTTAGAGGCTCAAAGCCTAGGACCCAAAACGCCCTGGTGCAATATAGGTAAAGAGGGCAGTCTGCCTATCACAGGTCCCTGCAGAAAAAAAACTGCGCCACTGACCCCAAGGAAATAGGGTGTAAAACAGGCCTAGGAGTACAGACCCCACCGCAGGAAACACCACCTGCAAATCTGCCTAATGGCATTACAGACCCAGTATCATGGGCGTTCACGGGGCGTAAAGCTTCTAAAAAAGGCTTTCAAATAATACAGGCCCTTGTCCGGGGCGTCTCAGGCAGACACAAGACAACACTCACTTCGCGGCGGGCCAGCGCTGGACTCCGATGCTATCTAGAATGCTCTGAGTCTTCAGCGCGCCCGCCGCGTCAAGGAAGCACCATGAGCCCTCTAGTGGCACCCGGAGGCAACCGCGAGCTGCACCAACATCGCCGCTAGTGAGGATGGACCTCCCGCGGCTGAAGCGGACGCCGAGTAGCGGCGACACGCTATGGAAATCGTTACTGCGCGAGAAATAAGTATAACTAATTTACACGCTGTGAAAAAAGAAAGGCGCGCTAACGGAAGCGGCGCACGCGTAACCAGTATACCTTTCCTGAGGGAAACAGCGGTCGGAGCAACGCGCACAGAAAAGGACACACAGCCGACGCGCAGGTAATTTCACAGATCGTAATCGCTTAACAAGAATACTGGCAGTTACACTTGACAGCGCAACGTAGCACATTAGATTTTGAGAAGTAAGAAAAAGGTGACTTAACTCGGCTGCAGCAGCGAAGAAAGAGGAGGGGCAGTCATAAACAAAGGACTATCAACCCCGAGGGAGACTGCTGATTGGTGCATAAAGAGGACACTCTAGCCTGGGACAGTCTATGATTGATTTTGTTTATTCCCTATGTTGCATGTATGAATAGTAGTTTATTTGTTTGACTTTGAAGAGCTGCAATTAAAGTGAAGAAAGCTAAAGCAAAATAATCCTCGCCTCCGGTCCTGCCATAGAATTCCATTTCAATAAATATTCACAGTACTCCAGATCCAAGGTGCATAATGCATACACGTAAACAGATATAATTCAAGGATTACTTGAGTAAAATAATCTTAAAGTGCAATTATGCATCTATTAGAGTCCTCCAATATAAAGTGCAGAATGTGCACTTGTGAACAACCTGTTTCAATGTACCCTGGATCTAAAGTGCAAAATATATGCATGTAAGCAAATATGTTTAAAAAATATTTAAGAAACCATCTTAAAGTCCAGATGCATATATCCATTCCTAACACCCTTATATATATTCACAGTACTCCAGGTGTAAAGTCCATAATGCATACATGTAAGCAGATATGCTTCAAGGATTGCTTAAAGAAAATCATATATTTGGGTACTGTGCATGTGAACAATCTGTTTCAATGTATATTCACAGTACCCTGTATCTAAAGTGCAATATATATGCATGTAAACGGATATAATCATGGGTATTTAAAGAAGACCATCTTAAGTGCAAATGCATAAATATATCTATTTCAATTACCCCTAATCTACAAAGCATGATACATATGTACAAGCCAATAGAGATGCCTATGGCTAGTTGTATTATACGCATTCCATGAGTGTTAAAGTGGCATGTGGTAGTATCCCATGTTCTAAGGGTATGTATTCTCATCATATACTTCTCCGAATGTCTCCTATTTGCACAAACAGGTGCCAAATGTTTGTTCTATGAGTGAAAAAGAGCCATAGACCGTCATCGCATATATTAAGGGCATGTACTACCATCATATCTCTTAGATAAAACTACAGTAAAACTTGATATTACTTTAAAATACAAGGAAAGCAAGTTTCAATATTTCATTTAATAGATCCTGCATATCCCAGTCTTACAAATGAACATGTAACTCCGCATCTGTGTTGTGGCCTCATGGAGTCTCTGTGCCCAAAGTCTCCTCAATGGCTCCTTTCCTCTATCTCCTCCTCTTAGGTGGGTCCTGATACGTTTGATCCCAGAGTATCTAAAGCTTGCAAGAGATTGTTCATGGTATTGATCAAAGTGACAAGTCATTGGGTAGCTCTTGTCACCATTCAGGATTGCCCTCATGTCCTGGAAGATCCTAATTTTGGCTTATTAATGGTGTTCCTCACCGATAAGTTGTTGCATCCACATTTCAGTAATACTCTATATGATCTGTGTAACATGTAATTCTGTCATTGATTGCAATCTTTTGGCCCTCAAATTTCTCAAAATTTTTACAATTTAATCTATAGCGGCATGATTGCAGGAGCTACATTTGATGAAGCCCCTACTGCTGTTCGACAGCCAATTTTTCTCTCCTTTCCCAAGGACAAAATAGCTGCATGTCAGTATGTCTCCCAATGATTGAGTTTTCTTGGAGGTTATCTGTGGGCCCCTAAACACAATGTCCTTTAAATGCTCATTTTAGTTTAATACTTGGCAGTTCTTTTGCAGGATCTTCTTGTTACTGGATTGAGCCATTTTGTATTCCAAAAATAGTCTATTCACATTGCTATCCTTTTGGATCAAATCATTGCCCTGTTAGTATAGTAGATGTTCCATTTTCTTCTCACTAGCCCACTTTTTTGCATTTTCCAAAATATTCCTGGGATGACCTTTTTCACTCTTTCAGTGAACCTCCTCAGCAGATTGCAGACCTCTTTATCAAACTGCCCATCCATCGTGCATATCCTTCTGGCCCTTAACATCTGGCTGTAAGGAATTCTCCATTTAATGATTTCTGGATGGCCACTGTTGGCATGCAGAATAGAGTTACCGGTAGTTGGCTTCCTATGTATTCATAAGTAATTTGCTATTAATCACATCCACTTCCGCATCCAAAAAGTCACAGTGAGGCCTGCTATAAGTATTGGTTAACTGTAGGTTAAGTTAATTGGAGTTAAGCTTTTCTATAAATACCCGCAGTTCTTTCTCATCTCTTCCCAAAGAATAGACAAATGGTCTATGAATTGTGTTCATAGTGTGACTCTCTTCATGTATTCCTCATTTTTGTCTGCTAAGGCCACCTCCTTCTCCCACCACCACATGAACAATTTCGTGTAGGTAGGGGCAAAGGAGGTGCCCATTGCTGTACCCTTTTTCTGCAAATAATATTTGTTATTGAAAATGAAGACATTGTGAGTGAGGCAGTACTCTAGCATCTCCAACAGCATTTGCATGTGTTCAAAATGTTCTACGGGTCTGTCCCTTAGGAAGTACTCACATGCATGGATCCCCACATCATGATCAATCGATGTATATAAAGATGTTACGTCAAGAGTGATCATTATGTATTCTTGTTTCCATGGGATTCCATCTAATTTTCTTATAAAATATGTGGAGTCTCTTAGATATGAAGGCACAGTGATGACATATTTCTGCAGGAACAGGTCCAAATACCTTGAACGGTTCTCTAACATGGACCCAATTGAGCTCACAATGGGTCTCCCTGGTGGTGTGCCGATGCTCTTATGTATGTTGGGGAGGAAGTAAATCATAGCAGCCCTTGCTGTAGGTATTGATAGTCATCCAATTCCAGAAGGTTATGATCATGTGACAACTTCAATTTCAAGTGGTATCCTTCCTCCATCTTCTTCATGGGATTTCCCAGGAGTCAACTATTGTGAGTAATGTTACTAAGCTGCCTCCATTAGGTATGCATATCGATCCATAAGGACAATATTACCCCCATGTCCAAGGGTTTAGTGATCAATGAGGGGTTGTTCTTTAAATCAAAAATATCTCTCCAATCTTTTGGTGAGAAATTACTTTTTCTTAGGGTATTATGCCACTTTTTCCTTAGTGTATATAGATTCTCCACGACTAGTTCTTGGTACTGATGGATCCAATTCCCTGGGGGTAACAGGAGGACGAACTTTATTTTTGGCTTCAGCCCACTTTCAACTTGGTCACCTGTTAAACAAATCCCATTTCTTTCAGGGCATCAATTTGGGAGACTGTTCTTCTTAGTTCCTGATCTTCTATCCTGTGTTTATTACCTGTACATGTTACAGATCTTACATGTGAATCAAAGATAGGGCCAGCCGGCTCCATCTCATTATTAGGAGAGCTTGCAGTGTTCTGCATTTCCAGATCATACATAGCCAATGTGTCAGAAACGTTGGAAATCTGGAACATGGAAGGTTTTGATCAGGTCATGATATTGGTGACCACTGACTTTGGTTTCATCTGATGGTACTTGTGGAGTTTTAGCTTCCTGGTATATTTGTAGAGTTCAATTCTGGTGTAATTGAAATAGGGATGCTATGTGTGGCAAAATGTTAGACCAAGGTTAAGTATTCTCTCCTGGTTTTGGTTCAATTTTGTCAATGAGATGTTTACTACAACGGGTCTAGGTCCTGATGCATCATCTGTGCATGGTGCTCCTACTTGCGATCTTTGTCTTTCTTCTCCCCCTTCCTTTTGACCCTCCTTGTCCTGCATTTTCTCTTTCAAAATGTCATTGCGTCCTGCCTCGTCCACCTAGATGAGTAGTCATACGCAGGAGGAAAAGTTCTCTTTGAAAATCCACCTTCTCCTCAGGTGCTTCATCAACAGAGGAGCCTGCATCAGAACTAATTCACTTTCACTCGGTGCACCGTTCGTTGGTGCCTCTATCTTTTCCTTAGCCCTTAAATTGTCGAATTCTTTGCAAAATAGATGAGGCCTTACTGGTAATCCAGTCTATACCTGATGAATTCTCTGGCCTCCCTTTCCATAATTTACTCATCATCTTCTTGCAATGCTTTCTCCATTTTTGCAATTTGCTTCTTCATTGTCGTGTCATCATTATACTTCTCCAACTCCTTCAGGATCAACTCCAGCTTTACTGATTGTAATTCTATTTTCCTCTTAATATGCTTGGTTAATGTACTCATCAGCCTCAGTGAACTCTCCTTCGTGTTCTCACACCGTTTATTTACCAGATCCTCATCCATATCCTCATATGTTGGTAATAAGGACCATTCATACCCAGTGGTCCACCATTTTGAAGAGAAGCATAACAGCAACCCTAGTTTACTTACATTTTTTTGCCTAGACCAAGTGCCGAAGAATGAGAGAGGAGGGAACAGGATGAGAAAACTCAGAATACAAGAGTCAAAATGTATAGTTGAACTCCAAACGAAGAACCCTGGAGGTCTCAATAATGATGAAGAGCTGTGGATACATATAGGCTGATCTCTACCTACACCACAGCAGACTTGTAGTAAATATGGGTCTACGAAAATAAATATCTATAGTTAGCGAGGTCTCCACAGCATTTTGGACGAAAGCCCTTAAAGTAAAAGTATGGAATACACAAAGTATTATTGCCCATATAGGAGGGCCTGTTTGCCCATTCAGGGCTTGATTTCTTACAAAATTACTTAAAAGAATATTATATCTAATTATATATATATATAATTAAATATAGGAGAAGAGTATATATGTTCCCATGTTGACAAGGGCTGGCCCATTAAGGGGCTGATAACAGCATATAAGGGGCTGCACATATGGACGAAATTGGCATTCTCGTCATGAATTAAAGATGATGAGAAATCCGTGCAACTGAATAATGAATTGCCCGAATTATTTGAAATTGGCTTTATGTTCTGAATTATTATTTAATTAAACTTTTACATGTATTAAGATGGTCATCCGATTAAGAAGAGTGGCTTGACATGCGACAATATGTAAAATGCTGCTTGTGTCATTATGTGAATGATTGGAGCAAGAATTAATAACACAGTGGACATATTTCCAATGCAAGCTAGGTGAGATTTGAAATATGAACAATATGTATAATGTTGTAATTCTGTTAATATTAATTGAAAGTAACCACTAAAAAATGGCTACTATGAACACGCAAGAATTTCATAGATTTTACCCTTTGTCTATTTCAGTTGTATACAGGAATGAATTGCCCCTCTCTTTTTCTTTAACCCCTTCGCTGCGGCGCGAATTCTGTTGCAGCGCTGGGGGGGTTTGGGGGGTTGACGGCGCCGCTATGCTCATGACGGAACCACGCCGTCATGAGTCACGGGCGAGCTGTGCTCATGACGGCGTGGTTCCGTCATGACTCCACCCACTGCGCTAATCGCCCGCACAGGCGGGGAATTAGCGCGGCGTTGGAGGAGCGGCCGCCAACGTCCGCAGCATGACGGAACCACTCCATCATGAGCACACGGCGCCCGTGGCTCATGACGGAGTGGTTCCGTCAAGGGCATGCAAGGGGTTAAATGGCAAATGATAATGTAGCCACAATGACATTGAGGAAGGCGTACGTGCTGAAACGCGTCTGTCCAGTGTGCCTTTTAACGTGTTGGCAATAAATATTTAACATTTTATACCTGTGGCGCGCATCTTTTTGTGGTTGTGACGAGACCACAACTGTAGAATTAAAACGTACTTTCACCAGCATGCAAGGCTGCACCTGTGCAGAGTGGTTTCGGCAACTTTGGTGTAAACGTGAATGGGCATGTAAAAAAATATATATATATATAGCACATTAGAGCCATCATTAACAGTGATGCCGCCTACCCAGTGGCGAGGCACTTTAGGGAGTGCCATGAGAATAATTTGTCGCATCTCAAATATTTTGCTATAGACACGGTTTTACCACTGAGAAGGGGTGGCAACCGTGAACGGCTATTGCGACAGATGGAAACAAGGTACATATTGGAACTTGATAGTAAAGCACCCCAGGGGTTGAATGCGAGTGAGGACTTCTTCACTTGTCTATAATAATGAACTATTACTGGCAGATATTTTAGTTCAGACATACTGCTGCCTCCTGATTAAATCAACAATGAAACTGACGATTTTATAAGAATTTTTTGTAAAATGAGGAAAAAACATATTTTTTATAAATATTTTCCCTTTTTTTATGTGTTTACATACCAAATTCACGGCTGTGATTGGATGTAATATATATGAAAGCGCATTTTGCACATCACACATTGCACTTACTTTTTCCCACTAGAAGATGTTTGGGCCCACTGGGGCGGATAATCCAGAATTTTTCTTTCATGTAATATGTCCTTTACGTTGCAATAACTTGATTATTGAGATCCTGAGTTGTTGGTAATATCACTTGGTATTCAGGCTTGAATTGAGCTGCTAACAATGAAGCTTTATATGCAACAATTTTAGCCTTGTACTCTAAGAGATAGGATTGGATCCGCAATCATGTTGCTAATTCTATTGGGTGCATTGGTTGAACTGTTATAACATTTTAGCTAAGGATTTTAGCATTTTTATCGTATTTTATGACTGCTATAATTTTATCCATAAATATTTATTTATGTATTTATTTATTGAGTTCAGCGCCAATTTGCACTCTGATATTTATCACTGTACTGTATTGCTTTGTAATTTGCACTGATTTGGGAACGTATTACGAGTACTAGGACAACCTGTAGTCTATGTCCATGAATTCTTGTGAGAGTGTCTTAACACGTATTCTTGAGCACTAGCACTTTAAATAGACGAAAAAACTCTCCGTTAGCGTATCATGTGATCAAGGCCTCCGTGAGGCTGAAACGCGTAATGACGATGGTGCAGGGCATTTGATAAATAAACTTCGGATGTGCACAAAACTCTGGGTCTATCTTTGTCTTGTGGAAAGGATGTTGGTGACGGAGGAATGGAAATATATATGGAAATATATATATAAATATATATATATATATATATATATATATATATATCAAAGAAAGGTTTGCCGAGCCCAGTTAGGTAACATTTCCAGCCATTTAATGCATTTTTGAGCAGCTCCAACCTTACGCGTTTCAGCTTTGTTCAGCCTTGTTCACAGGTAGGTGACATTCAAACATAATTGCAAGTGCTCCAATTTATCAAGTCATGTGACTTTCGATAATAGCACTACAGGTTCCAAAATGCATTAGTTTTCATTAGTACACACGTGGGAAGTAACAGTTCGTAGCTTAATAGCATTCTTTACCAACGTTGCACTGAATTTAAAAATAGCATCTCGAAATAAAATGTCTGTGTGCCAAAAATGTCACGGAGCAGCAACAACGTAGTTTGAAATGGCAAAATGTTCCAAACTTTCCAAGTGAGGTGTACCCTCTCTTTTCTCCCTTTCTCACCTCTGCTATCCACAATCACCACGGCAGTCCAACGGTTTGGCGCAGGGTGAGCGGGTCATGCCCCCAAGAGTGTCAGCAACACCAAAAGAAAAGCTCCATGCTGGGGGCCCCCAACCCTGCAGGGCGGCTCCGGCGGCAACGGGAATGGAGAATCCCGTCATTTAACATCAAAGAAAGGTTTGCCGAGCCCAGTTAGGTAACATTTCCAGCCATTTAATGCATTTTTGAGCAGCTCCAACCTTACGCGTTTCAGCTTTGTTCAGCCTTGTTCACAGGTAGGTGACATATATATATATATTAGACCTGGCATCATTGTCGTGGGTTTCCCCTGTTTTTATTGCCTTTGCCTTCTGTTATGTTGCTGTGTGTTGGACTTCGTTTTTGCTGGTCTAGATGCTTTGGGCACCTTGCCACTGCTGTTCAGTGCAAAAGTGCAAGAGCTCCCTGTAAATTGTTTTTATGGATTGGTGATTCCATGATTGATATATTTGATTTACTAGTCAGTCCCTTGTACAGTGCAATGTGTGTGCCCAGGGCCTGTAAATCAAATGCTATTAGTGGGCTTGGAGCACTGATTGTGCCACCCACATAGGCAGCCTGTAAATGTAACTCAGAACTGCCACTGCAGTGTCTGTGCACAGTTTGTTAATGCCATGTCGACCTGGCAAGTGCACCCACTTGCCGGGCCAAAACCTTCCATTTTCTTACATGTTAGTCTCCCCTAAGGTAGGCCCAAAAGACCCTGGGGGCATGGTGCACTGTATGTGAAAGGCAGGATAAGCCCTGATGTGTGTGGCACGTCCTGAGAGTGAAATACTGCCAATTTCGTTTTCACAATTGAAAGGCTAACTTTCCCATAGGATAGAATGAGGAGTATACTTATAACATCTTATAAGCATAACTACCCATGGGACCAAGAAAGGAAAATAAAGTTTGATATGCCTGAACTCAGAATGTTAAGATGCATCTTTTAGTGAAGGTGATTTTTACATTCTGGGTTTGAAAATACTACTTTTAGAAAGTTTATATTTTCTTGACTAAGCATCCAGTGTGTCTCTGCTAGGTTAAATATTCACTGTCTGGCTTTGGAGTGACAGGGGCTGGGGATGTGAATTCTGATCAGACAGTCACTTGGGGGGTTAGGTGTGTCCTGCCTTTCCAGGGTGAGTCTGGGCTAGGTGAATTGACGTGGGCTGCATTCAGAGTAGGGGGGGGGGATTTATTTCACACCTGAATGGGCTTTGTGTGTCTTAGACAATGCTGTCTCCACCTCCTTGCAGGAAGCTGCACCAGAGAGGACAGAACTGGTTTTGGCTTGGCAAAGAGCTTCTCTGCCACAGAGAACAAATGATTTTATATTACAAAAAGAGGGACCCAGACCCCAGACTTTTAGATCACTTCTGGGAATCAAGAGGAACATTTGCCAAGTAGAAGAGCTGGAGAAACTGAGGAGGAATACTTCCCCTGTGCTGTTTGCTGTCTGGGGTTGGCCTGCAGTGGCTACATTATGCCAAGGAAAGGAGAAGAACTTTGCTGTGTGCTGTGTCCACTGCTTGAGGAAGATCATCAAGGGCTTGAAATAGAGCTTGCTTCCTGTTCTGAAGTCTCAGGGACAACAAAGACTTCACCCCCAGTACCCCCTGAACTTCCTTGATGGGAGTTCTGACCTGCTGAGAGGTGCCTGTCAGTGTGCTGGACCTCTGGAGGTTGTTTTGGGACTGGAAACTGAGGGAACTGTGAAAATCGATGCATCACCTGTTTCTGACGCATCGCGAAGAGTTTTCTGACACATGACTGCCGCCGAAGTATCGACGCAATGCCCACTCACGGCTGAAGTGGCTGCCATGCGACGAATCCTGTGCACTGATCTCCGACGTCTGAGATCACTGCACCAATTCTGATGCTGGCCCTCTTGGAGAAGAACTGACGCATCCAAGAGATGCGACTGAAGTCATCGTAGCGCATCCTGGATCTTCACACATTGCATCATACCGGATCCTCACGGACCGCATCAAAGCATCCAGTCTGCCACATCGTTTAAGGACGCAGTAAGAAACCGACACATCATCTCCCCACGCAGTAAGAAACCAAAGCCTCACCTCCCCTGCACAGCAGTAAGGAACTGACGCATCACCTCCCCAGGAGCAAGGAACCGACACATCACCTTCCCTGAGTGCCTTTTTCGACGCATTCCAGGTACTTTGTGTAAAAGTGTTGCATCCTACATTTTCTTGGAATAGAACTGTTTCTACCTTTTGAAAGTCATATTTTTATTACTGTATTTTGGATTTTTGTCGTTTTGGTTTAGATAAAGATTACGTATTTTTCTAAACTGAAGTGGTGTCCATTTGTAGTGTTGTCACTGTATTACTGTATGCATGCACAAATGCTTTACACACTGCCTCTGAGATAAGCCTGGCTGCGTGTGCCAAGCTATTAAGGGGGTGAGCAGGAGTTATTTAAGAAGGGTATCCCCCTTACCCTTAGTAGGAAGAAGGGTCCCTACTTGGACAAAGGTGCAAACCCTTGCCAACTAGAGACCCCCATTTCTAACAATATATATGTATATTCACACACAAGAAACACACACACACACATATATCCTAAGGGGAATTTGTGTTTTTTTACCTCTCTGGGCCTTGCTACTTGCCCAGCTTGTGTACTTATTTGGAATAACCGCCTGTGTGTCTGTGTAATCGCCACTGACGGCATTTCTTTGCATGCTTTCTTTGTCCTGTGTACACTACAAGTGTTACTCTCAATGGGCGCCGTTGGAAGAAGTGATATAGCAGGGGTACCATAAATCCTAGTTGACTCAACGAATATGGACCCCTGACTGCTTTTTGGGTAGTAAACTACAAATCTAATCAGTGTTCAGTGAGCCCCTCGAGACTCTGGACCCCGGTACCCTTGCTCCAGCTGCATCATTGATACTAACGCCTTTGCCAGTAACATAAAATGGATGCCAGTTATTGAGTAACAGACACCGACAGTATCAATGCTAGCGTGCAGCTACATACAGCCACTGCAGTTTTTGAAGCAACAAGTCTTGCCAAATATACGTTAAATGAAGAACTGCAGCCAGTCTTTCAACACTCCCTATAATTTCAATTTGGCACCAACTACATCTGCCTGACTTAAGCACTTATCTGAATTTGCATTATCTGCTTCCATTTTTTCATTAAAAGCCCGGAACACGCAATCTCAGCCCTACCATGGAGTACTGTGTGCTTCCAGATGCCAGCACACTGCAGAGTTAATTCACAAGCCGGATCCTAGCCCGGCTGAATGGATTTTTAGCTATTTCAGGATGATACGTTTTCGCCTTTCTCTTCCTCAGGATATAATTTCATAGGCGAGTTCCCAAATTCAAAATAAGAATCAATAAATGTATTTATACATATTACAGAGGCAGCATTCACACCTCTGTAGTTAACATATAAGACTCCACTGGGAAAGCCATGTTTGCATCGTTAATAACGATTGCGCCCTCCTTGACCAATATGCAACAAACTTTCCAAAACAAGGAAGAGGAGGAGGATTTTGATGGTGCAAAGGGTGGTGTGGATTAATCAAGGGCGACCAATGATAAATGGGGGAGGGGGGTCACAAAAATAGGTCTGGTTGGTTCCAGTTTCAATTCCCTTTGAGAACTTTCTGAGTGAAAATCTCAAAAACAGCACACAAAAATCCACCAATACTTGAAAGGCATGCAGACAGTGACATCATTAGGGGCCTCTCTCAGGTTTGATGAATTTTGGATCTTCTGTTTTTGCGAAAAATCGAAAAATATGACCAACACGCATGCATGCCCTCCAGTAGAACATACATGAGGAACGTGGAAAGAAATGGAGTGAATGCTTTGCTGAATTTTCCCAATTCCAATGGCACTTAATCTGATTACTTGGAATCTCTGTGAAAAATATTTAGAGGGCAGCCATCTTCTATCTCTGTCATTTGATCAAGAACATCAAAATGGTCAAAAATCAAACGAGGGAAAATCCACAGAATTAAGTGTTTATCCCTGAATAAACCATACCTCACCACTAACAAAGCTTCTAAAGGAATGAAGAAAAACGAAGGAGCACATCATAAGAGCAGATGTACAATGTCTACTCAAACTTTCATAGGGGCCATGGTGCTATACAAATATGATGGGCCCTTCCCCTTCAAGACCCTTTTGTCTGGGCTGGACCATGACAGGGATTTAAAGTGTTTACCTGCCTTTCCAATCGCTGGGGCCCAAAACAATCATCCTAGGGGTCTTGACCAAGGGTCGAGGAGGTTTGTGTCAGCCCTGCACCTCCACAAAATTCTATAACTTTGGCTTTCCTGAAGGACCAAGGAACTTTCTGGGGTTCCTTTCCACACAACATCCTGCCCAAGAGTAGAGGAAGGCTTTCTCACCTAAGATCCACTCATGACGCCCCACTGCCTTGTCTAAAAGTCTTGTTGTACCTTGACCATTAATTCCACTCATCATCAAGAACTCCACTGCCTCCAAATAAGCCAAGGCATTGACCATGTGCCGGAGCATGGACCTTAGGTGCCCATGTACCCGTCACCTCACCGTTCAAGCAGTGGCGGCTGGCATGGCTCGTGGGTGGCGGGGGAGGTGTGGGGTTGCGCAATATAAAAAATATAAAAATAAATAAAACGTACCTTTCCGCCAGGTCCAGCGTCTCTGTTTCTGCTCTCCTTGTCGAACTCGAGGAACAGGAAGCACAGCTAGGCCCCACTGACCAATCACGATGCTGCAATGCAGCGTTGCGATTGGTCTGAGCATCCTCTTTCAACGCTCAGCCAGGGAATGGGGGCCTGGGTATGTTCTCCATGCAGGCTTTAATGCAGCCTCCATGCAGGCTTTAATGCAGCCTGCATGGAGAACAGGGAAAGAGTGCATGACTGTTTTGGGAGGCCCGAGAGGGCCGGACAGTCATGTACACTTAGGAGCGGGCAAACCACTCCTCCCCTGCCCTGCTCCAAGAGCAGAGCAGAGCAGTCCTGCCCACCAGCCCGGGAGTAAAGCAGCACAAGCATAAAATTATAATAACTCAAAGGTATCATCATTTTATGTTTCTACTTAGCACTGCTTAAAAGCAGTGGGGTGAGGCTCCTCCGAGCCGCCACAGCGTTCAAGGTTTTGAAACTGACACTGGTGTGGGCAACAACAGCCTTCGCTTCACCAGTGCAATTATGAACATAACACTAGGACGGCTATCCTATGTCCCGGACCAACCTCCTGCAGACTATACAGATATGGGCTGTTGTCATCATGGCACCAGTTCATAGCAGCCCCGGTCTTTCCTCTTCCACAGCAGCAAGTAAGACCAGTATGACTATGGCATCTGACAGTTTCCCCAGTGTTATTTTCAAAGCAAACGAAATAATGGTGAAGCTGTCAGATACCCCTGTACCCCATCTCCATTATGGTTTTGTTGGAGATGGAGGAAGAACTGGACTGTTGGCACATGCCCAGATCCTCCTTGTTCCATAAAAATACACATGCATGCGTGCTTCTGTTAGTCTGCTTTAGATCATCAGGCAACATTTAAAAAAATGAAATAAAAACTTCCGATTTGTTGAATTTTCCTATTTTGAACAGAATATAATCTGATTGGCTAGAAACTCTCTGAAAAATGTTTAGATAGCAGCCATCTTGTTTCTCTTGTATTTTATTGAGAACATTAAATAGTCAAAAATCAACAGAATGGGATGTTTATTATTTAATAAAACATGCCTGGGGAATAGACAAGGAATGACAACATGCCAACCTCACCCTTGGGCAAGGCAGTGGTGTGTAAAAAATGCAACCCCACTTGAGCAAGGGGTGGGCAAAATAAAGTAGAGGGGTTACACACCACTCACATACTAGAGAAAGGAGGGGAGGATACGTATACCCCAACACCCTTAGAGGAGTCGGTGGTACCACACAATTACCCCAGCCATTGGGCAAGATGGGTGAGGTATAAAATTGCATACCCTCCTCATTTCAAAATCCTGCGGAGGAGGAGGGTCAACATTTAGTAAATGCCTCCTATGGCAATGCCCTTGGACGGGGCGGTGAAGAATTACACAGCACCCCCATCTTTAAGTAAAGAGGGGTGTGTGTAAATAAGCTACCTCCACCCTTAGGAAAGGCAGAGGGGCATGGCTGTACGTAACCCAAATGCCCCTTAGTCAAGGAGGGAGCAGACAAAGGCATTCACAACCTAATCAAAGGTAGGGAGTAAAAAACACATTAGATTAGAAACATTTCAATAAAAACATGTACATTCCCTATATCACTAATACTAAAGAGGAGTTTAGGTTGAAGAGGTAATAGCGACCACAGCACAAACCTTAAAAGATAGAAATTCACAAGTTAAGGTAATGTCTTAAAATTAACTCCTCCCTTCACCGTGGTCTCTTTACCTAACTCCTACCTTCACCGTGCTCTCTTGACCTAACCCCTACCTTCACCGTACTCTCTTTACCTAACCCCTACCTTCACCGTACTCTCTTCACCTAACTCCTACCTTCACCGTGCTCATTTTCCTAACCCCTACCTTCACCGTGCTCTCTTTACCTAACTCCTACCTTCACTGTGCTCTCTTTACCGAACTCCTACCTTCACCGTGCTATCTTTGCCTAACTCCTACCTTCACTGTGCTCATTTTACCTAACTCCTACCTTCACCGTGCTCTTTACCTAACTCCTACCTTCACCGTGCTCTCTTTACCTAACTCCTACCTTCACCATGCTCTCTTTACCTAATTCCTACCTTCACCATGCTCCCTTTACCTAACGCCTAACTTCAACCTGCTCACTTTACCTAACTCCTACCTTCACCGTACTCTCTTTACCTAACTCCTACCTTCACCGTGCTCCCTTTACCTTCACCATGCTCTATTTACCTAACCCCTACCTTCACCGTACTCTCTTTACCTAACTCCTACCTTCATAGTGCTCATTTTGCCTAACCCCTACCTTCACCGTGCTCATTTTACCTAACTCCTACCTTCACTGTGCTCATTTTACCTGACTCCTACCTTCACCGTACTCATTTTACCTAACTCCTACCTTCACCGTGCCCATTTTACCTGACTCCTACCTTCACCGTGCTCTCTTTACCTAACTCCTACCTTCACCGTGCTCTCTTTACCTAACTCCTACCTTCACCGTACTCTCTTTACCTAACTCCTACCTTCACCGTGGTCTCTTTACCTAACTCCTACCTTCACCGTGCTCTCTTGACCTAACCCCTACCTTCATCGTACTCTCTTTACCTAACCCCTACCTTCACCTGTACTCTCTTCACCTAACTCCTACCTTCACCGTGCTCATTTTACCTAACCCCTACCTTCACCGTGCTCTCTTTACCTAACTCCTACCTTCACCGTGCTCATTTTATCTAACTCCTACCTTCACTGTGCTCATTTTACCTTACTCCTACCTTCACTGTGCTCATTTTACCTGACTCCTACCTTCACCGTGCTCATTTTATCTGGCTCCTACCTTCACTGTGCTCATTTTACCTTACTCCTACCTTCACTGTGCTCATTTTACCTGACTCCTACCTTCACCGTGCTCTCTTTACCTAACTCCTACATTCACAGTGCCCTCTTTACCGAACTCCTACCTTCACCGTGCTCTCTTTGACTAACTCCTACCTTCACTGTGCTCATTTTACCTAACTCCTACCTTCACCGTGCTCTTTACCTAACTCCTACCTTCACCGTGCTCTCTTTACCTAACTCCTACCTTCACCATGCTCTCTTTACCTAATTCCTACCTTCACCATGCTCTCTTTACCTAACGCCTAACTTCAACCTGCTCACTTTACCTAACTCCTACCTTCACCGTGCTCTCTTTACTTAACTCCTACCTTCACCGTGCTCTCTTTGCCTAACTCCTACCTTCACTGAGCTCACTTTACCTAACTCCTACCTTCACCGTGCTCTCTTTACCTAACTCCTACCTTCACCGTACTCTCTTTACCTAACTCCTACCTTCACCGTGCTCCCTTTACCGTCACCATGCTCTCTTTACCTAACGCCTAACTTCAACCTGCTCACTTTACCTAACTCCTACCTTTACCATGCTCTTTACTTAACTCCTACCTTCACCGTGCTCTCTTTGCCTAACTCCTACCTTCAACGTGCTCTCTTTACTTAACTCCTACCTTCACCGTGCTCTCTTTGCCTAGCTCCTACCTTCACCGTGCTCTCTTTACCTAACTTCTACCTCCTACCTTATGCCTGCTAGGCATCCTGTGCCCGTTTCTAGACCCTATTACCCACCTCTAACGTGCACTCGATGCGATGCAGCGCACGCAAGGTAAATTGTTTTATTTATTTACTTAGTTTACTCCGTTCCGCCGTACGTCGGAGTCCACTACCCTCCCACCTCACCCTTCTCCTGCCCTGCCTCACTGCCCCGCAGCACTCCCTCGGCGAGCCACCACTGCACGGCGCTGCTGTCATGCTGATGACGCGGTACAAAAGGGGTGGTGATGGACGGAGCATCAGAACCAATCAAACACTCACACCCAGTCAACAGATCTGGGTTTGATCCATCACCGTTCTTTAGCCCACTCTGCAACCCCAGTTCAGACATGGCCATATGCAAATCAGTCTGACCCTGTGCCTCATGGGAACAGTCCAGCCCGAACTGCCAAGCCATGCCTTCCCTGGACCGGAAACAAGCTTCCTAGGACCGGTTTCTGGCATTTCAGCCGTCTTCAGCCAGGCTTGCTTGAATCCAGTGGCAAAGTGAGCAAGGGACTCACGTCTGAGCATACCCTGCCAACTTATGGCGAACAAAGCGGTAGAAAAGGGGTGGTGATGGACGGAGCATCAGGACCAATCAAACACTCACACCCAGTCAACAGATCTGGGTTTTATCCATCACCGTTCTTTAGCCCACTCTGCCACCCCAGTTCAGACATGGCCATATGCAAATCAGTCTGACCCTGTGCCTCATGGGAACAGACCAGCCCGAACTGCCAAGCCATGCCTTCCCTGGACCGGAAACAAGCTTCCTAGGACCGGTTTCTGGCATTCAGCCGTCTTCAGCCAGGCTTGCTTGAATCCAGTGGCAAAGTGAGCAAGGGACTCACGTCTGAGCATACCCTGCCAACTTATGGCGAACAAAGCGGTACAAAAGGGGTGGTGATGGACGGAGCATCAGAACCAATCAAACACTCACACCCAGTCAACAGATCTGGGTTTGATCCATCACCGTTCTTTAGCCCACTCTGCCACCCCAGTTCAGACATGGCCATATGCAAATCAGTCTGACCCTGTGCCTCATGGGAACAGTCCAGCCCGAACTGCCAAGCCATGCCTTCCCTGGACCGGAAACAAGCTTCCTAGGACCGGTTTCTGGCATTTCAGCCGTCTTCAGCCAGGCTTGCTTGAATCCAGTGGCAAAGTGAGCAAGGGACTCACGTCTGAGCATACCCTGCCAACTTATGGTGATCAAAGCGGTACAAAAGGGGTGGTGATGGACGGAGCATCAGAACCAATCAAACACTCACACCCAGTCAGCAGATCTGGGTTTGATCCATCACCGTTCTTTAGCCCACTCTGCCACCCCAGTTCAGACATGGCCATATGCAAATCAGTCTGACCCTGTGCCTCATGGGAACAGTCCAGCCCGAACTGCCAAGCCATGCCTTCCCTGGACCGGAAACAAGCTTCCTAGGACCGGTTTCAGGCATTTCAGCCGTCTTCAGCCAGGCTTGCTTGAATCCAGTGGCAAAGTGAGCAAGGGACTCAAGTCTGAGCATACCCTGCCAACTTATGGTGATCAAAGCGGTACAAAAGGGGTGGTGATGGATGGAGCATCAGAACCAATCAAACACTCACACCCAGTCAACAGATCTGGGTTTGATCAATCACCGTTCTTTAGCCCACTCTGCCACCCCAGTTCAGACATGGCCATCTGCAAATCAGTCTGACCCTGTGCCTCATGGGAACAGTCCAGCCCGAACTGCCAAGCCATGCCTTCCCTGGACCGGAAACAAGCTTCCTAGGACCGGTTTCTGGCATTTCAGCCGTCTTCAGCCAGGCTTGCTTGAATCCAGTGGCAAAGTGAGCAAGGGACTCACGTCTGAGCATACCCTGCCAACTTATGGCGAACAAAGCGGTACAAAAGGGGTGGTGATGGACGGAGCATCATAACCAATCAAACACTCACACCCAGTCAACAGATCTGGGTTTGATCCATCACCGTTCTTTAGCCCACTCTGCCACCCCAGTTCAGACATGGCCATATGCAAATCAGTCTGACCCTTTGCATCATGGGAACAGTCCAGCCCGAACTGCCAAGCCATGCCTTCCCTGGACCGGAAACAAGCTTCCTAGGACCGGTTTCTGGCATTTCAGCCGTCTTCAGCCAGGCTTACTTGAATCCAGTGGCAAAGTGAGCAAGGGACTCACGTCTGAGCATACCCTGCCAACTTATGGCGAACAAAGCGGTACAAAAGGAGTGGTGATGGACGGAGCATCAGAACCAATCAAACACTCACACCCAGTCAACAGATCTGGGTTTGATCCATCACCGTTCTTTAGCCCACTCTGCCACCCCAGTTCAGACATGGCCATATGCAAATCAGTCTGACCCTGTGCCTCATGGGAACAGTCCAGCCCGAACTGCCAAGCCATGCCTTCCCTGGACCGGAAACAAGCTTCCTAGGACCGGTTTCTGGCATTTCAGCCGTCTTCAGCCAGGCTTGCTTGAATCCAGTGGCAAAGTGAGCAAGGGACTCACGTCTGAGCATACCCTGCCAACTTATGGCGAACAAAGCGGTAGAAAAGGGGTGGTGATGGACGGAGCATCAGAACCAATCAAACACTCACACCCAGTCAACAGATCTGGGTTTTATCCATCACCGTTCTTTAGCCCACTCTGCCACCCCAGTTCAGACATGGCCATATGCCAATCAGTCTGACCCTGTGCCTCATGGGAGCAGTCCAGCCCGAACTGCCAAGCCATGCCTTCCCTGGACCGGACACAAGCTTCCTAGGACCGGTTTCTGGCATTTCAGCTGTCTTCAGCCAGGCTTGCTTGAATCCAGTGGCAAAGTGAGCAAGGGACTCACGTCTGAGCATACCCTGCCAACTTATGGCGAACAAAGCGGTGCAAAAGGGGTGGTGATGGACGGAGCATCAGAACCAATCAAACACTCACACCCAGTTAACAGATCTGGGTTTGATCCATCACCGTTCTTTAGCCCACTCAGCCACCCCAGTTCAGACATGGCCATATGCCAATCAGTCTGACCCTGTGCCTCATGGGAACAGTCCAGCCCGAACTGCCAAGCCATGCCTTCCCTGGACCAGAAACAAGCTTCCTAGGACCGGTTTCTGGCATTTCAGCCGTCTTCAGCCAGGCTTGCTTGAATCCAGTGGCAAAGTAAGCAAGGGACTCAAGTCTGAGCATACTCTGCCAACTTATGGTGATCAAAGCGGTACAAAAGGGGTGGTGATGGATGGAGCATCAGAACCAATCAAACACTCACACCCAGTCAACAGATCTGGGTTTGATCAATCATCGTTCTTTAGCCCACTCTGCCACCCCAGTTCAGACATGGCCATATGCAAATCAGTCTGACCCTGTGCCTCATGGGAACAGTCCAGCCCGAACTGCCAAGCCATGCCTTCCCTGGACCGGAAACAAGCTTCCTAGGACCGGTTTCTGGCATTTCAGCCGTCTTCAGCCAGGCTTGCTTGCTTGAATCCAGTGGCAAAGTGAGCAAGGGACTCACGTCTGAGCATACCCTGCCAACTTATGGCGAACAAAGCGGTACAAAAGGGGTGGTGATGGACGGAGCATCAGAACCAATCAAACACTCACACCCAGTCAACAGATCTGAGTTTGATCCATCACCGTTCTTTAGCCCACTCTGCCACCCCAGTTCAGACATGGCCATATGCAAATCAGTCTGACCCTGTGCCTCATGGGAACAGTCCAGCCCGAACTGCCAAGCCATGCCTTCCCTGGACCGGAAACAAGCTTCCTAGGACCGGTTTCCGGCATTTCAGCCGTCTTCGGCCAGGCTTGCTTGAATCCAGTGGCAAAGTGAGCAAGGGACTCACGTCTGAGCATACCCTGCCAACTTATGGCGAACAAAGCGGTACAAAAGGGGGTGGTGATGGACGGAGCATCAGAACCAATCAAACACTCACACCCAGTCAACAGATCTGAGTTTGATCCATCACCGTTCTTTAGCCCACTCTGCCACCCCAGTTCAGACATGGCCATATGCAAATCAGAACTTTGTTCGCCTTAAGTTGGCAGGGTATGCTCAGACGTGAGTCCCTTGCTCACTTTGCCACTAGATTCAAGCAAGCCTGGCTGAAGACGGCTGAAATGCTAGAAACCGGTCCTAGGAAGCTTGTTTCCGGTCCAGGGAAGGCATGGCTTGGCAGTTCGGGCTGGACTGTTCCCATGAGGCACAGGGTCAGACTGATTTGCATATGGCCATGTCTGAACAGTACAATACGTGTATATTTAGGCCACTGTGTGAAGTAACGTGTCATAGTGCATTCGCTGAGGGCCTGCGGAGTCTTGTGTCCAGGTGTAAATATTCATATCTCCTACCTTTGACTTCTGACGCTCCGTGGCAAAGCAAGGTCGGGTGGTACCCGGTGCGGAAAATTTCTTGTCACCCCCCACATTTAAATATTAAAATACGGCTTACATTAGAGGTTAGAAGTGATGTGGTCCAGTCCAGATGGACCTTAGATCGCACAATACTATTGGAGGAGGAGGTGGTACAAGCTTTTAAAAAAGACACAGAAGAGTTTTTTGAGGATCAACTGGGGATCAGTGACCCCAGGGGTCGCTTGGGATGCCTACAAGGCTTTTTTGAGGGGCAGGCTTGGGGCTTTAGCAGCTGAGAAAAGGAGGAACTATTATAAAGTAGTAACCACACAGGAGGAAAAGATCCGTTCCTTAGAAAAAGAACTAATGATCCCTAATATAGAGGAGCAGAGTAGAATAAGAATGCTTCAAGAACTGTCAAAAGAGAAGGTTAATTTGTCTCTGGTAATGCAAGAGAGGGTAAGGAAGAGATGGGAGACCAGCCAAATGGCACATTTCGAATACAGTGAAGGGTGTGGTAAACTTTTAGCATGGAAGGTAAAGAAAGAACAACTGAGAAATAGGGTTGAGGAAATAGTTTGTGAACAAACAGGTAGACTGGTGGAGGACAGTGAAGGGATTGAGCAAGTTTTCCAAAACCATTTTAGTAGGGAATACCACGAAACTCTTATGCCATCGAAGGATATTCTTGATAACTGGGTAAGACCAGGTCTGGGAAACCCTTTGTCAAGGGAAAAAGCAGATCTTCTCAACGGAAAAATAAAGACTCAGGAAGTGGGTATCATAATGGAACAATTAAAGAAGGGGAAGGCCCCAGGGCCAGATGGCATTCCACAAGAGGTATATAAAATTCTGGCGGGCACATTAGCCCCTGTTATAGCAAAAATATTTAATGAGATATACATCGATCATAAGGACATGCCAGCCTCTTGGATTGAGGCCACGATTGTACTAATATTAAAACCAGGAAAATGCTCAAATTTTTTTTATTCATATCGTCCCATTTCCCTGCTAAATAGTGACTATAAGATCTACACAAAGATTCTAGCAGACAGGTTAAATGGGTTGATGGTTGATTTAATTCACGACGACCAAAAAGGCTTTACTCGGGGGAGGTTTTTGAAAGATCTGACCATTGATTGCCACAATTGATCTAGCGTCTACCCACCATCTACCTTTTGCCTTGGTGGCCTTGGATGCTACCAAGGCTTTTGATCGAGTAAACTGGGTTTATTTGAAGGAAGTCACCAAGTCCATGAATTTAGGTGCAAACTTCTGCAACACTTTGGCTGGGCTCTATCAAGCGCCTCAGGCTAAGATCTTAAATAATGGCTCCCTGTCGCAATCAGTAAAAATATCAAGGGGAACAAGGCAGGGGTGTCCTTTATCACCCTTGCTTTTCAACTTGTATATAGAGCCACTGGCAAAGAAGATCAGGGACGATCCAGAAATTCATCCTTTTAAGTTTGCCAGTTGGGGAAAAAAAATGGGGCTTTAAGCTGACGATATAGTGATCCTTTCTAAAAATATAAGAACAACTTGGCCCCGTTTAATGACCTTAACGACTGACTTTGGAATGGCCTCAGGTTATGAGGTTAATGAAGATAAGTCCGAAGTCATGACTTGGAATATTGAGGGGACATCTGGAAAGGACGAGATCATATACCTGGGGGTG
Source organism: Triturus cristatus (assembly GCF_964204655.1). Taxonomy (NCBI): domain Eukaryota; kingdom Metazoa; phylum Chordata; class Amphibia; order Caudata; family Salamandridae; genus Triturus; species Triturus cristatus. Next base: position 1,557,450,779 of record NC_140590.1, read on the forward strand.
ATGATACCTGAGGATATTGGTAAAATAGCAAAACTTAATTTTGATAAAGTTCAGAAGGATATTACTAAACTTTTGAAATCCTGGTCTCATCTCCCACTATCAATTTTTGGAAGAAGTAACTTGATTAAAATGATAATCCTTCCAAAGTTGACTTTTCTCTTTGATGCAATACCTCTACCTTTTAAAGCAATCTGGCTGAGGAAATTATAAGGAGATCTGGGGTCGTTTATATGGGCAAGTAAAGGGCCAAGAATAGCTTGGAAGAAGCTACGAAGAAGGATTGAAAAAGGTGGAATTGCCTTACCAGATCTGCTTTTTTATTCATGGGCCTTTCTTTTAAAGAACAGAAAGTATCTTTTTAACTCACCAAATCCCTTAATTGCAGGAGGTTTGTGGTCTACTTTAGCAAATCTAGAGCCAGGAGGCAAGGAGGGGTTTATTTTTTAAGTATGCTGACCCTAAATTCTTTAAAAAGGTTAGGTTGAAGATTCTGAGGGGACTAGCAGAGACTTGGTACAACGTGAGAAGAACTTTGAAAATCCCGTACCACAGTTTTCTAGCTCCCATTTGGGATAGCCCCGGCTCTCCAGAGTGGACAAAAGACATCTTGGCTAAACCCCTACTAGAGGGAGGTTTTAGACAATGGGACCAGTTAATACATGATGGAAGACTTATATCTTGGGAGAGTTTTAGTCAGCTTACAAATTTTCGACTCTCCAGTTTTAAGTATATGCAAATTCAGAGCTGGTTCGCTGACCCACAAACAAAAATAGGGGAACAAAATGAGCTAGAATTTAGAATGATGCAACAACTGCGGCGAGCAAAGGAGGTGGCGATGATCTATTGGTTATTGGTGGAAATAGAAGATGGAGATTTTACGCTTCCAGTGGAGCTGTGGGGAAAATTCTTGCCAGAGTCATCGCTGGAAAAGTACTGGCAAGTATCTATGGCTATACTATTTAAAACAGTTAAGCCTGCACATCTGAGAAGAAACCATCTCTTTTCCATCCATAGAGCGTATTGGTCACCTCAGAAGCTGTCGAAGTTTGGGAGGAGAGGCGATGTTCCTTGCCCGAAGTGTGGTAAAATGAAGGCTGATGATATTCACATGTTTGTAGAATGTGTAGATTTACAAAGATATTGGAATGAAGTGATAGGGGTCTTATCCCAAATGCTTAAGCTGCCAGTTAAGGTAAGCGTTTTATTTGTTATTTTTGGGCAGTTAAAGCCTGAAGTGAAATTAACTAAAGACCAGTGTCTCCTCTTTCCCCAAATCTAGAAGCTAAGCATTTGGGTTCTGGTATATGTGACTTGTTTCTGCCTGGCGGAAAGTGGGAGAAAAGAACGCAGACAAAGCCACAAAGCCACAAGACTCCTTCTCCTCCTCTGCTTCATATTTTATATTTATACCTACCCATATTGCAAAAAGCATAAAAGGGCAATGGTTTAGATGCCCATCAGGATGTGCAACTTTTTTTTACTTCCTAATAAAGAGGCTTATGAGGACTAAAAAAAAAAAAAAAAAAATAGTGCATTCGCTGAGGGCCTGCGGAGTCTCGTGTCCAGTTGTAAATATTCATATCTCCTACCTTTGACTTCTGACGCTCAGTGGCAAAGCAAGGTCGGGTGGTACCCGGTGCGGAAAATTTCTTGTCACCCCCACATTGAAATATTAAACTACGGGGAAAAAAAGATAGTTGCGCATATTTTTGACATTTTGTCACCCCGTCATTGTTGTCACCCCCCTCAGTGATGACACCGAAGTGTGGTTGAGAGTGTCAGTTGGAGTGTGTGGCCTGAGCAGCAATGAGGCTACTCCTGGTGGGGCTGAACCTCCCATCTACTTTTCACCATCTTAATATCCTGTAACCAGCCACGGTCCGTGCAGGTAACAGCAGTGGGGCCGTTGGGGGGGGGTGATTTCAAGGGACGATGGCGAGAGAAAATTAGATAAATCATTTTTTTCCCTTGGCATCGTCCCTCGAAATCCCCCCATGCGGCCCCACAGCCCCACCGCTGTTACCTGCATGGACCACGGCTGCCTGTAACTAAGACTTAATAAACCTACTCTGAGCAGCGGCCCGTGCAGGTAAGAGTGGTGAGGCAGTGGGGCCGGATTGAGGGGGATTTGACCGATGACCACAATGGAAAATTAAATAAATAAGTAATTTTTCCTGGTCGCCATCTGTCAAAATCCCCCCATCTCGGCTCCACTGCTCTTACCTGCATGGGCTGCTGCTGCATCTCTAATAACCTGCCCGAAAAATCAGACGCTCAGAGTATAGGCACTTTTTATGCTTTTCTGGCAAGCAGGTTTACAAGTCAGGTCAGACAGCAGAGCTGAGGTGCGGACACACAATAGGGCATTGAAATGTCTAGCTTGACTGGCTATAGCCCTGCCCCTCTGGCGTTTCAGAGGCACGTGCCTGCTGCCCATTCTTTTTGCTTTTCAAAAACATCAAACCAAAAACTAATCCTTTCTCTGCCCATGTCACATCCAATGAGATATTCTACTTGTGTGCAGCAGGCAGGCTTTTCTCTTACAGTTTAATGTCACCAGAGGGGACACGTGTCATGTGGTCTTCAAGGATAACCTCCATGCAGCATGTGCAGGTAACACCGGCGGCCGGGTTACGGGGGGGATTCGACAGATGACCATGAGGGAAAATTAAATAAACAATTAATGTTCCCTTGTCATTGTCATCGAAATCCCCCCCCCCTCCCCCAGTCCCACCGTTCTTACCTGAACGGGCCGCTGCTGCTTACTCTCAGACCACATTTGGACCTTGTTTGTTTTACAACAGTGTTGTACCTGTGAGTGCCCTGTAAAAAGATACACACCATACCCAGGACAGGTAAAGCACTGGCTGATGGTGGGATGCAGCATGGATTGTGCCTCCACCAGAATAGCCTTTCCAACCTGTATCAAGCCTGCCATTCCAGGCCTGTGGGTGCACAGTTCAACTTATGCTCAAGTTGGCATTTCTAACTCACTAGTCAACCCTGAGGGGGCCTTCCACTACCACTAGAGCACCCCTAAGGTAAGCCCTGAGGAGTGGAGCATGTGGTAGGCCAAAGGGCGGGCAGGTACATATGGGTGTTCTCTGTCCAGGTAGAAAATAGCCACTATGTGGGCTTTCCCTACCTAGAAGGTCGGCTATTCCCATGGGACAACACCAGGGTTTTGCTGATTTTCTTTTAGTGATCTTAGTGCTCTGGGCACTTTCCAACTGTAAATGATGCGTGAAAGTGCTTGCACCCTTCCTGCACATGTTAGGAAGTGGTGCTTGCCTGATGTTTTCAAACTTGCCTCAAGCCTGGCATTGCAAAGTTATACGTTCTATTACACCAGACTACCCGTAGAGCTGCAGGAAACTTCATTTGTACCTGTGCTCCCAAACTTCTCAAATCTGGCATTCTAGAGCCTAACTCCCACTGCCTCTGGGCTGTTGCCCGACCCACGTCTGAGCGAATAAAATATTTTGTGGTGTCTATCTGCAGGGATTTATCAATAAGTGCACGTCCCAATATCAGCTCCTTGACTGCGAATGTTTGAAAATTAACCAAAATGTTCCTTGGGGCTTTCCTATTAGGATGTTGCCTAAAAGGATCCCTATGTGCTCTCTGAATTTCCATTTCAAGGTTAATCTCGGGCTTATCTTTTAATATCCCCTCTCTGAGGAATTTACATACAAGGGTCTTGACGTCGCCATTTTCTAACCCTTCAGGTACATTGAGAAATTTCAAGTTATTTCTTCTAGCATGAAGCTCTAATCGTTCAACATCCATTTGAAGCAATCTGTTCTGAGCCCTTAAATCTTCTAAGTCTTCAGAATGCTTATGGGAAGCTTGAGATAAGGTAGCAACCTCCGTCTCCAGTGCTTTGGTTCGATTACTGATATCATCCATCTTCTGCTCCAAATTCATACACTTCTTGTTTATCTCCTAGAGGGAGTAAAAGGGGTAAAAAAGGAAAATCTGTTCCTCATATAATTTTTGAAATGAGAAAAGGAGACAACATTTGGGTTGGTTTAGATTTGGAAGGAAGAATGGATCATCCAAGGAGAAAATTAGATAGGAAAACCACCTGATGAATATTACACATAATAGGATAAAAATTATCAGTTGGAATGTCAACGGTTTGAGAAATAGCAGGAAAGCGGCTAGAGTCTGTGAATTCTTAAATAAAACAGAGGCACATATCTGTTTACTAGAAGAGACACATCTGGAGGCACATGAATGTGAGGCAGTATTCGGCAAGTTAAGGTGGATTCAAGAGATTTGTTGTTCGAAACAGATAGGAAACACAAGGGGAGTGGCTATAATAATCAGATTTAATAAAGGGACTCGAGTAGATAAATTCGAGACCGATCAGTCAGGGAGGTGGGTGGTTGCATCTCTGCTAATCGAAAGTTCCCCATTAACATGCGCAGTATATTATGGGCCCAACCAGAACATGCCTGGAGCGCTATTAGGTTTAAAAACTAGTCTTTCAGCTTTGACAACACCAGTCGTGCTGGGGGGGGGGGGACTTCAATTTGGTCTTAAATGAAAAATTAGATCGCACCTCTAGAGCCAAATATTCCCCCCCTCGTAAGTCATTAGCAGAGCTGAAGAATATTACTAAGGACTTTAATCTTATAGACATTTGGAGGGTGAAAAATGGCAATAGGAGAGATTTTTCCTTCTATAGCCGTAAGTATAGACATCACTCGAGGATCGATTATTTCCTGCTGGATCAAGCCCTTTATCCTAATATAGACTCTATAGTGTACATTCCAGCTATACTCTCCGATCACTCTATTGTGGAATTAACCATAAATTTAAAGAGTGAAAACCAGCAGAGAAGGTGGACACTAGATAGATCTATACTGCTACAGGATGAGGTAATCAGCAATCTAAAATTAGGTATAGAGGAATATTTCCGATTTAACTCTGGGACAGCAAGTGATCAGAATATATGGGAGGCATTTAAGGCCTATATTAGAGGGACGTTAAGTACGGTAATGATCAGGAGGAATAAGATCAGGAGACAGACCGAAAAAGAGAGCCTCGCCAAGATTAAGCAAAAGGAAGAACAATTACAGCAGGCGTCTGCCGACCTTCAAAATACTAATATAATAAATATCCAAAATGAACTAGACTTTTTGCGTGCAGAATTTCAAGCAAATCTTGACAAAATATTAAAAGACAGGTGGGACTCTAGCAGGCTTCAGAATTTTTCCTATGGGGAAAAATGCGGCCGACTTCTCGCTTGGAAGGCCAGAACGGACAGAGTCCGAAATCAGATTAATTGTATCCGCCTTCAAAGCACAGGTTCAATTACTCACGATGACACTCTGATTCGGGAGGAGGCAAGTTAATATATGAAAAATTTATATAAAGATGATCTGTGTCCCTCCACTCAGAATATCGAATATTGGCTAAATCAGACAGAGATTCCACAGTTAACCGAAACAGATAGAACTGTTCTGGCCGCAGGCATTAGGGAAGAAGAAGTCCTTGCACAGATAAAAAAGATGGCTAGAGGTAAGGCAGCTGGCCCAGACGGGCTTCCAATCGAGATATACCAGATAGAATCAGGGGAAGCTGTCTCTGCCTTGACGGTCCTATTTAATAGAATATACCTACAGGGGGATACTATACCAGAATCTTGGTCTGAAGCTACAGTAGCCTTGATCTTGAAGCCCAACAAAGACCCCCTTAAAGTTGAGTCATATAGACCTATTTCATTGTTGAATTCTGACTATAAAATCTTTGCGGGGGTCTTGGCAGCAAGACTTGCTAAAGTAATAAAAACAATTGTTCACCAGGATCAAAAGGGTTTTAACCCTGGTAGACAGTTAAACGAGTTAACTTTTAAAGCCATAGCGGCAATAGATGTAGCTATAGCTAAGAAGCTCCTGTTGACCCTTACAGCTATTGATGCCGCTAAGGCTTTTGATCAAATACACTGGCCATATTTATGGTCGGTTCTCTCTAGGTTTGGATTTCCCATGAATTTTATGGTAGCCGTTCGGTCCCTATATAAGAGTCCACGGGCAAAAGTATTGGTAAATGGTCTACTTTCAGACTGGCTTATAATTTCACGTGGAACAAGGCAGGGGTGTCCTTTATCACCCCTGTTGTTTAATCTCTATATCGAACCCTTTGTTTGTTTGTTGAGGGCGGATCCGGTGATTCACCCTTTTAGAATCGCAGATCTCGAGTTAAAATTTGCCTTGTATGCCGACGATCTTCTAATGTTCTCCTCTAACCCTGGGGAGGCTATCCCGAGATTGTTTGAACAAGCAGAATTATTTGGAGAAATCTCAGGATATAAGGTAAACAAAGAAAAAACAGAGATTATGCATTGGAATCAGGTTGGTGGAACTATTGTAGCTAAGACACGTATGAGGTATTTGGCAATATACTTTTGTCTCAAAATATTCTGGAAATAGCCAAAGTAAATATGACGAGAATTTATAAGGATATTTGTGATTTATTACAAAGATGGTTCGGCCTTTCTCTGAGTATTTACCGTAGAGTAAACTTAGTAAAGATGATCATTCTCCCAAAGACTACATTTCTGTTTAATTCCATCCCGTTGACATTTCCTGTATCTGATATCGCCAAAATACAGGGGAGAATTGGTTCCTTTATTTGGAACGCTAAGACACCAAGGATCTCTTGGAAAAAATTAAGCACAAACTTAAAAATGGGAGGGTTAGCCCTCCCGGATATATCTGTTTACTGTCACTCATTCCACTTTAAGAATTTCAGACTGTTAGCTGGAAAGACAGATGCTTCCTCCCAGGGCCTCTTGTTTCAAGCTCTATTACACGGTATACCTAAGGGGCAAGAATATTTTTTATTTAAGTACGGTGATCCCAGGTTCTTCAAGAGGGTAAGACTAAAGGTATTGGAAACAGCTCTTAAGAATTGGGTATATCTTAGGAAAAGCCTGAAAATCCCGTACTATGCACCTCAAGCTCCAATCTGGGACTCCCCGGGTACACCAGAATGTCTTAATGATCAATTGTCTCGCCCCCTTAAAATGGCTGGCCTGTTTTATTGGCAGGATTTAGAGAAAGATTCACAGCTGTTAAATTGGGAGTCGCTTTCTGGCCTGACAGACGGTACCTTATCCAGATACAAGTACTATCAGCTGGTAGGGTGGTGGGCAACTACATTTTGGGATTTTGATGCACTGAATTCTAAGTTTGATTATGTATCGAGAAGGGGCGTGTGGAATCAGGAGGTGTCTTTCTGGTACTCGGCTATTCTAGAGCTAGAAGGGATATCAGAATTGGAACTCCATACTCTCTGGGGCAACGTTATTAGTATGGACTCAAATAATTTGATGAAATTATGGGGAGATTCTTACGCCATGTTACATGCTGTGGTAAAATCGGCTCTTCTTAAAAGAAATCACTTATACACCACTTATAGAGTATATATATCCCCAAAAAAGCTAACTAAGATTACAGGTCTACATCATCAGTGTCCAAGATGTAAACTCCCTCCGGCAGATGACTATCATATGTTCATGAGTTGTCCTGAAATAGTAGATTTTTGGGCAAAGGTGCAAACCTTTCTAGCTGAGGTACTGGATAAACAGATTGAAATTACCCCAGGATTGATTATGTTTGGATTACATATTGACTATCATCTTAATGATCGGTATCTAAATTTATATTTTATGTCATTATCTTGGCAAGACGTGAGATATGTAGAGCCTGGAAGAATATAAATGCTCCTACTTTCATAGATTGCTTGAAACATATAATTTACACTAGTGAATCTGATATGGCATGTGACAGGAACAGTTATGGTAATGTTTGGGCAGCCTTGGTTGCATGGCGGAACAGATAGGGAATATTCCAATGATTTCACCTGGGCACTACTTGGCTGGTCCCTTCAATGCGATGCTGGTTTATATCACATTGCGAAGAGAAGTGGATTGCGGAAGTGGTGATTGCTTGAGGGTTTGAGCCTTTCCTTTTTCCGCATCGGTCTTAAACATCAGGGCTGGGACAGGATGACCGTTGAGGAGAGGTTACGGACGCCCATCAGGATTGCCCTTATCTCTTGGTATAAGAGGAATAAAAAATAAAAAGAAAAAGAAAAAAAAAAAGCCTGGCATTGCAGACCTCTGGGTTCGCACTTGCACCTATGAGGTTTTTAAACATGTGTCAAGCCTGCCATTGCAGGCATGTGTGTGCGCAACTGCACTTGAGCTCAGGTTGGCCTTTCTAAACCACTGGCTAATCCTGAGGGCACCTTTCACTACTACTAGGGCACTCCTAGGGTAAGTCTTAAGGGATGAAGCAAGTGGTAGGTGAAAGGCAGGGCAGGTACACGTGTTCCCTGCCCAGTTAGTGAAGAATACCCATGTGTGTTTTCACTCCCTATGAGGTTTGTTCTTCCCATACGTTAACCTAGGGTAGTGGTTGAAATTATTTCAAGCTGCAATAGTGTTTCAGTGTAGTAGCCCTATAATATTTCCTATCATTGAATTCACAATGACAACCCCTCTCTAGTGGTAAAGAGGGATTTGTCATTAATAGGTTAGAAATGCCACTTCTAGCAAGCATTAGAGCATTTCTCTGCTCTAAACCTCTTTGTGTGTTTTTTAGCTTGACTTCAGTCCACATTGGAGGCTAGGGGAGCACATATGTGCATTCCCCAGAGACAGCTATAAACATTGGGCATGCAACTGGAAGGACAGTCACAGAACTCTCCCATTTGAGGGTCTGGCCGGATAGATTGGGGTGAGGTTTTAACACGTGGCCTCTGAGAAGCCAGATCATGGCCACACTAAGGATTATGATCTGCATTCCATGGCCCCTTGGCAGACAGGACTGAAATTTAGAGGAGACATCTGTGGGTCAAAGAGAAACCCTTCGAACTACCCCCAACATCAAAGGCATACTTCAGTATAACTATTGGCGCCATACTAAAGCAGGGTAGAGATACACTTGAGGGGCTGTAGGACCAGAGATCCAGGAACTGTGTGGTGCAATCTGCCAAGGAGTATTACTGCCATTGAAAGGGACCATGAACCCTTCCTGAATAATATCTAGCCTGGGCTGACTACCTACCGATGTGTGGCACCCTGAAGTGTGCTCTCCAAGGGCTTGTTGGCTTGACCCCTCTTCTCTTGTGGAGGTCTCAGGGACATGAAAAACCTCCGGCAAGGGACCCACACAGTCTACTTGAGACACATAGAGAGCGGTGCCATCTTAAGTGCCCACATCGTCTGCTGGATCCCAACTGGAAGCACGGCATGCTTGGAGACTTGACTGCTTTGTGTGTAGCTCCGAAAGTACTGCCCACATCCAAGAAGTGTGGTCCCTGGATGGTGGGGCCTCAACATGCATAAGAATCTTGTGGTGGTGAGCAGATTCACCGGTTGTGGGAGTCTGTGTGGCCCACTTCGTCGATCGTGCTGCATCTCTCTCGTGCGACACACCACACCGACCACCTGCTCATTGCACGCAGTGTCCAATTCACAGGTTGAGACCCTCAAAAGTGAGGGCGTACTTGTAGTAGTGCCTCATTTTTAGTTTTGTTTTTTATAGCGCGAACTCGACCCGACACAGGTATCAGAACACTTTCCATGAGCACCAGTTGCGTTACAGATGGACACATTCATTTTGTTAGGCACAGGGAGATTAAGTGATTTGCCATGAATCACAGGATGTTGAGCATCCCTGCCAGGACTCAACCTAGTCTTGTGTGACCCATAGCAACACACACCATTTCCAGGGAGGTACAGAATTTGCAACTCTTCGTTGTGTGTGATTGGAACGGTCTGGTGCAACTCGGATCAACATGCACCAGAGGATGTACCTAATTTCCAGGGAGGCAATGAATTTGTGACTCTTCATTGTGTTTGACTGGAACGGTCTAGTGTGACTCATATCATCACACACAAGACTTTGTGCCTCATTTCCAGGGAGGTGCAGCAGAGCGGATTCATGTTTCGTTGTGCCTGGGTGATACTTTGATCGACGTGTGTTTGATGGGGTTCCTCCTTCTTCTGAAAGACTCACCTGCTTCATCCCCCATTCATCGATTGTTCCTTTTGGGTCCTCAGTTCGGCAGACCAAATGCCTTCTCCTCACCCGGCCCAGACAACTTTGTGTTGTCAGGTAGTATTGCCCAAATCGGACTTCGTGGTGAGAGTAATTGACTGGGCTAAGGAACGCTTACGAGAGTGATGGGAAGCGGGTCACGAGAGCTTGCATGACCCCCCCACCATCTCTATGCTTCGCAGAACTGAGCTGGTGCGGGAAGCACAGTGTGGAATCCTTTGCACGACTTTCGCCCTCAGCCCGCTTCTGCACCACATTTTGAGGGTGAACTTCCAGAGTAGTGGCCAAACCCCCATTTGTCGACTGACACCTAATTAGCTCTGCTACCTACCGCCACCTTCTTCCCTGGGACCCCGACTCAGTGCAACTCTGGCTGCGATCAGCCTAGTATCAGGGGGAAGGTTTTATTTATCTCTAGCCTGTGGGTGTAGAGTAGTCGGGGTGAGATAAATGTTGGAGGGTGGCTTGGGCCATGGGGTCTGCATGTGCATTATCAACTGACCTGCTGGATATCAGTCACACTGCATTATGGTACTGAGTGAATATATGTGCGAGTGTGCTCAACACGCATCTGCCTGATATCCGTGTCACCGCGTATCAGTGCTTGCTGAGTGAGTATGTGAGGGATTGATTGCTTGTTATTAATTATACTGCACATTAATGTTGCTTTAGACTTGATTCCTTGCCAAAAGAATATTAAGTTTGACATTGATTTTTCCTCATGTAGCCTTGGCCCACGGTGCTATTTAAAAGTGTTGCAATTATCTGTGTGTATAAATTTCAGATATCGTTGCGACCTGGGGTGCACCCTATAACTGTTTGGTATTGAATTATAATAATTGCCAGGGTGGGCCTCGTTTTGACATTTCGCACCACATAAGGGTGCGGGGGGGTGAGGGCGGGTAAAGTCGGATCTTTCCCAAGTGCGCATATTACTGATTTCATTTTAACACGGTTGGCCCTAGTAGTTAGTGATATTTCCAAATGTGTTTTTTGCTCAGAAATACATGATGTTCATGTTGTGTTAACCCCTTCCCCGCTCATGACGGAACCGTTCCGTCATGAGCCACGGTTGCCGTGTGCTCATGACGGAACGGTTCCGTCATGACAATCCTGTTGGCGGCCGCTCCGCCTGCGCGGCGCTGTTTCCCCGCCTGTGCGAGGGGACAACGCAAATGGGCGGAGTCATGACGGAACCGTTCTGTCATGAGCACAGCTCAACTGTGGCTCATGACGGAGCGGCTCCGTCATGAGCACAGGCCGACCGCGCTGCCCCCCTGCCCCCCCCAGCGCTGCAGCGGAATGTCCGCAGCAGCGAAGGGGTTAATTAATGTGGGTGTTGACTGCAAACTTTATTTACATACACCACGTGTGAAGTCTCTTTTGTGATGCTCAGTGTATTTATTTTGTTGGAGTGCTGTGCCATTTCTTTACACATTGCCTCTGTGATAAGCTTGACTGCTCAGTGTCAAGCTACCCGAGGGTGAGCGCAGGCTATACAGTGAGTGTAATCACTCACCCCGACAGGAGTGGTAAGTTCTGCCTGGCTAAGGCCTCACCTCAGCCAACCAGAACATGCCAGTTCCAACAGATCTTAACCGATAGTTGTGATCAGGAACAGGGGCTTCCTTAATAGATTTCAACAATTTCACTTTGGGACTAACTCCACTTTTGGATATGTGATGTCCCAAATAATCCACTTCTGACACCTTATATTTACACTTTTCAGCCCGGAGTGCTAAACTTTTGTCTTGTAAAATGTGCAATACTTTGTTTAAACATGTATTGTGTTACTACCAAACACAAGTATATCATCCTGAAAATATCTGAACTCCAACACAACCCTTGATAATCTCCCTCATAAGACTTTGAAATTCTGATGAAGCGGACGCCAAACCAAATGGCATGCACTTCTACAAAAGGCTCCTTCTGGAATCACAAATGAGGTAGGTGTCTTGATTCTTCGCATAACGCTACCTGATGGTTAGCAGCTGACATGTCTAGAGTGTTAACCACAAAAGCACCCCCAGTGTGCTTAGCAGCTTGTTAATGTTTCAAAAGGGTTCTCTATTAACCCAAATACTTTGGTTAAGTCTATGCATAAATGCCAAAAATTGTTCTTCTTACATGCTAAAACTACAGGGGTAAGCCACTCCGAACCTTCTTTTGGTTCCACAACATCCAGCTCACACCACTTGTCCAACTCTCTGTGCAAATCCCCCTTCAAAGATAATGGCATTCTGCATACTTTATGTGCTATGGGTGTCAAACCTGTTTTCAACACGATTCTGTGCTGAAACTCCTTCAACTTTTCTAGTTGTTCAGCAAATACCTCTGGAGGTGAATTTATCCACTGGTTCATTGGAGAAACATTCACACATGCTGGTGTAAATTTAGATTAGGAAAATACATCAAACTCTGCAACGCTACTCGGCTCTACAACCGTAATGTAATAACAGTCAATACCATATCATTGACATCACTGTTCTCTACACATTCCTCCACTTGGAATAATGCAGATTTTCATGCACCGTGATACGATCGCACAAAATGACCTTTGTGGTTACACCTAAAACACATTAGAAGCAATGCAGGATAGTTCTTAGCCGATGGCACATGAGACTGACTCCCACATCAAAACACAGAGTGATTTCATTTTTCTGCCTTCCTATAGACATTCAGGGCCTTATTACGATCTTGGCTGATGAGATACTCTGTCACAAATGTGACGGACGTCCCATCTGCCATTTTACATGTTCCATATGATATAATATAACTTGTAATACAGTGGACAGGATATCCATCACGTCTGTGAGGGAGTATCCAATGCCAAGATCGAAATCAGGCCCTCAGTCATTACTTAGATCTTTACGTTCATCCTTTGCTCAAAGTGTGTTCACCACCTTAATTGTTCCAGTATCAATAGGAGTCGACAACTCCTTGAAGTAAGTGTCAGAGTGCTCAATTGCTCTTGCAACAGTAATGGTTGTTTCCAGATCCAGGTCCTCTGTGGAGAGTAGCCCTTCTTGTATCTTCTTGTTGCATGTACTTTCAATTAATTGAAACTGAATCATCTCGTCTTGGAATTTGTGATAGTTGCAAGTCATTGCTAATTGTCTTAAAAGACAAAGTCATCAATAGATTCTCTTAGTGTCGGGCTCTTTGTAATAATGTATGTCTTTATAGTGCCAAATTCCTGGCTGGAGAGAACCTTTTATCAATACTTTTGATAACTGAGGCATATTCGTTCACAATTTCTAATGAAATCATATCTCCAGATGCCTACTCTTGTTTCAACTGTACTTTTATTACTTTTAAAAGTGATGTCTTTAAAATATCCCCCCCTTGTGACCTAAATTATGTATGAGTAAGGTTTTTTCATTTCTTTTGTGAAAGTATACCCATCATCCGAATATGCCTCAAATGCTTCTTTCCATTTAAGCTAGATTAAAGGAGGCTAGTCAGGTGTCACTAGAAACGAAGTAGGACCATCTATACCATCCATAGTTACTATAACAGCAGCGTGCAAAGTGGGGTGTGTTAAATTGCCATAAAACTACAACAGTCTGGTTAAGAAGAAGGTAAAATGGCCTTAAATGATCCAAATGAGTTCACAAAGTAATCCCAAAGTAAAATCCAAGGTGGTCGACAGAGACATGTTACATCACGTAACGCACGTTCACATCGTTTTGAGAAATGAACCTGTCCCATGATGCACAAGTTACTACTTGTGTAACGATACATCTGTAAGAGACATTAGTTAGTGATAGATTCCTTACCTTAGAATCTTCCCAGGCATCCGACTGGACCCGGAAAGCTTTCATCAGCAGTACCCCTACAAGTCGACAGGCATCGTTGTACGGCTCTGCGTGCGTCGCTGGCATCGTATACGCCGAGCTGACGACACTGGAGCTACTTAGACGTGCCCACTCGCGCGGACATCAGTTCTGTACACAACTTTCCGCGACAGGAACGCAGAGCCATGTAAGATACTGACCACTGGTGCATAGAAATTAGGGCCCGAAAGGATGACATTAACCCTAGAAATCAGTTCGCAGAACAGGGAGGATGGGTGGGGCGGTAAGGAATCTATCACTTACTAATGTCTCTTACAGATATATTGTTACACAAGTAGTAACTTGTGCATCTGAAAGAGACACGTTAGTGATAGATTCCTTACCTTAGAATAGATACCCCAGCAATACCAACCACGGTGGTGGGTCTGCGAACAAGATTACACCAGAAAGTCACGGAGAACAGAACGGCCAAAGAAGCCGTCTCCGGACCTGACTGTCAAGGCAATAATGCTTTGTAAAAGTGTGCAGTGAAGCCCACGTGGCAGCCTGACAGATGTCCTGCAGGGGGACACCGCGTCCCAATGCAGTAGTAGCTGCTGTCGCCCTGGTAGAATGGGCACGCAGCCCCACCGGAGGTTCCTTTTTAGCCATAGAATCACAGGCCTTGATACACACGACGACCCAGCGGGAGATAGTCCTCTTGTGAACAGCCCGGCCTTTCTTGGCGCCTGCGTAGCCAGCAAAGAGCTGGTCATCCACCCGGAATGCTTGTGTGCGATTCAGGTAAAAGGAGAGCGCACGTTTTGGGTCCAGACGGTGGAGCCTCTATTCCTCTCTGGAAGGGTACTGAGGCGGAACGAATGTGGGCAAGGTGATAGTCTGCCCAACGTGGAAGGAAGTGACAACCTTTAGCCAGAAGGAAGGACGAGTACGAAGCACAACCTTGTCCGGATGAACCAACAGAAAAGGAGGCTTACAAGAAAGAGACTGAAGCTCACTCACTCTCCTGGCAGAGGTGATAGCCACCAGGTAGGCAGTTCTCAAAGTCAAAAGATGTAAAGGACAATTGTGAAGCGGCTCAAAGGGAGTGCACATGAGATAAGTCAAAACAAGATTCAAGTCCCACTGAGGCATTATTAAAGGAACAGGAGGGAACATATGCGTAATGCCGTTTAAGAATCTCTGTACAACAGGGGACTTGAAAAGAGAAGGCTGATCCGGAAGCCTCAGAAAGGCAGAAATGGCCGAAAGGTAGTCCTTGATAGTGCCCAAAGCAGAGCCCTGCCGGGCCAGAGAAACAAGGAACAAAAGGACCTCAGAAAGAGGGACAGAAAAGGGGTCCACAGTCTTGGCTCTGTACCATGCAACAAATTTGTTCCACCTGCAGGCGTATACTGATTTAGCGGAGGGACGCCTGGCTGTCAGAATGACATCACAGACTTAGGTAGGCAAGTCAAATGGAATCAGCTGTCGCCGCTCAATCTCCACGCATGTAGGTGGAGGCTGGACAGGTTCGGGTGGAGAACCGTCACTTGCTGCTGCGACAGAAGATCCTCCCGCAGAGGCAGTCAGATCGGGGGATCCAGGCTCATACTGAGTAGCTCGGGATACCAAACTCTTCGAGCCCAGTCTGGAGCCACAAGGATGACTTGGGCCCGGTCGTGCCTGATTTTCTACAGAACTCTGGGTAGAAGAGGTATAGGCGGAAAGACCGCAGATCCACTCGTGACGAAAAGCGTCGCCGAGCGAGTGCCGCCTTGGAAATTCCAATGCGCAGAACTGCAGACATTGCGCATTCTCTTCTGTGGCGAATAGATCTTACCAAGCCTCTCCCCACTGTTGAAAGAGACCTTGCGCCACCTCCGAGTGATGACACCATTAGGGATCCATCAGGCACCGGCGGCTGAGTTCACCGCCCTGGCGTTCAAAGAACCCGCCAGGTGTTGAATCGTCAAGGAAATACCATGACGTTCCAGCCATGTCCAGTGGCGTAGAGCCTCCTGACATAGGGTCCACGACCCCACCCCGCCCTGTTTTTTGCAATAACACATGGCGGTGGCATTGTCCGTGAACACCTGCACTACCTTCCTCCTGACAGAGGGAAGAAATGCCTTCAGTGCAAGAAGGATCGCCCGAAGCTCCAGAAAGTTGATATGGAGCCGGGACTCCACCGGAGACCAGAGGCCTCTGATCTCCGCCTCTCCCATGTGGCCGCCCCATCCCAGGAGGGACGCATCTGTCACCATTGTGTGCTCCGGTTGGGGAAGGGAGAGAGATCTGCTACTGACCCAATGCTGATTTGTGAGCCACTACTGCAATTGTTGTGCAGTTCCCTCCGAGATCTGGAAGTAGTCGGACAGGTTCCCCTGATGCTGCGCCCACTGGAACTTCAGGCCCCACTGCAGAGCCCGCATGTGCCACCTGGCATGGTTGGTCAGCAGAATGCAGGAGGACATGAGGTCCAGCAGCCTCAAGGTCGTCTTGACCGAAACCCAGGACAAGGGCTGAAAGATCGGAATCATAGCCCGAATGTCCTGGACTCGCTGCTCGGGAGGATAAACCTGAAACTGCGCCGTGTCCAGAACCGCTCCGATGAAGAGAACCTTCTGGGAGGGAATGGGGTGTGAATTCGGCACGTTGATGGAAAACCCCAGCAAATGCAGGAGGTCGGCCATAGTCTGGAGGAGGGAGACGACTGTGTGGGGCAAGCCCACCTTGAACAACCAGTCGTCGAGATAGGGGATGACAGAAATCCTTGCTCTGCGCAGATGAGCTGCGACCATCGCCATCACTTTTGTGAACACCCGAGGGGCGCTCATAAGGCCAAAGGGGAGCATGGTGAACTGAAAATGCTCCTGGCCCACCATGAATCGCATGTAACGCAGATGGGCCGGCAGGACGTGAATATGAAATAAGCGTCCTGCAGGTCCAGTGCCACCATCCAGTCTTGTGGGTCGAGAGCAGACAAGACCTGAGCCAGAGTGAGCATTTTGAACTTCTCATTCCGGAGGAAGCGACTTATGCGCCGAAGGTCTAAGATGGGACGTAGACCCTTGTCCTTCTTTGGAACCAAGAAGTAGTGGGAGTAACAACCACAATCTACTTCTGGCGTCGGAACGTGCTCAATGGCCCCCTTGGCCAAGAGGGCCGTAACTTCCTGCTGGAGAAGTGCCAAATGATCCCCCGACATGCAGTGGAACTGTGGTGGCATGGCTGGGGGGGTAGACTCGAAGGGGAGGGGTTGCCCCATCGAGCAATCTCCAAAACCCACCTGTCTGATGTAATGGGGCGCCAATGTGGGAGGTGATGACGAAACCTGCCCCCCACTGGCGTCTGGTGGGCCTGAAACACCGGACTAGGAAGGTGTGGAAACACTGACAGCGGGGGTGTTGGTGGACTGACCCGCATGCTGGCCCCATGACCCGCCTCTGCGAGCCCCACATCCGCGGCTGCGCTGGGACTGTTGCTGCGCAGGCTTGTTCTGAAAAGATTGTGTTTGAATGCCCCTTCCGGAGCTTCGAAAGGAATGAAAGTTAGAAGCGGAAGGAATACGAGTAGCTGAAAGGCCTAAGGACTTGGCCGTGGCCCGAGAGTCCTTGAAACGCTCCAATGTGGAATCCGCCTTCTCACCAAAGAGGCGGGTGCCATCGAAGGGCATGTCCATCAAATTATTCTGGACATCTGCCGAAAAAACAGTCGTCCTCAACCAGGCATGACGACGGAGCGCCACCGTTGTGGAGATCGCCCTACCCAGCGAATCTGGGGTATCAAGGCCACAACATATAGTGAATTTGGCCGCGTCACTCCCCTCCATAAGAGCTTGGGAGAGAACATCCCGGGCGGCCTCCGGACACCGAGGTAGCACTTGTTCAACCGCATCCCATACAGAATGGGAATAGCGACCCAAGAGACAGGTAGTGTTCACAGACCGCAGTCCAGAACTTGCGGAAGAGTAAATCTTCTTGCCAAACTGCTCCAACTTCTTGGATTCCTTGTCCGGCGGAGCAGAAGGAAACGCACTCGGAGACGTCGAGGCCTGAACCACCAAACTCTCAGGTGTAGGGTGTTGAGTGAGGAATGCAGGATCGCCCGGAGCTGGGCGATGGCGTCGGCCTACACCCTTGTCCACCAGGGCCTCTGTGTTGGGCCGGGACCAGATGCCCAGAAGCACATCAGTAAGTGCATCATTAAACAGCGGTTCTGTAGAAGAAGGGGCTGGCCAAAGCACTTCAGTCAATAGGTTGGTCCTGACAGCCACAGTAGGGAGCTCGAGGCCAAGAGCCTCGGCCACCCTATGTAGCACCGTGGAAAAGGTACCACTGTCCTCCAGAGTAGCTGAAGGGGATGGTGAACCAGGTGCCGGAGCGTAATCTGGGCCTCCGCCCTCCGCCTCCTCATCCCAGTCGGGGACAGACTCGCACTGTGCTGCGAGAGGGTCTTCAAACCCCTCCCAGTCCTCCCCTTCCTCCACAAGTGGACGAGGACGTGGGTGAATAAAAGGGTACAAGTTCCACATCGGTGTTGGGATCGGCGTCAGGATACATCCCTCCGGCACCGTGCCGACGTCGGAAAAGAAGTCGACGTCGGCATTGGCGCCGCCGGCGTCAGCATTGGCGCCGCCGGCAGCGGCGATGTCGGCGGGGGCAGTCCAGGGTCCACCGGCAAGAACGGGTAGCCACGGCCAGAGCCATGGAGGCCTCTGGGCGTCGACGACGTCGGGCCAGAGCCGGCGACATCAAGGAACGCGGAACAGTGGGGCCCGCGGGGCCCGAAGGCATGCCGACGGGTCCGCACTGGCCAAAGATACCTTCCATTGCAGACACGAACTCGTGCAATTCAGCCGGAGTCACTGATGGACCTTGGAAAGGTGGGTAAGCCAATGGTAACTGCTCAGGCTCTGTTGGAGCCGCAGGGGCGGTGCCACCTGCCCCCTCAGCCTCGTCCCGCGACCGGCGAGGGGAGGAGAAAAGAGCGGCGACGCTTCTTCGACTTCTTGTGCTTCGCCTTACCTGATTCCGAGTGCGAAGACTTTGAGTGATGGTGCTTGCTCTGCGACGGGGCCCTCGACCTCCCACAGGACCGGGACCTGGAACGACATGGGGCTGACTCCTGGGCCTCCAGCCACTTTCGGGACCGCTCCCGCAAAGTTTTCGGGGCCATGGCCCAGCAGTGGGGGCACGACTCGGTGTCGTGGTCACGCCGCAGGCAGAAGAGACACTCACGGTGCGGGTCCGTCAGCGACATCGTGTGCGGACAGGCCCTGCAAAGCTTGAAACCGGGCATCCCTACGCACCAGGGGTAAGTTTACTTACAAATTATAACAAATACTTAGTCAAAAAGTGACGGGGTACCGCTCTCTCTGGATCTGCGCTTGCTGGTGTGGAAAAAGAAAGAACTGACATCAGTGCGTGTGGGCATGTAGCTCCAGTGACATCATCTCGGCGAATACGACGCCAGCGACGCACGCGGAGATGTATGACGACGCCTATCGACGCGCAGGTGTACTGCTGACGAAAGCTTTCCGGATCCAGTCTGACGCCTGCGGATATTCTAAGGTAAGGAATCTATCACTAACGTGTCTCTTTCAGATGGCCAAAGTGCATCTCACCATGAAGGCACAACACAGTTTGCTCGAGTCGCATGAAGCATGCGACACAGTACCTTTTAGAGAAAAGTTCAAAACAACTATTTTCTTCTCCAGTTCATTGGTCCACAATACAGGATAGGCACTAGGAGTAACCGATACTAGCTGACAACACCCAGCAAGCAGTTGACCTTTAGAGGAGCCAACATCGAGATCAAACAGCGGAGTGAGGTATAATCAGTAAAGAAAACGAAAGCGGCAAGCTGATGATGTACATAGGTCGTATAAGTCCTGGACCTCCTTAGCACCCATAAAAGGAAGTCATGATGCGGTTATCAAAGTGCCACATTTAATTTATCTTCATTCCCCACTAAGACCCACCAACACATATTCCTCCAACCACCCATATAGAATTCTCCAGACCTAAACGGTCCACATTCCATTTCCCAGTTTGGAAACTCAACATCTTCCAATAATCTGGGCTCCCTTTTACAACATGAAACAGAGTCTGCAATGATGCAGCAGAAGCTACAGTGAATACATTGTGGTCATTTTGGTGTGAGGGATTCATTCCCCCATAGCATGGCACCTGCCCCTCCCAGGGTGTGCGTTCCACAGTTTGGAAATGACTGTCTCAGAGTAAACCTTGACAGCTCAGCGAACTAAATCTGGAGAGCCCATGGGGCACGCAGGACACAATGCTGTCATTCCCCTGTCTTCCACAAGATCTGAAGAAAAGACAAGGCATTGGTGGCATGTTCTGCGAATCAAGGAATCATATCAGATGACATACAGTCACCCCATTTTAAAAGTCTAACTTGGTTGCTGAAGATGCCACTTAACAGTGGCATGGTGAGCAAAAAAACAATGAATTTAACCTAGATCTCTTAACTGAGGAAAAGTTTCCGCAATCTATCTATCATTTTGTTGTGTTTGCTATGTTCACCCTGTGTGGCCAAGGGTATGCCCAGACGTAGGTCTCTTGCTTGCTGTGCCACTGGATTCAAGCTAGCGTGACTTATGAGGGGTGATACTCCAGAACCTGTCCCAGGATGCTTGTTTCCAGCCCAGGGAGGACCTGGCCTGGCAGTTGGGGCTGGACTGTTCCAATGGGGAGCAAAGTCAAGACTGATTTGCATATGGCTGGGTCCAAACTGGGGTGGCCTGGTGAGCAAAAGAACAATGGATTTAACCCAGACCTCTTGAATGGAGTGAGTGTTTGAAAAGTTGCAGTACTCTGTCCATCATCTTATATTTGCTCATTTTTGTACATGACATGATTCTGTGACGAGACAAAAGATTACTGGCTGGCCGTGGTCACCAAAAGGTGAATGCTTCAAAGCTGTTTGCTCTAGTAAAACAATGTCTTCTGGGATTAATACCGAGACCTAAGAAGGGCTGAGAAACCCGGAATAAGCTTGCTGTGCTGGGACTGCTTTTAGCTAAGAGAAGAATAGCTTTACATTGAGTCTCCACTATGGTTCCCATCATGTATCACTGACCTGACTGAATGGGCTATAGCTGAAGAGCATCACTTGAGAGAGGTGTGGGTGGATGAGAATGCAGAAAGGGATTTGGTATCTGGGAGGAAATGGTCACTGTTTTAACAGAGAATCCTGAAAACCAACATATACAATTGAGTGATAGTTCATCGAATGAGGAGGGGAGTGCATAATGGGGGGCAGACTTAGTAGTAAGGCGACTCGGTGAGAGGGATCGATTCTACAGATGAGATCAAGCACAAGTGCACACCCTGTTACCATCCCTCTAAATTGTAAATAGATCATACAATGTGTGTAAGCACAGTGGGCCGCGAATACCGAGAGGAATCTGGTATTACAGTAGTGCTGTGTTTGATCACGTTATTATCATGCTTTTGTACAATACATTAGTAAATGAAGATGTGAAAAAAACAAGAAAGCAAGGTTCAACATTGATTGCCTTTTTGACCTTTTGTTAATGCAATACCTTTTAAGATATTGTCAAGTTGACCTGCATCTGCACCTGACTTGACACTACTGTTGCAGACCTTAAGTTATTGTTAGTGGCTGAGGAAAGATAGATTGTAAACTGGGTAAATCAGGAGGGACAGAAGGAACAACCTAACATGCATGAGAAACTTCCAAGCAACATCCTAAAGAAATAATCTCAAAAGTAATTCTAAGTGACCCAAGGATAGGAACTGGGACAGATGTTCCTGGTCAAAGGTGCCAATGATGCCTACGGACAGTATACTTAGGTGTAGGGATAATAGTTACAAGATCCACAAGCACAGAGATCTAAAACACCACAGCCCCATGTAGTCTACTCTATCCTGTGAATGGGGATTCAGCATTGATTGCTTTGAAAGCTGTGATAGTTATCACTGTAGGTCTAGCAAAAAGCTTTCCAAATACTCCCCAATTCCTCACAACATTCCATATCACCTGAGAACTGGTTGTATGAATGGACTCTTGCTCAGTTCTCTCTGGAATTCTGAGGTAAATTTCTTATTATTAAGGGGCAGAAAGTTCATGCAGTAGGAGTCACGGGTAACTGGATTGTGGAGTTCCTAAAGGCCATTGTAACAATACTAATTGCAAACTGAGTTGGGCTAGTGTAGGGTGTGAGAGACAACCTATGTGGAGATTTTCTCCAGAAGACAGACCTCCTACAGGTAAAGATACTATATGCTGTACTGACCCAGTCTCCGCAAGGCTATTTACCAGCCTTTAAGGGAGATGTCTGAGAGGTTGTCTATAGCAACTGATACAGCATAGTGTGTAACTATACCAACTGATTTACCTAGGGCATTCACAGTGTTTCTGGTGGAAGAGGTGTGGTGCAGCGGCCAGGGTGCCTGACTCTGGATGACTGGGTTTATGGTTCGATCCCCGATGCAGGCGGCAGGTTAGCCTAGCACCATGTGACTCTGGGCAATAGCTCGCTTAATCTTCCCGACGGCTCCCAGCGCCGGGATATCTCTCCGGAGGTAGCTGTGCACTTTACAAATGCTGGTATTTTTCCACATGGGAGGAACCTGCCTGCCTCTGGAAAGTTGATACCTGGTTACAGGAATCACTCAAAGCAGCAGGAGATGCTTTCAAGTGGTGGCCAGGCCCGGGCCAAGCAGAGTTCTATATGGCCCTGATGGAGTATCTTACTCTGCAGCAATTGGGCATGATGGTCTCAGCACAGTCGAGTAGTAAAGCAACAGGACACCTTAAGGTCTTCTTGGAAATTGGGCTTCTTATTGAGCCCTCAGGTCCTTGTCCTGGAACCAGAAGCAGTCTGCTAGAACAGGGTGGTAGACCAAACTACCTTTGTGTTGCATTTGGACACTTCATATGTCGGGAACAAAGACTCCAAAGTGGTTGTATCCTCCCTTCTTGACAGGAGTTCACAGAATGAAAGGTTCTGCATGTCCTGTCCAACTTGTCAGGTGTCTAGGAAGTGGGGAGGACATAAAAAGATCCTGTGGTAAACGTAAAAGTGTCTGGAGTTCAGTTTGAGAGTGATGGAATGGACATTGCCGGACCCCAGGAACCACCAACAATTGAGGAAAAATGATTTACTTTTCATTAAGGACCATTCCACAGTGCACTCCAGGGCTGTGCCATTGAGAAGCATGTCCCCTTGCTTGTAGCTCTTTATCTGATGGGATTACTTTCTAAGTGAGGGCCTCAAGGACGTATTTTCTGACTGTGAAACTGACTTCATGTAGATAAACATGAATCTAATTTGTGACGCATGCAGATTTACTTACACGTTCTCCACTTTGCACCATCATCAGACAATGGGTAAATGGAGTGCTTCAATGAGAGGCTTCCGAACAACAGAACAGCCCATAAGAACTGAGATATCCATTCTTGATGTTTCATTTGTAGGCCATGTTACAGAAAGAGTAGGATTCAAACCATTGGGACTTCTTTTTCACTCCCTCTCTCCTTGGAGTCCATCAAACAAGAAAATATGGACTAAGTCCTAGGCCTTATGACAATGTAGACCAAGTTCATCACAATGGTGAAGGTAGATCTGGGAAAGGTGTGGCGCAGTGGCCAAGGCAGCTAACTCCGGAGCACAGGGCTCATGGTTTGATCCCTGGTGCCGGCAGCAGCTCAGCTCAGCACCATGTGACTCTGGGCAATAGCTCACTTTATTCCCCCATCGGCCCCCAGCGCCTTGAGACCCTTATGGGTGAGTAGTTTGCGCTTTATAAATACTGGGTTTAGATCTACAGGCCAGCCAACTGATCAGCAAGAATGGTCTATGACCAGACCACAATACTAACTGTATACTAAAATGCTGAAGGCGTCCTGATCATAGAGTTGAATAAGCAAGTAAAAACAATATCCTGAAAACATTAGTAATGGTAACTACTTAGTTGATATAGGAATCTCCTGAGAACTTGTGTATTTCATGTGTACTGACTCAAGCTATACCACCATACTGTGGTTGTCCTTGTTGCTGCTGATACCAGGAACGGGAGGAAAGTGAGCATCTCTCTGCCTTCTTCATAGACCGGAAAACACAGATCAGTGGAGAGAATACAACACTTCTTCCTTCACACACATGTGCAGAAGGATCATTATAGAACATACCCGAGACAATTTCATCTTGTGACACATTTGTTCCCCGATACTCACTCAAAATACGAGTGTATTTCATGTCTTCCCAATCTAGCAATAAGACTCTCAAATCCAAATGGACTAACACATTATAATAAGCTAAAAATGTACTTTGTTACCTACACTCAAATCACCCTGACATTGCCTTAATTCAAGAGACACACCTTCAATAAACAAAAATAGACCAATTGAAAAACGACTGCGGGGGGAGAATTCTGTTTCCCAGTTGGAATCCACCTCCATCAAATGCTGTGGAGTAGTTATACGGTTCCACAAGTCTCTGCAATTCAACATCTTGAAAACCTGGACTGACCCCTAGGTTGAGGTGTATTTGGGAAAATAGTCACGCTTGGGCCCAAATTAATTGTAAAGTCTGATCATGGTCCTATTACCTTAGAGCGGCAACCGGGACATGCAGCACCACCAAGGACAAGCTAGAGGGTTAATATTACCAGATATAGATGCCCAAAATTAAACAGCTGCTCTGAGAAAACATCTACGGACATTTCTTGACCACAATATGCGTTGGTGTCCTCTGCACAAATGCTGTGGGTGGATTGCAAGGCTAAGAGGTGTATTTGATGAGGGATGCTGCCTTGGCCAAACTTAAATCAAACAAAGACCAAACATCAGAAGAAAGGGAGATTAGGGACCTTGCCGTCACAAGCACAGCCAGAGCGTCCCCAGATTTATTACAGTGTCTGAAAAAGAAAAAATATGAGCTCAATGGGATTCACACTGCATGGGCAGAATATGCCCTTGTGTTCCTGAAATAGGTTTATTGGAAGGGGGTATAACTTAAACAAATAGAAGTCTGGAGAATCATCTCATTCACTAGATGACCTCCCAAGCATTGGCCTCACATTTGCTTGAAATAACAAAGACCTTTTCATCCTACTACGGGAGCCTTTATAGTTCTAACCGTGCAGATAAAGGTGAAACAAAGGAAGAATTCTACCCATCCGCAAAACTATCATTACCTACTGGCGGTTGCCATTAGGTAGTTATAATTAGGTCATAGTTTCTAAGGACAGGGTGTTTTTTGTTTTGCTAATAACTTTGGCGCCGTTTGATGAATCTCCAAGAAACTTTCAAAACTAGTTTGCCACTCTCTTCAGCTGCTATCTTGAACGTTTTGGGTTGGTCCATCAAACAGAGCTGAGAAAAAGGGGGGATCCCAAAATGCGTTTTCCCTATGCAATTTCCCATGGAGATTTTAGACACGACTGCAGGCCCGACCACTTACACCAAATTTGGCAGAAAGCTTGATCTTGGTACAGAAATAACTCAGTTTGTAATTTGGTGTAAATCTGTTAAATAGTTTTGGAGTTATTAAAGAAAAAAGCTATCTAGATATCTAGGGACGCAGATGATCCACTGCAGTGGATCTGCGAACCCACGCACCACCAGCTATACTTTGATTGGCTGGCGGCAACCTGACAGGAAAGTGTGCCCATCATTTGAGGTATCGGGAAACGATCCTGGGGCCTAAAATTAAACTTTGAAAGTAATAGAAGGGTTGAGGGTAGAGGTACCATCCAACCCATGGGTGTGCTAGAGGCATCACTGAGGGACGACTGATGGGACAAGAAATTGCCCAAAAATGATATTCTTTCCAGGTGCAAGGATCCGTGGATCTGTGGATCCATTGCCCCGCTAGCGTAGCCCCCCATGTGAATCTGCAACTGATCCATGGATCCAGACCCCAATATAAATAATGCACCCACTCACAGACACACTCACACTCTCTTATACACACACATAGTGCCACTCACAGACTCATAGTCCTTCACAAAGCCACTTATCAACCTATGCAGCCACTCAGACACATACAGCTACTCACACCCAGATAACAACACACTTATTCATACAGTCACACACACACCCATACAGCCACTCATACACCCATACACCCACTCACACAGCCATTCACTCATCCACACACACACCCACATACACATTCACACAACCACTCACACACCATAGAGCCACTCACACAATCACTCACAGACCTACACAGCCACTCACACATCCATACCAGCACTCACCCACATCCACTCACAAATTCCCTTACATGGCCACACCTGCAATCACCTACACACACACACTCACACACCCACCCAGACTCCCACTTACACATCCACAACACTCACACCCACTCAAACACCCATACAGCCACCCACAGACCCCTATAGCCACTTGCACACCCACTTACACAGCCAGATAACCAATCCCACAGCCACACACACAGCCACTCACACACCCATACAGCCGCTCACATACCCACTCAGACCTATACAGCCACTCACACACTGACTCACAGACCCATACACCCACTCACACATTCATACAGCCACTCATACACCCAATCACAGGCCCATAAAGCCACTCACTCACCCACTCACAGACAAATGCAGCCACTCACAGACCTACATAAACACTTAGGCACCCACTCACACACCCATACTAACACTCACTCACACACTGCCACTCACACACCCACACATCAACAGAAGCACTGATATACCCACTCACACAACCATGCAGTCTCTCATACCCACTCACATGCCTACTCACAGACCTATACAGCCACTCACACACCCACTCACTTACCCATACAGCCATTCACACACCCACTCACACACCCATACAGTCACTGAAACATCCACTCAGAGATGCAGTGAACCACTCAAACATTCAATCAAAGACCCATTTAGGCACTCACACACACCGGGTCAGACATACAGAAAACCACTCACACATCCATTTACACACTCATACAGCAAGTCACAAACCCAGTCACACATCCATATACCCACTCACACACCCATACAGTCACTGATACATCTTATCAGACACCCAGAGAACCACTCATACACCCACTCAGACACATACAGCCACTCAAACACCCATGCACAGTCAGATAGCAACACACACACACACACCCATAGAGCTACCTATGCACCCACTCACACACCACTCACCCATACAGTCACTGACGCATCCACTCAGAGAAACACTCACACATTTAATCACAGACCCACAGAGGTTCTCACACACCCATTCAGAGATCAAGAAAACCACTCACACGCCCATTTACACACTCATACAGCCACTCACACACCCAGTCACACATGCATACAGCCACTCTCACACCCATACAGTCACTGATACATATTCTCAGAGGCCCAGAGAACCACTCACACACCCACACAGGTACTCACACACCCACACAACCACTCACACACCCATACACAGATCCATAGTAACTCGGACACCCACACAGCCACTTACATACCCATAGAGATTATCACTCTCTCACATACAGCCACTCACATGCCCACTGTATTTAATGCGTTGTTCTTTTGAGTGAGTTATTTTGGTTGGGAACTGATTCACGGATCTTTCACACATTTTTAATTTGCTGATTTTCGTTGAATGTGTGCTTTTGGTTTGGCAGATGCGAGTGAGATTTTTTTTCTAAAAGGGATTTGAAAACAAAATGAACCAGAGTTTTCAAAAGGGTTGATTTTGAAATTATGTGTTTATATTGTGTAGATTATAATTACACAGAGAACAGGATGCAGTCTTTCAATTGTCGAGGAACACCCTCTTGCCTCAGTCTGTGAAATGGACTCAGTCTTTCCAATATATTCCGTCCATATCGACGCTCAAGTTGTTGTGGTATATAGAGCCCATGTTGTGGTCTTGGCGGAATGCAGAAACAATTTTATTGACATGTTTCTTGGATTTCTTTATCTGTGGACAGAATTCGGTTGACCACTGCCACTTCTGTCTTTGGCAAATGCTGGAGGCACTAAGTGAAAAAAGTGACAATAATTTACCAAAGGTATCCTTCAATAGGATTGCCAGTCCTACCTTAGTAATTGTGCCTAGGTCATTGCCAACACGGTGCACATTCATGAGGTCAGGATGTTGGCAAACCACAATGCTTTCAACCAAAGACGCAATAGATGCCACTTTAACCCTCTCTGGCCAACCCAAAAATGACTACATTAGGTAAACCTGGATCCCTGTCAATGCAACTCTTTCTAGAATTCTCTCTGGCACACAAACCTATGGCCCACTATCCAGACTCTGATCTTTTTGGAGATAAGCTGTAGTATTTCTCAGGAAAAGGCTGCAGCAGAATGAGGCAGTTTTGAAGATGAAAAGCAGTTTAATTGGAGCACATCACCTAAAATATAAAAGAACATATTTGATTGGATGGTGGAGATGTGCAGGGAACTAAAATTATGTATTTGTTTAAATTAAAAGTAACTAACTCTGTGATTGGCTTTGAAAAAATATGTTGTTTGAGATATGCTTGAAATTGCACAGTCAACCACACCTGCTACAGTTAAATCTGCTGCTCAGAGAAAGCTATTGTGAACTTTTAACTTACTGGTTGGCAGAGGCTATTTAACAATGGTTACTATGGAAACAGAGCCAAAACAGTGTGTGGGGAGGAAGAAAGGACACTGCAGTCTGACACTTCAAGGCAGACTGGTGTACAAAAATTGGGTAGTAAGGAGTGTATTTCGTCAAACTGGGAATATTAAAAAAATTAACCATAAACTAAAAGCATCAAGAGTAGATTGGTGATTTTTTTTGCATGGATTAAGTTTGGCTCTGCCGATCCATCACAGATCGACACGGGGGTCACATTCAGCGCCACAATGGATCCGTGGATCTGCACAGGACCACTACCAAATTAGGCTCATTTACAAGAGTCTCAGAAAGAGAAAACAATTCTGACCATTTAGAATTGGTATAACAAAAGAAAAGGATGAAAGGGGGCTTATGATTTGTTAAGTATAGTAGTATCAGTGAGAGCAAAGTGGGAAGGGTAGCCATTATTGGTACTTTTGCACTGAGAGCAGAAGAGCATTGCTATATTTCTGATTTGAGATTTGCACTAAAAAGAGGTATTAAGTGATATCAATAGAAGAGTTGGAGAAGAGCAAAGAGATTTCACAGATATGGGACCAGTTTCGGGGTATTATCCGTCATCAGCCAGGCTAGCTTGAATCCAGTGGCACAGTGAGCAAGGGACCGATAATATTACTAAATAAATGGATGATGGAAGAATATTTCCAATCTCATTATCAGGGTTATGATATTTACTATAAAAGCCATTGATTGCCTAGTCCTGTCATTCTTCTGTATTGAGCACTTTAATATCTGGGATTTAAAGCTGCATATTTCAGTACTATAACAATAGCAGTAGAGTTTAGTAATATCATAAGTTAAAGATTGGCTTCTCGGCTGTTCATCACCCATATGTGGAAGCTCTTTTCACACAGTTGTGGCTAAGAAGTGAGATAGTGGCTAACAAACTTCAGCTTTGCAAGATGAAAATAAGGAATATCCAGATTATGAAATGGAAGAGTATTATTTATTGAAGAACAAACTGTGTAAACATTATTATCTACATATTCCCCTCCATTTATAATCACACATTTTATTCACCTAGCATGCCACCAAGCAAAGCCATAAATACATATCCATACATTATTCATTATTGTTCAATTAAGGAAGTATATACATAGTTTAACATCTTTAAAGATGGGGATGCTGAGAATGACTAACGGTAATTAGTTACATAATTTTCTTTTGGTATTAATAAATAGGTTCTCATAATGCCTTAAATAAGAGTGGAAGGAAACTGCAGCGAGAAGGAAGCCAAGAACACAAAACAAGAGAACATGAAGGGTGTTAGAAGACAATGGCAGAGAAAAGCGACACGAGAGGCAGCTCTCCTCCTGCCTGGAGTGCAGCAGGGGCTGCACCTTTATACCTGGGGGTCATCGGTGGGTCAGCAGGCCAGTGAGTGCTGACTTTGTAACAGAAGAAGATCTGAGCAAGGGTCAGAGCAAACTTACTGCTCTTTCTGCACTGCAGTTTGTGGTTTTCTCCAGACTGCTATGAGCAGACGTCCAGTGGTGCACACTGAGATTATGGTGCATGCCTAAAAAGGTAGGCTAGGATACCACCATCAGCCCATGCATGCTGCACCACAGCCCAGGTTCCAATCTCATTCCCCATTCTCCTCCAGAAGTACCACTGTGATCCAACCATTCGTTTCCATCTGTAACTTTGGGAGATAAGTGCCACAGAAGAGGTGTCATGCACAACTGAGCCCTAGCAATGCTTTCATCTTCATCCATGCTAAAAGCATTATTGCACTGAACTGTTTGTGACTGGTAAATCTTTGGCTTGATAGTGGAAAGAGGAAGAGTTGGTGGACCCATGCAAGCTCTAGCTCTAAGTAAGCCAGTACAGCCTAGAGGATGGGGCACAGGTGGCCAATGAACCACTCTTTCATTTGGTTAATGACCACTATGCCAATACAAACTTGTGAGAAGATCCACCTGGACGCCTCCTTCTATACGCCTGACTCAATGAAGCAGAGCAGGCAAGCAACATTCATATGTTCCGCCTCCTGGGCACTGTGAGGTGGTGCTCCTCATCAGCATCCTGAGTCCTCTTGCTCGGGTAAGTGACTGTCTTTCCCAACTTCCTGCTCCCCATGGCTCTCTTGGACAGGATTTCCTTGGTGGATGAATATTGTTCTCTCATCTTCCTCCTCTGGTGGCGTCTTATTTATTTCCTGTATTCGGATAAGGAAGGATTAGTAAAAAGGTTAGATCACAGCAACAACTAGGAGGGGAGTGAGCAAAGTTCATCAACTAAATTTGGAAACAGCAGAGCAGCAATAGAAAGGAGATTACTGAAAAATGACATTGCTTAAGAAATGATAAAGCATGGAGTCATAAGATGTGAGAGTAGAATCAGAGAGAAAAGTGTTGTGTCACAGGAAACAGGATGGAGTCATAAGAAACGTGTGGCATCACAAGAATACAGCGCAATGCCCATAGCCGAATATGACAAAAGAAAGTGAGTGAGTGGTTAAATGTTAAATGTAAAGGCAAGGTTTGCAGGGAAAGTGCCATGTAGTTAACAGTGAAACGGTGCACAGGAAAAAGAGCAAAGTAGCACTGCAAAGCCAATGGGCAGGGGTTTAATGTGCTAATGCTTTAGGGATTGGCACATTAGAGTGGGACACATGAGAGGGAGCCAACGGAAGTGAAGACAGATGGCTATAGTTGTAAAGTAGTCCCTCATGCATATCAATGCAAACACTTGAGTGGCGGAAAAAAAGATAAACTCAATCATATTAGGTAGGAGAGGAATACTCTAGTGACCTCACCCAAGATGTGAATGACAAAGTATCAAGCCAATTGGTGAAAGAGGCTGGTCAAAAAAAGCCAATGCTTGATAGGGGTGGAGTCGAAGCCTACTTTAAATATATTGTAAACAAAAGATCTACTTGACAACTGAGCTGTTCTACAACCTGACCTACACAATCACAGACAAATTCAAAGGACCAAGGGTGAAATGAACACTAGAAAAAGGGAAGTGCCACGAGAAAAAAGTTTATGAGACACTAGACAAGATACAAGGTGACAAAAAGAGCAGAGGCATAAAGACAGAGCACAGAGTCACAGAGGAAAAGGCACAAGGTCAATAGGAAAGGGTATTATCACAGGGGAGAGGGCACAAGGCAAGAGGAAATAGAGCATCCCAGGTAAAGGGGCACAAGCTAAAGAAATAACAGCACAGCAACACTGAACAAGTGCACCAGATAAAGAGGAACAGCACAGCATCCCAGGACAAAGAGCACTTGGTCCAGAGGACACAGTACAGTATCATAGCAGAGTATGCTCAAGGTCAATGGGAAATAATACAGCATATGGCGCAAGGTCACCAGAGCTAACAGCAAAATAGAGACTTGGGGTTACAACTTGAAGGGTCACAGTAATGTAAAGAGAAGAGGAAATGGGCTATGAAATAGAGGATATCAAATAAATATTTACCTGAGGAATCTCCAGCACTGTGCCATTTGGATTATCCTGTGTAATATGAAAATAAACACAGAATTACAAAGGGTCTTGAGTAAGGGAAAGAACAGAGGCACTGTACACAGGTAAACAAGCTGAGTTCACAGGACAGAAAGCAGTGTGCACAGAAGTAAGGGGGCAGGGAGAAATCATAAAGGCCACAGGTGAAAGAGAGCTCACAAGAGAGTCTGAGGGGTCACATGAGAGAAAGCAGAGATCAAATAAGAGTGAGCTGGCTCACAGGATAGAGAGTATGGCAGAGATATGGAGCAAGAGAAAGCATGAGCAAAGAAACATATTGTAAACAAAAGATCTGCTTGACAACTGAGCTGTCAAAAACCTGACCTATACAATCGCAGACAAATTCAAAGGACCAAGGGTGAAATGAACACTAGAAAAAGGGAAGTGCCACGAGAAAAACGTTTATGAGACAAGACAAGATACAAGGTGACAAAAAAGAGCAGTGGCATAAAGAAAGAGCACAGAGTCACAGAGGAAAAGGCACGAGGTCAATAGGAAAGGGTATTATGACAGGGGAGAGGGCACAAGGCAAGAGGAAATAGAGCATCCCAGGTAAAGGGGCACAAGCTAAAGAAATAACAGCATAGCATCACTGAACAAGTGCACCAGATAAAGAGGAACAGCACAGCATCCCAGGACAAAGAGCACTTGGTCCAGAGGACACAGTACAGTATCATAGCAGAGTATGCTCAAGGTCAATGGGAAATAATACAGCATAGGGCGCAAGGTCACCAGAGCTGAAAGCAAAACGGAGAGACTTGGGGCTACAACTCGCAAGGGTCACAGTAACGTAAAGAGAAGAGTAAATGGGCTATGAAATAGAAGATATCAAATAAATATTTACCTGAGGAATCTCCAGCACTTTGTCATTTGGATTCTCCTGTGTAATATGAAGATAGACACAGAATTACAAAGGGTCTTGAGTAAGGGATAGAACAGAGGCACTGTTCACAGGTAAACAAGCTGAGATCACAGGACAGAAAGCAGTGTGCACAGAAGTAAGGGGGCAGGGAGTAATCATAAAGGCAACAGGTGAAAGAGAGCTCACAAGAGTCTGAGGGGTCACATGAGAGAAAGCAGAGATCAAATAAGAGTGAGCTGGCACCCGGGATAGAGAGTATGGTAGAGCTATGGAGCAAGAGAAAGCATGAGCAAAGAAACAGGAAGCTACCAGAGATAAAGTAAAGTTTCAAAAAAGATAAAGCAAGGGGTTAGAGCATGGAATGCAGCGGCTTAAGGGCATAAATCAAGGGGTCACAGGAACAGAAGCATTGGTAAAGCCAGCGGGTTTGTTGTTCTCTGCCAGTCTTTTGGCATTGCCAATGCTTGTTTGTTTTTGTCATGGGTTTTGCAAAACTTTATTGTTGTGGACGCTGCTGGAAAATAAAACATTGGCTAAAAGTTAAAGCATTTTCTATGTCTCAAAAACACACACATTGCCATAGTAGTCCCAGGCTCTTAAGGGAAATACTTTGTGTGTGGATGCGCTCCTGGTGAGGGGGCAGAATTCCAGCGTGCACAGTAAACTTAGCCAATGTCGCAAGTGGGCTGACCCACTGCCCCATACTGTATGCTGTAGTAGGTGGATACAAAAGTGTGAATAACACAGTTGCAGACTAAGGGATGAAGTGGGCTGACTGAAAGAACCTGTAAGTATAATTTACATATACGTTTAATAAAATCAAAAGGTAACACCAGAGCGAAGGCCTACAAATAAAGGATAAGAAGAGGAAAAAGAAGAATATAAGTGGCAGAAAGAAAAGGAGTCACAGGAGAAAAAAAACAAGGGCAACAGGAGATGAAGCAAGGGGTAGTAGATAAGTTAAGAAGTCACTGGGAAGACAACAGGAGCATTATATAAAACCAAGCATGGACTTGTGAAAGTATGAGCATGTCTCCAACAGAGAGCTGTAATTACAGCCGAGAAAGGAGGGGTCTAATGAGGGTGGAGAGTGATGAAAGAGAAAGGAAGGTGGAACAACAGGGAGATCAAATGTCATAAGACAGAGAGACAACCAGCTAGTGGGGACGCAGGAGATAGAACAGAGCTCAGAGTGAAGAATCAGTGTTGCTGGGCAGTTCACTTGGTGATGCTTGGCAGACATTTTGTTACTGAGTGGCAGAGTTAAAATTGAATTATGTATAGTGTGCTGCAAACCTTTGGCCAGATTTACTAAGCTCTTGCATTGCCCATGTGTCACAGAAGGCAACTCAAGGGCTTAGGTGAGATTTACTAGGCCATGCAAAGCCAGTGTGTGTGCTCTGCATGGCTTAGCAAATCCAGAGTAACGAAAGGTAACGCAAATTGCTGCCCTGCGTTACATTGCATTAAAAAGGCGTTCCATTGGTGGATTTCGATGCAATCCCAGATTTGCTAAGGGAAAGAAACCTGGGATTGAGGCAAAACGATATGCCTTCCCACCAGAGGCGTAAGAAGAGGAAATATCTTAATTTCCCCTCGTTATTTCCTCTTTCTACATATGCTGAAATCTGCAGCACACATAGAAAGTGGAAAAGCCTCCCTTCCTGCACAAAAACAATCCTGCCTGTAGCGCAGTCACCCTTGCACCATGGTGCATAGGTGCCTGCGTTGGCGCTAGGCAGCTCTCAGTGCGACAGCGCAGGGAGAAAGAAGGAATGCATTATACCCTAGTAGATATGGCACACTCCTGCTCTCTCCCCATCACGCAGTGCAAAAAGTTGTCTTGCTGCATTGTGCTGCGTGATATTTTCACAAACCTGCAACACAATCCCTACCAGATACAAATGGTTAGAGTAAGTAATGGAGGAACAGACAACAAATCAGGAAGATCCTGAAGAATGACCTTAAAGCCAGGTAAAGGATGAACGATACAAATGAGCGTCAGCATGTAATTACACTAGTTGAGGCCGAAAGTGTCTGAGTCCCCTCTGACGGCTAGATTTCGAGCACACGGATTTCAGGAGATAGCAGGTCTCTCTTGGGAACATACAAAATGTCCTATTCCGAAGATAAGACAAAGTGAGGCCAACCAAGTGTCTTCAACCTGATTCACAATGAGCCGGCTTTGGAAATCAGTAGGCAGAAAAACTGATTGTTGTCATCTATGATTAAGTGATGCTGAACATAGCTGGTGAGGCACAAAGAGAAGTAAATGCCTTAGTTACTGAAGGAGCGGATGTGGTCTCAAGGCTACAG
This sequence comes from Triturus cristatus, assembly GCF_964204655.1. Lineage (NCBI taxonomy): Eukaryota > Metazoa > Chordata > Amphibia > Caudata > Salamandridae > Triturus > Triturus cristatus. The sequence goes on from NC_140590.1 coordinate 1,557,485,949, forward strand.
TGGTCGACCTCGAACCTGGGGACCGACCCAGATTCAAGTCTCAGCAGGGACGCTCAACATCCTGTGATTCTGGGCAAATCACTTAATCTCCCCACAATGAATGTGTCCATCTGTAACGCAACCGGTGCTCATGTAAAGTGCTCCGATACCTTCTGGTTGAGTTTGCGCTATATAAAAAAAAAATGTTTTAAAAGGGGGCACCTATGGTTCTTGCTGCTATTGGTCAGAAAAATGATAGGGTAAAAAAGAGGAAGAGAATTGAACAATCGGATTGTAAAAGAGAGCAAGGCTAAGGAAGTACAGCACCTTCATTCACAGAGTGAATCTAAGCTACTTATCATCCAGAACTAGGTGCTGCTGATTGGCGGGATAGGCCGGACAAACGTGACAAATGATATTGATTGAAGGGTTCATATTGATGTTTGATAACTTATCTGTTGGAAGAAGACTTTTTGCAGACAGACAGGGTGCACGCCAATTTAATATGATTTTGCCACTAATTTTGAAAGGGTGCTTATTATTGATTAGCTTGGGTGGTGCCAATAAATGGTACAATTAATATTGACTGGCAATTATTATTGACTGGCAGGGGGAATGCTTCTGGCCGGTGGATGCTGTTATTGACTTGCACCGATCAGACTGATGATTGTAAATAAGCCTGTTAATGACTGACAATGTTGAGGGTGCATTTTGGTGGGGTACTTGCTAATGATTGTCACAGCACTTACTGGTTGGCAGGACTTGGCACTGGCTGGTGAGAAAATGAGGTATTGATGATTAGTGACACTTCTTAAGACCACTTACCGGGTTCTTCCCGAATAACGCCACGCACTTCGATCGGACTGAAAAAGAAAAATAGTTAAATGTCACCACAAAGAACACTTTGATTACATTCCCTAACAATGAATAAATCCCACCATTGTGGGATAACATCCTGTAGCCCAGATTCATTAGGGCATGGGGTTTATAGGTAAACTAATTTGGCAATTGGGCTACTGACTTATCCAGGGGTATAAGTAATTAAGAGAGCGCAAGCAAACCAACTGGGTTTTAGGTAATTAATGGTAGTCATTGATTGACTGCAGTTTAACCTCACTTTAATATGGAATCGATTTCACATTCACAAACCAAAAAACTATGGCGCTATTTCGCAAAGGTTTTGTATTGGGGTTACATTACTTTTTAACGCACACCACCACAAAATGGTTTTGGCATTTACAAAGAAATGCAAGTGGCTATTTGTGCTCTTTTTTTTTTTTTTTTTTTTTAAGTATCAACGCAACGCCTTGCGTAACCTTGCACTAGGAAGGCGTTCCATGAGTGGTGCATGATCACTCAGTGCACCAATCCACGGATTTGGACGCAAACCCATATCTACAAAGACTTTTAGACATGGATTTGGGCCGAAATGGTGCACCTGCCTAAGGCTGGCATAACAAGCAGAAATATCCTAATTGACCGATTATTTGCTTTTTCAATGCATGCTGCATTCTGCAGCATACAAAACGGAAATCGCTTCAAAGGATAGTTTTTGTGGAGGAAAGTACCTCTTCCTTCACAAAAACTATCCTGACCGCAACGCTGATACCCCAGCACTATGGTACAATGGTTCCTGTGTTGGCTTTGCAGCACAAAGTGTGCCAGTGCATGGAGAGTGCAGAACTGCACAATTTCCTTCAAGATATAGGGCAGTTCTGCTGTCTCCAGGTGATGCAACAGAGTGCAGTGCTGCAACTTTGCTTGCTGCTCTGCGTTGCACCACTTATTTGTAAATCAATTTGGCAAAGACATACTTGCTGGTGTAGGTATTAACCAATCAAATGTGAGTCTTTCCACATCAGCATCTAAAACTTCAATTTCTTCTCAAAAGGAATAAATCAAATTAGTGCATGATTCAATGCAACGCATGTGTGTGTGTGTGTGTGTGTGTGTGTGTGCGTGTGTGTGTGTGGGGTGTGTGTGTGTGTGTCCCGTGTTTGCCCCCCAAAAGAAGATCAAACGTAATCTGGAGGCAGTGGCATAGCAACAGAGGGGGGTGTCCCCCTTACCTACGGGCATTGCAGGAAGCAATCGCATGGACCATCGCCCCCCCACTCACTGCAGCCGGCGCTGGGCTGCAAACATCCTGACCGCCATGGGTGGCAAAAGGTCTAGCTATGTCACTGTCCAGGGCCGGACTGGGAACAGCAACCAGCCCTGGCAGATTGCTGCTGGACCAGCCCTAGGGAGGGGGTTGTGGCTAGCAAGAAGCACCGCTCCCGCTTTTGTTACAAGGGGCAGATATTGCAGCACTGCTGCAAAACCGGCCCCCAGTGACAAAACCGGCCCCAGCCGGCCCAGCCCTGCCGCTGTCTAGAGGAGAATCCATTAATGGCGTTTCCTTCATCATAACAGTACTTTCCATTCCCAATTCTGCATTTCCTCCAGAATCTGAGGACTTTTGTTAACACTCAACCTTAAAGCCCTCGTTGCAATCAGGAACCTACAGGAATTTTCACTCAATCACAATTACATTATGTGTGGGCAAAACTGCAGGTCCTCTCCACCCCCAGTCAAATCGTGCCAGGAAAAAACAGCCTGAATTAGTGCAGGGGAACTTGCCCCACAGTCAGAGTTTTGCAGCGGGGAATGGCGGAAAACACGTGGTATTACTCTCATAGTAAATACTGCACCTAGTGGGATCAGTATTTACCTGATGTGTTATTACCAATGCTTTAAATAAGCCGTACTGCGTACCGGCACTTTTTTATTTTGAGAGCGAGAGTGCCTGCACTTTTCAAGAGAGGAGTAATTCTTTAAATTGGAGAGTACCGACACTTCTCGGCAACAAGCAGGTACTCTGGTACAGGGTATCTGCAGCTCTATTTTTCTATTTCAAGCACTGGGTAACCTCCCAAAATTACTCGCAACTTGTAATCAGACATTAATTCAGGCCCATGGTATGGCGCCGGTTTTCTCCATTTTGAATCCCTGAATCTCTGGCGCCCCTGATAGCCCTGTCACCAAGACTGTGTTTTATATTTGTTTCAACAGGTTTCTCAGCCTCAAACTCCAGTCCTGATTCGTGTGTTTTTTTGTTGTTGCTGCAATTGCCTTTCTGCATCCACCACGCAGCAATTACATTTTCAGTCAACTTCCATTTGTTAGCCAGAGATAAACATTTGAAATTAGATTTATTTAGCTTAGGCAAGCACTGTAATTTATCAGGATGCGAGGGAAAGGAAACGCCTGAAGAAAATAATTTGTGCTCAATGACACAATCTTGATGCGCGCACATCATGCTCAACTAAAGGGGGTAACACATGCCGGAGGGTCAAACGCAATCCATATTTGTGAAAAACTGCGAAAATTGTTCCGATAAGATTCATAGGAGGGAGGAGGAGGCGGGAAGTGCAGCACGTTCTGTTCAAAAGCATTTTTTTTCTGGCTTGTCAGCTTCTGCATAACTAATACACAAATATTTCCACTTAAGATCATGCTCCCTAAAACAGAATTATTTGATAACTCATCTCGGACTTAATTAAAATTGTAGAGCTGTTTTTAACACGTTTCCACTCTCCAGAAAATATCCTGCATTTACATAGCGGATGGTGAATTTGCCTCCCTGATGTTCTTATTTTTGCTAACAAAACAAATATGGTTGCAGAATACATTGGGCCCGATTCACAGAACTAACTTAAAACTAAATCCTAAACTCACTACCATTTAGGTATTCACAGAAGACACTTACTCATTTTGGTATTCAATGAAGGTACTTACTCATTTTGGCATTCACATAAGGCACTTACTCATTGGTGAGTAAGTGCCCTCTGTGAATCCCAAAATGAGTAACTTACTCATTTTTAGTAACTTACTACCATTTTGGTATTCACAGAAGACACTTACTCATTTTGGTATTCAATGAAGGTACTTACTCATTTTGGCATTCACATAAGGCACTTACTCATTGGTGAGTAAGTGCCCTCTGTGAATCCCAAAATGAGTAACTTACTCATTTTTAGTAACTTACTACCATTTTGGTATTCACAGAAGGCACTTACTCATCAAAGAGTAAGTGCCTTCTGTGAATACCAAAATGAGTAAGTTACTCAAAATTAGTAAGTTTAGGATTTTGTCTTAAGTTAGTTCTGTGAACCGGGCCCATTGTTTGGTTCCAAAGATATATTGTTTGCAAACTAAACCTTCTGATTTTAGGGTAGATCCGAGCATTCTACTTTCCATACTAGCTCATTCATTTTGCCTACTGCTGCAGGCTTTACCAACTGTTAGTTACACACTTGTACATTACAGGCCTGATTTCAGTGCGTAATTTGTAAAAGATTAAGTGCCTGGTCTCTCATCAGGAGGCCACTGCAGCTAGCACCACACATTGACCCTGCCCTGCTGCTAATGATAGCAACAACACAACTACTAACCATCACACTTCTACAAGTGTGGCAATTCGGACTATTTCAGGCCCCCAAAGCTATAAGAATGACTTGGGCTGCAGGTAACAGACATTTGTAATGTATATTAAATTAATAATTAACTGTTGTTGTAGCCATCTCTAAATTAGCCAGACAGCGCCACCTTATGGCAGACTGCACAAGTGCCGATGTTGCCAATTAAGTGCCGGTGCCGAGCACCAGAAACCACCGGCTTACATTAAGCACTGCCCGATTTGAAGACATGGGGCGCATATCTGGCATTAAAGCTCTCCAGCAAGGAGTAATAATGTGGATTATATATGCCAGGGTACTCCTAAAGATAACACTGATTCTTGTTTATGGCACACTGCATCTAAGGTTTTGCTAGAGCAGAGATTACATCAAAGGGATTTTATGACAAAGAAAGGATCTATGACACCTTTTTGTGAGAAAGTAGCAAACCTGTGCAGGTTACACATTGTGAAAAATGACACAAATAATATGAAACATAGTTACTGCATCGTAAAAGCATGCAGAAGTAAGGTAGATTAGATATATATTACTTGTTGAAATAATATAGTGTGAATGTATTAATACAAATATATAATTTTCTTAACATGTGCTAGATATATGTAAAATGGTAAATTCTCACATCACAGTTTATCGCTAATCAACTGGATATTCATATGCGAGTGTGAACATCAATAAGACTAAATTGAAAACAATATGAATTAGCTTGTTTTTTATGTGAAAAATGAATACATGGTGACATTGCATGCAATACCGTGTACACTGAAAATTACAAAAGAAAAATAGGTGTTGCACAATCATTAACCATGCTTTCATGAAACGTCTCTAGAAATGTATTTCATATGTACATTAATGATTAAGATTATAAACAAAAATGTTTGGATGAAATATTAGTTATATGTACACGTTGGTATAATAAAAAAATCATGGATACCCTATATAAATTAATTCCAACCATATTGAAATGATTATTAGTGCATTAATGATATATTTGAACTTATATGCTTTGATTTTCTTTTAAATGTATGATTCACTATTAATATGACTTTGCTGTATATTAGCTTAATATCATGTAGGTCTTGTTCTTAGAGTGAATTTGTTGACTGGGAAAACCAAAGTCTATGGGAACATTCCATACTATTGCCAGTAGTAATGAATTAATAACTGTTTCCTTTGACTTCTCATGTACACGTAGAGCACTTATTACTTTTATTGCAACAGTTCAGAACTGCTGCCTGGGAAAGTGCCCCTTTCAACTTGCTATGTCCTTTCCTCAATGTGCCTTTGTTCACTGTGTTGCATGTTGAATAACTTAAGGAACTGCGTGATCGATCCACCTGTTTTTTCTGGATTTTGTGTCATTTTTACTGTCACATCACACTCATCCTATATGAACTGACCAATGGACTAAGTGGTCTGACAAACTGAAGTGATGCCAGGAGGTGTCACCCCAGAACTAACTGAGTATAATTGCCTATCCTAAGGGAATCTGGAGAGCCGCTGCTTTTTTGAGGAAGATGCTTTTCCGAGCTTCATCTGCTGCCTTTTCTGCAAGTTTTTCGAGTGAAGCGAGAGCCGAGAGTTCCATTCGAGCCGCTGTGACCCTTGGAGTTACAGTAGTGGACATAGACATATCTCTGTCTAATCGGACTGGAGAGGCGACTTGGAACTTTGCTGAACTTCCTTGAATAAGTCTTTGCTAAAGACTTAACAGGCTACCTATCCATACTGATGCACATTGCTGTGTGTGCCTAGGGGTCTACCTCAGCTGAGTGAGACTGCCCTTTTCTGAATCTTCTTACTTTCCTGAAATCTCGATTTTGGTTATTTGATTTAATACATTTAATCTGAATACAAAATCTGAATGCCACATTTCTTAATGCAATTGTTTCCATTAATCTGATAAACCAAATTAACAAATTTGCCTTGACTCTGCTGTTCTGATTCATTGTCCTTTGCGAATGTGCATTCATTCTGGGTTACCCTATAACTAAAGGGAAATGCAAGAGGGAAATGCAAGAGGGAAGTTTCTGAACATCAAATCTGGATGCTCATATTCTTTATTGCTGTAACAGAACTCCTGGTTTGTATGCCTTGCCCACCTACGTTTCTTTAGGAGATTTGAGTTTGCAGTGATCATATTTTAGGTCTATGGTATTTTCCTAAGAATAATCCACATGAGCTTAATGTGGAATTTGTAAATGCAGCTATCGTATTCCTGGTCCTCGTTGGGTAACTGCCAGTTTCTCCAAATATCTAACCCCTCTCAGCGCAGAGCAAGATCCATCGAAGGACCAATTGAAATTTAAATAATAATAAGTAAAGTAAGGGCCCAGTGAATGCTACAGCAGTTTCTAAGACCAGACACTTCCTAGAGTGCTCGCCCTTGATACCAAGAATCGTCAAAGTGAGCAGTATGGCAATTTACCCAGTCACATGACATGCCAAAGCACTGGCGGTTTTCACCTAAGCGATAAACTCGACATGGCACAGTTTCAGTTAAACAAAAGAGGGTTTCTTACATTCCTACATAAGTTGGGACCTGAACCTGATTGCTTTTATGCACTGAAATACTCACGGCCTGGGTGACTGAATGATCATGAATTGTCATCTTGGTGATCTTTTTAGGTTTCGCCTGCACAGCGCTTGTGAAATCTCTTGTATTTAATATATCTTAAAAGGGGGCTCTTATTGGTTCCCACTGCCAAAATACTGTGTTCATTCACTACTGTGTGGAACTTTTCTATTAACTTCCCCTGTCTGCAAGCATTTAAGCTATTTCAACTAAAGCTGTTCACACTGTTTAAGCCACATTCACTTTCAAGATAAGATCTCTTCCCACGGGAAAGGCAGACAGCTTCTAACAGTTTGCTGGAATGCTTGCTTTTTTTTTACTTAGTTGTGTAAAGCAGTTGCTTTAGCCTTAGAGCGTTTGTGGCATATCCTATTCCTGCCTCAGTACCTTTCTTTGCACTTTGTAGGCATTATCGGATTGATTTATTCAACGTAATCTATTTGGTCATTATGTTCAAATTCTAAATGTTGTAATAAACATTGTGTGTTAAAAATAAAGTTAATATACAAGAGCTATGCTATATTTTACTACTAAACAGGTCGTCACAAGTGCAAGATACCTTGCAGACAGCAGGGTCATGATTTGATTTGGCACAGCAGGTGCAGTGGCACCGGGCCCAAAAGTTGTCAGAACTCCTGCAAACACCCAATACTGCAATATTTTACTACTATACAGGCAGACACCATTGCAGTTAAAAGGGGCTTGATTGGAATGGTGCAGTTGGTGCAGTGGCACCAGGGCCAAAAGCTCTAGGGACGCTGCTAAACGCAGAATATTGCTACATTTTACTACTAAGCAGGTAGTCACAAGTGCAGTTATCTAGCAGGCACTAAGGCCATGATTTCAGTGGTGCGGCAGGTGCAGTGGCACGAGGGCCAAAAGTTGTCAGAACTCCTCCAAACACTAAATTGTTATATTTAACTACTAAATAAGCAGTCACAAGTGCAGTTACCTTGCAGGCACTATGGTCATGATTTCAATGGGGCAGCAGGTGCAGTGACACCGGGGCTCAAAGCTCTAGGAACCCCTCTAAACACCAAATATGGCAATATTATACTACTATACTGGCAGTCACAAGTGCAGTTCTCTTGCAGGAAAGTGGGGGCATGATATGAATGGTGCACCAGGTGCAGTGGCTCCAGACCCAAAAGTTGGCATAATCTAAACACATCATATTGCTATTACATCAATTAATTCTATTTCCCTCTTTCATTTTTTCAAAATTTTGCTATTACTTGCCAGCACTATTCCCCTAGTAACAGCACAATATACTGCCTTTTTGTAGTCATAACACTTTAACAGACTTTCCGTAACTTATATTGTACAACTACTCAGCAAGCCACAACTTACAACAAAAGATTGCTTATTATTAATCACATAGGCAAAACTTAATGCATTTACCAGTGCTTGTTCTATTTGCCTCCACTTCACTTAATTCAAACATTCCGGCACGGGCAATGTCTTCTTCACCCAATTCACAAACCCATTATTGTTCAACCCAAAGGAAATCAATGTCCACAATATTCCAGGTCCTTGCTATAACTTAAATCGCTATACACAGTCAGGACCCGATTCACAAAGGGCCTCCGTTCTTGTTGCAAACGTCTCCCAGTCATGGCGGGGGGCCTTCACTTGAAGTGGGGGACCCGCACTCATGCGGAGGTTTCGCCACGAGTGTTGGAGGCCCTTTGTGAATCAGTCCCACAGTACTCGCGCTGCATCGCATTTGGCGAAGCAGCACACGCAACGAAATTCGTTTTATTTATTTGTTTGTGTACTTACCTCTGTGCGGCCGTATTCCGCAGTTTACTATACCCCACCCTGCCCCTCCACCGCCCCACATCAGCGCCCGGCAGCACTCCCACCACGAGCCGCTCCCGGTATTCAAGACCTTGTGAGTGGCTTAAGGAACTGCTCTAAAAGTCTTGTGCCCGAGTCCCCATACTCCTGTTTTCTGCACCATCATGACCTTTTTTTTCACACCTCGCTCCCCTCTTGTTCCTTCAAAGAGGGATGAGAATTGCATGTCCAGATCTTTCCTCCCAGTCCCCAGCAAGACTTCTCATGCAACCCTTACCTGTTTGTGCCCATTTGACACTTGCTGAATTTGAATCCATCCAGTTCTAGAATACTCCTGCCTGTTTCTGATTAAATCGAAGGACACACTGATAGGGTTTCCTAGCCTATCATAGCCCATTACCCACTAGGTATCTAGTCAGGCTTTACCTAAATGAACTCTGCCAAGACTCAGCACTTGTCACCTCAAACTGCTATTATAATCAGCCAGGCTCTGGGCCCCTGTGGAGTTATCTATTTACTTACTTGACCATTTATAAGGTGCACCTGGACCGGTTGGTATGAAGGCATCTTACATTTCATCAAAGGGTAAACACTTTATGATGACATCAAGATGGGAAGAGAACAAACTGAGAAACATGGATGTAGTCAGAATTAAGGAGACAAAAAGAGATCTGTTCTAAATGTGCTCTGGCTTTTCTGGGGCACAGAGCTTTCTGCAGGCCAGGGCAAGAACCAGCCCAGGGAATTGCAAATAACGATCAACCAAAACCAGAGGCTCCGTGGTCCCTTTTACCTGTAATTGCCACCCTAACCAACACAATGACGTCAATGGTAGCCAATATGTGGTGGCAATTGACTTAATTGGCCTCAATGGTGAACATATTACAGCATATAGCCAGCCACAGCCCATGCAGGTAAGAGCGGTGGGGCCGGGTTGGGGGGGTTTCGACGGACGATGACAAGGAAAAAATATTTATTTATTTAATTTTCCCTCGTCCATCAAAATCCCCCACCACCCGGCCCCACTGCTTCATATAGCACAGCATGTACCGAAGATTAAAGATGCATTTGGCTGATTTGGCTGTTAACAAAACCAAGACCATATAACATTATCACACACCACTGTGTGATGCTTTTAGATAGAGTAACAAAGTTAAATCACGGTCTCCTAATATCCAGTTCAGCTTAGAAGAGAGAGGTGATAACTTGAATAATTTAGCTATTAATACTGAGATACTGATGAGGGTGTGTTGTACACATATGCTTCCTGGTCACAGTACTGAGATAAATATTGTAGAAAATTCTCTTGGGCTGACCCAATCCCAGTTTAGTGGAAACAAGCAACACAAGCATTGACAAAGCCAGTAGGCCAGGAATTATCAAGTTGGAGCTGTAATATTATTTTTTACCTGCAAGTATAAGCCACAAAAATAAAACTAACCTAAACATGAGAGCATTGCTTGCAGGAAAAGCCACACAAAAGTGTCTCTACCTAAACTTGAGAGCACTGCTTGCAGTAAAAATGTAAATTAAAAAATAACCATAGCGTATAATTTTAATATAAAAGAATTGGTGCTACCTAGAAGACAGGTGCCCTGAAACCTTTATTAGTTGTAATGCACACCACAGGGAAATATAATTATTTTCACAACGAAAAAGTACTATTGGTTTTGAGATTGGACATTGTGTAAACAAACAAGGAAGACTTAAAAACAAATATTGGCAAAGCAATAAGCTTGGCATTGGCTGCCAGACTTTTGCTTTTGTCGATGCTTGTTTTGTTATATCGTGGTTTTCGCTAAACTTTATTGGTGCCAATGATGCTCGGCCTTCACCATTAAAAAAAAGGATTTAAAGGAAAAATTATTTTTGGTATCAAAAAGCACACATTGCCTGGCAGCCCCTGGCACTTAAGGGATGTACTTGGTGTGTGGATTCGCTCCTCGTGGAAAGGCAAAATGCCATCACTCATAGTAAAATTAGCCAATCGCTGAAGTGGGCTGATTCACTACCCCATGCTGTATGCTGCGGTGGGTTAAAAAAAATGTGAATGACACAATAACAGACCAATGCATAAAGAGGACAGGCTGAAAGCTCCTATAAGTAAAGTTTTAAAAATACAACTTTAGTAAAATCAGACGGTCATGGCTAATGCCAGACCTAATTAAAAAAAGAAAGACTAGAAAGATAAAAGCATTGAAAATGTAAAGCACTGGCCCACCAGTACTGGCACTTAAGTGCACTTCTCTTTAGGCAGAAGTACACGTTTATTCAGGCCATCGCTCAAAGAACAAGACAGCCAATGGCTAAAGTGGGCTGACTCACTCCCTCAGGCTGTGTGCTGTGGTCGTCGGAAGCAAAATGTGAATGAGAGTTGAACAGACTAATGAATGAAGAGAACTGACCCAAAACCCCTCTATGCATATGTGTTTTTCATTTATGGATTGTCATATTAGATGAAGCTGGTGAGACAGCAAAAGCGGACTACAGGCTGCAACTAATGAAGATGTGATTAATACTGGAAAAAGCAATTTGCCTACACCTCGGGCTCCAACAAAGGTAACAGCTGGTAGATGTTCAAATGTAGATGAAAACTCACAGATGTCACTGACGTTATGGGCAAGAGGCCCACATGTCTACGGGAAATGGACTGCCATTGTTTCCAATAAGAACAAAAGAAAGGAAAAAGTTCTTCACAAGTAGAAAATAAAAATAAAATTGTTGCGGGGTTTAGAGGAGTAAAAGGTGGGAAGTTAATTAATGTTAATAATGAATTAATATTTAATTTGTGATAAATAATATTTGTTTAATTGATAATTATGTTAATTGCCCATTTTTTATTTATATGTGGGCTGTGGGTTTTGTAGGGGTATAGGGTGGGATTTATATTAATTGTAAGTAATTAATTATTTTTTAATTAATATTAATTAATAATCTGATAATTAATCATGAAAATTGTGTAAATAATTTTCTGTAAAATGTTATGAGTGTGTTGTGTGTTTTGTGGGGGTATATTGAGTGCACATCCACCATAAGATCTCTTGGCACTAGAGCTACAGAAGCACTATCCAGCCATGCACTCTGACAGATCAATCATTAGCCACCCTATAGAACTGAGGCTTCAAGAGTTTCCTAAATTTGGAAAAGCAAGAAGCAGACCTGATATCGGAAGGTAGAGTATTCCAGATACGAGGAGCAAGTGCGGAGAAACTGAAGCCACCCAACTACTACTTCTTAAAGGAAGGAATAGACAGAAGATTCAAATGAGAGGATCTTAGATTCCGACCAGGTGCTTATTTGTGGAAGCAGGTTGAAGTAAAGGCTGGGCTGCAACCCTGTAAGGGTTTGAAGACAATGCAGCAGACCTTGAAGACTGAGCGTTGCTCCGTTGGTAGCCAGTGCAACTCCTGGAAAAGGGGCGTAATAGGACATCTGCGGCGTAATTGATACAAGAGCCTTGCAGTGTGATTTTGAACGAATTGATGCCTGCCAACTAGGCACTTAGGAAGGCCCAAGTAGAGTGAATTAGCATAGTCCACTCTAGACATGACCAATGCGATGATGACTTGTTTTAGAGCCTCAAAAGAATTACCTTTGGCCAACTGTAGGAAGTACATTAATAATATCCCATTAATATTTAATTAATGATAATTGGTTTGTTGATATATATTTATAATAATAGTGTAAGTTAAGTTTTAGGCACAGATTTTGAATTTTGTGGGGTTATAGGGTGGGAAGTAGCTAAATAAAATGTATGTAATAAATATTTTATTTTTTTATATTTTTTTAATAAAAAAGTTTATTAGTATGAACATTATTTTTGTATTTTATTTAGAATAATATTTAAAGGGATTTGAATTATGTATTTAACATTATAATATGTTATTTTTTTAATATATTTACAACATATAGATTTTTTTTTAATTTACTTTGTTTTTGAAGTAATTTTATTTTGAGATTTTTTTTGTTTTTGTTGTTGCACTGATTCGAGTGGGAATAGTAAATGTTACCCCTCCGCAATCCAACACTTTCCCTACTGTTGTATTGACTGGAGTGGGAATAGTAACACCACTCCTTAACAGCGCTAAAGTACTTGTGCTCTCACCTCCAAACATGGTAATATAGGTTCATCCCCACTTGGCATGTTTAATTTACTTATAAGTCCCTTGTAAATTGCACTACTTGTACCTAGGGCCTGTATATTAAATGTTACGAGTGGGCCTGCAACACTGATTGTGCCACCCACATAGGTAGCTCCTTAGCCATGTCTCAGGCCTGCCATTGCAGGGCCTGTGTTTGCAGTTTACTGCTGCTTCGACTTGCTAGTTAAAGCTACTTGCTGAGCATTAAACTCCTCCTTTATTACACCTATGTTACCCCTAAGGTAGGCCCTAGTTATCCCTAGTGGCAGTGTGCTGTGTAAGAAAAAGGAATGACATATACTCTAAAGTTTACATGTCCTGGTTGTGACAAACCGCTCGATTCCATTTCACTTCTGTGAGGTCTGCTCCTCTCATAGGGTAAGATTGGGAATTCCTTAATACACTTTTAAACTGTAATTGCTGATCAGAAAGGAGTAGTTGCATTATGTTTTATATATTTGAAATGGTAATGAAAGGCAAGGTGTGTCTGGGTACACATCTACATACATCACATTCTGATGGCTCTTCCTGGGCAGGAAGTGAGGGAAGGGCTGACACTTACACTTCAATAGGTAGTGGCCTGACCTCACACAAAGGGCTGACTACCCCCTATTGATAGTTTGGAGCCTTTGCTGGGAATAAAGGACCTGATGCACTTCAAAGACCCTTCTTTTAAGTCACCCCCATTTCAAAGACACATTTAGAGATAAGTACTGAGTCTCTGACCCTACCAGTTCAGTACACTTCTGCACCTGTGATCACTATACCAGGAAGAAGCGCTGCTGTGCTGCCAAAAGGACAGTTATGCTGCCTGACCACTGCTTTGCTGAACTCTGTCTTGCTGTGCTCTTGCCGTGCTGAGCCACCCAGCTGCCTGCTGTTCTACTGACTGGGTGAGACAGACTGGAATGCATCACTTGAACTCAGGGTGACTCCAAGGGCTTGCTAGCTTGCCTCCTGTTCCCAAGTGTCAGGGACATCAAAGGCTTGAATCACCTGGATATGTGCTTGGACTCTATGCATTGGAAGTATGCCCTGCCAAGTGGTGCCATCCCAGTCTTGGACCCTTGGAATTGAATCCTTAAAGAGCTCAAACTCCTGAACTCACACATCCGCATCAGATTCTGCATATCTCTGCCGCAGTGTACGTCGGAAAATGCGCCCTCTAGCTATTGCGTGTAGTGGACTCTGCGCCTCATCACAGCTAAGTGGGAGTCGCCTACGCATCTCAGCCATAGCATTTTCTACGCAGCTTCGTAACGACATTGCTCGGATCAAGGTACTTTTGTTAAATGAATCCACGGAGTCCTTGTTGCCAGTCCGCACTCCCTTGCGGTTGGCCTGAACTCTCGACTTTGTCCTGGTTCAGTGCGACCCAAAAACTCAACAAAGTGCTTGCCACTTCCAAGCAATCTTTTGAATCCACACAACTTTACACTGCAACATCAACTGAAATGATTCTTATCGTCTTTGGTCTTGAGTCATTTATACAAACCCCAAGTTTATTTTTCTAACACGGTGTGCAGTCTTCTTGTGGTGCTTTATTGTGAGATGGTACAAGCCATTGCACAAATACTTCACACACTGCCTTCTAAGTTAAGACTGAGTGCTCAGTGCCAAGCTACGGAGGGTGAGTGCAGGGTCATTTAGGTGGTGTTGTGACTTACCCTGACTAGGATTGTGGTCCCTACTTGGACAAGGGTGCATACCTCTGCCAACTAGAGACCCGGTTTCTAACAGTAAGTAATGGGTATAAAATTAGATATTAAAGGGTAATAGCTAATTCAAACTTTGAAGGTTCTAATTTGAATCCTTGAACCTCCTACTTTTAATCCAAATTTAACAAAGAACTTATCTTGAATATTTAACTCTCAATTTGGGAAAAGAGAATTACTTGCCCTGATTTTTGCTTCCCTGTACAATTCAGATGGTTGTCAAGAGTATCTAAACATAGGTCCATCTAATAAGAATTTCTCACTCCATGCCTGCATTGGTGACATTACAATGTAAGAAATCCTGTATGTTGAGTGTATTAAAAGAAGAACTTGCCGACAGCTAACAGCACCAAGATAACTTCAACAAAACTGGTACTAAGCAGTGCAACAAAGGAGAGAATTCAATCAATCAATCAATCAAGCATTTATATAGCGCACTACTTACCCGGAGGGTCTCAAGGCGCTAGGGGAGGGGGGGGTCCGGTACTGCTCGAACAGCCAGGTCTTGAGCTGCTTCCTGAAGGCGAGATGGTCCTGGGTCAGGCGGAGGTGGGTCGGGAGGGAGTTCCAGGTCTTGGCGGCCAGGTAGGAGAAGGACCTTCCCCCTCTGGTGGCTCTTCGGAAGCAGGGGACGGCGGCGAGGGCGTGTCCGGTCGATCGAAGCTGGCATGTGGGAGCGTAGAAGTTGAGGCGGCTGTGGAGGTATCCTGGGCCTTGGTTGTGTAGGGCTTTGTGTGCGTGGGTGAGGAGGCGGAAGGTGATTCTCTTGTTGACCGGGAGCCAGTGCAGGTCTCTCAGGTGTCCGGAGATGTGGCTGCGACGGGGGATGTCCAGGATGAGTCGTGCTGAGGCGTTCTGGATCCGCTGGAGTCTCTTCTGGAGTTTGGCGGTGGTACCGGCGTAGAGGGAGTTGCCGTAGTCCAGACGGCTGGTGACGAGGGCCTGGGTGACCGTCTTCCTGGTCTCGGTGGGGATCCACCGGAAGATCTTACGTAGCATGCGCAGGATGTTGAAGCACGACGAGGAGACGGCGTTGATTTGTCTGGTCATGGAGAGGGAGGAGTCCAGGATGAAGCCCAGGTTGCGTGCGTGGTCTGTTGGTTTGGGTGCGCTGCCCAGGGCGGGGGGCCACCAGGAGTCGTCCCAGGCGGAGGGAGAAGATCCCAGGATGAGGACTTCCGTCTTGTCCGAGTTCAGTTTCAGGCGGCTGTTCATCATCCACTTGGCTACGTCTGTCATCCCTTCGTGTAGGTTGGCTCTGGCGGTGGCGGGGTCGTTGGTGAGGGAGAGGATCAGCTGGGTGTCGTCGGCGTAGGAGATGATGTTGAGGGTGCGATGGCTGCGAGGGGGCTCATGTAGACGTTGAAGAGGGTTGGGCTAAGCGAGGAGCCTTGAGGAACGCCGCAGATGACTTCGGTGGCTTCTGATCTAAACGGGGGGAGGCGGACTCTCTGTGTCCTTCCGGTGAGGAAGGAGATGATCCACTCCAGTGCCTTCTCCTGGATTCCGACGTTGCTGAGGCGCTGCACTAGGGTACGGTGGCAGACAGTGTCGAAAGCCGCGGAGAGGTCTAGGAGGATGAGGGCCGCTGTTTCTCCGTTGTCGAGCAGGGCTCGGATGTCATCGGTGGCTGCGATCAGGGCGGTCTCGGTGCTGCGGTTGGCCCGGAAGCCAGACTGCGAGAGGTCGAGGGATCCGTTCGTCTCAAGGAAGGCGGCCAGCTGCTTGTTGACGGTCTTCTTGATGACTTTTGCAGGAAACGGGAGCAGCGAGATGGGGCGGTAGTTCTTGAGGTTGGTGGGGTCGGCTGATGGTTTTTTTAAGTAGAGCGCTGAGTTCGGCGTGCTTCCAGCTCTCCGGGAAGGTAGCGGTGTCGAAGGAGGTGTTGATGATGTCCCGCAGGTGGGGTGCCATGACAGCGTCGGCCTTGTTGAAGACGTGGTGAGGGCAGGGGTCGGTCGGAGATCCGGAGTGGATGGAGTTCATCGTGCGGACGGTGTCTTCGGTGCTGATCGGGGTCCAGGCGCGGAGGGTGGTGGTGGGGGGCGGTGGTTCGGTCGTGGCGTGCGTCGGTTGAGTGTTGAAGCTGTTGTGTATGTCCGCGATCTTGTTGTAGAAGTAGGAGGCAAGGGAGTTGCAGAGGACTTGTGAAGGGGTGATGTTGTTGTTTCCGGCGTTGGGGTTGGAGAGCTCTTTAACGATGTTGAAGAGTTCCTTGCTGTGGTGTGCGTTGTTGTCCAGTCGTTCCTTGAATGCAGTTTTCTTGGTGGCGTGAATCAGTTGGTGGTGTTTTCGGGTGGCGAGCTTGAGGGCAGTCATGTTGTCCGGTGTTGGGTCTCTGCGCCAGGCTTTCTCGAAGGCTCGGCAGTTCCTCTTAGAGCTCTTGAGTTCGTCGGTGAACCATGGGGCTTTCTTGCTGCCGGGTCTGCTAGGCGGGGTCCTCAGAGGGGCGAGGTCATCTGCGCAGTTGCTGATCCACTTAGTGAGGTTGGTGGCCACCTGGCTGGGGTTCGTTGCGCCGGTGGGAGGGTTCTTGCTCAGGGAAGTCGCGAGCTGGTCGGCTGTGATCTTGTTCCAGCTTCTGCGTGCAACCTGTTGCTGGTGGTGGTGGGTCGTGGTCCTTCTGAAGCTGAAGTGGACGCAGCTGTGGTCCGTCCAGTGGAGTCCGGAGGCGTGGCTGAAGGTGATGTCCTTGCTGGAGGAGAAGACTGGGTCAAGCGTGTGGCCGGCGTAGTGGGTGGGGGTGGTCACCAGTTGCTTGAGTCCGAGGTTTGCGAGGTTATCCAGCAGGGTGGTGGTGTTGCGGTCGTTGTTGTTCTCCAGGTGAAAGTTGAGGTCCCCGAGGAGGATGTAGTCAGCGGAGGGGAGAGCGTGTGGGCTGATGAAGTCGGCGATGTCTTCGCTGAATTGTGTGCGTGGTCCCGGGGGTCTGTAGATGAGGGTGCCTCTGAGGGTGGTCTTGGGGTTGATGTGGATCTGGAAGTGCAGGTGTTCGGCGGGTGCGAGGGTGTCGTCGGTTTTGGTCGTGATGCGGATGGTGTTCCTGTGGATGATGGCGATGCCTCCTCCTGTCTGGTTGATGCGGTCCCTCCGGATGATCTTGTAGCCGTCCGGGATGGCGATGGCGATGTCGGGCGCTGAGGAGGCGTTCATCCAGGTTTCCGTGAGGAAGGCGACGTCAGGGGCTGTGGTATCGAGCAGGTTCCAGAGCTCGACGGCGTGTCTGTGGACGGAGCGGGTGTTGAGCAGGATGCACTTCAGGTGGCTGCTGCTGGTGCTCGTCTTGGTCGGTGCTGGTGTAGTGCAGGTCCGGATGCAGGTGAACTTGCAGGAGTGGCAGCAGAAAGGTCCGTGGGTGCGTCTCGGGGTGGCTCGGTAGCACCCCGGGATCCAGCCGGCGTTGAGTGCGTTGAGCTCGGTGGCGTCGTAGGTCCGGCGGGTGGGCTGGTGTCTGCGGGGGCCAGAGGTCCTGGCACTCGGCGCGGTCCAGGCGCGGACGGGCGCAGACGGGCTTACCTTTGGCGCACCTTCGGCGCTCAATCGGCTTCAGCCAATTGGTTGTTAAAGTAGATATTAATGTCCCTATGACTTTCCCTTACTTGTTATGACCCACAACTGACAAATACATATATTAAATATGCTCCAAGGATAATACCAGTACTGGGTATATAAGTGCACAGGTTTGAAGTTTTGAATAAAAAGGAAACTCATTTCAGCTTGGTGGAGGCGTCCGACATGACCATGTCCTAAATTTGAACAAGAATCTAGCTTCAATCAGGCATGTATTGTCGGTTGAAGAGCCGGGTACATATCTGGTACCAGATCTATTTTCGATGAGAGGTGGGAATGGAAGCTTGGGTTCCTGAACGCATGCACCAGTCGGCAAGGTAATGTAAATCACCAAAGCCAGGAAACGGGCAATCAAATTGGCATCTGTTAAGCAATAGAGTGTGAAAGATTTTCTCACTGCAGCAGTGATGGCTCTACTGTCAGAAAATGCAGACCAACAGCTGCACAGACATCGGGCTGCCAGTATAGCTCACCAAGACTGTCCGTCCTAAATATGGAGCACATTCTGACATACTGTTCTTCCTGTTTAGGACTGCAAGAAAAAGAGTGGCAGGAGGATGTGAGGGTCATTTTTATATTTTTCTGTACAGGAGAGACAGGCTTTTTTTGGTGGTCCAGAGCAAGAGGAATATTTGCCAATATGTCTACCCTAAATAGGGTGTTGGTCCATGCGACTGTCGGTCTAAAAACTCCTGCGGTGGAGCCAGGGGCTGGACTGCCAGAAACACAACGTGAGGCCTGACTCTAAATAGAGCGGTAGAACCAACAGTTTGTCGGAAAGTATACTCTGTTATGCAACTGATTCAATGAGATAGATCTTTTAGATGTGGGTGAACATAGGACGAACATGACTTCAAGTGAAAGACGTTGTCACCTTGAGCCATAAAACATTTTGCATGTGTTCGCTGTATTTCGTGGTCTAAAGTAAATAAAACATCTGTTAGAAATTTTTAAAGAAGTTAGGGCCTCATTATGATGTCGGGCGACACCGTATCGTTCTGGAACCGCCCAAACATTGGTTGGCAGTTTCTACAGAACAATTTGGATGCGACCACCCACAGGGCGGTAGGAAACGTCCATTTTACTATGGCAGCTTGTACGGTTGGCGGAAAAGGCCAGCAGCAGAAGCTGCCACAGTAAAATGATGCTTGGGAACATCCCTGTGGCATACGGTGCAGGGATGTTTAGGGGGAACCCTAGGTGCCCCCCAGCAGGGCCGGACTGGCTGTAGCGGGCACCGAGCGTTTCCTAGGTGGGCCGGAAAGGTGGGGGCGGTTTTGTACCGGTGGGGGCTGTTTTTGCAGTTCAGTAAAATTGGCCCCTTGTAACAAAAGCGCAGCAGCAGTACAGCAGCAGTGTTCCAGCCCTGGCAATTATGTCCGAGAACCCCCCCCCCCCCCACCCCCCCCCCCCCGGGCCGGTCGGACATAGTTGCCAGGGCTGGTTTGAGATCCCAGTCCAGCCCTGCCCCACAGGTCTCATAGCGTTGGGACAGGGGGAAAGGGGGTCCTGCTAGGGGCCCCCAAAGTCACATTCCGACAGCCTTTCCATGTCAGAAAGGCCGATTTGGAACGGCTGTCGGAAACCGACATCGTAATCCCGACTGCGGAGCCGAGGCTGACTCCACTGTCATTCAAGGGAATACAATTCCACTCCTCTTCCGACAGGCTCTGCGATCCGATTGGAAGAGGAGCAGTATTCCTCTGCGGGTTTCCCTCCGATCGCCGTCATTGTAATACGGGGGTCGGAGGGAAACCCTCTATGTCGGGCTGTCGGAGGCTTTCCGCCTAACAATCGAAATCGGACCCTTAATGTTTGTGCATTGGTGTGGGAGGAGCTCAGACAGTTTCAAAGTCACAAACTTCTTCAGAAAAGCAGCTACATTGTTCAATAATAGGAAAAATGGGGGAGGAGCCTAGCGCTTGACCAAGATGGCCGCGTGAGCTTAGAGCTCCCGAGACCCTCGCGCCCTCCGTCGACTATCCTGTCTCTAATCCTGCTGGTATGCATGGCACCGTGTTGCTGAGTTGTCAGGGAGGCGATTGATGCTACCCGCGGTCGGATCGCCCATCGGGAACCGGACTTATGACTGGCGAAAGATTGCGGCCTAACTCCCGGAGATGCCAGGGGCTAGAGTTGGCAGGATGCCCGACTCCTAGTTGATCAACAACGGCCTGGTGAGGTGTGAACTGTCGGACGGAGGCCCTCGCTCTTTCACTTTCGATTTCGTTCCCTTTGTCTGCCCGGACACTGTAGAGCTCTGGGTGGCTTTATAACCCCAAGGACGCTCGGCGGGCTACTCTGGCAGCACAAGGCGGACCTGCTCACTCCTTATTCCTCTCTCTGAGAGGGAACGGTCTTCACTGCATTGGACTGCCTGGAGTCCATTATGTCGGGCAAAGCAGAAGGGGATCGGCTGAAGACTAAGTCCACCAGGCGGGGAACGTATTCCCAAGTCAACAGTATGGACCGCTACGCCCTCCTGAAGACATCGCCGAGTGGATCGAGCCAGGCGCCGGATGCCCAGAAGGAGGACTCGCCTGGGACACCGGAGCTCTCCCTGCAGGATGTCATGGGCGCGCTTGATGGGATGCAGACCTCGATGGGGAGGCAATTCGAGGCCCTGGCGCATAAGGTGGATGCCATCCTGGTGGATGTCAACTTGATCCGCTCGGACCTGGGCAAGACAAACGAACGCGTTAAGGACCTGGACCACAAGACCACGGGCCTCACTGATGATGTTGCGGATTTGCAGAACGAGGTCCGGAAGCTGAGGGCCGAGAGTGACCTAGCCGCCCGCCGGCTGGAGGACTTCGAGAGCCGGTCCAGGCGCAACAACGTGCGCGTCATCGGGGTCCCGGAGTCCTCGGATGAGGCTTCGACGGACCTGCTTGTGGAAGATTTGGTCCTCAATCATCTGAAGCCTAAGGGCCTTGGAAAGTTTTTTGCGGTGGAAAGGGCCCATAGGGTGCCGGGCGGACGGCCCAAGGCGGGTGCCCCGCCGCGGCCGATTGTCGCCCGGCTCTTTCATTTTCGAGATCGGGACGCTATCCTGCAAGCTTCGAGGGTGACGGGCCCAGTCCCCTTCGAGAATGCGTCGGTGAATTTTTATCCGGACTTCACCCAGCAGGTGCAGAGACAGAGCTTCCTGGGGGTGAAGCGGAGACTTCGGGAACTGGACCTGAAGTATGCCATGCTTTTCCCCGCCAGACTACGGGTGGTGCATGAAGATCGGACATTCTTTTTTGGACTCTCCTGTTATGGCCGACGAATGGCTGGACGCTTTGCCCCGGCGACGGACCGGGGACGATACAGCCGAGCATGGAGACAGTGGCCGGGATGGACAGGGCTGAAATCTCAAAGCCGGCCTGACTTGATTTGACCATACGTGAAGATTTGAACAGAGTGCAGTAACTGTGGAGGGTTGCGGGAGGACGAGGGGTGCTCTTTTCCTCCCTTAGGGTACTTTTTGTAGATTTTTGTTTTTGTAGGGCGACAGGCACACTGCAAGTTGGGGGGGCTTTTTAAGCTGCAGCAGGGGTGCAGGGTGGGGGGAGGTATGGGGATTTTGAGTTTGTTGTTGGGGGGTTTATTTCTGCAAGGCATGATGA
The DNA here is from genome assembly GCF_964204655.1 of Triturus cristatus. Classification (NCBI taxonomy): domain Eukaryota; kingdom Metazoa; phylum Chordata; class Amphibia; order Caudata; family Salamandridae; genus Triturus; species Triturus cristatus. The sequence continues at coordinate 1,557,507,798 of NC_140590.1, forward strand.
TTATCCTCAGGACTGTTCCATGGTGGCGCCTCGGGTGTGGGGTGGGCCTCTTTCCGTTTGAGGATGGGGGGTTGAGGCTTAAGTGTTATAAGCTGGAATGTTAATGGTTTGGGGGATCGCATCAAGAGGGGGATTGTTTTGCAATTTCTGAAACGTTCAATGCCAGACGTTGTCCTGCTGCAGGAGACGCATCTCATAGGCAATACGTGCTATGCCCTGAATAGGAAGGGGTATAAATTCATTGCACACTCGGGATTCTCTTCTGGGTCCAGGGGTGTGGGCATCCTCGTTAGAGCATCGTTGCCTTTTGAGGTGGACTCCACCATTGTTGACGATAGGGGGAGGTTTGTGGCGGTGGCGGGGAGGTGGGAAGGAAGGACTTTGGTTTTGGTTTCGGTTTATGTCCCGCCGGCCCTGCAGGCCTCCACATTTGCTGAACTGGGCAGGGCTTTGCTGACTCTCCCGGGGGGACTGCTGGTAGTGGGAGGGGATTTCAACGCTGTGGGTTCCGGACTGTTGGATAGATACCCGCCCAGGGACACAGGGGGGGCTCAGAAATGGCTTCCAGACTTCCTGGATACGTTTGGTCTGATAGACTGCTGGAGGCTCCGGCACCCCACACAGAGTCAATACACGTTTCACTCCGGGGCGCATGGTAGCCTCTCCAGGATTGACTACCTGCTCACTCTGGCCGCACATGCCTCGTTGATATCCGAGGCGAGGCACATGGCACGTGGTATCTCTGATCACTCGCCAGTGTGGATCCGGCTGGATCTAGGTCGGGAGGGAGGAGGGAGGGTGGCCCCATCAACCCATGGTATTTCCGAGACCCCAAGATGCGCAGCGCCCTGGTAAAGAAGGTAGATAATTACTTTAAGGACAATCTGGGAACCGTGGACTCGGCGGTGTCGCTGTGGGAAGCTTTTAAGACCGTGCTTCGGGGGGAGGCCCTCTCCCTGGTGGTGGCTGCCAAAAACCAGAGGGATTGCGAGGTGCGGCAAGTGGAGGAGGAGATTGCGGCCCTTGAGGTGAATATGGAGGAGGATGTTACAGAGTCCTCATTGCATGAGCTTTGCCTGAAGCAGGCGGAGTATAGGGACCTGGTGACGAACGCCGCCAAGACCCTCAGCAGGGAACAACAGGGCCGCCTTTATGACGTTGGGGATAAGGCAGGGAAACTCCTGGCGTGGTTGGACAGGAAAGAACGGGTCAATAGAGTGGTGCCAGAGTTGATTGGAGAGGGGGGAGAGGCGATCGTGGAACCTGAGGGGATTGTGGAGTGTTTCGCGGAGTATTTTCATAGGGTTTATTCCTCTGTGTCGGACAGGCCGCCCGAGGACTCGTCTGATCTCCTCCGTGATATCGAGTTGCCCTGCCTCTCTGACATAGATAGGGACGATTTGGATGGTGACATCACGATTGACGAGGTGGCGGGGGCGATTCGCGCGTTGAACTCGGGTAAGGCCTCTGGACCGAACGGACTGCCGATCGACCTGTACAAATTGTTCCCGGATAGGGTCGCCCCTCACCTGCGCGCCATGTTTTTGGAGGCGCGGGGGGATGGGATCCTTCCGTTGGATCAGCGGCTGGCGTCGATCGTGGTCATACATAAAGAGGGTAAACCCCGAGATAGATGCGCCTCCTATCGGCCCATTTCACTCCTCAACGCTGAGCCGAAAATTCTGGCCAAACTCCTGGCTACCCGTTTGATTAGGGTACTTGGCGATTTGGTCCATCCGGATCAATCTGGCTTTATCCCGCACCGAAACACAGCATTGAACCTTAGGCGGCTACATGGCGTCATCGCCAGGGCGGACACGCTGCGTGAACCGGCTGTTGTGGCATCTCTTGATGCCACGATGGCCTTTGACACGGTGGAGTGGGAATATTTATGGGCCGTGCTGGCCAAGTTTGGTTTCGGTCGCGGGTTTGTGAGTTGGGTTCGGTTGTTGTACGATGGGCCACTAGCGAATGTTGTGGTGAATGGTCGGGCATCTACTCCGTTTCAGCTTGGTAGGGGTACTCGGCAGGGCTGCCCCCTGTCGCCTCTGTTGTTCGCCCTCGCCCTCGAACCGTTGGCTGCGTGGATACGTTGGCACCCGGATATACGGGGCCTTCGGTGGTCGCCTGATCACGAGGACCGTATTTCGCTTTATGCCGATGATATCCTGCTGTATCTTGCCTCACCTAAGAAGTCACTTATAGTGGTCTGTGACGTACTCACATCGTTCGGCAGGAACTCGGGGCTGGTGATTAATTGGGGCAAATCGTACTTGTATGTTCTTAGTGGCGAGGTCCCACCGATCCCTAGAACATGTTCGATACAGGTTGCCCAGCAGGGCTTCGTGTATTTGGGGATTTTTATATCCATGGATCCTGCTGTGCGCTATGAGAGGAATCTGCTCCCCCCCTTGGCACGCTTGAGGCGAGATGTTGAAGGTTGGCGGAGGCTGCCGCTCTCCCTTGTTGGGCGTGCGGCCCTGTTCAAAATGATGTCTCTTCCCCGCTTCCTCTACGCCCTCCAGAACACCTTGGACTGGGTACCGGCCAAATACTTTCGGGAGGTCGAAGGCCTCCAACGGACGTTGCTGTGGGATGGGCGGCCGCGAATAGCTATTTCAAAGTTGACGCTCCCATGGTACGATGGGGGCATTGCGCTCCCGGACATCCGACGGTACTATTGGGCCACGCAGCTGAGCGCGATCAACCATGGGTTTTATGGCCCTGCCCTCAGCCCTGGGTATGCCATGGATAGGTGGCTGCTGCGCGGCGGCAACTACTACAGGGCGTTGTATTCGCGGTCCTTAGACTCGTCCCTCACGGGGCCCACAGGTGTGGCGGTGCGCTTATGGAAGATGGCGACCGACTCGCTGGGCTGGAAGGATAGGCTAACCCTCGCTACCCCATTGTTTGAATCGGAAAGATTGGGAAGACTCTGGCATACGAAGGGCTTTGAGAAGTGGGATCTGATAGGTATATCCAAGGTGGGAGATGTGCTGCATAAGGGGAGGGTGAAGTCCTTCGAGGAGTTGCAGACTGAGTTTGAGCTAGGGCCCTCAGAGTATTTTAGGTATATCCAGCTGCGTCACGCCCTCCGATCAGTCCTCGTGGAGGGTGAGAAGGTGCCGGAGTCCTCTCCCCTTGAGGACCGAGTCCTTGATGGTCATATGCCCGAGAGCACGATTTCGCTCATATATAAGAAGTTGATAAACGTCCGGGCAGACTTGCTATTGGGGCTGAGAGAACAGTGGACCAGGGATGGCCTTGAGTTGGATAATGAGGACTGGCAGTCAGCGGTTTCTTCGCCTAAGGAGGTTGCGATCCCGTCGCGTCTGAGGCTGGTGCAGCTTAAAATACTGCACCGGGTTTATGTGACGGGGCCAAGGCTGGTCCACATGGGATTCTCGGAGGACGGCCTGTGCAGAAGGGGATGTGGTATGGTGGGTACTTTCCTGCACATCATTTGGGAATGTGGTGTCATTGTGGAGTTCTGGAGGAGAGTCCATGCAGTTATGGGGGAGGTGACGGGCATTGTGGTGCAGCCGGAGGCGCGGTGCTGCCCCCTGAACGTCTGGGGGCCCACTGACCTCGATGAGGCGCAGACCCAATGGGTGACTCTGGGTAACATGGTAGCTAAAAGGGATATCGCGCGATTATGGGGCTCCTCGGGACCCCCTACACTGACCGCGTGGAAGGAGAACATGGATTGGAGCATGTTTAGGGAGAAGACGGTCTACTGCTCTAGAGGTCGCCCCCGGAAGTGGCATGCCATCTGGGGGCGGTGGAACCAATACAGGGGGGGAATATGTCTTGCCCCGGAACTGGAACCTCCCGAGGAACAGCTTTCCCCCTGACCTACTTTCCAGCACAGTTTGGTTTTAGTAACCGTTCTGGGCCTCTGCTGTTCCCCTTCTTCCTCCGCACACAGTCTTATACTTAGTAGATGAGTGGGGTCCGGCCTCCCCTGGGGGCTTTCGCCATGGGCTTTCAATGTTCTGCCTTGCTGGGGTTTGTTGTGTGTTTTTTCTGTGTTTATTTAAAATTGGACCTTTGCATTACTCTTTGAACTGTATTGGGGACACATCACTGTATCTAACTTGCAATGCTGCCGAACCTTCGGGCTGTCGGCTGAATAGCTGTGTCCTGAATTTCGAAATAAAGGTTTTCAAAAAAAAAAATAAAAAAATAAAATAATAGGAAAAATGTAGATTTAATACAAGTCACACATATAAGACAGGCCGGATTGTTCAAAAGCAAGATATGTACTTTCACAATGCAAGTGCTCTGGCCCAGATATGCTCTGACTGCTCGGGCGGGCAGTGTTGTATAAAAGGAGTTATTTGCCATCTGGACAACAGCATTACACTCATTATAGAATATAATTTTGACGACCAAGTGTGAGCTTATCATTTTTTTTTATTACATTTTTACACCAAGTATACTTTTCATGTTTAGGCAGAGCCACTCATGATATCATACAATTTTGGGGACCAAATCGTACTATATATGGAGTGTAATGCTACTGTCCAGATGGTAATTAACTCCTTTTATACAGCGTATCTGGGCCAGAGCACTTACACCATGAACATATTTCTGATCAAGGGTGCAAAGTTTAAGAGTTTAGGCTACAGGGGTAAGGAATGGACCCATCAACGTTGACTAAAGTATGGATTTTGGAGGAAGGTCTCCTGTTACCTCATGCACTGTGGGTTTTCTCACTCACACTCACATGTCCTCTAGTTTCCCTCTACTTTGTTCTCCATAGTCTTTCTCTTTTAATCTTCCCTTCCAGAAAACATGTTGGGCAGCATTCCAAGTGATGACATTATTATTTTACAAGTGTTTTACAGCTCGTTGCATTTGCACATGGCGACGAGAGAGGATGAGCAGCAGGATAATCAGGACCACCCATGGGAATCGACTGAGCAAGCAGAACATCGACTAAGTACTCAAGTGCAATGCACAGGAGGCCTCTGGGTCCTGTCGTGATTACATGCATGTGTCAACATACTTAAAATCAGGGCATGGCGCACTGATGTTAATCAGAAAATTCTGATGCATGGTATAAGGCATTTGAAGCTAAGAGCAGAGTTTATTCTTAGACAGAGGGTAATATTAGAGAGGCGGGAAGGACTATGGAGAAATTGGTTTATTTTTCCAAAATGGAAGTGGGTATACCACCTTAATATGGACTATGGAATATCATGCTACCAAAATTTCATAGACAAAAATATCAACAAACTAAGATTAAATAGATATGTGTTGATTTATTCGACTACACATATACGTGCCTTTACAATACAGTCACAATCCTGACACACCACTTTACTGATGAGACCTTCCTGGTACGGACCACTCGACGCGGAGAACTGGTTTTCTCAATAAAGTGCTTTAATAGTGCCATCAACGACAAGTCTGAACCAGGCAAATGCCTGCCCTCTATGTATCGAAATACTCTGTTGCTTTTTCTTGTTCCTCTCACAAACGGGCACGGAGCACAATATCGGTGCAATATCAGTGAGGGGGCCTTGATCATATATATATATATATATATATATATATATATATATATATATATTCATGGTAAGTAGATGTGGAGTTAAGAATAATACATCTTTTCTTACTTACGTGCCCTTGCCTCCTTAATACTTTGATGCTTGAGATTTGGGTCACAATAGTTTGGTAGTAAGATGTTTCTGAAGTCAATATTTCGACATGGCCAGACTTTGCAAATTGCACAGGAGACAAACAGGATTAAATACGCGGCGAGACATTTCCCCATTCTACAAGACACAGGGGTGATTTTATGAATTTACTAACAAATGTAAAATACCCCTAAAGGTAACATTTAATTGAACTGAATTGAATCTGGCTGGACTCGTCTTGAAAATATAGTTCTAGATATATTGTGTTTGTTAGCAACTGAAATCTAAATTTTGCAATTGTTTATTTAAATTAATTGGTTTTGTGTTTCACCATGAAAACTGACATCAGAATCCGGAAGTAGACCTTCTCATATGACCACAACCCATACCTTTTAAGGCTCCATTAAACATTTTCTGGAAGTGTTTTAAATTGCGTCTGAAAGAATATTTATTCTTCTTTGCAACTAAAATATTATTTCAAGATAACAGCAAAATGGTCTAACCTGAGATCCGGCGACTCCTAACCTGCCTCAAGCCTCCAGTCGACGCCTGCAGCCTCAATCCAGAGGATCCACTCTACCGCGATCAGAGCGGGTAAGACTTTCCGACGTCCCAAGCCACCCCTGCACCCGACGCCCTACGGCCTTGTGTGTCCAAACCAACTGTGCCTAACCAACCCAAGGAATCCCAACTTACCCCTCGAAGTAGTGGCCGCACCCAGAAGATCCTCGTCCCCTAGCCTGCAGTGTTTCTTCTAACCGGAGGTGCAACATTGAAAACAACACGGCACTCGACCTCAAAACAGCGCCCTGCACCTGACCGCCCTAGTGCCGCTGAGGGTGCACCTTTGGTGCTAATTTGGTTCTCTATTTGCCCGGACCTAAACCCTAGGAGCTTTGCTCCCACAACCCAGGGGCCTGCTTGCCAGCAGCCACCTACCGGAGACCCCCTATCCGCCATAGGATAACATTGGGCCTCAACACTCTGCACCCGGCCGCCCTAGTGCCGCTGAGGGTGCACAACAGTGCATCACTGACCCTGGGGGTCCCTGAGTCTAACCCAAGAACCTTAACTCCCACTGTCGATTACTTACCAACAAACCGATAACCTGTTTTTCCTTCATAGAATAACATGGACACTTTTTCTCCAAAAAGTTTCTAAGTGTGGAGTTTTGAAATCTAAAAATATTCTTTAAAAATTGGAGGAATAACCAAAACCTGTTTACTTACCTGTTTGCAGGAAATGTCCCAGTGCTGAAACTAGGTATCCAGACCTCAGTTAGAAAAGTAACGTAAAAAGTACTTACCTGTAATTTACTGAAAAAGCCTATTCATTTCAATGTACTATATTTGCTAAGTTATGCAACCTACTGCATCCCCTGTAAATCGAACAAAGTACAATTTCTATTGCATTTTCAAACTGTTCTATATTCAGCAACTTATTATTGCAAAGTATTTTATGCTTACCTGTGCCAGGCTTCTAAAATAAAACAACTGTATTTTTTTATACAAAAACAATTGGCCTAGAGTTCAGTTCTTGAGTGTGTAAATTCATTTGCTGACTGAGTGTGTACATCAAATGCTTAACACTGTCCTCTGATACTGCCTTACTGCTCGACCACTCCACCATAAATAGAGAGTAACTTTAACATCTGCCTACCTCTGGGGTCACCTGGACTCAATACACACTGTACCTCACTTTGGTGTAGTATATATAGAGCCAGTTTCCTACAGAGGGTAAGTGCAAGAATGGGGAGCCTGATAGGGACCCCTCTCAGCACCCGCTTTTTAGAACTGCTGATGCTGAGCACCGGCAAGACCCGGCCCACTTAAAGTCCTGCCTGCAAGCATGTGGAACTCTGAACACTGCATTAGGCACACACGTAGGGGCCAACTCACAAGAGTGTTTTCATGTATGAATTAGACTTAAGCCACGAAATGGTTTTAATTGAGGCTTCCAGTTTTGTGTTTTAATGATTTTTTCAGAAAAATAGACACACAAAATCATCTATTTATCCAACTATAAGTATTTTTAAACAAAGACGGAAAATAGGTTTTCCTTGGAGTGGTCTTTGATGCTGTCAAATGACTGGTAGACCAATAACTGTGCAGACTGACAGGCAGGGTAGTTAAAAAGGGGGTAAATGTTATCATTGAAGCTTTAAACTGTTCTTTATGCTTGTGTACTACAATAATAATGTATGAGTGTATTGCATACGAATGACATATTATATATGGCTTCTTATAGGACTAAAAAGCATAAGGAATCCAGCTGCAAATGTTAAATGTGGAAATATCAGGTAAATCTTTTTACAAAACACAAAATAAATACAGATATAAGCAGATAGGAAGAGCAAACAATAAATACGGATAGTTACAGATAAAATGTTTCAAAAATTAATACCATAAAACCAGAACCTCCAGTTATAGTGCGTGCCTGCATACAGTAAGCGTGATTCGCAACGCATGAAACACGTATAATGGGCACATTCAAATGAGATTTACTTGCTTGGTGCACATAAACCCAAGTACATGGGACATGCATTTTTTAAATACATTCCTAGTGGAGTGTTACATAAATGCACCTCAAATCAGGTGAACACCCACAAAGATCTCTAACTGTGGGTGTTCACAAGCACTTTTTAGTGCATGTGACACACAGCTGCAGATTGCAAGGAGTACAGCCCGGGTGTCAATATGCACAAAATGTTCACAGGGCACATGTAAAGAATGGAGACATTTAATAGGAAAATATTAAAATGAAAAAACAAGTACATGGGAAGGGGTGGGGAGGGGAGATCGGAGATCTTCACAACTCTAGTCACCTTTTCCATGTGTATTTTATGAAACGTCTGGTGTCATACAAGTGGTGATGGAAAAAACACTCACTTTTCAGAACCATGTACATGGGAATCAGTGTCAATATCTAACATAGTTGTAAACAACGACCAAACTTAGACACAAACTAAGGGGGTCATTATGATGGCGGGCGGATCGCCACCGCCGCCCAGCCGGCAGTGGCGGTCCGCCCGTCATCACAATATGATTTACCCCCCGCTATATTACCATGGCAGGGGGTACCATGGCGGGGGGTACCGCGGCGGACGGAAAGTCCGTCCGCCACTTTTCCACCGATCGGCAATCGTTACCATTTTACCATTACAGGCCGGGCGCATGATATGGTGGCGGTGCCTTCAATATCATGATGCCGGGTTGTCAAGGCCATTCCATGGCGGCGATCCCGCCTTGGAAAGGCTGGTGGGAATTGCTTTGGGGGCCCGTTGCGGGTCCCCGGGAGGGTGGGGAGGCTGCACTTGGGGGGTACCTATGGTATGCACAAGCTGGCAGGCACCACGCAGTCTCTGTCACGTTGTGCATGGCAATGCACAGCAAGCCTCTGGCTCTGACTTACAGCAGCACCCGCCGCAATGTTAACGATGCGGAATGCGACCGCCAGGGTGGCGGTTGCATCCTAATTAACGGTGCGGGACCGCCGCACCGCTGGCGGCCAGTCCCAGCACCACTAGGGTGGCGGGCGGACTGAAGTCCACCCACCATCCTAATAAGCCCCCATGTGTGTTGTGGTTTACACTAAGGGCGTAAAAATATTTAATTTCCTGATTTTCGCATTTTGCAAAGGTTGTGAAGTTTCCAGATATACCATCCCAGAGCAACGTTTTTTGCTGCATGGCATCACAATTTTTAAAGCACAGTGAGATCATTTTTAATTCCAATGGCCCCTTTTCAAGCTGGAAAACGTGTGTAGAATATTTATTTACAAATGTGCATTTTGCAAAGCTTTCCTGTAGACAACTGAATATGTTTGCAGATTTTTTTGCTGCAATTTTACCTTTTGCAAACATTTTTATGCACTATGTTATTGTGCAGAAAGGAACACCAACAGTTTTCTGTGATATATGCCTTGTAAAGAACTATTTTTTAGATAAGTATGCGTGTGATATAAACATCAAGGTTTTCATATGTAAATGGTAAGTTTTTAAACTTAGCATCTATTCCAAAGTTTCACAGACCTTTGGGAAATTTGCACCAAAAACATTTCATTTGAACGGCCTCATTTATATATATTTCTTCTTTCCTGGAAACTGTATGTACCAAAGTCTAACTCTTAAAGAGGAAGGGAAACGACCCAGACTCATGTTTTGTTCCATCTTCGCCTCCAATTTATCCCTACCTTTTCTGCACTACCAAGAGTTAGATGTCATCAAGGAGTGGTGTTAGGTGCTGTACAAACTTCTACTTCCCTTCAACTACTCCCATTATTCTTCATCTCCTTGGATCACCTTTTTGCTCAATCCCTTCGTGTCCAGTCCTGGACCCCATATAACTCAATTAGGATTTTTAAAGTGCAGCTAATCACCCGATAGGGTAACCAGGTGCTTGCAAGTCCCGGAGGCTTATTCGAGCAGCCATGTCTTAAGTGCAATTTGGAATTCTGGAAGTGAAGTGGTGGTCTGGAGGTGCATGGGGAGGCTGTTCCAGGTCTTTGCTGTGATGAGGGAGAAGGAGTATCCTCCACTTCTGCTTTGGTATATGTGGGGGTAGAGGCAAGTGAAAGGGAGACAGAGTGTGCTCTTCTCGATGATTGGTGTAAGTTCAGGCGATGGTTAATGTATGCGGGTCCTTGGTTGTGTAGAGCCTTGCGTGTGTGGGTCAGCAGCTTGAATTGGCATCTCTTCTGTATGGGGAGCCAATGAAGTTGCTGGAGGTGGGGAGTGATGTGGTTTCATCGGGGAAGGCCAAGGATGAGTCTGACTATGGCGTTCAGTATGGTTTGAAGTCTCTGTAGGAGATGTGGGGTGATTCCTACATAAAGGACGTTGGATGACCTGCTTCATGATACGTCACGGTACGGGGGTCGCCACTTGAAGATCATGCACAGAGTGAGAAAGCAGGCGGAGGAGATGACGTTGATCTTTATGTTCATGGTGAGTTTATTGTCAATGATGATTCCAAGGTTTCTGGGGTGGTCGGAGGAGTGGGTGAGGGTCAGAGGTCCGATGGCCACCAGGAGTCATTCCATGTGTTGCTGCTGTTGCCAAAGATCAGTACTTCCATTCTTGTCTATGTTCAGCTGCAGGCAGTTGTTCTTCTTCCAGTCGGTGATGTTTGTCATGCATCTGGAAGGTGGTTCTGGTGATGCTGTCGTCGGTGAATGAGGATGAGATGGGTGTTGTCTAATAGGAAATTATGTTGAGACCGTGGGATCTGACAATGTTGGCCAGTGGGGTTATATATGTGTTGAGGGGTTGAGAAATGACCTCTGGGGGACACCGCAGGTGATCTCCTTGTGTTCCGAGGTGGGAGGTGGATCCTCTTGTTTCTTCCGGTGAGGAAGGAGATGATGCATTTGAGTGTGTCCCCGTGCATGCCGATATGGTGGAGTCTTTCGATCAGCGTGTGGTGGGATACGGTGTTGAAGGCTGCTGAGAGGTCGAGGAGGTTCAAAGCTGCTATTTCTTCTCCATCGAGGAGGGTTCGGATGTCATCAGTGGCTGTGATCTGGGCAGTTTCGGTGCTGTGATTGCCGTGGAAGCCGGATGGGAATGGTCGAGTAGCTGTTTCTGTTCTAGGTTTATTGTTGATGATCTTTTCCAGTACCTTCACAGGGAATGGGAGCAGACAGATTGGCCAGTAGTTTTTGAGTCCGCTGGGGTCGGCGGAGGGTTTTTTGAGTAGTGGTTGGACTCTTGATGATTGTCATGTCGTACCATAGCGCCTTGATGAAGCCTAAAGTTAGAAACCAATTACTTGACTTTGAAAACTGAACTACCGAAACTTGAATTTAACGGAGGCCAATACAGAGTAGCGGTTTTGATCGGAGAATGTTCGACATGGTTATCTGCCCCTCGCCACCTGTCTTTCTGTGTATCCATTCACTCACCTGTCAAGGGCCCTGAAATAACCGAAAAGAGACAAGTAGCAATTTACAAAACCTATTAACAAGTAAATAAATAATGAATTAAATGAGTGGAGCCTTTGTCCTCTTGCCCCTGCACAGCACTGAGACAACAAGATGACACTGCATGAAGTGAAACCAATGGCAGACTGTTCCCTGTCTTGTTGTGTGGTTTGTATTTTTCTGTGGTTCTGTACATTTTCGATTAACTTGTAAAAATCGGCTACAGATCCCAATATATTGATCAATAACAGTCCTATCCCTCAATTGCCTATGGCAGTAAAAGTTTTGGAGGAGCACATTAATGGCCAAATTACTACCTTCCTGAGGAAGAAAGCAGCCCACTCAACCCGGCTTTAGATCTATGCATAGCACAGAGATAGTTTAGGGTCAGTTGGGTGCTGAATGAAGGTGGCAGTGCAAGACTTATTCTATTGACCCTCTCTGCCGCTTTTAATACCATCTCTCATGATATTCTTGCCATCAGATTACATCACAGTGGAACTTTGAGCTCAGACCTGGATTGGATTCAGACATATTTTATGGATAGAAGCCTAGTGGTCAAAATATCATCTTTGCAGTCTAATTTTAAACCAATAAATCAGAGAAATCACAGTGGTCTTCACTGAGCCCACCCTCTTCAACATTAATGTTGCACCTTTGGCTCGGCTCAATAGAATCTCTGGAATCACTTTTATGACGCGTGCTAATGATACACATCTAAACCGTAAACCCTAAGGCTGGATGACAAACACAAAGACACAAAATTCAAGTTTAAAACCTGTTGCATTGAAGTAGTCTCAAGGTTGAGCAAAACATAACTTGACCTCAATACAGAAAAGACCAATATTTTGATCTTTGGTGACCCCGAGCTGGATTGGACTACAACCAGGTGGCCTTTGGGGGAGGGCGTTCCACCTACACCAGCTGCCTCTGTAGATTTCGGTTTATAACGGATAATTCATTGAGATTCCCAAATTAACAGGTGCATTTATTCTTGCTTCTATTGCCTTAAACTATTTTTAAAATGCCAATGTGCTGCTAGAAGGCTGTTTCTCAGGTCATAATCCTTTGGCATGTAGATTATTGTAGTGGGCTGTACCAAAGCTTTCCTAGAGGTGATCTCTACAAACTTCAGGTGTCGCAGAGCCTGGCAGATCATTCTCTGCTTGGATTAAACAGGTTTACACAAATGTCTACAGTTTTAACTCCAGTTTTTAACTGATCCACAATGCCTCCCTATTATTAAACATTACTTTCAAGATGCATCTGTCATTTTGTGTTTTTTAGAACATGGGACTGCAGATGTTCAGCATAATTGTATTCCCCATCTCCCAACTCTATCTCATTGATCTGGAGTGACGTCTCAGACTAAGGTTCCATGATTTAAAATATCTAGGTTAGGAGAATGAGCCTCCTTTGATGTCACTCCCATACAATGGAATCTCTAGCTCTCTCAGTTAGGAGTCCTTCATAATCACATGCCATTTAGGAAAGCATTAAAAGTTTTCTTTGTAACGAATAATTGACAGATTTTTATATACCTGGTTAATCATCATTTTTATATACCTAACACAAGGACAATATTGGGGTAATTGCTGTGCTCTATAAAAATGTATGATGCAGCATTACATAATGGGAGAAAGAAAAATTGTATAGTAAGTGGTACCTGTAGCAGGAGCACAAAACAGAAGAGCCAATCCAATTATCATGATCAGGGCAACCAGAACCCCCACCGGAATAAGCACTTTCACCAACTGACTGGACTCTTTGACGTTGTCTCCTAAAAATGGAAATTATATGTTAGACTAACCTCACCATAGGATCTGTGCAGCATCCCATGCTATGGCCTCGCTTGTTTAGGGACGTTTTACAAACCGTAAATAGTCATTCACCACTTCCTAGTGCAGACAGTCTACCATCAGCCTTCGTCATGCTGAATTTGCCATCCGTGTCTCAAGGATCCAAGTCTGCTGAGAATATCTCTTGCTACAGAGAATCCACAATTTTCTAAAAGCCTTCTGCAGATGTCAACTCACACACTGGCCAACACAGTGTAGAATCCAGTCAGTCACACATCAGGAATGACAGTACACATTTTTTTAATCTATTGCTATGGTCTCAATATTGGATTACATACATGAAAGTGCTTACAACTAGTGGTAGCAAAGGTAAATCAATGGGTATTGTTGAAACACATCAATGAGATGAGGTGTGCTGGGTTACTCCAGATAAACTCAGGCATCCATGCAGGTGCTCAGTGTGGGGAACAATACAATTATGGTATAAACGATATATAACACCAGATAAGTCACCTGACCAGATTGCAGTGCAGTGCTGTGCTGTATTTCCACAGCTATTCGCTTGGGGGAGCCACACAATCACATTAGGGATCATGAGGTAGGGTGTGAATTGCAACTCTGTGCGACTAATTGCAAGATGCTGAGATAGAGACCTACAAGGGCTATCTCTTTCTTCATTGAATTTTGCTATGTGGTTGCATTGTGACACACAATCTTTGAAGAGTCAGGTGGTACAATATTTTAAAAAAAAAGCACAATCTGAAAGGCTGACAAGCAATCCTTTGGACTTGGTTGTATGACTTTACAACGCATGCTTATATCACACATCCTGTACCACGCAATGCCTTACCAGGCATGCCTTTATCATGCATATGCCTTTATCATGCATGACTTTACCACACAAGGGAAGTAAACCTTTACCTATATATCCCACTTTTAAAAAAAAATGTAATTTAAAAGTTTTTCTTTATTAGGGGAACCTCCCAACCCCCCTTTTTAATTACTTTAATCACTTATATATTTTCTTGTTTGTTGCAAGGAATGGGTGAATGCCTTTTTTATTGTACCTTTTCCATTACAACTTGCAAGAATAGCAATGTTGATCAACTAGCAAGTATGTTTGTGAAATGCAAAGTCTTTTTGTACAAGGAAGTTTCGGTTTTTTGCATGAAAATAATATGTAACTTTATGCACGTTGGAACACCTAATGTATGGAAGAGATTCAAGAGTTGTATAACACTGCTTTCACACCCTACACTTGTTCACTTTGACCCTTAAAGACTGCGTATGCAATTTGTTAGCAATCGATATTGTAAGATTACAATATAAGCCAGTGAGTAGGAGGAAGAGCTGACCCAGGAGTGTGTGTTTTTCAGTTGTGTTCTTGGTCTGGCAACTGAGGATGGAGAGCTATTGCAGTAATGCCTGATGACCTGTGTCCCTGCTTTCTTTAGGCGTTCTGGTTGATGTGTATTTTACCTCTTACTCTGTCCATGTAATCACAAGAGGTCTCCTATCATTCTGGCACCTCTACCCTGTGAGGTTTATCTTTTCTTTTCTGAAACTCTTTAAGAGGAAGAGAGTGCAATGTTGTGTCTTCATATTGTCCTTCTGCCCTCAAGAGGTGTTTGGAATCCTAAGAAGGACTGCAAAGACCTGACTTCAAAAAGGGTTAAAACTGCTGTTGGTGTAGTGTAATGAGTTAGCAACAACTATTTAATGGTGGTAAGAGAGTATTGCATTAGGTAGCCAGAAGTAGGATGTGTGGATTAAACAACTGATGCAGTTACTAGATTCTTGGAAGGTTCCACGAAAGTGTTGTTACAGATAAGAGAGTTAAGTTAGTGTCCAGATGAATGCAAATTCCTTTTAGAAGATCTTTTATTGATCATAAGGAGGCCACAGTGTGTGACTCGAAGAGTAATGGTGTGTTGGAGTGTGCAAAAGGGATAGCAGAGAAGAGCATTCAGCTACCATTGAGAAAGGAAACTAACTCAAACGGAGAATGGTGGCGGGTGAGATGGCCGCGGCCTCCAGGTTGTCTGCAAATGGAGGTAGATACAGATTTCATGTGTGGTCATGAAATGTAGGAAGACACGTGGAAGTTTGATTCTGAGTAGTTTGGATCAATTTAGAGATGAACAATGTGATGAGGACAAGCAAAGTGGATGAAAAGAGGTGTTAGCTTCGTAATGATGTAAAGGAGTGCACCATTGGTGTACCCAAGTCGGTGAAGGTTCCGTTTCCATGGCAAACCCCTGGTGGCCGATCTAAGCATTTTGTAACCAAGACAGTTAAAAATGCTAGATCTACTTGTTAAGTGCTCAAGGGTGGTCGGAGGTGGAGTAGTGACTGTGTTAGGAAATTATAGTGGTGTGTTTGTGTTGTTGTCACATTATG
The DNA here is from genome assembly GCF_964204655.1 of Triturus cristatus. Lineage (NCBI taxonomy): Eukaryota > Metazoa > Chordata > Amphibia > Caudata > Salamandridae > Triturus > Triturus cristatus. Next base: position 1,557,523,561 of record NC_140590.1, read on the forward strand.
TCAGGTCATATTCCACTAAGGGTTGGGTGTTTGCAATATCCTTTTAGAGTCAGTTGAGGCCCTGCTCCCCTTCTGGCAGGCTCCTCCTCTTTTGCCTACTTCTTGAGTTAAGTCAAAATACTCGCCATCTACTGGAGAACTCGATCTCCCTTCCGAACACCGATTCATTCAAAGAAATGTTATGGTAAAACGGTTTGTGTCCAAAATTGTTAACCATCTGGGGCGACAGACATTTTTAGAGCTAGAGATCATGATTTTAAAGGTTCTATCATCTAACTATATAATACAGAAGTATTCCTTTAAGAGGAGATACTTTTGGCTGGACAATAATCTAATTAAATGTGTTAACATTGTACTAATATTGTTTTAACTCTGGATCTGTTACCCATTGTGATTGTTCAACTACAGCTACAAGGTAGCACTGTCAAGGAAGCTACTGAATACTGATTGATCACTGGGAACGTTGAGCTCTTAGTCATGTAGTGTCACTTTTTAAATCCTCAAAACAACCAACAGCATCTGAAGATAAAGCCTGATATGACCATGAAAGTGGCACCTAAATATGGTCCACTGAGCATGACAAACACAGGCGATTGGCTGGTAAGACGGTATGGCAGATGGTACATGCCACACAGGAGACGACACATGAGCGCGCCCAAGAGGATAAGGCTAATGTAGTGCAACAAATGAACACCGAAGCTTCAGTGATAAACCAGCCTTCCAAAAGGTGAAACAGAACACAACAGCAATACACATACAGTATGTCGCACAGAGTAGGAACCTCGAGATTTGCTGCACAATTTAGAGCATGCCCTACTAGTAAGAACTTACCACAGGTAACATCAGAGACCGCCGACCCAGGCACCATCTCCATCTGATTCTGCTTCTTACACCTGCAAGAAGAGAAGGCAGTTTAAGGGTTGGAACAGAGGGTGAACGTCTGTATACAAACTTTATTCATCATTCATTTCTAGTGGGACAACCAGCAACACTTTTACCCTCTCCTTCATGAACTGTAAAGGAGGGACATGTGTAGAAGGAGCTGAAGACCTGCTCCACCATGGTCAAAAGTGACATTCTTTCAGTCATCCTATGCATGAGGTCTGTTGGGACAGGGCGAATCCAAAATGTGGGCATGAGATGGGGAATATGGGTTTCCTATGGCCCATCGGAATGTCAGCATACCTGGTCCAGGGGCGACAAGGTTCAGTGAGGGATGTCTCATTGGAGAAGAACTCTGGTGGACACGGCTCACATCTTGTGTCATCCACTTTATTAGCTGTGGAGAAAGGAAGCAAAAGAATCACAACTGAGCTGGATGGACAAACAAGGTGGGGGAGGGAGCAAGAAAAATATAAGAGGTTACAAGGCCTAGAGGGAGAGTCTCTGTGAAATGGATGGTATTTAAACATAGTTTTTATTGACATACATGAATAGTAGGTACATATTCAGTACTATGTGGTTGAAACACTTCCAATGGATTTCTAGACATAAACGGTCATTGCTGCACAACATATGTGGTACCAGCAGTATAAGAACTCCATTTTCTTTCTATGTTGATGTGTGCTGACATTTAAGTCATTTTGTGCTCCTCAGTTGATGTAAATGTGTTTTCCTTCTTTTATGGTTGCTAAATGTCCCAGTTTTTAGTTTCAAAATCTGGTCACCCTATGTGCACTGGCACTTGCACTGGCGGGGGCATTGTCGGAACCTTCTTCACCTCTCGATTACCTTTTAGAGATTTATGTTAAAATGAACAGAGACCTAAAGTCGAATCCATTCCCATCAAACCATCGAAACAAAAACCATTATTAAAAAAATTTACAATTTGAATGAATGTTGGTATTCTTTTGTTACAGTATTTGACTTTGTATGTGTGTTTGTGCGTTTTCATTGTTTGGCTTTGAGTATATGTGAGAGTTTCATTGTTTGATGTTTCACGTGCATTCAGATATTTGATTTTTTTTTTGTTCAGTGATCTTGCTGTAGTCTTCAAGCGGGTGTCAATAGCTCAGCAGTCGGATGCCAAATCAGCAGTTTCTTTTTTCCGCAGTAGGTTACCTCTTAGATGTCTTCTTTGAATGGTGTTCTACCACAATATTGAGTGCAGGGTATCATCCTCCAAATATAATGACAAAGATATCGACTACCACTATATCGTGAAGGTAAGCATGTATATATTTAAGTACAGATTTGCTACTCTCGTCTACTCATTTATCTACCTTGATGATATACGTATCTTAGAGGCATCTGGATCTGAAATCAAGAATAGTAAATCTATACTTACTTATTTATACATACCTTATACACATATAGACAACATACTGCACTCAATATTTTTGCAGGTAAATATTTTGGCACTTGATAGTGTAACATACATCTCACTTGCTGACAAGAAAGGTTGAAAGAGGGAAAGAAAACGAGAGAGAGCAAAAGATGCGTTAACATAAAGAAAGGACACATAAAAAACACTCAAAAGGGGCCAACAGTGAGAGAAATAGTAAACAAGACACTTGAAAAAGTAGAAAGGGTAAAGGAGAGATAGAGTGTAAAACAGACCCACAGAAAAAAATATGAAAAGAGAGCTCTAGAAAGTAAAGGATAAAAAAGACTAACTGTAAAGGCTAAAATAGACCAAAAGAAAAGGTAAACGAGGGGCATACAAAAAAAGAGTAAAAGAATAGGGGGAATGCGAGACCCATAAAAAAGAGGAGTGCCATACAGTAAGAAAGAGCGGTTAAAATGGAATTCAACATTAAAGGAAAGGTAAATCAGACCAGCAGAAAGGACAAAAAAAAGACGACTAGAGAATAAGATCAAAAAAAGGCTAACTAAAAGGAGCATAAACACCCACAAAAAACACAAAAGCACAATTATGAGTGAGTTCGAAAGGGGAGCAATGTTTAACACACGAGTTGAATGCCATCAGCCCAGCACGAGGTATTTAAAGCTTGAAGAAAAACTTCATATTCCAAATATTCCCAAGAAAAATGATGTGTTTACATGCAAGCAAACTTGGCACATTCTGCACCAAATTCTGCATCCACCCGAACACATCGAGCATTGTTCCCTGGTAAAATTCTGCAGGTTTAACCTTCTGAAACTTTTGGAGAGTCCTGTTCTTGCTCCTCTGCTTATAATTCCGAATTTAGCCCCATCCTTGAACCCGGATCAACAAGATGGAAATATGAGGAGGTAAATGACACCAACATAACATTTCAGATGTGTGTAAGAGAGAAATGGTAAAAAAGAGAACGAAGGGAAATGTAACTGAAAGAGATGCACAAAGGACGAAAGTAAAGCTGTACTCAACAAAAAGGAACATGGAAAGAAAGAATCACAAGAAGGGAAGGAATAAATGGACCCAGAGCAGAAATAAGTGTGGGGTAAAATGTGCAAAGATAACGAGTTAAATCCACAGGAAGCAGGGCTGTAGATGGAGCAGCGGGTGCAGTGATACCAGGGCACACAGAGGTTTCAGGGGCCAACGGAACACCAATTATAGTGGTCTTTTACAATCCAACTAGGGTAGTTTGTACCCTATTCCATCTCTCTACAGGGCTCATAGAACCCTGCTACGCCACAAACAGAAGAAACAAGAAATACCTACAAAATGAATGAAAGATACAGAAATGAGGAAAAGAGATACCGAGAAAGGGAGAATACCAGAGGACCAATGATGGTAAAAGAGACAGAGAAGTGGTGGAGGAAAGAGGACAGTACGAGGTAAAAAAGCCACCCAGAAAGGATAATGAACAAAGGGTAAAGGAGACAACCAGAAGGAGAACGGATAAATGAGACGCCAGGAAAAATGAATGGCAAATTAGAGAAAATGTGGCAAATGAGATTAAATAACTATGGATGCATTCGTTAACAAAAGAAATCTGCAGAATGGACTCAAGATGGCGCCATTATTCCACAAGAAAAAGTGCCAATGCATTTTCGGTTCAAAGCTGTACGATTTAAGTAGGCCGCATCCACCCTCGAGTCACATTTTCATCCTCACCTTTTCTTGTGACCCCAAAGCCAGGTTCGCACGCGCTGTCGTGCACACACGTCTCGCACTGTTCGCTAGAACAATGTCGCCCCTCTGTGCACGTGCACTCGGCATCCTCCTCCGCTGTCCCTGGTCGTGTCTGCTCGAAGCCAGCATCTAAGGGCAGAAAAGCAAGTATTCAGCCGATGGCGCGGGACCTATGGGATTCCAGAGGTGTTGCGGCACCCCTAGATAACATTGAAGGACTTCAGAGGGCGAATATATTCTATAAAAATGATTAAAACAGCGCTGGCAAGATTATATAAAGGGCAACTAGAATTATATGACAGGAGAATCAGATTAACTGGCAGCATTGACTAAATTATTTGGCCAAAATATGTGGCATAATATGGCACTTCTTGTGACGGGATTACTGCATTATGTTGTATTTTTACACGTGATAACACTGGCTGGGTCAAATGTGCAGCTCATTAGTTACAGTTTAACACTCAAATACAGCAATAGAAAATTGAAAAGTGACCAATCACCTTTTTCCTTCCCTGTGCTGTAACGTGTTGCTCCGTTCTTAGCAACTTTTGATCCGTTTGAGCTTCAAACACATTTTGGGTTGGTAAAAATCTGCAAATTATGCAGCAGATGATGGACAATGTGGCAAGTGCATAGTTATGCGGAAATCGCCACAGTTACAGAATCGCATAATCTAAATGGCCCAGAGAATATTACAGAAGTTAAAAATAAAGACAGTCAACATCCACTGGCTGTTCACTTCAATCAGACATGTTGAAAAGGGCAGATTTATAAACAGAGGATTTTACGTTTAGATCACATATCACCTAAAAGAAAAGGCAACAGCAGGATTTTTTTTACACAAACAACAAGGCTCAGACGTGTGAGCTGGAAGCTTACAATGAATCGTTTGAAGGATTAAATAAAGACAGGTTTTGGATATACAAGAATGGTGCCTCCAAATTTGTGACTTTTAAAATATCGAAATATGCGGAGTATCTTGGTCGAGCAGAGAATCCAAAGCGATCTACCAGGATCATTCACAGCTGCTACGCGCTCCACTGCATGGCAATTTCTGCAGAGCGGATGATTTGTGTGTGTTTAGGGTCCCCTGTGTCAGATTGTTATGAATTCTTTAGATTTTTTTTTGTCTAGGGTCTACGTCTGAGGGTTTATGCCAATCTCTGCGGATAAATGGCAATATCTGGAAGTATAGAGACATTTCTGCTTAAGGTGATTGCTGATGAAGTGTATTAAACTTTGTGGTTGTGGGCTGATCTCTGTAGGGGTTGGACCTTCAGTTGTTTAAGGGAATCTCTTTAGGCAAAATACACTCTTTTGGTTTTTGAGAACACACATTACCTGCCATTAATGCGGATTTTTAGCGCCCGGTGTTTATTCCACACTGTAAAATCAGCACGAACTGCACCACGCACAGTGCAAGAGGGCACTGGATCTTTCTGCAGTTCGAGTAGATGTTCCACTTGAGCGGCAGCTTCCTCAAAGCAAAAGGAAGTTTTCTCGACACGGGTGGTCACTCCGCCCGCATTGAGAAATCTCACCGAGAGGTGATCTGGAGTAAGATTTTCCACGCTCGTACTCGCCAACTTAACGGGGACGAATGAGGGTGGAATTTTACGCTTAGGCCTAACATTCACTAGGGGTTTAGGGGGATCCATACACAATTAAAACTGTTGCTAGGAATTTAGGATGATCCCTAAAGGTTCAGGGCGAACCCTGGTTTAAGGCAATTTGAAGTTGCAAGGTAATCTTTGATGACGATTACTTATTTGTTGGCATGACTTGATCTCAGTGGTTTTATAGTGATCACAGAGGGTTAGCTGAAGGGTGGTCTATGTAGGTGCTCTCCAAAGGGTGGTCTCAGTTATGCTCGGCAGCCCCATTAGAAGTTCTACAGAGGAGGAGCATCATTCCCCTGGTCCCACGCTTTCTGAGGGCCCGCACTTGTGCTGCCACATACTCACGGATAGATTTTATAGCAAAGCTCTAAATGACGAGGCAGGTAACACCACTAGATGGCACAGGTGACGGATCGGTCAAGTTTTCTTTTTCCCTACAGGGTACATTTTAACATTTTAAAACAGTCCTCATCTTATTAAGGGCCCAGTGTCAATTTCATGGCCAAGGCCCCGCAAAAACGTCTGACATGTCGGATAGACAGTGATCTCTGTTGATGATCTCCGTGAGTGGGGTGTAAGCTGCTGTAAGGTAGTTATGTAAGTGTAGAGGTGGTCTCTTTAGTTGCAGGGGTCTCTTTTTATGTAGGATGTCTCTGTACCAGTAAGGTGGTCTCAGTAGAGGTATGGTTGTTTCTTTAACTGGTGGGTGGTTTCTGGAGATCGCTGGAGGTGTTGGGTGATCTCTTTACAGTAGTCTTTGTAGGTGTTTGTTGGTCTTTGTAGACAGACAATAACATAAGCTAAGATAAGGCTTCTTACTATGATCGCATTGGCTCGTGGGCTTGCAGTGCCTCTGCCTATTCCACTTGTCTTGAAACTCGCCGCGTGCACAGTCCTCACATTGTATTGTCGATTCACCTGTACAGTCAGATACAAACTTCTGTCCTGAAAGAGATTGAGCAGCAATGTTAGAAAAGGAGACTATAGTAAGGACACAACACATTTATCACGCTCTTCCAGATCATTCGCTCCACCAACCCACAACCACACAGGGCATAAAAGATGGGCGGGAAGCTGCCTTTACAACACGGACTGAACCACGCACGCCATTTCCCCGCAAGCGTAACCACGCTTGCCTGAACCACGCATCTACCTTAACCACGCATATGCGTGGTTAAGGCAGATAGGGGTCTAGGGTTCAAGATGGGCGTCGAGAAGAAGAGGAAGCGTCAGAACGGAAAGCTCCAGATGTGGACAGGTAAGTGGGCTGGGGCCAGTTTTGGGAGGTAGATTTTATGGGTGGGGGGGGTCACTTTTTGGGCTCAGGGCAGGAAGAGGGGTTTGGGGTACTTTTAAGGGCTGAGGCTGGGTTGGGAAAAAGTTGTTAGGAGTGGGGGTGGTTTTAGGGCTCAAGGTGGGGGGGGTCGGAGTCTTTTTTTTAAATTGGGGAAGGGTTTTAGGCCTCAGGACAGTGGAAGGGATAGTTTTATGGACAGCGCAAGGTACGTTTTAGGGGTCAGGTCGGGGGGCAAGGGTCGGGGTAGTTTATGGTAGGGGGCATGGTTTTAGGCCTCAGGGCGACAAAGGGGTTGTTTTAAGGGCAGGGCAGGTTTAGGCCTCAGGGTGCGGGTGGTTGCGGTAGGGGGATAAGATTTTAGGGCTTAGGGCGGAGAGGGGGGTCAGGGTAGTGGTAATCTTTACCACACATATCCCTTTACCAACCATGCCTTTACCATGAATTTGCATGGTAAAGCAGTGCAAGGTAAAGGCATGCGTGGTGAAGGCATGCGTGGTGAAGGCATGCGTGGTGAAGGCATGCGTGGTAAAGGCATGCGTGGTAAAGGCATGCGTGGTAAAGGCATGCGTGGTAAAGGCATGCGTGGTAAAGATGCATTCATGATTAGGGCCGCATAGTAGAGGCACGCACGGTTTAGCCATGCGTGCCTCCGTCATACAACCAAGATGGGGTTTAAAGCAGTTAGCAGGAAAGGTGTAAGGGCCTTGGGAAACTGCCGGGAATGTAGCAGTAATGCGGGTAGTGATAGGTGTGCTGAGTGTGAGAGGAGTGTAGGGGGTTATGGAGGAGGGATAACAAAACATGGCCATCATTTACTAAAACATGAGGCGGGCTGTCTCATTCCCTTTGCGTGCTTTAGCATCAGTGGCACTATATCTTCACTACAGGTAGGAATACTGATTCTGTGGGCCTGGGAGCCTGGCAGATCATACAAATGATAACGTGTGCTTTTTCAACCTGGCACTTCACATGGCATTCCGGTCACTAAGCACTGCAATTAACAGGTGCTGCCCCTACCGTAATTATTGGTGCTCAATTTGTCAACCTTGAAAAAATAGAAAGGCGAGTTGGCCTTGACGGGATTCCAACACATGACCTACAGGTCACATCAGATGTCAATGATGAGCGTGTAACTCGCTGAGCCATCTTGTCACCAGGAAATGTGGCTCTACAGGAGTTCTTGAGTGACTATGATAGCACACTCAAGTGCAGATGCATGTATAAAGAAGAAACCCTGGTTCCTCCAAGGCTCTTGGAGAAAACACACAAAAAGTGATGAGAGGAACGCCTGCAGTAAACATAATCACTAGCAATCGCTCTGGGTACCATCAATCAATCAATCAATTAATTATGATTTGCAGAGTGCAGCTGCCTCATCCCGTGAGGGTCTTGAGGCGCTGTCGGATAGTGCTGCCTGTTCTCCTATTTGGTTGAACCTCTCCTATGGGTTGAACATCCAATACCATTCCAACCCATCGTTCTTTTGCTCACTATGCAACCTCAGTTTGGGCCCAGCCATTAGATCCTGGGTTGCTTTAGGTCCATTCTGGAGGGGGCTTTGCCGCGAGGAGCTGGGTAGGTACAGATTTGCATAAGAGGGGTCTTTGTCTATAGAGGCATGGTGGGGAAAGACGATGGACTGGAATGTGGGCAGGGCGTTGCCAGTGGCTGAGTTTAATTCAAGCATTCCATCCATCACCCTTTGTGCCAGTGATGACATGAGGCCTTCTCTTGGTGCGGTGTAGGTGTGATTTAAAGGAACCTGTAGATGAGATGCAGGAATGATATAATAAGGGATCAAGGGGCTGTCTGGTTGATGTAAGGCAGATTGAAAGAAGCTAAAACAGCAACTTAGTTATGATTGACACAGAAGGTGCAGTGACACCGGGCCTAGGAGAAAAAGCATACATTATTGCATTCCAACATTGGGGAGTGGCTTAGCAGGCCTATTCTTCAAGTTTGCATTAGTACCCAGGGCAATCTTGCTACGCGCCGATATAACGAAACGATGAAAGATGATTCTGGGTGGAGCAATGGGGTTAATTTGTGGGCGACTACTGTGGGTGGTGGAGCGTTCAGATAATTTAAGGCTGGCTCCGGGGGATGATGTAGGACTTGCCACTAGCAAGTTACAGGGGCTGGGAAGCGGATGTAAGAATCGCCTTAGTGGAGCTCTGGGAATGATAAAAGTCTGGCTCTGGCGAGTGATATAAGCAACAGTAAGCTGGAGAGGGCTTGTGGGATGGATTTAAGGCTAGCTCTAGGGGGACAGTGTCTGGTGGCTGTCAGGAGGCTGTGAGGGTAATGTGAGGATGGCTGTATTGGAGCCGTGGGCCTGGTCGCTTTTTTAAGGAACTATGGGAATGATGTAAGGGTGGGGCAAGAGGAGAAGAAGTAATGCTGGCCTACAGGGAGCTGGAAAGGAGCTTGAGGGAGGTGTAAGCCTGGCTCTGCAGGGATGATTTAAATATGACACATCAAGCAGAGGCTTTGGGGCGGATGCGAGGTAGTCTCTCAGGGAGATCAGATGAAGTTGGCTCTGAAGGATGATATAAGGCGGCCTTTCGGATGAGAAGGCACTGTTGGGGTGGTTGGTTGTGGGGGGTGGGGGGAAGCTGTGGCCATGAGGTAGGACAGCCTCTTGTGGGACACCATGTTGGCATACACGGAGTTGTGACAGAGCTGTGGGGTAATATAAGGCTGGCTTCGAGGAAGCTGTGCATGAGCTGTGCGGATGATGTACAACTGGTTCTAGGGGAGCTGTAAAGCTTGTGAAGGAGGATTAGCAGTCAGCTCATGGTTCCTCCTTGGAAGTCCAATGAGGGCAGTCTTTACAAGCGCACGCACAGACTGTGACGTCAGAGTAGAGATGCTGCTGTATACCTGGAGGGCACATCTCGCAGCATGACTCACTCTTCTGGTATTGCTTCGGACAGGCCCAAGACAGAACCACACCCACCTGGAAGTGAAAGTAAAAACACAGTCAATGTTCAGTGGCAAACATGACCTCCCTCAACCAACCGGATACAACGTAAACATGGTTTCTTCCCCTGGCTCCCCCTATACTGGTGCACAGTCCACTCAACCAGATGCAGACGGTTTCTACTCAGGCAACTCGCTGCCCTCTGTCTCTTGCATTCGCCTGAACTCTCACCTACAAAAAGCCTCTTGATTCCAGTACCGTCTGGAGAATGGTTTCTAAAGCTTTCTGCTGCTGTTAAATCGGAGGAATTATCACTGTTTTTTTTAGGTCTCGCCTGACCCAGCGCATGCGCTGGTCTGGCGAGACTTATTGAGAGGGCTAACTAAAAAGTGCTACCAGGCCAGCCTAGAGCTACAGTGCATGTGCGCGGGAGCGTGCGCCGCGCTTTACCGCTCTTTACCGCGATTACTTTCACTTTCGTGGCCGCACGGCCGCTTTGATGTTTGATCGCGATCACTTTCACTTTTGGCGGCTGCACGGCCGTTTGGCATAGCCAATAGGTCTCGCTTTTGGGACCTTACAAGTATTTAGTTATGCAACTGTTGCATGGCTAAACACTTATAAGGTCCCAAGGGCGAGACCTATTGGCTATGCCAATGCTTGTTTCGGCTTGCCATGTAACGCAAACCCACTATTCTTTTCAAATGAGACGGTTTGCAACTGGGCAACTGGAATCTGCACCAATGTGCTCCCCTCTGGGAACAGCCTGAACTAGACACACCTGCAAACACCTGCTGGAAACAATCTACAAAATACATTTATTACGGGGGAAAAAACCTGACAGCAGCTACATCAACAAATACCTACAAGTGCCCTTTGGTAACAAACTAAACTAATGCACTCCTGAAAAATGCCTGGTGACGATTTCCAAAAAGGTGCCCTTGTGAATTCTAAACCATTCCCCACAAGAGTACTAACCCACCTACCCACACAACCCCACCAACCCACCCCATCATACACCTGTAAACACTGTCTGATAACATCCGCCACCAATACACATGTACTCCCTTGTAACACATTCCACCCATGGCAGCTGGTTGCACCGTTCTGATGACCCTAGTCAAAACTTTCTAGGGTAACACGTATGATTGTTTCCCTCTGTGACACAATGAGCCATTGTAACCAGAAAACACTCTTCGCTGTTGCTCACTGCCAGTGTGATGTGTTGCTTGTGTTATCATCAATGGCCAACATTTGTATACAACTGTGAATGACCGTAGCACACAGCTATACCCTTAAACCAATGAATACACAGTTCTAGGCGTAAACAGGCCCATTGCCCACCCAAATAACATGCACCCTGACCACCTTACAGTAATGTATACAATTTAAAGCGATACATGGACACAAAAGGAGTACATGCCAATAGCGAGCAATCACCACCAATGCAAAAATGCATGCTTTCCAAGATAAAACACCATACTGAATCTTTCGCCTTTTCACAATCATCAGACTCAAAAATAACCCTGTCTCTGACACCAGAAGGCAGTGCGTGCTCGTAAGAGCCTTTTCCAGCTCATGCACCAATTCACGGTCGTCAGCACGTCACGACAAAGTTTGGTTGTGTTGCTTTTATACACAGCAAAATACACTATTGTCATCAGCATATTGGTGCCGACTTTACGATAGTGGCTAATTGATAGCTTGGCCTAAAATAGATAATGGTGCTGCCATGGGGAGTTGGGTCGTGTTGGTATTGTTCTCTGGTCATGGATTGTAGAATTTGTATACCCCAGGATATAGGGTTACTGTTGTTCAAAACTGACATGTGTCACTTTGCTGTAGCGTGAAACGCGTCCTTGTGTCTATTTTGGAGGCCTAAAAAGGAATTAAAAAAAGCACAAAAAACGTAAGTGCAGATAACAGCAGCCACGTGCACTCTGGTTGTTCGCGCTGTGCCTCCGTGCTCGAGCTACATTTTTGCAGTGAAAGGCACGTAAATGCGTGACGTAGTGCAATAGTGGAACTTCCGCATAACAAGCCTTTACGGGAAATTAAGCACAATCACGTGCAGCTTTCACTTCTTCTAGGTCGCGCTCTACACAAAAGCACTTCTGCAAGCGTCCCGGGGAGTCCTTGCACAAAGTACACATAGGGAGATGGCCGCAATTAAAACTCTGTACAAATGCATACCTACGGACATAGACATGTTAACGCACGGGAAAGGCCCCCACCTTTCAGGGCCACACCCGGTAAAGTGGACTGGACAATCAGACGTCTGGAAGTAATAATGGAGGCCATGAAGAAAAAAAACCTCTTCTGACAGCAGGACATAACTGCTTGAATGAAATGTAGTGCACCTGACCAGCCTTAACCCCCCACATTCATTTAGGCAGGTGGTGTCATTTACAATTAAAAAGTGCAGTCTCGTGGCTTTCTATTCACCTCCCCACACCCCTTTTACTCTACCCCTCTCTTAACATCTCTCGTTATCTCTACATCTCTAGCACCTAACCCCTCTCCCTCTCTCAGTTCTCTCGACCTCACCCATGTCTACCTCATTTATCTCCCAATACAGCTCTACCACTACCTTTCTTTCCTGACCCTACCTCTCTCTACCATTCCGTGCTTGCCTCTTGTAGTATGCTCTCTTCACCTTCGGAGCATATAAAGAAGTCACAGGAACTGTATATTCATTAAAAGTAGAGTTTATTCTCAGAGGAAAGAACCCACGACATATCCCAACAAGATCCAGTCTTCATCTGCCTTCCCACAGAGATTCTAGATCCCCAGTAACATTCTACCTACAGCTTACCTAGATACATTCCATAAAGATACACAACACATTAGCAAATACAATATAATCTACTTACTACACACCCTCCCCTTTATACATAACAGAAATTTAAATAATTCACAAACATTACAGAAGATACATAAAAGAAATAAAACACAACAAAAATAAAATAACTCAAGTCATGACATAATCACGAAAGCGATAAGGTGCAGAACGTAATCTTGAACCACCAATATTTCTACCACTACCCTCACCTTCTCCCCTTTCAGGAATTACACGAGGAGAAACTGGACATGGAACAATCTCCCTAGAATCACCCTGACACAAATCAGAACGAGAATGAAGGGAGGAACCTGAACGAGTACCAATATTGTCACAAACACCAAACCAATCCTGATTCGAAATATCTGTGATAACAGGAGTATTCTTACTTTCCAAAATGATAGCTGCTTGTTTATCAGTGATTTTTATAAGTGCATTCTTATTCCACCAACCTCTATCTTGCAGCATAGCAGACCCCCGAGAAACAGCAACCACTTGAACAGGAGATGAAAACTTTGAGTGACCCTTAGAAACTTTAATGGGTTTCCGAATCAAAACCCAATCACCAACAAACAAAGGTTTCTCAACAACATGAAACCTTTTGTCATAGTTTCGTTTGTAACTACATTGTTTTTTCATCACACAATCTCTAATTTTACTCAAATCAAGAGGAACTTGAGATTGTTTTTCAAGCAACCATGAAGGATTAAGTTTGGAAGTTGGTATTCTGCCCCTTAATAATGTGAAAGGTGAAACACCAGTGGTAGTGTGTGGAGTAGTATTATAATTCCAAATTCTCTGAAACAAGAAAGAAGGAATATTTAAGCCATTGCTGACTGCAGTTTGTACTGCATCTTTCAACACTCTGTTGGCACGCTCAACCAACCCATTTGTAGAGGGACTATATAAAGGAGCAAGAGTGTGTTTGACATCTAACTTTTTTAGAAACAATTCAAAATCATGGCTAACAAAATGAGATCCATTGTCAGTTACAATATCATCAGGTGTACCTTCAGTGTAAAACAAATGTTGCAAAAATAAAATAGCAGTGTCAGAATCTGCATTTTTGACAATAGAAAAATAAATCCACTTAGAAAAGTAATCAACGGCTACAATAAGATATTTCTTTTCTGAATTGAAAACCGAAAACGGACCAGAATAATCCAAGCCAATTTTCTTCCATGCTGCAGAGGGCCATTCAACAGGACATAACGGAGAATTAGATGACTTCCAATGTTTGTCAGAGCACAAACACTGAGCACACTGATTCACATGAGTTTTCACTTGATTGTCAATGCCAGGCCACCAATACGACATTTTAATTTTATTAACTGTAGCCGTAGAACCAGGATGCCCCTCATGAGCAAGCAAAATAATTTTATCCCTGATACCTCTAGGAGGAACAAATTTATCTTGTCGCATTAAAATATCATTACAACAAGATAACTCTGAGGCAACTTGTGCAAAATTCTTCTCTTCTAATGATAAACTCCGATCCAGTGGCCAACCCTTAACAAGAAACTTTTTGACATTTTGCAAACAATCATCTTGTTGGAAACATTGCACCCAGTCATCATGCGTGATTTTGTGAGTTTGTATGACATCCTCTACCGAGAACACACACTCAAACTCATCATCCGCATGAAAAGTTTCTTGAGTATGAGGAAGCGGAATACGCGAAAGGCAATCCGCACGAACATTTTGGCCACCAGGAAGATATTTAATGTCAAAGTTAAACTCTTGGAGTCTAGCTAACAACCTAACTAGACGAGAAGATGCTTTATTGGAAGAACTATCCGCAAGCATATACATCAAAGGTTTATGATCAGTGTAGAGCTGAAATCGAGTCCCCCAAATATATGTGCGAAATTTCTCTACAGACCAAGAACACGCTAAAGCTTCTCGCTCTATGGTACTATAATTGATCTCAGCACTAGTTAGAGTACGAGAAGCAAAGGCTATTGTACACTCTTGACCATTGATTATCTGGCTCAACACAGCACCTAAACCCTTCGCACTGGCATCAACCGTAATTATGCTTTGAACACCATAAGTAAATGGCTTAATTGCAGGAGCACAGACTATTAATTGTTTAACCGATTTAAATGCCTCCTCAACCTCCACAGACCACTCGAACCTAGCATGTTTTTTTAACAAGTTGCGAAGAGGTTGTACCACCAGAGCATACCCCTGAACAAAGCGAGCATAGTACTCACTTAACCCAAGGAATGCCCTTAGTGAGTCCTTATCTAGTGGGGCTGGTGCATTTTTTATAGCATCCAGTAAAGAATTCTTAGGTTTAATACCTTCCTTAGATAAATTGTGACCTAAATAGTCAACATCTTGTGTCAAGAATTTACATTTGTCGATATTCACTGTCATACCATTATCTTGCAATTTACATAAAACTTCTTCAAGACGAGTGTAATGCTGTTCCAACGTTTCAGAATGTACCAAGATATCATCCTGAAAGGCTTGAATGCCATCACAATTATCAAACATTTTATCCATTAACCTCTGGAATATACTGGCAGCAGACGCTAAACCAAAAGGAAGTCTCTTGTACATAAAAACACCAAATGGTGTAACAAACGTAGTCAAAGGTTGAGACTTAACAGAAAGTGGAATTTGATGATACGCCGAGCGTAAGTCGATGGTGGAAAAGAATTTGCTGCGACCTAATTTGGCAAGCATATCATGAATCTTGGGTAACGGGTGGGCATCTACAACAATATTGCGGTTCAGCATCCTCAAATCCGCACATAGACGAATATCGCCAGAGGGTTTACGAGCTACCACAGCAGCAGAAACCCACTCTGATGATTCTACGGGACAAATGATATTTTGTGCACACAATTGATCTAAGTGTTTTTTTAGATCATCCCTTACAGAGAGTGGAACGGGACGAACTTTCTGAACAACAGGGAAAACTTTCTCTTTAAGTTTGATGGTATGTTCAAAATTCTTAACCAACCCAATTTCATTGCTGAACACCAATTTATATTTGTTAAACAATTTGTCCAGAACAGGGTCATGTGAATTATCGCCATTGACTAATAGAACTGGAAAGTCACCCAGAACCACAGGCTCCGGATGACCCGGTTTCAAGAAAATACCCAAACTGGCCTGGTCACGCCAACCCAAAATGTCTCTGCCATCCAAAGCCACGTAAATTTTAGTATTGATCACCCTACCTTTAAAATTAATAGTGTCATTGAAATACCCTCTCATTACTATGTCATACTCCCCGAAGGCTTTTGGATTAACATCAGTAGGTAACAATTCTACGTTTGTCCATAACCTGTAAAATGTTTTTTCATCTAAAATCGTAATGGGAGAACCTGAATCAGCCATTACTTCCATTTCAACTTGACCAATTAACACAGCACAATTAGGCCCTTTAATCTTGTTCCCTTCAAGAGAATTAATATGAATAGATAATGAAGACACATTTAACGCATCACATATTTCGTCCTCATTGTAAATATAGTTCACCTTACTCTTGTCTTTAGGCAACCTACACATAGTGAAGAAATGACCAATTCTTTTACAATTATTGCACCTTTTTCCTTGGGCCGGACATTTTGGATTGTTACCAACATGAAACTTGGAACCACACCTGTAACAAAAAATGTTATTTTTACGTTCAAAAACTTTTGTGTTCTTTAAACGATTTGCAACCACGTTGACTTCTATTTGGTTACTCTGCTCCATATCAACATTCATGACCTTAGGGCTACAAGAAGCGTTAGAAGTCTCTGCTAAAATCTTGGATGATGTGACAGAACATTCAATACTCTTAGCAATAGTAATCACTTCGTCTAAAGTAGGATTTTTGCAAGTTAGTATGCGTTCCTGTATTTTTTTGTTGTAACAATTAAAAACAAGTTGGTCTCGAAGCGCTGTCTCTAAATAGGACCCAAATTCACACTTTGTAGCCAACACCCTCAAAGTAGCTAAATAATCTTCAATGGATTCTTCTGCAGACTGTTTTTGTTTAAAAAAAACATGTCTTTCGATCATTATTGATGGCTCATCTTTATATTGTTTACCCAAACGAGCTAAAGCTTCTGAGTAAACATTCCAAGAATCGTCAGCTGAAGGATTCGTGACAGTAGGAAGACTATCAAACACTTGTTGACCAGCATCACCAAGATGATTAAATAATATGGCTCTTTTCCTAGAAGCAGAATATTCAAGTGCATCAATGGCTTCCAAATAGTTAGTAAAGACTCTTAACCACTTTGGCCAAGGAATGGGTGGCTTACCCACAACCTTTAAAAAACACGGAGGAGCCACAATACTTTCATTAGATCTTGCCATAGTGCAGAACTCAAAACACAGAAAGAAAAAAGAAAAAACTTGAAGACAAAACACACCTGAGAGTTAATCCGTTTTGTGGCCAATGCTGATAGTGATGATGAGAGAAATAATTTTTTTTTTTTTTTTTTTAACGAGAAAAAACGATGTTTTGATGAAATACACGAACCGAATAACGTGTCCGTGATGATTTGCAAGGCAAGCGATCCCAACCTTACAAAATGGCCGCCAAAACGTGATGATGCAATCGCGCATAGACGTCACTTCTTTGTTGCCGCTTCCGATTGAGCTGTCAGCAGTTGAAACACGAGCGCGGACCTCCAAAAGAATCAACGCGCTGTTTGAATGATGCTGAGGCGTAACGGGTAAGGCATCTGGCAAAACCAACCTAAATAGATATTGTCGATGTACTCACAGCCTCGCATGCGAATTTTAAGCAGGATATCAGCGTCGGTGGGTTTTTCCTTTCCAGCTGTGACCAACTGCCACTTTTCCACAGTTCAAAACAGAACAAAATCTTACGAAGTTACACAGATCCCATCCTCGTCGCCAAAATATGTAGTATGCTCTCTTCACCTTCGGAGCATATAAAGAAGTCACAGGAACTGTATATTCATTAAAAGTAGAGTTTATTCTCAGAGGAAAGAACCCACGACATATCCCAACAAGATCCAGTCTTCATCTGCCTTCCCACAGAGATTCTAGATCCCCAGTAACATTCTACCTACAGCTTACCTAGATACATTCCATAAAGATACACAACACATTAGCAAATACAATATAATCTACTTACTACACCTCTGCATCTCTACCCCCGCAATCTACTTCATTCCGCACCGCTCTCTACCTTTCCCGTCTCTAACTCGCATCTCTCTAACTACCCGTTTTCTCCACCCCAGCACTCTTTCTCACACTACCTAATCTCTCAACATACTTCATTGTTTGTCCGGTCCCTCGCCTCTCTCACTCCATTGCTCCTTCTAGGTATGTCTCTTTCTCTTCCTATTTATCTTGACCATTATATGTCCTGTGACTTTCTTTCTCATGTCTCTCAGCAACTCCGATTCTATTTCAACCCACCTACTTGTCCATCATCTCTTTTTACCTTTCTCCCTTTATACATCACTTTCTCATTTCTGTTTCTACAACTCTAACTTGCCACCTATATCTCTTCTCTCTAAATCTGAATCTACCTCACCACTCTTTCAATATCTTATCTGTCTCTCTACTCCCTTTTTTTCTCTACATTTTGCCTCTTTCTATCATTTGCCCTTCTCCCTACCTTTCTCTCTGCCTCACTCCTCTCTTTATCTGACATATTTTTCTAAACTCTAAATTTTCCCTGCACTCTGCCAAACCATTCTCTTTTCATCCTGCATCTCTTGAAACCTATCTCACCACCTCACCTCTCTACCAGTCTACCTCTCTCTAACCCTCTTCTCTTTCACCATTTTATCTCTCTCTGTACCTCCCCCTCTGGTTCTTCCCTTCCCTATCACTCTGTACATTTCCTACTCCCCCTTTCTAGTTGTATGTATGTATGTATGTATGTATGTATGTATGTATGTATGTATATAGAATTTCTAGAAGACAAACCTAACTAAAAGGCAGCAGCAGGCGCGCAACACCCATTGGACTCAAAGGGCCTCAGCCCCCCCTCCCCCCCGTCGTGTATGGCAGCCCGGGATGAGACCGCTTCCCGGGCACACACACAGCTGCACCCGAGCACTTCACAGGTCTTTAAAAGACCATTTGCATGTAATGAGGCCTTGCTGTTGTTTCACCCCTTCTAAGAGCCCCTGCAGCTCCACTCTGCCTATTGCTTAAAGATTCAGCCCCCCTACGAAATCAGCTCCACTCTGCCTATTGCTTAAAGATTCAGCCCCCGCCCCCCGAATTTTTTTCTTCCCCCCTTCCCCCCCCCCCCCCCCCTTAAATTTGGCTCTAGTTGCGCCTCTGGGCAGCAGTACACTGTAAATGGTCAAAGGCAAGCAGTGAACGAGGTAAAATGAGATGGAGCTGGGTTGGGGATGTTAATGCATTGTGATGTACTGTTCTTTAAAGAACTCTTTTCTAAACTGGAGTAGCGTTGGGGGTTATCTTGATGGATACAGGAACGTTGTTCCAGATCCTGGGTGCATAGATGGAAAATGCCTGCTGTCTTGTGTTTTTTCTTTCTTCCACTTCTTAGTCTGCAGTCTGATGGTGTCCTGGCCGCAGGTGTGCAGAAATCCACTCAGACGGTGAGCTTGTCTGCAAGAGAAGCAAGGGTGCTGGTCGTGATAGCTTTGTAAATTGATGCAGCTGGTTCTGAAGATGGTACAGGCCATCAAGGGGAGTCAACAAAGGAGTTCCATCTAAATGGGGCTAATGAGATCATATTTATTCAGGCCCTGGATGAGACGTTTTCAGCATGTAGAATGGCCCAAAGGGGCGCTTGTGTGGCATCTGGGAAGTCATGCAGTAGGGTATTCCCACCATCCAGATGCAAGAGTACAGGGGCTTGAAGTTGCTTTCTGGAAGAAATGGTTTGACTTTCTCTAGAAGACAGAGCTGGTACCAGGCTGCCTTTGTGGTTTTTAGTTCATTATTTAACTGATAGGACACACACTCATACTTTGATGTCTGTCGTGATTTAGCTATTTAAGCTGCCACATATTACATAATACATGCACTAAATATTAGCATTAGACCACAAATGTATGACATATGCCATTATTTAAAGAAATTTTAGTCTGCTTTTCAATTTCCCATGCTGTCCATCTGCTCAGCTGTTGGGCTACAATTCATAAAAGACAGTACGGAGTCACTTAAAAGAAGCACCATTTTCTGTATTCATCCACTTTTTTAAAAAAATGCAGGCAGAAAACACTTTGTTTTCTGTCTGTATTTGTCTGTAAACGTCAGTAAAAACAGAAAACAGGGAGCCTTGGTAATAAGCTGTGTACATGTTGAGTGGAGAAACTTCAGTATTAAGAGGTCCTTTGAAGTTCTATTGTTCTTCCATTTTAGTTCCTGCCTGTGGATGGATCAATTCTTGTTAGCAAGGTCTTTAGAGTACCAGCGTGCTGAAGGCTTTGGCTTGCTCTTTTGTGTTGTAATTAGTGTGTGGATGTTCACAAAGCTTTCTAAAAATTGGTTGAAGTTGTTTAGGAGTGTGTTGGAATTGGAGATGGAGTTGGTAGGCTGTGAGAAGAGTTCATGAATTAGGTTGTCTCTGGAGAAGTCTTTGGAAGATCTGAAGGTTTGGTCTTCTCTTTTGTCTTGACCTTGGCTTTGTTGGCAGGATGCTAATGGTGGAGCTAGGGTTGGAAAAGTGGTCAGTCCAGAGGTATGAGGGCTTGCATTAGGTTGTTGATGATGTTTAGAAGACAATGTCGAGGATGTGGTCTTTGGCGTGTGTTGATTGTGCCACTCTAAAATCTTGTCTATCACTGTCTTTCTTTCTCTACCTATTTCTTCATCATTCTACCTCTCTTTAGTATTTTTCTACCTCGCCTTTCTCTTTATCTTATATTTGTTCCTTTCTCATCTAGCTCTCAATCTCATAATTTTCTTTACTTCCCTTTTCCCTCTACTTCACTACTTCCACTATTCTGTTCTGCTCACCTCTTTGTTCTTCCCCCATCTCCTGCAGCCCGCGGATTCTCTTACTTGGCAGAGTCATATGGAATTGTCTAGCCATAGATGTGCACACACAGAAAGAGGTGAGAAGGGACATAGCAGGTGACGAGTATCAAGGTGAAATCACATTCCATCTTACAGAATGGTGAACATCCCTAAAGCAGTGACTTGACTTTCACTGTTGCAGCAGTAATGTCAGATGAAGAGGGCAATTCACTTGTGACCACAAATATCTGGAAATTAAGGCTACCGTTTCAAGCACCATCTGCTTACGTTTTAGTTCAACATTAAGAACTAGTCTACCATCCACTGAACAACCCGTAGCCTTTATTTATTTTCTTTTTTTTTTTACATATTAAGCACTATTACTGAAAGACAAAAAGCCTACATCTCAATGTTCAAAGTTCTCGCTTTCTTTTGATGCAATCTGGATGCGAACCCCAAACAGACTGAACGTTCTCTAGTTTTCGGGTGCCCCCACTTCTGAAAGTTTAACAAAAAGTCATTTAAAATCGTTTGGCATCACAAGGGCTTGAAACAGCTGAAATAGGTATAAATTTAAAGTTGCTCAGGGAACTGGGCCCCAAACTAGGAATTTCCCTGTGCCTTCATAATCCTGGAAACCCCCGACTAGAAAGATCCAGAGGCAACTCCCTCCACAACTGCATGCATGAAAACAACGTCCATATACACTCGGATGTGTCCGGAAATCCTCAAAAATTAATTCGATTTTGAGAAGCTGCACAATTTCTTACCACAAATAACTAAACCAATATTTAACAGAACCGTGCGAGCCAACAAGGCCTGGCAGCTACATCACTCCTTGTAGCAGAGAAGCCAAGTGACCCCGAATCCAGAAAGTAACGTTTTTACTGGTGCAAAGATAATTTACTGCATATAGATTTGTATGGTAAAAATGTTATTTGATGGGGAAGTTTGCAAATAAATTATTTAACCCCTTTTTTGGGTGGGCCAGTATTTTCTCAAAGCGGTTTGACTTTTCAATTTGATTTTTTGGCGGGTAATACAAACAAAATTTGCTCACGGAAAACAGATCGGAACGAGCGGGGAAATCCTAATTTCGCGTATGATCCCGCATTCTGAAACGCGAAACTCGACATCAGCTGTTTAAACCTCACAGGACAAAAAAACCGCAAGGAGTGCTAACAAAATTCCCCCAGATGGGTTAACTGCTTTTATTACCAGCCCGGTGGAAATGAGGACATTCGAATGTAAATGCAGAGGCTGTGTTGTGCTTTTATGGTTTGCCCGGAGCGTCAGCTCGGAGTGGACTGGCAATAGGCAACCACACTATTTACTTATTTGTCTATTATGATGGTTGTATCTTGCCTACATATTACCTTTCAGACTGCATTTGAGAGTGTGTGTGTGTGCGCGTGTGTGTTTACGTAGGTACTTTTGTGTAGTTTTGTGTGCTTGTGTTTACGTAGGTACTTGTGTGTTTGTGACTGTATGAGTGTTTACGTAGGTACGAGTGTTTACGTAGGTACGTGTGTGTGCGCGTGTGTGCGTTTGGTTACCTAGGTAGTCGTGTGTGTGTTAAAACTTTACGAAGGTGCTTGTGTGTGTGTGTGTGTTTACGTAGGTTCTTGTGTGTTTTTGTGTTTACGAAGGTACTTGTGTGTGTGTTTACGTAGGTACTTGTGTGTATCTGTTTATGTAGGTACTTGTGTGTTTGTGTGTGTGTTTGTGTGTCTGTTTACGTAGGTACTTGTGTGTTTACGTAAGTTGTGTGTGTGTCTATACAAGAGTCTCTCAATGCAAGTACAGGTGCTGATGCAGGTGTGCCTTACACTTGGAGTGACTGATTAGCAGAGCTAATGATCCAGTCAATCACACCCGACTGCCTCGGTGGAGTGCCTGTGGCCGCCTGCAGAGGCTCTGCTTCTTCTCATCCGTCAATCAACTGGAGTGACAGCTTCACTGCTAAGCAGCATCTGCCCACCGTGGAGATTTAGAAGACCCTCATCGTCACTCTGTCCTCAGGAGCTGCTGAAAGGGGAATTAGAACACCATTCCAAGCATCCCCACAGCTAAAACGGGGCCGTCCCGAATGACTCAGGAGTGCAGTGCAAATGCCGGCAGAAATGCAATCATGGTGGCACCTTACACCAAGGGTATCTGTGCTGCACCGTAAAAAAAAAAAGATGTTTCGTCTTTAAGGCCCTCGTTCAAAGATGCACAATACTGGAGCATGGTAAAATAGTATATTCTTTTTATGTTGCCGTGTAATACCCCCCCCCCCCCACCCCCACACACACACACACACACACACACTATTACCAATATACGACAAGTTAAACCCCATGGAATGGAATGGGGAATCACTGTGTAGGAACGATTTTTCTGGTTGTAATACCGCAGTCAATACAAAATTCTGTGGGGTTTATCACTCACATTTACCACATGCTCTAAGCAGGTGGTAGTCATGTGGGAAGGTGTGGAAGTGCATGGGTGGAGAAGGTGAGGGATGGGGAAGGTGTTTTCGGGCCAAGAGAACTTCATGGTTCCCCAAAAAACCTGGTACTGGTACAGGGTTTCGGAGCACTCCCAAGACAAACGCATGCAAGTAGATCGCTGCCACTTAAAACTCTCAAGAGAAACTTAGTAAGTACATACGTAGGAAAATCAGAAAACTCCAAGAGCAAAGGGGTAGGACAACAAATGAATACCCCACAAGACAATGGACACATAATAAAACCTTAGTACAGCCCTAAACCCAAGGTCCTCTGGCCTGTCACTGTCTGTCCCCAACAGCAAACCACAGAATTCATTTAATACGATTATTTTTATAGCAGTGCCGGATTACAAAATTGGCAAAGTTGGCACCGGCCTATAAGCCCCACTCCTTTTAGGGGCCCGCAACAACAGATCAAAATAAAACTGATTTGATATTGAAAGAAAATTACAGTTAAGCTTCCTTAAATATTGCTTCCAACAGATAGAAAAAAAAGAATGAACTCAAAGAAATGAAAACTTTACATTAAAAACTTCGTAGAGAAAATTCAGTATTAATGTAATGTACCCATTAACAACTTAAAGTACATAAACCAGAAACATCAGATTCACATACCAGTTTCTCGAGCAGAAGTCTTTATTTACTACAAATTGCTAATTAGTTAATATTATGATATACATGACACATGACCACAGACGACATTGTAAAGTTTACAGATTTAGATCCTGTACAGGGTTTAGCATGTAAGTCTAAATAATATGCTAGTTTAAGGGTATCCTGAGGGAAGGGATTATGAAGCCCCTGCAATCCTCGGATCCCCTTGAGTCTAGCCAGATTTAAATACAATGTTCCATTGGTGTGTAGGTGCCAGACGGAATGTAACAGAGCATCTTTCATGAATATGAAATATCTGGTCCTTGCCTTAGTTTCGCCACTGCTTTTCATTGGAGACCTATTTTAATAGTGATTTAATTATGGCAAGCAAAACAAAACCCACTAGAAAAGTACACTATGAAAATAAAACAGTCTAGAAAGGGATTGCTGAGTGGGAGCAGAAACTGAAAAGCATTCTGTTTACTTGGTCTTGGCGTTTTAATGTTGTCCAGTCTGTTATCAAATTTGAATTAACTATACTTTTCAGAGCACACAGCTTATACAATCAATGTCAACAAAATATCAATCCAAACACAATTTAGATTCCGGTAAACATCTTCATTTAATCCTGTTAATTCCAATCCCTTGTGCCAACGCGTTTCATAAACTGTGTGCTCTGAAAAGTATAGTTAATTTGTTTTATCAATCCTTTGGATTGAGTTTAGGGAAGTAGGGTGTTCCCTTCCCCAAGAATCTTTTTGGAAGCACCAGAAGGTCTCATTGGAGTAGAGAAATAGAATTGGTGATTACCATATGAGCGCTATTACCTCTAACACCCATCAGTTTTGCTGTTATCAAATTTGCTCCATCTGCACGCCCCAGCAAGGCTCATGAGGCCAAATGGCACATGAAAATGGAATAAAAGCTAGAAGTTACCACCCAAGTATGTCAGTTTTTAGAGACATGCATAACAAGAACAGTTGGTCGCAGTCTTTTCAGTGGCAGTTGTATTATGGATTCAGACAAACCCACTATCCTGGGTATCGAACACAGTGAAAGAAATTGGTTGGCATGTACTGTCAACAATGGGCATTCTACATTTGGGTGAGTGTGCCAGTGATGTTTAAACCATATACGCACCAGAAGACTATGTCACAGGAAGGTAGTTCAAGGACAACAACGCACACAACAGCAAAGAGCTCTTTGTTACATCCTGCTTTTCCTCCCTCTCTGTCCTTCTTTAGTGTTTTGTTCTCTGCTGCTCAGCCTGTATCTGTGATGTCACCTAGAGTTCCTTTTGGGTATGTTTGATTCTATTGTCAGTTATATCTGAGGCTGAGCAGCAGGGCAGCTGCTGCCGGTGGGGCCTTAACTGGGGCCTTTACTGAATTACATTCTTGCTTGTATCCTGTACATCAATTCCTGATTACTAAGAATAAACCCACATCTGGATGCAGCAACACAAGGAGTCATCTTTTATTTTGTTAAATGTTACACTCTTCAAATTCGTGAAGGAGCTCTCCAACCCCAGCTCCAACTCTAACGACATCCCGCCGTCACAAGACCTCTGCGACTCCCTAGCCACCTTCTTTCACCGCAAGTTCGCAGACATCCACGACAGCTTCAACACCCAGACCCTTCCAACAGCTGCCAACACTGCAGAACCCCCGCCCCCCAGCCTCACCAACCACCTGCTCTCCTGGACCCACGTCAACGACGACAACACCATCAAGACCATGAACACCATCCACTCCGGCTCACCAACCGACCCCTGCCCTCACCACATTTTCAAAAAAGCAAACGCATCATCGCCCCCCAACTTCGGAAGATCATCAACAGCTCCTTCAAGACCGCCACCTTCCCGGGAAGCTGGAAGCACGTAGAGATCAACGCCCTACTCAAGAAACTCACAGCGGATCCAAAGGACCTCAAGAACTTCCAGCTCATCTCCCTCCTCCCGTTCCTGGCGAAAGTCATCGAAAAGATCAACAAGCAACAGACCCACTTCCTCGAGGAGAACAACATCCTGGACCAGTCCCAATCGGGTTTCCGCAACAACCACAGCACCAAAACCACCCTCATAGCTGCCACAGACGACATCAGGACCCTACTGGACAACGACGAAACTGCGGCCTTCATCCTCCTGGACCTCTCGGCCGCCTTCGACACCGTCTGCCACCACATCCTACGCACACGCCTACACGACGTAGGACTACGCGACAAAACCCTGAACTGGATCACCTCCTTCCTCACCAACAGAACCCAGAGGGTCCGCCTCCTGCCATTCCGTTCCGAAGCCACCAAGATCATCTGCGGCGTACCCAAAGGATCATCCCTCTATAACGTCTACATGGCTCCACTCGCCAACATCGTCCGCTCGCACAACCTCAACATCGTTTCCTACGCCGACGACACTCAACTGATCCTCTGACTCACCAAAAACCCTGCCACCACCAAAACCAACCTCCACGAAGGAATGAAGGCAGTCGTCAGCTGGATGCAGACCAGCCGCCTGAAACTTAACTCGGACAAGACAGAAGTCCTCATCTTTGGATCCACCCCCTCAGCCTGGGACGACTCTTGGTGGCCAGCCGCATTGGAGCCGCACCCACACCCACCGGCCATGCACGCAACCTGGGAGTCATCCTGGACTCATCGCTCTCAATGAGCCTGCAAGTCAACGCTGTCTCCTCCTCCTGCTTCAACATCCTTCGCATGCTCCGCAAGATCTGGAGATGGATCCCCACCGAAACCAGGACAGTCACACAGGCCCTCGTCAGCAGCAGGCTGGACTACGGCAACGCCCTCTATGCAGGAACCACGGCCAAATTCCAGAAGAGACTCCAACGCATACAGAACGCCTCATCCTCGACATACCCCGCCACACCCACATCACTGCCCACCTGAAGGACCTGCACTGGCTCCCAGTCAAGGAGAGGATCACCTTCAAGCTCCTCACCCACGCCCACAAAGTACTACACAACACCGGTCCAGCATACTTCAACAAGGGTCTCACCTTCTACACACCGAATCGCCAGCTGCGCTCTGCCGACCTCGCCCTTACCGCCGTCCCATGCATCCACAGGACCTCCACCGGCGGCAGATCCTTCTCCTACCTCACGGCCAAAATGTGGAACATCCTCCCCACACAGCTGCGACAGACCCAGGACCTGCTGACCTTCAGAAGACTTCTCCACTCCTGGCTGTTTGAGCAGTAGCTGCACCCCCACCCCCGCTCACTACCTTGAGAACCTCACGGGTGATTAGTGCGCTCTATAAATAAGTGATTGATTGATTGATTGATTCTGAAACTAGCCAAATGATTGGGCAGAATTCTGTTACCATGTGTTTAGGCTTAAAAGGAGAAACACTTCAGTTCCTCTTGGTTGCAGAATGGGTGCCACGGGCTCCCACAAAAACATGCTGTGTTACAAACAACATTCTTTAAGCCATGCCTAATGAACTGCGGGTCAAGGTGCACATGATATGAAAATAGTGCAGGTATAAATGGGTAAGTAAAGTAACGTATGTGCGAATAGGACAGGTTACAACGCAAACACTTCCAATGCAAGCCTTTACAAAGTGGTTTTTACATCGCAACATCCATTACAACGTACAATTTTAAAACGCATGCCATCACAACACATTTTTAGAAACTACATTTACAATGCATTCCATTCCAACGCATACCATTACAATGCATACCATTACAACGCATGATACTTTTAGGGCAACAGTAGTGTTGGATGGTGTAGGGGTAAAAAACACTATTCCCACTCCAGTGAGTGCAACAGTAGGGTAAGTGTTGGATAGGGTAGGGGTAAAAATTACTAATCCCACTCCAGTGAGTGCAACAGTAGGGTAAGTGTTGGATAGTGTAGGGCTAACAATTACTATTCCCCATTACTTACCTTATAATCCGTTGTAATGGCATGCGTTGTAGTGACTTGGGGTGTAATGGCATGTGTTGTAGTGACATGCATTGTAATGGCATGCAATGTATAGGCAGTTGCATTGTAATGACTGCGTTGCAAATGTAGTGCGTTGTAATGACTGTGTTGTAATGGTTGTTTCCCGTAGGTACACCACAAGATGAAGCGGGTCTTCAACTCTTTGAAGATGTAGGTGACTCCTGTGGTCCTCAGGTTCAGTCCAGCGTAGAGGTGCTACAGAATCATGTTGCTCCTGGGAAGAGTCTCACACTAACAATTCCCTTGTCTTTCTCTATCATGGCAATTCTCACAGCATCAAGACCTAGACTGTGGTGTCACAGACAAGCATCCATAGCTGAATAGAACAGTTGCTGAGTAGAAAGGTAACAAAGAATAAAAAGCGGACTATTGAAAAAGATAGGAAATCCCCTATGAGAAGCTATAGATGCAACGGGATGCCACCAAGACCAGACAGTACAATATGAGGGGCATGTTAGAAACAATTAACATCTTCCCATGGCTAGTGAGAGGAAATCAAGCGCTGCAAAGACATAGCCAAGTAGAAAAGAACTAAACCAAGAGAAACTCATGCAGGTTCCACCAATGTCCCAGTGGAGAAGAAATCGAAAAGAGATTGATGTGAGTTTAAAATAGGGGGATATTTGTATAGTCGTGTATTTCAATATTCACATAGCCCTCACTAACCAATGGGTGGGGGGGGTGGCTGAATCAGTTAAATCACTGGGCAGCATGTTATTTCAAATATGTGTCTGTATGAGTAATTAGGCTAATACTGTAAATACCACTAACAAATTCCTTTTCGTTTTTAGGTCTCGCTGAGCCCAGCACATGCGCTGGCTCGGAGAGACTTTTTGTATGTTTGTTTTTTAAGTGCTACTGGCTGGCCTAGCGCTTGCGTGCACGTGAGCGTGCACGCGCGCAGCCGCTATGCGCTAGGCCAGCCAGCAGCACTCAGGAACGCCTTTAGCGCGTCATCGTGATCACTTTCGCTTTCACAGCGATCGTGATCACGATGACTTTCGTGGCCTATGCTTGTTTTTTTGGAAAGCATTGGCCGTGCGCGCACACAACTCCCGCTTCTCCCGCCTCGTGCGCGGCCAATGCTTGTTTTTCCTTAACTTTGGGTATAATCACGATTATACCAAAAGTAAAGACATAGAAAAAACATCTATTTCTTTACTATTGGTATAATCGCGCCCCCGTGCTTTACTTTTAACATTACACGTAAAGCGCGGGTGCCGCAATTATACCAAAAGTAAAGAAATAGAAAAAACATCTATTTCTTTACTTTTGGTATAGTCGCGGCACCCGCGCTTTACTTTTAATTTTATAAGTAAAGCGCGGGTGCCGCGGCTGCCTGGCGAGCGCTTGTTATCTGGAGTTCTCAAGTGCTCGTGCTTGCTAAGGAATGAACATTCATTAAAGATAATGGAGTAACCCAGTAACCCTCAGAACCTGGGTGTATATGTGAAACAAAAACAATGGTTCTGTTGGGAGTCACGTAAACTTTGTTTATAAAGTACTTACTACATGTAATCAATGTTTCAATGATCTTTTAATGAAGGGGACAAAAGCACACACATACCAATACAAGAGATTCTGAAAATGAATTCCTTTTTACTCTTTGTGTAAATCAAGGAAATATTTACAGGGCTGTCCAAAAATAAAACACATGGACCGTGAAACAATTAGTGACTGATCGTGCTTAGTGACATGGTGCTGAACACAGATTAACACATATAACACATATTTACAAAGATGGACGCGGTTTTACAAAGGAAGTCCAACATAAAATACATAGACCACAACAGGAAATAATATTCCTTATTCTAGTTGTGGGGTTGCGTGGACAAGTTAGGCAAGCAACGTCGACGTTTCGACCCTAGGATGTAGTGCAGATTTGTAAGCATCTAAAACGGGTCTTCATCAGGACAAGAAGGGATATGACAGCCTGCAAATTAAAAAATTGAATCAGAACTATGTGTGTGTTTATAAATAGAAATAAAACTAGGAGATGCAATTCGCGGCAAGCTGCTCACCTGGGGTCAAGGAAGTGTATTATTTGGCTTCCTTGTATCTTATTCAAGGAGGTGTCAGCCGACACTCCTCTGAGTTGTCTGTTCTGAAACAGATAAGGGAGAATGAGATGCCACATAGGCTTCACTGTATGCCTATCCAGTGTCGTATGGTACGAAGGACTGTTAATGGCTCTGCACATACCTTGGGAGTTATTTTATCCAATGGAAACGATTTGGTGCCGTCGTAACGATCGCCACGAACTGTGAAGGGAAGGGCATAAAATTTAGCCACTAAGGAAGAAGGCTGATGTGCATATAAATAATTGAAAACCATGCACAAGGCCAAGAACAGGGATAGGCAAGTCTTAGTTTGTCACCCGTGAGAGGAAGTGAACAACCGCGAGGTTATTCAGTGCGGGCGCAGGCGTGTCCGTTGTAATGAACCCGGTAGGGGGCCAACAAACCCGTTGAAATGGGACAATATGCTTTATTGTAAACAGGGGTTACGCGCTAGAACGCGGTATTTTTACATTTCGTGGTAGCACAAGGATCTTTAGCGGCAATAGGGATTTAAAAGGGGTGCGGTGTGATTATGCGATCACAAAAAGCAGATCACCATCGTGACGGGTCTATCGTGAGCGGAAAAGAGAGCCGTGCTGATACAAGATTAACGGTCTCCAAAGTAAACCCAGTGCCTCGAAGGGGAGCAAACGTTGTAAATGGGCCGGGGAGCTTACTTGGTATTATCTGGAGAAGACGTCCGCGTCCGTCTGTAACTCGGCAACTAATGACAGCGAGTGAACGTGATGATCGCTATTTGACGTATCCTCCCGGAGCATGTACGTGTGGGTTGGCACATGTGAGTTAGCGAACACGCCTCTTGTTTTTTCAAAATGCGGTGTAAACTGGATGTGGCCTATGCATGGCTTCTATTAAGGACCGTGACGCAAGAAAGGTGCTCAATGGAGCACATCTACGGACTGGTCCTACGTGCAAGGTTTAAAAAGTGTATTGATTATGTAAAAAGTGAAACTCAGTATATTTCTAAATACAGAGGGTACATGGACATTCCTTTCCAAATTGATTTCTAGCATGTGTAAATACCCAATAAAATTGTTCGTCGATACCACAAATTAAACATATTGTAATTGTGTGATGTTACCAAGTACAATATCTATTATACAATATACACCTGAACTCATATGCTTCACATTAGTTCATGCAAGGTTAAAGATTCACAGCACTCAGGAAATATGGGTGTTTTAACATATCTAGATGAGAAGAATCCACCCCTTAGAAATCTCATAATTTACTCATTTGTATATGTGTCTCTTCATGCTCATTGAGACCATGGCTAACAGCCTAAAGAGTGTGTGTCCAACGGCACTCTTTGTAATTGAGGGAGGTGGAGATATCTCCTCCCCTTGGATGTAGTATGATTTTTTCAAGGACCCACCATTCCAGGTGTTCATGGGTGTGTCCTGCACTTGTGTAGTGTTCTACTAGGGGAGCCCCTTGGGTCTTACATTTAAGTCTACTGTGGTGCTGCGGAATACTGTTCTTGACTTTCTGTGTCGTCTGACCCACATAGATCAGTTGGCATGGGCATCTAATAGCGTAAATAACATTCTGACTGTTACAGTTAGTAAACTGAGTGAAGGCATATGTCTTTCCCCGGTGTGTGAACGTGGTCCCAGATATAGTGTACTGGCAAGCCTTGCAGTAACTACATCTGTGGTGTCCTATGATAGGTGGCAAACTAAGTTGTGATCTGATATCCTGTATTGGTGGTGGTTCTAAGTATGAGGATACTACATAGTCCTTAATATTTTTGGCACGTTTGAATGAAAACATAATCTGTCCTACAGATTTCCGATCCAACCAAGTTCCGGTATTATCACCTTTTTTATTTCATTGCCTCTGGTATTGAAGGCCGTTACACATATCAGCTTGTCCATTTTTTGATCTCTTGGTTGTACTTCCAGTAGAGTCCCCCGTGGTCTATACCAAGCTCTTTTTCTGGCTCTGTTGAGGAGTCCCTTGGGGTACCCCCTTTCCCTTAGTTTGGTGATTAGCATGTCTGTTTCTTTGAAGTAATCCTTTCTTCTAGTGCAATTGCGACGCAGTCGCAAGAATTGTCCATATGGCAAGTTGTCCCTAAGGTTCCTTGGATGGTGGGAATTGTACTGTAGCAAGGTGTTTCTGTCTGTAGGTTTTTTATATAGGTTCATAACTATTCTTCCTTCCTCTACTTCTAGTGTGAGGTCCAGAAATGGAAATGAGTCACTACTATGGGCGAAGGTAAATTGAATGTAAAAGCTGCGAGAATTCAGCCATGATAGAAATGCCGTTAATTGATCTACTGTGCCATTCCACAGCATTAAAATGTCATCGATCTATCGCTTCCAGGCAGTGATGTTGTCAATGTAGGGGTTTTGATCAGAGTAGATGTTCCTGTCCTCGAAGTGGTCCATGAATAGATTCGCCAGGCTCGGCGCGAACCCAGCTCCCATGGCTACTCCTCTGCATTGGTAGAAGAACACGTTTTGAAAGACAAAGTAGTTTTTTTGTCATTGCAATTTGTAGTAGTTGTACTAGGAATTCCGTGGGGATCCATTGGGGTGTAGGGCGAGTACCCAACGCGTTCCTGATAACTTCGATGGCCTCCTCTTGCGGTATGCTGGTATAGAGCGAGCACACGTCAAGTGTGACAAGTAGTTGTGTAGATCTGTCAAAGGGTTGATCTTCAAACAATTGGATGGTATGCATTGTGTCGCGGAGAAATGATCTGGTTTCCAGGACAAATGGCTGTAGAAAACTGTCTAGGTATTGGTTCAGAGGTTCCAAAACTGATCCACAACCAGACACGATTGGTCTTCCTGGGGGTTTTTGTAGGTTCTTGTGTACTTTTGGGATAGTGTAAATCGTGGGGATCCTTGGGTTCGTTTTGTTGAGGAACTTACATTCAGGTTCTGAGAGGAATCCTTTCTCTATGCCATGGCTGGTAAGGTCTCTAATCAATTTGGCAATTTCCTTGGTGGGATCACGTTGAATGCGTTGTTGGTTGATCTCTTCTATATAGTCTTCCGTGTTCTGTTCCACAACAGCGCCACCTTTGTCCGCAGTCTTGATCACGATGGATTTGTTATCATTTAATGAATGTAGGGCTAGTCTTTCTTCTTTCGTAATATTGTGTCTGATATATTTGGTATTTTGTAGCAGCTTCATGACTTCGCTCATCACTATTTTCTCGTAGGCAATGATTTTTTCACTCATGAGATGTGAGGCTGGTGTAAAGGTGGATGTTGGGCGAAATTCTGTTGCTGCAGTTTTTCTGTTGTTGCCGTCATTGTTCACAAAGAAGTACTTTAAACGGATCTTTCTGAAAAATTGCTGCAGTTCCAGTTTGATGTTAAAGGAATTAGGAGGAGAAGTAGGTACAAAGGACAATCCTCTTGATAGGACATCATGTTCAGCCTTGCTTAGGGTGTATTGAGAGATGTTGAGTATGGGGTCTTTTATGTTCGTGACCACAGCTGTGCTTCCTTGTCCTACTGTAGGGGACTCCCTTCTTATCGTAGAATCATTGGTAGGTGTGGAAATTACCACCGATAGGTCTGGCGTCTGGTCCGAATGTCGCCATGGTTCTGTTGAGGCTGTGTTTGGAAATGCACCCTGGTGTTCCCTCGTTGATTGCCCTTCGCTTGATTCCATCTAGGTGGTCTCCCCCAATTCTGATCTTGGTTTGTACAGGAAGGTTCGCCGAAAAAAGACGAAGTAGACGGTCCAAAGTTATCTTGGTAGTGGGCACCGGATTGATATGATGGACCTTGTTGGAACGTGAGTCCCTGTGGTTGAAAAGTGGTCCCCTGTGGGTATGTACAAGGGTCGGAGCTGGTGCTAGATCTTTCGGATTCGTTCTCAGATCCACTACCAAAGGAGGAGTTGGAGAAGGTGGCAAATATCCTCGAATTTTGTCTGTTGCGATTAGTGAAATAACCATGTGAGTCTTGGGTGCAGTAGTCGTCACAGGTGTAAGGGTATGTATGTTATGTTATTGAACTCTGCTGTAGCTCTATCTGCTTTCTCTAGAGCTTATTTTGCGTTTTTTATACCTCTATTCTCTAAGATCTCTCTTTTGAGGTCTGCTATTTCTTGGATCAGTTTTTTCACGTATTCAAGGGCTGTTTCCACCCCCAGCACCATCCAGTGCCGGGAGCAGTTATTGGCCACAAAGCTGAACCCTTCACGGAATTTGGGCAGATCTATGAAGATGGACGGATCGTTTCGGACCTGTAGTCCTTTTGGAATGATGTTTGCTTGTAGATACTTGGTTAGTAGATGGCCATGCAAGCATGTACGTATAAGTTTCTTCTCAAGTCTCTCTAAACGTGATAGTTTATCGTTCAAGGTAGTGTCTATGGGGGTTAGACCAGTACCCAGATAATCAAATTCTGCTTGTTCTTGGATTAATTTGTTAATATAGTCCTCGCTGTAGGACAATGTTTCCCTCTCTGACATAGTATAATACTTATAGAGTCTCAGTAAATGTATCAAAACCCTCGCAGGTGGGAACCTGCACTAGATAGCCATTAAAGATAATGGGGTAACCCAGTGGAATGGAGCCAAGTGGGAGCCGCCGCAGTGTGGCTGTTGCGTTTCCCGCCAAAGGACATTCTTCAGGTAGGATAAAAGCAGTGCACATCTTCAAAGAACACAAGTGCCCCTATAATAGTGAAAGACACTCTACGCTCGCCAGTGTCTGATGCCCCAGGGAACGTGACAGGGCAGAATATTTAGTAAAAAAAACATAATGATTCAGTCATTCAGCTTAGGAATTGAGCACAACATATTTAGCACACAGGTTGAGGTGGTTGCTTTTCTTGATTTAAATTTAAGTAAAAATAATTATGAATATTTGTATGAAAACATGATGGCGTACACAGGATATGAAAGTCTGCTTTAAAATCAGAGAATCTCGGTCAACCAGAAGATTTGCTGAACTGGAAGCAGCACAAAGCTGATGTTTTTTACTTAGTTCCGCCACACGGCTGAATGTGCAACCCTTTATTCCCACACAAGGACCACGGCGAGGGGGATTTGTATTACAGTCTGTTACTCATTCCTTGCGCTTGCTCAGGGGCGTCTGTCGTTTTCTATGCTTTTTGATGATTTTCTCATGTTTTTCATTGTTTCTACCGCCATTTTGTTCTCTTCCCCGCTCGTGGAGTCAGGACAAATGTAAACATGGCCCCCATCCTTGTGCAAAGATTCTGAAAGGGCGCTTGGCATCTCGCGACTATTACCCTTAAAAGTTCATGGAAGAATCCTGGACATTATTTCCTTGTGAAGCATCACCCACTCTGCCCCACAGGCCAAAGTCTACAGTGAGGTCACAGGTTTACTCTGCGAGTTTGATAGACACATTTATACTTTCCAGAATCTAGACCGCTGGGAATATATTTAAGCCCTTGAAGCTGAATCAATAGTTAGGGGTGAATGGGCTGCTGATTAATGGATGGATGGATTTGACCACAAAGAAAGTGCGAAGTCTTTATGTGGCATGGTAGGTCACATCCTAACATTAGCACTTGGCAAATGAACCCTAAAGAGTGAATTGGTAGTGGTAGAATTAGCAATGAAAATAACTTCAATATAATGCTGTACATAGGCATAATACGTTGATGTACGATACATCCACGTTGTTTATAGTGCTTATAGGAAAGTGCAAATTTTTGTGCGGTTCCCTTTTATTTTCCTTGACTGGTTGCCAAAGTTTGCCTTTGGGTTGTGAGCGACCGTTTTTAATCTTTTTATTATTTTTGCATTTCAAACAACTATAACAACAGCCGACTCACCATTGTCAGATTAAGATAACATTTCACTCTTGCTCTTACATTGGACAGAGGTTATCCATACTTGGCATGTTTAATTTATGGCGTCCTAACGCTCAAGGTGTGTGGTACATTAGTAACATTTTCAGTATTGATAAAAAAGCTATTTAATGTCTTCATTTTAGCACATGCACTTGCTATTTAGACCTGGCATGTTTCTCACTCGTGACCTAGATTTAAGGTTGTGTGATGAGGACACATTCTCTCATTAGGTCTGGTGTTCGACCTTTTGATTTTACTAAAAGTATAGGTATAGCAAATGTACTTATTGGGGCTTTCAGCCAGCCCTCTTCATCTATTGGCCTGTTGCTATGTCATTCGTATTTTGCTTCCGCCAGCTACAGAATACAGCTTGGGGCAGTGGGTCAGCCCACTTCAGCCATTGCCAAAATTCCGTGTGACCGGCGGCATTCTGCACTTTCACTAGAAGCACATCCACACTCAAAGTAGTTAAATTCAGTGCCAGGCACTACTATTGCAATTCATGCTTTTTGAGACCAAAAATATATTTTTGATGTTTGTAAACAGTGAGGGCCTGTCAGCTACCCAACAATAAAGTTTTACAAAAAATAATCACAATACAAAACCATGTCGGATATATTGGCCTTGACAATTCTTGTTAAGTAGTGCTATCTTCTTCCGGTACTCGAGGACCACCCCACGCCAACACAACCACTGCAAACATAAGAAACAAGCATTGGCATAGCCAATAGGTCTCGCCTTTGGGACCTTATAAGTGTTTAGCCATGCAGCAGTTGATGTTGTTGCACCAAGGATATTGTGCTGGATAACTAAACACTTATAAGGTCCCAAAGGCGAGACCTATTGGCTCTGCCAATGCTTGTTTATAACACTATTCATCCTAATGCAGCGTCAAAGCGCTTTAAATTACACAAACGTATCAGACAAAATAAAGTATACAAATGTAGAAATGAATGTGCATGGGATTTTAGATACGGCAATGGTGGTTACATGGTGACAGATTTACACAGGATTCATGCTAGTGCGCATATGTTAACAGCACTTGGTCTGGAAAAACTCAAAGTAGGGATTTAAAACATAAAGCAGTAGTTGTCTGTTATAATGTATTACTACCCAAAAGCAACCTTTTTAAGCAACATCGAAATAACGAAAGATTGAGGCAAAAAACGGCATTCTAAACCTATGTCTTGCAGTTTGCATGAAGCTCCTTATTCAAAAGAGTTACCTTACTGTTGTTCTTAACTCCCGACAATGACTGGGCACACAGTCAAGACCATGAGGAAGTCATAAACAAGCATTTGCAATGCGATAGGTCTCGCATTTATGAGTTTGAGCTATTGGCATTGTAAATGACAATGCCTTGTATGTATGTGTTGTTTTTAAAACAGATACATAAAAGGCATTGTCATTTACAATGGCAATAGTTAAACTCTGGCAAATGTGAGACCTATTGCATTGCAAATGTGTGTGTGCTATAAAACATTTTAACAAGAGTTAGGAGAGAGGTGGTTCTAAGCTATTTGAGATAATATTGCTCGGAGGCTGTAATTGAAGCCTACCGAGTAACAACATGTAACGGGTGTCGCAATGGGAGGTTACAAAATGAGACAAGGCGGTACTAAGGAGGGACGTCTAAGCCTTTTGACCAATGAACAGCCACAGTTTACAGTGGACAATGAAACAAGCCAATGAAAAATATGGGCAGAAAATGAAAGGAGCTTAGAGTCCCTACCTGAATACAGATACCTCGCAGAGCAACGCACGCGCTGCCCAGGCTCGACCTAAAAATGGTGACAGCCTGCCCATCTTGACCAAATTGTCCAGTCACTCTGGGGACAGG
Organism: Triturus cristatus; assembly: GCF_964204655.1. Lineage (NCBI taxonomy): Eukaryota > Metazoa > Chordata > Amphibia > Caudata > Salamandridae > Triturus > Triturus cristatus. The sequence continues at coordinate 1,557,560,967 of NC_140590.1, forward strand.
CTAACTGCATGAAGCAGGGTTGTCATGGGGGGCTTGCAATTACTGATTGGCGTCCCTGCTATGCTGGTCTGTGGGTAGCACAGAGCTTTGGAGCCTGCCTGGAGCAAATCTTGTGCACAAACGGCCAAATAAAGGCCACATTTGTTCAATCCGTCAGGAGAGTTTTGTCGCTGCACAAATGGGAAAAATATCACCTATTTGTGTGGGAAATAGTCAAATCCACCTACACTGTTACTATTTTGTGCAAGGGCCTTTCTGATTGGCTGCTAGTGTCCACAGTGGATCCAATACAAGGCAGTATTCGGATTGCTGAAAAATGTAACTCCTTGGGGAAGTGAGCCCTTCTCAAGCAACAGCCACAATGCTCGTCAGGGTGAACCCCAGTCATTAAATTAACCTGTGCTTAACCCTCTGGTAGCTTAATACAACAGCAGTTAGGCTTACCTTATAGGCAATGTGGAAAGTATTTGTGGAGTACCTAACAGTAATAAACTGAAACACCACACAAACAAAATCTCACACTAATTTAGAAATGAATACAATGTAATAAATTATTTCATAAAATATTTCACAGTAAAACAACAAAAATCCAATGAATAGATCAGGAGTTAGAATAGTTTTTAGTCCAATCTAGTGTCTAAAGATCAAAATACAAGCTGTGGACATCTAGTCGAGCGAGACCGAGGCAAAGTCGAAAGTTATGGTCTATCGCGATGGAGCGCTGTGAGAAGTTGGCCTGGCATATGCTGGTCACTAGTTAAAGTGGCCACCTTGCACCAGTCTAATTCGACTCTTATGGTAGATAGGTTTAAGACAACCTTTTAAAGAAAGCTATCCTAGTGGTAGCTGTGGAGAGCAGCCTTCAGGCTAAGTCTCAGAGGAATGTAAAGCAGCTTGTTTTACCTCATAATCTCTTGAATTACCAAATGAAAGGACACCACACAGGTATATATATCAAATATATATGTATTTATTACTAGACACACTCTACTAATCTCTTTATGAGATTAGAAGTCAGGAACATATGCAAATATCAACGTTTCACAATAAGTTAAGCACAAATATGGCTGGGGCCCTAGGGGCGTACCAGACCATATACTAAAAAAGAGGTTTAGGAAAGTCGACTTGCAAGGGGACAAGGCCTAGGGCCTGTAGAATCGCTGGGCCTCACTAATTCATCCAAGGCAGGTAAGTAAAGGACCAACAGGAGACGCATGCAGTGTGAGAACACAGCCGCGGGTTCCATATTGATTTCAATGGAGCAAGTCGCGGTTGGATTTTTAAAGTTTAAGGGTACTTCTAGAGAGTCTACAAGCAAGCCACTTACAAGGTAAGTAGTTCGAGGGCCAACACCCACAGGAACACCAGAGTGCACGAGTTACCTCACCCAGGGAAGCCGGGTGCATAGGTGTCTTTTGGTGTGGGGTCGAGGCGTCGTTTTCAATGGAAGCCGAAGAAGTTTTGCTGCTTGTGAAGACTGGAGAAGTGTCCGGTGGAATCCAAGGCTGGATTCAAGATGAAGAAGACCTGGAAGCAGAAGGGACAGTGTTCACAATCACTTGCCAGTGACCCGGGCCAGGAAGATGGATGCCCACGGAAGTCGGGTGATTTCAGGTGATCAAGGGTGTTTTGTCTCCTCAGCCACGTGGTCCAGGAGGCGTCGATGACGACCAGGAGCTGGATTCGGAGTGTCCCACGAAGTCTGCAGCTTACTGAGGTGTCAGCAACCAGATTCGAGCCAACAAGCCTTGGCAACAGCAAGTCTCGTGGAAATTGAAGAAAGTCAGCGATGCAGACCAGCAAGGTCTGAGGGACTCACCCAGCGAGTGTAAGTCGGGGCAGGCCTGGAGCAAACAGGGGAGCCCTTTGGTTTGATGAGAAAGTCTTCAGGGGACCCACAAGTCATCCGGCAAGGGATCGCGAAGACGCCTCGTGAGGATTTGCTTCACAGGAGCCCACGGTCACTCGGGACGAGGTAGGCCTCTGATTTTCGAGGGAAATCCTGCTGGAGGCTTCGACCACACGTGGTCCAATGCACAACTTTGTAGAACATCGTGAAGGGGTTGCACTCGACAATAGTGCACGGTACTCAGGTATTGCTGTTCCTCGTCACTCGTGGGGTCCACTCGCCTCAGCTCTGCTGGGGACTCACAATGGCCGTCGAGAAGTCAGGAAATCCACTTCCGGGGCTGCAGGGACTTCGGACTCCAGCGGAAGCGGGAAAGTTTGCAACCGTGGATTCAAGTTTTTGGTGCCTGCCAAGCAGGGGAGTCACTCTTTGACTCCAAGGGAGATTCTTCCGTCTTCCAAAGGTAGTGGAACGTCGAAGGGCCAGGATTCTTCTTGTAGAGCGTCGTCCAGGGATATCTGATTTGCAATGGCAAGGTTTCCCTATCTTATACTAAAGGAAAGGGAGGGACTAGGTCTAGGACCACTCCTCTGGGAGGGTCAGGGGCGTGGGTGATTACACCCACTTCCCTTTGTCCAGTTTTGCACCAGAGCAGGGGCAGGTAGCCCCTGAACCGGTTTGAGCTGGCATATGCACAGAGGAGCCTACTGCTCCCCCAGTGCAAGACTTCAAAGCACTCTAGGAGTGCACCCACCCAGCCCCAATACACTAAATCCTGTCTGGAAGGTGGTGACACCTCCCTGCGACAGGATGCCTATTGTTGGGCCTCCTCCACTGCGAGTTTCAGTCAGCAGCAGGAGGGCAGCCCAGTGTCTGTGCTGGTGGCATCCATTTTGTGATGCCAGGGCTCTTTCAGATTTCTACCGTGTTTCCACAGTAGGTACATGTTGTCCCCTCTAGAAGGGTGGGATCATACTCCCACACCAGTGACTGGTGTGGTGGTATGATTCCAAGTTATTTGACACCAAACATGACAGGTTTTGATGCAGTCATTCCAAAGTTAGCATTTACAGGTTGGTTGTAATGCACTGAAGAGTATATGGTTTAACCGCATCCACAAACAGCCACAGAGAATAGACTCTGCCAGCTGCAGAGGGGCCCTGCTCATGCAGAGGCACCCCCTCACATTGTAAACCAAGCACCCTGCCCTCAGGATTGATAGGGCCTGCTTTAGGAGTGACTGATAGGTTTATATGTGTGTGTGTATGGTGAGATATAGGAACCTATACCTCAGTGAGGAGTGCTAACACTACCTCACCCAGGCTGCAGTAGCTGGCCTGTGGTGTCAGATTCAGTCTGCTTCCCAGGGGTGGCATAATACATGCTTCAGCCCCTGGTAGGTCTGTGAAGTACCTATGCACTTGGTACCTAAGGTACCATATACTAGGGGCTCATAAGGTACCACAGTATCCAATCACTAGTGCATCTAATATGCACACCAGTCATTTAAGGGAGTAAGCCGATAGGCTGGGGTCCTGGATAGCAGAATCCCAGCCAGACTAGTCAAAAACCATTTAAACACCAGGAAAAAAGTGGGGGCAACCATGCAGTCAGATTCCACCTTCCTACAAGCGCTGTTCAGATACACAAAGTGGATCAGGCCCAGTCTCTGCTTACCTTCAAACTTCGAAGAAATTTTGAGAAAAAGTGTTTTGAGAAGATAAAGTTCAGTGAGGCAAGTCAACCAGCGGCGTCTGAGGAGGAGCAGGAAGCATCATCGGGGAGGAGCAGTGAACAGGATTTGTTGCTGCGTAGAAGAACACAGAGGGAGCTACAGCAAAGTCAGGTCCACCAGAGATGAACCTTTGGCAGATCGGCGGGTAAGTAGGTCTTGGTCTCCTCTAGGTTCTCAGAACAATTTTTGGCGGAGAATCTTTTAAGTCCTAAGCTTTGAATTTGTGCCATCTGGGCACATTTAGCATCACTTCCAAGAGTCCAGGACTAGACGGGCACCACTGGGAGGGAAAGGAATCACTCAGGCCGTGTCTAGGTACAGGTTCCAGATGGCTGTAGCCATTTTTGTCCCAGAGGCTTTAAACAGGAGGCCAGCCCGTGAAGTCACTCTGGCAGTCCTGGGCCTAAGCAGAAAAGCAGGTCTCAAGGAGCACGGAAGTCCTCTGGGCACAAGGAAGGCTTCAGACAGAAGAGCAGTCCTCTTGGTGCAGCAGGGCAGTCCTTTGAAGTATACTACAGGCCACAAGCAGCAGGGCAGTCCTCTGAGAGTCCTCCACAGGTCCAGAAGTGAACTAAAGAGTGGGTCTGAGTGTCCTATTTTTATACCTGGTGCCAGCTTCAAAGTGAAAGAAATGTCTGGAGTCCACCTGCCCCCCACAGATGGTTCTGGAATTTCCTGCCTCACTGCTCAGGTTCCATTGTTCTGGGGGTCACAAAAGGCTAGTGTGAAGATCTTTGTGTGTGTTGAGGGACAGTGCACAGCTCTGCCCCATCCTACCAAGATGGTGCGACCTGCCAACACCCATTCCCCCTATTGTATGGCTGCCTGGGAGGAATACACAAAAGCTAAATGCCACTCACGCCTGGTCATGTGACCCAGGAGACAGGCTGCAGACACCGAACAGTTAGGCGAAGAAAATGCCAACTTTCTAAAAGCGGCATGTTCAGAATTGTGGCTTAAAATCCAACTTTAGCAAGAGGATCGTAAACTACTATTCCTTAGACACCAAACATTTATACCTGCTCCCAAACAAAAGTTATCACTTATTAAATGTAATAAGGTAACCCAATGTTATCCTATGAGAGGGGTAGAGCTCACAGTAGTAAAAAATGAATCTGTGACTTTTTCAGTACCAAGCCATGTAAAACTTAAAAGTACATGTCCAACTTTTTAAATTCAATGCCACCTGCCATATGGGTGATTTGTGGCCAACCCTAGGGGTGACTTAAATGTAGTAAAAAGGGAGTTTTAGGTCTGGCAAGGGGTTTATTTTTCCAGGTCGAATTGGCAGTTTAAAACTGCACATATTCTGCAATGGCAGGACTGAGACATGCTTATAAGGCTATTTAAGTGGGTGGCACAATAAGTGCTGCAGACCCACTAGTAGCATTTAATTTACATGCCCTAGGTACATGTAGTACCACTTTGCTAGGGACCTATAAGTAAATTAAATGTGTCAATTGGGTGTACACCAGTTTTACCATGTTTAGGAGAGTGAGCACAAGCACTTTAGCACTGGTTAGCAGTCGGAAAGAGCACAGAGTCCTAATGCCAACAAAAACAAATTCAGAAAAATCAGAGGAGCGAGGGCAAAATAGGAGTGACCCTGCAGAGGGGGCCAAGTCTAACACCACCCATTCCACCAATCAGAATAGTCATTCTGACTGGCTTCTGGCAGCTGTTCCGAATCATATAGACAGCCCACACCTTGTTAGACTGCATTTTTCAGCCCTGGTTGACAAGTAAAGATCATTTTCTGAATTCTGGTAAAAAATTCACTCCCATCTCTATTTTTTTCAGCTGCTTTTGCTATGCAAGCAAACTCAAATTTAAAAAAAAGAGAGATTTTACCCAATTTGCTTTTTGGAAATATTTATTATTTATCCATTTACGGTTTATACAGCGCATAGCTGCCCCAGTCACGGGGCGTCCCAGCGCTTCCCAAAGAACAGGTGCCAAAAGACTACTCCAACTGACACAAACCAGATTACGCCGGGAAAAGCCAGGTCTTTAAGGCCTTTCGAAATATCAAATGATTCTGCGATCCTCTGATAGAAATCGGGAGGGAATTCCACAGGTGGGCTGCCTGGACCTTAAAAGAACGTCTACCAGCTCTGACTCTTTGAAAACTAGGGGTACTTGCCAAACCCAAGTTGGCAGAGCGAAGGGGGCGATTCGGGATATACTGAACTAACAGGTCCCTTAAAATCGGAGGGCCTTGTTGTGTCAGAATTTTATGGGCTGAACACAGACTTAAACTGAATTCTTTTGGCTATAAGCAGCCAATGCAACTTTGGTAAAAGATTCGATACCGAGCAGGACTTAGGAAGTGCCAACAGCGCCTGGGCTGCAGTATTCTGAATTCATTGGAGGCGTAGGTTAGTGTTACCCGGCCCCATGCAAAATTCTAGAATACAATACCTTACACTTATATGTGCACCAATGGGATGTGACATTGATGTGCTATCTATCAAATAGGCTTGCAAGATTAGGTACTAGACATACTAACACAATGAGTGAGAAATAATAGAATACGTTTGATTCAAATCTCTCCTTCAACACACAAATTATCATTGGTGTGTATGGTGTCACCTTTTACCTTTCCCACCTATGGAAAATCTGCCCCTTCCTGCATACCAACTACTGAGTAGAATTGGCACAAGCTGAGGTGACGGCTCTTGTGGAATATTGTAACATGATCTACACTTGCCTCCCCAAATAAACTAATCTCCTGGTTATAAAGAATACAAATCCAGTAGCAAAATGTGCCTGCACTTAAACTTAACATTCTAGCCAGTTCTGAACACAGTCACCTGGATGCCGGTGTAATACAAAACCAAATTGAAAACTCCCTGCGTTGTGAACAAAGTGTCCTGGTGAATAAGTCCTGGATGTCTAATGTATTAAAGATCCTAGTTGTCTAAAGTAACATACACCAAGCAGAACAAACTCATAACAGTGACCATGTACTCTCCCATCTGAACAGAGATAAACCCTACTTATTGGCCACCTGGCGCCATATTTCCAACTCTAAATGTTCAACTATATCACCCCAGCACCAGTGGACCAACACTGGCTTGCCCTTCAGGCTACCATTATGTTCAGGACCAGCTGCTCCATCTCGCAGGCCAGAAGAAACAACACCCCTGAATACGTGACTGAGAAATTACCCATCAAAGGCAGACAGTGCCACACCAGGAGCTACAACACTGCCAGGCTGGAGACAGAGAAATGCACGAAGTCAAAGGCCAAAATGCAGGTCATCACCTACGCATACAGAACCTGGAAAAATATCATAATGGCTCCTGCAATCCTGCAGTTTAACAAAACATTCAAGCCACCTCTCTTGCAAGAACACTACCACCCTAAATGCTAAGAGAATAAACAGTATCTGCCTCACTGTAAACATTGGAATGTATTCATGGCTACCAGTAAGCCACTGTCTACTACTGTGTTGCTCATTAGCTAGGTGTGTGCTATTTAAATACTGATATATTCATATACATGCCATAAATGACAACACTCCTCATCTGAGCGGGAGAGTCAGGATTTCTTCAACACAAAATATTTTGAGGTCTTCCTATTTTAATTTTTGCCAATCTAAAGCAATTAGAAATGGTCTAATTTTCTTCCAATTGTCTCTATTGAGTGTTTTTAAATGAAGGCATGTGTGTGATACATATATCCCAGCCAGAATCATACTCTCCACCTTCTCACATCATATTAAACAACAAACCTTGCAAGGATTAACCCCTGAGGATGATCGTTGATGGTCCAGGGTCAGGACCTCTAGAACTCCATGCTACCATTCCCGGACAAGATCTTAGAAAACAATCATTAAAAGATGCATCACTGAATACCTCAACGACCACCAACTCCTCAACACTAAGTCTGATTTCAGACCCAGCCACAGCACATAAACTGCCCTCATCACCACCACGCATGACATCTGCATGACTCTGGACAGAGGAGACACGGCAGCCCTCATCCTCCTGCACCTCTCCACAGCATTTGAACACAGCCTCCCACCTCATTCTCATCCAATGCCTATACGACATCAGAATCCAAGGAAATACTCTCTGATGGATCTGTTCCTTCTTGACTCCAAGGACCCAGTCAGTCAGCCTTCCACCGTACACCTAGGACACAAGCGACCTCATCTGCAGAGTTCCGCAAGGATACTCCCTGAGCCCAACCCTCTTTAACCCATATATGATTCCTGTAGCCAGCATCACCTGCTCTCGCAACATCAATGTACTCACTTACACCGATGACACAACTTGCTTTCTCCCTCAGGGACAAAATGCCCAGTAACCTTGCTCAACCTCAATACCTTCATGACTGAAATCGCCCACTGGATGAAGACCAACTGTTTAAAGCTGAACACTGACGAGATCGAAATTGTGATCTTCAGGAACAGCATTTCACTGTGGGACTCGACCTGGAAGCCAGCAGATCTAGGACTGACACCCACCACCATGGCCAACACCGAGACCCTCAGGATTGTCATCAACAGCAAACTCGACATGACAGCTTGAGTCAACCCAGTCACTGCCTCATGCTTCCCTACCCCGAAGATGCTGATCAAGATTTTTAAAAGGCTCCTAATCAGCACCTGGAAAACCGTCATGCACACCCTGGTCACAAGCATGCTGGACTACAGGAACACCCTCCATGCCAGGATCAACAAAAACTCATCAGTATGCTGCAACCTCTTCAGAACCTGGCGTACAGAATCACTCTCAACCTCCCACGCCACACTCACATCACAACACACCTGAAGGAGCTCCACTGCTCCTCATACACAAACGAACATAACTCAGACTCCTCGCCTACAGTTTCAAGGCACTACATAACACAGGCCCAGCATGCCAACAATCGCATCTGCTTTCACAAAACTTCCAGACACCTCTGCTAGTCTGGACTCCTACTTGCACACATCGCACCTATTCAGAAAACCAGATCCGGCGGTTAAACCTTCTCCTACATCTCGCCTAAAGCCTGGAACAAACTGCCACTACAAATTAAGAGCCTCCTCTTCACTTCTTGAGTTCTTCATGAAGCTGAAGATCTGGCTTTTGGAGTAAGCTCACCAGGCCATAGGATTGGCTAGGCTCACACCTGCTTAGCGCCAGGAAACCCTCTCAGGTGATAGTGCACTATACAGATCTGATTGATATAACATAACATGTCTATTAGACCAGCGAGAACCAACTACTGCCAATTTAGGAGACCACTCAAAACTGAGCTTTCACAATAATCTTTGTTTAAACAGTGGCTTCTACAATGAGTGAGACCAGGGCATGCCAGATTAGGACCAGTTCCCTTATCTGAGTGGGCTCTGACACTAGGGCCTCTCTTAATCTGCTCTGTGTTATTTCATAGAGATCCAAAGTGGCGAAATTGACAAGTGAAACTGCATAAAACTCAATATGACATTTGTTTATCAAGGAGATATTTTGTATCCATACTGCTTGTGTGAAATTCACCACACCAAGTAAATGCTCACCCACTGGCCATGATAGTATAGTTTGTGTGTATAGTTTAGTATAGATAGTTTGAAACTTGACGAACATGTTTTGAGTCTACATTTTTATATCATTTTCTCACTAGGCTTCCGTATACGACTATACAACATGGTGGCCTCTGAGTCAAAGTATACTTGAAGATAGATAAACTTCTAATTTCAGCAAAATGTATAGAAAATAGCTTCCTTAGTTAACAGCTAAAATTATTTTGTATGCAGATCTGATGTGTTAAAGTGTTTTCTACCCGAAGAGCCACCAGTTCGAAATCCATTGGGGATTTTTTCTTTTATAAAGCGAGAAGTACTATAAAATCACTAAGTAATCTACTTGGCGAAAATTATGAGATTAGATAAATTGTAAATAAATAAGGGTTTCACAATGAAGTGGCTTTTCAAGTTTTTTACAGTCCATGTAAAACCCCATAGGGATATAATGTGTGGTATATGGCCTTGATACCCAGAAGGGTGGAATCACTGGATTCCTGCATCTGTTTTGGAAATGCCTTATGTAGATGATGTCCTCTCTTCTGGGAGCTTAGCATTATTCTCTAATAGTAGGGAAATCCTGCAGAGAGTAACGGGCAGTCAACGCAGCTTTATGTACTCACGGCCAGGCAGTAACAGTGGTTATTGCCTAGCGCTAACCCACAAGTAGCTTTAGCTAGTTTTAACAACTGGTTACGGGTGCTAATTATCAATCACTATTTATTCATTTGTTGCAACCTCAAGCTTTTTCTAAAGTGCTGATTGAATGCAAAATAGAATTGCCATTGCTGGGTCAAAGGTTGTGTGATGCCACTTCCTACACGGTCATTGGAGGTCAAGGAGGATTTACTGCCAATATCTCTATACCCAAGGTTTGGTGAAATGATATCAATGCCGACCAGTTCCCTCCAAAGTTACTGAATATTGTCATCTCCTTAGTTTTGTGCTCCCTTTTCCAGACTTACATGTGGGCTCGGCCTTTCTAACTATGTTGATGGTTATTCCAAGCTCAAGATGGATTTGGTAGAACCCTCGTGATGAGAATTGCCTCCTTCACCGGATGAATTGTATGCCCTAGGTGGGTTGTTGTGTGGACTATAGGGCGGTACGGCAGTGGAGATGTCCTTTGCAAGCTGCATATAATATAAAGGCTGCCGCAGCGTCAGCATGCTAAAGTAATGCCTTCATGTGATGATGTAGCTGGCATTATAACCTATACATCTGTGCCACGGAGAACTTCACACACAGTATATCAGCATGGGCACGCTGCCTACCTGCTTCTTAAAGCAGCAGCACATATAACAGGTTTGTGTTAGCAGGACATTTGTGAATGTACCTAGTCTATCAGCTGGTGGCACCAATAGATATTTTGGAGGGGGGCAGTTCCCAGTGTTGGTGTTGTGTGACTTTCTAGGCCGCATTGAAGAAACCTAATCAACTCCATCTTGTTAAAATCATGATCCCTCAGCACCACAGTATACACGCAGAAAGCTTGTTTAACATTAGGATTTGTAAACTGGTATTTTGCAGAGCCTGACTTTCCTGTACTGTGAAAAGGGTAAGGGTGGATGCCCATGGTGTTACGGTCTAAGAACTGCAGCTAGATCTCAAGGTGGTCGGGAGAACGCTTTTGTCCCTTTAGTCTTATCATCTGTACAAGAATGAGATATTGCTTCTTACTAATGAATGATTATCCTTTCTCTGTATACAATGTCTAGGAATTTCCATTGCCTTTAGGAGGGTATATCTGCTCATGCTTAGTGATGAATTTTTAGACACTAGTGGTAGCTGAGGCTGACTTAAGATGTCCTGTAAGCTGAAAAAAAACACCTCAATCTCAAAGAATCCCCCACCTAGGAGTATTTATTGAATCATGCTTTGACACTTGGGCAGAGGATTCTCATTGGACTAAGGCAAGTGACATCATATCCCAAAGCTTGAGGAATGCAGGAAGGCGGTTGTAACAGCACTATTATTGAAGCTAACATGCACGACCTTTAGATTGAACATTATCTCCTTCGACTTAACAGAGCCACCAGACGGCCAACATGAGATAAGCATGATCCAGGGAGGGATTCAAAACGAGAACAAGACGAAACTGATTGTAAGGAGATATTGCGGAGGGTGTCGGAGTATTGGGCGAAAAGGAAAGTCATGCAGAGTCTGAGAAAAAATAATTTGTCACTCATGATGGCCAGATGAGTTTACTGTACCATGCCTGAATAAAGAGGGCCCTCAGTAGCAAAGTCTCACAATTTACTGCTATTGTCAGAATATGGTATACAAAAATATCGTCTGGCATAAATATGGTGTACTAAATATCAGTTACAAAAATATCATCCCACTCATTTTGTGATGTGAATGGTCGTGCCTATGATTGTGATTGTTCAACTTCACCATCTGAACCATTCTTCTCATTAGTTGACCTATATACACTTTGCTTTACACGTCTTGTCCTATGTTTTGGGGGGTACATTAAATATTTTGCATACTGCAGTGAGTTGTAACTTGGGTATAGTGTTCTTCTATTAAGTTTCTAATCATTATATATACTATAATTAGTTATTAGTGTGTTCACATTTATGAAGTTTTTGGCATCGTCTTGCTGAGACAAGGTATGTTCTGTTGGTGTGATCCGTGGATTTGATGGGCATTGGGTGGTCCACATGGAATGTGTACTTTTGAATGTGTTAGTTGGCACTGGACACAGGAAGTAGAGGTCGGTGGCTGAGAATCACTGCTGACCCAGTTCTCGTGTGAGAATAAAGGCCAAGTCAAGTCCTAACTTTACCCAATGCCCAATCATGTCATCCAAGATCATGGATTGCTCGTTACAGCCCTCCGCAGTGACTGCTAATGCTCCTCACTTCTCCTATTAATAATGATAATAATAATAATAGCATTTGTAGAGCGCAAACAGCTACCTCAAGCAGAGGTGTCCTGGCACTTTGCAGTCACTGCAGGTTGGGGAGGTCCAACCGAGGTGTCAGCATTGGCTGAAGAGCCAAGTCTTCAAGGTCTTCCTGAACTCACGATCAGACTTGATCAAGCGCATATGGGAAGGCAGGGAGTTCCACAGTCTGGCCGTCCCCACTGTGAGAGACCTGCCTCCCATAAGAGACTTAGCATAACGAGGTACACAGAGCAGGTGCTTTGAGTTGGATCTCAGCGTGCGTTTTTGCTGATACAGGCAAAGCCTACGCTTAAGATATCCCGGGCCACTATCTTGCAAAGCACAAAAGGCCAGAATCAGGGACCCCAAGGCTCGTCTCTCAGCCCCACGCTTTTGAACGTCTAAATGGCCCCCCTCGCCGTCATCATCAGGCAGCATGGTCTAAGCATTGTATCCTACGCCGACGACACCCAGCTCATCCTCTCACTCACGAAGAGTCCCGAAGACACCAGACTCTGCTTCCAGGAAGCAATGAAGAACGTGGCAGCCTGGATGAAAGACAGCTGCTTGAAGCTCAACTCAAAGAAGACCGAGGTCCTCATTCTCGGATCCTGCAACTCCGCCTGGCACAACACCTGGTGGCCCTCCGAAATACACCCACTCCTACTGACCACGCACGCAACCTTGGCATCATCCTCGACTCCTCCCTCTCCATGAACCGACAGATCAAGCCGTCGCCTCCACCAACTTCAACTGCCTATGCATCCTCCGCAAAACCTTCAAGTGGATCCCCCCCAACTGCAGAAAGACCGTCACCCACGCACTCATAACCAGCAGACTGGACTACGGCAACGCCTTGTACGCCGGAATCAACAAAACCCTACTACGTAGACTCCAGACCATCCAGGACGCCGCTGCCAGACTCGTCCTCGGAACTCCCATCAGGAACACATGACCCAACACCTGCGAGACCTCCACTGGCTCCCGTCGAGAAAAGGGTCACGTTCAGACTCCTCATCCACGCCTACAAATCCCTCTACAACATCGGACCCAAATACCTCAACGAGAGAGTATCCTTCCACGTAGCCAAGAGAAGCCTCCGCTCTGCCGACCTCGCCCTGGCAGAGGTCCCCCGCATCCGCAGAAACAGAATGGGCGGGAGAGCATTCTCCTACATTGCAGCCAAGACCTGGAACGAGCTCCCCGTGAACATCAGATGCTCGCCAACCTTGCACACCTTCAGGAAGGACCTCAAGACATGGCTCTTCGACTGATCCGGAGCTGCCCCACTCCCCCTAGCGCCTCAAAACCCTCACGGGTGAGTAGCGCGCTTTATAAACCCTCGATTGATTGATTGATTGAGGGACTTGAACTCTCTCTTTTAGCTACAGGTAGCCAGTGAAGTGGTCTGATGTGCGGGGATATGGCGTGACAGAACGGGACTCGACGAATTAGTCTCACAGCCGCATTCTGTACCATCTGTAATCTATTGATCAGATAGAAAGGCAGCCCCAGGTAAAGACAGTTTGCATAGTCAAGTCAAGATGTCACAGTAGCGTGGACTTTGACTCTTCGACTATCCTAAGGCAATAGATGCAAGAATTTTCCTTAAACTTCTCAACTTCCCAAAGCATGAGGCTGATATATGACGGACTTGGGCAGAGAAAGAAAGGTCCGTATCACATTTGACGCCCAGGTTTTTCACCATGTTTGCCGGTAAAAGTGGTGATCCCATTTCTACTTTACCCTTTGAAGCCGGTAAGCAAGAAGGATCTTTCTACTTTCATTTATCAACAAATGTATCTTTTAAAGGTCATGGACTGTCTTTTTCCAAATAGGTGAATTGATTCTTATTTAAAACCTAGTAAAGATGCCAATTTTAGAAAAGTTGAGGTTAACAATCTCCTCAACAACCTCCGACAATGATTACACCACCCTCTAGCATTTACTAATCCAAGTATGGATGTGAGTTGGCACTGCTCTTTCCAGTATCAACATTTATACAAATATCAAACTACGTGTATTTTAATATTGGTTGTGGCCTTTCAAGCCAAATATATGGATTTAGCCTGTAATATGTAATGAACGGTGTCAATACTAGTATTACGATGAGCTTGCATCTATTCACATTCTGTCGGGTAGGTGGAGAAAGGTCAAGAGTGCCCAAGTACACCCCGTCCCACCGCAAAATCCACTTCCTGAGTTCTGCATAAACGTTTAAGATTTTAGGAATTACTATCTGACCAGATAAGGACCCCCCCTAACCCTATACCAGGAAACTAGGTGTATATATTGCTTAATCCGAGAGGTCTGCTCTTTGCTTCCGATAATTGAGTCTCCTTGTTTTGGATAGGTAAGGGAAGCAGCAGTAATAGGCATATAAGTATGAGCATGATTAGCTTGTCAAGTGATACAAAGTTATTGAAATGACTATGGGATTCACGGAGAAGCCATCCCAAAATAATTGCTGTATGTTACAAGGTCACTCAACCTGTGATGGCCACACTGCGCGAAGAGAATTTGCATTATGCTCTCCTTGAAAAGGGGGGTCCCACAAAGGCCTCAAAGCAATCATACACTTTACCATCCATTCACACAACCCTATGCTTGTAACAAATCAGGCAAGGATTGCTGTGTATCTGAGGGCCACACAAGTTCTATCAATGTACCACATTAATCGCAAACACAATACAATCCCATAACCAGGTATTCCTATTGACTAGTGAGAGGGGCAGACTCATGATAGACCCACGCTACCGGCAATGGTTGGCCTAGTTCCCTAAAAGAAGTAGACACATAGTTGCTGCCAATTCAGAGTGGATGAGACTGCCACAAAGAGGTGACAATGGCTCCAAAAATGCACACTGGCCCTCTATTTGGAAGCAAGCCATGGGTAATGTCATTTCTTTTTAGGTCTGGCTTAATAGTGCTGCTGTCTGCAGACTCATGGATACTACAGGGACTTTGGCTCCACCCACAAAAATGATCACTCTCTAACTCATGCTATTGCTGTTTGGTGTATCACTCCACCTTTGGAGACGTGCTTCCATTGGAACGTGTGAGGAGCTTTTTTACATCAGAAGAGTACACCCAAACACCACACTATTTGTCATATTCATTTATTCGTATATACATTCTTTACAGAACGAAAACATTTACTGTTACTTCTTTCCCTTTTCCCAGAACTGTGAAAGGCAATAAGACAGGATTTAATTATAGAAACAGAGTATGTGCATACAACACATATAAACAGCATATGTGAACGCCTTTGTTTATAAGCACTGAAGCAGTAAACCCAGGCCATTGCATGTGCCAATACTAGATGGATATGGTGCACAGAAAGAATGTAATAAGCAATATAGTGAATGCAGCAAAAGAGAATAATCAGGGTCTCCACAATCCAACTTAAATGAAAAAAAATAGCATTTTACTAAAGTCAAAGTCTAAAAAATTTAGAAAAGCCCAAGAAGAAGAATGTTCCATATTACTATAATAAGCATTTATGTTCTATATTAATCCAAATGGGATATAAAATGATGCAGTTCCGAAAGGGAAGACAGCCATAGGTGGGCCACTAATTAATACACAGGCAAAAAAAAATTAAAATCCAAAATTATGGATGTGACTGGGACGAGCAGTGAGCATGGAGCTGGCCAAAAGAGCTCTTGTAGAAGCGATGGAGTAACAACCTTTGGTACTTTGGCTTTGTCTGAGGAAGCACTCATACATCAGGAGGACCAGTGCATCGACAGCCCCACGACTGCGCTCCGCGGGCCAACCTGAAACACCACTGAAACCAGACAGAGTCTCTGGGTGGGAATTATTCCCAGCAGAGGTCTAAGTTCTGCAACTTCGGTGCTTTAGTTGTTTGTACTGCATACATTATTTGTCCTGTTTTTTTTTTTGTTTTAAGATTTCTCCTTAGAACTGTATTTTTTTTTCAGGTTTGCAAATCCACACAATGTTGTCCGCAGTCTCCCTTCCATTCTAGTATCTTTTTCTTGCATGGTTCTTTCAGGCAACCAAGTTGTTAGCTCCAACAGTGATAAGCAATAGTTTTATTTGACAAGAGGCTAAAAAACATGCTTTCACTTTCCTTGCAATTAGGTGAGAAATCTGATTTGCTGTTGACTGAATTCTTCTTGATAGAGTTGTTATGGTAGACATCAACTAGAAAGTGCTCTTATCATAGTAGGGTAACCTGCTATTGACCATGAAGTATTGTCTGAGGTTTCACAGAATCATTTCTTTATGCCAGCCTGGCAAGGTGAATACCTCTGCAACAACATCTACACAACAGTTCATTTCAATCATCATTTTCACAATTTCAGTGTATTCTATTCTTATTAATTTTATTTGAATTGCTATATCTAACTGTGTAAATTTCAGTAGTAATAATATGGATGTGTCAAAGATTAAGCATTCTGGGAAGGACTCATAGTTGAACTGGGAAAAGCATATCTACAGGGCAAGCTTTGCCAGAGTGGCTACTAGCCATGGTCATCATTCTATTTCCACAGTTAATACTCTCCCAAGCTCATGTAAGGGCTTTATTAAAGTTATGTCAGCAACCACAATTTAGACAGAAATGCAAGTTTCTGCCAGAACCAGGATTACCAGATATGATGTAATACCACAGCCCCTAAATGTTCAAGACACATTTTGTCAATAAAACCTGGGATAATATGTCCAGGGAATAGTGCCCTGAATGTATGAAAATCAATCAGCAGAAATCAGCGTGCTAATAACAATTCCTGCAGTATTTTCATGCCCCTCGGGGGGAAACTTTTAACACAGACATCTCCAAAATGGCTGGATTTCCAAAATCTATCTACATTCCAAGTTGATAAAACCTGCCTGATGCACTGAGGTAATCACCTTGGCAGTCCTGCATGGGGTGGCCTCGAATGTAATGTTGTCTATACAACAATAATAATATTAATACCTTGGTATGATTTTATTGAACATAAGTAGCTTTCGCTACAGAAAAGGTTGGAAGCCCCTATTCGATTTCTACTCTAAAAATCCATGTCCTGCGTGGCTGCTTGTCTAACAGGCTATGCTGTCTACATTTGCCTCCTCACAGTCTCAGCCAATCCCCACCTCCTTTTACAATAATATAGCTCCTAAATGAATACAGAAGAGACTAAAATGTACAGCTAGACATTAAAAATACTGAAAATGAAGAATAATTAAATTTTTGGGACGGCAAAATAGCTACTGCGGGACAAAACACCCCTGCATCATTCCCTGCATGTTTAATAGTTTTAACTAGGCAACACTGAAAAAAGCAGAAGTAATTTATGTGTTTTACTTGTTAAAAAGCAGCCTCCGGTTCATTTGACTTTGGATGGAAAATTCTAATATTTTTGTGCAGTAGAAAAACATAACAATACAGACACATATGCATGCACAGATAGGCTTTAAAACACCATTTTAGGTTGAGCCTGGGCAGCGCATGCGCTGCTCTGCGAGGCATGCTGTATTCAGGTAAGGACTTCAAGCTCCACCCACACTCCGCCCATATTTTTCATTGGCTTGTGTCACTAACCTGTGGCTGGTCATTGGTCAATAGGCTTAGTAGTCCCTCCGTGTCTCATTTTGTAACCTCCCATGGCAACACACCCTGTTACCAGTATTGTTACTCTGTAGGCTTTAATTACAGCCTCCAAGCACTATTTTCTAAAATAGCAATAGGCCTTGCATTCGCGAGAATTTAAGCTATTGGCATTGTAAGGGACAATGCCTTTTATGTATCTGTTTAAAACAACACATAAATAAAAGGCAATGTCAATAGCTCAAACCCTCGTAAATGCAAGACCTATTGCATTAAAATGCTTGTTATCCATTGGCTTGTTCACATTTTGCTTCCACCAACTAAAGCATACAGCCTGGGACAATTTGTTAGCTCACTTCAGCCACTCTCACTGGTGTCTCTAGAAAGGGGTGAGCTGGATCCATGCCCTTGTTCCACTAGTCCTGGCCCCCACCACCAGAGATGTTGAATGCACCCACTGCTGGGTAGCAACACCTTTCATTGCCAGCAGCAATTGTTTGATTAGGACTTTCTATATCGTGTGAATACATCTCCATTTATCAATATAGATGCCTGCATATAACAGGATCTATCTACATAGATATATGTATTACACAGTGGAGGTCACCACTGTGTAGCTACGGTTCATCCACACTGAATTTAAAAAGCATTTTTTTGATTTGCTTATAGGTCTTGACACCCTTTTTGGATTTGCATGAAACTTGTCAATCGACTTACCCAGTCACCTGAATTTTAAGATGCCAAATTTCGAGATATTCATGTTTTAAAAGAAGGTGGTGGGCAGAATTTAAAGGGTTAACATTTTTGTATATCTTGTCAGATAAAAAGCTATTTGTTGATTTGCTTAAAACTTTGGCACCATTTGGCGAATATGTAAAACATTTGGCACTTTGAACATTCATATTACTCTTGGTATTTTCGTATATTTGCTCCTCCATAAAAGGGGACCGATAAAAGGGGATGCAATCATTTGCTAATACGTTTGGCCCTGTGTGATGAACTGCCACAGAATTTGGACTAAACTTTGAAGGAGTTATTTTCTATTAGTATGTCATGTGTCATAAATGGGGGTGCATAACTAAGGCGGGGGGGGGTCAGTAGAATTTGTATTTGCTTATAACTTTGGAGCTGTTTAATCAAGTTCTGAAGAATGTGGCGCCCAATGCAAGTATATTCGGTTTTGTGATGATCCAATGGGGGGCAAATCAAAAAGGGGGGTCAAAAATACTCTTGAATTACTAATAACTTTGGCACACTTTGATGAATCTGCATGAAATTATACAAGGACGGCATCTTTAACTTTCTTTAGTTTGTGCAGATACATTGCAACACAAGTCAAAAACGAGGGGACAAAACAATGCTAATCACAATGAAACTGTGTGATGAATCAGCACAACATTTGGCAGGAGTTTGGAAGGTTTGGATTTTCATTGGTCGGTCAAGTGGTCATAAACTTTGGCAAGCAGTTAGCATGTTACACACAGTACAGGTATTTCCAGATTTGTGCAGATCCAATGAGGGGAGAGTTAAAGTGGGGGGGTCCAAACATTATTTCCTTGACATATTTTTGGCAGTCTAATGTATCTACACAAAATTTGGCAGAGACATAGCATGCTGAGTCTACTCTTGGTTTCCTCAATTTCTTGCAGTCCTGTGAATTTCAAGGGTGGGCGGGGAAAGTAGTGTTAATTTGCTAACAAATTTAGCAGGTTTAGATTTATGTAGTATAGATTAAATTTTGAGCAGACAGTTCAGAAGTTGCAAAGATACATTGAAGGGCTTTTTAAGGTTCATTCACTCATAATTTGTGCACAGTGGAGGTTGGTTGGCCACAGCGGGTTGAGCACAGGGCCTGGTCCTGCAGCCACCTCCTGACCCACAGCCAAGGGCTATGCAAAGCAGGGGTCGGACGACTTTGGCGGGTTAAGAGCAGGATCTGGCCCCAGCAGGGATTGAAAATTTTGTAATTCGTAAAAAAAAAAAAAAAAAAGAAGCTCACTGAAAAAAACGCAGTAATAAAATGACTTAAGAGTGTGTCTCAAAATCATCAAACCACTGAATTCGCCAGTTATGGAATGCAGTGCACACAAGACACACAATAACTTGCCCCATCCACCATGCTTAAAACACCAATTTGGCAGAGGGGCATTAATAAATAAAAAAGTGACCAAGAGACCAAACCAGAACCATGATATGTGACGTGCGTTTTGGTGTGCGTTGTGTACACTACTAACAATAAATGGCAAAATTCAGTAATTTGAGAAGTTTGAGCCAGAACCATAACTCACTTTTTCAATAAAGGTAAAAACATATTTGCACATATGCATATGGCCCCCAAATCGAATTGAATCCCACCAAGCGACGGAGAGTCTGGTCCAGGTTTTGCGGTTTGCCGGGGCTGTGCTGAGCAGAGCTGTGCAGGCGACCGAGCGGAAGCCGCTCTCCGCAGCTCTCTTCCAGCTTTCAGCTTCTCTCTGCTTGCCCCGCCGCCCAGACGCCCAGCCGTTGCTCGGGGATCCACCGAGTGCCACTTGGACTGGGGGCCTTTCGATTGGCCGCAGGCTTCCCGCGACTTCCCGCGACTCCACTCCAGCGGAGCCCGCCGCCCTAGCCGAGTTGGCCTCGGGCTTGGACCTTGCTGACAGGGCGAGAGTCCGGTGGCGGCAGCGGGAAGCGGGAGCGGGTGCCTTTCCGTTCGAGTGGTTCCTGCGGCGGCAAGTGATCCAAGAGAGCCTCAAGAGCCGGACTCGGAGCCTCAAGAGCCGGACTCGGAACCGGAGCCTTGCCCCGACCTTCTGCGCCCCCTGGCACCGCCATCAGCAGCAGTAGCTCCAGTGCACCAGTTGAATCAACGGAAGAGTGCATCGAGGAGAGCAGAAGATAACAGAGGTGAGGGGTGAGAGGTGGAGTTCTCTTCTAACTTTGAAAACAACCGCAACCACTGCACCCTGCCCCACCTTACCCTTCTATTAGCCAGTACCCAGTGCTAGCAGAACCTGTCGGGCATGATATAGCTGAAAAACTTCCTGCAGGCTCTCACCTCATTTGATGAACGAGTGGCCCTAGTCCAGGCCTGGTTTTGTGGTCTGCCGGAGGCCAGAAGTCAGACACCGTGCGAGTGACCGATTGAGTAGGTTCCTCCCTCTCCCGGCCTCTTACGGCCTCTCTCACGCCTTCACCGCTGAGTTGCTGTTGTTGCTGACCCACCGCCCCATTAACCCTGCACTGACCCTGCACTGCAGTAAATTGGCGAATGCAGTGCCCAGGAGAGTGCAGGCGTTTCCGAGTGCCAGTGGCCAGCACTAAATTCAGAGCCTACAACCAGCCAAAAGCGGGCAACAAGGCAATAAGGACATGAGATCAGGAACAAACAGGCAAGTGCCACCGAGTAAAGCTTCACGGGGTAAAAAGGCAAAAAAAAAAAAAAACTCTGACACAACCCCCCACGAAAACCACATCCTAGTAACAGTACAAACAGGAGGGCCAGCTGTCTTGAGGACATCGACGGCTGGACCTGTTGGGACACCTGCCAAAACTGGTCACAATCCAGGAAGCCAGCACAAGATCAACAAATTCTTCTTTCTAAAAGACCCAGTTTCCGCACTCTTTGCGACAACAAAGAGGCACAAAACCTGCCGAGCCCCATCCAACCAGCCAAGCCTAAACCTTCTAAACCTTTGGCAAGCTCTCTTTCGGGCAACTGGCCACCCGACCTAACATCTAGCGAAATAGTACGACCTCTCCCACTTTTACCCTCCTAACACTTGGGTAATCAACCTCCAGGATATCGCCTGGTAACTGTGCAGGAAATGAATCTCTAGAGAACATCTTTCATAGTCTGTAAAAAACGAACTCAAATGGCCACAGAAACAACGGAGACTTGTCAAAAGAGCCCCTTCAGGGTGAAACTAACGAATCACCAAAACAGATGACAGGAGGGGAGGACGCCCGGTTACAGTCCCCCCATGTATTAAACGGTTTAAAATCGACAAAAAACAACAAGAACAAGTATATTAAAAACACCGGCGCCAGGGTCTACTCCATCACAAGACCCACCCTTCAAGGAGCCTACACTGGGCCCTGTTGCCTCCACACCATCCAATTTGGCAGAAAACACCGATAACCAAAGAATCTGGATAGAAGACAGCATTAGTTATGGAGGTGCAACAAGCAAAGAAAACACGCAGCTGCCTATTTCCATCTCATCAGGAAGCAAGATCTCACCTACAGACAAACAGGACGGACATACAGGTAGCCAAGACCCCAATGTACACTGGGGGAACGCACTAATAAATACACTTGACCAGGCTATAAACGCGCTCAACTACCAGTCTGACAAAATGGAGGTCCAAATTGACCTCATAAACGTAATTGCAGAGCACATTGCACTCATTAGCTCCAAGATCGATACAATAATATCTACATTGGTAAGTAGATCAAGGGTGGAGGGCCCCCCAAACAATACTCCGAACAAATTTTTATCCAACAAAGGACACACACCCTTCACCAACCATTTGTGAATGTGGGAGTATCATTGAGAAACTAGCATCTCTTCCAGAAATCCTAAAAGAAATACTAGGAGTAGTAAAATTATCAAACAATCGCAAAACCAACCAAGACCTGCCAGTCAATAAAAAAACAATCCTAGAAAAGAAAAAAGTATCATTTTAAGTTCTCAAAGCACAAAGTCCAGTAAAGGGGAGGACAGGTTACTCAACCAAACAGTCTGTACAGAGCACCAGTCAAAGGAACCTGACATTCTTGAACTTCACCCAACTAAACCCCCGGTCACTCTCCACCCCCAACCCCAAGTCAATCTGACAAAAAGGCAAAGGAAACGAGCTAGGAAGGGAAGATCAAAGGCAAAAAGCAACCAACCAACTGCCTCAGACCTCCTCTTTCCGATATTCAGAAACAACTCAAGAGGAGAACCAGTAAAGTTACATAATCCTCCGAACACTTTGATTAACAGAGCGGAGGACCTAGAGCTTGAACGGTTAAGCCTTCCGAATAAGAAATCTACGACACTTGAGTCACCTCACGAACCAGGCTTAACACCAACCGGGAGTTTAAACCAGGGTTTGTCA
Organism: Triturus cristatus; assembly: GCF_964204655.1. Classification (NCBI taxonomy): domain Eukaryota; kingdom Metazoa; phylum Chordata; class Amphibia; order Caudata; family Salamandridae; genus Triturus; species Triturus cristatus. Next base: position 1,557,583,600 of record NC_140590.1, read on the forward strand.
CTATTAACATCCGGAAATATTACAGAAAGGCCTAGCAGCCACACTAGTTGAGGACGTACGATATAAGCACTTAGTAAACCACCACTCACTCTCAATTGACTCAACCACTTCCACCGAGGCCAGTCCGCCTCTAAAGTATCGGAGCATAGAGACAATACAAAAAAGGGGTGGCGGAGTACACGATAAAAACTCCAAGCACTCACGACACAAAACTAGGCTTGTTAATCAAAAGTTCGATCGGACCCCATTGAAGATCACGACGAAGGGCTCCACTAGGCATTGTTCGGTTTATAGTACTACCCGAGCGCAAGTGGAATCCAAAATATATCAAACAGGAGCGTGGGGACTCACTAGGGACAAGACCCCAATTAAGATCATAAAAATTGAACACGAACGCCAATGTACAATTCACAGCAAAAATCAAGATCAAGTCAAAATCATTCAAAACATAAATGGAGAACAGGCTTTCTCCAGGGACAAGAAAAAGGAGGGAAGCTCAAGACAGGCTCCAACCAGGCCAACAAGCAAAGGCGAATCTCTTAAGCCGGATTCCCGAGAAAGCCAAACAATCTGCAAGGAAGACATGGAACCAATTTTATCATTTATACCAGAATACGTAACAAGAGGCAGGCATGACACACTCAACAGAGGGAACATAATAAAATTAATCAATACAATTCCAGAGCTAAGTGGAATAGTTTCCCAAGACTTGGTGGCAGTGGAATTTCGGCAAAATAAACACTCTCCAGACATAGAAGACTCAGTCACCACCTGGGCCTCAAAGGACACAGCAGCTAAAATCTTTGCCAATAAAGGATCATTCGAGTGCTGGGGTATAACTTTGATCCAACATAGACGCCCCAGATATCCATATCCCCTAACCGGAGGCACTTTCTCAGCAAAAGGGAATTAATCAATTGGCCACAAGTATAAATCATGTCTCCGTGGTGTCCGCTCTATTACCCAGGAGAAAACCCCTGGAACAACGCATACTTACCCAATCCAGCCTCGCAACAAAGGACCTCTTAGTCTAGACCAGGATTGGTCGTGGATCCCTTCGACACTAAACCAACAGAGTTCCTAAAACAGAAGCAACACCATTTTTTAATAAACACACACTAAACCAACATACCGAAAAAGCTTTTTCGGAAATAATTAATTTGTGTTCATGGAACACACATGGCTTTAGTAGTATGGATCAGGACCACGAGACCCAACACTTTCTACAAAAACACGACATACTCCTCCTCCAAGAGACCTGGAACCTGACACATCCTGCAATTCCAGGTTTCGCAGAACACCACATTCTGGCAAAGAAGCGGTCCAAATTTGGACATCCACGTGGAGGGCTAGAGATGTTGGACGTGGGGTTAAGCTGGGTTCAAGTAGTAAAAATAAATGTCTACATTCACCCTGAACGGTCAAACAAGGAAGAAAAAATGGAAACACTAGCTAAACTCATTAAAGTCCTACAGAAATTAAACGAGCAATGTCCACTGATAATTTCAGGGGATTTTAATTCTAACCTAACGAGAGACGGAACATCTAGTCGTAACCAGATGACAAAACTCGGATCAGGTTACATAGCAACCTTCTTGAATAAACTAGAAACACAGGGCTTGACAATCCTCAGAAGGGAAAAAAGGGGAAACTCAACAACAGGACCAACTTACACGAGTGGGAAAGTCAAGTCCACCATAGACTTTACAATAATAAGTAAGAGCATAATAGATAGCATTGCAGACTATGACATAGTCCAGCGTACAGAAAGTGATCACTTTCCCCAAATCATCAGGTTGAAAACAGCAGTCACCAGGTTTAATAAGATAATCTCCCTGTCTCACTTACCGGAGAAATTTAACTTGCGAAAAATCAGATGGAGAGGGGGGAAAAAATAAATAAATAAAAAATTAAAAAATAAATCGAAGAAATCCAGGCAACAGCAAGCAAATTTATGTCAGAATGTGAACAACTAGAGGACGGAGACCTTGTAAAACACTGGGAAAACCTGGTTGAGACCTTAATTCAAAAGTATTCTGCTCTCCCAACCATACAAAAAAACTCAAAAATCTTAAAAGAACCCTGGTTAACTGAAGAACTAAGACTGGAAAAAATATCTAGGGAGCAACGGAACGATCACACGTCCAATAACCATGGAATTAATTCAAACCATAGTCTGTTAAGGAGTTTGAGGAAGAATTACCGTAAAATGCTGTGGGCGGCAAAGGCCAAATACAAAGAATCAATATGGCTAAAACTTCTATCAGCCAGCAAACAGCAAAACTCTCGGGATTTCTGGGGGATTATTAATAATTTGAACAAAGGTGAAGAGATGTTTCAAGATCCCGGCATCAATGCCGATGACTGGGAAGCCCATGTAAGGAACCTCTATGCAACAAAATGCTACGGGCAACCAACGCAACGGATTCAGGTAACCAAGTGGGCCCCCAGGAAAGTTTAAATAAGCTTATCGACCTGGACAAGGAAAAACGGGGACGCGACCAGCCAGTACTGACATCCTGCAAAAGTGTTATAAAACTTTTACAGAAACTAAAACCCGAGGGTGCACCTGGTCCAAACGGACTACCGACAGCCGTATTTAAATTAAATAAGGACTTCTGGTCCAACCACCTAACAGCTTTGTTCAATCAAATCTTTATCTTTGGCCGTATGCCAACATCGTGGAAAGGAAACATCATCCACACCATCTACAAGAAGGGGAACAGAAGAAACCCAGGTAACTATAGGCTGATCTCTCTTATAGATGTAGAAGGAAAACTGTATGCTTCATGTCATTTAGAGCAGGTTCAAGAATGGGTAGAAAACAACAACTTACTTCCCATTTTCCAAATCGGCTTTAGACAGGGGATGGGGACAACAACAAACCTGACGACACTGGCACTGCTAATGGAGAGAGCTGAGAAAAAGAACCAACGACTGTACGGGTGTTTTATAGACATAAGCGCAGCCTTCGACCGAGTGAGCCGGTCAAGACTATGGGAAAAGCTCAAAGACTGGGGGATGCCCAGGATGCTGCTAAACGCAATAATCCGCCTATACACCGACTCATGGGCAAGGGTTAAATTAGGCCAGGGATCGAGCTTAACATCAAAAATCAAAACTCAGGACGGCTTAAAACAAGGCTGTGTCCTGGCCCCGTGCCTATTTAACCTGTTTTTGGCAGACTTAGGTAGCAACCTAGGACAAATAAACAGCCACGCACCCAAACTTGGGAACAATTATATTCCAATCCTACAGTTTGCTGACGATATTGTTTTACTAAGTAAAACCCCAATAGGTTTACAACGCTTAATAACCAATCTTCAATCCTATTTAGTACAAGAAAAATTGGAATTAAATAGGGAAAAAACAAAAATACTGCCACTAGTTGAGCACAAGAAGATCAAATTTACATGGACGATTGATAAGTCAGTACTGGAAGAACAGAACTATTACCGGTAGCTAGGCGTGACGATTGGGAAAGGCAATTCAAAAAAAGAACACACTCCGACTATAAAAGCGAAGTCCCAAACATTGATTTATGCATATAGACAGCTTCAACAAAAAATGGGGGGTCCCAATTACACGCACCTCCTTAGGGTAATGTCTGCCCAAATTCAACCTACACTATCATATGGACTAGTCACTTGGCTCGGAGGCGAGGCCAAAATCTTAAACGAATTACAGAACAAAATCTACAAATCTGTGTTCAATCTGCCTAAATCAGCATCTGCGGCTCAAATCCGTCTAGAATTTGGTTTACAAAACCAACACCTACGTTCCATGTCAAGGTTTGTAAAATGGTGTCACAAACTTCGGCTAGCCCAACCCAAGTCCATGGACCACGTTTGTTGGCAAGAGATAAGCACCCAAGACAGAGAGTCTACCGGAAACTCTTGGGCAACTTACTTGAACTCCTGCTTGTACGAACTAGATCTCCTAGAAACTTGGAACAAAGAAATTGAACATATTTCTTTCTGTAAAATAGCCAACAGAGTGGCAAAAATGAAATCTTTACTAGAGGACAAAACAATATTGGCTACTCGACGCCATGCTTGGACCGTAATTTCTTCCTACTCTTATCAGAAACAGCAGACCTAGTTAGCAACCCACTTTAGTCAACATTTTAAAAAAACCTTCATCGACTACAGACTGGGTCTGCACTATTCAAAAGATCTAAGACCGTCTTGGAAACACCAGAATGAAAGTCTCCATTGTAGACTATGCGGATACCATAACGAAACTTTAATTCATCTGTTTTGCGTGTGCCCAGCGCTAATGACATTGAGAAGGAAATACCTACGTGCTATTTGTCTCAATCTGAACATAAAAACATGCCGGCAAGCGATAATAACTTGGCTGAGTGGTTCCTCTCCCATTTTTGCATGTCGGGGACTCAAATTTATGACAGAAGCTAAAAAACTACTCCCGGGCAAATGAGCAGCCCTACACTACAATTAAAGAGGAACACAGTGATTAAGGCCGGACATTCTACCACGTGACTACATCTTAAAACGTGTTAGACTAAGAACTCAAAAACTATAAGTATATTCTTCCGGGGACTTTGTGACATGGTTTAAAAAAAAAAAAAAAAAATCAACAAAAAAATAATAATAAGACGAAATAAGTAATTTATGAACGCAAGTTTTATAATTGTTTTTATATCAAATGTGGATTGTAATAATTTTTATTAATTATGCAATAAATCGAATTGATTGATATGCATATGACAGTGCAATATTCTGTTTAGTACCACTGATGGGTGTGGGGAGGAGTCATAACTCACGAGGCGAATCCTCAAGGGAGTCTGCTTCCTTCAACAACTGTAAACAACGCTTTTCTAATGTAAATGTTGCTGCACTTTGTTAATAAACTTTATTTTGAAATTTACAGTGCAGTAATATATGAGTGAATGTGTGTTTATTAGTGCAATTGTTCTAAATACCATTTTTACATCTGCAAATTAGTAATCACCCCAACTTGGGGTTCAGTAAATCATCAATGATTTGCAATCAGACATGCAGGCATAAAACCTTGATAAATTCGGTTCCAAATCGCAAATAGGAGAGGGACGCCCCATTCATGCACGCGTCTATTCACGATTTAGAAAGAATTTTTTAAAAACTTAGGCAAGGCAAAAAGAATTTTCCGACTTGTAAAAGAGATTTTGTACTTTAAGACACGCATTTGTACATACATACAGGTCTTTAGGTGGGCCGGGTCCTTCCGGTGCTCAGCACCAGCAGTTCTAAACAGCAGGTGCTGAGATGAGTCCCTAATAGCCTCTCCATTTTTGCCCACAAGGTGGAAAAAAAAAAATCTTAACTCTGCAGCAGTACTGCCCTTCACTGCCTTTGAGGTAACTTCAAAGAGACTCGTTTCAGTTCTTTAACAGTCTTATTTCAGAAAAAAAGCATTTTCAATATGCTATACAACAAAGCCATAGTTGTTGCTTATTTAGCTTACACAACTAACACCCATTGGCAAAGCCAATAGGCCGGACTTGTTGGTGTAATGTTACTTGTTGTATTATATATCAGTATGCAATGACAGAAGCAGCAAAATACCAATCCGGCGGCACACTATGCTCAGCACAGATTTTTACCTAGCGTATTTTTAAGCTATGCCCTTAATTACATCGGCCATGTCCCTTTGAGAGACCCATTCCACTCAATGTCCTGCATGTATAAATACACAAACAGATGCACGCACACTTAGCAAAAGCCCTTTACAGGTGGCTCCACCAATTTCAGTTGCGACCCATTCATTGTATTCGCTCAAAAAGGCATTTCCAAGGAGGCCATTGGCTCGCCTGCAGTCGCAATGCAAGTGGCAGCATTGTCTAGATGACGTACACAGCCACCTGAAAAAGTGTGCACTTCGATGCCAGAGCAGCTTATTTATTTGTATTTTCTTCCCAATCTTTTTTGCATATATTAAAGTGCACTCTTTACACGCCCAGGCCTACTCCATAATGCTGACGGAACGGAATGATTAAAGTGTTCATTTACTACCCCCCCTCCTACGGTCTCTTTATACTGCCAGCAGCGTCGTTCAAGGCTTCGCGCTGCTCTCAGGCCTCTACTATCCCCCTCCCCTCCTCGCGGGACCTGGGGTCAGCAGCAGCTCTCCGGTGATGGGTTGTCCTCCTCACGTGCTCCCCAGCTACCAATCTTCTGGAAAGCCCCTGGCCAGAGCTCCAGGTGCCAGGAAATCCCCCGCGCGAGAATGAGGAACTAAAGCTACAAACGTCGCAACACACACACCAGCCCCGCCCCCCTGCGCGAAGAGCAGGCGGTGAGCCGTGGTGAGGTCACCGCTGGCCGGGGAGAGCCGCCACTACATAACAGATGACAGCGCAGACACTGGTGGTGGTGAGGTAGGTTCCCACTATCTCCCGCCGCAAGCCGAAAAAACACCTGCGTGAGGTTTAAAAGAGAAATACCGCGTGATTCCGAGTAGCAGCTGACCTAACAATACCAATTGTTTTTATGTAAGTAAATATTACTCAGCATGGATGATAAACTTTGTAAACGCTCACAATTCTGCTACAGGTGTAAGTGTGGCCCTATAGCTGCCACATTCCCCAGGTCCATCAGTGCTATAGCCTGTGACATAAAGCTAAATATTCAAGAATATTTTGAAAAAAATCTATTACATACGGTATAAAACATGCTGCACACAGTATGAGATAGGCTGCTGCAAAACGTACAAAAAGCTTCAGCATTCATGAGCTTTCACTGTTCCAAAAGTGACATTCTTAGTTATACGCAGAAATACTGTATCCTACCTAGTGCAATCCACCTTTATGGGTTTCCATTAAAAGGACCATTCAAGAACTGGTAACACCCTTACAGATCCTCTCAAAAAGAATTATTCTGGTACCATGATGGGTGGAATATTTCTATTAATTAAAGCCTATACCTGCTGATTGACCAACTATTCACGTGCACGCTTCTTGCAGGTAGCAGACACCCTGGAGAGAAGGCCTGTTTCTTCTTCAGCTGTCTGTATATTCTCTTCTTTAACTGTACAGGAGGCCACCTCCTTCCCTTTCAAACCAAGGCAACTCAAGGTCGGCAGGAACGCTTGTATTTTTAACAAAAGTATGGGAATTTTCCTTTTGGTACAATTACAAAAGCTTGGAATTGTGGGTATCAATTGATTCCACCCACTTCAACCTTTGCAAGCACTACATAATGTCAGTTTATATTTATGCAGTGAACTTACCTCTCAACTCTTGTATGGCTTCTGGGCACCACAGAGATATAATTTTCATGCAATTCTCCTACACAGGTAGCACCCAGTTCCAAAAACTAGGGCGAGGCTACAGGCCCGGTTCTAGCGGGTGGGCCAGGCCCACCCAAACATGAGCCCGGCCCACCCAAACAGGAGTCTTGGCCCTCGCAGTGAGGGCTTGAAGGCAGGCGCTCAAAGGGCTGTCTGTGTGTGTGTGCGCCCGGGCCGAGACAGCTTCCCGGCGCTCACAGACAGTTTTTGAGATTATCACAGACGCACCCGAGTACTTCACAGGTCTTTATAAGACCATTTATATGTTAAAGAGGCTTTGTTTATTTTTTCACCTCTTCATCTCCACATGACGAAAGGCAAAATCCTTTCTTTGGCACAGGTAACCTTTGCCTACTGTTCTGCTGCGTGGATATTTCTTTTTCTATGCAGCGCAGTAGAAAATAAGTTTGTTTATTCCGATTCACCTTTCCTGACCCCTGTAGCAATTTATCACATCAGGCTGTGACACAAAGCTTGACTAATGGAGTAGGTAAGAGAATGTGTTACTATTTGGTTTTCTTTTTAAAATCTGCACAGGCCCAGCAGGACACATACTTCGTGTGTGCTTCATTTAAAACAGTTTTTAACATTATCATGGCCGATGCAGGACAATAAAACAATAAAAAATGCCCTGATAACGCTGGTGATTAATGATCCTGCTGGAGAGCAATCATTTGTCTGTTAGTAGTTTTTAAATGCAGATGAACTGTATTTTATGTGGAAGCTCAGTGGGTTACTGCCTTTGTCACAGAGATCCTTGTGTTACTTGCAGATCAGAAGTTACAATCCTAACATAGGACAGTGACCAATGAACTGCCACCAAAGAGCTGCATACAAACATGAATGGTATAGTTAGAACTTCGCTTTTTTTTGTTTTTTGATATAGTTAGAACTTCCTCAGTCTTTCATCATTCTAATGTTGCTAAAATGAGTGTTTGGACAGATATACATTTTTATCAGTAAAGCTGACCCCCATGGAATACTCTTTAAATCGTAAGGTTGTGTTTCCCCAGACCAAACCCTCTTAACATATACTGCCCACCAGTATGGATGACATGTGATTCATACACCTTCTAATCCTCATTGGCTTATGACACATTCCCTGTATACTGATTTACATACTTGTATGATTCATTGTCTCTGTATAAAGTGTGCGTGGTGTAAAGTACTGACACACACTACACTGATATGAGTAGCGCTATACAACAAATGAAATGCATATGAGAGAGGGGCTACGTAAAGATGAGGAGCACTGTTGGAGGGTGGCAGTGAGGGAATCCGAGGAGGAGGTAGTGGGAGGGGCTATGGAGCGATGAGGGGCACTGTTGGAGGGTTGCAGTGAGAGAATCCGAGGAGGAGGTCATGAGGTGGAGGGGGGAGCTAGGGAGAGATGTGGGGCACTGTTGGAGGGTGGTAGTGAGGAGTCTGAGGAGGAGGTCATGAGCGGGAGGGGCTACAGCGAGATGAGGGGCACTTGTGGCGTGTGGCAGTGAGGGAATCTGAGGAGGAGGTCAGGGGCACTGTTGGAAGGTGGTAGTAAAGGTATTTACGGAGAAAGAGGTTATTGATGCGGCGCCAAAAAAGACTTTCGCATCAGCGCTGAAGCCGGCCCTGTCATGGCCTTTCTGTTTTTGTTTATTTAATTAGCAGTCGGGTCATAAGGGCTACTATGGAACAATAAAGTGCGTGCTAAATATATTTACTGCTATATTCAATGTTTTAGGTTTGAAGGTGATTTTACTAATGTTTTTACCGGGAAAGATGAAAGTGGGGCCCGATGGTGCCTGATATGGGGCTGGGGTACAGGGTCAGCTGTGAGATAAGGTGCACTGGAGAGGAGTAGTGGATAATCAAGCCTGTAAGAGGGGTGTGTTGCAGAGTCCGGGGTCAGGTGGAGGTAGTAATGGAGAGGGATTCTCCCTGAGGGTTCGCACAGAGGGAGCCCGAAAAGTGTCACTTGCCTGATACTCCCACCTTAGAGACCTCCTCTTCCCATCAAAGGAACATTACATGGAAAAAACACTTTTTCAGAGTGATAACATTTAGAAAGAGATCTGAAAAAGAGTGCGTTTTAATGGGCCTTGTAAGACTAAGAAGAGATAAAGGAGGGCCATGGAGATGGCCTGGATAGACATATATGCGACATATCAAGCCCGCAGTGGCCCACCCAAATGCACCCTTGGCTCACCCAAATAAAAATTCCTGGAGCCGGGCCTGCGAGGTTATTTCAAAAGGCGTTCTCCCCGGGCAAACACGTCTCTGTTGACAAATGCATGTTTTAGTTGAGAACCAGTCTGGCGTGCTATGCTCCCCTGAGCCACGAAGTCAGTTTGAGATATAGTGTGTCAATTTAACCGCTAATAAGCTGTTCTGCTTTTCTGTAGCACTGTATGCAACCCGCAAATACATGGTTGTCAGAGCTGGAGCAATGAGGTGCATCTATGAAAACCTCACATTGATGCCTCTCCATTTTAAACAACCTACAGTCTTAACGTTCCCAGTAGCATGAAATATTTAACTCTCAAGCAAAATTAAAAATGTGAGTTTTGGAGCTCCACCTCCCCTTACAACAGGGCCATAGGTCATGCCTTTAATTGCACCTGCTCTGGCCTCTTGTAGAAGCCAGTAATGTGACAAGTGTCGGTGCTGTTGCCACTTGCGGTGAAGAATATAGAGGAACATCTTCAAGGTTTGAAGACAAAAAACTTCATACACATTCATGGTGCTACGGTACCACTGAAAGGCAGGAATCTAGAATTTCACATAGGTTTTTTTTCAGTGTGGATACAGCTCTCATTCAAATCCCCAGTGAACTTTGCTCCCTCCATGTGATCTCCTTCTCCTTCTCCTCACAGGGCCCACTAGTCTTACGTCCGGCAGACTCTAGTGCTCCAGATTCCAGGCTAGTGTTCTTGATTCTCCTGGGTGATGTCCCCTCACCCAACATGGCTTACCGACAGACTGTCAGTCCCCGGTCCTGGTCACAACTTGCAGAACTCGTGCTGAGCTTCTCCACGCTGATGTACATCTTCAGTTTGACAATTTGAGAATTTCAAACTCCCAATTTTTAAAAATCTTTTCCAGGCACAAATGTGATTTAATGTCTCTGTCTTGAATTTCCACTTTGACGTGCCCATACCACTGTCTTGCTTTTCCTCCAGAGAGTAGTCAATCACAGCAGGAGTGTCTCCCAAACACAGACCATGGGAGTGCTTAAAGGATCACATCACACCTTGATGTCAGCCTCAGTGAGCAGTGCTTAATTTAAGCCGGTGGTGTTGGTACTCGGCACCAGCATCAAATTGACAACAACGGCTTGTATAACAGTCTGCCACATGGTGGTGGTGTTTGTCTAATTTAACCCTTTCGATGCGCATGACGGAGCGGTTCCGTCATGCGCGTCGGTTGCGCTGTGCGCATGATGGAACCGCTCCATCATGGCCCCGCCCGCGCACCGAACCTTCAGCACAGCGCTGAAATCCGCGCTGAAGGGGTTAAAGACAAGCATAACAGTTGTTTGTTAATGCAATATACCTTAAAAATGACCAATACCTGCATTCCAAGCCATTCTTAAAGCTTAGGGTGGCCTTGAATAGTCTGACTTGTCACACTGGTAGGAGTGTGGTGATTAGTAGTTGTGTAGGGACTATCCTTAGCAGTGCTGGCAGGGGCAATGAGAGCGTAGCAACCTTAGGGCATCCCAGTGCTAATATCAATTATGCACAGATAATACCAGAGCTAGCGAGCTAGAGTAGTAAAAAGCCAAGTTTTGAGGAGTTTACGAAAGGCTAAATGATTAGACTCGTACCGCATGTGGAGACGGAGAGTGTTCCACGTCCTGGCCACATTATAGGAGAACAGACGACCACCGCTTCTCGCCTTTTTTATTCTAGGAACTACTTCGAGGTGGAGACTGTCTGAGCGTAAACACCTGTTCGGACGATAGGGTAGGACAATGGAACGATTAATGTGCGTACCCTTTCCTGCTAAGGAGTTGCGGACAATACAGAGTGCCTTGAATTTAATTGTCTCCTGTACAGGAAGCCAATGAAGGGAATTGAGTGCTGGTTTAGCAGATTGGTGCCTAGGAATCCGCAGAAGCATACGCGCTGCACAGTTTTGCACAGCCTGTAATTTCACTATATTGGCAAGAGGAGCTCCTAAATAGAGAGCATTCCCATAATCCAGGCGAGAGAGAATTAAAGTTTGGACCATGAGTCTCTTTGCAAGGAACGGTAGAAGAGGAAGAACCTTCCGAAGCATCCTAAGGATTCCATAACACGTGGCCGCTAATTTCCAAGCCTGATGCTTGAAATTCAACTCACAATCAAGCTAAAAACTCAGACTTTTAATCTGGATTTTGGGAACGGGGCCAAGACAGGCTGGCCACCGCAGTCCTGTTTTGCAATTAGGGGAATTACCTAAAAGCATCAACTGCGTCTTGCCTCCATTTAATTTTAAAAATGAGAGCTCCATCCGCTTGGTCACCTTCTCCATACATGGGCCAAGACCGGAAGAGAGGTTATCGCAGTGATTATAGGGGTGGTTTAGGGCCACAACAAGTTGTGAGTCGTCAGCATAGGTAACAATCTTAACACCAAATGGATGAACTATCTCAGCAAGCGGGCTCATATATACGTTAAAAAGGGTCGGGCTCAGAGATGATCCCTGTGTAACACCGCAGCTGAGATGCATCAGTTTCGAGCTGACATCTCCCTCAAAAACCTGAAAGGATCTATCTTCCAGGAAAGACTGCAACCACGCAATGGCCCCCCCGTCACCCCCAAATCTCTAGAGACTAAGGTTTGGTGGTTAACAGTGTCGAAGGCTGCACTGAGATCCAAAAGAATGATAGCCGCAGTGCCTACTTGATCCAGGACTTTCCTGGACTCTTCAACTATTGCTAAGAGGGCAGTGTCTGTACCCTGTTGGGGACGAAAGCCGGTCTGTAAGGGGTGAAGCAGGTTGTGAGATTCCAAAAATGTAGAAAGGACAAAATTGATATGTTTCTCAACAATCTTTCTGATCCCTGGAAGGAGGGAAATAGGGTGACAATTCCCTAGGAGACCAGGGTTAAGACTCAGCTTCTTTAGCAGCACCTTCACCATAGCGCATTTCCACAAAGGAGGGACCACTCCAGTGGCAATAGAAGCGTTGATCAGATCGAGTATCATTGGAGAGACAGTTCCAGCCACTTGGTTCAAAATATTAGGGGGAGCAGGGTCTCTGGGTGAGCCGGATTTTATAAGAGCTGAGGTAGTTCCCAATGACTTGAGATCAATCAGTGGAAATTCCTCCAGGCGGTGCTCACTGATCAAAGGAGCGGAATCCAAATGTGACACATTGTTGCAATAGGAGGTGCAAGCTGTAGTGATCTCCTGATGAGGGTCCTTCACTTATTTTTTCACAAATTAAGCACTAGTGAAATGTGAATCAAAGGGCTGCAAAGCCCCCCAGCCCTACTCTCTATGATTCTCTTATCAGCCCCGTTTCCTTCCTGAGATGTGCCCAGGCCCCTTTGACCAGTGGCCTCTCTTTAGAATCAAAGATCACATTTTGAACTATACTGAAAAGTCGCCTGGCTCTTACTTCCCCAAGTATGTGTGTCCCATCCAGTTCTCAGGAAAGTACCAATCGACAAACCTGTCTGGGGGTGGGGACTTTTTTCCCTCCACAAGCTCCTCCAGCAAGCCCTGCGACTCCCAAAATAGAATCCAGAGACTTCCATGTGCCGTGCCCTTCATAGGAACACCTAAACCCAGCACTTGCACACAACCTCACCCGCTGACTCTCATGTAAGGTACCCTTTCACAATCATATATACATTTCAGCTCATACATGCAACAGCGTGCGCTGACTGTCATGTACCGTAAGTACCACTTCAAACACACACATAAATCCCAGTGTGCACAAACAACTATGCACACTGATATTTATGTACTGTACCACTTCACAGTCACACATTCATTCTGGTGCCCACACGCAACCATGTGCACTGTCCAACACTGCATACAACCCAGTGTAGGCCTTGGGTGAGTTATGCGCATGGCAGTGGAAGTTTACAAGAGTGAGCTAGAAGGCACCACTCCAGTGACACAGGTAAAGAGGCCCGTTCACTCTACTAATTGTTATTATTGATAACTCGGTATGCTGCAACCACCGCACTTGTGCTATTGCGGCAGCCTTTCACCACTCGAGGGTAGCCCGTTGGGCACCTCTCCCCATCTTAACAAGACTGCAATCCATGCGATAGGCCAAGATCATGGCGCACACGCATGATCTATGTTAGTATGTGGCCAAAAAGTTGCTACCATGGATCCAGATATTACTCCATCTGGGACATTTAGGGTTGGGGTACACGTCCATTATGATAAACAGGACTGTTCCATCCCAACTCTGGGTGTCGCCTTCCATGTTCTAGAATTGCAGGTCACATTTCTGTAGCATAGTTATTGCTAGTTGGCAGTATATAATAATAAGTAGTGTTAAAGCAAATAAGTCTTGCCTATGAGACCCATTTGCTTTGCCAATGATTTTTAGCCATGCTGTACAGCACAGCGGCTGCTGTGCAGCATGGGTAAAAAATAAAAACAAGAAAAGCCCTATGATGCAGCTGCTGCATCATTTTCTAGGCCCCGAGCAACACGCATGTGCTCATTTACAAAATAAGGTGAGCATGTTTTTTCTTTTTATTTACCAGGCTAAGATAGAATGGTAAATAAAATGTAGCACCAAAAGCACCTTTTGTAAATCTTGGACAAAAGCACTTAAAAAAAAACAATAAAACGGAGGAACCCGTGAGGGACAAAGCCACATGGAGAGTGGGCAGGCTGTCGAAAAGGACATGGGCAAGAGAAAAATGGGAGCAGGGAGCGGGTTGCAAAATCACAACGGGCATGATGGGTGGGAAGGCAGGGGAGAAAGCATAATGACAATGGAGGGTGGGGAATGCAACCGAAAACAGGGTGGAAGGAGGGGGGAAAGCAAAGTGTAACAAAGGGCCGGTGGGGGAGAGAAAACAAAATGGCTGGAAAACGCATGTACTCTCATGGAGTGCTTTATGAAAATTTGAACAAATTGTTCCTGAAAAGAATGCACTCTTGAAAGAATAGAAGAAGCAGGGACAGAGACAAGATGGATGGGCTAAAACAAACAACTTACTTTTATGTGTGTGTAGAGGGCAGTAGTGGAATAGAGCTAATTCGTCCAAAGCAGTGGCATAGCATAGGCAGGGCCACAGGGAGGTTGTCCCTGGTGCAAAATTCTTAGAGGCATTCTTAGGGGCAGAGGGGCATTACTAGGGGCACAACTTTTTTATAAGAAAAGTGCAAGGATACTTGCCTGCCTGGGCACTGGCAAACCAAGCTACGCTGCTGGTCCAAAGTAAAACTTTCGTATTTCTTTTGAAATGTATGAATTTTCAGAAACTGACAAGTTAAAACTTCACTCAAAATTATAGCATTTCAGAACTATATTTCAGATTATATTTAAAGTTGATATTTGGGAGAAAATTAAAGCAGCATTTGGGCACCCAAATGCTTTTTTGTTTCTTTGTGTCACTCACTGTAACCGCTGTTGTTTCAATGGCCTCTATGAAGGGGGAATAAATGCCCACTCCTGTACAAATATACCTCACAAATTACCAAATAAGTGAAAGAACAATCATTTTGGCAACCAGAGCCGAAACTCTCACTCTTTAAATGCACACATTTGAACTACTCCTGCAAAAGAAGGGTTCCCCATGAAGAGGGTTAGTGACTATGGAACATGTGGACAGAGAGGGTGCAGGTAGGTCCAGAGCAAGGCTGAAAGCCACAAATTTGAGCAGGAATTTTCGCCGAATGCTTCTATCATGCACCTTAATCTTCCAAAGGCAACTTCCAGTGACGGCTGCAACTGGGCAGTAGTAGTGTGGCAGGGAGAGAGGGTTTAAAAAAAAGAAAAGATCGCTTACCTGTCGGCCGGCCAGCTGGCCAGCCGCCTCCTCGCCTCCGTCCTCTCCTGTGTGAACCAGAAAGCACCCAGGCTCCCCTAAGCCAATCACGACTCTGCTGTCACCATGATAGCAGCTTCATGATTTGTCTGAGAACTGTTGTTTGGCACTCAGACAGGGACTGGGAGCCTGGCCATGTTCTCCACCCAGGCTGTGTATTACAGCCTTGGCGTAGAACATGCTAAGGGCGCATGACTGTTTGGCCTGCCAAAGACGGCCGGCCAAACCGCCATGCACACTTAGAAAGTGCCCCAACCACTTCTCCCCCTGCTCCGTGGGCAGCCCAGCCCCACCACGCAAAACTGATAGTAGTGGTGGTAGTGATGATGATGGTGGTGGTCTTGCTACTGGTGCTCTTCGGACAGGTGGTAGTGATAGTTCTGTTAGTGGTAGTGGTGGCAGTGTTACAGGTAGTTTTTCTGGTGATGGTGTACTGGTGTTGACACTAGTGCTGCTGGTACTGGTGGTGAAGGTACTGGTAGTAGAAGTGGCGATACTGGTGGTGGTACTGGTGATGGGGTGTTATAAATAATGGTAGTCGGGGTACTAGTGGGGTGATAATGGTCGTACTAGTACGTAGTACTGTGGGTAATGACGGTGGTGGAAGTGGTCCTGAAAGTAGTTGGTGTGATACTGTGATGGTGGTGGATGTACTGGTGTTAGAGCAGGAAAGATGTGCTAAATGATCCCCTGTTAACACTGGAACATCCAGCTGGGGCACTGAGTAAATTAAATGTGATAGTAATGAAGGAAACACCTCTGTCTGATTCCATGTTTGTATATGAAACACATTTAAACCCCCTCCTCACTACCAAAGAGGGAGTCACTTGCAGTGCCTCACTGCGTAGGCAATATACACATAGTAGTGGTGGTGGTAATGATGGAATTGTGATATTTGTGATAGTAATGTTACTCGTGATAGTGTTACTGGTGGATGTGGAGCTGGTGGTGGTGGTACTGGGGATAATGGCTGTCCTGGATTTGCGTTGGTCGTACTGGTAGTGTTAGTAATTGTGGTGGTGTTTCTCATATTGGTGGCCCTTGTGGTAGCAGTACTGGTAGTGGTACTAGTGGGGTGATACCTGTGGTACTGGGTGGTGGTTCTGGTACTGACCATGGCTTTGGTACTTGCAGTAGTGATGGTGGCGGTGGTACTGGTATTGGTGGTAGTACTGGTGACATTGGTTGTAGTACTGATGGGGTGGTGGGGTTAGGTGATGCTAAAGGTGGTGGTGGTGGTACAGGTATGGAGCCAGTTAGAGGAGCTCCATGCTGGTGTATGATACATACTTAGACCGTTTACCCCCCGCCACATAGTAGGGTCACTGCCAGGGCCTCGCTGCCAGGGCAGTACACACAGACTGGAGATGGTGATACTGGTGAGGGTGGAGGGGTCACTGTTGGGGTGGTACTGGTGGTGGGGTTACTGGTGATACTTGTGGTGGTACTGGTACTGGCTCTGGTGGTGGTACTGATGGTTGTGGTACTGATAGTGGCACTTGTGGTACAGCTGATGGTTGTACTAGTGGATGTGAGGTACTAATGGTTGTAGTTGTGTTGATGCTAGTCCGACTAGTACCAGTGGTGATAGTAAGGGTGATAGTGGTGGTGTTATTGGTGATGGGACTGATGGCGCAGTACTGTGGTGGTCATACTGATGGGGATAGTAATGATGATACTGGTAGCGGTACGGATGAGGTCAATGGTGGTAGTACAGTACTGATGGGTCTGTTGAAAGAGTGGTACTGTGGTGGTGGTAGTGGTATTATGGATGCAGCTATGCCAAGTCTCCCAGGTCCATGCGTGATGTGCTGCTCCATGCAAGGTTTCTTCTTTGAATTCCTGGACTTTAAGCATTTTTAAACAAGACTACAAGTCTCAGAATTCAATGTAATAAAGACTGAAAAGTGGCAGCATCACACGCGTGGACCCAGAAAACTTGGCATTTATGGTGGTGATAGTACTGGTGACGTGTGGAGAAGTGTGGCTCAATGATTAGAGCGGCAGACCCTGATGCACAGGTCTAGCCCGGGACCAGGGTTCAATTCCCCGCCTCGGCGGGTCTTGGGCTAAAAAATTCTACGGACCTGATAATTCTCGCCTCGGTGCCTATTCCAATCATGGAGTCCCACTCTGCAACTCGGGGCAATAGCTTGCTTAATCTCCACAACGGCCCCCACAACGCTAAGGATGCCTGGCCTCCACCTTGGGGGTGCCCAGGAGTGGACGCCTCACAGGGAAAGCCAGGATGGGTTCCACAGCGGTATTCGTACAAGCGCCTTGAGACCCTTGCGGGTGAGTAGTGCGCTATACAAGTATCAAATTTACATTTTACGTTGGTGGTATTGCGACAGGTGGTGGTGGTATTACAGAAATGGAGCCAGGCAGACGTACTAAATGATCCAGGTTGGCACTAGAACATCTGGCTGGGGTACAGAGCAAAGGGGAAGTGATACGAATATATTTCTCTCTCACTCTCAGACATGCCAAGACTCCTAGATTAAACACGCTCTCTATAATTTACTTTTATTCTAACAAACACACATATCACGATCATAAAATGAAAATAAAAAAAGGCCTGGCCTATACTGCAATGACCAAGGGTCTGTGTTCTTGCTCACAGGTGTCAGAGGGACACCTGACACATGGCCTGATGGCACAGAAGTTGCAGGGAAAGTGGACTAACACAGCTTCTGCCCAATCAAATCTGTTATCAAAATATTCAACATGTGGGTGGAGTCAACGCCCCTCTCTTAGTAATGCTTCTTACAGTTATTTTTCTGATGATCAGAAAAGGTATGTGTACTGTACGCTGTCAAACTCGACCTCAGCATGGCAGGGCGGGAACACTTCTCTTACCGCTGGCACAGTGAGGGAGTATGTGTACCAATGAGCTGGTATACGTTTTTCTCGTCTTTCTGTTCAATACAGTATGGCTGAGTTTATATGTGCAAGAAATCAGGGGATTTAAATAAGAAGAGAAAACAACTGTCTGCCCCTTAATGTCTCCCGAGCTCGCTTTCAGCGCCTTTTCCTCACACCTTTCTCTCTTGATTCCCTGGCAGGGAGCCAGCCTTCCTCTCATAACAGCGCAGCAGACAAGCAGAAGTCATTCTCTGGGAAATCTTTGTCCACCTACCTGGAGCACATACAAGAGGGGCAGCAGAGTGTGCACCGCGTGGGTCTTCATAGCTGGGCAAAGACGCACAGATTCAATCCTACGGGAGCAAGCTGCATGCACGGGAAGTTTACAGCGCGGACTGCCCAGCCCCTTGTCATGGGAGCAGCACGTTAAAACGAAACCACTGGGCACCGCCCACAAGGGGGCTGACTCGCAACAGCCTCTGCCAATCACCTAGCATTCTCATGACAGAGGGCGGGCGGGAGTTGATACGCCACGCCTTTTGTACTCTGACACCACCAGCTGTACGTGCAGCCCATCGCTGAAGAAGCAATGCCTAGCAGTGGCCGTATGCATCTAATAGTATACGGAACCAAAGAGGTCTTGGCAGCCAGTACCCCTCCACCACCCAAGGCAACGGATGACAGTGTCAGCAAGGGAGTAACAAAATACTCCCCATTTTAGTTTGAACCATAGGTCGAATAGCAATGAGTGAGCACGTGAGGCGAGCGAGACCAACACTTACTTAATCGTCTGCAGACAGAACTCTGAAAACAGTCTTGCCATATGGTGTCTTTTACACCTCCGTTCTCAATTAATTTAACCATACTTCTTTCCATGTCATCCACCTGCCCATCCATCCTTCACCCCTTCCATGCTTCCTTTCTCCATCCATCCATTCTCTCTATCCAACCTTCATGTCTAAATCCACTCTTCCATCCCTCTCTTATGTATGCTTCCTCGTCTTCCTGCCATCTTTCAATCATTCTTACTTTTCTCCTTTGATCCATCCATCCATCACCCTTCCTACTCGCCATCCATCCTTCATCCTATTTTCTGTGTTTCTTTTCATCGGTTTCTTCATCCTTAGGTCATCCTTTCCATTTTTCGTATCCTGCTTCTATGTTGCATGTGCTCCTCCACTCCACATCTCTCCCACTCTATTTTCTTACAGCGGTTTTTATTTGTTTTTTTTGGAGGTCTGTGCCATCTAATGCATAGGAGCAAGAAACAAGTTATTAAAGGTTTTCTGCTACAAATACTCCCTAGTAGCATCCACCCCCGCTTAAGCTGCTCAAGTGGGGGGTTACTGACGTCCTTGAGTTTCAGTGTAAATAACAACAGGACATGCCAGGTAGTACTAGCTAGTCATTACTTGACGCAATCTCTCTAGAAACATCGTAGGCACAGCCTAAGTTGATGCTAGAGGTAAATCCAAGCAGCAAATCAAAAACACATGAGCTCCACACTGTGTGGAGGAGGGAACAAGAGGCACAGGGTTTTAGGAGCTAGCAGCCTCCAACTATGAATGTTTAACCACAAAAGAGCTGCTCCTAAAGTGATAACCACTATAAGGATATAGGATCCTGATGAATGCCCTGGACCCTCCTGGGCCAAGACGGCAGAAACACGTCGACCTCTAAACACAACGGTTAGGGGACACTAATTCCCCCACATACCGTCACCTGCTTTTAAACATCATATAGTTACCTTTCACATTGAAAAACACAATGAGGATAACTATAATGATTTTTAATCTCACTCACTCATACACGGGCCCCCACTTAGTTTAGAAGTGCATCCCTGTCGTCAGGTGTATGCCCGCCCTCTATCAAACCAAGGTTTTAGAGGGCGAGGACTGATCAATGATGAAGCATGACACCAGGTGGTGTGTGAGACCAGTCCGTTACTTTTTGTGAGATGTCCCCACTCACAATATAACTCAAACCTTATAGTGGTTATCACTTTAGGAGCAGCTCTTTTGTGGTTAAACAACTCCAAGCAGCACCCAGAGAAACCTTACACCCAAGCCAGGCAGTGCACAGGGTGACCCTAGAGCTCAAACCATGTATTGCCCAGGGTTACCCTGGAGCTCAGGACTTGGGTGTCCACGGTGCTCCTAGTGCCATGGCCTGACAGTGCCTATGGAGACCCTTGAGCTCAAATCAAAAAGTGACCAGGTTTATCAAGAGATCCCATTACAAGAAGTGACATGTTTGGTGCCCCAGTACACGTTCTGGAGTAGCTATAAAAGTGCCTTGGTTGGTCTGTGGGACAAACTGGGCAGCGGCGGTTCATGCAGGTAACAGCGGTGGGGCCGGGTTGGGAGGGTATTTCGAGAGCCGATGCCGAGGGACAATGAATTATTTATTTATTATTTATTTAATTTTCCTTCGGCATCGTCCCTCGAAATACCCCCCACCTGGCCCCACCGCTGTTACCTGCATGGACCCCGGTTGAATCTGGGCAGTGCCTATGGTGACTATGTAGCTCAAGCCACAATTTTCCTAGGCTTACCCCAGACTCGGCCGGACAGGGAACAGAAACCATCCCTGGAAATTCCGCTCGACCGGGCCAAAGGGGGATGCTACTGAGAAGCTCCGTCCCCACGGAAGGGGATGGGGGTGCTACTGTCAAGCACCGCTGCCACTTTTTAGGTCTTGCTGAGTCAGCGTGCATGCGCTGCTCAGAGAGACATTTAGTAGGTGAGTTTTCAAAGTGCTGCTGGCTGGCCTAGCACTTGCATTCACGCGAGCGTGCACGCGCGCAGCCGGCAGCTTTCAGCGCCCAAGGCGCCATCTGGAGCTTTCACTTTTTCTGCCGTCGCGCGCGCACCTCTGCTTTCACTTTTGCCGTTCGCTTGTTTGCCGGCGCGCATCCCTGCTTTTATGCTTTTCGCGCGATCGCGATCACTTTCCTTTTGCTTGTTCTCCTAGTCCCGGGCCTCCTTGCGCCACATTTCACTGCACATTATCGGCATCCTGCCCATCGACCTAGTCTGACTTCAAAGGCACAACAGTAACACGTTTCAGCTCCTCATACGAGCCAGGGCGGTGTGGGCTACATGTGGGAGCCGGCCACGAGCCAGGGCCAGCTGTGGATGAGATCTGGAGGTGCCGTTGACTGTTTATGATCCCTTTTCTTCAGGGCACGTGAGTCTTATGTGATTTGAATCTCAAATGAAATGCTTTCAGTGTTCACTGAGAGCAGCAGTGCTCTTAAATACTTCTCAGTTCGAATCCTCCATCAGGCACTCCATTTTAGGATCCGATCTTTTCTCTCCCCCATGTCCGTGGAAGGTTATCACTGGAATAGCCTTGAAGGTGCCATACCTGGGATCCCAGGAGGCTGGTCAGGACCCGCGTGAGCCTTCAAAGCTGCTGGGGTTTGGGGTGAGGGGTGGGGGATGGGCAATGTATGCGAGCGTGACTCTGTGCTGTCTCAAGCCAGAGGCCCACAATTCTCTCAATTTTTGCGCTGCGTAATCCTGTCACATGGCGGCACAATACCATATGATTTACCAGGAGTTTAATGACACCATCACCAGGGTAGGAAGCAGAGAGGTAAATATGTTTTGGCATCCTTAACATGTTGGAGAATGCAAAGCCGTCTGGCTCCCACTAACCTCTTTTGAATCTTGAGTGCAGGATTAAAACAAGCCCAAACACGTAGCATGTAATGTTTTGACTAATGCCAGATTTGTGCAGTGAGGTTTTAAATCCTTATAGTAAGAATTTACCTTGCTGCACACACTTAACACCTTGTTGACCATTAGCGGCTATTCTTTCTTAATTTATGGTCGCTTTGCTGGAACACCAGCCAAGTTTAACAAGCATTGGCATAGCCAATAGGTCTTGCCTTTGAAACCTTATAAGTGTTTAGCCTTGCAACAGTTGATGTTGTTGCACCAAGGATATTGTGCTGGATAACTAAACACTTATAAGGTCCCAAAGGTGAAACCTATTGGCTATGCCAATGCTTGTTTTACAGGGAGCCGATATTGCAGCACTGCTGCAAAACTGGCCCCCATGGGTCAAAAACCGGCCCACCCTTACGGTCCACCGGGCAAACACCCTGTGCCCATTATGGCCAGTCCGGCGTGACCCCAGGAGTCTAAGACAGGCAGTTCTTAGCTTGACCTTTGAGTACTGGCTATGCATTGCCTGTGTTGACCCCTAAAGCTCAGCATGGAAGTGCGTGGGGGTATCTTGGGTTCTCTTGCCCTGCAGTGACAAGGCAGGCATTGCTGAGACCCTAGGGTAGTCTGTGGAGGACACTACTGTGTAGGGTGGTCCTTGGAATATGGGGATCCCTGCACACACCATCAGTCTCAAGTTGTCTTATGTCAGATTTGAGGAGTTTCGCATCAATCAGATTTGTTTTGTATTCTGTGTTTTTGCTTATCCTATGATAATGCAGGATGTGAGTAATCATAGGACTATGTGAATTTGTCAACCCTGGGGTAGAGATCCTTGAGGCAAATATGTAATGCTACCTCACACAACACTAGTTGTATGTCAGAATATCAGATACAGAAATCGTATCTGACATAAATATTGTGCTAAATATAGTTTACAAAAATTTGCCTCAATTCAGTGTCGATTTTCTATTATTAACTCAAATTATTTTTGATAGACTGTATTTAGGACACAAATTTTATGTCACACAATATTGTGAAATTAATATTCTGGCACAACAAATGGCCCCACACCCAATTCATTGCCCCAAGAACACAGCATTGCTGGAGGAGTGGGGGAAGGAGAGAGCATCTCTCTCCTTCCCCCCACTCCTCCAGCAATGCTGTGCTACCCCCTTTCCCCCCTTGGTAACCCTTTCCCTTTCCCTCCCTCGGGCTTAGTAGAACCACTTCCTTTCTTCAACTTCCCTATCTCCCAACCCCCCTCACTCTGCCAGATGCCCATTCCCTCACAGCGACCTCACCTAGCTGACAGGACCTCTCAAACCATCCAACCCCCTCCCCTGTTTTCCCCCTAAACCTCCTTCATTCCTATGACTCCACACATTCCTCCCCTCTCCTTCCGCCCCACCACCTCGCTCCTCACCTATCTCCCCCTATATATGGCCTTAGTTACTATCCGTCTTGCAACGCGAACAAAGACAATTCTCCTTTCACCTCTGATGCACCAACGCCCGCTTCAACCACCACCTTTCCCCACCACTGAACCTTGTACCCCAACTCCCCTCCCGTTCCCCCACCTCTCCCTGTCTTCCACTGCCAACTGCACCCCCTCCTGTTTCCATTGAGCCACCCAACATGCCGTGCTCTGCCCTACTCTCTCTGGAAGATAAGCTAGGCTCTCTTATCACCTCCATCTCCCAACTCGAAGCTACCATTTCACTTTTAAGCTCCAAGATTTCCACTTTTCCATACACCTCAATTCCTTTGGAAAACACTCACCTTCCCACGAGATGCACCTTGCCCCCACAACCTATAATAGCCAAGCATAACCTGTCGTCTGCAAACATCGCAAATGCACACAAGCACTCAAACGCCACCCTTCTTCCACTTTCATCTCCTAGTAACCCTACTATCTACACTATTCCGACCATCTCCTCTGTCAGAACCACTCCTCCACCTAAACCCTTCCGAGCACCCTCGTATAAGTACAATATCCCTATTACCCCTCATAGCCCAAGTGCTCCATCACCAAAACAGTCTCAACAGAGCTGCGCTGTCTGCTCCACAACTGCAGATCTGCAATAAAACACAAACTTGAAATCTCCGATACCATCATCCTTCACAATATTGACATGCTCTTCCTCACAGAGACATGGTTCAACGATACCTCTCACTCTATGTTTGATCTCCTATTACCCACAGGCTATTCTATATTTAGAAATGACAGAATTGACAAAGTTGGGGGAGGTGTTGCAGTCATCTTTAGAAACTCCCTTCAACTTAAGGCTTTTCCTAACAGCTCCTTCCGCACTTTTGAATGCCTATCTCTTGAGCTTCAATTGCACCACCGCTCACCCCTCAGATTCCATGCCATTTACCACCCGCCTGGTAGTGGCCCTTCATTTATGGAGGAACTCACTGACTTCATCAGCGACCAACACTCGCAAAGTGACAATCAGATTTTCGTGGGTGACTTCAATCTCCACTGGGGCTCGCCTCAAGACTCTTCTGCGAATTTGCTGGCCACCTTCCTCTCTGCAAACCATCTTATCCAACACTGCACAGAAACAACACACTCTAAGGGCTCAATCCTGGACCTTGTTATTTCTAAAGCAGGCATGCTTACTATCGCTACCCCTATTCATGTAGACAGGTCTGACCACCTCCTCATCCCATTCTCTCTTCACCTATCGCACTCTATAACTCTCGGCCAACCTAAGAGGGCTACCTCCTGGTTCCGTGACACTAAAAATATTGACCTCGGTACCCTCTGTGAATCATCTTTGCTATCACTTCCAAGGCTAGACCCGAACCTAGATGTTAACGAACTCACCTCCCAATGCCTCACAGTCCTTGCAGTCGAAATCAATAACGTCGCTCCTCACCAATGCAAAAAGAAAAGGCCCACTCCCTAAGCTCCCTGGTTCAACAAATCCCTCTATGAAGAAAGGAAGTACCTAAGATTCCTGGAGAAAAAATGGAGACAAGTGCCCTCCACCGATAATTTGGCCACGCTTCGTTCAGCAAGATCCAATTACCACAAGTACATCTTCCTTGGAAAAGCGTCGCACTTCAGAACCCTCCTTGACTCAGCCAAAAACAGACCCAAAAAACTATTCAATCTCATCAAGAATCCAAACTGCTCTCCCCCAACCTCCAAGTTGGAGGATTCTACAAAGAAAGCAGCGGAATTCGCTATATTCTTTGATGAAAAATTGAAATCACTTGTGGATCTGGTCATTCATCCTACCCCTCCAGTGGAGCGCAAATCCTTAGCCATTTGGCAGAACTTTGACCCCATCTCTGAAGATGCCCTCCTCAAATGCATCCTCGAAACAATGCCCTCCAACCATTATCTTGACCCCATCCCTAGTGCCATTGCCATTGACTTCTATACCCATTTTCTTTCCTATTTGACCACTCTGGTTAACTTCTCCCTCTGTCAAGGCTCCCTTCCTGTTTCTTTCAAAACTGGGCAGGTCACCCCCTCTGCTTAAAAAACCCACTGCTGATGCGAACATCCTCAACAACTTCCGCCCCATCACTAACCTACCTTTTCTTGCAAAAATCACAGAAAGATGTGTAGCGAAACAACTCTCTCGTCATATCAAGGACAATGATCTTCTTGACAATTTTCAGTCCGGCTTCATTCAAAACTGCAGCACTGAAACAGCCCTGCTGCAAGTTATTGATGACGCGCTGTGGATACTCGATTCAGGGGAGTCTTGTCTTCTAATTCTCCTTGACCTTTCTGCAGCCTTTGACACTGTCAATCACAACACTCTCCTTAACACTCTTCAACAGAGAATGGGCATGGAGGGCACTGTGCTTAAATGGTTTGCTTCCTTCCTCTCTGATAGATCCCAAATGATCAAAATAGAGAACGGTCTTTCATCTCCTTTGGCAGTAGGTCAAGGTGTTCCTCAAGGCTCTATACTTGCACCCACATTGTTCAATCTCTATTTAGAACCACTGGAAAATCTCCTAAGTAAATCCGGGATCCACTATCATCTCTATGCGGACGACACTCAAATCTCCCTTAAGGTGGCCTCCACTCACGATCTCTCCCTCCTAAGCTCTACTCTGGACCCCATTCAAAACTGGATGTTAACTCATCAACTGATTCTGAATCCCTCTAAAACTGAATTCCTCCTCCTCTCCTCCGCACTTTCTCCTCCTCCAGTTCAACCATGGATGGATCAGATGAATCTACTTAACATTAAACCCATCATTGTCGACAGCGCAAAATCCCTTGGTGTCATACTCGACAGAAAACTCAATCTACTCTCCCACATCAATTCCATTACAAAGTCTGCTCGATACCAACTGCGCCTTCTTTGGGGTATTCGTCGCTTCTTCCCGGAGCAAGACCTTAAAACCCTGGTCCAATCGCTGGTTCTCTCCAGACTGGACTACTGCAATTCTCTTCTTACTGGCCTCCCCAAATCCCACATGTCCCCCCTTAAATCTGTTCTCCATTCAGCAGCTCGTTTCATAAAAGGTGCCAAAAGAAGCGACCACATCCAGGGCCGGACTGGGAACCAAAACCGGCCCTGGCAAAGTTCTCGGCCGCCCCCCCCCCCCCCTCCCGCGGGGGGTTGGTGGTGCCACTGAGGTCTTTGCCAGGGCCGGTTTTTGGCCGATTTTGTTACAGGGACGATTTTGCAGATCTGCTGCAAAAACGGCCCTGTAACAAAAACGGCCCCCAGGGTCCCAAAACCGGCCCCCACCCGTGCGGCACACCGGGGGATTGCCCGGTGCCCGCTACGGCCAGTCCGGCCCTGACCACATCACACCCATTTTATCCACCCTCCGTTGGCTTCCCATCGAGGCAAGAGCTATCTACAAGACTGCCTGTATCACCCACAAAGCCTTGCACTCCTCCTCTCCTCGCTACCTGGCGAATAAACGGAATCTCTCTGGAGGCTTGAGACCATCACGTAATGCGGAAAATGTATTGCTTGAACCTTCCACTTTCAAGAATGAAAGATCGATGGCCTAATCCTTTTCAGGCAACGCTGTGAGAATCTGGAACTCACTTCCGCCTCAGCTCCGGACCACCACCTCTTCCCAGGCCTTCAAAACTGACCTCAAAGTTCTCCTCCTTCAAAGACACTTCCAAACTTAATTTCACACCCTTTCTATTATCTGAAGGAAGTCCTTCCATTATAGGAAATTCAGTTCTCCATGACTATTGAAGTGCCTTCCCAGTGTGTTCTTGTGGTTTGAGTGTCTGCCATTTATTGCAGTATTATACTTCTACTTGTATTTTGTACTCTTTTGTAACTTGCACACGTCACTTTTCCTCTTGTAAGGTATCGTTTGCTACCTCTTGTATTTTGTTTGCTTTTGATACATGCACAATTGTCACCATTGCCTCATTTAACGTAACGTTTGTTCTTGTGTTTTGAGTGTCTGCCATTTATTGCAGTATTATACCTATACTTGTACTTTGTACGCCTTTGTAACATGCACACATGTCACTTTTTCCTCTTATAATGTATCGTTTGCTACCTCTTGTATTTTGTTTGCTCTTGATACCTGCACAATTGTCACTATTGCCTCATGTAACGTAACGTTTGCTTTTGTAACATGCTCACTTGTAATTTTCTCCTCACGTATCATTGCTGTTCCTATTGTGAAGCGCTCTGACACCTTCGGGTAAAGTCCGCGCAATATAAAAATGCATTAAATAAAATAAAATAAACCTCAAAGTTCGGTATTCCTTTTCTGCCCCCACACCCTACTTTGAAGAGACTCTGGAGCAATCTGCGTATGTTTATTTTAGGCCAGGTTGTTGCACAGTAGTGTGTCTGCAGTGCACAGGCTCTGCGATTGACAATTACTTGCAGGTGTTCCGTCGTTTTGAGCTCCCCGTCTGACGGTTAGAACACCGGGATATTGAACCTGACACAGTGTACGTACAGATTGCCATCCTCGTGATTTCACTGCTCCCCCCTCTTCTTTCCCTCGCTTCTGTGAAATATCCCTATTGCCCGGAAAACGAAACCGAAACTGCTGCCTCGAAGCATCCCAAAGAAAACAGCGGGGAGTTTCCAACAGAAATCCCAAGCTCGCCTACTTCCCTTACAGGCAAAACGTCACCGCAGCCAAGTGTTTTCCCGGCACGATTGATATTCGGGGGGTGTTTACGGATAGCATTTCCGAACGCACAACCGCCACCGGGAGAGAGTTTACAACTTCGCACTCTCTCCACCCTCCGTTTGCTTTTCTCCCCTCCTCCTACAAAAGAACGCGCCCACTCGCTCTCTTTTCCAACCCCCACTCTTTCTCTCTCCCGCTTAACTTTTCCACTCTTCTTCTGCCTTTCTTTCCGCACTTTTTGGTACTCAAATGTCGCTCCTGTCTCCAGTGGTTGAAATGTAATTTCTGAAGTGGGTACTCACCTTTCCAGAGTCCCTGTCCACTAGACGTGCCGGTACTCTCCCATTAAAAGTACTGAGCACCAGCTGAGAAGTGCAGATGGTCACCCTCTCAATTAAAGAAGTGAAGGGTACTTAGTTCCTATTAGTTACTTCCAGCTCATTTAAAGCGCTTCCCTCTCTCTAAATCGACACGCCTCTCCCCTCTCCCTTCGTCTCACACACCCTTTGTTCCTCTCCATTTATTCCCTCAGTTCTTGTCAGTGATCAGTCCCCACTTATCATGTTCACCTTCTAAGTTATAAGAAGGGCCTCTGGAATTTTGATGCGAAGGAAAACCAAATTATGCGGCAGGGTTGACGAAACCGTGCCGCATGAAACTCTTTACTGAATTAATTTGTCTTTTTTACACGTGTTAAAACGACCTTGACAAAGGTTTCACCTCATTAGTACCAGTTTAACACCCAAATATAGCAATAAGCAACTCAAAAGTGACAACTCAGCCTGTGCAAATGGCCTTCCATCGCTCGACAAAACATGTTGCTAAATGTTTAGCTATGTTTGGTCCTTTTGAGGTAGAAACAAATTTGTTTTTGTTAAACTTTGCAAAGTATGCAGCAGAAGATGGCTTCTGTAGGAAATCCATTAATATGTGAAAAATGCTGCAGCCGATGAACCGCATATTTCCAGTGGCCCTGGTTATTCTTTATTCCTCTATCTCGCTCAGCCTTCTTCCTTCTCCTGCTTATACTGTCACACTCCCTGCGGTACTCACCCAGTCTATCACACTTTCTTTTTCTTTCTCTTTTTATCCTTTTATCCCCACCACTCAAGCCCCCATAATTCTTTCAGTACTGTTAGATACCTCTAAAACTTTTGCAGCAGCTTAAAAGTGTGATTTCAAGAAGTAGTCCTGTTCATGCCAACACTCACTCTAGACAGATTTTTTTAAAGCACAAATAAATACACTGTGTCACCTTCCTGTGCGTATTTCCCTAGTTTAGATTATCACTTCTAAAAGGATGGACTCTATCACGCTGGACTCTTTTCTCGGCTAGAAAAACTGTTGTTTGGCTGTGTGGTCAGATCATTAAGAAAGTGTCCCTTTTTGTCATGGTCACCCCCACTTTTTGCCACTGGTACTGATGTTTCTCGACTGATGGTCCCTTCTAACCTGGCCCCAGTGCCAGTGCTCTTTCCCTAAAGCAAGGTAAAATGGTCTAGCTGCAACAAAATTGGCACACACTTTAGCACCCCGGTAACTCCCTCCTAGTAAGTGGTACCCCTGGTACCTAGCGCATGGGGACTGAAATGGGTCCCTAAAGGCTGCAGCATGTATTGTGCCATCAGTGAAGGCTACCGGTTATAATATATGGTGGGGAGCGATGGTGCCAAACTCACCATATATGCCGCACTTCTTCTTCTCTTCGGCATGGCACTTCTCTCTCCCGCGTTCACAAGCAGGAATGGAAGGACTTCCTTCCTGCTCAGTAGAACACAAATCCAACCAATCCTGGAACTGCTCTCATCAGCATGACAGCAATTCTAGGAGTGGTGGGAGCAGGCTAACCCAGCACTCATTTTGAGGCTGGAGGCCAGTGCTAGCAACCCCCTGCTGGGAATTGCTAGGTCTACAGTGTGCATGTCGGGCTGGCCATAGGTAGCCAGTTGGCAAACCAGACATGCACACTGAAAGGGGCAGCAGAAATCCTGCAATAGCAGGATTCATCCCTGCCTCACTTTTGCACTGTACACAGCTTGAGCTGGTGGCATAATAAAATTGGCATTATTAAGTAATTTTATTTGGATTTATGCCTGCTGCATATGCAGCAGGCAGCGCAATGCTCCTCCACTGATGTGTACGAACCACCGCTGTATGCCACTCTAAGGGACCCCCATACAAATTGCATGCAGAATGCCATTGCAGACTGCTTATCATGGTGCAACCATGAGTGAAAATAGAACATGGCACACTCACTGTGTGCCATGCCAAAGTCAATGCATGTAATATATGTAAGTTACCCCCTACAGCAGGCCATGTAGCCCTAAGGCAAGGTATATTATTACATAGTGGCATAATTGCATGAGCAGATATGACCATGTGCTGTCCAGTTCAATTACTAGATGGTACAAGTGAACAGGGAAACCGTCTTAAGTATATGTACTGGGCACTGGTTAGAATGAGTTCCCTAGCTACAACATAGGCTTTACTGAAACCTCTGGTGTTTGGTATCAAATACCTTGTCTAAAATAAATCTGTAATGTTGCCACTACTAGATTTGTTATGACACGTGCCCAGAGGGCAACTTAGAGGTGTCCCCTGAAAAATCTACCAGTGTCTAGTGTGCTGGCTGACTGATATCGTCCAGCCTGCCACAACATAAAATGTTCTGACCCCCTGCAGTTGAGAGCCCACGCTCTCTGTGGGGAGAAACAATGCCTTCTCCAGAGGAAGGTGTTCACCCCTCCTCCAGCAGGATGGCTAATGTTTTAGCATATCACGGCCAGGGGCTTTAAAGCCCCTGGCACCTTTGATAATGGACCCAGCTTCCCCACAGACCTGGCAGATGCCACCCCTTGCCCTGAGGCCCATTTGGCACCAGGACAGGAGGGAAATTAGCTATGCAAGTAGGGATGTTGCACCACCAGGCTAGTGATATCCTTAAGGTGGGCTACCTGATGTGGTTCACGAAAGAAGGGTTCCACCATCTTGTTTTTGGTGGAATTAGGAACTCTGGGACATGGTTATGCCCACTCCCCACAGGAAGCAGTCATATAAGGGGTGTAGTGACCCCAAGGGTAAGTAGCCGTTGGCTACTACCCTTCACTCCCTTTAACTCCACTAAACTTAGTATTTTGGTCGCCCCCTGACACCAGAAACTTAGATTCGATTGAGTAAAGAAAAATGAGGACAAAGAAAAGCCGAACAACGTGAGAACCTGGGACTAGCTGTGAACTTGGTGCCAAATCCTGCCTGCCTGTTCCTGTCCTGATAATTTCAAAGACTGACTCGTCCAGCAGCTGTGCATCCTCCTAAAGCCTCTGAGGGCTGCCAGCACTTCGCCAACTAGCCAACATCTCCCTTGAAGTGGAGGAGCCACATCCCTGCAGCCTGAAGGCACCAACCGCAGAGTCTGGTTCACCGATCTGCTGGCCACAGGGTCCACCAGCGCAGCAGCCCAGCTGGAGGTCACAGAGTGTCCAAGAGGTCAGCCCCGTTGATCCATCCAGTCTTTGAGATGCTGATCCACCCCGGAGGCTCCCTGCACCAATACCCGGGGTACCAGAGCCTGCTGCTAGCACCAAGGTTTGTTTGTGTTCAGTCCGAACACCACCACCACCAAAACTTACCTTTACATCGAGGGACTTTGAATGAGGCCAGCTCCATACCAGAAGTTGTCTTGCTGTGTTTCTTTTCCCTCTTCTCCAGGTGCACAGAGAACTATGAAAGCCTCGAACTCGCCGACCCATCAGACAAAACACCTATGCACCCAAGTCCCCCAGCCTGAGGTCATTAAAACCGACAGCATCTCTGTGAACCTGAGGCCCTCAAGGGCTGAGCCCCCATTTGGGTTCTGCCAGACTGGTCCCCCAGTACCCGCTTGCAGCCTTTCTTTGCAGGCACTGTTCCCCTATTGACTTCAACGTGTAGCGTTCGAGGCTACCAACCCGAAAAACACCTCTTCTCCCAGACACCCAGGGGCAGGGAAACGTGAACTATTTGGGCTTTCTTTGGCCTTGGACCCTACTTACCTTAAGTCCAGAAGGACAGTCCTGTATGTCAATTACAAATGACCCTATGCAGTGTATGTTTCTCCAATAGAACAACATTACAGCGTTCGAGGCTCATGTCTCAAATCTGACAGCTGTATTTTCTCTGTTTCTGATAATCACTAACATGAAAAGTACTTACCTGAGATCAAATTTCTTGGTGTCTAAAATTATATAAATTATATAAAAATGTGCTATTTCTACAAATTGATGTCAGGTTTGAATCTGTGTGTACAACAAATGCCTAAAACTCCCCTCTGATAATCTTACGGTTGCTCAACCCCACTCAGGGGCGTAACACAGGCCCCCGCAGCCCCCTGCGGTGCGGGGCGGCCCAAAGCTCCAGGGGGCCCCCTCAGCCCAGCACTCTGGCTGCAGGGCTCCTAATTGAGCCCGGAGGGGGCCCCCCCAGGTGCCTTGCAGGGAGGCCCCCTCAAGGTTCGTTACACCAGTGACCCCACTACCACAAATACAGCACCTTGGGATTGTTAAAGCAACCCCCTGTATACTAGTAAGGGATGCTCGGACTCTCTACACAGTGCACGTCATTTTGGTACACTATATAGAGGGCCAGATTCTTACAGAGCCCTCTTTAGTGTCAAATCTTCCGAACTGTAGCCAAAGTCTATAACACAGCAGCAAGATGGGTAAAGACGGGAGTCTGGTAATGTCAGCTAGAGTAAGAGGCCACATGGCATGTGTCAATCTCCCAAAACAGGTGAGTTAAGAGTTGTGACAGTTAAGTCCAAAGTCAGCTACGTAACATAACTGAAAGCAAACACAGCCGCAGTTCTTAATTTGTACAAAAATAAGGACCAGATGTGCAAAGCTTATTTGCATTTGCAAACAGCCCTATTCATAGAATTGGGCTGTTTGTGAATGCAAATAGCCATTTTTAAATGTACAAACCCCAAATTGTGATTCTGTAACCTGTCATTGAATCACACTTTGGGATTCCGAATTGGTATTTGGAAGGGGCATGTTTAGGGCTTCCCTTCCTAATACCGTTTCGCATTGGTATGTACAAATGTTTTGTGACTGAAACGCGGTCTCCAAACATTTGCATTTTACAACCAACTTGAAGTTAGTGGCAAAAAGGAAAGGGTCCCTGTGGAACCCTTCCCGTTTGAGAATAAAAAAAAAAAATGTTTTAAGTCCAGGTAATGGTCCCACAGACTCCTGCCTACTCTTAAAAAATTAAACAAGAACGTTTTTTTTTTTAATGCATCACGTTTTCATTCGTGAAAGCAGGCTGCATAAAAAAAAAATGCTTTATATAAAAGCAATCACATACATAGTGGTCTGCTAACCCCAGCAGACCACCAACCGTGTGAATTTTACAATTCCCATTGGGTCACAAACTGAGACCTACCTCATTAATTCATGAGGTCAGTCGATTTTCGACCCACTGGGGATCACAGAAAGTGTAAAACACGCTTTTGTACAATAGTGTTTGTGCTTACCAAATAGCGAATCACAAAAAATTAGCAATTTGGTGATTGCAAAAATTAAGCTTTGTACATCTGGCCCTTGGTGCCTGGGCTCAAATGTTTCCTCTGGAGCAGGCCACCGGGGTGGCCAAAGGCAGGGCCTGCCTTTAGTATGTGTGAGCTGAGCTCATGCCCAGGACGCAGACCCTTAGAGGGCCGCAGCAATCGTCTTCCAACGTGGCTTCAAAGAAAAGTGCATTTAAACACTGTTTCTGGAGGCTGCTGGAGTCAGTGTCTGCATTTGGATTGCTTTTCTTCGCATGCCTCTCATTTACCTTGCCCCCTCATCATCCCACAGACAGTTAAAGAGGATAAATAGGAGGAGGCGCCACATCTGGTTTTACTCAGGGCACTCTCTGAGCAAAGGCCAGCTCTGGACGAAGGTTGGGGGTTGCTGAATACCAAGGCTATCTACTCTTGATATCAACTCATTCCTCTTTCATCCACTAGCAAATACTCCCTGTCCTTCATCTCATTCTTGGGGATTCTTTTTCATCCTGCCTTCTATTTTTTATGCTATTTCCCACCTTTCTTTTGAACCTTATTCCCCCCTTTTCTTCCTTTCTCTCTACTGTCCTGGGTCAGAATCCAGTGAGTAGAAAAAGTCCTGGTCCTGAAAAATGTGGGCAGTGGGCTCCACCTACATCCACTGTCTCAAATAAAGCATTGCATAGCCCTGTTATGCAGCTCAATGTCAGACGACAATTCCACTCTCATCATTAACCTGCAATGCTCGGTTTCAGCCAGCAATCTTGCAAGAAGTCATAGGGTTCCTGAAAAAGTCAAACCTACACCTTGTACTTATGATGCTGCAGTGGGGTGGACCATCAAAGTTTACTCAGGCATTCATTAGCCTTTACTTGGAAGAGGAAGAACTATGACCACTGAAGAAAGCAATAATTGCTCCATTACTGATCAAGGCATTGCTTCTTAACATTAAGAGTCTAGAGGCTGCTATCCTATCATGGGTTTCTAAGAAAATGCACTTTTTTGGCACCCCTAACTTTGACATTTTATTGCTGGTGTATGGTCTCTAAACATTGGGCTTCTGCTGTACAGCACCCAGTGTATGTGCACTGACCCATACAAACATGTAGACTTGGCTAATCCCTGGTTGGCATATTTAATTTACCACTAAGCTCCTAGTATATGGTACTCTGTGTACCCAGGCCTGTAAGTCATATGTCTCTAGTAGACTGCAGCACCTATTGTGCCACCATTGAAGTGACCAAGTAAAGCATGTCTTCAGGCCTGTCCCTGCAACCTTAGTGTGCAGTTTTAAAATTGCAAATATAACCTAGGAAATTAAACATTTTGCGACGCCAAAACTGTACTTTTTAATACTGCTGGGTCACCCCTAAGGTAGGCCGTAAGTGACCATACGGCTGGGCGCATGGTATTTAAAAAGTGTCACATGCATTCTTAAGTTTTATATGTCTTGGCAGTGAAAAAGTTGTTTTTCCCATTGGCAAGGCTTGCTCTCTCATAGAAAATCAATGGCTTACATAATAACACCTTATAATGCATGCCTTCAGTTTGAGAATAGCTAGAACCATGGTTTATAGACTCAAATTAATAGGAATTTAAAATCCAATGTAACAATCAAGTTGGATAAAAATACTATTTTTAAGCACCACTTTTAGAGAGTTGCCAATTTCTTGCTAACAACTTTAGTAGTCTTTTCGGAGTTAATCCCCACCTGTCACCTGGCAGCCTGCTGGGAGGTGTGAATGTCATCCAGGAAAAGGAACAAAAGGGCCTTTGCTCGGAGGAGGTGAGACCTCCTTCTGACAGGTGGCTTGGTGGATGTGCACACCAACTGCACAAACTTCAAAAAGCATCCTCTGTCGGAGGCAGATTTAATGCACACTTAGGCCTGCCCCTACCATTGTCCAAGTAGCCTGGTAAACAGAGTGACACCAATCCCAGTAGGAGGAAAACCTGTTCTTCAACTGGTTTGCTGTGGGAGTTCCTAATTTTCCTAAAATACCCTCAGTGGTGTGCCCAGAGCTCTGACCAAGGGAAGAAAGATGATCCCATGTTGGATGTTGTCAGAGCATGGCACTGTTGGAATGTTAGGGCCAAGAAATAATGTCAAAGGGGGAAGGGTTGCTTGTGGGAATGTTTTCGCTAATGGACAGGGAGTTTCCCCCAACCACAAGCTAGTGTCCGACATAAAAGTGGCACTCCTGGAAACCATCTTCAGAACACCTCACGGGCCGTGGAAGACAGAAGACAGACTGCACCTCCTGAACCCTGGACTTCAGAAAGAGGACTCCAAGAAAAACCGCCAACGTGTTCCACCCCTTTTTGCATGCAGGCCGGGGCTTTTCCGATGCTCTAGTTCACGGGGGTGCCCCCGCCTCATGAGATCAATGCTCTTAACCCCAACATTGGTGCCAGTGTGGGTTCCAAGTGTAGGTAGGTCTTGATAATGATCATTCTTGTATATTAGTTTCTTCTGAGGCAATCTCCAAGGAGAGTATCATTATTGAAATCAGGCTTTGTTCCATTCTCTGCAGTCTCAGTTGAATGGTCACTGCGATCCTAGTCCTAGACAGGGGCAAAACACGTGTCGTCAGTTTTCTGCTCATTGTTTTCTTGCTCGCTTCACAAAGAAAGACGGAAAAAACAGTATTACAAGGAAAAGAAACAACCACTTGAATGAGGAAATTCATCTCTTTAATATTTGTCACCTGGAATAATGTGTACCAAAGAATTTGAGAAAGAGTAACTAATAAATAAAAACGCACAATACTTAAATCCTAGGAGTAGTCCAATTGTAGGCAAAAGTGTATACTAGGAAATAAGAACTCTGTACCCTTTCCCACTTTGCAATTACGAGGAGTAGTAGGCCCTACCTTCCTAACCAGAGTGAAACTTGCACCACACCAAATTCGGTAGAAAAGCATTTTAGAAAAACATTATAGGTAATACACAGTATGTAGGGCTTAAATACTCACGTGTACCCCTCTTTCTGGCCAATAAATCACACGTATTTGTAGTGAAACTCTACATTGACAAGCAAAATATACTTTGCCACTATTATATGCCACACCAAAGAGTTGTATGTCAGAATACAAAAGAATTTGTGCTGCAAAATATCGTAGACAGAA
Source organism: Triturus cristatus (assembly GCF_964204655.1). Taxonomy (NCBI): domain Eukaryota; kingdom Metazoa; phylum Chordata; class Amphibia; order Caudata; family Salamandridae; genus Triturus; species Triturus cristatus. The sequence continues at coordinate 1,557,620,185 of NC_140590.1, forward strand.
TAGAACCTATCTCAATATTGTGATGGTAGTACTATTAGTTTAAGTTTAGATTTGCTATTCTTAACTCCAAACTTATGTATGGTGTCAATTGACATATATGTAGCTAAAATTGTACCAGATTCCCCCAGAAACTCAACATCTAATGAATATTGTCAGTGGACATATATGTAGCTAAATACACCACAGTCCCCAGAAACAGTACACTGGCTTGCTCCCATGTTTAGGTTCCTTCTGCACAGCACATGCGCTGTGCCTACAGAGTCTCTTAAATTACAAAAAAAAAAATTCGTAAAAGGGAATTAGAACCCACTCAATACTTACCTGAAGTTACCATTCGTTCATTCCAATGTTGTTCTAATTTACATGCTTTTGATTGGCCAGCACGTTGTCTGCACGCTGTCTGCTTTCACTTCCTGCTCTACCGTCCATACTGTGGAGCTTGGCTCAAGTATAGCTTCTGTTCACTGGCTACTGGGTACTCGCCTGTGTCTCATCACTGGATACTCACTCAGAAGGCACTTTTTATCATTTCTAAACGTGCACTCCATACAAGTGCATGTTAAAACAGACCATAGCCAACGCGTTTCATCCTCGCGGACTTCTTCAGGGCTATAAACAATACATATATATTTATAAAATTAATATACATTATTTACAAAAAATTATTTTTATAATACACTTTATACACTACAAACAGTCATTACATCTTGTTTTATAAAATAAGCAAACCATGTTGTTTCGAGTTTCTTAATTCTTTCTAACAAAGCAATAATTCAACAATTCTTTTAACATGTAAAATAAGGCAAAAGGCTTCTAATATAGCTCCTTCTTTCGCCCATTCTTATTCGTCTTATATAGGATCTTGATCACTCTGCTGATTTCAATGTTAAAAAGGAACAGTTTTATACTACATTCCTAAGGCATATCATTTTCTTACATTTATGTATATTTTTTGCATGAATATTTTTAGTCATACTGGAGCATCACAAAACCTTTAGCCATTAACACAGTAGTATCAATTCCATATCGCTTACCATTAGTTAGTGACTTTATTTTTCTGTGGTCTGTGCTCTACCGATTAAAATTGCAGAATTCTTTCTTTATGGTCTTTTTGTGTACTCTTACGATATCTATCAAAAAAATCATTTATTTTTTTAGAGCACAACACATATATGGCTTGAGTGACATATTGTCAAAGAATATTATTAGTTTTTTACTTTTTTTTCCTCATGGATATTTGGTAAAGTTCACTATCCGTACCTGAGGGGGAGTTATGGCGATTAGATGCTTCGTATTCTTTATTTTCACAGTTCGTTAAATTATTCAATATCAGCCATCCCTCAATCAGTAGTTATCTATCCATTGAAACAAACAGCATTGAGTATGTAACTACTCATATCCATAAACATCACAATCTAATATACATAGGTCTCTTTACCGCATTAAAGAGCATAGTGAATATAAATTAAGCACACTCATAATAAGGCTGCCTTATTATGAGTGTGCTTAATTTATATTCATATAAAAATATGGGACTGGGACTTAAAATTATCTCGCTGTAGATAAATAATTAACATTATCTATCTGAGAAATTGTTATAAAAGCTGAGTATATTAGACAAGTATTTTTTTAAATCACTATGCTCTTTAATGCGGTGCCATCTTTTCTCCACTGCGGCATGTAAACACACCACCCTCCACCTTGTTCAGAATGACCCACCCCACCAGGGGTTTAACCAACCACATCCTCCTCCATGCTCCTGTGACCTCCTCTGTGGCTACAACCCTCCTCTCTCGTTTACCCCACCCTGCTCCCTCATATCCTTTTCATTTCCATTCAAGGACATTCATTTTTACTGAATTATTTTTTCGGGCGCTTCTGTGTAGCTCAAACTTGACCCGAAGGTATTTGAGGGCTTTACATGAGCACTACTTACATAACACAGGGAAACTTTCATTTTTAGGGAATGCGTTGTTCAGCATGGCATAAAGTTTGAAAAAAGAACTGCTAGCACGCAGCCATTATAGGGCTTGTTAGAACTGGGGGTCTCTAGTTGGCAGAGGTAGGTACCTTTGACCAAATAGGGACCCTTGCTTCTTAGTCAGGGAAAGTGGATTACACTACTGGATAACCCCTGCTCACCCCCTTGGTAGCTTGGCACGAGCAGACAGGCTTATCTCAGAGGCGATGCGACAATCCGGTGCGACGCGATAAGATGGCGCCCTTGATGCGACGATGTTGAGATGATGCGACACACCCTGGCAGCCTTGCGGCGACTCTGTACTTTGGAGCCGCGACAGTCCCTGCGACACGCTTCTCCGATGATGCGACAACGACCCTCACGGTTGCGACACGTTTCTTCGGTGATGCGACAGCAGACAGCTGCGACAAAGGCATGCTTCTTCTCGTTGCATCACGCTTCCAGTTCCCAGCGACACGCAGGTTTCTGCAGATAGAATTCCCAACAAGGAAATTCAGAAGGGAGCTGGTGGTGAAGTCTGTTGTCCCTGAGACTTCAGAAGTCCTTGGAGAAATAATCTGCAAGATGATGAAGTACACACAAAGTTCCTTGTCCTCTCCTTGGCACTGAAGACACCACTGTAGGCCAACCCAGCAACACAGCACACTGGCAGGGGGGCAGTCCACCTCTACAGCTTCCTTTGGTTCTTCTCCTTGGCAGAGGTTTCTTCTTGTTGTTCCAGAAGTGATCTAAAGTCTTGGGGACTGGGTCCCCATATTTATACTACTTTTCTCTTTGTTCTCTGAAGGCTGAGAGGCCTGGTAATTGTATAAATTTGTTACCAGAACCTTTGATTTCACTGTACAATTATTCACTTCACTTCACTTTGCGCCGTCCCCTGCTGATCTCACTTTGTCACTTGCGTCGCCACACCTGAGCACCAAGTACAATTCGGGTTTTCTCGCTAATTTATTTTGTTTGCGGTGCTGTTACAACTGTAATATTGTCCATTTCATTTATGTTACTTGTCCCTTGCCATTTCGTTTTGCTCAATACATGATGCCATGTACATTTTTACGAAAATTACCGACTGAGAGTCTCTCTTTCTTGATTGCAATGCTCTATACATGCATCTCTAACTGTCCTTTTTAAATGAAACCGGTTGAGATACTTTGTTGTCCTTTGCACTCACAGAACCAGACACACAATACACAACCTAGCAGAGGCAGGCTTGGACAGTTAAGCAAGAAAATACCTACTTTCTAAAAGTGGTATTTTCAAACACAGAATGTTAAAACCAACTTTACTAAAATATGTATTTTATCATTCTGAGTTCAGGCATACTAAATTTGTATTTCTACCATGTTCCCTGAGTCAGTTAGGGTTATAAGATGTAATAATCAAACTGCCCATTCTGGCCTATGGGGAAAAGGTAGCCTTGCAATAGTGAAAAACGAAAATGGCTGTAATTCACTATTAGGACATGCCACACGCACCAGGGCATGTCCTACCTTACACTTACAATGCACCCTGCCCATGGGCCTACCATAGGGGTGTCTGATATGAAGATAAGGGAAGGTTTATGGACTGGCAAGTGGGTGCACTTGGTCAGTCAGCATGGCAGTACCAGACTGCACATAGGCTCTGCAATGGCAGACCTGAGACACACTTTACAAGCTGCTTCTGTGGGTGGCACAACCAGTGCTGCAAGCCCACCAGCAGCATTTGATTTACAGGCCCTGGGCACACATGGTGCACTGTACTGGTCTGACAATTAAATCAAATAACCCAATCATTTAGTCACTAATTAATACATCAATTTAACATAGGAAGCACTTGCACTGTGGCACTGAATAGCAGTGGCACAGTGCCAAAAGCATCTAAACCAGCAAAACATATCAAAACAAGCATTTACAATGCAACGGTCTCTGCATTGTTAAAGTTAGAGCTATTGGCATTGCTCATGAAATTATTTTTGTTTATGTTTTTGTTTTTTAAACATTTAAAGAAACGGCATTGTTATTTACAATGTCAATAGCTTAATCTCTCTCAAATGCGAGACCTATTGCATTTGCACCCACACACAGAGCCACACACAAAGCCACCCACACACACAGAGCCACCCACACAGAGCCACCTACGCTAGCCGAGACCTAAAAAGGGCCACAGTCAACTCTTCCGAAATGCAACTTCACATACACGTAATAAAAATGCTCCATGCCGCTACTTACTACCCAATTGGTGTATGTGTAAACCATATAAAGAGCGCTGGGACCTCACGGCGCTATAGAACTTCATTGCTACCCAGAGCCCGGAAGGATGAGCGGCTGAGAGGCCCCGTCAGGATTTCAATTCCCGGTGGATGCATTCGCCCACTGAGCTCGGTGCCCCCGCCGTAGATGAAGGCCCGTGCAGTAAAATGTAAATGCGCCTTCAAATTTTAACCAGCCCCCGAACTTCATCTACCCACTGAATACCAAGTTCACAACGTTAATGTCCTTTTATTAAGAAGTCTCCACTTGCAGATTTAGAATGAAGATTTTATTAATTGTGGCATGTGCTGTTTCGTGGCAGCTTAACCCAAACTAATAAACAGGTCAGTCCGAAGACAGGCCCAGGATTCCACCGGGAGCACCCCTATGTTTCATGGTAAAACTTCAGCGAGAAAATAGAATAAAGAGGGATTCATCGCGGATCTGTCGGCGCCAACCTGACAGGAATAAGTCAACCCTTCCCAGACAAAACAAGAGGCGGGAACGCGATTCACAAAAAAAACACAGCCACGCTCGAGTTGGGCAGCACATTTTCTGACTTGGACTAAAATATATATTAACACTCGCCACAACAGGTGCCAATCCAGTCAGCATTTTTTAAACCATTTAATTATTTACCTTTTACGGGTCCTTTTACCTTGATTTTAATTCAAAATGCTTTACCGAGGCAGTAAATAAAGTTACAAAAATTACTTCCCAGCCTTCCCCTTCATTTCTCTATACTTTGTGACGTTTACTTTGTGCCCGAACACGCCCTTCTCAACACATGTTCAAGGGTACATTTATGCTTGGTTAATCAGATATAAGTTGTGTGGTCTACTGTGTGTGTGTGTTTGGGTGGGGGCAACAACTCAGAAACGGTAAACGCATAAGGAGTGGGGAACAGGAAACACATGATCGCGCCACACAACAAACAGAAATGGGTCCCTGAAGACAGGAAGCCAGGCACTGCAAACACACAAGAAAACCGGTCTGCGAGCAAACACCATTACCCAGGAAAAGCAAACACATGGACTCAAGCACACGAAGCACAGTGAAACTCAAGCACGGCAAAGACGAAGGGTCCAACGAGCACACGCAAACGCACACGAAAACGACACAAATTAACCCAGGCATGGAAAATATAAACGCATAGGAACGGTAAATAGACACAGACTCGAAGAACAGCAAAAAACATGTTCAGGCACAGCAACACCGAGGGACATGGGCAAAGCAAACATGAAGGACTCTGGGGAAAGCAAAAGATACGAACCACAACATAACAAGCCTCATTATACGCCATATGATGCCATGAACACCACCGCCTTTCTCCGAGGTCAAGCAGAAATGCCTCGGAGAAACGCAGCAGCATTTTCGGATTCGGGGGCGTGTTTATCTTTCTCTGCTCTTGCCATTGGCTGGAATGTTTACATTCCAGAGGAGAGAAAGAAAGTAAAAAACACGCCCCCGAATCCGAAAAAGACGGGGCTTCTTTGGAGAGACAAAGCTCTTCTCCAATGGCTGACCAGCATTTAAGAGGCCAGCCAATGGAGAAGAGGGGAGAAAAATGTTAAATCTCGGAGCGAGACTGCGCAAGCGCAGCCGAGACCTAAACAGAGGAGGCAATCAGAAAAAATGGAAGGGAGACTCACGCCAATGATACCAGGTCTAACCGGGCTTTTATTTTTTACTTTCAGCCATGCTCACGCTGCTGTGCAACATGTCTTACAAACCATTGGCAAAACCAATAGAATTCGGCGAGGCGAAACCTATTGGCTTTGTTAATGCTTGTTAATACTTTCAGTACTTTTCAGTAAATTATATCCTTTTTGTAACCCTGGAACTGACCGCCTCTCGCTGTCACCATTACTATATACTTTTATCTATTCCATTTTAACGGCTGCTTTGTTTAATATGTAGTACTAATCTAATTGATAAAAAAATAAATGATAATCTTGTTCCTACTTGGGGAAATTTTTTCTTGTCGCACTTCCCACTTTGAATGCCGCTTTCTTGATTTTACATTGTATATGAAGGATTGGGTTCATCACTTACTTCTTTAGTTGTCAGTCCTTCCTACTGGAGGAGGTAGCTACCATTGTGCAGCAGGTGCAGTGGCACTGGTTATAACTCACTATAAAGAGAAGGACTAAAAAGCTCATGCGCTTCTGAATACCTGCTCTAATTTCGCAAATGAACACTATTAATTCCTATAATCACTGGTCGGCCAAAAAAAGGGGGAAGAAGGAAAAAAGATTATTTTCTTAATACTGCCCTCTCACACTTTGCAGTGTCATGCTTCATCATAGGGCCGCATCTAACGTCCAGGTGCAGACCAACACTCTGGACGGAGCGCAAAATTATTTTTAGAACAAATACAGTGGTGAGGAGAGTGAAGAATAAACAGAAAAAGAGGAAAATTGTTCCAACAAGAAGGGATCGTTGAATGCAAAGCAAAAATTTAAATTTAAAACTATCTGAGGGAAAACCAGCGGTTTACCTTCATTCTTGGTCACCCCCGACAGGATTAAAAGATGAATACGATATACCGGGGAGATCAGTACCCCTATATCCAATTTGCAAATACCAACATGTTTTGGCCTATTGGAATGCCCCCAAGGGTCACAGCGTCCTTCGTCAGGGTGGTGATCCCTTTTTGGATAGTGGTCTTAGTCCTCAATTGGGTCTCCAAATCAATCGAGTAGGATAGTCTCCAATTTCCTTCTACGCCGTTTACATAGAGGAAGTTAATTGCCGAGTTTCACAGCAAGTTCCTGAACCTGGGACCATCGTGGGACCGTGATCTATTCGTCACACTTACAACGAGAGTCCTCGTCCCTGTCAAAGTCCACCGACGAGCACTGGTGCCAAGATCCCTGAAGGGCCCTTTGAACCCTGACAATGCTGTATTTTACTACCCCAACAGCAGTCAAAGGGGCGATATTCCTTGCTTGCAATAGGGCCTATAGCATCCTTGCAAAGCTGCAGTCTTCTGTGGCCCTCTCTAATATTACTCTGTGTCTAAAATGGCGTCTGAAAGGTCATTACGCAAAAACAAAGCAATTTTATTATTTTTAACAAAGACAATTATTTTAAGTCCTGTTACTTTATAATGTACAAGCCAGCCAAAAGGCTCAATTCAAACTGGTATGCAAAATGCAAACTTGTTTATTCATCCATAAACTGCAAAAACGCAGTCAGAAAAGCACACAGTGGCAAAAGGCTTCTTCTTTGTCAAGGTTTCACCTGCATCCACTGAGACAGGTGTTCTCAAAGTCATGTGACCACAATGTTCATGGCTTGTATAAATCAATCATTGGCATTTCCCATCCACCAAGAGAAGCCCTTACACCCTATTCAGAAATGTCACACCTGGTATGTGTAATAAGATTATTGGGTGCACACTAGGGATCACATGTCCCATAATGCCTCAAACTGGTATGTACGCTTAATGGAAATATTGTTGTAAATTTGACATATGTAGCTGTGGTAAAAGATTAATTTAAACACACTTGCCTCTATAAAAGCATGAATGTCTTCATACTAGTCCAACATATATATATATATACTTGTTCCTGAGTCATTAAAAAAAATGACAGAATTTATTTTTTATCCTTTTATTATTCGTTTTAGCGAATCTAACAGTTCACAAGACTGTAGGCTGTCCTAGTCATTTGCACGTGTCCTCTGCCTCTCCATGAGTAATGCACATTTTTTGTGCATTTGGTTGTGCGCAGTCTCTGCTTCGTTGTTGTGCTCTTGTGTAGTCCTTTCTTCCATTCCTGTTTCACTGCACTTGAAATCCACTTGAGTGTCACTTTGCAACAACAGCTACAGGTTATAAGAGTGGTTTAGCTAGGGTGCCATGAGCAACAATGGAAGCAAGGAAAATGGCTTCCCTCATCTAGGGGCTGTGTATTCAGGACAGTTTAACTTGGGCTGCAGTGGACCCTCACAGCCCGAAGCCACTGCTCCTGCTGCTCTAATGAGTGGTGGATCTCTGGGCCATTATTCTTCACCCAAAGTGGGCTCAAGCACCTCTTTCACTTGGTTTGTTGATTTATTACACATATACTTCTTTGGGAGATGGTGGGAGGTAATGGAGAGATGCAGGAAAGGTCCAGGCACCCCCTTCAGTTACTTCACTTGGAAGACATTTAAGGACTTGTCTTTTAGTCGTGAGAGTCGTAGTATCTCGAGGCCAGGTCTTTGTTAATAACACTTTGTGTTAATAGTATCAAGGACTAGGAGTGAACACAGCAATAATAATTATACTCCTCTTAAGATTCTGTTATGGAGGGCGTGGCTTCGGTGCCACTCAAGATGGCCACCAAACGGAAGAGGTCCGCCGCGCTTTTGTCAAGTCTCGGTGTTTCGGCATCGGCTGACGCCATCCCGATGGACCAAAACTGCAGCATTAAAAGAGGCAACCACCTGAATGAATTGGAAGCACTAAAAATTAAGCGTAATTGGGTGGAGAATGTATTTGTTTCCCAGTCCCTGAATAAAAAGAATGGTGTTGTCATGTTGTGTAGGAAATCACTTAACTTTACTTTTATTTCACAAGACATGGATGATGCAGGTAGATGGATTATTGTTAGCTGTCTTATTGATGATATGCCTCTTACAGTGTTGAATGTTTATGCTCTTACGCTTCCTGATTTCAATTTTTAGCCTTGTATTGCTAAGAAATGTGCACAATATCATGATTCTTATTTTATTCTGGGGGGTGATTGTAGCCAAATTATGGACCCTTTTTTAGATATATGCTCTTCGTCCTAGTTTTTAGCCCACAAAATGCATAAACAGTCTCATTCAACTATTGCTCATGGCGCTATGGTTGATTCTTGGAGGCTCTTTAATCCTACTGTTCGGGACTATTCCTTTTACTCACCCCCTCATGGTACACATTTATGTTCAGACCACATTTTCTCTCTAAGTCTCTTCCACAACATATGATACAATCATATATTTCCCCAATAATACTTTCTAACCATGCTGTGGTTATTACTGACTTGGATGTGATTCCACCTTATCCTCCTTCGCATAGATGTAGATTTAATAACTCTTTTTTAAGGGATGTTCAGTTCTCTCATATCTTCGTATCCCTCACTTCTGAATTCTTTTCGTTTAATGATAACTCCTCCATTTCTCCTTTTTTGTAATGGGATACGTTTAATGCATCTGCACGGAATTTTATATTAAGGTTTGTTTCTGGAGCTAAGAGACGCCGTGCTAAAGAAATTTTACTTTCTTTAATTAAATCCTTGGAGCAAAAGTTATTTTCTTCTAAATTGCCCTCTGATCTTGAGTTAATTCAGGCAAAGCTAAAGTTCAATACCATTTCTACAAATGAAGCGAATTGTATTCTTCTTAGGCATTATGCTCTGTAGTATGATGGAAGAAACAAGGCTGGTTGATTGTTGGGAAATTATTTAAAAGATAGAAAGGAATGGCGTGTTATTGATTCAATTATTAAATCTTATGGAGATGCTGTAACTAAGCATGAGACTATCTTAGAGGAGTTTGTTACATTCTACAAATCCCTGTATACTCCAAAATTACCGTCTCAGTCTTCCACTATTGTTGATTATTTGGACCAAATTTCTGATTATATTTCCCATGATTTGGACTTTCAAGCTCTTGAAAGGGATGTTACCTTGGAAGAAATCTCTGGTGCGTTACAGAAGTTGAAATTGGGGAAAACACCAGGCCCTGATGGATTCACAGTAGAGTTTTATCACCACTTCTCTAATGTTCTTCTTCCGTATCTATTTCGCCTTTTTACTGGTTTTGTAGATTCCTCTTACACGTGTGGAACCTTTCAGGAAGCAATTGTTTGTTTAATTCCGAAGGATGGTAAAGACCCCCGATATTGTTAAATGTGGATTATAAGATCTTTGCTAAGTTGCTCGCTCTTAGTCTGGAGTCCTTCCTTCTGCATCTTATTGGTAATGAACAATCAGCATTTATTAAGGGTAGACTTATTTCTGATAATACTCGTCTATTATTTAATGTACTTGGTAAAGCTCCCTTGTTTAGATCCTCGCTTACGGCTATAACAATTGATGCAGAGATGGCCTTTGATTAGATTAGTTGGGAATGTATGCTTAAATCTCTATCTTGGCATGGATTTGGGCCTAAATGTGTGTCTTTAGTATCCCTTCAGTATCCCTTCTGTATCATTCCCGTAAAGCTTCTGTTCTAGTTAATGGTAACTTTTCTTCATATTTCTCTCCTCACAGAGTAGTAAAGCAGGGATGTCCGCTCTCCCCCCTATTATTTGTGTTGGCGCAGGAACATTTATTTTCCAGCATTCGTCTTAACTCGTCAATTACCGGCTTTTCCTATATGGATCATCATCATTTGAAGTTTGCAGCTTATGCGGATGATATTCTCTTGTTTATATCCTCTTTGGACACTTCTTTGCCCTCTCTTTTGATGGAGCTATCTCTTTTTTTCTGAGGTATCTAGCTATAAAAAAGATAAAGATAAAATGGAAATTCTTCCTCTTAATAGATATACATCCAGTCATCCTTATCGAATAACTGGTTTTCAATGGTCAGCTTCTGCAAAAATAAAGCATTTAGGGATATGAATCGCAACCTCTTTTGTTGATACATTCAGAGTTAATTTTCAAGATCTCAATTCAAAGATTGAAAACCTTCTTTCTTCTTTCTTCCTGGAATCCCTTGTTTCTTTCTTGGTGGGGTCACCTAGATGCGATTAAAATGATGGTGTCCCCAATCTTTTTATATCTTCTCTCTATGTTATCATTCCATATCCCTAGATCCTATTTAAAAAATTTAATTAGTTACTTAATTGCTTTTAGTGACGTCAAAAGAGAGCGTGTGTGGCACTATATACTTTACAAAAACCCAAAGTGTGGGAGGGGGTTACTTTCCCGATTTTTATGCATATCATAGAGCCTATACCTTACGCCAAGCTGCTCTTTGGACTTTAGATGTTAATTCCCCATTCTCTCCTCTGTGGTTAAAGCTTGAGTGGGCTTTTGTGACACCCTTCTCTTTTAAGGAGATTTTATCTATTTCCTCTACAACCTCAATCCTTCAATCTCCTGTTTTAAAACATTCTATTTTACTACTTCAGTCTACCTTTATCCAGACCCATTTGACTTCTTCCATATTCTTTCAGTTGCCTCTATGATATAATTCCTTAATTCAGATTAATAATAGACCTCTTTTTTGGCACACATGGAAAGACAGCTGTCTTATGTGGATTCATCTTCTTTTTTCTAATACTGTTCCTATTTCCTTTCCCCAATTTTGTGAAACTTATCATTGTCCTAAGTCCTTTTATTAGCGTTTCACTTATCAATGAATGCAGTACTTGATAAATATTTTGCTCTTAACAATGCTTCTTCTGAAGTGTTTCCTCTTTCCTCAGGATTGACTGATTTTCTCAAAACTGCTCCAAAAGTAGCAACAATCTGCAAATGCCTTTTGTTGCCGTATCCTTCTCGAGCCAAATCCAAGGTCAAACTTTTATGGGAAACTGATTTGGGTGTAAAGTGGCCAGTTGCATTTTGGAATAAAATTTGGGCACATATATATAAAATCTCTAGATCAGCTAGTGTTACTCAAAAGCTCTTTTTTAATTACCATAGATTATATTACACACCTATACAATGTTCTAAGTTTTCCTCAGGTATATCTGCGAAGTATTGTTCCTGTAATTTCCCTCATATGCTATTTAGATACACTTTCATTTTGGTATAGAATATGGCTACAAATTCAAAAGATATTCCAAATAAGCCTCCCTTTTAATATTCTTTATTTATTTCTAGGTACTTTATCCCATTCTATCTATTCCTCATTTCCTAGTGATAATAGTGATACATTACTGGATATCCTATTAGCTATTGCATTCCAACTGATTCTCTTTAATTGGAAATCCTCAGCTAATTTATCATTTAAAGTATGGTGGGACTCCATGTAGTCCCATCACAAACTGGATACTATGTATATGATGCAATCTTCCTTTTCTCCTAATGTTCAAAAGTTACGGTTACTTCTTACTATATATTTTTTTCTTTATTGATCAATTATAAACCAATCATTGAAGCATCATAAATTAATATGTACAGATATTTCTTCGTAAATAAATAAGATATGCTCTTCTTGAACTTTTCATTACACAAGAGGAAGGGAACACATCCAAAATTAATAATTCAGGTGGCGAACAGCAAATGATAAAGAACACTTTTCCTGAAAATCAAATACCCGCCAGTCCACCCCATCCTTCTGGGGTAGTCAGCCCTCTCTTACAGACCAGAATCTAACCAATCTCTACCACCACTATGCTTTCTAAGCCATTTACCCATTGGTACCCAGATCTTCCTCCCTTTCTTACTAAGACTTTACAATTCTGTAGTCTTCGTTCAAGATTATAGATAGCGAGGAAGCAGCCTTGCCAAGCCTGTTAAGTAGGGGGCTCCACATCTTTCCACTGAGTGGCAATAAGTAGCCGAGCAACGGCGATCACAATGAATGTAAAATTCACCTGGCGATTATCCAATTGCACCCTACTATCATGGCCCAATAACATCAGTAGTGGGGTTATAACAACTCTCCTGCTAATGTTTCATACAGAAACAACTCAATCCCTTCTATTAAATGTATCAGTTTCCCACACAAAAAATACATATGCATCAAGTCAGCTGGTCCCTGAGCACATCTAGGGCATAGATCATCCTCCCTCTCACCCAACTAAAACGTTTGGCCGGAGTAAAGTACAGATTAAAAATCGTTTGATAGTGTTGGGCTTTTAGTTTAGCAGCAAAAAAAAATTCCGATCCTTATGCAATTGACCTGTATAAATCTACATCGCAATCGCCCAGCTTCGGTTTCCAATTGACTTTAACCTTGCTCTAGATTGTCAGGAACTGTATCCAATAAAATGTTATAAATGTGTTTGATCCTAGAGCCAGGGCACTTAACTGCCTCCAATAGTGGAATTTTAATTAAAGAGAGCGTCTTATTTCGGACTAGGTAGAGATAGCTGATAATCTGAATATATTTAAAATATGATCCAGCCGTTACACCATACCGCTCCTGAAGATCAGAAAATGATCAGGTTTGATTAGCCCTACATAAATCCTCAATTCTGGTTATACCTTTTTGTTCCCACTGTTTGCCCATAGCATCGGAGGACACTGCAGGAAACAAGGAGGACTGCCACAATGGCGAATATCTATTATACATAGGTATCTTCATAAATTTCACCACTTTAAACCACACTTTCCATACTGTGATCACACACTTCAATCGTGTTTTCTTGTAATAACTGGCTTCAAATTGTCTAAGAAGCATTCTGCGGGCAGATCTTCCCATAACCAGCTCATAAATAGAAGGAATAGCTGTATCATACTGGTGGCCTCTGATATTAACACCTGCATTGACCACTGAAAACAGTTCCGCCATCTGTTGTAGAAAAGGAGCATAATAATAACAAAGCATATTTGGAGCCGCCCATCCTCCACGTTCTTCTGGTTGAGTTAAAAGCCTTAAAGATCGGCAGATTTTCATATACCGCCAAATGAAATCGATGAAGAGAGAATCCAGTCTCTTTAACAAATGCTCATCAATATCCAAGGGAATGGAGCAAAATAAATACAAAAACTAAGGGAAAATCATCATCTTAAGAATGGTACATCTACATATTATCGTGAGATGTAGCCTATCCAGGCGTTTTAAGTCTGTACTGATCTTATTAACCATGGGGCAAAGATTTATTGACCACACTTCACTAACACTACTGCTCACTCTAACCCCAAGATACACTGCTACATCCAACCTATGAATATCTGTACACAAAGTATTAGAGTTGCAGACAATCAGCGTTTTCCCTGCATTAAGGAGATATCCTGAAGTCTTACCATAATCCTTGACCAACTTCTCTATTTCTGTCACCGCCATCTCAGGATCTGAATTCGCGATACCGATATCAATCGCATGTGCCATTACTTTGGTGTCAAAAACCATTGATGGATACTGGCTTTATACACCGATATTTGAGTAATTGCTGAATAAACGGATCTATATATAAGGCAAACAAAATTGGGAAGCAGGGGCAACCCTGCCTTGTTCCCCTGGCAACCTGAATACAGTCTGACTCTTGGCCCAAGATCTGCAGCCTAACATAGGGCCTAAATACATTGCTGTAATGAGACCCGGACCGAACCCCTTACGTTCCAGAATTCCCCATAAATACTGCCAGGGCACACGATCAAAGGCCTTTTCTGCATCTAGGAGAATCAAGGCTATCTTCTCCCCTAATACTTCTGTTGCATCAAATAAGGTGATAGTTTGCCTAATATGGTCAGTGGTGCCCCTCCCCAAAATGAAGCGATGTTGCCAGGGAGAGACAACATGGGCTATAATCCTACTTAGCCGTGAGGCAAACATTTTAGAATAAAGCTTAGCATCAGCATTAATGAGAGATCGGCCAATATGTGGCCGGACTGTCTGGTGGCTTATCTTTTCTCAAAAAGATAACTATATCCGTCCCTTGCCATGAAGTCAGTGGTGAACCACTATATTGTACCCCAATAGACAGGTCTAGAAGTAAAGGCGCAAGCTCCGCCTGAAATAGCTTATATACTTCTAAGGGAATTCGATCAGGACCCGCCGCGTTTCCTGAGGCCATAGATTGTAAGGCATTTATCACCTCCTCAAATGTAATCTCTACCTCTAACTCTTGTCGCGTCTCACGATCAATCACTTGAAGACTCTTCATACTATCTATCCAATTAGGGAAGGAGGGATGTATATCCCCCTGCCGATATAAATCCTGATAAAAGCATTCAAATACCCAACCTGCCCTTTAATTCCCGAAATATTATTCCTTTCTGACTTCTGTTTTGTACGGAGCACCAGTAGTTTACCCACAGATTCTCCGTAATCATAGCTATATTCTTTATGTGCCTGGTAGGCTGCTGCACTCCTCCTATTATAATAACTACTAATTTCAGCTTTAGTCATTGCAATTTCTTGCTGCAAGGATGATACTGTCACATGTTGCTTTGGCTGATCGCTAAGGTATGGTCCTTTTCCAAAACAGTTAGTCTACCAATCAGACCCTCTATTTCCTCCTTTTCCAATCGCCTGTTCTTCCCAACAAGCTGATAACTTCCCCCCGCATACCAGCCTTAAAGCTATCTCAGACCATGCTTCGAGAAGTGATATAGCGGTTCACATTAAAATATTGTACAATATATTGCCGAATGTGTTGCATAAAGGAGGCATTATAGAGCTGTTTTATATCAAATGTTCACTTGGACTGAGCTTGTACACCCGACTGTGTTACACATTCCAAAATTAATGGGCTATGGTCAGATAGTAGTTTAGGTGATTTCTTAATTTCCACATCATTACCCATAGATGACAATACAAAAAAATAATGTAGCCTAACATATTTACTGTGAGGATATGAAAAATACTTGTAGCCTGGGTCTGAAGGGTGCTTCTCATCCCACACGTTCACTAAGTCATAGCTTGTCTTTAGTGCAACCAAAGCTTTATATGCCAATGGGTTCCTGCCATTATATTTTAACCTAAAGGCCCAACGCACATCGATATTAATGTTCAGATCCCCTCAGATAACTAATGGTTCTGACCAGGATGCCAACTCAACCTCTAGATCATGAAAATTGGTTTGTCCAGGTTTGACCCGTAGATAGTCCAAATTGTCAGACCCATCGGTAATAACACAATCGCCTATCTACCCCATTTATCCTCCATTACCTGAGTGACAGGCCACATACCATTTTTAACATGTATAGCAACCCCATATATTGGAAGTTTGGGTGGAGCATGCAGCCATGGTAGCCGCTGATCATCAAAATATCCTGCTTTTCCTATGGGATGTGTGTTTCCTGCTGACAAATTATATCGGGCCCTTGCATTTTCAGAGCTGCAGCAACCCTTGCTTGTTTATCCCTATCATTTAGGCCCCCCACATTGATAGTACATATATTCACCTTACCCATTCCTGAAGCAAAGACTATCCCGCCAGATTCTCTCAGGTCCCTTCTCCATCTGTGTCTTTTCATCCACCATGCTACACATTTTCTCAAAATTTCCCTTCCTCTCTACGTACTCACTCATTGTGTGATGCTCCTCCTTCTTCCACAATATTTCTTTTTTTATTATTTTTTGTCCCCCCTTCCTCCCCGGAGCCCCACCACCCACCTCTACCCCAGACCACCCTCCACCCCACACCGCCCTCCCCCCCACTTGATGAGGCATAAGGACCAAAGGTCCTCAGTGATGAGAAACTGGCAGTCCCCACACTCCCTGGTACCCCTCCCTTAGAAAGGCAGAAAAAGGGAAACAAAAAAAACACACTTGACTTTCGAAGTAGATATCAACCAGTCAGTTCATATGCGAAACCAGTATTATATGTACATATCTACTCGAAATTGATTGCAAAAATTATTTTGCTTGTACTTCGGAAGTAAAAAACTGCATCTGGCCCTTACACATAACTTTTAGTTTGGCTGGGTTGAGCAAAAAAACTTGCACTCCCTTTGCCTGGAGCATTAGGATCAATTGCCGCAACTGCCATCTTTTCTCTACTGTCGCATGACAGAAGTCGGGACTTACAAAAATTCACATCCCTTTCCTGCCCTTTTCCTATCTGGTCTAGCCAAATCATAAATTGCTTCCCGGGCCAAAACATTGTTCAAACATACCAAAATAGCTCTGGGTTTGGTTGTGGACTGTCCCGGTCTTTTATGCTGATTGAAGTGAAATCTATGGGCCCTCTGCATCTCCACCTTCCAGTCCCACTGTGTGAGTTCCGGGAATTCCTCCATAAAAAGTTCTACCCTGAAGTTCCGGGCATCAGCTCCCTCCATGCCTTCAGAAACACCAAGAACTCACATTTTATTCCTTCTAGCATGATTTTCCAAATCGGCTTATATCCAAATAGTATCTTCTTTTTGTGCTTATAGAGAGTCAGTGAGGGTTCTTTGCATAACAAGCTCATACTCCAATGTCGAAATCCGGGCTTCTGCCTCCCCAATCCTTACTGTGAACTCCGAACAGGACTTCGCAACTCTACGGATAGAGTTTTGCAGTTTATAACATGCGGGTTGGGTCCTTAGGCTCTCTATCCGCGTCTCCTGCCTGTGGGCCATAATACTCAGATAAATAATGGAGAGCAAGATTTCTTCTGGATTTTCCAACATCCCGACCCCCGTGGGCGTTCCTCCAGCAACCACATCTCTGCTTTCTCCCAGATTAGGGGAGAAAGAGTAGTCTCATACTAATGACGCAACAGGCTCCTTAGGCTTATTTGTGGAGATCTTCCCTTGCTCTCTATGCTTACGAACCGTTGATGGAGTGCTTGTGGTATTGCCACCTGTGTCCCCCTCTTCCACTTGCAGGCTGCTTGTATCACTCTCATCGCCATGGCTTAAATCTTCTTCTGCCCAGCCCATTCCCAGGTTCTCGTCACCAGAGGAGTTAGAGGGGTCCGACATTGAATAAAAAACTTCTCCCCAGTGTCCCCCTCCTCTATAGGCCCTGAATTGTCCCAGCCTTCACCTTGATCCCCCAACAGGGGATTAGAGCCCCCTGTTTTATCTTTCCCCTTGGATCTGCCGCCATGGGTTTTGTCAATTACCCCCTTTTCTACCCGGATATTTTGGAGGCATTCAGCCTCTTTAGGGGTCCTTTTGAGATTTACTGGCATTGCACCCCCTCGAGCATGTGGTCCCACAACCATGTTAGAGATTTCCCCAGACTCTAAGCTCTCCCTGCAATCGTACCCAGTCACCCCGCTTCCAGCACTCACCTCTTTGCCATTGAAAGAAGTTGGAGAGATGGCCTGGGTGAGTGCTTCCTGGTGCAGCGAAGGGTCGGCCACCACAGAGGCTTTGACTGCAGTCCTGCCATCAGCAGCCATCTCACTTGCATGCTTGGTTCTCACTGTCTGCGCTTTTTCACAATCTGTTCACCAGGATCTTGAAACACACCATCAGCCACGCTCCTACTCCAAGGCCTGCTCTGGTCCCACCACCAGTAACCTTTGTGGGATTCGCTACTGTGGGTGGTCCGCGGCTCTTTGCGGCTCTCGTCGTCTTCGGAGGCATCGGGCGTGTTGTGCGAGCCAACCACGTCCGGAGAAAGAAGGGATCATCGTTGAAAAGTCGTGAAGGCGCCGGCGGTTCGTTGCACCTCAGCCAGAGCCTCCAAATCATGCCCAATAACACGCGTAGTCCGGTTCCATACAGACCAAGATAAGAGGGGAAGAGTTTACTCAGAGGGTGACAGCCAGCTTACTCGGCCATCAGCACGGCCGCCATCTTCCCCTATATTTCTTATGCAAAAAGATGTTAATGTGTCCTGTACAGATTCTACATTGTCTGAAAACTTTGATCTTCCATAATTATTTTATTTTTGTATTTGATGGAAATGTTGTAACCTCTAGACGTAAATTTTATTTTTGTTTGTCCATTGACATGGTAAAAAGGTATATATTTCACATGTTATTATCTTTATATACAGAAATGTAACCGATTTCCCTCCCCACCCCTTTTTCTCCCTCTCTCCCTCCTTACCCAAAATTATAAAGACATTAGTTTTCTATATATGGTTTAAGGTTGCTATTGGCTTTTTATATGGTTTTTTGTTTGCCATTGTTACTATGTCCTAAAACCTTTAATAAAGTCTTTTGAACACTGAAAAGATTCTATTACGTCTCAGCAGTATCATAAAATTGGTGCTAGCATAATGAGTACCAAAATGCTGACAAATTAATACCTGATCGTGACACTTTTGCTGCTTCTCTTCTGATGCAGTGACAGTGTTAATTTGAGCTGGTGGTCTCCGGTGCTCGCCTCCAGGACTTAATTCTCAACATTGGCAACTATGACAATCTACCACACAGTTGGGCTGCTTTTCTAATTTTCAGATGAGCACAACAAAGTGTTTAATATTTCAATATACATTAAATAATACCTGCCGCATTGCCATTCTTTTCTTATGCCTTGAGTGTTCCGGAGTAGTCTAAATTATCACACCTGTAGGTGTTGTGTTGGTACTGTCATTGACAGTGGTGGCAGGGGCAATGGATGGTGCAAGCTGCAGTGGCCTTCAGCGGCGGCCGGCACAGATCGGAGGTCGGGGGCGGGAGCGGAAGGGGGGTTGGACGTGGGGGGAAGGGGGTATTAAAAAGAAAAGAAAAAGGAAAAACTTACCTTCTTGCCATTTCCTCGGCGCGTCTCTCCTCCAAAATCCCTCGCTTGGCCTGAACAGGAAGCACAATCACAAAGCTGTCTTAGCAACGTTGTGAATGGTCTGAGCACTGTGGTTCAGCGCTCAGACACTGACTGGGAGCCTGGGTATATTCTCCATGTAGGCTGTAATGCAGCCTGCATGGAGAACATGCGAAGTGCGCATAACAGTTTGGACGGCCCAAGTGGGCCGGACAAACAGTCATTGCATCCCTTAGAAGGGTTCTACCACTCCTCCCCTGCTCCGAGAGCATAGCAGCCGTGCCCGCCCCATAACTCAAAGCTGTCGGAAGCAGGACAAAATAAAATGATAATAATGCAAGTTATTATCATTTTATTTTCCCTATATTTCACAACTAAAAAGCAGTGGGGCGAAGCTCCTCTGCCTCAGAGAAGGAGCCGCCACTGGACTGGCCTCCTGAGAAGGTCCCATGCCCTTTCTTTACAAATTAAGCACTGCCAGGAGCCCGACCAATGTGAGGAGGGCCCTCTGGGGAAGCATGCCACCTCTAGTTGGGTGAAGGCTTTTGTCCTTTAAGAATTAGCACCTTAGACATTAGTCACAAAGACTTGAGACTGAGTTGTTTATAAGAGTTGTTGATTTATTACTTCAGAAATTACATTTTATTATCTCCACAGTGCACACATTTTGTCCATTTTGCCTCCATCTGTATAGCTCTAGTGTGTATTTGCTCATTGTACGAACATCTGTGTGAAATGCACTAAAATGTGTCCGACTGTCTTCCACACTTGGCAGATGACTGGAAGGCTAATTGTGCATTGTATTTGATTTAAATGTGATGCCGGCAAGTTTAAATTTAATTCTGGCTTCAGCATGGAGCGATTGTATATCAAAATTGATTTGGGTGGTGATGTTGAATTTCTTTGCTTCAGAAACTAGCCTGGCAGCAGAATTCATCAGGGATTTCAAGGGAACCAAGGTGGACTCAAGTGTGCAATGACTAGAGTTTGGACGATCAAGCAAAAAAAGTATTTTGGTTAAAGCAATGGCGTTATTGCTTTCATTATGTGTATTACCTGGGCTGGAAAGGCCATTGGTGAAATTATTGTCCTGTTAACTACTACGTTATAGCAGTTAATGAGTTAGGAGTTATTAAACATACTGTCACATCCATTCACAAATTTTCTTGGCCTTGTTATCAGGCTGCTATTTCAATGAACGGGAACTCAAAAGGCCAGGATGGAAATTGGAAACCTGTGTGCCCGTCGAAAGATGACATTCATGGTTCTATAGAACTGTAGCCCGTGTCTCACTCAACAATGGAGAATAGTCCCAACAAGAAGCCCTGGTCACGTGTAGGCTCAGGGGAGGAATCATCATTTGAATCCCACACAGTTAATACAAGGTTCACCATGGCAGCACGTTGGTGCTTGAAACTTTTATGCCACTAAACATGCTGCTGTGAGCAGGAAAAAGAAATGCATGACTTTTCTACCAATCTACTAATGGAAAATCCCAGAACAGTATGAGAATTGACTAGATCTCACCAATGATCACTGATTGGTTTACTCTTTAAAACACCTTGCTTGACATACTCCAAGGAGACAGATGAGACTTCTCTGCCTGCTGCATTGAAGGATTCTGTCTGCTAGACACAATTGGAAATGAGTATGTGCCACACCACCTGAACATGTGCTTCCAGAATTTTGGTACAGGAGTTGTGGCACCAGTCAATTCTTGATTCACAGTTCTAGAGTGTGTCAAAGTCCAGTCTTTGAAGCCTGCCTGCCTGTGAGAGACAGAAGGATGAGAAAAGAGCTAAGATACGGGCCTCTGTTGACTTCCTGGAAAAATTCCTATTATCACTTTTGAAATTAACACTTTTTGTGGCATGAAATCTCACGTGTAAGGAGCCCCCCCTCCCCGCTTTCTCTGCAACTAAAAGAATTGCTCCAAAGTATGATTTTAGAAGCAGGCCTTGATGATTTGACAATTAAGTTCAAAGTTGTACTCATACCAGAACCTGTGAAAAACTAGAACGTTGACCAAAAAACACCCAGATTGAGGACACTGTCATCTTTTTCACATTGATTTTATTTCTGTTAGTGTAGGAAAGTGCCCTTTTTGGCATGATTACCTATACATTTAGCCTGGTATATGATGGGATCTGGACTGGAAGTTCACTGGATTTCTGCTAACCAGGTACTTAGTGCCTGATCTATTTCCCAAAACTGTGCAATTGCTTACACAATTGGAAATACCTTTGGTATCCTCTGAAAGTCCTTAGTAAATGGTGCCCCAGGTACCTAGGGCATGATGTACTAAAGAGCAGCACAAATTGAGCCACCCTAAAGGACCTCTCACCAAGCTGATGTAAATTGCAGCTGCAGAATACGTGTCTTGGTGCAATCAAAAGTGAAAACACAACATGGAACTCAGCCTGTGTGCTATGCCTGCTGTCCCTGCATGCAGCATAAGTAAGTCACCCCTACAGCCGGCCTTACCGCCCTAAGGCAGGGTGCACTGTACAATCACAAAAAAATACTCCAATAGACCACCAAGTGGTCGGTAGTGCTAATGAACTAGCTATACCCGAGGTAGGGGATCAAAAGAGTGAGGGGAAGGGAAGGGGACTCTCTAGTGAAAGGTTGTACCTGACCCAAGCATGAATGTGGGGAAAAAAACTGTTTTTCTTTTAATTACCCTCACACACCCTAGTGGTGTCATGCTTCATCATTGGGTCACCCCGACCCCTATAAGTCAGGGTGGGCTCAACCACAATGTTGGGAGCTCTTTTGATATATAACAGACAAGGGGGGTTATAGATAAAATACCTCAGGCAGATCCCCGGTTTCCCTTTATTCTTGGATCTGTCTGGGTAATTTAAAAAATCTAAAATTGGGTCTTTGTTGGAGTGTTATGGTCCTAAGACCCTAGTGCCGACATGTTTCAGTCCGTAGTGGCCGTAAGGTCCAGGACTTTCTTCAGGGCAAGGCTAATCCCCTATGTGAGTGAAATAAACAGGGTGGGAGGTCCCTATCCTGTCAGTAAAGTGGGGGCAGAGTAGCTGCTCCTCGTGAATTGTTAAAAGTGTGTGTCATCTGCCAGACTCCATCTGAAAAGAAAAACAGCGACAAACAACATGTAAAACATCACAAGCAGAATTGCTGCCGTGCATACTGCCCATTAGGGTATAGTGGAATCCGCTTTGGTGAGCATACCTAAATTTTGTGCATGCTTTTGTATAGAGGAATCTCCCCTCAATGTGGCACTCAAATTAATATCACTGTAACATATAGGCTGTATGTGACAGGTATAGTGATAAAGTGGCGAATTTAATCGCATGCTAGCGTTATCAGCGTGAACGTCTGATTTCTAAAAACAGCGTGCACCATGTGAAGTCGATCTCAATTGCACCATATAGCATCACAACTCCTCAAAGTGTATCTACTAATAAATGTAAAAAACTGTGGGTATTAACATACAGGCATACATGCATCTCACGCACACTGTCTGCTATAATCATACTTTACCCAATTTTGGGAGGTTGGCTGTTTCACACAGGACCAGAATAACAATGAGGGCGATCCTGGGGGTGGTGTGAAAGGAAATGATGTATCTACTTGGGGGCGAAATGCGCACAGAATATCAGCTAAGGTGACCGAAAGAGGTAAAAACTGTAAAAACGCCCCACATTATGGAAATGAAGGAAGAGACATCTAGAGTTGCTAGTGATGTCATCATAATGCATTCTAAATCATGAAACGTCCCCATTAACTTTAGGAGAGAAACGAGAAGGGAACCGAGCGCCAGCATCGGGAAAAGGTACTTACTTCAATTAGAGCAATGACCCAGCATGCACACCTATTCAGGTTCTGGTCCTCGGCTTGTGCAGCCTGAGTTGCCGGTCAAGAGTTTAAATTAGGTGTTCGCGCTGAAACCCGGCAGGGAATAAGTCCCGCCCCCGGCCCCCAAAGGAAATGACGTGTTGCGTAACCACCAGATAGACGTTGTCAGCGTGGAAAAGTTGGGGGTTGTAGTTTTTTGACAAAGGAGTTGGTAGTTTTAGAGTGGGACACTCATGTGTGAAATATGATCACTGTAGACTCCTACGGGCGTGTGTAAAAAGGCCCGAAAGTAGTGCATAACAATGATATGCGTGCGTTTGTAAGCGTGCATAAAAAAAATTAGGGACCTATAGATGATACATATTTCAATGGGGCACAAGAACAAAGGTACAGAGATTACAGGTCCCAGTGGATGTGATGAAATAAAGTATGTTGCTGTTGGTTGTTTAATTGAGTGATTTAAAACTGGGTTCCACAAGCCCATCCTGGGGAGCGGTAAAAATCATTTAATACATGTAAGAAAACGGGCCTAAAGCGAGATATAATATAAAGGATTGTTATCTCAAGTGTGCAGATATATTGTGGCAGAATTGAAAAATATTGATTTTGGCAGGGATATGAGATGCCGTTTATACTCTATGTCATCATGGCCAGGGCTTAGTCATTGATAAAGGCCATTATAACTATCAAGAAACGGATATGCTCTATGTTCATTTGTTGAGTTGGCTCCATGGTATACCGTCATTGAGTCCGTTCTCATGGGTTTTCAAATGGTATACCCAGCGTTGTTCCCTGTCTAGGAGTCACTTCTGCAGGTTCCCGGTACCTTGAACTTTCTCAATCACTGTCCATCGAATATCTGTGTCTCTGTGCTGCTTCTCCATGTAATGTGATGTTAATCTAGTGGCTGTGACTTCACGTCTGATTGTGCTTCTGTGCTCACTTATCCGTATCTTAACTTTACGGCTGGTCATGCCCACATAAGATTGTTCAGTGGGGCACTTAATGAGATAGATCACTGCTTCTGAATTACAGTTTGTATGCGACCTTTGTTCCCAAGGAGTACGTAAGCCCAATTCAAGAGTCTTAGTGTGTTCAGTGAATTCACAAGCTACTCATGTCCCACATGGATAATGTCCAGTTACAGGCGGAGTGTTCCACAGTGTCAATTGATTGTCACCTTTCGGTCTGTATA
This sequence comes from Triturus cristatus, assembly GCF_964204655.1. NCBI lineage: Eukaryota > Metazoa > Chordata > Amphibia > Caudata > Salamandridae > Triturus > Triturus cristatus. The sequence continues at coordinate 1,557,644,664 of NC_140590.1, forward strand.
TGTTTGTGTGGACAAGAGCGTCTCTCAGACTTTGATTTCTTTTAAAGGAAAACATAGGTTTTTCATATGTTAACTTGTTTGAAGTGAGTATGGGCCACTTTTTATTAATTATTTTCTTCAAATCATTTGAGGATGAATTGAATGTGGTGACACAAATCATTTGTTGTGGTTGTGTCCTTTCTTGAGTTTCGAGGAGAGCTTCTCGGAGAGTATTTCGTGCCCTCTTTTTAGCTTTTTGGTTTAAAACGTTTTTTATTGAGACAAAACAAACCATGGGGGAGGGGGATAGGAGGCAGGATACATGGAATACAGTCAAAGAAGAAGGGATGCATCTCCAGAGGGTTGGCAATAGGTGGCGCGGTGGCTCAGAGGGAAGAACACAGTAACTGAGCGCTAGAATTACAAGCTGTGGAGTCCCACGCGCGTATCCGACACCCCAAAGCTGAGCAAGAGCATCCCCCCCATCAACACCTTAACAGAACATAATCCCCCCCCTCCCATCCCCCCCCCTCCCAGTAACAAAACAACAACACTCCCCCCTCCCCCCCGTCCTATGGTCCCGCATCAATGCAGCCCTAACCAGGAGGCCCCGCTCCCCCCCCCCTCCCCGGGGGTCCCCATCTCACATGTAAGCTAGTCCGCCGGGGTCACCGGCGGCCTCAGCCTGAGAAGCCTAAGGTACCTCGGGCAGGTGAGCTCCCGGAACTCAGTGGACAGCAGCGCTAGAAAGGGTTGCCATAGCTCTTCAAATTGGTCTATCTCCCCCGCAACCGCAAGCGACAGCTTCTCCATCCCCAGCACATGCCAGAGCCTATGCAGCCAACCGGTGATGGAGGGGACGGTGGATGTGCGCCAGTGGATCAGAATGTTCTGAACCGCAGACCCCAGCGCTATTGCAATCTGCCTACCCCTGCGGGACTTCAGTGGGTACATTAGGTCATTGGGGAGGCCCAGCAGGACATACGCCGGGAGTCGCGGCAGCTCTATCCCAAAGTGCTCATCCACCTCGTCCAAGACTTCTTTCCAGTAGGCGGTCAGCACTGGGCAATCCCATAGAATGTGTGTAAGGGTACCTTCCTGCCCGCAGCTCCGCCAGCACCCCTTGTCAGTGTGTTTATGCATTTCATACAGTCTCTCCGGGGTGTAGTACCAGTATGTGGACACCTTAGTGAATGTCTCCGTAAGGCCCGTGTGATATGCAGAGTGCCGAGCCCGATACGCAATTTTGTCCCATTCCCTGTGGCTGAGTGTCCTACCCAATTCCCTGTGCCAGCGCTCCCTCCCCGGGTTGTAGTAGTGAAACGGCGGGGGTTGTAGGTGTTTGTACAGATCAGTGATCAGTTTAGCGTCGGAGGTCCGAGTAGCCAACCACCGCTCGTACGGTGTAATTGGACGGGCAGCGGCGGCACGCACCTGAGGCTGGAGGGCCCAATGCCGAACCTGCATGTAGCGCAATCTGTCCAGCTCCGTCAGGCCGAACTCCTGGCGGAGTTGCTGAAAAGGAACCACGCCTTCCGGGCCATAGATCTGGAAGAGTGCCCTGCAGCCCGCCCGTACCCAGTGGGAGAAAACCCCCGGCTCCATCCCTGGGGAGAAGTCCGGGTTGCCCGTAATGGGCGTGAGCGGCGAAGGGAAGGTGGTGAGGCCCCGGGTCTCGCAGACCGCGTCCCACACACGCAGGGGGACCCGCGTAACAAAGGAAGCGTAAAGATTAGGGGGGCGATGCGTGCGGCGCAAGAATGGAACCTCTTGTAAGGTGCGGCCCGCCACTGCCTGGTCTTGGAAGAGCCAATGTTTGTCGGACTCCCACCTGCTCCACTCCACCAGATAGCGAAGCTGTGCCGCCTGAAAGTACTTACGGAGGTCCGGAATGCCGAGGCCCCCCGCTTCCGGAGCAAGCGTGGAGAGGACCCTCTTCATGCGTGGCCTGCGGCCTTGCCAGACAAAGCGGGAGATGTCAGCCTGCATTTGTCGGATCCAGCCCACCGGGGGTTGGAGCGGAAGGGCTCGGAAAAGATATAGTATCTGGGGCAGCACCGTCATTTTGACCGCCGCGATTCGCCCCAGCCAGGACAGCAAGCCTTTGTTCCATCGGCCAAGCTCGTCCTTGATCTTCCTGCTGAGGGAGGCATAATTGGCCGTAACCATCTCCGATAATGTAGGCGCCAGCAGAATCCCCAGATACGGCACCGTGGACGAGGACCACTGCATGGGGAAGAGCCGTTGAAGATCCCTCCTGGTTTCCGCAGCCAGGGATACGTCTAATGCCATCGACTTGCTCATATTCATTTTGAAGCCGGCCACCCCCGCAAAGGCGTCCAACTCTCGGAGGCAAGCAGGCAGCGACCTCCTAGGGTCGTCCAAAGTCAGCAGGACATCATCCGCGTAGAGACTGACGGTGTGGACGTACTGGCCCATCCGGACCCCGACAGCATCCGGATTATTACGGATCCTCTGAGCAAACGGCTCCATGTAGAGGGCAAACAGGAGCGGCGAGAGAGGGCAGCCCTGCCGCGTGCCGCGCTCGATGGCGAAGCCACCAGAGCTACACCCGTTTACCCGCACCGACGCTGAAGGATGCTTATAGCAATTAAATACCATGGTGCGGAACTTATTCTTTTAAGCTTTTTCAATGATTTTGACAGGGTAAAACTTTTCTTTTAGTTTGTCTGTGAGTACTTGTGTTTCTTTTTTGTAATCTCGGAGTTCGGAACAGTTCCTACGTATTCGTAGGAATTGTCCCACCGGTAAGTTTTCCCTAAGGGCCCGTGTGTGTGCGCTGTCGAAACTCAGCAGGCTATTTCTGTCGGTCGATTTGGTATACAGGGAACTACTCAATGTACCGTCCCTTGCAGTAATATTGACGTCTAGAAATGGAATTGTTTCTCTGTCTTTGTTCATAGTGAATCGTAGGTATGGATTTAACCCGTTGATCCAGTTAGTGAAGTTCAAAATACTCTGATCATCACCCTTCCAGACCACAAAGATATCGTCAATGTATCGGTACCACTTACAGATGTTGTTGGTATATGGATTCGTGGTCCATATGTGTTGGTCCTCAAAATGGCTCATATACAGGCATGAAATGCGTGGAGCAAATGTGCTGTCCACTGATGTACCGTGCACTTGTAGATATAGTTGGTTTTCTAATTTAATTTTTTTTTCTGTAAGTGCCAATCACATCAGAGTGATAACCCAGTGAATGGGGGCAGTCCACTGCCAATCTTCATTTTTGAGAAGTTCCTCAATGACTTCAATGCTTTCCACCTGGGGTATACTGGTATATAACGCCTCAACATCTAGACATACCAAACAATATTCAGTTGGATCATACTCGATGTTAATCAGGAGGTTGAGAAGAGGTTTAGTGTCCTGTACATACGATGTTATCCGTCTGACCAACAGGCGTAAAAACCAGTCAGTGTATTGGGACAGAGGTTCGAGGACTGACCTTATCCCGGAGACAATGGGTCTTCCTGGAGGTGGTGTTTTGCCTTTATGGATTTTAGGAATGGTATAGAACAGAGGTGTTCGTGGGTCCTCTTGATTTAGAAACCCATGTTCTTTCTTCGTGATCCATTCCCTCCCTAGGGCATCTGTTGTCAGTGTAGATAGGACTTTCTTAAGTCATTGCGTCGGGTCTCGATTGATTTTTTTTGTAAAATTTGTTGTCAGCCAAAAGAGTGAGACATGCTGACCTGTAGGCATTTGTAATTTGAATTACTGTTGCTCCCCCTTTGTCAGCGGGTTTAACTATTAATTCTGACCTGTTCTTCAGTTTCGCATGGGCTGTGCGTTCTCTGTTGCTTAAGTTGTTAAAGGTGTTCTTCCGGGGTTGGAGTTCTTCTACTTCTTTTGCAACTTCTTCTTCAAAGGCGCACTGTACTTCATGTGAGGGCCTAACTGCCTGAGCAGATATGCCCCATACTGCTCAGTTCCTTTACTGCCATTTAAAAAGCATTTGCTGGACACTGGTGAAAACATGTTTCCTAGCTCAATGATGGCTTCACTGAAAATAGGGATTAATACGAGGGATCTCGTCTTAATGAACCCACACTGATGCCAGTGTAAGATTTAGTAATACATGCACCCAGAGGTCACGTTAGAGGTGCTGCCTGGTGTAATGACTGACCGGATCTCGCCAGCCTGCCAACAGAGATGAGTTGCTGACCCCCAAGGGTGATGGCCTTTGCTCTTGGAGGTCATAAACCAAGCCTGCTCAGGCAGAGAGTACTTTGCACCCCGCCCACAGAATGACCTGCGGATTAACATTCCAAGGCCGGGGAGCTTTAAAGGGGCCCACCTCCTTTGGTATGCCAATCTGGCTTCTCTCATAAGAAAGGACACTGACTTCCTTTGTCCAGAGCCCTTTGGCACCTGGACAGGTGGGAAAATTAGCTAGGCAAGACAGGCGTGTCCACTTTCAGGTGAGCACCACCACTGAACTGGGCAACCTGAAGTGGACGCTGCTTTTCAGAAGTGACCATCTTGGTGATGGCAAACTTATGATCTCTGGGACAGGGTTATGCCCACTTCCCCCAGGAAGTGGTCATATAGGGTGTAGTGACCCCAGGGGTAGGTATCCCATTGGTTACTAACCTATGCTCCTCTAACACCCCTGAATTCAGTATTTAGGGCAGCCCTGGCACAAGAAAATCAGATCCGGCCTGCAGAAGAAGCAACTGAGTTGGCACCATTCCTGCTGGCGTGTTCGCCTATTCTCGACAATTGGCCAAAGGTGTTTCGCTCTGCAAGCTGCTGATCCTCCAAAATCTGGGAGGACTGCCAGTACTTCTCCAAAGACACATGAACTCCCATGGAACAGCGGAGCTGCTTTCCTGAATCCTGCAGGCACCCCAAAGAAGACTGTGAGACTCCAGAACCACAAAAACCGACACTGCAAAGCACCACTGCACCCTTGCTTTCTAGCCAAAGCTGAAGTGGGCCAATGGTGCCCTCATGGTCCCCTGGCCCTCCAGAGACAAATTCCACCTTGGACTTGCCCACTGTGGACTTCCTGATGCCGCCTGCAGCCTCTGTTCACACTGTTCACAGGCGAATGCTCTTGGTGACAAAATTCCTGCTCCGAAAGACACCTCTGCACTTGACGCCCCTGGCCCTTGGAGAAAAGGACCAAAGGCAAACCCACATCTCTGAGCATTGCAAGTTGAGCCCAATTGTTGGTTCAGCCCGACTGGTCCTCCATTCCAAGTCTGCAGTCTTTTTTTCCGACAGATCGATCTGCATAGACTTGAATAGGACACCCAATGCTGTAAGGCACCTCTTCCCTTGGCCCCAGTGCCGCCCGAAGTGAACTAATGGTGCTGTCTTGGACCTTGCCCCATACTCACCTTAAGTCCAGAAGATTTGTGCCATAAGTCTCTATTGAGTGCTTGAATGCAATACATTTTTTTCTCCAGGGGTTATCATTACCACAAAGTGCTTCATGTGCAACTTAAAGTATCAAAGTCACCTGACGCTGAAAAATACACCTCTGCACCCAGACACCCCAGTGTCTCCCGAGTTGACATGCTGGTGTTGCCTGGGACCTTGCCCCATACTCATCTTAAGACCCGGGGAAGAGTGATGTAAGTCATTGTTAAGTGAGCATATGCATTGTAAATTTTCTTCCTAAGTTAACATTGCAGCAAAGTGCTTCAAGTCAGATTTAAAGTATCAAAAACCTGTTTTCTTCAAACCTGCTATATTGAAAAGTACTCACCTGATTTTGATGATCTTGGTGCCTAATGTTATGTAAAGATAAGTGTTTTTTTATAGATTGGTGTGGATCACCTTATCGAGTCGTGTGTATCATTTATTTGCTGTTTGTGTGCAGCGGATGTCTAACACTCTTCTCTGATAAGCCTATGGCTGTTCGACCACACTACCCCCTAGAAAAGCACCTTGGGATTACTAGAGGAAGCCCCATCCACTTGTAAGGGAAAACCTGGACTGTTTGCACAGTATACCACTTTTTGGTATACCACATAATGAGCCAGCTTCCTACATTTGTGGTGCAGCGGTGGGATACAAGACTTGACATCTGCTGTACTACATGGTTAATGAGTGATTTCACTCTGAAGTCCAAAAACATTTTTTCCCGATTTTGACTTTTTCTAAATTGTTTAAAACCTAACTGTTAGGGCCTTGAGTTAAACTGTTTAGCATTTTAAAAGTATTTAAGTTAGTTAGGCCTTTAGAAAGTACATAAAATTTTTTGTACTTTTCTAAGAAGGGCCTAATTACTTTAATCCCATGTATGAGGCAGGTCCTTCCCAGGAACTCAAGCTGGGGCCATAGAGGAACCTTAAGTTGTCCCAACTTAAGTTCCTCTGCCAAGCATGGAACCTCACCATAGACTGCTTGCAGAAAATGCTAGGTCCCTGCCAAGGAAGAAACCCCTATTGGAGAAGCGGTAGAGGATGCTGAGGTGGATGACGATGATGATGATCCCCACAGCAATCCTACTGTAGGAGAGTAGGATCTGCTTCTTATAGTTATCCCCACTTTTTGCTGATGTTTCACTGTTTTCAACTTAGACTGGCTTGGATCCTGCTATCCAGGACCCCAACCTAGCTGCTTTCTCCTTTAAATTGATTGCAAGTACTTTAGGTACACTCCAGTTTGGATTTTGGGATACCCTTATAAGTCCCTAGTATATGGTATACTATGTACTCTGGGCCTAGGTTTCCCGGAGGCCTCCCAGGGGCTGCAGCATGCATTATGCCACCCCTGCGAGACCACTCAAACTGACACCACAGGTCTGCTACAGCAGCCTGTGTACGGTGGTGCATGCACCCCTTACTTAGATATAGGTTCACTATATCTACCTTATATCATTGCACATATAAACCTATCAGTCTCCCCTATGGCAGGCCTTATCAATCCTGAAGGCAGGGTGCTGGGTTTTATGTGAGAGGGTGCTCCTGCATGAGCAGAGCCCCTCTGCAGCCTTCGGAACCTATTCTCGGGGTTGATTGTGATGCAGGCAACCATTTACTCTTAAGTGCATTATAACGTCACGGTTAACGCTAACTTTAAAACGGCTGCATTGAAACATGTTGTGTTTGGTGTCAAACACCTTGGAATAATAGGTATGATTCCACCCTCCTGGAGGGAGAAATATGACATAACGGGCTACCCGGTACCAGCTTTGTCGACCCTGGCATCACAAAATGGATGCTGCCAGCCACAGACACGAGTCTGCCCTCCTGCTGCTGAGCCAAGCTCGAGCATGGGAAGGCTTGACAATAGGCTTCCTGTCACAGGGAGGTGTGACCACCTCCCAGACAGGCTTTAGTGTATTGGGGCTGAGTGGGTGCACTCTGGGAGTGCTTTGATGTCTGCACTGGGGGCACATTTGGTGTCCCTGTGCATAGTCCAGCTCAAACCGGTTGCAGGAGCCATTTGCTCCTGCTCTGGCGCGAAACTGGACAAAGGACATAGGTGTAGCCACCCCTCTGTCCTGACCCTCCCATAGGTGGGGCCCCAAAGTTTGTTCCACCCCTTCCTTGGGTATAAAGTAGGAACCCCTGACTACAGGACTTTAGATTTTACCTGGACTAAACTCTGCTACAGAAACCAAGTACTTTGACTATCTGCACGACGCTGGATGACTGAAGAATCTCCCTTGAAGTAAATGAGTTACTCCCCTGCAAGGCAGGCACCTAAAGGCATCTGACCGGTTTGCATCTATGAAGCTCCCAAGGACTCCGAAGATTTCTGCAACACAGGAGGTGGGTTCCCATGGTCTCTGAGGTTGATCTGCGCTCTCAGCAATTCTGAGGCTCGTATCCCTTGTGGGGACCGTGCAACCCGAACCCCTGTGCACTGTGTACATTTGCAGCAGCATATGCTTTTTGGTGACCCCTGAGGCTGTGCTTTGGGCTACTTGTAGTCCTAACCCGAGCAGTAATTGCACTGAAGATTTCCGACCTACACTCCACGAGAGTTCCGTGGGCTAGTATTTTGTGATTCAGCTCGAGGACCCTTCTTGATCCCTGGTCCGTCGACCTGTGGGTCCCTGTGACGGTAACTTATACTTTCCATGGGCTTTCCTGGTTGCTCCAGACGTGCCCTGACTCTCCATAGCTTGGAGAGTCCCCAGGACCTTGCTGGTCCTCACCGAAGCATCTTTCCTCTGACCGTGTGGGTTGCAGTTGCCAAGCCTTGTTGGTGTTCAATCTGGACACTGACTCCCAACACTCAACATCCTTTGTGGGACAGCTCACCTCCGGATTTTGGTTATCGTCGACATCTCCTGGTCCCCGTGGCTGCAGAGTCAAGCTTCACCTCTTCTCACCTGAAGCACCCGACATCGGTGGGCATTCGTCAACGGAGCCCCTGGTCACCCTGAAGTGACCCAGACTCTGTCCCCTCTGCTTTCAGGTTCTTCTCAGCTCCGATTCAGGCTTGGATCATACCGGACACTTTTCATCTTCACGGCAGCAGCACTTTTCCGCATCACGCCATTGAAAACTACGAAGGTTTCCGACATCACTTGACCCCTATGCACCCGGCTCCTCTGGAACAGGTAACACGGGTATCTCGGTACTCTCAAGGGTGCTGGCCTTAGAACCTTCTATGTTTAACTGGGTTTGCTTAAAGTCCTCTCCCAAGTGTCCTTAATCTTTAAAATTCCAACTGTGACTTTCCCATAGAGTTGTACGGAACTCGCGTCTGTGTTTTCACACTGCACCCATCCTCCGTGGGTCCCCTGTGTCACTACCTTGGGTGGTTCCTTGGGGTCCCAGCGATTCTACGTGCTCTAGGCACTGTGTCTAGTCAAGTCGTGGTTGTTATACCACTTTCTTAGTATATGGTTTGGTCTCCCCCTGGAGCCCACTGTGTATTGTGCTATTTACTGTCATTCTAGTGATTTCATATTGTGTGCTTTGTTCTCTAATCTCATAAAGAGCGTAGTAGAGTGTTTAGTAATAAATACATACATTTTATATATTCCTTGTGTGGTTTTCCTTTCATTTGCAAAACTATGTGGGGCAGCAACTCCTTTCCCTTAGATGTGTGGACATTTAAGTTGAAACTAAATGTTTCTCCTCTTACTATTAATCAAATAACTTCAATATCAGTCTTTAATGCATTTTTTGATTTTTCATCATTTATTTTATTCTTCAATTTCTTTCTTGTATAGACAGTTTTTTTCTTTTCCAGCATCTTATGTTCTCAGATGCACAAACATTTAGTTGCAGTTTCATTTACACCCAATGCATTTCGGGTCATATTTGACCCTTCTTCAGGGGTCTGAAAACAAATACATAAATAGCACAGATCAATCATTATGTGTGAATATCATTGTCTAATTAAAAAAAAACTCATTGTCTAGTTCAAAACAACCTCATAGTGATCTTAACTGTCGTAATGAAGAAACTCAAAGACATTCCTAATGCTAATTAATGAAGCACAGTATTGTGAAAATGTAAAATCTGATTCTTTCATTTTTAGGTCTCGCTGAGTCAGCGCACATGTGCTGCATGGAGAGACTTTAGTAGGTGAGTTTTCAAAGTGCTGCTGGCTGGCAACAAGCTTGTGTTCACGCGAGCGTGCACGCGCAAACCGCCAGCCTTCAGCGCCATCTGTCTTTCCTCTTGCTTGCTCCCTGCCCCTCCCCCCACCTTCACGCTTACAGTGTTGCAGTGCACGCGCTTACAGTGTTGCAGTGCATCACCAGTGCGTGAAGGGAACTGCCCAAGTTCCATACAATCAATCACCCAGGACACCATTACCAAGGGTCCTCATTATGGCTATCGGGCACATAGCGCGAGCACAGGCACAGATTTCGGTGATAGATGAACTGAAATGCCCATTATTTTACACTTGACTCAGCGGCCATAAAACACATTTCGTCCATTACTACAAAACGTTACTGATTCTTCCTGATATGAATCTAGATAAACAACAGATGAAACGACATTAAAAACTGTCTATAACTATTATGAAGGGTTAGAAAGAATGAACAGGACAGCATAAATGTGGAGATGAAAACAACTAAGTTAAACTTCAAGTACTACATACAAATATTAAGCATTGCTCTTGGGAGTGGGGCCATGCAGTAGTGGGATGTTACTTAAGGAGATCACACTTGAGGGGGGTGAATAAATGGTGCAATTGCAAATGGATGACTCAAAGTTCATGAACTGTTCTTTGTCAGTGTAACAGTATTGTTTACATTTAACTTTACGCTCATGCTTATACATCCGCACAAGCAATGCTGTTATTGGAATTGTTATGACTTGACTATGGCTCTGGCTGCTCTCTCGCCCTGTGAGTTCCAAATGCTACTGCCTAGCAGGCTGCGGCTGGAAATCACAGTATTTGGAGGCAAACCCATGGGCTCCTGCCTCTGCTAATAAATGTCTTCAAGGAACTCACTGTGCTTGTGATCCTTATTATCGACCTCTTCACATTTGGCAACGAGCTTGAGGTGCTGCAGGAGCTCACTGACAATTCTGGCTTTTTTCTGTAGTTTGGATCACCAGAGCCTGGACCCCCTCCAGGGCGCAGAAATAGCAGGATTCATTGGAGCCGTGTAGCACTGTGCATGGGCAGACTGCATGCCCTTTCATGATACCGCTTGGAGCACATAGCGGCGGATTTGAGGTAGTGGGGACCGCCCGCACATAGTATGGACATGCTCAGGTGCTTGCTGTGAATATCGCGCCACGCCCCAACCAGTGTCATTTAACTGTTATACATACTGCATTCCATTGTCTGTAACCTCCTCGTGCTCACAGCTTGAGGTCTCTCACACTGGTCACGTGACCTGTAACGTCACAATGTTGACATCTGGCAGCCATCTTGGATTGGGCAAAAATCATTTCAAAGCTATTGCCAAATGTTTTTCTTTGTACAAAATAATTTTTTTTGCACAGGAAGTCACCAGCACAACTACAATTATTTTGGTTGGTGTTACACTTCCCAAACCACCTGGGTTAATATAAGAGGTAGTTACAGAAAAGCCCTATAAACGTTTTCTGCTACGTGCTGAAGAAGGGCGTGTGATCCCTACTCCAGAGTTTCCCTGCATGCCCTGCTTGGACTGTGCAGAGTGTCCTGCTGTGATAAGAGCGGTCTGCTCCAGCACACACAGGGCGGTGCAGGGTGTAGTACTGACTACTTCTGTGGATTTCAACCGCTGTACACATGGGCATCAGATGGAGATAGCAAGCCAGGGGTTGCCATTTTGTAAGGAAAGAGCGACAGCTTCATTCTGGAGTCAGGCGGAAAAGACTGCTGAGTGTAGGTAAGTTTCCAGACTATACCTAGAGAACTTTACCCTGGCTTCTCTCCTCAAGCCAATATTACATTAAATAAAGATTAGAAAACATTTTAGCAGACAGAACCTCAAGAGAAATCTGTATTTTTAAAGCATGCCCCTCCAGTTACGTATGGACACCAGCTAGCCTTGAACGTTTCCTTCACTGCACTCTGTTACTCAACGCTGTAAGGGATAGGCTTGGAGCGCGATTCTTTGCACTGGGACAGGTCTGCTTCCAGTGGAAAGCAGGCTTCTGAGGTTTCCTAGGAACTGAAGGTATCTTCTGCCATTGAAGCTCGCATGCTTTCACTTTTTATCCATTGTAGACCTAAAATGTTCTTCTCTTCCTGGTTAATCTAGAATGTATTTTATTGGACCAATGGCTGCATTGCCAGTGTCCTATATTGAAACATGATATTGGAGGCACACTCACACACACACATGCTCTCGCGCTCTCTCACACTCACACTCTCACTCACACTCTCACACGCACTCTCTCACACGCACTCTCTCACACACACTCTCTCGCACACTTTCTCACGCACACTTTCTTGAACACGCACACTTTCTTGCACACGCACACTTTCTCGCACACTTTCTCACATGCACTTTCTCGCACGCACACTTTCTCGCACGCACACTTTCTCGCATGCAAACTTTCTCGCACGCACACTTTCTCACACTCTCACACACACTCTCTCGTGCACACATACCTTTTCACACTCTCTCTCACACACAATTTTTCACACACACACACTTTTTCACACTCTCACACACACTTTTTCACACTCACACACACACACACACACACTTTTTCACACTCTCTCACATACACACTTTTTTCACACACACACTCACTTTTTCACACTCACACACTTTCTCACACACACATTTTCTCACACTCTCACACACACACACTTTTTCACACTCTCTCACACACTCTTTCTCTCACACACACTTTCTCACACACACACACAATTTCTCTCTCACACACACACACTTATAAAGTGAAGTAAGAGTCACATTGGAGAACACTTAATGCAGAGGTTTTGTTTCATCTCGTGGACCAACTCTAATGCCTCCTACTCTTGTTTTAGGCTTGATCTAAGACAAGTCTTGAGGTGGATTGTGCATGTCCTGAATCTATATTTAACATTGTTGTTAAATCTTGCTGTTGCCTCAGGGCACACCTGTGTAAAAGAAACAAGCATTGGCATAGTCAATAGGTCTCGACTTTTGGGACCTTATAATTATTTAGCTATGCAGCACAATATCCTTGGTGCAACAACATCAACTGTTGCATGGCTAAACACTTATAAGGTCCCAAAGGCGAGACCTATTGGCTATGCCAATGCTTGCTTGATTAAGCTATGCTTCATCCATTCTTCACCCCTTCCCTACTTTCAGTCTGTTTCTCTTCTTGACACCGCATCTGTATAAACATTAGTTAAAGAATTGCAGGTTGGGACATTGTAGGCTGTGTAAACATGTAGAGTCAGCTTGCTCGAAGGTTTTCAGGCAATAGTTAATCCTTAAGAAAAGTCTACTCAGAATAGCAAATTTTGTTGTTCAGTCTTAAAAGTAGAAATTGCACAAGACACCGAGGCTGTCAGATTCTTGCCTTAGCTCATTTGTGTGTTCTTTCCAAAGTTCTATTTACCTCTGGGCGTTCCTTGTTTGTGATCTTCCCTATCAAAACCCATGTAGCCATTGTTCAAGTGTGCTCCTTTCCTTGAGTAACTCCATGGTGTTCGTTGGATGGAGACCCATTCTGAATGCTTAATAAATTACCTATGGTTTGTACTTCGCTCCACTGTTGATTCCTCCTTACTTGATAAGGACCCGTGGCAAGAGTGGTGACCATGCACCAAGCAGATTGAAATTAATCTGCTCCACAAATTGGCGCCCGAACGCGGGCCCCATCAGAGGCCTGCAGTTGGACTGGGGAGGAGATCAGGTCGGTAAGACGAACTTCGCTGAGGAGCACACCACCTGATGAGATTAGTGTTGCTCGTGGGCCAAGGTGATTTTTCAGCTCTCCGACTCGGATCTTCCGGGCGGCTGCTGGCCTTGACTGGGACCTTCGGACGGTCATTTTTGGATCAGGGAGGATTGACAGGTGGGAGGCGAAGACTAAGCATGAGGTAAATCTGTATTGAACCGGTTCATTTGTTCATTTGGTTAGGATTTGTTTGGTATTTGCTTGACTTGATATTCGCCTTGACTTGGTATTTGTTTGGTAATCCGTTCGGAATTGGTATTCCGTTTGGAATCTGTTTGGAATTTTGAAACCTAGGATCTGTTTGGTATTTTGAAACTTAGACTCTGTTTTGAAACCTGCTATTGGTTTTTGCTAACATTGTTTCTTACAGGTAATGTGAGAATATTTTTTATTTCTCTCTGTTTATACGTTTTTTTATCTTATATAACATGCCTGTGATTAGCACTCTTTGGAAGTTTTGTTGTTGCTGCTGCGATAAGCAGAGCATTTTGGAAGCAAGTTAGCCAGCGCCACCAGAAGGTATGCCAAATTTTGAGATGTACATCAAATATGGTATTTGTCCCATCATTTATAATGCATTGTGGAACAAATATACAAAAGGGGATCCCCAGTTAGAATGGCCATTAGAGGGAACCATGGACCCTCACAAACTCGAGTATTTAGAGAAACAATTGTTTTTAAAGAAAGTTAGGCCAGCTATGTTTGACAGTTTGCGTATGTGGAGGAAAGAAGTGAAGGAGCGGCAGCTCAAAGCAGAGCAGATACAAAGGAAACAGGAAAGGAAAACAGAGTTCAGAAGTATAAGGAATTGAAGGATAAGGAAGTTCAGGAGAAAAAGGAATGTTTAGATAGAGAGCATTGTTTATTAATATATGAGGAATATATAGTTAGACGAACTGTAGCAGTTCAGGTCCACCAAGAAGATGTGGATTCAGATATTGATGGGTTGTTGATAGAACGACCCCCACCCCCATATGTACCTTTAACACTCTTCCCCCTGGACCCCTAAATATCGCCCCCCTTGTACCCCCGGCTCCCCCTTCTTTGCCCGTGGTTCTCCAGCTCCCAATTTTCCAACCAGTACCGGTACATTCCTTACCCCCTCCAACCCAGGCTACTGCACACCCATCCCAAGCCTCTGCGCCTCCACCTCAGGCCACTGCATTTGAAATGACTAATGATTCTGTGCTTCCTGCATCTGTCCAGACCCCTCGAGTTCTTCACTCTACTGTACTTCAGTTTCGTTAGGACACGATAAGATTGATGGTATTAAATTGGTTGAGTAATCTAGAAATGGAGGTAGGAGAAATGATAGATCAAATACAGGATTTCTCTGAGGGTGAGCTTCTTTGTCTTATAAGTAAGCTTTTTCATCAACTTATGATTCAATGGGAGATGACTACAGGGTGAAATGGCCCAGATGATGTTAGAGCTATTAATCGAAAATGTCAGATAGGGGCCTTCTTTGTACGTAGAGTTAATGCTGCCAAAGCAACAATAATTGGATTCCGGAATGAACTCTCTTCCTCTCCCCGAATAAGATCTATGAGGGAAGCTGCGCCACAGTTCATTACTGAAAGAGGGAATGCAGATAATGATGACCCTAATGGTCCCAATGCTAGAGCCCATTTTATACAATTGGATATATACGCCCTGGAAAAGGATGGATGTACTTACTTTAAAAGCCTCCTTACCAGACAGAAGGAAAAATCCTAGGGGATTGTATGATGATGTACAGGCAGCCATTAATTCTTGTATCATGACCTTAGCAGATATTGATATGTTTTTTTTGGTATGATCCTGCCACCAGATATGTGGCGACTTACCCGGAAACAGGATCATGCTGTCTATTTGGGAGGAGATTGGGCTGCCATAATAATAGCTGATAGGGATAGGAAACCTGGTCAGAAACTTAGTCAGCTCATTTTGGATCTTCCTGGTAACATACTTACTTATAGAAAAACGATGGTTCCAGCTAGGAAAATAGATTGGGCACTCCTTACTGCTTGTAAACAAAAACAGGAAGAGGCCGTCCCTTATTTCTTTACTCGCTTTGAGGAAGTTTCCTCTAATGTATGTAATAGCCCTATTTTTCCTGTCCTTAAACGGGGGGATGGAATTCAGGATAAAAGTTTATAAATTTGTGATTGATTTGAGAGAAAAGTAACAAGATAGTAGTCCCTCAATATCTTGTTGTTTCTCAGGTAAAGTGAATACACCTGTGGGATTTTCTGGCCTCCCCGTGCAAAGCCCTATTTCACAACAACTGAATGTTAGTACAAGGGTCTCCAATATTTTCTGTAACAAAAGTTACTAGTAATGTAAAATGAGCACCCCATCCAAGAGTATTAGTAGTGATCACATTGGTGCATTAGCCAGGGTTTTCAGCAGTAATGAAAAAAAAAAAGAGGAAAAAAAAAGGCTTTGGCAATTTGAACTGAAATATTACAAGGGTACTAGATGCAAACAATCGCTGCAATACTCCCTTGCACCAAGGTATAAAAAGGAGTAATAAATATCTCCAACTGAAATAATAAGTTTAAACACATTTTCAAAATGTCACCTATTTTCTCTGTAGGCATCCGTTTATGAGTTGTGACAATACAAAATAAATGTTGTCTTGAATGCCTGAGTTTTATTTTTTAAAATACAGGTTGGACCGTACACTGGTGAGCTGCTGGTAGTTTATAAGCTACTCATTGGAGACATAGCAATACAGCAGAAGGTTTGAAACAAGTTACAGTGAAATTATTGCATCACTTAGCCTTCTTGGGACAAAGTATCTCTTTTCCAATTACAGTATTGTCAACAGAAGGTTACCTATTTAGGTCTCCTCCTGTCGAAGGGGGTAAGACGCTACACCAACATAGGATATAATTGGTGCAGAATTTGCATAAACCGCTGACTCAATATAATATCTGTGCGTTTATTACCAAATTTTTCACTAATTACAAAGCCCCTGCTTGCTTTAACATTAAAGCACGTATGCATGCTGCTTCCTTGGACTAATCAGTGTGAAGCTGTCTTTTTGTAATTGAAAAAAATGCTTTATGTAATGCTCCTGCTTCAGGTAAAACCTGATTATTACAAATTTTTGCATGTAAAATATGGTTGCAGCTTGGCACGGTCCCATGTAGGAAGGAATAGGTCATGCGCATATTTCTCCTCCACATTGGACCCCACTGCAATAAAGCAATCTGAAATGTATATTTAAGGTCACAATTTGACAGTTATGGTACGACATTTAGTGGATATCTAAAAAATAATAATTCAGACCCAGCACCTGACCAGTGCGATATTAACAGGGTATAAGTTGATACTTTTGCTCCAAAACATCACTCTGAAATGCTGTAACATTTTGAATCCAGCCACTGTACTACCCCTTTCTGAGTCCCAACAAGATGAGAAGCATGATTGCATATTTATTACTGAGAAGGAGACTAAGGGACGGGTAGACCTGACAGATACCCCTATATCTGACCCACGAGGGGAACTGTCCGTGGATGGTGCATGTTACAAACTACCTGATGGCTTTAGTACAGCGGCCTATATAGTTACTCCCTTGAAATCTGTGGTTGAGTTATGTAAAATACAACAAATGTCAGAGCAATATGTGGAGCTGACAGCTTTGACTAGAGCATGTGAATTAAGTAAAGATTTGACTGTAAATATCAATATATATACCTTTGGAGTTGCCCCCTCATTCGGATGACTTTGAAAAGAAAAAAAAAAAGAGTTTTTTTTTTTAATTTTGCATAGTGATAAGTTATAGTATGGGGAATGAATAGTAAAGATACTGGATGCATTGATGTTAACAAAAAAAGTTGCTATAGTTAAATATTTTGTCCACAAGAAAATTATAGATGAGGTAATACAGGGAAATACTTTTGCCAATGAACCAGTTAAATGAACAGCCTATTTAGAGTATAGTTTAATGTATATTGTAGGGACAGTTAGATGGACACCAGAAGTAACTATGTTTAATCAGACTCTAGATTTCATTAGGGAAGTACAGGAAGAAGCTAAGGAACACAGAAGGAACAGTGGAAAAGACATGGGTGTCGGGATGCGACAGGATGTTGGATAGATCTGTCAGGAAAGCAAAGATGAATGCTTCCAAATTGTTATGTGAATGTTATTGTTACCATGGCCCACAGTTCAGCCCATATCAGTGCTAAAGGAATAGTGGCCACGTCAGATCATGTATGGTTCAATAATCTGATTCCCAGGGTGGCAGAGTTCTATGTCAAGAGGTGCATGATGTGCCATACTTATAGCACAGGAAAAGGTACCCCGTTTCAACAGGATATTTTGCACCCCCCGGCCTGCCCTTTGAAGGTCTTGCAACCAGTTGAGGTGGTATGGGGAGGTCAGCAAATGTATAGGGTGTACCAAGATCAAGGACAATCTGACATTGAATTTACCATTATTGTTGATTACTATGTTGACTAAAGATCTGCATTTGATCCAGTCACAGGTGAAGGCCAGTCTCTCTCCCAGTCTTGAAGGTCCAGGTCACAAGCTGAGGGGAACAACCTTTATAACGCAACTTTTACAACGCACTACCATTACAACGAAACTGTTACAACGCGAGTGCATTGACAACGCAGGACATTACAACGCAAGTCTTTACATCGACTTGCACTAGATGGCGTTGTAAAACTTTCGTTGTAACAGCATGCGTTGTAACAGCATGCGTTGTAACGTCATACATCCCAAGCTGAGGCCTAGAGACGGTGTCTTTACCCAACAGTTTCAGAGGCCAGTGCATGTTTTCTTCGCCACCCAGACTGCTGTTAAGAGCACAGGGCACAGATACCAGATCCATGCCAGTGATGTGGAGAAAGCAAGCGCCACTTCCTTTGCCATATGTTCAGTGGATATCAAGAGGAATACCTGATTTATCATGCCTGACCAAGATGAACAGATTCTGTTTGAGCATCCTGACATTGTTCAGCCTTGATACCAAGTGTGGCAAGGGCTGAAAAAACTATAGACTTTGATTGAAGAAACTATCTCTGGACAGGTGGCAACCCATACCGGTGGTCAAGACCGCCAACATCCGGACCAGTACATAAGCTTGCAAGTGAGGCTTTGAAGCAAAAGGCACTTGGGACTTAATGCTCTTTGATAGTTTAGTGAGGGAATTTTAGGAGAATTGAGATTACATTGATCTGTTTCTGGCTGATCGTTACGCTACTCTTTGTTACCTTGGCAATCAAACAACAAATACTACAGTAAGAGGAAGGAAGGTTAAGAAACATACAGGTTGGATATAAAAGATCAGTATAGGGAATAGTGTTAGGTGTTCTTCTGAAATAGGTATTTGTATATAGATTAGGTTGAAATGGGTAGAGTTGTCGATCTGTCATTAAGGCCCTTTGAGAAGGTGTTTTTGACCTATTAGGAGGAATAGAAGTACTTGCCCCGAATGCCCCCGCTAAAAGCTGACCATTTGGGATTAGAAAGAGAAAAATAGGGATATTTGTATGTTTTCTATTGTTAGTAATGGGATTTTTGGGTCTATTTTGGAGACTTGAACCATATTACCCTGGTCATAGTCTAGTGCCCCCTACTTCTACCGCATCTGAACATTATCACTTCACCTTGAGGATTCACAATGTCAAATACATTAAACGCCCTTAATGTTAATTGAGCCACACAAAAGCTTCACCAAAATAACTGCAGAAATACACCAGGAAAAAGGAACATGGATTTGGTCAGACTGGTTTTGAGGTCTTGTTTCTGCTTGGGGCTGGAAATTATTAATGGGAATAGTGATTATAGGGGCCATCTCTCTCACTTGCAGTTGCTGCATTCAGCGTCTCCCTGTGATATGTACAGCTTATATAGCTAGCTGTAACAGTATCACGCCTTCCCCAATTAATGTTCATGAATTAAGTAGAGAAATGATGATGCATACTGAAATTTATGAATTGATGAATATTAAATGTACAAGATTTATATATGTACTTTTAAAATGGGTTCAGCATAGCTGAAAAGTAAGGGCTGTGAAAATATAAAATCTGATTCTTTCATTTTTTGACACACACTCACTTTTTCACACCCTCACACACTTTCTCACACACACACTTTCTCACACTCTCACACACACACTTTTACACACTCTCTCATACACTCTTTCTCTCACACACACACTTTCACACTTTCACACACACACACACACACACACACACTTACACTTATAAAGTGAAGTAAGAATCACATTGGAGAACACTTAATGTAGAGGTTTTGTTTCATTTCATGGACCAACTCTAATGCCTCCTACTTTTGTTTTAGGCTTGATCTAAGAAAAGTCTTGAGGTGGATTGTGCATGTCCTGAATCTATATTTAACATAGTTGTTAAATCTTGCTGTTGCCTCAGGGCACACCTGTGTAGAAGAAACAAGCATTGGCATAGCCAATAGGTCTCGACTTTTGGGACCTTATTATTATTTAGCTATGCAGCACAATATCCTTGGTGCAAAACATCAACTGTTGCATGGCTAAACACTTATAAGGTCCCAAAGGCGAGACCTATTGGCTATGCCAATGCTTGTTTGATTAAGCTATGCTTCATCCATTCTTCACCCCTGCCCTACTTTCAGTCTGGTTCTCTTTTTGACACCGCATCTGTATAAACATTAGGTAAATAATTTCAGGTTGGGACATTGTAGGCTGTGTAAACATGCAGAGTCAGCTTGCTCAAAGGTTTTCAGGCAATAGTTAATACTTAATTAAAGTCTACTCAGAATAGCACATTTTGTTGTTCAGTCTTAAAAAGTAGAAATTGCACAAGACACCGAGGCTGTCAGATTCTTGCCTTAGTTCATTTGTGTGTTCTTTCCAAAGTTCTATTTACCTCTGGGCGTTCCTTGTTTGTGATCTTCCCTATAAAAACCCATGTAGCCATTGTTCAAGTGTGCTCCTTTCCTTGAGTAACTCCATGGTGCTCATTGGATGGAGACCCATTCTGAATGCTTAATAAATTACCTATGGTTTGTACTTCGCTCCACTGTTGATTCCTCCTTACTTGATAAGGA
Source organism: Triturus cristatus (assembly GCF_964204655.1). Taxonomy (NCBI): domain Eukaryota; kingdom Metazoa; phylum Chordata; class Amphibia; order Caudata; family Salamandridae; genus Triturus; species Triturus cristatus. Next base: position 1,557,664,985 of record NC_140590.1, read on the forward strand.
CCCGTGGCAAGAGTGGTGACCCTGCACCAAGCAGATTAAAATTAATCTGTTCCACAGTATTAACATTCTCTGAATTTGATCGGTGAACGTTTCTAATTGAGCTGGCAAGTTGAATGATTCAAATCGATCTTCCTACGTATCATAATATTCGTTTTTACATCATGGTGTTTCAACTATGTAACATGGTTTGTAAATACCAACTATTAGCATAACTTGAAAGAGCTCATGTTTCGAATCTACAGCATCACGGTTACATTATGTGCGACATGCAATCTTAAAAGAACGCGGGCCAAACTAACGCCGGAAAAGCGCGACAAACTTTTCAATGCTGTTCAAGATTTGAAACATTCTGGTTACATTGTTTCAAAGACCACGGCTACTTTCGCGGGGGATGCGCGAGGAGTCTTTCACATCAAGCTTTGAAACATCCTGGTTACATTGTTTTAAAATTTCATTGATACACTTACTTCAAAGAACGCTGCTACCTTCGCGAGGGACGCGCGAGGAACCTTTCTCGTTAACCACTGCTCTCGCAATATCATGACGTGCTACGTGATTTACGTCTTTCAAGTGTGATAATTCTTAAAGCGTCCGCAACACTAACTCATAGTTAATGAATTACAATACTACCTTAACCATAAGTCTCTATTTTTATACGGTGGTAGTGAGCAAAATGACCCTCCGTATAAATCAAAAGTTTGATGATGTGCTCTGCTTAAGAAATATGTTTGCGGTTTATCCTTCAATAAGGAAGGACCTTCACCGTAACATTTACTCTCCTCGTATCACACAAATTACATCAGTGTGATGCCTTAGTCTGAACCTCTTTAGAGTGGTGATTCTAGAGATTACATTCACCATAATTCTCTATTCGTATACTAAAGTAAAATGCTATGTCTTAGTGTGCATAAATAATAAAATGTAAATCGTTAATGTACTCAGCCTAAGATAGTCACCGCTTTATGTGAGATGTTCATCGTAGCCTGTTCTAGAAAAATTGTATATACACTACACCATTTTTTAGCCAATGGAAGTTTGAACAATGCAAATGGTAACATATGGTCATACATATTTATAGAAAACATGAAAGTTCAATTCGATCATTCATTCCAGTCGGTTGCATTGATTGTAATTTTCTGATCCAAAAAAATTCCGCTCGTAATAATTGTTTCTGTGGGTCCATGTCTGGACGTGATTGTATTGCCTCCAAAATCGCAAATCTTAGTTGAGAAATTTGATGATTTGCTTCTTGCCAGTGTGCTGCCACTGTAGAATTTTTTTTTTTTTATTGAATGTTGCTTTTACGTTCTGTTATACGAACTTTCATTTTGCGTTCTGTAAGGCCTACATATGTTTTGCCACAGGGGCATTTAATCACATAGATGACGTTCTTGGTGTCACATGTACTTGTGTGCCTTAATGCAATTTTCGTGCCTTTCGTCGGATGTGAGAATTAATTTCCCACCATGACTTTATTACAGTGTGTACAGTTCTCACATCTCTGCATGCCCTTAAACTTGTGTTTTTGACTTTGGTCTTTCCTTTGCGACAAAAATTCTTTAATGTTTTTGCACGTTTGAAAGGGAAAGTGATTTTTTCATCGTACAGATTTTGTAATTCAGGTTCATTTCGTATTAACATCCAATGTTTGTTCATGATGCTTTTTATTTTATTTGCTTGCGTCGAATATTTCAGTATACAGATAGTTGTTATCTTTCATTTGGTCATTCAGGAGGTTATAATCTGGTAAACCAAGCTGCTTTACATTCCTTCTAGACTTAGCCTGAAGGCTGCTCTCCATAGCTACAACTAGGATAGCTTTCAATAAATGTTGTCTTTAACCTAATCATAAATAAGGGTTGTTTGGACTGGTACAAGGTACCCACTTTAATTACTGATCAGCATGTACCAGGCCAACTTCTCACACCTACCAAAAGCAACACTGGGAGTACTGACGGTACATCAGGAGAAATAAACAGTGAAGATGCAGATCTTCAAAAACTAGCCAAGAGGATAGCCCTAGAGGCTAAACTCCTAGCTATAGAGAAAGAAAGAGCTGAGATGGGCTTAGGACCCATCTCTTGTGGCAGCAAAACAATAAAGAGGGAGAAAGATGAAGCTTTCGACCCTAAATCCCTAAATTGGTTGTCCCCAAATACACAGAGGGTGATGGTATCACCAAATGGTTTACAGCCTTCAAAAGGGCTTCAATAATGAGGCAACTCAACCAAAAATATTGTAACTCTCTTCTCGGGGAGCTCTTCTCTGGAAAGTGCAGGGATAGGCTCCTGACACTGAATGAGGCGGATGCTGAGTCTTATGACGTCATGAAGGACACCCTGGTTATTGGCTTTGGACTCACCACTGAAGAATGCAGGATCAGGTTAGGGTAGACTCTAAAAACCCAGAGTCCTGAGACCTGGGTAGATTTTGTAAACTTTTCTGTGAAAACACTATGTGTCTGTTTAAAAAGGAACAATGTGCAAGACTATGATGGGATTTATAATCTTATTATGAAAGACGATCTGTTGAGCAATTGTGTTCCTTAGAAATTGCATCAGTACCTGGTAGACCTAGATCCACTTTCCCCTCCTGAGCTAGGGAAGAAAGCAGACCACTGGGTCAAGACAAGAGCAGCCAAAACAACACATGGTGGTGTTTACCAAAAGAAAGGGGTTGCTAAGCCAGCCCAAGGTAAAGATGGTGACCATACGAAGGCAAAAACAAAGTTTTTTCAAGGCCCCAAACACCTGTTCAGGAGGGTGTGCCCCAAGCCAATACACAGTCTAAGGGTGGGTACCAGGGTAAGACCTGGAATCTCAAAAAGGAGTGGTGCATTAATTGCAAAGCAAATGGGCACCACACTAAAGACCCTAGCTGTTCAAAATGAAAGTGTCCCCCCTAGTGGACCTGCAGTAAATGCACTGCTAAGTCTCCAAAGGGGATCGCAAGTGAGCGCTGACCATGTCAGAGAGCTCAGCAAAGAAACTTTAGTCTCAGAGGGTGGGGTAATGTAGCTGTCCTGGCTGTCTGGCCCATTAACATGAAAAAATACAGATAACAGCCTCATATAAATGGGGCTAAAGTTATAGCCCTGAGGGATTAAGGTGCAAGTGTCGCCATGGTGACTGAAAAACCTGTATTCCCCGGACAATACCTGACTGGTGAAACATTCACAGTCCTCAATGCTTATAATCAGGCTAAGGTCCATCCCATGATGATGGTGTACTTGGAATGGGGAGGGGTTATTGGCCAAAAGAAGGTGATAGTATCCTCGACAACTCCTGTAGAATGTCTGCTAGGCAATGATCTGGAGTCCTCAGCTTGGGCTGAGGTTAAAAGAAAAGCCCACACAGCTATGCTGGGTATACCTGAATGTGTATGTGTGGAAACCCGAGCACAGTGCAACTCACAGAATGAAAAAGAGGATTGGAGCCAGGAATAATGGCACAACCCTCCAAAAGAAAAGGCAGGAAGACTGGGAAACCAGCTTCAAATCAGCCACAAGCTCAGGTCCCCTCTCCTCAGGGAGAAGACTTGCCAGCCTCAGAGGGAACTGGGCCCTCGAAACATGGACCTTACATTGCAGAGCTCCTAGGTTCAAGGGGACCCTCTAGGGAAGAGCTGTGCCAGGGGCAGAGGACCTGTCCTGCTTTTGAAAGCCTGAGACAGCAAGTGGCTAATCAGGAAACAGGAGATATCAGTGGCTCCCACAGAACATTTTGGGAGGAGGGACTCCTTTACACTGAGGCCAGAAACTCTAAACCTGGTGCCACTAGGAGAGTGGTAGTGCCTCAGATGTTCTGACCCACTTTGGCTCATGACATTCCCTTAGCTGGGCATCTTGGCCAGGCCAAAACTTGGAGTAGGTTAGTTACCCTTTTCTACTGGCCAAGTATGTCCCAGAGGATGAAGGAGTTTTGCAACTCCTGTGCTATCTACCAAGCCAGTGGCAAATCATGTGGCTGCCCAAAGGTTCCCTTAATCCCTCTTCCAGTGGTTGGGGTTCAGTTTGAAAGGGTAGGGGTTGACGTTGTTGGCCCCCCAGACCATCCAAAAGCATGAGGGAACTGATTTATACTGATGGTTGTGGATCATGCCACCAGTTACCCTGAAGCAAGACCCCTGAGAACTACTACTGCTACTGCAGTGGCTCGGGTCCTCATTGGTTTCTTTATCAGGCTTGGTTTCCTTAAGAAAGTGGTGTCAGACAGAGGTACGAACTTCATGTCTGGCTACCTGAAACACATGTCAGCCGAATGAGCGACTTACAAGCTGTTGTGTCTAGTGAACGAAGGCTGGGAGAGACCTCTTAAAGAGCCGAAGCAAGACATAGTGGACTATGTGCTTGGCTTATTTTCCAGAATGGCTGAATGCATGGAAGAAGCATCAAAAATGTTGATGCCAGCCAATAGCTTTGAAAGCTCTGGTATGGCCAAAAGATAAGTCTGGGTGGTGAACTCTGCTCCGCTCGCGGAGTTTGCAGAGTTTTCCACACTCTGTGTTACACAAAGCTCTCGGAGTTTGGAAAACTCTGCTCTGCGGAGCGGAGTTTTTTCCCTCCTTGCATTCGTCAACGTCAAGTTGGCGACTGCAAGCAAGGAAAATCCACCTCCCTGCGAGATTTTTCTTTGTTTGCAATTGTCAACTTGGCAAGCGTGGAAAATCAACCTCTCTGCGAGATTTCTCAACACGGGCGGTCAGATTTCTCATTGCGAGTGGTTATGTACGCTCATGACCGCTCCTGTTGAGAAACCCTCTGTTTGCGTTGAGAAAAAAATCTACTCAAGCAGCAGAAAGGAAGCATCTTGTGCTGTGCATGGTGCAATTCGCAATGATGGCACAGTGTGGATAAACTCCCGGTGCTGAAAATTACGGCGAACGGCATTTATCTAATGCACTCCGCCGCCTACGGAACTCAGCTTAGCGCAGATGAGTTTTTTTGCACTTTGCGGTGTTCTGTGTAGCTGAACTCTAAGAACTCCGCCCAGGCTTACCAAAAGGCTGCACTGGTGGAGTACCAACCAGGGCAGAAGGTGTGGGTTTTGGAGCTGGTGGCTTCTAGGGCCCTCCATGACAAGTGGAATGGGCGCCAACCTATCCTAGAAAGTAAAGGGGAGGTCACATATGTGGTGGAACTGGGCACTTGCAGGAACCCCAAAAGGATCATCCATGTAAACTGCCTTCAACCCTATCATAACAGGGCTGAGGTGGCCATGCTGATGGTCACTGGTGAGGATTAGGAAAAAGAGAGCAAACCTCTCCCTGACCTCCTCTCTCACAACCCTAAAGAAGGGTCAGTGGAACGAGTTGTATTTTCAGACACACTCTCTACCCAACAGCAGGCTGACTGCAGGTGAGTCCTGCACCAGTATGCTGAGCTCTTCTCTTTGATTCCTGGTCAGACCAACTGGTGTAAACATGACATGGACACTAGGGACAGCCTAGCTGTCCAAAATAAAATCTACAGGCAGCCTGATCATGTTAAAGAAAGCATCAAACTGAAGTGAGCAAGATGCTGGAATTGGGAGCTGTTGAACCCTCTAAGAGCCCCGGGGCCAACCCATTTGTCTTAGTCCCCAGGGTGGTAAAACAGAGCTGAGGTTTTGTGTGGACTACAGGGTCCTCAATGTAGTTACCAAGGTAGATGCACACCCAATTCCTATAGCTCACGAATTGATTGACCAATAGGGGCAGCCAAGTTTCTCAGTACTTTTGATCTGACATCAGGGTAATGGCAGATTGGGCTGACCCCTGGAGCAAAAGAGAAATCTGCATTCTCAACCCCAGATGGGCATTATCAGTTCATTTTTATGCCATTTGGACTTAAGAATGCCCCTGCCATCTTTCAAAGGTTGGTGAACAAAGTTCTTGCCAGGCCGGAGTCCTTTAGTACAGCCTATCATGACGATATTGCTGTCTTTAGCTCCACTTGGCAGGATCACCTGATCCACCTTGGTAAGGTACTGGAGGCTCTGCATAATTCAGTCTTCACTATCAAGGCAAGCAAGTGCCAGATACAGTAGGGTTCCTTGTAGGTGGATGCCAAGTCAAACCCTTACAACCCAAGATCCAGACAATTGTGGACGGGGTGGCTCCAACCACCCAGACTCCAGTCAGGGTGTTCCTTGGCTTGACTGGGTACTACTGTAGGTTTTTGAAGGGATATGAGTCTGTTGTGGCCACCCTCACGGAACTGACCTCTAGAAAAATGCCAAAGCAAGTAAACTGGACTGAGAGCTGTGCGTTTGTCACTGAAGGAAAGGATGTGCTAAGCACCCATTCTAAAAGCTCCAGAATATTTGAAGCAGTTCATTGTTCAGACAGATGCCTCTGAACACGGGATAGGAGTGGCCCTGTCCCAAACTAATGATGATGGCCATGACCAACCTGTTGCTTTCATTAGCAGGAGGTTACTCCCCAGAGGGAAGGGTTGGAGTGCCATTGATATGGAAGTATTTGTTATGGTTTGGTTCCTGAAGAAATTGAGGTCATACTTGTTTGGCTCTCGCTTTCTTGTTCAAACTGACCACAGGCTTCTCAGATGGCTGATGCAAATAAAAGATGAAAACCCCAAACTCTAGAGATGGTCCATTTCCCTCCAGGGGTTGGAGTTTAAGGTGGAACACAGACCTGGGACTGACCATACCAATGCAGATAGCCTTTCCAGGTTTTACCACTTAAAAAATGAAGAATATCTTGGAAAAGGTTAGTCTCATTCGCTTTTGTTTAGTAGGGGGTTATGTAGGACAATACCTTTTTCAACATGGTCACCCCCACTTTGTCCTGGTATATGATGTGATGTTGACTGGAAACGCAATGGGTTCCTGCTAACCAGGCCCCCAATGCCTGATCTTTGTCAAAACTGTGCATTTACTTACCCAATTGGCAATACTTTTGGTATCCTCTGAAAGTTCCTTGTAAATGGTGCCCCTGGTGCCAAGTGCCTTAGGTAGTAAAGAGGGTCCCAAAAGGTGACAGCATGAAATGTGCCACCCTAAGGGACTCCTCACCAAGCTCATGCAAACGGCAGCTGCAGGCTGCATGTCTTGGTGCAGAAAAAAGTGAAAACATGACATGGCACACAGCCTATGTGTGTTGCCTGCCGACACTGCATGCTGTATAAATAGGCAGTGGCAGTGCGTCCATTGGGGGCATCGCCCCACTAATGCCACAACAGAAATCGTTCTACTTCTGACGCTAAATGCAGCAATCACTCCTGATTGGAATTAGCGTCAGAAGTAGAACACAGACGCTGTCTATTGCGCTGTCACTCAGCGGCTGAGAGTGCTGCCCTAGCCCCACCCCCTTCAGCGTGATGCTGAAGGGGGTGGGGCTGCTGCAGCAATCTCAGCCGTTGAGTGACAGCGCAATGGTGCGCATGTTCGTTTTTGGGCTGATCATTTTTATGATCAGCCCGAACATGCGCACTAGCCTTCCCCTTAAGAGACCGAGGGTTGCTTCATGCGCAGCCCCCGGTCTCCTAATGGGCAGGGAGTATGCCTGCCCTCCGCCAATCCTGGCGCTGCTGGAGCAGCGTCTGGATTGCCAGCCCCTCATGCAGAAGATGTTTAACTTTATTTTTAAACTCCCATCCCCCCGCCCCCCCGCGAGTATTGCGAGCCGCAACTGGTGTTTTGTGGTCTGAAAGTGTGCATTGACGTTTGTCAGAGTGTTGCTCTGCCTGTGTGTGTTTACGTGCGTGCCTGTATAAAGGGTTTTCTGCTTACATGTTGTTTGTCGTCGGTATGCATGCGCTCAGCAAAAACCAAACCTATTTGCTCTGTGAATTATTTGTATTGGGTAAATACTGAGGTACAAGAAAGTAATTCCTTTCATTTCTTTCGTTTCGTCACCGATGGGATTATTATTTGAAATTGCCAGAAAACATTGCTGTTTTCCTCCCTGTGAAAACTGTGGCAAGCCTGGTAAAACATGCTTCATGGTTTTCTGCTAATCTAAAGGATTCCAGGTCAGCTCGTCCTCCCCCACCGCAGCCTCCTGACACCGTGGTTTTAACGCCACAGTGGAAGGGTGTAGCAGAGGCGGGACAGAAGATTATTCTCGCCATTCGTGTGTAGTGCGTGCATCCCTTGCCTTCTTCGCGTGACTTGTAGGTCCAAACTGTCACACGCACATGTGAGAAGAAACAAGTGCAATGTGGGAAGTCCTTAATGTGCACGAGGCGCCACTGAATGAATGAATGCTCGGTTTGTGTGCACAGGAGCTGTGCCTTACTGTTACGGCAGTATTACACGTACACTCTGACAGCAACCACGCGTTTCCACACGAGCCTCCTGTATGGGAGGTTTCTCTACTTGCTAGAGTTCATGTAGTAGGAGCTTAGTTAGAAGTGGCCATATGATATTGCATCTTCCGGTAGTTTACAGGGTTCCAAAAAAGGCCTCGCTGTCTCCCGCCACCTCCTACAGTCTAGTTCAGTAGCTCAGCAAGGATGGAACGGGCTCTGGTGAAAGCAAGGAAAGTGAACCCGCGCACAACTCTCTGGGTTATGAAATACTGCCAAAATTAAGGTTCAGTGGGTCCCTAAGGCCTGTGAAACTCGGTGCCAGTGCACCTTCTGCACCATTGACAGCCGCGCATCTGGTCATGTGAGATGAGACTCCGCGCATTTAGTCATCTCAGAACAGTCACGAGAGCCAAGTTGTGTGCTTATACGGATTCAGTTCTTCGTAATGAACGAGACTCGAATGAGAGGACCGGATGAAGGGTCTGGCACGTTTTTATTATTAAACACTGTTATTGTGCTCATCTCAAAATATGACAGACTGCGTCAGTATGTGGTGGACTGTCCTTGGTATATCATTAGAGGCCTCTAGAAGCCCTAGCTGAACCCACTGCATCTGAGGCTGACATGATGGTTCGGAAACTAAAGTCACTGAATCCATTACTGCGCACGGCTTCAAAATGTAAAACCAGCAGCTCTGCAGTCCATGCGCGATGGAGAGGGGAAGGGGGTGCGTGTTGACAATGACAACTGACCTGATACACTTAACAAACAGAAGCGCCGCCCGGCAGCAGATTGCATTCTTCTCTTCAATTTAGCGCTCATTTGGCTCGCGGACTGTGCTTTAACAAGGCTTTTACATAGTACAGCACTAAGAGCAGTGCCTCCCAGGGCTCTTCTCAGAAAGCAGTGTAACTTCTGGAGCCGAGCCCAGGATACACGCAACAATTCTTTCAATTATAGAATTATTGCACGTTTTCTACAAACAACCGGTATTAATAAGTGGAGCCGACCCACATAATTAATTACCGGTTGTTTGTTTCCGTCCGTTTGTTTTGACATGTAGGTAGGCGCATTCACTTTTGTCAAAATAGGAATAGTTGTATTGAAGTAAATGTTGGCATTTTTTTGTTCTTTCTGTTACTAACTGCAGATTAAAAATACACGCATATCATTTGAGATAACCTTGTAAAAAAACGTGCAATAATTATCTATGATTTATTATGTTTCTAAGGAAGCACGACCTTTCTCCATAAATGACTGAAGGTAGTCAACAGATGATAGCTATTAGTTGGTGGTGCAATTCTTATACTGATAACACAAAATGTAAATTGTGACATCACAATGTGTTATTTCCCATGCTTTTATTCACATTTTGCATTCTATCCCAATATTTCTTCTTTATCAGTCTTGATAAAGCTGGATTTCGGCAAAACACATGCTGGCAGTGAAGATTTTATCAGTAGGATGTAACGATTATACACCTGCCCTACTACACAAATTTTACGCCTCACCACTTTCAAATGTCACCAGCCGCCACTGTAAATAAGTCACCACTACACCTGGCCTTACCACTCTAAGGCAGGGTGCACTATACTACATGTGAGGGTCTAACTGCCTGAAAGATTTGCCCCATACTGGCCAGTTCCATTACTGCTAGTACAAGTGATCAGGCAAGCCATTTAAAAAGCATGTGCTGGACACTGGTGAACATGTGTTCCCCAGCTCTATGATGGCTTCACTGAAGATAGGGATGTTTGGCATCAACCATCTCGCATTAATAAACCACACTGATGCCAGTGTCTGATTTAGTAATACATGCACCCAGAGGGCACCTTAGAGGTGCCCCCTGAAACCCTACCAGCCACTGGTGTGCTGACTGACTGTTTCTCGCCAGCCAGCCACCAGAGATGAGTTGCTGACCCCCAAGGGTGAAGGCCTTTGCTCTCCGGAGGCCATAAACCAAGACTGCTCAGACAGAGAGTGCTTTGCACCCTCACCCACAGGATGACCTGTGGATTAGCATACCAAGGCTGAGGAGCTTCAAAGAGGCTCTCCACCTTTGGTATGCAAATCTGGCTTCTGTCACAGGAGAGAAACTGACCCCCTTTGTCCAGCCCTTTGGCACATGGACAGGTGCGCAAATTAGCTAGGCATGGCAGGCTTGTCCACCCTCAGGCGAGCCCCACGCCTGAACTGGGCTACCTGAAGTGGATGCAACTTTTCAGAAGTGATCATCTTGGTGATGGCAAATTTAGGATCTCTGGGACAGGATTATGCCCACTTCCCCTGGCAAGTGGTCATATAGGGGATGTATGGACCCCAGGGGTAAGTAGCCCATTGAAGAAAATGGGGCAAAGAGCCATGAAAGCAAGAACTGCTGAAGAAGAAACTGACTTGGCACCAGCCCTGATGGTCTGTTCACCTATTCTCGACGGTTGCTCCATAGTCATCTTGCCCTGCAAGTTACTGATCCTCCAAAGCCTAGAAGGACTGCCAGCATTTCTCCAAAGACTCAGGAACTCCTGCAGGCACGCCAGAGAGGACTGTGAGGCTCCAGAACCTCAAAAACGCAATACCATAAAGCATCTCTGCACCTGCAATTTTTAGCCTGAGCTGAAGGGGGCCAACAGTGCCAACGTGATCCCCCAGCCCTCCAGAGACAAAGCCCTCCTTGGACTTGCCCACTGTAGATTTCTTGATGCCGCGTGGGGCCTCTGTTTGCAGGCTCCCTCAAACGTGAGTGCTCCAGGTGATGAAAATCCCACGCCTAAAGACACCTCGACACCTGTCGCCCCTGGAGAAGAGGACCAAAGCGTCCCTGAGCATTGCAAGGGTTGAGCCCCCTTGTTGGTTCAGCCCGACTGGTTCTCTAGTCTGAGCCTGCAGCCTTTTTTCCGATGGACCAATCTCCATGGACTTCAATGCGGCACCCGATGCTGTAACGCACCTCTGCCCCTGGCCACCCCAGTGCTGCTTGAAGTGAACTGTTGGTGCTGGCGTGGACCTTGCCTCATAATCCAGAATAATGGTCCCATAAATCACTGTTGAAGGCTCAAAGGCAATACATGTTTCCTCCACATTACCACAAAGTGCTTCAAGTACAGTTTAAAGTCTCACAGCCACCCAACGCTGAAAAACACACCTCTGCACCCGGATGCACCAGAGCTTCCCGAGGTGACCTGCTGGTGGTGCCTGGGACCTTACCCCATACTTATCTGAATCCCATAATTTATTGTTAGTGATCGTATGAAGCGTATGTGTTCTTCCAAAGTTAACATTGCAGCGAAGTGCTTCATGTCCAATTTAAAATATCAAAAACCTACTTTCTTCAAACCTGCTAGTTTCAAAAGTGCTTAACTGATTTTGGTGCCTAAAGTTATATAAAGATAAGTGTTATTTTGATAAATAGGTGTGGATCTCCTTATTGAGTTGTGTGTATCATTTATTGGCTGTGTGTGCGCAGAGGATGTCTAACACTCCTCTCTGATAAGTCTAAAGCTGCTCGACCACACTGCCCCCAGAAGAACACCTTAGGATTGCTAGAGCAAGCCCCTGTCCACTTATAATGGAATACCTGGACTCTATGCACCGTATACCTCTTTTTGGTATACCACATAAAGAGCCGGCTTCCTACAGTTTGGGTTACACTGAATGTATTTTTCCTGTACTCTCCCATGAGAGCATTTTGTTTTTCCTCTAACTTTTGATCCAGACTTCCTATTCTCTTCATTTGTGTGACATTCTTCTTATTTAATCAATGTCTTTTCTTCTTACATGTTAACATTCTGTTCTTTACTTACTAACTGTATTGTTATTTGTGTAGCTGTTGCGCATATATGCATCATGCATTTACTTTCAAGAAGGCTTGCTGCTTGTGCCAAACTACCAAGGGTGAGCCAGAGATTCCTCTCAGAAATCAATTTCCCTTTGTGGAGCAGATAAACCCAGCCTGGTGGCAGCTCACATCAACACTGTGGCCTCGTTGTATTATTGTCTAATGGACAGACTATTTATAGATGTGAAAATCAGATATGAGATCAGTGTTATTCCCAGTGTTTCGGAACTTGCTACAACAAGTCTATCCCTAAATTCAATCAACGTTCATGTGTCTGACATTTGAAAATCCGCGTTTGTTCTTATTCATGAAGAACTCAATCTACATCTCCCCTCTGAGTTTACATAAACCTGACTCTGTGATGGGTCATCCCATATTTGTTTCAATTTGAACCAAGTCTTAAACAGTGATTGACTATTAGTTGTTTCACTTTATTTCAGAATTTGCCTCTATGATCTCAAAACACACTTTTTTAATAAGATTAGATTCTTGAATTCATGCCTATGTTGCACAGACTATATGAACCCACAACACTATTACAGCATTAAACATGTAAATATTTGTGGGCTGTGCTTGTTTCCGCTTTTTGTTATCCCAAATTTGTTTATTTTGTGTGTTTTACTTGCACAGTTTGAGACTGTGAAACTGTCTGGTACTTTCATGTATATTCTATGATGAGGTGATGGTTTGTATGTTTAGTGTGAATTTTAGGTCTGTGTGCGCGTGTCTGTACATACACAGAGAGGCAAAGTTTTTTCCAGCTCCTAAAATGGGATTGCAGCAGGATACCGAATTGTGGTTTGGAACGAGCATGTTGTAGGTGTCCTTTCCAAATTAAAAATAAGTGCCAGGGGGGCGTGGCTAAGGCGCCGCACATAATGGCCGCCTAGGGATTCCGCTCCGTCGTACCGGGACCTTCTTCGACGATGCCGACGCGGTTTCTCGTCAGTCTTAACCTGTTGACAGCCCGCATTCTGTCCCGGAATGCCTCGCGCATCCGGTGAGCCTATTTTTACATTTCAGCGCGTCGCGCTTCATACTCTTTACTTCGCTGCAATTGTTCCCTGAAGCGGCTGCCATTTTGAATATGCGTGCCTTACACTCGGAACTGCCGTTTCTTTGGAGATAATTTTTGTGGGATGCTCTCGACAACATTTTCATGCCCCTCTTCTCAGTGTCTATTTAACTACTGCTGCCAAAGTGGATAAATACCTACTCTTTTCGTCTCAAGCTTGCTATTTGCTGTATAATTCTCCTCAACTGCTGAGCATTACATAAACATTTATCTCACCTGCTCGCTACATGGGAGACTCTACCTATGAATAGAATATTCCCTGGATTGCACACTCTGTGTCCATGCCTTACACCATTACCTGAGGATTTGTACATCTGGCTCTCGGAGAGTTGCATATGTGTGGGACATTTACTTCATTTCCTTCAACTGCCCTGCTTGCTATATGGGACATTCTTGTAGTGCATAATTTGCCCCCTTGACTACATAAATTGTGTTCAAGCTATACACCATCAACTGTGACTCCGTGTGTCTGATGCCCAGTGGCTGCATGTTATGGGAACGCTGCGTAGTTTCTCAGAAGGGTGCATATGTATGGGACATTTACTTCATTTTCTGCAACTGCCCTGTTTGCTATATAGGAGATTCTAACTGTGAATGGTACGTTCCCTTGACTGCATAAATTACGTCCACGCTCCACACCATTAGCTGTGATACCATGTATCTGACGCCCAGAGGTTGCATATTTATGGGAAAACTGCGCAGTCCAAAGTTTGTTTTTATTCCCTCCAAGCGTGTTCCTTTAGCACCATCTTCATCCTTCTCAGCATCGGACTCTCCCACTAACACAGGTCATATGGTGGGAGTTTCTTCTAACCGTTCCTCTTCAGCGCAGCCCTCCGGTGGCAAATCCTCTTCGCCTGCTGAATCCTCTAAGCGCCTGAAGCAGGATCCTCCCTCTCCTGATAAGACTCCTTCTCCCATTTCTATGGAAATCCTTCTGGATGAGATACGCGCTTTGCGACCGTTTGTAGAGGAAACCAACAACAAGATGCAAGTTCTTGAGGAGAAATGGTCCGCAATAGAAAACAGAGTGTCGTCTGTGGAACAACAGGTTTCAGAGATTCCAGCTAACTCTCAACGAATTGCTTCCTTGGAGAAATCAGTTCTCGCCCTTCAGCAACACGCTGAGGATTTAGAAAATAGGAACAGGAGGAATAACTTACGTATTTATGGTTTGCCAGAATCCCTGGAGGGAGATGACCCTGTCTCATTCTTCACCTCCTTTCTTCCGAAACTCTTAGACATGCCATCTACCACTTCTCTAAGCATCCAGAGAGCTCACAGACTTGGTCCTCGCACAACTACTACCACTAAACCACAGGGAGTCATTATTCTTTTCCTCAAATTTACAGATCTTCTCTCAATCCTCTCTGCAGACAGATCTAAACGTCAAATTTTATGGATGGGTGAGAGGGTGTATCTTTCACAAGATGTCTCCAATGCTACTGCAGCCAGGCGAAAAGAATTCCTTAACCTTCGTCCTCCCTTGCGCTCTCTTGGTGCTAGATATGGTTTATTCCATCCATGCCTCTTCAAAGTTACTTATCAAAATCAAACATGGACTTTTCAAAACCCTGCGGAACTTAGAAACTTTATTCATATTCACTCTCCCAATGGCATGGAGACCTCCTCTTCTTCTAATGGCTGATCATTTAACTTTCTTTTTTCCCTACAGGTTTTGTGTTCTTATGTTCGCACTTCTTATTCTTTGTTACGTTGCAGTATTAGATATTTGATGTTTTATAGAATTGTTTTAATATAGTCTTCCTCTTTTCCATGTTTGCTCTTTGGCTATTACCAACTTTATGAGTTGTTATTTCTCTTATTATATGGCAGTTGTCTGTTTTTTCTCTTTTTTATTCATAGTGTCCCTTGGTCAATTCCTTTCTTTATTTTTGCATATAGATTGATTGGTTTACTTCTCCTCAATTCGTTTGGTTCTTCTCCTACCTTCTCAAGTCCTGGTTCGGTTCGGACTCCCAATTATGGGAGGCACATCCTGTTGAGTGTCACCATTGTCCCATTGTCCTCCTTTTCTGTCTCCCCCTCAGGTATGTTGTCCTCAGTCATCCTTTCTGGATATGTGCTGTCTCTTCTTGTAATTCTTCTTCCTTTTTCCTTTCCTCTTTTCCTTCTTTTTCCCTCTTATTTATTAGTTATACCCTTTTCTTTTCTCTTGTCCCTATCAATTTTTTCTCACTCTATATATACTTTTTTTTAACTTTTCCTTGTATCTTTTCAGCATTTCCTCCACGTTTGCTCTACTTTCTCATCCTCTTTTCCTTTTATTTATTAGCATTCTTTTCTTTCTCCTTGTAATTATGGCTATTGTTTCATCTATATTTTTACTGTTTTCACATTCAAAGTTATCTCCTGGAATGTAAAAGGTTTTATTAATCCTATTAAGCGACAGAGAATACTCTCCCATCTAGCTTCGTATAACCCAGATATAGTTCTTTTACAAGAAACTCATCTCACTGAAGCTGAATCGCTTAAGTTAAAGAGAAGCTGGGTGGGCACAGTTTTATTCTCCCCATCCTCCAATAAAAAAAATGGTGTTGCTATTCTATGTCACAAGAAACTAAAGTGTAAGACTGTTTTCCAAGATAATGACACTGATGGTCGATGGGTATTAGCTCAATTATTAATTAATAATGTACCTTTAACTGTCTTTAATGTTTATGAGCCTACGCAACCTGATTATTCTTTTTGGCCTTTAATCACATCAAAATGTATGCAATATCGTAATACCATGTTTATTTTAGGTGGTGATTGTAACCAGATTGTTGATCCTTTTCTTGACCGCAAGTCATCTGTTCGTTTTACTCCCCACAAGTCCCACAAACAATTTCTTGACACTATCTCCCAATCACATCTCATTGACTCATGGAGACTCTCACATCCTGATGTCCTTGATTACTCTTTTTTCTCTCCCCCTCATGCATCTCTCTTTCTCGTCTTGACTATATTTTTCTCTCTCAATCCCTATCCCAAAATCCTTTATCTTCTTCTATTGAACCCATAGTTATTTCAGACCACGCTCCAATTGTAACAGACCTTGATTTACTCCCTCCGCATCCTAAACCTTCACGCTGGCGGTTTAATAATTCTCTTCTTGCTGACCCTTCTTTTTCTTCTTCTTTTCGCTCTTTTGTTAACAAATTCTTTTTGCTCAATGATGACCCTACTTTGTCCCCTTATATTCTTTGGGATTCCTTTAAAGCTACGGCAAGAGGGTTTGTTATTGATTTTGTTTCTAAGAAAAAGAAACGCTTTCTTCACAAACGGAAAACCTTATTAACTCATATAAAATCTTTAGAACATGAATTTTACACCTCTTCCACCAACTCCATTTCACCTGATCTCATACGAGCTACACTTGAATTTAATAAATCCACTACTGATAATGCTTCTTCAATACTTCTTCGAAGTAGCGCTCGTTATTATGGTGGTCGTAATAAGTCAGGCAAGCTCTTGGCCAATTACCTAAAGTCGCGTAAAGAGCGTACTTTTATAGATACTATCTATTCTTCCGATAATTCTCTTTTACACAAAGATCAAGATATTCTTGATCAATTTAAACTTTTTTATCAGTCCCTCTATACTCCAGAATCTCCTCCCACCCCTTCTCTTATTCAAACATACTTTGAGAAGCTTCCCATTCCCTCCACCTCTCATCTTAACTTTCTTGAACTTGAACATGATCTTTCTCTTGTTGAACTTTCTAAAACCTTGAACACTCTCACTAAAGGGAAATCACCTGGGCCCGATGGGTTTTCGGTTGAATTTTATATGCACTTTTCAGATCTCTTACTTCCTAGACTCTTAGTCATCTTTCAATCATTCTTCTTATCCGGTAAGACAGCTGGGACTTTCCAAGAAGCTACCATATGTCTCATTCCCAAAGAAGGCCGTGATCCCCAATTCTGTAAAAATTATAGACCAATATCTTTAGTCTATGTGGATTATAAACTATTCGCTAAATTGCTTGCTCTACGCCTGGATCCTCTTATGCCCCATCTTATTGGTAAGGAGCAATGTGGCTTTGTCAAAGGTAGGCTCACTTCTGATAACTCGCGTCTTTTCCTCAATGTTTTAAATAAAGCCTCCTCCCTCTCCATGCCTCTTGCTGCTATCTCTGTTGATGCGGAAAAGGCATTCGACAGAGTCGACTGGTCTTTTCTGTTTGCTTCTTTACGTTGGCATGGCTTTGGCCCCAAATTCATATCTCTTATTTCCCTCCTATATTCTTCTCCTAAAGCTTCGGTTCTAGTTAATGGTCATGTTTCTTCTTATTTTTCTCTTCAGCGTGGTGTTCGTCGAAGATGTCCTCTATCCCCACTTCTCTTTGTTTTAGCTCTTGAACCCTTCTTGACCGCTATTCGTAACAATGTTTCCATCTCTGGTTTTCCTTATGGGGATTCTCAGTTGAAACTTTCTGCTTATGCAGATGATATTCTTTTATTTATTTCTGCTCCGGAAACATCTATTCCTGCCTTATTACTTGAATTTGACTCTTTCTCACAGGTTTCTGGGTATAAGATTAATTCTGATAAGACTGAGATTCTCCCTCTTACAAAATTCTGCCTCCCTCATCTATTTTCCTCAACTGGGTTTGCCTGGAATAGCTTGAAAATTAAATAACTGGGTATATGGTTCTCCAACTCCATTGCCTCTTCCGTTCAGTTAAATATGTCTGCTGTTCTTTCCCGTATTGACAAGTCACTTTCTTCTTGGAATCCTCTCTTTCTTTCCTGGTGGGGACGGTTGGACTCTATTAAAATGATGATAGCTCCCATTCTAATTTACATCTTTTCCATGTTTCCCGCCCATATCCCCAATATTCATTTTAAACGTCTAGATTCCTGTCTTTCCAAATTTCTTTGGAAAAATAAAAAACCTAGAATTGCTTTAGCCTCTCTTCGTAGGCCAAAATCGAATGGTGGAGTCAATTTCCCAGACTTTCGTCTCTATCACAAATCTTTCTCGCAATGTCAGGCCTCTAGATGGCTCTCATCAGAATCCTCTCCTTTTACTCCCCTTTGGTTCTCTATAGAACAAACACTGTTGTTACCCTTTTCCTTTAGTGAAGTTATACGTTTTTCCGCCAAAAATTCTTATACTTCCCCTCCCTTATTTAAACACACCTCTTCTCTCTTGAAACCTTTATTCCACTCCATTCCCATTACCCGTGAATCTTTTTTGGAATCCCCCATTTGGTACAATTCACTTATTCTCCTAAACAATAGACCCATTTGTTGGAACTCTTGGAAATTGAAAGGTCTCATATGGGTCAATCAGCTTTTTGATGGTCTCTCACCCTGCTCATTTCCTCAATTTCAACTCTTATTTCGCTGTCCCCGCTCTTTTTCTCACAAATTCACCATTCTTATGGCACTTATTCTCGATGTTTATTACTCTCTCCCTTCTTCATCCTCTCCTATTTCTCAATCTCCCCTCCTTAAAATTCTTTCTACTTTTCCTAAAGCTTCTCTTATCTATAAATTTTTCTTTTCTCCCAATCCAGATCGCACAAAGACTAAAAAAGAACGTGCTTGGGAGTCGGATTTGGGATGTGAATGGTCTGTTGCTCTTTGGGATAAAATGTGGTCTAGATCTCTAAAAATCTCCCGCTCCGCTTCTCTTACCCAATCTTTGTTCTTTTTATATCATAGACTCTTCTTTTCTCCATCTTCTTTATTTCGTTTCTCTATTTCTCCTGATTCTAATTGTTGGACTTGTGGTCTTCCTGATTCTGATCTTCTTCATCTCTTTTTTCTATCTCCTCCTGTTGCTAAATTCTGGAATGATGTTTGGTCCTACATCTCTCGTCTTTTTACTATTTCTATTCCCCTTTCTGCATCTCTTCTCTTTACAGGTAGCCTCTCTGACTCTTTAAACTTGCCCAAACACTGTCACGGCTTATTTGATCTCATGCTTGCTCTCGCATTCCAACATATATCTTTCAACTGGAAATCCCTCACTAATCTCTCTATACATTGTTGGTGGAATTCCCTCTGTCATTTTCATAGACTTGATGTTTCATTTGCCTCTTCCTGTACTCCCACTCTGAATAGGGATCTCTTCTGGTTACCCCTTACCATATACCTTGATCGCATGGCCTTGAAGAAAAAGTCTCATACCACCTCCGAAAATTTTAAACCTCCTTGAACGATATTTGCTCTGTCCTCCTTTCCTTTCTTTCCTCATGGTTCTTACAGTATATATATTCTAATGATAAATAGGATGTTTTGATTCTCTTGCTTTTGCTTGCCGGTATAACTTATTTTTTGTTTATGTATATATAGTAATGTTAATATCCCCCTTCTTTTCCTTTATTTATCCCCTTTCTCCCTCCCTTCCCATTTGTAAAACTTTACAAAATGCTTTTGCTTTTCTATACATGATGTTAGCCTCACCTTTGTTTTAATTTTGTATTCTCATTTTATTATCTGTACATGCTAATATGTTTCTGTATTAACTACGTATTCAATAAAGCATTTCAAACTAAAAAAAAAAAATAAGTGCCAGATGCATCAATGGTTTGTTATCAGAATTTCGATTGTAAACCATTAAAACGTTAAAACTGTCACTTTGGGGTGCTAACCTGTTCTTAAAGGGAAGAGTTCTCTTTCGAACCCACTGCCCTTTGAACCCACTGTCCTTTGAACCCACTGCCCTTTGTCATTTGGAATTAACTTTAAAAAAATAAAAAATAAAGACCCAGTTTCCTTTAACCCCTTCGCTGCGGCGCGAATTCCGCCGCAGCGCTGGGGGGGTTTGGGGTGAGCGCGGCGCCGCCATGCTCATGACGGAACCACGCCGTCATGAGTCACGGGCGAGCTGTGCTCATGATGGAGTGGTTCCGTCATGACTCCACCCACTTGCGCTGATCGCCCGCACAGGCGGGGAAACAGCGCTGCGTGGGCGGAGCGGCCGCCAACGGCCGCAGCATGACGGAACCACTCCGTCATGAGCACACGGCGCCCGTGGCTCATGACGGAGTGGTTCCGTCATGAGCATGCAAGGGGTTAAGGAAATCTGGCTGCTTAAAAAAAAAGTTGTCACTTTTCCTAGGCAGTTACAGGAATGGTGTTCTACTGATCCTTGCAGGCCACCATCGCTGTGATTCTGGTCAATCGGTGTGGGTCACAATTTGCGACTTGCCTAATGAATATTCATTGCATCCATCAGACCGCAACCCACTACAAATCAGAAGTTTGTGAACCAACCTATCAGTATATACCCAAATTGATTCTTAGAAATACTGGAAAACAACAACAAAAAACTTGTAAAGAAAATTAACTGTTAATACACAAGGTTTTTATTATGATGTGGTTTTCTCAATTTTTAACAGGAATAATATTTCAGGTCAGATGATTGTGAAACAAGGACTAATTGTTTAAAAACTGTATTGATGATTTTTTAGGTCTCGCCTGACCCAGCGCATGCGCTGATCTGGCGAGACTTATTGAGAGGGCTCCATAAAGTGCTACCAGGCCAGCCTAGAGCTACAGTGCAAGTGCGCGGGCACGCGCGCCGCGCTTGACCGCGATTACTTTCACTTTCGCGGCCGCACGGCCGCTTTGATGTTTGATCGCGATCACTTTCACTTTAGCCAATAGGTCTCGCTTTTGGGACCTCATAAGTATTTAGTTATGCAACTGTTGCATGGCTAAACACTTATAAGGTCCCATGGGCGAGACCTATTGGCTATGCCAATGCTTGTTATTAGGATGTCTATGTGCTGCAAAACATGCTGGTTGGCAGGGCCGGCTTTAGCACTAGTGGCGCCCTGTGCGATAATGTTTGTTGGCGCCCCCCAATGACCACATCCACCACTGATTCCCTCACTACCACCATTTGACAGTGCCCCTCCGGTCTCCAAAGCCACTGTCTCTTAGATTCATTTTGTTTTATAGCTCCACTCATGCCAGTTTAAGATGTCAGAAAACTTTACATCACACACGCATTGCATAGACACAATCATCGCTGTGAAAATCAGTATATAGGAAATGTTACATAAGATAGAGGCCTACAAGGGGTAGGAGTCACATGTCATCCAAACTGGTAGGCAGTATAGTTTAAGAGTCCTTGGGCAGGAAAAGCACAAATTCAGAATTTAAAATGTAACCCAAAATGTAACACCATAGTTAGGGATTTTCTTTAATAATAAGAATTGATTTCTACCCAAATGAACCCCTTTTGCAATATTAGGACAACAAAAGTCTGGGCAAAAAATATATAGCTCTAATATTTTCCTTGCAGTTTGCATGCAGCTCTTTGATGGCAGTTAATAGCTCACTGCGCTATATTAAGATTTTAACTTACAAACTGCAAGTAAGAAAAGGATCTCTGACAAAACCGGTAACCCATTGACCTATTTATATTATATGCACTGTGTGATGTTAATGGGACAAGTTCTTTGCAACAAGCATTTTAACCCTCTGCCCTCTGATCAGTCAAAACTTTCACTAGACAAAGCTCCGGACTCTCTCCAGGAAGAACATTAATCACTGGAGTTGTCATTTTTATTGCGGGACAAAGTACGGGGCATCAGGTGCTTTCAAAGCGATGAACATGGCGCCCCCACCCCAAGTCAGCGCCCGGTGCGGTGGCACTGATCGCACCGCCCTAGAGCCGGCCCTGCTGCTTGGTGTAATGGTCTTTCCAAGACCGAACACTTGAATAAATAAACTTGAAACTATCAGTATATAGGTCAGTTCACAAAATTAGATACTGATCACAAAAAAATGGTTATCATTTGTGGGCACTTGATAAGACCAGGAGCTTGATACATCTAGCCCTTACTTCCAATGGGAAAGCTAGCTAAAATAAAAAAGCCATGATTTGTTGGAGTAAACACGAATATAATGAAAAAAATACATATAAAACAGGTTTTTGCTGTTTTGAATGGGTAGGTCCAATGTTTAAGAAGACGTGTTATGCAAGCTATAGTTGCAGGAAGAAGCAATTCATTTTACAATTCCAATATAATAGGAAGTATTTTATAACTATACAAATGGTGAGTGCATATTAGTGTTACAGATATAATGGTGTGATGAAAAGTTTTGACTTCACAAAGGTACAGGAGAATGGGTCTGAATATAGTAAGGACCACTGGAATTATGCGATTCTGCGTCCATGGCTTTTTTCGCAATAATTATGGTTTTGCAGCATTTGCTACATAATTCATCAGCTGCTGCATAAGCTGCAGATTTTAACAAAAAAAATATTTGTAGCTCAAACAGATGAAAAGTTACTAAAAATATGGCGACATGGATTAACACGCAGTGGAAGGCCCTTTGGAAAGATTAACTGGTCATCTTTTGGTTGCTTTTTTCTGTATTTGGCTGTTGAACTGGCACTAATGAAGTGAAATCTATCCCCACACAGTAATGTCATGTGTAAAAATGACAAAATAATAAAGTAATAGCATTATAAAATCAGCCGCATTATGCTGCATAATTTGCCTTGTCATGCCGCATAATTTAGTCAACCCTGCTCAATAATTCCAGCAACCATGCAAATAGCAGGTGATCTTATAAAATCTTGTTTCACGCGACACATAACGTTTCTAAGAGCTTTAAATGACAAGTGTTTTTGTTACCAAGCTTAATGGTACTCACTTTACTTACCTGTGGAAGGATGGAAGGCTTGAGTCACTTTGCTGTGATTCTAGCTGTGCCCTGATGATCACCACGCATTTTAGCAGCGCGTATTCAATTCAATGAGCTATTCTGCCACCTTTCTTTTTTTAAGTTTAAAGAAAAGTTTATTGGGTATATATGCAAGATAAAACAGTAATACAATACAGTATATAATAACAACAAAATGGAAATATGCTGTATACAATAAAGAAAGTAGGATAGGTGGGGAGGGGAGGGAAAGTAGAAAAATATATATATCCTATACTGATACAACTGAAACATTATTCAAAAATATAGCATGCATATCATAATTATCTCACTACTACAAACTTAAGTATATATTGAGGATAAGTACAGAATATAAATAGTATTTGATTAACAGTAATTCAAGGAGGTTTGGAAACTTCCTCTATGGTTGGAATATGTAACGGTAACGACTGAGCAGACATATTCAGAAAATTGGTAACGGGTAGCCATAATAAGTCACGTTTAATGGCAAGTGCAATCGGGTGAACATAAGCCCTATCTAATCTGTGGTTATAACAGATACCATACCACCAGGCCTGAAAAGAAACATTTGAAGCATTTTTCCAATCCTGCCACCTTTCTCTTCGGTAAGACTTGCCGTGGTAAAACTTGACGTCACGTGGCCACAGTCCTTGATGGAAGTTCTTTGAATACTATTATTAACCAACTTAACAGAACTTTTTTTTTACCTCTAAAGAAGTGAACTTATCTTGCTCAATGCACACACTTGTCAGCAGGAAGTCAGTCTCTCTCTCTCTCTCTCTCTCTCTCTCTCTCTCGCTCGCTCGCTCTCTCTCTCTCTCTCTCTCTTTCTCTCTCTCTCTCTTAATGTCAGTATACTACTAAGGCAGGTAGAAGTGCAGTTAAGAATAGTAAATTTAAATTTACCTAATATATATTGATATGATATGATATTCGGTGCCAATGGATATTCTGAACACAATATTTTTGCAGGTCACTAATAAAGAACTCGATATTTTAATTTACAGTCACCAACTCTCATGCTAGCCCAAGTGGGGTAACAATTGTTTTATTTTTATTTTCGATATAACTGTATGTTCCCTTTTAAGTACACCCAAGGCTGTAAACACGCCTGTGTCTCTTCCTCTTTTTGAGGTCTGGCTCAGCTTTACCTCGCTGCATTGCAGTCCTCAGGTATCCAAAGACCGATTTCAGTTAGGCTTGTTAAGTCATGTGAAGAAATGAGGAAACAGATGGTTTCTGAAGAGCTTGTGTGGGAGTAAACCATGATCTGCGTATCAAGAGTGGAGGACTCAATCGACAGGCAAAGGAAAGCCCCTTAGAGTCTCATTCCACGAGACATGGGGAACTATGCTGTAATAGGGTATGGGAGGTTATGATGCAGCAGGGTTTGGGTTTTCCAGTTTTTGTTTATGTGGTATTAACAGTGGTGGAAAGTTGGGTGATCATGCCGGGTCCCAGTTCCAGCAGTTCTGGGATCTGGCAGTCACAGGGAAATATGTTGAATTTGTCCTGGCTGTTGTCTGCATACCGTCCGGTGCATCAACCTGCAGGCAGCGAGGGGTCTTTTTTATTTTCACTTCTAGCTGGGCGCCAACAAAGGCCTGATTTAAAGGGCCATCAATCCTTTTTTTCAAGCATTATCCAGCTGGGAGCCATCCGGAGTCTAACAACTAGATGCCAATGCAATTGAAGGAAAACAAAAGCACATAGCTTATCACTTCCCAAGCACGTTAGGGGAGCTATGACTTGGAGACAGGTTTTTGACTTTGTGGAACACTACAGGAGGAAGAAAGGAGGTCAGATAGAAAAGAGATTTCGCTAACCTTAGTGCAGCTGATGCCGTGGCACCGGAGCACAAGGACATGAGAGTCCCACTGGAACCAATTATGGCTTTTATTACCTAGCATGGTACTCGAGTGGTCATTTTCCTTGCTTAAGTTATGAGAATGAGAGAAGAGAGAGACAACAGAGAAAATGTGTATCACGTAAGGAGACAGACTCTGGCATAGGACATTTTGGGAAAGTGAGGAATATAGAGAGACTGAAGAAGAAGTGGGCAGAAGCAGTGCTTAATTTGTGGAGGTGTTTTCTGGTGCTCTGCAGGCAATTTATTTTTTTAAACCAGCTCTAATTTATGAGAGTTCACCACAGGATGGCTCTCTCAGCCCATTTTTTAGGCACAGCGCGAGTACTTAGCAATTCAATGATTTACGAAATAATAAAACTCGCGTTCCAGGCCATGCCTACAACTTGGGGCAATAGTCAAAATGGCCCACTTGT
The DNA here is from genome assembly GCF_964204655.1 of Triturus cristatus. Classification (NCBI taxonomy): domain Eukaryota; kingdom Metazoa; phylum Chordata; class Amphibia; order Caudata; family Salamandridae; genus Triturus; species Triturus cristatus. The sequence goes on from NC_140590.1 coordinate 1,557,690,088, forward strand.
TTATGTGTGATAGCTAGTAGGAAATGTTGCCACTGCAGTTTGGCAGCAGTTGTGGGTGGTGCTGGATGCAGTGGAACACCTTGGGCCTTGGCACTTATATTTTTACAGATAAAGCACTGGACAGAAGGATCAAAGGAGGACAAGAAAGCGAGCTTAAGATCAGAGAACAAGTCTGCGCTTTGAGAATCCAGGGACAATAGCCCTCGGACAGGGCTGTGGCTGAAGATCAGTGGTGTAGCTTCCATTGGTGCAGCAGGTGCTGTGGCACCAGGGCCCAGAGTCTTGTGGGGGGGGGGGGGGCACAAATCCCTTGTTATTGCCGTATTTTATAATACATACAACAGCCTGGGTCATTGCCTTCCTTGCACTAGGGCCCATGGCACACTGGTTATGCTAATGATGTTGATACCACTTTTGTAGCCATTGTCCCTTCACTCAGTTTGTGCTCCTTTCTGGGGTTTTCACACTAGCTGGGAGAGGATAGGAGCCTGGAAGAAGATTGAGGAAACACAGGAAGGACCAGCGCAAATTAAGCAGACCGCTTTGGAAAACAATCCCTCCCAAAAATATTTTGCAAAAACTTTAACTCCAAAATACTAAACTCTCGACCTTACAAACAAATCTGCGAAAATGTAAACCTGCACCTCACCCCACCATCAAGCGCTTGCCTCAGATATACCTAGCAGGAGTAGGAATGATAAATTAACCCCAGCACTAAAACTTGGGACTTGAGTTCAGCTGAGTTTAGGAATTAAGCGCAGGTCGAGATTTTTGAAGAGATGTATTTACTTTAGAAGAGACGTTGGTAGCCTATATTTTGGATATTGTTTAAGTGCAAAAGTTTTTTTTCCATTCTCTGCTACACATGGAACCGACTGCCCCTCTTGTGTGCTGATGCAACCCTTTCTTTTTCATGTTTTCAGTGAATACATAGTAGTTTCTGATTTTTTTTGTAATTTCCAGAAAATTCACACTTATGGATCTGAAACTGCGATTGAGGGCCATGTGGTCGATTTGCATATGTTAAGGGCAGCTGGGGGGCGTGGCCAAGCAACATGACCGACAGGACGTGAGCCCCTGAGTTCCCAGCCAGGTTTTCATCTAAATCCTGTTCAATCCTGCCTAACGTTGCTCTAAGGCAACCTAATACAACCATCCCTATGAAGCCTACGGAGCACAGTGCCCAAGCCCTGCTGTAAGCTGAGGAGCGACCACCTGCGAGGGACCATGACCAAGTGAGAGGAGCGGGCTGTGTGGTTATGCATGTAGGGCCTGTGGGAGACATGGAGGCGTGGCCTCCCGTAGTTTCAATTATCTAGCGCAAGGTCCGCGCTTGGATCCCCTAATTCATCATGGAGACTGTTTGACACCCCGCAGGGATCAGAGGCTGCCCCAAATGCACTGCCGGTGCTGAGCAAGGTTGTGAGGAGACCCGGATTGGGTGGAACCCCCACTGGGGGTCTGCCAGGAGCCCTGGGCCGGAGCTGCGGTCCAGTTGCATTGACGCACCAGCCGAGGGACCCACACCACCATCAGCAGTGAAGGGGCACCCGGGGCAGGGGTGCAAGTCACCACCCGGCAGGGTCAGATTGGGATCACAATTAGGCCCGGCCACTCCCAAAAATGTGTCCCACATTCCCTGATCATCCCTTTCATGGATCACCATCTGGTTCATCTCACTGGAATCTGGCTGGTTATTTTTTGTTATAGTTTTGTATAGCGTGAATCTGGCTCAAAGTCATTGGAAAGCAAAAACCAAAGGAAAGGATGGACGGAGTGTTGAACATTGCAAGCACTCACCCCCAGTCAACTGATCTGGGTTTAATCCATCACCGTGCTTTAGCCCACTCTGCCACCCCAGTTCAGACATGGCCATATGCAAATCAGTCTGACCCTGTGCCTCATGGGAACAGTCCAGCCCGAACTGCCAAGCCATGTCTTCCCTGGACCGGAAACAAGCTTCCTAGGACCGGTTTCTGGCATTTCAGCCGTCTTCAGTCAGGCTTGCTTGAATCCAGTGGCAAAGTGAGCAAGGGACTCACGTCTGAGCATACCCTGCCAACTTATGGCGAAGAAAGCAAAAACCAAAGGAAATGATGGACAGAGTGTTGAACATTGCAAGCACTCACCCCCAGTCAACTGATCTGGGTTTAATCCATCACCGTTCTTTAGCCCACTCTGCCACCCCAGTTCAGACATGGCCATATGCAAATCAGTCCGACCCTGTGACTCATGGGAACAGTCCAGCCCGAACTGCCAAGCCATGTCTTCCCTGGACCGGAAACAAGCTTCCTAGGACCGGTTTCTGGCATTTCAGCCGTCTTCAGCCAGGCTTGCTTGAATCCAGTGGCAAAGTGAGCAAGGGACTCACGTCTGAGCATACCCAGCCAACTTATGGCCAAGAAAGCAAAAACCAAAGGAAATGATGGACGGAGTGTTGAACATTGCAAGCACTCACCCCCAGTCAACTGATCTGGGTTTAATCCATCACCGTTCTTTAGCCCACTCTGCCACCCCAGTTCAGACATGGCCATATGCAAATCAGTCTGACCCTGTGCCTCATGGGAACAGTCCAGCCCGAACTGCCAAGCCATGTCTTCTCTGGACCAGAAACAAGCTTCCTAGGACCGGTTTCTGGCATTCCAGCCGTCTTCAGCCAGGTTTGTTTGAATCCAGTGGCAAAGTGAGCAAGGGACTCACGTCTGAGCATACCCTGCCAACTTATGGCGAAGAAAGCAAAAACCAAAGGAAATGATGGACGGAGTGTTGAACATTGCAAGCACTCACCCCCAGTCAACTGATCTGGGTTTAATCCATCACCGTTCTTTAGCTCACTCTGCCACCCCAGTTCAGACATATCCATATGCAAATCAGTCTGACCCTGTGCCTCATGGGAACAGTCCAGCCCGAACTGCCAAGCCATGTCTTCCCTGGACCAGAAACAAGCATCCTGGGACCGGTTTCGGGGTTTCACCCCTCTTCTAGCTAATCAACCGTCATCAGCCAGGCTAGCGTGAATCGAGTGGCAACGTGAGCAAAGGACCCACGTCTGGGCATAGCCTGCCAACTTAGGGCGAACAAAGCAAAACCAAAGGGGATGATGGACGGAGTGTTGAACATTGTAAGCACTTACCCCCAGTCAACTGATCAGAGACAGCCACGCCTTAATGTGGACAAGACTGTCGATGCCCCATGGAAATCGGTGGCCTTCTGGAACACATTTCCGCTGTCACTGATGGCCAGACTGACAGTGTCCAAAGTGTTCCTATATACATTTCAGAACTCGCTCTGCCCCATACCCCAGAAGACCTATAAACAGTTGAATTAGGTACTTATATCCTTATTTTGGGTAGGCCGCCACAGTAGAGTGGCCCCAGCTACATTGACCCAATGGTATGAGGAAGGGGGCTTTGCAGTCCAAGGCTTGATCTGTACTATTACTCTGCACATCTAAAACATCTGGTCCGGTGGCTGGCCGAGGAGGACAATTGGGAGAAGCATCTACTGGCAGATTCGGCGGCCACTGGGCGCCTCCCCGTGGCATTAATTGAGAGGGCGGAAGTCACTAGGGACCTTCCCTATGTTGTTGGCCAGACATCGTACCTATGGCAGCGCTACGTAGTAGTGGTTCTGAGGCATGCCACTTTTCATTGATAACTCCCTCTATGCATCCTGGAGCCGGTCTGGCAGATGATGGCCAGTTTGTCCTTTCAGGCCTGGAGGGACAGTGGGTGTGCACTGTTTGGGGACCTGTACCTGGTGAGTCTTTTGATAGAGATCAGAGTGTATATAATATTCCCACTACCACGGATAGAGTAATCTCACAGTTACACGCACATGCATACATCATACGCTAGGGCCCATTTCACTAACATACGCTCAAATACTCTACCAGCAACAAACCTGTGGAAAGAAAACACTCCTAAACACCCTGCATCTATATCGAGGCCGATAAGACCTGGTTTTGTGACTGTCCCTAAGTATAGTCTATACAATATATACAACAATAATCAATAATGCAAACCCAATAATTGACAAAAATGAATATCCAACTCCATGTTTAAAATTATATTGCTTTATCTTAAATTAGTCAAAGAAAATCAATCAGAGTAAATCATTTCTCATAGTTACCTATTCTAGCTAAATGTCAGAACGGGTCAGGACAAGTCTCCCGGTAAATGTCTCTCAAGACGAAGTCCCGTCAGCATCAATCCTCAGCAACGCAAGTTCATCACGCAGCAAAGGCAAAATGGTAAGTGGCAAATGGGGTGGCAAAAACCCTCTCTAAGCTAACAGTTCTTATAATAAATTGAACAAAGGAAAGATACATTGGAACATAGGAAAAATCATAATGTCCGCCGGACTTGCTGAGCAGAGCGAGAAGGAAAGGATGTAACATTGCAACATTTATGAATCTCCGCTCAGGAAAAATACACATAGCGAAAACTACGGAACAGGAACCAAGAAAATAAAACATGTATCACATTAATCCGGCTTCTCCTCGGCTATCGAGCCACAGTTCAGAGTTTCCCTCTAAGGCTCCTTTGTTTTTCAAGATTGCCAAGGACACTTTCACTTCTCTTGGAGAACTCCCAAAAACTGCTGCTGTCCTCATGGAAAGTTTCTCAACAAGGACCATGGTCAGTTAGCTTCAGGACCATTTCCAGCAGGGGTCTCCCTCGTCTCAGTTTTCACATATTCACTCGAGGCCAGGCTCACAATATCAGCCATCATGGACTAGGCCTCCATAGGCTCAATAGACCATCTCAATTAAAAGAAATAAAAACAACGTTACTACAGCATAATGATTAAACAGTGTTAACCCCACTAATACCCTTATGTGTATGCATTTATCTAGCATTTGCAACATAGAAAAGCATTAATTCAAAAAGCGTTTTGTGCTCAAAAATAAACAGCACATTGCAACGTTTAAACATGAAAACACATTTAACACACGTGTTATTATCAGTCAGCACATTTAAGCACATTCACGTGTAACTCTTTCTTGTTAAAACAAACGGATTGATTAATATAAACGCACTTGCACAAGACAAATAATTAATTATTAATTATTATTACTTTAGTATAATGAATAGACATGCCAGAGCTTCAAAAGCCCCAGAATTTTCAAACTGAAAACTCTGCTCCAGCAATACCCCCTTTGGGTATTGCCAAATAAACCCAAAAAAAAAAAAATTAGTGAAAATTTAGTCCCATTTTAGGAGAAAAATTAGTGAAAATTTAGTCCCATTTTAGGAGAAATCAGAAATGTCTTTTCCCCTTTACACAACATTAAACACCAGTCACTCTTTCATCATCCCTTTTTGTCTCTAAGTAAACACTCTCCCTCAATACTTCTAATTCAATTTCTTGAGGTTCTCTCTTCAACCTCTTATTTTTCTTTTCCTTATTCAATTTCTTCCTCCCGCCCCTGTTTTTACAACACACACACACCAATCTTATTATTAATAAAGCCACAATTATACAAGACAAGGGAAACAATATTCTACCTATAATAGTACTACCTATTTTTGCAATAAAATCCTTAACAGCTATCATTTTATTAGCTATTTTAGTCCACAAACTCTCAGCTTCAAGTGGTACTAATTCTTCATGCAAATCAGTAATATTTTTGATATAGACCTTTAGGTCTCTGCTTTCGTCTGGAATGTAAGTGCAACAATGTTGAACTTTCAGCATTCCACAGACTCCACCCTCCTTGGCCAATAGAATATCAAGGGCAAGTCGATTTTGCATAGACATGGCACGTACGGCACTTAATTCCGTATTCACCAAAAGAAACCCTCCAGAGGTATTTGTCGATAAGCGATCAACCACTGTAGACAGCTTCCGAATTCCATAAGCATTCAAAGAAATTCCCACTGCTGGAATCAAAACCCCAAAAATATCACCCACTATTTCAGACCAAGTTTCTCTCTTAAAACGCATTAGTAAGTTAACATCTTCTACATCTGTTACTTTATCTATATGAAAAATCTTTGGAAAAACTAGGCCCACATAACACGTGCCATACCAATGGTCAGGCAACTTGTAATAAGCCTTATTCCCACAAACATAATATACTCCTGGAAAAATCGTATCTTCTCCACCTCTGAAACCCCAACCTGTTGCAATGAAGTATGTATCATGGCACTCACTAGTCCCGACAAAATATGTATCATATTGGGATTTCCTTCTGGTAATACAAAGTTTACCCTTCTGTGGTGCATCTAGAGCTAAAGTTGGACTAGCCCCATTCTTCAACTCTTTTCCCATCTCAATGTCCCAAATTGTCTCACTCACTTTATATTTCCCTGCTTTCTCATACCTGTTCAATCTCCTTTCTTCTACCATATCCAGGAAAGCTTTCTCCTCTCCTTTCAAACTGCAAGTTAAATTATTCTTAAAAATGTAATCTAATGTTAATCCTTTTTCTTCAATAAAAATCTCACCAAAAGTGTTAGCTTCTTTAGCTGGATTCAGCTCTTTGTTCATTGGTAAGTGCCCAAAAATACTATCTCTGTTAGACATCTTATAATCTACTTTCCCTAACAAATAAAAAACACTACTTAAAATACTACAGGAAATACCATATGTAGCTGGTAAATGATGATAAGTAACACCCTCTGAGACGGATGCAGGTAATTGCATACAAACGTAGCAATCCCTTACTTCCATTGTCTTCACATATTCATATAACAGTTTCGAAAAAACATTACTAGAAAAGTTATTAATTGACCTATCTTTGTGTGTGTAAGCATTACTAATTCTAATTGGAACTACTTTTTGTGAAATTTTCCCTACATTTGTCACATTTTCTATATGCATTCCAAACTCTACTTTAAAAGTAACTAATAAAACTAAAACACCCCATAGAAGCATTAATAATCCAGTACAACAGCAGCACATCCTACACCACCTCTTAAAGAAGGCACATCTATTTCTATTATCCTCTATGTTAGCCATTTTAGTTTAGCCTCTACTACTCCACTACTGTTTGAACTTCTTCAATTCTTCAATAATTCTTCAGCTTTCAGTTTATCCAAATGATCTCTCCGTTCACTTGATCCAAGTGAATCCTTCTTTCACTCAGTTTGGATACTTGTCATTCTTCACTTCAATTTCTTCAACATCAAATTGTATCAGATCTCCAACATCAAAATCCTCAGTACTCGACTCTTCTCCAATGTCAGTCAAGAGTACTTTCAGAATTTCACCAGTATCTTCCTCAACCACTTCTCTCAAGACCACTTCCGGATTATCTCGAGTCACTGTTTCTTCTTTTCCTCCTTCAGACAGTGCCACATAAGACCATTCCGGTGATCTGTACTTTTGGTTGGGTCTTCTTACTCTTTTTATTTCCACTGGTTCATTTGACTCCTTTGATTCTTCTCCTTCAGCTTTTAAACTTTGACTCGAAACTTCATTCACTTGTTCAGCTTTCGATGTATTTGCTCTTATCACTTTGTATCTCAGCCTCTTAACTCTGTTGTTAGGCCAACGATCTCCTCTTAACACCTTTTTCGGTTTTATTTCTTTATTACTTCTTTCTCCAATCCAAGTTCTCTTTCTCAGAACTCGACCCTCTGTTTGTTCATCTTCATCATCTGTTTCAAGTGCCTCTTGTTTCCGTTTTCCAGCAGCCTTCTTCTTCTCCACAGATTTTTTCACCACTGTTTGAGACTTCCCTACTCCTGTCCCTCCTCGGGTCTCCGACACGCAATCTTCTTGCTGTCTACTTGTCCCTTCACCTGACTCATCAAGAATGTTCCCTACACCTCCTCGGGGGTCTTCCGCAATCTGTCCCTCTCTATCTTTTTCTGACCCTACTTCTTCAAGTATAATCTCAAGTGGTTCTTCAATCTCCTCCTCTTCTGATTCAGGAGTAATCTCTGTGTGATTTCTCTTTTCTTTTCTTTTTCCTTCACTGCTGTTTGAAACTTCAGGCTCTCTTACAGAATTTGATCTCCTCTCTGATACTCGCAGTGGTTCATTCGAAGCTCTTCCTACTTCTTTCCCCACTGATTCTGTATCTTCATCATCACTAGAATCTGACTCTTCAAAATACTCTTTACCAGTCCCTTCTTTCGGGTTTGGAACTCTCAGAGTATGACTTGCATGTACCCAGTGCTTCACTCCAGCACACTTTACTGCAGTCGTCGTAGTCAGAATAACTTGTCTTGGCCTTCCCCACCTTGGAATCAAGCAATTTCTTCTTCTGTGAACTTTTATCCTCACCCAGTCTCCTGGACTCAGATCATGGGCTTGCTTCTTCTCAAGTGTGGTAGCTTCTTCTCCAACCTGGTGAAACACAGAATGAACTGCGTCAGCCAGGCCTTTACAGTAATCCAAAATCATGTCATCAGTTATTGTCACCAACTTATTGACAGGCACGAATGCATGGCGCATAGCACGTCCCATGATTATCTCGTGCGGACTCAAACCAGTAGTTCTATCTGGAGTAGATCTCATTGTCATCGGAACTAGAGGCAAAACATCTGGCCATTTCATGCCAGTGGCTAAGCACATTTTTCCAATCCTGTTCTTGATTGTGCCATTAATCTGCTCAACCACACCAGAAGCCTCTGGTCGGTATGCACAATGTAGCTTCTGCTGTATTTTCAATGCTTCACAAATCAAACCCATGAGCTCATTTTGAAAAGGTCTACCTCTATCAGACTCAACTGTTACTGGAAACCCGTACCTAGGAATCAACTCCCTTAACAGTAACTTTGCCACTGTTAATCCATCATTTCTTCTAGTCGGGTAAGCTTCCACCCACCTTGAAAACAAACAGACTACCACTAGAACATACCTCAGTCTGTTTACTTGGGGCATTTCAATGAAATCAATCTGCATTCTTGTAAAAGGACCTCCTTCTCTGCCTATTGTTCCCAGACTCACCACTGTCTTTTTCCCAGTGTTAAATTGCTGACAAACTAAACACCTCTGACAGATGCTTTCTGCAATTGTCCTGAACTTTGCATTGTACCAGGTCTGCTTGAACGACCTAACCATCGCGTCCCTCCCCAAATGTCCCTGGCCATGATACATCCTTGCCATTGATGACAAGATGGAGTTCGGCATCACTGGTCTGCCATCTCTGTAGACCCAAACATGGTCTGTTTCTCTTGGAGCACATCCTGCCTTAATCCAATCTCTTTTCTCTTCCTCTCCTGCCTCATCTTGCAACTGTTTCACTTCATCCCAGGTCTCTAGGACATTAGTAAACATCACAGATAGAAAAGACATTTCCCTTTCTCTGTCCCTGTTAATGGACTGATTCGTTTTGGCACAATATTGCGCAACATCGTTGGCATAACGGTTTCCAACCGTTATAAAATCCTCCCCTAGACCATGGGCAGCACATTTTACAACTGCTAACTCCTTAGGCAGCTGTATCGCCTCAAGCAATTTACCAATCATTTCAGCATTCTTTATTGGAGTTCCACTCGATGTCAAGAAACCTCTTTGTAGCCAAAGTTGGCCAAAATCATGCACCACTCCAAATCCATACTGACTATCAGTCAACACAGTCGTCCTCAAATCTTTCCCAATTTCACAAGCTTTTGTCAATGCTATCAATTCAGCAACTTGCGCAGATTTCACTCCTTTCAATGGTGATGCTTCCATGACCTCTGAAACTTTGCACACCGCATATGCTGCACATAGCACACCATCATCATTTCTCAGACATGATCCATCCACAAACAACACATGATCACTCTCATTCAAGGGTAAATCCCTTATGTCTGGTCTTGGTTTTGTACAGTACTCAAGCACATCCAAACAATCATGATCATCTTCCATTTTCACACCCACATTTTCAATGTCTGGCAAAAGCGTCGCTGGATTCACATTCACACATCTCTCGAGAGTCACATTTGATGCTCCCAGAATCACTTTTTCATATTTGGTCAAACGACTATGTGACATGTACTGAGTTCTGCTTCTTGTCAAAAGAATTGCCACATTGTGAGGTACGAATACCCTTACAGGATATCCCATTATGATTCCTTCACTCTGTTCCAGACTCCTGCATGTTGCAGCCACAGATTTCAGACAACCTGGTAAACCCACAGCTACAGGGTCAAGTGTCGATGAAAAGTATGCAATAGGCCTTCTCAGTAATCCATGTTTCTGAATTAACACTGAAAGTGCACATCCATTTCTCTCACTACAGTACAGCTCAAATTCTTTCTCATAGTCAGGCATACCCAAAGCTGGAGCCTCACACATTTTATTCTTGAGCTCTTCAAATGCTGCCATTTGTTCTGCATCCAGATCCAATGGATCTGTCATTTCACTTTTTGTCAGTTTAATCAGTGGCTTTGCTATCAGGGAAAAATTAATTATCCACTGACGACAATAACCCACCATACCCAGGAACATTCTCACTTCTCTCTGGGTCTTTGGAGCTTTCATTTCTCTGATTATTCTGATCCTGTCAGTAGTCACTTTTCTCAGACCTTTTTCAATATTGTGTCCAAGATAATGCACCTCTTTCTTGCAAAATTGCAATTTGGCTGGAGATACCTTTAACCCTCCATCTGCCAGATGATTCAGTAAAGCTATGGTATCTACTTCACAAGCTTCACGTGTCTTTGATGCCACCAGTAGGTCATCAATGTACTGCACTAGCACTGAACTTTCGGGCATGATCAAACTCTCCAACGATTTCTTCAATAACTGATTGAATATCGAAGGACTCTCCGTATACCCCTGTGGGATTCGACACCATGCTAAGATACGCTGGCCAAACCTAAATGCAAAAATCGGCTGGCTGTCATGATGCAATGGAATTGAAAAGAACGCATGACACAAATCAATCACTGTATACCACTCAGCATCATGTGGAATTTGATACAGGATCACTGATGGATTTGGCACAATAGGACAACATGCCACCACAATTTGATTAACTTTTCTCAAATCCTGTACGATCCTAAATTTCCCATTGGGCTTTTTCAGTCCCATTATCGGTGAATTACACGGACTACTCAGTAATTCTCTCAGGACTCCTTGCTGAATCATTTTCTCAATTATAGTAGTTATCCCTTCAATTATTTCTGGTGTCATTTTGTACTGAGGAATATTAGGATATGTAATTCCCTCTTTCACTGCAATTTTCACTGGATCTACATTATTCATCAATCCCACATCCTCTCCTGTAAAATCCCAAACTGCTCTTTTCACTGTGTCTCTCAGCCCTTGAGGCAAATCCTCCGGATTAAACACAGCAAATGCACCAATTAACTCACTTTCTCTATTTTCTAGAGTCATTCGGTAGAAAACATCATCATCTGGTGTCTCAAAAGCTATTCCATCTGGTGTACAAAAAATTGTGCAGTTCATCTTACACAATAGGTCCCTACCTAACAGGTTCACTGGACTCGTGTCACAGACAATAAATCTGTGCATGTCTGAAAATTTCCCTATCTGTACTCTTACTGGTTCAGTAAGACGTGTTCTGATTTGTGTATTGGCTACACCAACTACTTGGATTGCTTCATCCGAGAGAGGAAGATTTCTAACATCTGTTGACCTGACAGTTGATCTTGTCGCACCTGTGTCTACCAAAAAAGTAACACTCTCCTCATTTATTTTCCCATCCACAAATGGTCCTGCCTGGTCTATTTCTAGAGTTGCACCAAGTATGCACTCTTCTTCCTCTCTTCGGCACCGTCAATAATCACCCTCAGACTCACTCCCTTCACTCTTTAACAAGTACTGTTGTACCTTGTTAGAACGTCTTGGTTTGTTTACCTGTTCATCATTGTAGAATCCTGAATCCTGATTATACTTTTGTACCCCTCTATTCTGCGGCAAGGGCGGTTTTGGCTCTTGACTCTGCTGTCTCACAACTTTCTGTTGTTGCTGTTGTTGATTATTTCCTTCGTTCTGGTTCTGCACCTGTTGATTTAAAGGTTTACTCTCATTACTCACTAATGGTGGATTAGGACACTCTGATCTCCAATGCCCCAACTGGCCACAGTTGTGACAAGGGAACTTTGTCTTCGCTTCCTCAAGACTTCCTTTTCCTTTTCCTGCATATCTTGGTCTATTTCCTGCATTATTTCCTGGATTATTCGCCTGTTCCACTAACTGTGCTTCCTGTCTCTCCGCAACTTTCACTTGTGCCCACATTGCTTTCTCTTTCAGCTTTCTTTGTTTTGCTTCAATTTCATCACTGAAGTATTTTGCATGTCTCAGAATCTCATCTACTTTCTTACTCTGCCAATCCACTGTGTGTTCACGAATTCTCTCACCAATTTCAGGTCTAAGGCCATATACAAATCTGTATACAAAGTGACTCAAATCTTTGTCACCCAGGTGTTCATCTCCACTGAATTGTTTAAATGCCAGTATCAGCCTCTCGTAAAAAGCATGAACTGATTCTTTTGCTTCCTGTTGTGTTCGATCTATCTTAACCCAGTCTGTCTCTTTTGGAGGAACTTTACTCTTCAGGTATACCATCACCTGATCATATTTTCTCATTACTTCTGGATCTGGTGCCCCTGTTCTTGGATCTCTTGGATACTCCTCAGTAGGCCAACTCACAACTATTTTACACTCAGTCCACAAGTCTGCTGGAACAATTACATCAAACAGACTATTCAGGTCAACCCACAGCACTTTTGACAATTTCACAAACCTATCTACCTGCCTATACCACTCGACGGGCTTTTCTCTCAATCGAGGGAAATCATTCGTAAATGATAAAATATCCTGTCTGGTCCATGGAACATGTACATATCCTCCTCCAGGTATTTCTCTCATAGGATAATTATCCACTGGTTTCTCTTTTTCTCTCACTGGAAATGCTGAATAAGTTGTTCTATCTTCAGTCTCATCTCTTTTCTTATACCACCTATCCTTCCACTTTTCAACATCACCCCATCTTCGCAATAATGCTACCATTTCCTTAATCTGTCCTGTTCTACCAGAAGCATTCAAATTTTCAATGTCCTTCTCTGTAAAATCCATCCTGTAGGTTTTCTGTAAAGCCTTTACTTTATCAATGTCAACTCCTTGTTCATTTGCTATTGCTCTTAGCCTGTCATGTGTATTCCTTGCTCTCCAGGTAACACTCTTGCACATAAACATTAGTTCACCATCATGATGACTCTTCAGAATCTCTGTTGGAACTGTTCCTGTAACAAGCTCTTCTAGTTCTACACGTAACTTAGCTACATCAATTACTTGTGAATCTTTATCCTTTTTCTGTAGAACCTTCATCCAATCATTCAAATCATCAACTGTTATTTCAGCAGTTTTTCTCACTGGAACCGCTCTCTTTTGCGGTTCTAAAATCGGCATCCCTGAACAACTAGCTTCACTAGCATCCAATATTTCACTACATGTGTCATGTCTTGATTGTCTCAGGTCATTTCTTCCTGCTCTTTTGCCTGAATCTCCTGAAGGACCAACTGAATTTGTCAGATTATTCCCAACATATGGAATCACTAGTCCATTCTCACCTGCTCTCTGTTTGTCAAACACAGGCATAACTGGACCTATTGTTACAGGCACCGTAACAGCTTCTAGATTCTTCGTTAACTCCCTAATTTTCTCAGTCAGTTCTGTTGTCGTTTTTGCTAATTTTCTGGCATTTTCCTCACTACTTCGATTCTCTCTCTCCCTGAAAGAACTACTACTTCTTGATTCAGGTGTCACTTTTTCTTTCTCAATAATACAGACTGTATCTCTTATCGGAGAAACAACTGGTGTACTCTCATCTGGTTCTGGTCTATATGGAGGTGGTCTCTTGTAAATCATGTCATTTAAGACCTCATCATCATACTCATTAACTCCAACTGCTCCTTCTTCAATTGTTCTCATAGGATATAATCCCTCTGACATATTAACATCTCGCCATCTTTTCATCCGATCATGATGTGTTTCACGATCATGTCTCCTCCCAAACAAATGCCTGTAGTACCCTCCAGATCTTTGCTTTTCTCGCTCATGAACTTCCTCTTCCCATTCCACTAAAGCCTCGAACTGTGTAGGTCTTGGCTTCGGGTCCAGACATACCATCTTTTCCCGTAAATTTCTCAACACGGCCAAATTAAATGAACCATGTTCTGGAAATGCTAGAACACCATCTTCTTTAGTATACCTAACCCAATTCTGCAACCATATACAGGTATGTAATCCATATTTCGCAGCCATGAAGGATGCAGGTGTTTTCGCTGGAGGTAATAACTCACCCTCTCTCGTTTTAACCTCTTTATCCTTGCTAAACCACTTTTTAACTTTCCCAAAGAATGTTTTTTTCTTTTTCTCTTCTTGGTAATACATTTTGGCGCTTACCAAAACTCTCTACTCTCTCCGTATTATAAATATACAATACGAGCTTCTCAACCAATAGCAGCGCGACTCACACTAACGCACCAATCCTGGAGCGTCTACGTCACTAAACAGCTCTTCCAATCCCTGCGCGACTCACACTAACGCACCAATCCTAGCGCGAACCCTATTCTGATCCACTATCCAATCAGAGCGCGGACTTTCTGACGTCAACAGTCGTTGCAGTCACTTGTCTCCTGTCTTCTGTCACTCGTCTACCCCTCCTTTACAAAATCTCTCAGTAGACTTCGTGTCAAGATTTCTACAAAATCTATTAGTTACAACATAAAAACATCTCCATTGTCTGCTTCGCCAACCACAGAATAGTAAAAGAGAGTCTATTTTTCAAGAGTCAACAAACTTTCATACATCTCATAACTGTTTCCTCTAGGACTTATCCAAAGAGTCTTACAATCAATAAATGTATATACATTCACGCACATTCATGCAAGAAAAATATAGTACATGCACACAGAATCCTGCTTCCAGAGAACAGCGCACAATCTGTCCCACTACAGAATTATAACATACATTAACTAAGCAACTTTGCCCAGTTCCCCAAACAAGCTCAGAGAATACCTATTACTCCTCCCGCGATAAGCTTTAACGGAAATCCTTACGGATCCCTGGGACTTAAGACCAGAGTTTCACAGATAACCTTCACTATCATACACACTCCTTATATACCAGAAATATCTAATAGTAACATACGACGATGTCACTGATTCCGAACCCAGACAATGTGACGCGCAACTTCAATTGTCACACGTTATTCCTTACAATTCCGTCTTTCCCGAGAGCAGCATATACTTCCCTCTGCCCTACTACGGAACTGCTACAACAGCTTCCAAGTTCCAGAAGCACTACATATAACTCAACATGACGACTTCAACATATAGTATTAGTACATATACCAACATGAACCAATAATCAATAATCAATAAAAACAATCTTCTCTAATCAAGACAATCATCAAAACCATCCTCTGCTACCAGGAAATTGATAGAGATCAGAGTGTATATAATATTCCCACTACCACGGATAGAGTAATCTCACAGTTACACGCACATGCATACATCATACGCTAGGGCCCATTTCACTAACATACGCTCAAATACTCTACCAGCAACAAACCTGTGGAAAGAAAACACTCCTAAACACCCTGCATCTATATCGAGGCCGATAAGACCTGGTTTTGTGACTGTCCCTAAGTATAGTCTATACAATATATACAACAATAATCAATAATGCAAACCCAATAATTGACAAAAATGAATATCCAACTCCATGTTTAAAATTATATTGCTTTATCTTAAATTAGTCAAAGAAAATCAATCAGAGTAAATCATTTCTCATAGTTACCTATTCTAGCTAAATGTCAGAACGGGTCAGGACAAGTCTCCCGGTAAATGTCTCTCAAGACGAAGTCCCGTCAGCATCAATCCTCAGCAACGCAAGTTCATCACGCAGCAAAGGCAAAATGGTAAGTGGCAAATGGGGTGGCAAAAACCCTCTCTAAGCTAACAGTTCTTATAATAAATTGAACAAAGGAAAGATACATTGGAACATAGGAAAAATCATAATGTCCGCCGGACTTGCTGAGCAGAGCGAGAAGGAAAGGATGTAACATTGCAACATTTATGAATCTCCGCTCAGGAAAAATACACATAGCGAAAACTACGGAACAGGAACCAAGAAAATAAAACATGTATCACATTAATCCGGCTTCTCCTCGGCTATCGAGCCACAGTTCAGAGTTTCCCTCTAAGGCTCCTTTGTTTTTCAAGATTGCCAAGGACACTTTCACTTCTCTTGGAGAACTCCCAAAAACTGCTGCTGTCCTCATGGAAAGTTTCTCAACAAGGACCATGGTCAGTTAGCTTCAGGACCATTTCCAGCAGGGGTCTCCCTCGTCTCAGTTTTCACATATTCACTCGAGGCCAGGCTCACAAAATCTGCCATCATGGACTAGGCCTCCATAGGCCACAATAGACCATCTCAATTAAAAGAAATAAAAACAACGTTACTACAGCATAATGATTAAACAGTGTTAACCCCACTAATACCCTTATGTGTATGCATTTATCTAGCATTTGCAACATAGAAAAGCATTAATTCAAAAAGCGTTTTGTGCTCAAAAATAAACAGCACATTGCAACGTTTAAACATGAAAACACATTTAACACACGTGTTATTATCAGTCAGCACATTTAAGCACATTCACGTGTAACTCTTTCTTGTTAAAACAAACGGATTGATTAATATAAACGCACTTGCACAAGACAAATAATTAATTATTAATTATTATTACTTTAGTATAACGAATAGACATGCCAGAGCTTCAAAAGCCCCAGAATTTTCAAACTGAAAACTCTGCTCCAGCACTTTCATCATATTAGAACAAGCTTATGAAGACTTTACACAAGGGCCGGGACATTTCCTACATTACGCTGGACTGGCAAAGATGGCCAAACTGACCTGGTCCAAGTTGTACTCTGGACATCTTATTTTCCTGCGGTGTGGGTAGACATCTGATCACACATCTCTATAAGGAAATTAGGGAGGACGCGACTAGCCCACTGCCCATGGAGCGAGCTGCATGGATGTCTGACCTGGACACTCAGTTGGATGACAGTGCATGGACAAGTATCTGTGAACTTACACACTCAATGTCTTACAACACCCGCTTCAAGCTGGTGCACCACAATTTCTTTCTTAGGACGTACATGACCCCCAAGAGTCTACGCCATATATCTTCCACCTGCTCAGACAGTTGCCCATGCTGTATCACCAGTGTGGTAGACTTCATGCACCTGGCATGGAGATGCTGTGTGGTGGAAGACGTCTGGGCACAGGTATTGACCATATACCACTACACTGTCTGCTGGCTATGTTAGGAGACCGAAGGGTCGTAAGATGATCTACAAATTCCTGCAACTGATGCTAGTTCTGGCGAGGCGCAGAATGGCCATCACTTGGATGGGTCAGCGTGCCCCCTTAGTTGAACAGTGGCATAGGGATGTACAGGAGGCAGCATTGGCTGTGGAGGTGAATATGAAGCTGAATCAAAGGCATGATAAACCGGAGAATGACATCCTGTTATGGAGGGATGCTTGTGGCACCTTTCTAGGCCAGCGTGAAGACACAAAGTCTCTCCGGTCCACTGCAGCACTCGCGTGCTGATTGAGTGGAGGTAGGGTTAGTATTTTTAATCTTTTCCGTCCTTCGATCCAGCGACAACGTCTTGGGAGGGCGGCGATCTAGTTGTTCCTGTGACCTACTTCCTCTCGGAAAAAATCCCAATGATGGTGCCGTCACACAGCAGATGTTGCCAGTGGGTGTGCCACAGGCAAACCCATCTGTGCCCATCCACACCTGGACCGTTCCCAGTGCCGGTCCCAGTGGCTGTTCTTGCCCAGATTTTCCTCAACAGCTGAGATACTCACGAGAAGTTTTACTCAACCTAAATACCGTGAATGAGTTAGCCACATGTCCTCCACTAAGCTTTTCAGACCTATCAAAATCATAATCTATTTCTTGCTTTACTTGTAACAAAATCTTACAAAAGGTGAACTCACCTAGGTTATGCTCTATTTGTAAAACTTCTGCCAATAGCCTTGACCCTTTAGTTGATCACTCAACCTTTCTCTGTGCCTTTATCAATTCCAGATCACTAGTAAAGCACCAAGTGGAGGTTTCTGACTTTATTTCTGATCAGTACGTAGATCTGCTATTTGTGACAGAAACATGGGCAGATGACCATTCAGGCCCTGAAATCATTGCAGCGAAGCCTGTTGGCTATATTGTGTTCCATCTTGATAGACCCATTAAAAGGGGTGGGGGCTGGTGATATTTTATAAAGAATATTTGTAAGCTCGGTTCACTCCAGTCATCATTGAAGGCATAGAGGACGTGATTTTCAATATCGAAGTCTCAAAGACCCAATCACCTAATTACCTGCTTATTTATCGCCCGCCTGGGATAAAAGCATTGTTTGCAGAAAAAATCAGCCAAGTATCGGGAACACTTCTTCCGAAAACTGATTTTACTCTCATAGGGGACTTTAACTTCCATTTTGAAAATCGGTCCGACACTGAAACAGAACATCTTTTAGACACACTGTCAGGTTTTGGCCTAGCCCAGATTGTGAAGGGGCCCACTCATATTGCGGGCCATCTACTAGATGGGATTTATACTAATAAGCCCAACATTAATTTTACTCATGCTCTGCCATTAATCTGGGCTGATCATCATGCCATAATGCGAAATTTAAAATTACATAATAACTATCACAGAAGTCATAGCACATCATTTTTATGTTATTTGTTTCACCATGTTCAACACTGGCATTTCCCCCACCACCTGGAAAGCAGCATTAATGCTTACTCTTACAAAGAAACCCATTCTCAAAATTTTAGACCCCAACAATTACCCACCCATAGCAAGACTTCCGTTTGCCACTTGTACTGAAAACAGCACCTTCACTCACAGTTTTTAGGAAGAGCCTCAAAACCTGGTTATTTAAACAATGATCTAAGCTGATATTACTTGGTTCTCGGTTGCTCCTTTTTGCTCTTTATAGCACCAAGACGCCACTGGGTAGTTGTGCGCTTAATAAGTTGTATCATTCAACTTCGGCTCCCCGCCCCCCAGAGACACCAGCCATCCCACCATCTCCGACTGGACACCGATCACTGCCGAAGACACCGCCTTTGCCTTGAAAAGCATCCACTCAGGGGCCTTCACCGACCCCTGCCCCCTCACATCTACCACAGAGCCACGGCCGCCATCGTACCCGAACTACAACGCACCATCAACACCACCTTCAAAACAGGCACCTTCCCAGATGACTGGAAGCGCACAGAACTCAGACCCCTGCTCAAGAAGCCCATAGCTGACCCCACTGACCTCAAGAACTATTGGCCCATCTCGCTCTTCCCTTTCGCAGCCAAAGTTGCAGAGAAAACAGTCAACAGGAAACTGACACGATTCATTGAAGAGAACACCATCCTCGACCTGTCCCAATCCGGATTCCAAAGCAACCACAGCACAGAGACCGCCCTACTAGCCGCAACAGACGACATCCGCACCCTCCTGAACCAAGGCCACTCCACAGCCCTCATCCTACTCGACCTATCAGCGGCCTTCGACACCGTCTCCCACTGCACACTACTCACCAGACTACACGACGCAGGCATAGAAGGAACCGCCCTGCACTGGATCCGATCATTCCTCACCAGAAGAAGCCAAAAGATCAGACTCCCACCCTTCCTCTCCGACCCCACGAAAATCACCTGCGGAGTCCCACAGGGTTCATCACTGAACCCCCACCCTCTTCAACATCTACATGGGCCCCCTCGCAGCCATCGTCCGACAACACGGCCTTAACATCGTATCCTACGCCAACAACACCCAGCTCATCCTCTCCCTCACCAAAGACCCCCCCACTGCCAAACTGAACTTCCAGAAAGGAATGCAAGACGTCGCAGTCTGGATGACCAACAGCTGCCTGAAGCTCAACACCGAAAGACAGAAGTCATCGTCCTCTGTACCACCCCTTCTGCATGGGGCAGCACCTCGTGGCCGACCACCCTCGGAAGCCCACCTACCCCCTTCGACCACGCCAAGAACCTCGGCATCGTGCTCAACTCATTATTCACCATGAACCAAAATGTCAACGCCGTCACCTCCAGCTGCTTCAACACCCTCCACATCCTCCGCAAGACCTTCAAGTGGTTCCCCCCTGAGTCAAGGAAGACACGCACTCATCACCAGCAGACTGGACTATGGAAACTCACTCTACGCCGGCATCAACAAGTCCCTACTCTGCAAACTCCAGACAATACAGAACACTGCCGCCAGACTCGTCCTCGGCATCCCCCGACCCAAACACATCAGCCAACACCTATGAAGTCTCCACTGGCTCCCCGTCGAGAAAAGAGTCACTTTCAAAATCCTCACTCACGCGTACAAATGCCTACACAACAACCGACCCAAATACCTCAAAGACAAAATCAACTTCCACGTACCCAAAATAAACCTCCGATCTTCCAACCTCGCACTGGCCGAAACCGGCGCATCCACAGAGCCAGAGCCGGCGGAAGATCCTTCTCTAACATTGCAGCCAAGACCTGGAACAAGCTACCGGCAGATGCGCCCCCTCCCTGAACACCTTCAGGAAGTCCCTCAAGACCTGGCTCTTCGGCTAAACAGATCTGCAGACCCCACCCCCTCAGCGCCTTGAGACCTTTACATGTGAGTAGCGCACTTACAATTCCCTGATTGACTCATTGATTAATTCATTCATGAATGACATCCTGGTATGGAGGGATGCATGCGGCACCTTTCTAGGTCAGCGCTAAGACAGAGAGTCTGCTGACAGCAATGACATGAGTGAAAGCGTGGGTGATGATACTGGGTGGAGGTCTAACCGCAACAATGCTATGCTGCTTTTTCGGTGTGTGGCATGGCAACATGGAGAGATGGCGAAATGCCACCTGAGCGTTTGTTATTTGAACAATGAAACTTTTCATCATGACTTGCTGTGTATCATGCATAATGTTGCTGTCTGTTGTTTAGTAAAACTAAAAAATAAAGGTTTAAAAAATAAAAGTGTAGCTGGATGAAAGTAGTCAACGAACTGCATTTATTATGTTCCCTAATTCTCCAAGGCCCTGTTTCCTCAGTAAACACGGGAGATGGGTGCAGGCTGGATTTAGTTTTCCAGCTCTTAAACCGTGGAACTCTCTGTTCACAGTAGTACCCTCCTTCCCTGGATCTCTTTCAGTCTCCACTCAAGTCCAATCACATTTGCTTCATGTAGCAATTCTTGATTCTTGAAAAAAAATATTTGTAGGTATCCTGATTGTGTTTGTACATTTGTACTCCTCTTTTAATACTACTATTAATAATGCATGTTTTATATTGCACTAATTTCTAAGTTCTGTAAATACCATGTTATAATCACCAATTTCTACTTCTCGATTTATCAACCCTGGAAAGATAAAAGATTACTTTGCCTTGCTGGTATTCAAAATCGCGACCTCTGGAAAATCGCATTTGGTGCTTCTGGGCTTACTGACTCGTAATACGGTTAGGGATACGTGTTATAGAAAATAAAATTAACAAAAAAATTCAATTAAGGGTTGGCATCTGTAATACTCTCAGAATTTAGTATTTGTGGGTATCTAACTTAACAGTCATTTTGCCAGCAGACTTTCAGAATGCAATGCAAAATCTTGTCCCTGCAAGGAAAATATTATAAATCGGTTGGTTACCATGGAGCACTTTAGAGTCAGATAAAATGGTTTGTTGGTGGGCCGGCATGGCTGACAAATAACTATAAGAATTAATAACCATGTAAATTGATAAGAGATAATAGTCATGAAGTAGACTCCTGAAGTGGGCATAACTTGATTTTAGCCATCAAAAAAGCACGTCTGAGACAGGGCACATAGGAGGCAGACACAGGGAACCAGTTATATAGATAATGATTGAGTCCAAGGCCTGATCTATCCCCTTCTGTGTACCCTATCATGCACAGAGGAGCAAAAGAGAATCTGCATATAAGAGGATGGGTTGCGTTAAGTTGCGTTGAGTTTAGTTGAGTTGAGTTGCTTTGAGTTGAGTTGCTATGAGTTGAGTTGCGTTGAGATGAGATGAGGTGAGCTGTGTTGAGTTGAGGGGAGTTGCGTTGAGTTGAGGGGAATTGAGGTGAGTTGAGCCCGGTTAAGCTGAGTTGAGTTGAGTTGAGTTGAGTTAGGTACTTACAAAGCACACATTCACCAGATAGGCCTCTTGGTCTTGGACAGGATGTCAGAGTAAGGCAAGCAAAGTGCAACAGTGAGGGTCTTTTTGGAGCAAGAAGAACCAAAGAGGAATGTGCGAGATGGGAGAAGAGCAACAGGCAGTGGAAGAATGAAGGAGAGGAAGAGAGACAATAATTATGGGATGGAAAATTAAGGGGCAAGAGAGTTGGGAGGTAGGCAATGCGAGTGAGAGCATGCAATATGGATTACTAACAGAGGAGCATGGGAAAGGAGATTCAGACAGAGGAAAATGTAGATTGTGAGAACATAAGAAAGGGTAGAAGATTATGACTAAGGAGTGGGGGCAAGAAAAGGAAAAGAGGGCACGAATAAAGGATTGGAGCATGAGAAGGGAGGGAATGGGTATCATATGAGAAGGAATTTTCTTTAGAAACGATGGATAATGAAAGGGGAGAAGGGTTGCAAAAGAAAGAATACCATGAACTGATTGAGAAAAAAACAAAAAACAGAAGGTAGGAAAGATTGGGAGGTGGAAAGGGGGAGTCGACATAAAAACCTAATGAGGAGGTGGGAGGCGAAGGATGGAAAAGAAGGTGAGAGGTGAGGGCAAGTCAGTGAGGAAAGGAAGAAACTGAAGTAGCAAAATGAATAATTTATTTTTAATGTAAAACGTCCTATCAGAGTTGTTCACTTCACATGGCTATTCCTTGCAAGTGTTTCTGTGACCCACATAATGGCACTCAGTTATCAACAGGAGGAGAATGGTGTAATGGCGCTGGAATTCAATCTTCTGACCTTCAGGTTGCTAGCAGATCTCAGCAGTGAGTGCTTAACTGACTGAGCTAGCACAACAGCTGGACAAAATATGAAAGGAATGAGCGGGAGGGGAAAAAGCGTGAAAAGGATGGGAGAAGGGATGAGCAAAATGGAAGACTATGGTGAGAGTGAGTAGAAATGTGGAGGAGAGAGTGTGAGGAGACAAGAAATGGAAGGGCAGAGCAAGAATGGGAAAAGAGGAGACACAAACAGAGAGAAAAGAATTGTACCTCTTTTAAACATGTGAATTATAGGTATCTGAAAGGGAAATTAGTTCAGGCACCTACAATTCATGTGTTTTAATCTTACTTGAGACACCCAATAATAGTGGAGATCTCAATGTATTTTTATCTTTTTAATCCCCGTTCTACAATATCATAAACTGCTTCCTGGAATATATTTAAGCCCATCATGGTTTTCAGGGACCAGGATAAGATCCGAGGATAAAACATGACAATATTAGAGTGTGTGAGGGTCTAAAAAAAACTAAAAAATTGTTCCTGGTAGTAACAAAGATGGCCTATGGGCATTGGGTATACTAATGTGTTAGGTTCTATCTATTGATGGAGATTATTATCTATTCTCTACTAAAACATTAGAGATTGTTCTCTCCTTCCTTCCGTTTGGATCACATCTTCATATGACCTAAGGGGGGCAAGTGAAATATATTTTCAGAATGCATCAGAAGTTGGTATGTACACTTGTTTGAATAAATTATATTCTTGCCATTGAACTGCTTAACTGTCCAGTAGTGGCAGAGGAAGCAGAAATAGGCAAAGAGGTGGTCCTGTAATAATGTACCTCACCTTTTGTGTACATGGGTAACCTCGGCCTCCTTACATAGTCAGGTAATAGAATGGTTCAACAACAAGTTTGTGAATTCTACCTTTATACCTCTGTAGGGGATGTACAATTCATTTTCCGCTGGTGGACCTCATGCAATAAGAATAGAAATCTGAATGCCTGTCTGCTGCTGTCAGGGAGTCATGTAGGAAAGCATTGGGCCCATGAGATGAGACCATGTTACTGATCCAGCGGTAATTACCTGGTAATTTCCCTATTCAAAACCTCATTACCTATGGTTTACCGCTGTAAAGGGTGAAAATGATGGACCTTTTGATGACCGTGTTTCACCAAACAGGAGACTTTACATAAATATGAAAATTAAATGCAAACAATATTAGAGGCAATAATGAGAGTGGTGAGTTATTTTAAAGGGTTTTATTTTAAGTCAAAAGTTAAGGTTCTCTGGCTCTTTATTCATTAGTCAAATATCAATCAGGTTACAGAATTGAAAAATAGGAAAAATAGCATTAATACAGAACATATTACAGTCTGCATATAAGCATCACATATAGGAAAGGAAATGTGTCACAAATTGTCAGTCAAAACTCTTAAAGAGTTTCTAAGAAAAAGAGTAAGTCTTACAAGGTTAATCAATAATTAATAACGGCAAAAATATCCCATAAAGAGTAATAAATGCAGTTTAGCACCTAAAATCGAAATCTGTTCTGATCCTTTCAGCTCTTTCTCTCTCTCTCTGCTTCGCTGTGCTAGTCTGTGTCTCTGTCTCAAGCTGCACAATAGCCCCCACAGAATGCAGCCCCTCCCCGTCTCTGGGTCCAGCACAGAAACTGGGCCTGGCCCTCAGAAAAAATGAAAAAAAAGAAGAGGCAATCCTCCCACTTGTAAGCCATATTTCAAGTAAAAGTTCACGTGCTTGGTCCTCATAGCTGGTCCAATCAGAACTTCAAGACACATCATCTCCCCATGGGGTGACTGGTACGTCATTAATCAGGCGTGTTCTTGTTCAAATTTCAGTCTTGAGATTTATGAAAAAAAAAGTGTGCTCTTCTCTCCACATTTAAACAGGCTACAAAAATATGCAACATAGTGAAGGTCGAACGGAAACTGGAGGCAGGATTTTTTAACAAAGCCCTTTCATTGAAAGTTGGTAGGGAAAGAGGAGTACATTCCATTCTGAGTGTCAAAGGGCAAAACTGCAGTTAGCTGAGTCCACTAAAGCAAACTGAAATAACGTGGTTTTCTACACTGTGAAACACAATTCAGCACATTTCTACTCTTGCAAAAATACATGATGCCATTTTTAAAAGTACAAATACATTTTCTAAATTAATGTGCATTCTATAGTGAGATTACATATGGATTAATCACATATAAACGTGGCTGTTCAACTAATTAAGCATGTTTTCACATGAAAGCACCTTCAAACTGAAGCATTCTGATTAGGCCTATGTTTTCATCTTGCTTGCGCCACAATCTGCGTGCCATTTTAGAACTCATGTCTGCAGCTCTTTGTCATATAATAATGCATACATTTTATAGGTGAAATCTAAGCTCCATCAATTCACCCTTTTGATAAATATCAAATCATTGTACCTCAAATGATTTCGAAATTTATCACACTTATTTAATTTCACATGTTACATTTGTTTTAAAAAAACAACACATCATTAGTTGAGTCAAATATATGTTTTTCTCTACCTAAAATATTACTACTCATCTTTAGTACACAGGTGTCTAAAAGAAAACCCTACTAAATTAGTATGTTCTTTATCACTCGTTGAGCATATAACAATGTTACCTTTATTTCTAAGGCCACACAAATTTGGTCTGTAAGCAGATCATATATAGCCAAGCTCAAAAGTTGTTGTGCAGATTTCTGTAAGTAGCTTCTTGGGACAGTTTGACAGTTCTCATTTATTGTTTCAGCAAATTTTGGCTCCTTGTCACCTGGCTTGTCTTCAGGGTGGCTCAAACAGTGTGGCATCCTGTACCTTTTCCATGCGTTTTGACCACTCGGGTGCTGAAAAACTCTGACAGACCACCATCAAATCCTTGCACTTTTCCAATCCAAGCATTTCACTTTTATTTTCACTTTGATCCGATTCAGATGTTTCAGCAATGGGTGCAAATGATTTTTCAAGGGACCACTGCAAACGTTTTAGATTCCCTTTCAGCCAGCTTTTTCCTACCTCCACTCGTAGGCCCACAGCACTAATTTCTTCTTCAGAGGCTGCATCTGACTCTTTCACCCTTTGGAAACCGCTTTCATCTGAGTCAGTGTCCATTTGGAACAGGCCTTTCCATTTCACAGCATCTCTCAGATCAAAGTTTTGGCACCATTCATTATGTAGATCTTGTGTAGCAGCTGCAATCTGTTGAGAAACTGCACACTCCACATCAGTCAGACCTTCACAGCAATGGCTAGTCTTTTCATCTGTGTTTTTCACAAGTGCATTTGCATGTAAATACTCAAGTAACTTTGGTGATGTTGAAACACAGTCTTTTGCAAAGTGTAACTCTGTGCTGCCTTTGTGTTGCTTTATTATGCTTGAAACTTCAGGCAGATAGCTACAATCCACTCCTTGTCCAGTCTGTGGTTCTGCACTCATTATCTTTGAGACCTCATTATGATCTGATTTCAGAGAAACTGGCAATCTATACCTGGGAATCAGCTTTTGCGATAACACATTTGAGACTAACAGGATACAATATTGTGCAACTGAATTAGCATTTCTCTTTCCCAGGACAACAGTGACTCCCAATTGAGAAATTATATTGCATGTTATGGTAAGGGCAATCAATCCAGAATTTTGGGCTGAGGTAACTGCTGACAGCCATGAAACTTTGACAACATAATGTATAGGAAGCACAGCTTGTGCTGCTCTTAATGTGTCATTGTTACCTTTCAAATATGGTCCATCTACAAAATGGTTTGGCTGAATCAGTTGTTCATCATTAAAGTCTAATTTTGGTTTCAGGCAGAAATTCATGATATTTAAACATTTAGGTTCAGTTTAATGACAAACAATTTCATTTGCTGGCAGTAAGCTAAATACATTTGAATTTAGACATTTCTTGGTCACAGTATTTTTCCAAAACAACTCCACAAAGGAAGCGACCATTACAATAATTGGAAATGCCATTATTATAAACTAACTCTTTTTATGACTGACATCTACCACAGCTACTAAATTAAGGCAGCTGGGCATTTCTGTGACGTTGGGGTTAAGGGTCATTGGGAAATACGTCACAGACCTTTGAACAAATTCATGTTTTTAAACAGGCACTGAGAGAGCGCAGCCCTCCCTCTCACTCCACATCAGTGTATTTTCTTTTAAATAAACTTGCATTCCTAGTGCCGGGGTGTGCGATACCTTTTCTCTTTCAACTCTAGGAATGTTTTTGTGCAATTGTTGTCCAATGGAAGCGGATCAGACACATCCATGTGTGTCAGCCTCAGTAAAGGCTTAGCCACTAGGGAAAGGTTTAGCAACCACTCTCTACCGCAGCTAACCATTCCCAAAAACTTCCTGACTTCTTTCTGAATTTGAGGTGGATTCATCTGGTAAATTATTTGCACTCTCTCTGGTGACACCTTCCTACCTCCCTTTCCCATTATGTGTCCCAGACATTCATTTTCTTTCTGACAGTACTCCTCACTAGTTTCATGCAATGGCACTGTGACATGAACTTGGCAAAAATCAATAACAGTAAGCCATTCTTCAGCACATGGAATGTGAAAAAATATATTGGCTGGATTTGGTACCACAGGACAACATGGAAAAATTATGCTATTAATCTCCTGCTCTAATCTGTTCTTTTCATTTAGTTTCTGCGAACCTGTGATCAGAAACTTACATAAACTTCCAATCAATTCCATGAAAAATCCTTTTATTGGTAACATTCCTGCAACTGATGCTGTTCTTGAATCCATGCACTACTAAAGCTTAATCAGCCTCACAGCTCCGAACCAATGACTATACCTCACAGCATAAAACTGTGGGCATATCCCTTTAGAGGACGAAATCCCTCACTCACCATAGGTGACATGCTTCATCATTTGGGAATCTCCTTCCAGAGGAAAAACCTAGTTCCTTTGGGGGCTACAACTTCCTCTCTACGAGGAAGGAGCTCAGGGATGTTTTTCAAATGTAGGTTGAGTTGACTAAGTCCACAAATGATGGGCAACGAAAATGTGAGGGAGGGCGCAGCGCAAAGCATAAATGAATGTGAAGAAAGTGCAATTAAAACTAGCTCATTTCAAGCCCGGAGTACCGACGGAGAGAGCGGTGCCCCATCCTGAGCTGTTGCCAGGTTGAGGTGGGTTACTTACCCAGCTGACTGCGGGTAATGTTTCCTAGAAGAACAGATAGACTGACTCAAGTTCCTGTTCTTGTATCCTTTTTTGTTTACATCACTTACACACTTATGCAGCAGCACCATTAGAGGTCCTGATGAAAGCTTTGCCCACGACTGGGCTGCAGGCTGAAACATGTCGACCATTATTTTTCACTCTACCCAAGCGGTTTAAATCTATACCGCTGGTGCACTGTTTTTTAACTCTGGCAGAGAATGTATTAGAATAAAGCACATGATTTACGCTCTCTAGCTAGTTTTAATTGCACTTTCTTCACATTCATTTATGCTTTGCGCTGCACCCTCCCTCACATTTTCGTTGCCCATCATTTGTGGACTTAGTCAACTCCACCTACATTTGAAAAACATCCCTGAGCTCCTTCCTCGTAGAGAGGAAGTTGTAGCCCCCAAAGGAACTAGGTTTTTCCTCTGGGAGGAGATTCCCAAATGATGAAGCATGTCACCTATGGTGAGTGAGGGATTTCGTCCTCTATAGGGATATGCCCACAGTTTTATGCTGTGAGGTATAGTCATTGGTTCGGAGCTGTGAGGCTGATTAAGCTTTAGTAGTGCTTGGACACACTTGTCATAATATTTTGTTCATTGACCCCAAGATTTCGTACTGTTTTTTGATATATGTTATGGGGAATAAATCTTGTTGTGGTCGGTAAAAAATTCCCTTAGACCCCCTCGCTTTGAACTGTATTGTTTATTGGTTCTTGAATACATGTCATATGATTCTAATTTGAATAAGACAAGCTCTCCACATTTTATTAATCTCACATCCTTCTCTGTGAACTCTCTTATTTCTGTGTTTATTATTGCTTTCAAATCAGAAGGTCATTTTTCAACTGTCTTTTCTGAAAACAATGCTACAGCTGTCTCTTGTTGGGCCATTTTAAAATGTACATCCTCATCAGGAATCTGAAAATTAACATTATCTGGTGTACAGTAATCTGTGCTGTTTAATTTGCAAAACAATTGTTTTCCTGTCGGGCCTTGTTTCTGGAAATAATTCACATTTGCTCTGGACAACTTATTTAAATACATTTTAGCATTTTCCATATTTTGTGGGACCATTTGAGCTTGAAAAATTCCTGCCATTGGTACCTGTTTCTGAACTGACATTTGCATTTGTTTAGCTGGCACCTCTTGCACCTGCATTTCTCTCTGTTTTTGCACATTTCCTACTGCTGCATCATGTTTAAATTTAAATGTTTTCTTCCAGTGCTCAAATCTGTCACAAAGATGGCAAAAGGACACTTTTTCCAGCAGTACAACACCCAATACCTGAATTTGCAAAAAACCAAAACACCTTTATTTCCATCCTGTGGAACACCAAATCTTTCTTGAGCACTTTTTACCTCTGCTTGTGAAACATCACCCTGTACCACAATTTTATTCTCTGCAAACCTTATTCTGAAAATGTTTCTGTGCAAACCTTTTCTGTACCATCATAGGTTTTTCTTCAAACTCTTTTGGCTTCATTCCCTGTCCCGCACAATAGTAACCTTCATCCTTCAGATGCCATTTTATCAGCTTTTGCTGTCTGTGCACACTGATCTGATCAGAAAATATTAAACCAATAACCAACTGTGTCACAAAGGATCTTATGCTAGTGGCATCTGGACATACTCTACCACTGTGTTGCTGAAACATTAAACACACAATTTTAGCTCCTGTTTTGTTCTTTAAGTCTGTACTCAATTAACATATTTTGCTGGCACTCTGCCCTTCAGAAAAGTAATCACTGCTTCATTTTTCTCAACAACAAGAGAAAATGATGGTGCATTCATGCAAACTTTTTTCACTGTCTCCTCACCTGGCCTTTGCACTGCAACTTTAGATTCAAACCATAATTCAGTTTGCATGACAGTGTCAAAAATCATTTCCAAATTAATACACAACTCCTTTAAAATTTCGATAAATCCATCAACGTGTGGGTACCACAGCATAAGTTTGTCTCTCAATTTCGGGAAGGTGTTCAGAAATTCTGCAAGTTCACTTTTGTTCCGTGGCACATGAACATGCACTTCTCCCACCATTTTTCTCAATGAGCAAGCAAAAGCTTCTCCCTCATTCTGCTTATTATTTTCCTCAACTAAATCTGGTGGTTTCTTTTTCTTATCCAGTTTCCTTGCTAGGTCTGGTGGTTTCTTATTCTCCTCATGTTTTCTTGTGCACTTGTCTCCTAATTTCTCCAACCCATTGCATTTAAAAATATATTTTGTTTCTGCACTGTGCAATTGCATTCCTGAAGAACACATTGTCTCATTTGCCTCTTCATTCATGTGTACCCTGAAGCTTTTCTGAAATGGAAAACTTCCTGAAACATTAATTTCATATTTTTGAGCCAAATCGGTCAGTCTACCATGTGTAGTTACTGCACATGTATTTATTTCCTTACTCAGGGAAATTAATTATTTTTCCTCACACTGGTTCATATTTTCATGATTTAAATAGCAAGGACTGTTAATTTCTTCATGCTCAAAAGTTGAATTTAAAACACTAAGCTGTTTCTCTTTTTCAGGGTCTGGGTTAATCTGTTCCCCCATGCTTTCTATCTTTTTAATTACTGCTGCTTCCTCAAAGCAGGTTTGAAAAATCCCATCTTCAAATATATTCATTTTATCCTGGGCTGTGGGTGCTGTAAACACCATTTTTCCCCATCTTTCAATGCTTGGACTGTCTGGGGTAATTTCTGTTCAATAATCTGTGTATTCTGAGTTTCTGAAATAAACCCTGACATATTTACTCCTTCTACAATTCCTTTGAACCTTTTGAGTAGGGTCCATATTAATTTGGACAGTCACAATTTGTCTAGGCACTGTCTGTGCATCTGCAGCTTGTAGTTTTTTCACTGAATCAATCACATTTAAAGCAGTAACACCTGGAGGTATCACTGTCAGTGCTGAATCAACAGGTAGTGGGTCAATATGAAATGTCTGCACATTTCTCTCAATCTGTGGTTCTCTCTGTTCAACAGAAGCAGTAGCCACTGTAGTACTTACTGGTACACTATTTTCAGTATTTTTAATGGGAACCACATAAAGTGGTGGACACTCCGTTTACAATGCATCCATTATTTCATTCCTTGCATCATTATTTATTTGAAGCTTTTTATCATCATTAATTGCCTTCTCTTGCATCTGGTGCTTTACCTTTTTATCCTCACTTGCTTTGTCTCCTGCTGCTTTTTCCCTGATGCTTAAGGCCTCAAATTGTGCAGCTCTAGATGGTGTCTTTCTTTCACATAACACTTCCCTTAATTTGTCAATAACTTGCAATTCAAAAGTACCATCTTTTGGAAACCTCAAAGGACCCTCTTTTTCAGTAATCTTGCACTATTGGTGAACCCACATACATGAATTTTGTCCCAAATTGGTAGACATAAAATGCACAGGTGTTCCTTCAGGAGCATCACCAATAAAAAACACATTTTTCACCAAACAGCTTCTTTAAACCTTTAAACAATCCCATTTCTGCAGTATTTTAATGCAATTTATTTTCACCAATCCTGCCACAATTGACAGTTTCAGTCTGTTTAACTACTGCTACTGACAGGGCTCACTACACACCCACTGTCTTGTCCAGTGCCAGCGTGGCCCTTTGGGACGTCAGTTTTCCTCCTGCTACTAGCCCTCCCTTTACAAAATCTTACTGCAATCTTTTTCTTACGTTCTCTTTTACTCAAAATCTGTTAGTAACGACATAAAAACGCCACCATTATCTGTTTCGCTAACCAAAGTATAGTTAATGACCTTTTCACAAGAATTCCGTCTTTCCCGAGAGCAGCGCTTACCTCTGCCCTACTATGGAATCGTTACATCAGTTGATAAAGTAGCACATCCCTCTACCTTACCCTTCTAACAAGCATTAGCTAACCATTTCTCTAGAATTAAGACACCTGTTGGAGACGCTCTGCTCCTGAGAAATAAAACCAGAGTTTCACAATAAGCCTGAATGCTATTTCATTTACACACATTCATACGGAAAATGTAGTTCATTCACACAGAATCCTGTCTTTCCCGAGAGCAGCGCTTACCTCTGCCCTACTACAGAATTATTTCATTTGTTAATAAAGTAGCACTTCCCTCTACTTTATCCTTCTAACAAGCTTAGGGAACACCTATTACCTTTCCAGTGATAAGCATATTCAGAGTGCCTTTTGGACTCCTGATACCTAAGGCCAAAATTTCACAGGTGACCTTCGCTACCTAAACACCCCTTTCATACAGAAAAGTTCCTAACAGTAACACGCGACGATGTTACCAATCGAACCCAGACAATGCGTCGTGCAACTTCAATCGTTACACGTTTTCCCTGTGTACCTACAGGGCAACAATTCCGTCTTTTCCGAGAGCAGCGCTTACCTCTGCCCTACTACGGAATCATTACAAACATCCGACTTCCTACATCCCAGAAGTCTTCAAAACAACATAAAACGTGACGCGACTCAACATAGAATATTAGTACATAAATCAATAATCAATAAATCTGTCCTATGAAATTACCAATTCAATCAATAAAAAAATAAAAACATCAAGTCAAAATGAGCAAACTTTCATCCACAGTCAAAACTCTTACTATTTTTCAACACCACAAAAACATACCTGCAAGTACATTAACATTTCACAACCCTATTAATACTTACACCACTCCAGCAATCTCCTTCTTGTATCACCTTTCCATTACTGCTTTGCCAGTCTTCAGGTTCTGAGCACATGAATCAGGAATCAGGACGTTATCTAACTTGGGCAATTATTTTCTTGCACTAGGCATTAACCTAACTATGCTGCTTTTGGTGATGGCACTAACCTTAACTCTGCTACCAAAAACGGATCCAGCGGTAATTACCTGGTAATTTCCTTATTCAAAACCTCATTACCTATGGTTTACCGCTGAAGAGGGTGAAATTGATGGTCCTTTTGATGACCGTGTTTCACCAAACTGGAGACTTTACATAAATATGAAAATTAAATGCAAACAATATTAGAGGCAATAATGAGAGTGGTAAGTTATTTTAAATGGTTTTATTTTAAGTCAAAAGTTAAGGTTCTCTGGCTCTTTATTCATTAGTCAAATATCAATCAGGTTACAGAATTGAAAAATAGCATTAATACAGAACATATTACAGTCTGCATATAAGCATCACATATAGGACGGGAAATGTGGTGCAAATTGTCAGTCAAAACTCTTAAAGAGTTTCTAAGAAAAAGAGTAAGTCTTACAAGGTTAATCAATAATTAATAATGGCAAAAATATCCCATAAAAAGAAATAAATGCAGTTTAGCACCTAAAATCTAAATGTGTTCTGATCCTTTCAGCTCTTTCTCTCTCTGCTTCGCCTGCTAGTCTGTGTCTCTGTCTCAAGCTGCGCAATAGCCCCAACAGAATGCAGCCCCTCCCAGTCTCTGTGCCCAGCACAGAAACTGGGCCTGGCCCTCAGAAAAAATGAAAACAAGCATTTGCAATGCAATAGGTCTCGCATTTGAGAGAGTTTAAGCTATTGGCATTGTAAATGACAATGCCTTTTATTTATTTGTTTTGATAATTAACACATAAATAAAAGATATTGTCATTTGCAATGCCAATAGCTCAAACTCTTGTAAATGCGAGACCTATTTCATTTCAAAGAAGCAGCCGCCATTGTCTAGGGCTGTTTGGAAAGTGAAAGCTCGCATGGCGCGCTGAATGTTGCAGGAAAGCATGTTGTGCCTGCAGTAGGAGAAACTCATTAAACAAAATAGTGCTTATAAGACGCACTGTATAACAACAGAAGTAAAAGGGCCAGTCCTCATGGGAGGTTACAAATATAGACAAGGCGGTACTAAGAAGGGATAAACAAGCCTATTAACTAATCAGAAGCCAGCATTTACGAAGGACATTGACACAAGCCAATGACAAATATGGGTGGAGAGTGGGCAGGGCTTCAAGTCTATACTAGAATACAGCATGCCTCGCAGAGCATCACATGCGCTGCCCAGGCTCAACCTAATGAAGGAGAGGGTAAAGGTGGGTGTTCATGACAATGGAGGAGTTGTGCAGTTTGAGGAGGGAGAGTTTGCGGGGATATCTTGCCAGGCAGCTGCCAGGCTATAACCTTAGTGAACTCTTCTTTAAGAGTTCCCTCTGGACCCCAATTATAGCTGTATTTTCCTACCAAACTGTGGCTACTGTGCCAGTTTTCCTTGCCTGCATGATGGCGAAGACACCCTTGCCCTCACCATCGGAAAGGGTGCACTTGAACTGTCAAGGTTACTCAGTCACACATTCATTCTTCTCCTGAGATTCTTTCCAACCAAAGACGTTTCGGTCTTCAGTCCAATATTGAAACCCACAGCTAACGTCCATAGCAGTGGCAAGAATGATTCTCCATGATGAAAGTTGGGTGGTGCAGGGCTCTTCAACTAACATTTGCAGCTAAGAGGTAATTACATTTTCAGTTAGCATGGACCTCAAACCAGGGGAGTAGCGTGGTCAATATGATTGGGGGGGGGGGTGAACTTCAGATTTCCCAACAAGCACTCTGGTATAGCTTGTGAAAATACATTATATGAGAATCAGGGTGTGATGGTGGGGACTTAAGGGGAAGTGCATATTACTGGGAGTACTTAAATAATATTTTCAACCAAACCAACATTTTTTAAGGCCTTCAAAAAAGAGATGAGAGAGTGAGTGGGTGTGATTTTGTCTGTGTTTATGTAAAACAATCAGGTGAAATACAACAGACACCTTGCAATACCCGACTGAAAGATCTTGTACCCTACTATTTGTTACAGAATACATTTTTTAGGGGGGTGGAACACAACAACCTCCCTTCCGACCCTTGAAGGTATGCCCCTGCCTCAAACTAAAGTTACATAATGTTCATGGTTCTAAGCTCAGAGTAAAACCTAGTAGTATAACTTGGTTTCGTAAAGCTTGGCAATGCATTTATTCAAGCAGATAAAGTCTTACAAAGCACTTCAGTACCAAAATAAACATTGTCTTGAGAGGGAATGGGATAGTATGGCCCGAGCCACCACCTGATACCCTCCCTCCCATTGCAATTGACCTGAAACACACATCATGAACAACAAGTACTTCTACACATTAACAACTGGACCCCAAAACAAATAAGGACATGACTCAATGTCATGGATATAGTTTGTGCACTAATTAACTTTTTCATTCCTGGGTGTCCAGTATCAATGTCAGGGCCTTTATAAGGGATCCCTGAGGCCAGGTACATTGTGGGCCCTCATTGTGAATTGGAACATTTAGATATCATTACCTCATGGTCTTCCATACATCATCCTGGCCTTCTACTTTCTATGAGCCCACTGCAAATAACTCTGTAGAGCAACTCATCACCATGATTTCTCACTCTCAGACTCCAAGACCACCACTTCTTACTAAATATGCACACCTGATCCCAGCAGAACCTTCAAGGAAGCACCTCATCTTCTAACAATATCCTTTTCTTTGGTTTCGGACCCCAACACAATAACTCCAGGATGCCTTTGAAAGAAGCACTATTCGACCTTCTGAACACCACAAACATCTAACAACCACCTGAAGCATACCATGCCACAGTCAACCATGTCGATCTGGACTTTGCAGCTAGGCTGTCTTCTAGTTGACACAGAAAATCTCAGGCTGTACTGCCATGCTGATAAACATCGTTCCAACACCAACCACCCACACCAAAACACTGTACTCCCCTTCATGGCCTAATCCTAAAAACTCTCAAGCAAGATCCCATCACCCTTGCACCCACAACTGACTCCAAGGCCAAACTGAATTCCCTTTTGCACTCAGTCACACTCATCATCATAATCAACTTTATTATGTTTTTACAAGAAAACCATAAAAGTCAAACAACACCTTAAAAAAAGACTCCATCAAATAATTTAACACGAACAGTACATAATACTGAGTTAAATAGCAAACACTTTTGAGTGATCCATAATAAAAACAAATTCATATTACCATCGTAACCCAGATTAACCATAAAAATTAATCGCAGCTGGACCTAAGCTTAATTTCAGCCCTTAAAAATCTAAGAGTGTATAATACATAGTTGCTTGAAAGCAGTTGTAAAAAGATAAAAGCCGGTCTAACCTGCCTAAAACTTACTTTCTAAAGAATAGGAATGATAAAAGACTTTTTTGAGACCTCATAAAAACTACAGAACATTAAAAAGTGAATTATATCCTGTGGAGACTTTCCGTCGCAGCCACAGGGTAAGAGACACTGCCCTCTCTATGCACTACAGGGATGAGCTAAGAGATAATGAAAAAGGTCGAGACGAAATCAAGTCAGTAAAAAGAGGTCGTGGGCACTTTTGAACCATAAGAGATAGGGCTCAGTGAATGGCATTGTCTTCAACAGGGAATACCTATGAATGCTGGGCTTCCTCAACTCCTCTTCTTCCATGGCCCATGTGCCCATTTGAAGAAGTTCTTCTTTACCCAAGACATACTTTCTACATATTCCCTTTTGATTCTCAAATAGATCAGCACTTACCATGCTGGAAGGACTTTCTCTGATAATCCTTAACCAGCAAATATGGTTAGAGTAATCAAGGGAAAGACAATCCCTCAGAATTTCATTACTTAGGTCGGCCCCCTTCTTCATCCAGATTTTCATCCATAATGACAATGGACTATAGGCCAGCACATCTGCGAGAAAGGCCAGCCCAAGTTCTTTGTGGGCTATAAACGATGAATACACTGGGGTAAGCAGAGAATCCATCTCAGAAAAGTGTTTTCAACAGATTGCAATATGTTGTGCTCGATATAACCCCAAATGTCATTCCATAGGTGTCCTTCGATATACATTTAGCTTTGTAAATCTGCAAAAGAGCCCAGATCGGTCTACTTCCCAGTCTGGAGGCAAAATTAAGGACGGACGCAATAGCCCTTGCAAACTCCCCTTTCTTTCGACTAGTCCCGGGGCGCCAATTCAGGGCTGCAGCAAACACCACCCCTAGATATGAAAAAACATAGTCACAATTATCCTAAAAGACAACATGGACACTCAGTCCTCTAAAATGAAACTATATACAAACAAAGCTCTGCACATCATTCTGAACCCAGGGGATCACTGACAAACACATGCGAGAAAAGAAACAGAAAAAGACCCAACTCTAAGGCTGAAATAATGCTTCGCCACACAAAGAAATATCATGTCCACAGCTAAAGCAACCTATAAAAAACTCAACCATTATGCTTCATCTTCATAGTCAGCAAGGCAATCATCAAAACCACTGAGCATTGCAAGGATGTGATCCCAGATCCTCACAATACTGCACTCAAATTGTAACTGCAATGCCATCAATCAATTATTACCCACAGCAAGACCTGATCTAACTCTGCCATAAACTATTGCTATCTCTCCCCTCCATCTATGCAATATACTGAAGTGGACCTCATACAAGATCATATCCTCATAAAGGCAATGATAACAGCTTTACTCCCCTCACATCGACCAAGTAGACAAAAGGTGAAAACGGCTGAAGAGTAGGAAAAAGTAAAGTAAAAGGGAAAAAAAGGAGGCAAACAAAAAGTAAAATATGGAAAAAGGAATAAAAGAGAAAGAAACCAAAGAGAAAAGAGTACAAGAGTATGGAAACAAAGTTTAAAGTGGGACGCAGTCAAACAGTAAACAGACAATGAAAGAAAAGCCAGAGAAAAATAAAGTAAGAAACACGAAAGAACCATAATGGGTAGAAATGAAGAAAAGATGACAGAAAAGGAAAAAAAGAAGAAGACAAGCATAAGAAGTTAAGATATATGTACAAAGAATGAATAGATAGGAGGAAGAGCAGGGCAGAGAGAAAGATGTGTTGTGAATCAACAAATGGTGAAAAAAGAAAAAATGAAGTAAAGAAAAGAGAAAATTACAAAGGCAAGTTGAGAAAGGAAAAAAGGAAAGAAAGAAGGAGGTTTGGAGAACCTAATAAATTAAAGAAAACAGAAAATAATTCAAGGTAGACATCCGGGCATACCGAGAAGGGTGGATTGGGAAACAATATTGAGAAGTGGGGAAGTGGAGTGATGGTGGAGGAAGAGTGAGAAGGAGGTCTACGGGAATGAAAATAGAAGACAAGGCAAATGGCAAAGACTGAGATAAGAGTGCAAAGAGAAATATGCAAAGAGGTGGATAAGTAGTGAGAAGGAACAAAAATATAGGGACGATAAGAAGGAAACTGAGAGACTGAGGCAAGAGAAAGAAATGAAGGTATTCAGAGGAGAGGCAATCTTGGAAAACGAAGGTGAGCGAAACTGAGAATTGAAGTGTCTGAAGGTGTAGATTGAGGTGGCACGGATACTAAGACAAGCATTTGCAATGCAATAGGTCTCGCATTTGCGAGAGTAGGAGCTATTGGCATTGATAATGACAATGCCTTTTATTCCTTTGTTTTGAAAATCTGCAAGCGGTGCATAAACACGCACTTTGAACGTATAGTCCTTGCTTATGAGAAGCAAGGCTGGCAGTAAAAGAGACTGCCAGCCTTGCTTCTCATAAGCAAGGACTATAAGTACAAAGTGCTTGTTTACGCACAGCTTGCAGGTTTTCAAATGCATAAATAAAAGGCATTGTCATTTACAATCCCAATTGCTCAAACTCTCGCAAATGCGAGACCTATTGCATTGCAAATGCTTGTTGTTTTTTCTATTGCAGCACACATAGGAGGAAAACGACATCAATTACTGTTTTTGTGCTGGAAGGTGTCTCTTACTGCACAAAAAAAATTATCCCTGCACCGACACCCTTGCACTTGCGCCATGGTGCAAGGGTGCCTGCATTGGCGCATGGCAGCTAATTGTGCGCCAGCGCAGAGGAGAGCACAGGGATGCGTCATACTGCTGTAAATATGACGCAACCCAGCACTTTACTAATGACACAGCTCGGTGCACCAAGATGGCTTGCAGCGTCGCGCTACGTCATTTTCTAGTAAACATGCCCCTAAGTTTAATCTTTCTCATTTTATAAGGAAACATACCCTTAGTGCTTTGCATCAATACTATAAAAAGTATCGTGCCTTCGGACGGGTGCTAGTCACAGGATAGAGCAACGAGATGCTGGAGCAGACATGAACATCGATTCACAAAGGAGTAGAAGGGAAATCAAACACCCTTTGACCCAGATGACATCACAGAATTAACACCCATGCTATCGTGGTTGCCCAAGGCTTCGGGTCACGCAGGGAAGAGATTGGTGCCCGGGAGGAAAGGCAAAAGCCAACATTCCTTTCCAGAAAGCGTCTGGATGCTAATGAGGCGAGTTATTTACGGGCTCCGGCCCCTTCCCTGACACACTTCTCATAAACAACTGCCTTCTGGGACCCTTTGTCCTGGCACAAGGGAGCGTCTCAAAAGGAACACTGTGCCGCTCTTTGTTTGAGGCGCTATTTATAGATGATGCCCTTAAGTGTCTGGACTACGGAGGATAACAAGGATGCGCGTGAATAGCACGGCCACTCTTCTTTCATTGCGCCTTCTCACTGCTTCCGAGGCGCTCTCACGTGGGTGACGGTTATTGCGCCTTCTCACTGCTTCCTAGTCACTCTCACGTGGGTGACGGTCATTGCGTGAGACGTAGGTGACGGTCATTGCGTGAGCTCTGAGACAGCAAGCAGCCAGACGCTCCAGCTTTTACCCCGTCTGTACTATCCTTTTAAACGAATTTGCCGTGTTTATCATGGAGTATGTGTCTATTGTCCAGATATGTACAAAGTTGTCAGCTGTAGAAAGAGCTCATCTGCTGCATCTTGAGCTCCAGATGGCTCCAGGATATTATTGGATAAATGTTATGTAATGGGCTCACTTTCAACGAAGGACTTTTTAAAAACGTTATATTAAAAGACATCTGGATGATTTCCTTTTATTAAGACACAGCTACAACCCAAAGATCTACTTAGATGGTGGACAGATTCTCTCAACAACTGTCTCCTGAATCGTTCCAGTAAACTACAGTTTAAACAAGCCGGAAGTCAGGCGCCCTTGCCCGGGACTTGGGCGGGGCCTGCTCCGGCAAAAACAGAAACCTTCGTGCCGTGCTAACGCGGGGCTCCCATACTGAAGGGAGAGCCCTGCGGTGGCGGCAGGAGTGGAGTGAAGCCCCGGGTCCCAGGAGGGGGCCCGGGTGAAGAGTGCGGCGGCCGAGGCTGCCCACAGCAGCGCAGTGCTCCCAGGAGTGCAGGGAAGCCTCGCAAGAGAAGTGCTGCAGCCGCGAGAAGGAGCCCCCCCCCCCAGAAGAGCAGCCCGGTGAGTAAAGAAGGGCTAGGGGGCTCCGTGTGGGCTATTGTTGGTGCAAAGTGTCCTTTTGGCATTCTGAGTCGCCCCGTCTTGCAGTGGGCCGCTCCAACGGGGCTGGCATGTGGTCGGAAGGGGGTCAGGACATGTGCACATCGCGTGTGTTGACGTGCGTGTTCACGTGCGCGTACACCGGCTCAAATCCGCCAAAAGCCTTGCGCGTGCCCATCTCCTGTCCCACTTCCGAGGCAAGTCAGCAACAATAGATCTCGCTGGCGACAGCGCTTTCGCGCTGTGTTCGCCAGGCGAGACCTAAAAAAGAAGAGGCACTCCTCCCACTTGTAAGCCATATTTTAAGTAACAGTTCACGTGCTCCATCCTCATAGCTGGTCCAATCAGAACTTCAAGACACATCATCTCCCCATGGGGTGACTGGTACGTCATTAATCAGTTGTGTTCTTGTTCAAATTTCAGTCTTGTGATTTATGAAAAAAAAAGTGTGCTCTTCTCTCCACGTTTAAACAGGCTACAAAAATATGCAACATAGTGAAGGTCGAACGAAAACCGGAGGCAGGATTTTTTAACAAAGCCCTTTCATTGAAAGTTGGTAGGGAAAGAGGAGTATATTCCATTCTGAGTGTCCAAGGACAAAACTGCAGTTAGCTGAGTCCACTAAAGCAAACTGAAATCACGTGGTTTTCTACACTGTGAAACACAATTCAGCACATTTCGACTCTTGCAAAAATACATGATGTCATTTTAAAAGTACAAATACATTTTCTAAATTAATGTGCATTCTATAGTGAGATTACATATGGATTAATCACATATAAACATGGCTGTTCAACTAATTAAGCATGTTTTCACATGAAAGCACCTCCAAACTGAAGCATTCTGATCAGGCCTGTTTTCATCTTGCTTGCGCCACAATCTGCGTTCCATTTTAGAACTCATGTCTGCAGCTCTTTGTCATATAATAATGCATACATTTTATAGGTGAAATCTAAGCTCCATCATTACCATAAAGCATTAATTGGGCTCATGTTTTTTAAGAGTTGAGAAAGCTTGTTGCAGCTATTGAAATAGTGCAGTAGAAATTCACCCATGGTCCTACCATAAATGCTCAGGCATTTTATTGAATGTCAACTGTGAGTGAAAGATGTGGATGGTGCTTTTTCATTATTTTATGCTTTGCACAAACATTTACATTAATCTGCAAAACAAATTCTTATATTGGGTGTGATGTTCACGTTAAGTTGACCGTAGTTTATGTAGACATCAATTTAAAATGCCTCATGCTAGGTTGCAATGCTTCTCTGTTTTCTTCTTTCCCATTTCAAGAGCAAACCTGCTCATGTCCACGTTCGTTAAAATGTATCAGATTTGTTAGACCTGCCAGTCTTAGTGTGGTCTTCTGTGTTTTGCCCTACTCCTCTATTTTTGCAGATCTTGTTTTTGCTGTCCTTAGAACTCTGTGCTCTTTACCACTGCTAACCAGTGCTAAAGTGCATGTGCTCACTCCTTAAAACATGGTAACACTGGCTTACCCCCAATTGGCATATTTAATTTACTTATAAGCCCCTAGTAAAGTGGTACTACATGTACTCAGGGCCTGTAAATGAAATGCGACTAGTGGGCCTGCAGCACTTATTGTGCCACCTACTTTAGTAGACCCTTTAAACATGTCTCAGACCTTCCATTGCAGCCTGTGTGTGCAGTGTTTGTAAATTACATGTCGACCTGGCAAAATAAACCTTTTGCCAGGCCCAAAATTTCCTTTTTAATACAAATAAGTCATCCCTAGGTTAGGCCTTGGACAGCCCAGAGAGCAGAGTGCAGTATATTTAAAAAGATGGACATGTACTTTAATATTTTACATAGCCTGGTAGTAAAAAACGAATGCATTTGTTTTTCACTACTGCAACGCCTACCCCTCCCATAGGATAACATTGGAGTTACCTTTTTTACCTTTAATAAACTGTGTTTTCCAAATAGGGACAGGTAACCAGTTAATGGTTGGTGTTTGCAATTTCCTGCCTTAGCCATTTAGTATCTGTAGCCTGTCTTTAGGTCACATGGCTGGGTGTAACTGACAGTTGTGCTTTGTATATTACTCCTAGACAGCCACTCACAATAGAGAGCTTAGGTGTGCCTGGATGGGCCATCACTGGCAGTATGGGAGGGCGGAGCAGTGTGCAGCCCTTCGTGCACTTGAATAGGCAGTGTCTTGTCTCCACACTAAGTAATGCATACCCCCTGTAGTTAGTCTGCAACCAGGGTAGGGGAGGCAGGCAAACTGTACACTTCAAAGGGAAATCTCTATAAGGTTCTCCCACTTCAATGGAGACACCTTGTATAAATATTGGACCTCCTCTGGCACCAACTCTTCAGTACACTTCTGGATCTGTGGAAGACTCTGCCAGGCAGAAGGACTGCTGTGCTGCTAAAAGGACTGCCACTCGGCTGGACTGCTGCCATGAAGGACTGCTGCCTGCTATGCTGATCTGCTTCCAGCTGCCTTCTTGTCTGGGTGAGAACGACTGGACCTGCAACCTGAACTCAGGACCACCAGAGTGACTCCAAGGGGAAGACTCTTGTATTCAGCATCTGGACTCTGCAACTGTGAGTACTACCCTGCCGAGTGTTGCCACCCCAGTCCAAGACCCTTTTAATGTGGGCCTGCATGTGCTCTGCCAGCCCATCTGTGGATCCAGCAGAACCAATGCATTTCCTCTGCTGCAAGGATTCTCCCAGCGCAAGGGCTCTCTAAGGACCTTGGAACCCCCGCTGCACGATGCATCCGTGATACAGGCCCTCACATCGCAAACCTCTTGTTGACAAGAGACTTGAGGGCAATGCAGGTACTTGCAAATCATCCTCACAGCTCCTCAGAAGCAACATACTGCCTTGGTTGTGTGACACATCCTCTGTGTTATCTCTAAATATTAGATTTTGATTGGTTCTGTACAATGGGAATCATAGAGAATTGTATTTA
This sequence comes from Triturus cristatus, assembly GCF_964204655.1. Taxonomy (NCBI): domain Eukaryota; kingdom Metazoa; phylum Chordata; class Amphibia; order Caudata; family Salamandridae; genus Triturus; species Triturus cristatus. The sequence continues at coordinate 1,557,733,428 of NC_140590.1, forward strand.
TTGTAGAAGAAATGCTTTAATTGTGCACTACTGTGTTAGTTGGTTAGATTTGGATGCCCTATCCACTTTCTTTGCTCATGCACAAAAGAGCATCTTGGGCAAATCCATTCTCAATTGTGAAACTGAAATTGATGACACCTTCTATCTGGCTTCTCACAAACTTCCCAATTCCTGTAACCTAGCATATTGGAGAACTTTCCTTCATGGAAAATGACCTTGCTTTGATTTGATTTCTGACAACTTTAATGACGACAGTTTGTATATGTATCTGCAATTTTGAATTGATATGAATAGTACTGACTAATGCATTAATTTATTGATTACTGATTATGACTAATTGACTGATTTGAGTTGGGAACTTTGCTTATCTGCCAATAAACCTTCATGGTTTGGAAATCTACCACTCTCTGCCTTAATGGAGAGGCCAATTTGCTGCATTGTATTTAATGTATTTGATTTGTTGAGACACGCCTCAGTCCAGGACTAAAGGTCCATCCGCTTGAGTACAGCTTTTGCTTGAGTTTGCACCAAAGATCAGTACAGTGCAAACCTGCTGCATCAATGTTCATGGTGAGAGCCCCAGTACAAGCTCACAGGGTACAAATGATATCCACAAGAATGGATATGTTCTTCCCCAGAGGGATAAATAGATTTTTTTCCTAAGATGTTGCAAGCCGGGAGTTGCTCAACAATTTTCTTAGGTGCAGGGGAGCTAGGGCTAGAATTACCTATTGATTCTCACTGGACTGATGATTAAAGGTTCCTTGTTCAGAGTAAGTGCTCAGGTGCAGTGCACCACACATTGCCTTCCTTCTCTCTGAAATAAAGAGTCAACTATATAGCTTCTTCCCAGCCTAGGTACCTGCCAATGACCATGCCACACATGGAGCTTAGTATTACACATCTTTATTTTTTACTGCATGTAACTGCAAACTCAACTTTCTAAAACAAGCTTTCATGGCATTACGCTTTGACACCTGCTTCAAAACCCTACGGTGTCCGTTAGGAGCCAAAAGGGTTCCAGTATGAAATATTGAGAGACACTTAAAGCTATTCTAACAGTCTCCTCTGCCCCCAGAATCCACTTGAGAGTATACATTCCTCACCACCATTCCACAGCTGATGTTATTAAGTGTAGTCCTTGGACTCTCTCATGTGGTATCTGAGTGCAATGACACCTTCCTTATAGGATATTGCTCCCTATGCTAAATAGGTGGAAACACTGCAACCTGTACCTGTTCCATCAAGAGTAGCTCACTTTTGCAGGAGAAAGGACATGGTTATGTGTGGTCAATTTGTTGTCTATAAACCCTAAACCGTATATACTTATTGACTAACACAGGATCTGGACACTACAGGAACGGCTTCAACCGCCCCAAATTGAACAGACAGCCCAATTCTGTAGCCTACTTTATTGGTGGAAGTAGGAAGGACATTTAAGATGGAGTCGTATATATTAGTTCCTAGTGACCTCTTTTCTGCAAAATTACAGACAGAGGAACAACATCTCAACCTCCTGGTCCCTGACTTCGTCTCATGTCAGGTTGGTCAAACTATCATATTCTGGTCCTTGTTACTTTCATAGCGGAATCCTCCTAGTGGAGTGAAAGTTGAGGCACATTTTCCTTCCTTCACCCATAACAGTTATTACAGTAAACCCTCCCTGCCAAGAATATGTAGGACACTTTGCCATATTTCAGAACATTCGGGCTAAGTGAATAAACACATCCCTCAACAAAGCAATCTTTCCTTCCTCACTAAAAACAAATCAGACCTCACTGCTATTCAATAAATATAACCTGTGTTCTTCAGGCCTTGCCAATTCTTGGCCAATATCTAAACTGGTCTAATTCAGGAAAGCCATTAAAAGCTCTGTTGCTAATCAGTTAAACACTATAATTGAAAAGGAGATCTTGATAGCCTGTTGTCAATCTCGCATACAGGCAGTTTCATCTCGAAATCAGCCATAAACAAATTGAGCTATGCACATCAGATCCTGAACAGTGGTGACACATGCATAGCAGTTTTGATCGCCATACCCGCGTCCTTTGACACGACCACAGACAGATCGTCTCAGTTCTTGACCACTACATCGCCTTCAGGGGAATTTTACAGAGGTTCTTTACTTCTTTCAAATTAACATGCAGCTCCTAATAAAAAAAACAAAAAACTGGTGAGCACATATCAAAGGTGGTAAAAAAGAATTGTGCAGTACATCAAGGGTCGATTTTAGCTCTAACATTCTTCAAAATCCATATGGAATCATTTTTCCTGATCATGAGAGATTCTGGAGTCAATTTACACCAATATGCTGACAATACAGTCTATCTAAAACCTCAAATATTCCAGACATCATCCTCCTCAGAAATTGTCTGCCTCTTGCCTGCACAAGTGGATGAACAGAAACGCTCTCCACCCGAATGCTCAAAAAACCAACTCTCTGGTACTATCCACACTAGCCATAGGACAAAACAAACAGACTGTTTGGAAATCCCGACATCCAACAGTTTTTTTTCCATTTCTCCAGTTCAATTTAACTAACATTAAGGCTTCCATCTTTCCATCTTTAGCCTCAAGTTATAGGTACTTCAGTTAACTATAATTGGTGAATGTCAGCAGTTTATTTACTTTAAAATGGTATGTTGCAATTGACATTGTCACCAAAAACTGTAACACCGCTTTAACCTTTGTTTCTATCTGTGAATATCTCTCTCTCCCTCTTGCTCTCTCTCTCTCTCTCTCTCTCGCTCTCTCTCTCTCTCTCTCTAAATATATATATATATATGTATATATATATATATATATAGATATATATATATATATACATATTACCTACTGGCGGTCGCCAGTAGGTAGTTATAGTTAGGACCACGTTTCCATAGGAAATCCTCAACATTCTATTTTGAATAACTTTGGCGCCGGTCGACGAATCCTCGCGAATTTTTCAAAATAGGTGGGGCGCTATGCTCCGCTCCTACCCTGAAAGTCTCGGGGGGATTCGTCAAGCGGGGGCTGAGATAAAAGGGGGGTCCCAAAACGCGTTTTTCCCATGCATTTTTCCATAGGACCTTTAGACAGGGCTACAGCCCGAACGGCTGAACGGAATTACTAGAAATTTGGCAGAGAGGTAGTCCTCAGGTCAAGGAAGTGCCTTTTGTAGGTTTGGTGTAAATCTGTTCAGTAGATTCTGAGAAAATAGCCTTTAAATCAATATATATATCTGAGCCAGCTTACGGTGCTCTTACGGTACGCTTACCGTACGCGTACGGTGGCGTGCGCGAGCGCGATTCTGATTGGCTCTTAGATCTTAGTAAACATTCGAATCGGCCGAAACCAGGAAGCGGCGGCCGCCATTTTCTCTCTCGCACTGAGAGTTAGGTTTTAAAATAAAGCCCAAAAACATGTAAAGGGGCTGTTTAGACAGCTCCCACACACATAGCCATGTTGAGGGCGTCCCCAAAGATCCCCCAAGGCCAAAAATGTAATTTTTATTTTTTCGCTAATTTCGCCGATTACGCTTACCGTACGCGTACGGTAAAAAATAAAAAAATAAAAAAATATCCACACTCTCCCCACCCCGTGTGCAATTGGTGGCCGAAGCCCACCAATTGTGCATGCCTTATAAGAAGTGTGATAAACTATAATATTTTTCAAAAAAATAATAAAAGAAAAAATTATCCACACTCTCTCCACCCCGTGTGCAAATGGTGCCCGAAGGGCACCATTTGTGCACGGCTTATAAAAATTACGAAAAATTAAAATATTACCTTTCAAAACGAAGTGCATCATATGTCCTCCATGTGCGCACGGTGCGCGAAGCGCATCGTGCGTATATGGCCCATCTAGTGTAACGTGGGCACGCGGTGCGCGTAGCGCACCGCGTGCCCACCGTGCGTGCACGGCACTAACTGCGTAAAGTGGGCGCACGGTGCGCGAAGCGCACCGCGTGCTTACTGTGCGCGCACGGTGCACGAAGCGCACCGTGCGCGCACAAAACGAACTGCGTTAAGTGGGCGCGCACGCCACGAATGGCGTAAAGTAACTTAGCATTTAAAAAACCGTACAAATTCACTGAAAAAACCATAGGTTTCACACACGTTATAGTTAGGAATTAGCATTTAAAAAACCTTGCAAATTCAATGAAAAAACCATAGGTTTCACACATGTTATAGTTAGAGGAAATTTTACTGATAAAAAACCAGTGAAATTCCCCCGTTATAGTTAGTGCAGGCAACTATAACTCACGCGACCGCAATCTTCTGCTGATGACATATGTGTCTTTATGAAAAAAAAATATTTGTAATATATGTATAGCTAAAAATGTATGGAAGAAGACATGGGCAAATAAGTGTCTAAATACAGTATTAGCATCAGCAGAAGATTGCGGTCGCGTGAGTTATAGTTGCCTGCACTAACTATAACGGGGGAATTTCACTGGTTTTTATCAGTAAAATTTCCGCTAACTATAACATGTGTGAAACCTATGGTTTTTTCATTGAATATATATATATATATATATATATATATTACCTACTGGCGGTCGCCAGTAGGTAGTTATAGTTAGGACCCTGTTTCCATAGGAAAAGCGCAACATTCTATTTTGAATAACTTTGGCGCCGGTCGACGAATCCTCGCCAAATTTTCAAAATAGGTGGGGCGCTGAGCTCCGCTCCTACCCTGAAAGTCTCGGGGGGATTCGTCAAGCGGGGGCTGAGATAAAAGGGGGGTCCCAAAACGCGTTTTTCCTATGCATTTTTCCATAGGACCTTTAGAAACAGCTACAGCCCGAACGGCTGAACAGAGTTCCTTGAAATTTGGCAGAGAGGTAGTCCTCAGGTCAAGGAAGTGCCTTTTGTAGGTCTGGTGTAAATCTGTTCAGTAGTTCCTGAGAAAATAGCCTTTAAATCAATATATATATCTGAGCCAGCTTACGGTGCGCTTACGGTGCGCTTACCGTACGCGTACGGTGACGTGCGCGAGCGCGATTCTGATTGGCTGATAGATCCTAGTAAACATTCGAATCGGTCGAAACCAGGAAGCGGCGGCCGCCATTTTCTCTCTCGCACTCTGACAGGGGATTGAAAAACAAAGGGCAAAAACATGTAAAGGGGCTGTTTAGACAGCTCCCAAGCACCTAGCCATATTGAGGGAGTCCCCAACGATCCCCCAAGTGAAAAAAGGCAATTTTATTTTTTTCGAAAATTTCACCGATTACGCTTACCGTACTCGTACGGTAATAAATAATTAAAAAAATAAAAAAATATATACACTCTCACCACCCCATGTGCAAACGGTGCCCGAATGGCACCATTTGTGCATGGCATATAACTTTAAAGCAAAACATATATTTTACCTGTCACAACGATGCTCATCATATGTCCTCCATGTGCGCACGGTGCGCGAAGCGCATCGTGCGTTCATGGCCCATCTAGCGTAACGTGGGCACGCGGTGCGCGAAGCGCACCGCGTGATCACTGTGCGCGCAGGGTGCGCGAAGCGCACCGTGCGCGCACGGAACGAACTGCGTTAAGTGGGCGCGCACGCCACGAATGGCGTAAAGTAACTTAGCATTTAAAAAACCGTACAAATTCACTGAAAAAACCATAGGTTTCACACACGTTATAGTTAGGAATTAGCATTTAAAAAACCTTGCAAATTCACTGAAAAAACCATAGGTTTCACACATGTTATAGTTAGCTGGACATTTTACTGATAAAAAACCAATGAAATTCCCCCGTTATAGTTACTGTAGGCAACTATAACTCACGCGACCGTAATCCTCTGCTGATGACATATGTGTCTTTATGAAAAAAAAATATTTGTAATATATGTATAGCTAAAATTTAATGGAAGAAGACATGGGCAAATAAGTGTCTAAATACAGTATTAGCATCAGCAGAGGATTACGGTCGCGTGAGTTATAGTTGCCTACAGTAACTATAACAGGAGAATTTCATTGGTTTTTTATCAGTAAAATGTCCAGCTAACTATAACATGTGTGAAACCTATGGTTTTTTCAGTGAATATATATATATATACATACATATATATATATATATATATAGCTATATCCATACAATGCCAACAGGAAACATTTGATCGATTTCTTGGCCAGGGTTGCAGGAGGTCTTTGTTAAATCAAGCCCTCAATACAGCTAATGTTCACACTGGAGAGGCATGCTTGATACCTAAAAGTGACAAAATGGCGGTTCTAACATCGGCAGTAGATGCTGAAAAGAACGACACACATGTTGTTAGATTGGTAAACGCACTCAGTAGACAACATCATAAGGTTCGGCGCATCATATATTCTCAGGGGCCAATTGTGTTGACTGACATCATTCTCAAATCTATTCTGCCACCATTACCCTTGTTAACATTTAGGAGAGCTCCGTTGATGAGGGATGCCCTAGTGAAAACAAGTCCAGAATGCACTGCGACTCCTACTTGGTTAGCCAAACCAGGTTTTACAAATGCAGCACTTGTCGTGCCTGTAAATTTGGCACCAATGTACCTGAATATTTGACAGCTTTCAGTTTGACACCTATTCCTATTAAAGACCACTTGACATGTCGTACAGAGTTCGCCTTATATGTTTTACAATGCACTTGCGGGCTCAAATATATAGGAAGTATGAAGCTCCCGCTTTATAAAAGAATTCTGCAGCACTTGAGAGCTGTAGCTAATTCAGATTCTACCTATCCCGTTGCCCGGCACTTTAAGTTGGTGCATCAAAACAATTTGAATGATCTAAAATACTCTGTATTGGGGGCTGTCCCAGTGGCAAGTTGGGGTGGTAATCAAGAGAAAAGTCCTCGCCAACTCGAATCCCATTTCATTTTAGCCTTAGATACTAAGATACCCAATGGCCTAAACACGAGCGAAGATTTACAAAATTTCCTCTAGATAATCTGAATTCACTAGTTGTTTTACCTTGAGAGTCTTTATCCATGTGCAGATAATTCTAGATGGCTGCTACTTTTGTATTGATGACTAATATTTATTTCTATATATAGTTGTATGTAAATATCAAATTGGTTCTTCGAGCAATTTTGCACATTGGAGTCCTATGTTTACATCTTATCATCGTTTTGAGTCACACTAATTATGTGTATATGGTGATATATGGACACTGGCCTGCTATTGCCATAGAATCAGTAACTGTATCCACAACTCTATACTATCAATATCTTTGTTGCAGATTACATTGCACTTGCACTTTATTTATATTCAATTACGGTATTTAGATCTCACCTCTGGGCAGCCTCAACTGTTAGGTTGTTTATCAATTATGGGTATTATATTTATAATACTCTTGGTTGCACTAGGTTTGCTATTTGCACATTTGCACTGCACTTTTTTGACATAACAGACTGTATTGGTTTATGAAAAGAAATCCAATGTTCATTAGAACGAATCAGGACAAGTAATTAGTTCGTAGAGGTTTATATAATACATCAGAACCGCGCCCCATTTAATAGAAGTGTACATATAGGAGTCTTTTAAATATTCAAATACATTAATTCAAATAAGCACTAGCACTTTATTTGGAAGAAGAAAGGATAAATATGTAACGTCACCCATAATGATGAAATACATTGAGCGTATTCCATTGGACAACAGTTTGGGTACTTATTGTGGTTAGAACAGAGTGGTCGTATTTTACAGAATGATTCAACTTGTGTATACAAACTAAATAATGTTTTTATGTGACCTAGGGCCAGATGTAGGAAGCCAAATAGCGAGTGCAAACGCTGAAATCCCCAGAATCTCACCTGTTGCGATCGCTATTTGGCTGCTTGCAATGTAGGTAAGTTTAAACCTACTCGCAAAATAAGGAATCGCAAAATTGCGATTCCTTATTTTGCTCAAGCATTTAGAGAATCGCAATTTGTGATTCACTAAATGCTATGCTGGTAGGCATCGCAAATTGCGATTTTGCCGTAAGGAATCGCAAAATACCACCAACTTCAAGTTGGTGGTATTTTGTGATTTCATTTCAAAAACCACTTTTTGGCTTTTTACAAAGTGCCATGTGGCACACATAAATGCCCTTAGTACATGTATGTGCGCCACATGTGCACACATGCACATTTCAGGGGTGCAACAGGGTGTACTTTTGGAACCCTTGCACCCTTGAAATTGCGCCCGCAATTTGCGAGTGTCTCTTGGTGACTCGCAAATTGCGGGCGCAAATCCTATTCATTCCTATGGGCCTCGTGGCCCATAGTAATGAATGGGATGGGATTCCTTGATTGCGAATCTCAATTTGCGATTCGCAGTTAAAGAATCATAAGGAATCGCAAATATTTTTGCGATTCCTACCTACATTCAATTTGCGAGTCCTTAATAGCGATTCGGTAAAAATTGCTATTAAGGACTCGAAAAATTGAATTTACCTACATCTGGCCCCTAGTAGTTAAACATAATATTGCACTATGTATATGAATCAATTTGAATTTTGACGCTGTCATTATTTATAAATCCAGTCTGTTGTCTATTTTGATGCACTTGCCTGAAAGTTTCTGTAACCAATTGGGCACACACACTATGTATTGGTCTAATGTCATGTGGCGAGTCATGTGATCAAGATCGCGTTCGTGCGATCGAAATACGTCATGGCGGGCACTAAGCCTGATCAACACTGAGGTTCACGATTTGGAATAAAAATTACTTTGGAAGGAGCAACTTTAAGTCTGTGCGCAGTGTGGTCCGTATTTGGTTGTATGGGTGAGTGACTGGTTGTATGAATAGCTGTACAGGTGAGTGACTCAATGTGTAAGTGGTTGATAAGTGAGTGATTGGGTGTGTGAGTGTCTCTATGGATGAGTGAGTGGTTGTGTGAGTACATGTCAAGAGTGATGTAATGTGAGGTTATGAGCAGTGCTTTACTGGGGTGTAAGTTATTGTTAGTTCAGGTAACTATAACTGCTGAATTTCACTGGTTTTGTACAAGTGAGATTTGAGCATAACTATAACATACATGTAACCTTTGGTTTTTCCAGTGAATTGCTATTTCTTTTTAATTCTATTTCCTTACTATAACATCCCTGTAACCATTGGTCTTTTCAGTGAATTTCTAAGTTTTTTTTTAATGTCGATTCCTAACTATAACTTCTCTGTAACCTTTGTTTTTTAAGTGAATTTCTAAGGTTTTTAAAATTGTATTTCCTAACTATAGCCTATAACATTTGAGAGTGAGTGAGTGAGTGAGTGCATGAGTGTCTCGGTGGGTGTGTGAGTGAGTGTGTCAGTGTCAATGGGTGTGTGAGTTTCTGTGTGGGTCTGGGAGTGGCTGCATATGTGTCTAACTGGATGTGTGGGTAGGTCTGTGAGTGGATTCATGAGTGTCTGAATGGGTGTCTCAGTGGGTGTGTGAGTGAGTGCATGAGTGTCTCAGTGGGTGTACAAGTGTCTGTGTGGGTCTGAGAGTAGCTGCATAGGTGTCTAACTGTGTGTGTGAGTGGGTGCGTGAGTGTCTGATTAGGTCTGTGAGGGGATGCATAAGTGCCTGAATGGGTGTCTCAGTGGGTGTATGAGTGTCTGGGTCAGTTTCTCAGTGGGTGAGAGTGTCTGAATTGGTTTTCTGAGTGCCTTTATGAGTATGTGAGGCAGTCTGTGAATGAGTGCATGAGTGTGAGTGGGTCTGTGAGTGGGTATGTTAGTCTCTGAGTGTATCTGTGAGTGACTGTATGGGTCTGTGAGTAGGTGCATGAGTTTCTGATTGGGCCTGTGAGTGGGTGTATGTGTCTGAGTGGATCTGTGTGTGGGTACGTGAGTGTCTGAATGGGTCTGTAAATAGCTGTGCGAATGGGTGTATGGGTCTGTGAATGGGCACATGAGTGTCTGAGTGAATGTCTGAATGCGACTGTGAGTGGGTATGTGAGTACCTGACTGGGTGTCTGAGTGTCCGTGTGGGTGTGTCAGTGACTCAGCCACAAAGGAAATACACATGCCCTTTTATCTAACAACCGTCCACAGTTGCGCACAAAATAGCTACCCAAGTGGAGTACTTTCTACTGGTTTATTACTAAGTGCTACCTCCTTGGGTAAATGTCCAGTACATATTCTACACTACAGCTGAAAATGGAGCAGTGACCTTGTGTGCATTTTGGCAATGTGATTGTTCCTGGTGCGTCTTTATCTTGAAATCTGTGATAACATGAATCCTTTTATAGAGAAGACAATGAGACTACAAAGAGGTAAATCTCCACCAAATTTGGGTCCTTATCCTCAACTATATAAAGTGCTTCTTTCTTTGGTGGAGATGTCCTCATCTTCCTCGGCATCAAGAATGCGTCACCAAAAAGGCAGGAAGACCTTTGACCAGCTCCCGCCAAGATAAAGCAAACAGCTATGTTCGAGGGGTGGTCACACCAGGACATAGCAGGGGACTGGCCTCCAGGAGGGGTGCTGCGCTGTTCCCCTCCTTTGATTTTCAAGGGCCTGTCCCAGAGAATGTTGGTCCCCAGGGTCAAGAATGGCCCGGGAGGGGGGCAACAGTCTTTCTAAAAAAAAAAAGTAGAAAGCCCAGGGGAGGTGGTGGTCCCCTGGGCTTGAGGTCCATGAGGGCCCCCTTTTTAAGGTGCATTTTAGACCTGGGAAGGTGGTGGTCCCTAGGGCTGTGGGGGGTCTACACGCTCTAACATATGAGTTTTTGTATGTAGCTCCAGTAAGATGGTGTTCCCCGGGACATAAATAAGCCCTAAGAGGGGGACCCGTGCACCCCCTCCTTACACTTTAAAGTCCACATGCTCCTGGGCTTGGCCCACTAGGGGGCAATTTTAAAAAGCAGCGCAGGAGACCGTGCTTTTTTTCAGCAAATTTTGAAGTAAATAAAAAAAAATGTTTTTTTGCCATGCCGGGGCCTTTCTGGGACTCCCGAACCAAGGCTACGAGGTTAGGGTATTCGTAACCTGCCCCTTTTCTTTTTTTATTAGGTCTCGCCTGGCGTTAGCAGCGCGCATGTGCTGATCTCGCTATGGCGAGGGCCTTTTGGAATCAATACGGATTCCAAGCGTGCATACGGTGGGAAAGAAGATGTGCACTTGGGGACTGGACGCATTACTGGTGGCGTGATACTCTGGGGACTTTTTTGTGGCTCGGCTGCACGTCTCCTGACGGTGAAGTCCCGCTCGTTCTCAAATTCGTTCTCTGTAACTGGCCTCTAGAGGGCGCTATTTGCCTAACCAGTGCAGATCAGCCGTTCAGGGTTGAAAGCTTCTCTCTGTGTTACCATCAAGCCTGGCTTCCTCACTAGTGAAATTATTTATTACGTACCCACTCACAAAATAATCTTCTGGGGTTTGAATGGAGTTTAGCAGTCCAAAGGCATTTCATCTGTTTTGGCATCTTGAGGCAATGAGAAAATTGACATTTTTACAGAACTCAAAAACATTTACTTTCTAAGCTATACTTTGAAAAAAAAAATCTAAATCGGACCTTCGGAGCGTTGTACTGCTAATTCCACGTAAACGAATACCAAGTAGTGCTGTCTCTAAAAATGGAAGGTTCGGAATGATTACTGCAATAGCCCTGTATCCCCTTCCACTCGTCAGAACAATTGTAAAGCATTATTTTAATTTTCGTGATTTCTACAATGTGCTCACACACTCAGTATATACAAAAACACCTAATTGAAAATAACGAGCATCTTCCGGCTACAGCTTTGTCATATTCGCACCTACTCGCCACTTGGTGTTACTAGGTACCACTTGATTAGGTATTTGAAATAAAAAATCAAAATAACGCCCTTTCAGAGTAGTTTTATCCACCACCCCATGTTTAATTGTCACACTAACTTCTTCTTCTGAGGCACTTCTTTAAAAAATATACGTTCTCAACGTTTGACAACTTTCCGGTGTATACCTCGAAAGTGAAGGTGACTCGATGAACGACACAGCACAGCGAGCTCTGTCAAAATATTACAATTTTTGTTAAAGGACTGAAGGTTCGCGAACTTCCCGCGAACGAGGAATGGAGGGAGGGCACGAACCAGAAACGCAAAGACCCTACCAACAGCCTATTCATTGACGTATACAGAAAGAATGCTTTTAATGCGCATATCGTAAACAATGTAATGGCGCTGCAGCTAAATGTTCGTAAAACTATGTGAAGAGAGAAGTTTGCTCTATTAGGGCGCACACAGGCCATGAGCAGGCATTTCATAAACTAGCCGGCGGTGTCGAGGTTAAACTTTCGCCGACCCTCTCCCCGAAGCCCAGTAGAGAGCGTGGGCTTCAGTGAGCCTGCTTCAGGGCAGTGGGCAGAGATCCGAGGTGACGCCGCAGAGACTTGCCACATAATCCATTTTATGAGGTACACAGAGAGGATGCTTCGAACACGCATGTGCTAAAGAATGTGCTATATTAACAAGCATTAAAAATGCATTAGGTCTCACCTTTCATTAAGTTAAAGCCATTTGCTTTGCTATACAATACCATTAGCAAAGCAAATGGCTTTAACTTAATCAAAGGCGAGACCTATTGCATTTTGAATGCTTGTTGTTTTTCATTTTGGTAGTCGGCTGAAGCCGAGTCCCAAGATGGCTGCCAACACTTCCTTGTTGAAGCGCTGGCAGCCAACCAGAGCTCTGCAGATCTCTGCACACGCTCGTTATTATTCGCAAAGGCTTCGCTGTAGTGGATGTAAATATTGGAATTTCTTTTAATTTCTCACAAAGTACTGAATGGATTTACACCAAATAACTGAAAGCGTCATCTGTGAACCAAAAGCTACCTTTCTGCAAAATTCAGTGTAATTCAGTCCAGCGTATTGGGCTGTAGTCATGTTCAAAGCCCATGGAAAACCCCCTTTATCTCAGTACCTGCTTGACAGATCACCCCAAAACTTTCCATGCACGAATAGAATCACTGGCACACTTTTTATGGAAACGTTTGTGAAGATTAGAGAAACAGCACCAAAGATATAGGCAAGTCAAAAAACACTTTTCCTATGGAAACATGGTCCTTACTAGAACTACCTACTGGCACCTGCAAGAGATATATATATATATATATATATATTCACTGAAAAAACCATAGGTTTCACACATGTTATAGTTAGCGGAAATTTTACTGATAAAAAACCAATGAAATTCCCCCGTTATAGTTAGTGTAGGAAACTATAACTCACGCGACCGCAATCCTCTGCTGATGCTAATACTGTATTTAGACACTTATTTGCCCATGTCTTCTTCCATAAATTTTTAGCTATACATATATTACAAATATTTTTTTTTCATAAAGACACATATGTCATCAGCAGAAGATTGCGGTCGCGTGAGTTATAGTTTCCTGCACTAACTATAACGGGGGAATTTCATTGGTTTTTTATCAGTAAAATTTCCGCTAACTATAACATGTGTGAAACCTATGGTTTTTTTCAGTGAATTTGCAAGGTTTTTTAAATGCTAATTCCTAACTATAACGTGTGTGAAACCTATGGTTTTTTCAGTGAATTTGTACGTTTTTTTAAATGCTAAGTTACTTTACGCCATTCGTGGCGTGCGCGCCCACTTAACGCAGTTCGTTCCGTGTGCGCACGGTGCGCTTCGCGCACCGTGCGCGCACAGTGAGCACGCGGTGCGCTTCGCGCACCGCGCGACCACTTTACGCAGTTCGTGCCGTGCCCACGTTACGCTAGATGGGCCATGTACGCACGATGCGCTTCGCGCACCGTGCGCACATGGAGGACATATTATGCGCTTCCTTGTGATAGGTAATCTGTTAAAATTTTTTGGGGAAATGCTGTGCTCTTATATGCCATGCACAAATGGTGGCCTTCGGCCAACATTTGCACACGGGGTGGAGAGAGTGGGGTTTTTTTTTTTTAATAATTATTTACCGTACACGTACGGTAAGCGTACGGTAAGCGTAATCGGCGAAATTTTCAAAAAATAAAAAATTACCGTTTTTTGCCTTGGGGGATCTTTGAAGACTCAACTAACATGGTTATGTGCATGGGCGCTGTCTAAACAGCCCCTTTATATGTTTTTGGCATTTGTTTATCAGCTCCCCCCTCAGAGTGCAAGAGAGAAAATGGCGGCCGCCGCTTCCTGGTTTCGACCGATTCGAATGTTTACTAAGATCTAAGGGCCAATCAGAATCGCGCTCGCGCACGCCACCGTACGCGTACGGTAAGCGCACCGTAAGCTGGCTCAGATATATATATTGATTTAAAGGCTATTTTCTCAGAATCTACTGAACAGATTTACACCAAACCTACAAAAGGCACTTCCTTGACCTGAGGACTACCTCTCTGCCAAATTTCAAGTAATTCTGTTCAGCCGTTCGGGCTGTAGCTGTGTCTAAAGGTCCTATGGAAAAATGCATGGGAAAAACGCGTTTTGGGACCCCCCTTTTATCTCAGCCCCCGCTTGACGAATCCCCCCGAGACTTTCAGGGTAGGAGCGGAGCGTAGCGCCCCACCTATTTTGAAAAATTCGCAAGGATTCGTCGACCGGCGCAAAAGTTATTCAAAATAGAATGTTGCGGATTTCCTATGGAAACGTGGTCCTATCTATAACTACCTACTGGCGACCGCCAGTAGGTAATATATATATATATATATATATATATATCTCTTGCAGGTGCCATATATATATATATATATATATTCACTGAAAAAACCATAGGTTTCACACATGTTATAGTTAGTGGAAATTTTACTGATAAAAAACCAATGAAATTCCCCCGTTATAGTTAGTGCAGGCAACTATAACTCACGCGACCGCAATCCTCTGCTGATGCTAATACTGTATTTAGACACTTATTTGCCCATGTCTTCTTCCATACATTTTTAGCTATACATATATTACAAATATTTTTTTTTCATAAAGACACATATGTCATCAGCAGAAGATTGCGGTCGCGTGAGTTATAGTTGCCTGCACTAACTATAACGGGGGAATTTCATTGGTTTTTTATCAGTAAAATTTCCACTAACTATAACATGTGTGAAACCTATGGTTTTTTCAGTGAATTTGCAAGGTTTTTTAAATGCTAATTCCTAACTATAACGTGTGTGAAACCTATGGTTTTTTCAGTGAATTTGTACGGTTTTTTAAATGCTAAGTTACTTTACGCCATTCGTGGCGTGCGCGCCCACTTAACGCAGTTCGTTCCGTGCGCCACAGTGAGCACGCGGTGCGCTTCGCGCACCGCGCGCCCACTTTACGCAGTTAGTGCCGTGCACGCACGGTGGGCACGCGGTGCGATGACAAAGCAAGAAAGCACGTCAACAAATCTGTTTCTGCTTTCCTCCGTGACTATGGTATGGGTGCCATTTACCACAACAACTTGCGTTATGACATGCAAGACATTTATAGAGGAGATGGTGTGCACTTCAATGATGAAGGGAACAGAGTCTTCCTCTTGAACCTTAGACTCTGCATCGGTACTTACTTGTAGGTACCACTAAAAAATCATTTCATAAACACAACGGCTCTTTTTAGAGCCCCCTAATATCTAAACACTTAAATCTGATTTTCATTTTTTTTTTTTTTTTTTCTACCGTACGCTTACCGTAAGCTTACCGTACGCGTACCCCGTGATTTTTTTTAAAATCAATAAATGTTTTTTTTGTACTTTTCTGTCCTTCTTTGACCCCCTTACAAATGTTAGGGGGTCTGTAACTCTCCTCATTGCCCCCTTTCCTTGTTTTCACTCTTTTTTTTCAGAGTGAAATACACAAAATGGCGGCCGCCGCTTCCTGGTTTCGGCCGATTCGAATGTTTACTAAGATCTAAGAGCCAATCAGAATCGCGCTCGCCACCGTACGCTTACCGTAAGCGTACGGTAAGCGTACCGTAAGCGGGCTCAGATATATATATTGATTTAAAGGCTATTTTCTCAGAATCTACTGAACAGATTTACACCAAACCTACAAAAGGCACTTCCTTGACCTAGGAACTACCTCTGTGCCAAATTTTGAGTAATTCTGTTCAGCCGTTCGGGCTGTAGCTCGTTCTAAAGGTCCTATGGAAAAATGCATGGGAAAAACGCGTTTTGGGACCCCCCTTTTATCTCAGCCCCCGCTTGACAGATCCCCCCGAGACTTTCAGGGTAGGAGCGGAGCGTAGCGCCCCACCTATTTTGAGAAATTCGCGAGGATTCGTCGACCGGCGCCAAAGTTATTCAAAATAGAATGTTGAGGTTTTCCTATGGAAACGTGGTCCTAACTATAACTACCTACTGGCGACCGCCAGTAGGTAATATATATATATATATATATATATATATATATATATATATATATATATATATATATTTTTTTTTTTTTCAAAAAGCAAATTCGCGGGTCTGGTCTCTCTACCACAAATGGCGGCGGGCTGAAACGAGGGCGCGAGTCCTCATAAATCACTGAAAGTTTCTCGTCGATGCTGACACACAAAGACGTTCCAGCCCAATTCCATATACGCAAAGAAATTTTATTCTGGCATGTAGCAAGTCAAACGCCCGACGCGTTTCGGTGCAGCCAAGGTGCGGCTGCACCGAAACGCGTCGGGCGTTTGACTTGCTACATGCCAGAATAAAATTTCTTTGCATATATGGAATTGGGCTGGAACGTCTTTCTGTGTCAGCATCGACGAGAAACTTTCAGTGATATATATCTTTCCACAATACGCCCAATTGGCAGTGGGAGCACTTTCCAGTCGGTGCCCGCGTCGAGACCAGGACAGGGTCTCGCAATGATGAACATAGCCCTTTGGCTGCGTTTTATAGACGATCTGTTCCTGCTGTGGAAGGGGACTGAAATAGAATTCCAAGCCTTCTTCACTGAGCTGAACAATAATGATGTTGGCCTGAAATTCACATACAACCTTAGTCCAAAAGAGATTGAATTTCTTGAAACCAAGATCTATATCAAAGACAATCAGATGCACACAACAGTGCATAGAAAGAAGACAGCTACCAATAGTCTGCTTCACGGATCAAGTTTTCATCCGCAGTCACTCAAAAAAAGCATACCGTATGGAGAGCTGCTACGGATGAAAAGAAACTGCTCGGAAGAACAAGAAATGGAAAGGAAATTCGAAGAAACTAAAACACGCTTCCTACAACGTGGATACAAATATACAGACATCAAGCGTGGGGAAACCAAAGCGAGACAGAAAACCAGAGCAGACACACTGGTGAACAAGAAAGATAAAGAAAGAAAAGTGAAAGAAGAAAAAAGTATAAAACACAACATAGGAAACAGTAATGAAACAACAAAATCCGATGACAGTCAGCCACGATTGATACTTACCTACAGTAAAGAAAGCTACAAAATACAAAAATCAGTAACTAAATATTGGAATGTATTAAAAAAGATCCTGAAATAGGCAAACTAATAGAAGATCGACATTTGATATAATTCAGAAGAGCACCGAATCTATCAGACCATCTAGTGAGGAGCCACTTTGAAGCCAAAAAAACAGAGTCATGGTTACAGCTAAGATCCAAAGGCTTCACAAAATGTTCAACATATAAGGCCTGTAAAATTGGCAAAAATCTGAAGAACATAATAGACCCCACCGGAAAAGTGATTGAAATAAAAGAAACCATAACATGTGATTCAACATTTGTGGTGTACATGCTCCAATGCTTCTGCGGAAAGCAATACATAGGAAGCACGATATGCCCCCTAAAAAAGCGTATACTGGAACACACACGTGCAATTTAAAATATGGATAACACATTTGCCATTGCGAAACATATGTCCACCCATAGTGGGAAAACCTGGTTGGACATAAAATACTCAGGATTGGTATCAGTCCCCCCAAATGAACGAGGGGGGAATCGTATTCAGAAGCTACGAAGATTGGAATCTCGGATGATAATGAGATTCAAAACCAAATATCCTCTGGGTTTGAATGGAGATGAGGAAATGTACGTTCATTTATAGACTGAAAGAACAAACAGAATGCAGGAGACAAGGTTATAATTGTAACTGATAAGAAATGGTTTTGATTTGATGGAATTCAATTGGTATATCATTGCTCCTCGCATACAACTCTTCAAAATGTAACAAACTATATGTTGGAACAATTATAAAATCACCGCATTTGATAAAATCTCATGTTGCAAATGAGACAACATTCAAATGAGATTAGATAGACATTGAATGATTTGAAAATTTGCAAACGGGTGAAGCCCACTAATTAACAACAATCGAATAAATGTGTTGCTGCATGTTTTTCTTTCTGGCTGTCCTGTGTATAGGGATGCCACAGCAAGGGGTAAGGGCACTCAGCCCGCTACTATAATATAGGACACTCAGTCCATAAATTACGCTCCAGGGAGATCGACTGCTTAAATATGCAGTATGGGTCACTTTAATTCGAGGCTTAGCCAAGAATGAATCTATACGCTGTTCTTATTTAAATGATGAGCGCATAATGGGTGTAATACTGATCATACCCCTTGCAATGTGACATCTCAGCCACCGGCCATGCCAGAACCAATCGAGCCAACTGGTGAATAAAGTTATATATAATGTGGCTAAAATATCTACTACATAACCCACAATGCACCAGTATTGGAAGTATATAAAAGTAAAAATTGAAGAAGGACCAAGTTAATACACTACCGTGATCAGGAACTACGGTTCGAAACGCGTAGGAGATAGACACAACTTAAATAAATAAGATCGTACCATCAAGAGGAGTGCCGTGCCTTCATTTTCGTGAGAATATATATATATATATATTTCTAAACACACGGTATTTCAATTTGACCCTCACTCGAGACAAGGTGAAGGTTACCAACCTTTATTACAGGTACAGATGGATACGCGGGCCAGTGCAGTAAGCAGCTTTTCCTGTGCCTGACGCGTTTCAGGACGATCCCTTCTGCAGAGGCATAGGGGAAAAGCTTGCACTGCTGGTAAGCAACAACTTCCTTATTTAAAATGTCACGCCCCTTATTCACGTCAATGTAATTATGGGAGTTGTAGTGCCTTGTCGCGAGTGCAACTCAAATTGAAATACCGTGTGTTTAGAAATCTGTGGGCGGTTGTTCAGCAACCAAGTCTGCACCACCCCATGATGCAGAGGGGGTCACTGCAACGGATTTGCCGTTTCTAATGTGGCGCAATGTGCCAGGATGTAAGATGGACTCAACGGCTGGGGCTCGTGTCAGGGCTTATCTGTGGCAGGTATCAGCGCGCAGAAATTGAGGAAGGAATTGCAGACACTACTACTCCCATACTTACATTGACGTGAATAAGGGGCGTGACATTTTAAATACGGAAGTTGTTGCCTTCCAGCAGCATGAACTTTTCCCCTATGCCTCTGTAGAAGGGATGGTCCTGAAACACGTCAGGCACAGGAAATGCTGCTTACTGCACTGGCCTGTATATCCATCTGTACCTGTAATAAAGGCTGGTAACCTTCACCTTGTCTCGAGTGTAGCTCAAATTGAAATACCGTGTGTTTAGAAATCTGTGAGCGGTTGTTCAGCTGCCGAGTCAGCACCTACCCATGATGCCGAGGGGGCCACTGCAGTAGATTTGCCATTTCTAATGTGGAGCAATGTGCCAGATGTAAGCTGGACTCAACAACTGGGGCCCGTGTCGGGGCTTATCTACGGCAGGTATCAGCGCGCCGAAATTGAGGAAGGAATTGCAGGCACTACAAATCTCATAATTACATTGACGTGAATAAGGGGTGTGACATTTTAAATTAAATAAGGAAGTTGTTGCCTACCAGCAGCGCAAACTTTTCCCTATGCCTCTGAAGAAGGGATGGTCCTGAAACACGTCAGGCACAGGAAAAGCTGCTTACTGCACTGGCCCGCATATCCATCTGTACCTGTAATAAAGGCTGGTAACCTTCACCTTGTCTTGAGTGCAGCTCAAATTGAAATACCGTGTGTTTAGAAATCTGTGGGCGGTTGTTCAGCCGCCGAGTCTGCACCACCCCATGATGCCGAGGGGGCCACTGCAACAGATTCACCGTTTCTAATGTGGAGCAATGTGCCAGGATGTAAGATGGACTCAACGGCTGGGGCCCGTGTCGGAGCTTATCTGCAGCAGGTATCAGCGCGCCGAAATTGAGGAAGGAATTGCAGGCACTACAACTCCCATAATTACATTGATGTGAATAAGGGGCGTGACATTTTAAATAAGGAAGTTGTTGCCTACTAGCAGCGCAAACTTTTCCCCTATGCCTCTGAAGAAGGGATGGTCCTGAAATGCGTCAGGCACAGGAAAAGCTGCTTACGGCACTGGCCCGCGTATCCATCTGTACCTGTAATAAAGGCTTGTAACCTTCACCTTGTTTCGAGTGGAGCTGAAATTGAAATACTTTGTGTGTATAAATATATATATATATATATAGATATATATATATATATATATATATATATATCTATGTATATATATATATATATATATATATTCACTTAAAAAACCATAGGTTTCACACATGTTATAGTTAGGTGGATATTTCAGTCGTAAAAAACCAATGAAATTCCCCCGTTATAGTTAGTTGAGATAACTATAACTCGCGCGCCCGCAATCCTCTGCTCATGACGTCACATATTAAATCACTCATGACATGGTCAGTGGCATCACTCATGACATCACTGATGACATCATCCTTGTGATAGAGTGGCGGTCGCGCGAGTTATAGTTATCTCAACTAACTATAACGGGGGAATTTCATTGGTTTTTTACGAGTGAAATATACACCTAACTATACCATGTGTGAAACTTATGGTTTTTTAAGTGAATTTGCAAGGTTTTTTAAATGCTAATTCCTAACTATAACGTGTGTGAAACCTATGGTTTTTTCAGTTAATTCGTAAGTTTTTTTAAATGCTAAGTTATGTATGTAATATAATTTTTTTAATATATTTATTTTTCAATAAACTACTTTAAAAACATTTTTTTTTTTGTTATGGTTTTTCACCGTGCGCGCACCGTACGCGCACCTCCGCGATTTAAAAAAAATATGTTTTCATGTTTTTTTCTGCCTTCGGGGTCCTTCAGGGACCCCCTGACCAAGGCTAGGGGGTCAGGAACTCTCTACCCTGCCCCCTTTTCACGTTCGCCACCTTCCTTTTCCACTCTCGCACTGAAAACAAACAAAATGGCGGCCGACACTTCCTGATTTCGACCGATTCGAACGTTGACTGACATGTAACAACCAATCAGAATTACGCTCGCGCACGTAAGGGTGCGTGCACGGTGCGCGCACGGTTCGCGCACGGTGCGCGGCTATAGATATGTATGTGCTTTTAACTGCAATTTTCTCAGGAACTACTGAACAGATTGACTCCATATATGCAAAAGGCACATCCCTGACCTGAGGACTACCTCTCTGCCAAATTTCAAGTAATTCTGTTCAGCCGTTCGGGTTGTACCTTCGACTAAAGGTCCTATGGGAAAATGCATGGGGAAAATGCGTTTTGGGACCCCCCTTTTTTCTCGGCCCCCGCTTGACGAATCCCCCGAGACTTTCAGGGTAGGAGCTGAGCGGAGCGCCCCATTAGTTTTGAAAATTTCGCAAAAATTCGTCAACCGGCGCCAAAATTATTCAAAATAGAATTTTGAGATTTCCTATGGAAACACGGTCCTAACTATAACTATCTACTGGCGACCGCCAGTAGATAATATATATATATATATATATATATATATATATATACAGGAACTTCGCCGCAGTATTCAAACTGGTGGAAAAGGACGAAGCGGACCCAGTATTATCGGTGCAAATAATTTAATCCACAGGTACGACAAGCACCGCCATGACGCGTTTCGGCCTCAGACAGGCCTTGATCACATGACGCTGACTCAGGCAGCCCATAGGTTTATAAAGTGCTTAGGTGCAAGTCAGGTGATCATTGAGCCAATAGACATAAAAAACATACATTGTATCAATACATCAAATGCTGGTATTAAAACATCACATTTAGCAATATACGAGGTCAGATGCACCAATGGCTAATGATACAATCGAAAAACACAATTAATGATTTTTTCATGGAAAAAGCGAGAGCAAAGGGGAAACAAATGTTCACCAGCCAGTCAGATTACAGAATGATCATCATAGGTCGTAATTGATTGTTTCAGGAACAATGAGTACCATGCAAAGGGATTCTACTGAAATACCCACACTTCTATTGTTCAGTATAGTTCTGAATGTGCAAAAGGAGCAAGTGCAAATGACGGATACATATGTGCAAAAAATCGCAAGTGCAAGTTGCATACATGTAACCCCCTGAGGTTGATACTGTGGTCTCAATAATGTCACCACAGCTCGTTTGTATGTATAATATACTACAGTTGCCGGATATAGACCAAAATGTGCAAAATTTATGCATGTGCAAATGGCGGTTGTATATGTGCAAATAACGCGAGTGCAGGTTAAATACATGTAACCCCCTTAGATTGATAAACTGGTGTCAATAAAATCACCACTGCTTATTTATTTGTCTAATACTCCATTTGGACCCTCAAAGAACCTGATTTACACAGGCTGTGTCACTGCTCAAGTGAGCCGACTTGCTCCACTGACTAGTATGGCTGTGGGATAGATGAGCTACTGTTTGACTGTTACCTGCTGAGATAAAATGTCTGATTTCGACTGTTATACAGTTCGCTAGCTCTCTTACATATTGCGAATCAAATTGGCCTCCCTGACCAGTTGCAATCCACAATAATAATATTATCACTAGGAAAAATACTATTTATACATATGTTGTTACCAGCATATATGACTAATCTGCTCACAGGATCACCTGTATAAAGTGTATGGTGCAGGGAGGGGTATGGTGAAGGGGAAAAGCAAATTACGATTTTAAAAAAGTGTTCCAGAATTCATAACATATCTGCAGTATTGTCTAAGTTGTCTTAAATACCAATATATTAGAAAAATGTATAATGCAATATATGTATGTTACTTTATTTTGATTGTTCATCTGCCATCACTGAGTATCGTGGTGCTATTTAATGGAGGCATGTAAAGAGGTCTTCACTAGAGTTCAAGCCGTTTGGCGTTTTGGTATCCAACTCGAGAATGTATTTTGTTTCGAGTTGCCTAAGCTGTACCTCACGGTCTCCCCCTCGGCGTAATGGTGGAACCATGTCCACCACAAAATAACTGAGAGAATCTAGACAACTCCCATGTGCCTCTTGAAAATGTCTTGTGACCGGGTATGTTGCATCGTTGTTGCTGATGGCCCGCATGTGCTGGAGTATACGTTTGTGAACCTGCAACTTGGTGCTGCCAACGTATTGCAGGCCACACGTACACTCCAGCACATACACCGCAAAGTCAGATTTACATGTCAATTTTTTACAGATGGTCACAGTGATATTGCTAAATGGTGTTGTATAGCAAGTCTTGTTCCTACCAAATTTACAGGCTTTGCATGAGGCACATTTAATGAAGCCTTTGGTGGATTGCAACCAGGTGTTATTGGCGCAAATTTCAGGACTGCTTTTAACAAGCATATCACTCATGGATCTAGCCCTCCGAAAAGTAATCTCAGGGTTTTTCTTAAGGAGATGACCGATGATTGGGTCATTTTGAACAATTGGCCAGTTTTTATTAAAAATGATGCGTAATGCTCTGTGTTGGCGATTATAGGCGGTTATCAATCTGGGAGGTTCTGTACTTGTTGAGGGTTCCTCTGATGTGCTAGTATGCACATTGGCTTTTGCCAATGTTACATGACGGGAAACTGAATTGGCTTTTCTGATTGCTGTGTCAATTGTTTCCACAGCATATCCTCTGGCCAAGAACCTCATTTTACTAGCCAACTGTGCCTCTGTACATTCTGATTCTACACTGCAGATCCGTCTGATCCGCAGCATCTCCCCGTAGGGGATGCTGCGTATCAGATGGTCAGGGTGGTGACTAGTGGCGTGCAGAACCGTATTGCCTGCCGTAGTTTTACGGTGCAATCGAGTTTCCAGATTGTTATTGTCCATATATACTTCTACGTCCAAAAAATTCACAGCGGTCCTACTCACATGGCCTGTGAACTCGAGATTAAGTTTGTTCTTATTTATACCCTCGATAAACAGGTTGACTGACGATTCTGATCCCCGCCAGATAAAGAATAGGTCGTCAATATAGCGATGCCATGCTACAATATGATCGCTGAGGATGTGGCGAAATTGAACTTTGAGGACCTGCTCCTCCCACAGCCCCATATGCAGACAGGCATAACTGGGGGAGAAGCAAGCCCCCATAGCCACACCTCGCATCTGCTGAAACACCTGTCTTTGAAACAGAAAATAATTGTGGTAAAGACAAGTGTGAATCATATCTACCAACATTTTGTTGTGTTCCATCATTTTGACGGGTCTTGAACGCAGAAAGTATTCCACAGCTCTAATACCATCAAGGTGGTGTATGCTGGTATATAGAGCTGTGACATCTAACGTCACCAACAAAAAATCATCCTGCCAAGAAATTGATTCAATTTTCCTTAAGAAGTCCCCCGTATCCTGTAAATAGGATGGTAGTTTCTTTACATGTTCCTGGAGAAAAAAGTCTATGTACCTAGAAGTATTCTCCATGATACTGTTCTTAGCGGAAATAATAGGTCTACCCGGAGGTTTTTCAGGGTTTTTGTGCACCTTGGGTATTAGATAGAAAACAGGAATAACTGGGTGATTGATTTTCAAGAATTTAAATTCATCACTGCTCAACAATCCTAGACTTTTCCAAGACAGTAATTTGGTGTTGAAGCTGTTCCAGGCTGATTTTACTGTTTGCCAGTCACTGCGCTTGTAACATTGCCGATCATTCAAATGCTGTAAAGCCTCTTCCATGTACAAAGACCTGGACCACAGAACAATGTTACCGCCCTTGTCTGATTGCCGTATTATGACATTATCATTGCTTTGTAGCTTCTTCATCAGACTCCCATAACAGTTGTTTTGTCTGCGAAGTTTTTGTTGGTCCCACAAAGTCGTTTTATGCAAAATCTTCAATTGAGAGGTCACAAGATCACTGTAAACATCAATGTTATCATGTAACAAGATTGGATTGAAAATGGATTTTGGTTTAAAGTTTGTGAGCCCTGGCATGTCTAATTTGGGTGTTATGTCGGCACCAAATGTCGTTTCATCAAGGGTCCCTTCATTGTGAAGATCTTGTAAATCACATAATAATTCATATTCCCCTGCAGTCATTGTCGGGGGCTTCGAACCAGCAATGGCATTCAATGGTTGTACTGTGGTTTGTTTCATTTTGTTGAGCAGAAAGAATTTACGCAATTTGATTTTCCGAATATATTTGTAAAAGTCAATGCGTGTTTGAGTGTAGTTGAAATTGTTTGGAGGGCAATATGTTAATCCCAGTGAAAGAGTATTGATCTCACTAGGAGTGAGTGGCATGTCAGTAAGGTTGATGATTGACAGGGATTTTGAAGGAGGGCTAATCACTTGCGGTTCCATTTTCTTTGTGGCTTCTTGTAATTTGTCCTGTTTCTGCTCTCTGATTGCGTGACAGCGTCTGCGGCGTTTGATATTGGCTCCTTGTCTTGTTTTTAATTGGTCTTAAGGTTTGTCTGCGATCTTGTCGTAGGCAATCCACCTCTTGGGCCAACGAGAATTTCATAAACCCCAACCGAGGGTTTGTCATTACTTGCTCATTCTCAGACTCACTGCCTGGCGCTGAACCCAGGTCAGACACAGAAGTAGACGATTGCACCCTATCTCCCATGTTGGAGCTAGAGGGCTGTGCCTGCGTTGATATTTTAGTCTTCTTCATGAAGTCATATTTCTTCGCAAACGTGAATATTTGCCCATTCTGATAATCTATTTTGTCCCTTTGAAATTTAAACGCTCTGCGCTTCTTTATGATGTCTTCCTCCTTGATTAATCTGGCATGCATCTCGTCCCGATATTTCTTTTCTTGTTCACCTTCTCCAAATTTTGCTATTTGTTCATTCAAATCATTAATCTTGATTTGTAAGGCAGCTCTGTCGCTCTCCGCATACTTCACCAGTATTCGCAGTAACCGACACGAGGAATCCAAGTTACACTCTGCCCATTCTGATAACATTTTAGGGTCAGGACTCTCGTAGCTGGGGACTAGCATGATGCGAAGTCCCCGCGGGACTCTGCCTACTTCTAAATAGCGGGAAAGAGATTTATGCTCCCACCATTTAGCCTGCTCTGAACGCATTGCCTTTTCCAGTTGTTTAAATATTTCTTTCAGTTCACAATCACCCGTTCTGTCTCTCACCAGGCTCGTGTTGGCATTCAACAATCCTTCGGTGACTGGTGAGTCATCGAACATTTCAACCGCTGCCTCCTCGCGGCTCCTAACAGCGTCAGCGGCCATGACACACCCTTTCTTTGTAATGGAATATTTCGTAAGCGCAGACGTAACAGTCAACTTAATAGTCCTGTGCGTCGAGCCTCGCACACTCCTTCACCAGCAAAATACCCCCAGAGCTCCTACCTGCAGGTCAAGCGTATCCAGACTCGATCACAGCCGTGAGAGTCTCCCGCCCGTACCTTGCAGTTGAAGCGGATCTGGTTGGCCAGGGGCCTCCGCGGCTGCTCCACACGGGAACCAACGATGCTTCCGGGTAAACAGAAGCTGGCTTCCTGCCGTTCGGCCCTGTTGAAGGAGGGGTCCGCTTGACACCGAGGAAGTTGATCTATATATACACATACACACACACACACATATATATTCACACATATATGTACACACATATATATAAATATATATACATACATACACACATATATATATATATTCACTGAAAAAAAATAGGTTTTAGGGAAAGTTATAGTTAGTTGGACATTTCACTCGTACGAAACCAGAGAAATTCCCCAGCTAACTATAACTTGCGCCCCCGCAATGCACTGCTGATGACGTCACATATTACATCACTCATGACATGGTCAGTGACATCATTGATGACCTCACTGATGACATCTCAAATGACATCACTGATGACATCATCCAGTGACTGTGTGTTTCTGTAAAGTTTAAATATGTTTAATATATATAGGGAAAGGCGTATTGAAAAATGAGTGGGTGTATAAATGTCTGAATGGATGATTTAGTAGGTGCGTGCCTGACTCTATAAGTGAGTGATTAAACGTATCTTACTGAATGCATGGGTTAGTGACTAAACTGTGTGAATGTTGGTATCCTTCTTTCTGTTGCTGTGTAAGCGACTACATGGGTTTGTGAATAGCTACTTGAGTGTCTATATGAGTTATTGATTGGTTGTCTGAGTATCTGTATGGGTGCCTGAGTGTTTATGTGGGTGGGGTGAATGTTACTCTGTGTATAGATGTGTGAGTGGGTGATTCAGTGGGTGCATGCTTTCAAAAGTGCATCTGTGATGGACTGTATGGGTGGGTGAGTGTGTGTATGGGTGTGTTGGTAAGTGAATTAGGGTGACCAACCGTCCGTAAATTTCACGGACCGTCCGTAATTGGGACCTCACGTCCGTTGTCCGTTAGGATCCCTTTTATGGACGCCTTTTGTCTGTAATTTTGGGCCTTTCAGGGAACAGAGTTGTTCCCCTGTGAAAGGCCTCAGCTCCCTGAGGGGCCCGCCTCGCACTCCTCTGAGCACAAGAGCAGCCCCACCCTGCCCATTGTCATTCTGTATGTGGCTGATTGCCACATACAGAAGGACAATGGGTCAGTCTGGGCTGGCACGGCATGTGGTGGCCTCCTCCAGCCTCGGTCCAGGGCAGGGCATTCTGGCACATGGAAGTGCAAAAACGCCCATGCTGCTGCTAGGTGAGAATCCAGTTAACAAAAGGAAGACAGTGAAAGAAGTTCAAAGGAAAGGATTCTAGTTCTCTCAGAGTCTCATCGTTTTAGAACAGACGCATTTTCAATATTATATTCAAGAAAGCCATGGTTGCTGCTGTTTTATTTTATGCAACTAACAGCCACTGACAAAGCCAATAGTTCTGGCTTGTTGTAGGTGCAACATTACTTGTTCTAGGTGGAACCTTACTTGTTTTATTATATATCTTGGTGCAATGACAGAAGCAAGACAAATACCAGTCGGGCGGCACATTATACCAAGCACAGATTTTTAGCTTAGGTTTTTTAAGTCACACCCTTAATTATAACAAACATCCCCTTTGGAGAGACCCCCATAGTTTTTTCATCCACTTAAAGCCCTGGAAACAACACCATGTCACAGTCGCCTCACATCCGGGCACTGTGCATCATGCATGACTCATGCCTTCTACTTTTTTAAGATTGCCTATGTGCAGGGGCATAGTGAACCCTCCCCCACCCCTTGCTTTAGGAACTACAGCGAGGGTGCAGTTCTTGATGGGCCTCTTCTGTCTGCAACTCTGTAGACAAAGGCTCAGCTTATAATTAATGTGAAAAGGTGAGAGAGTAAGTAAGTAAAATGATGGGTGGATGGATGGATGAGTGAAAGGGTGGATGGATGAGTGAAAGGGTGGATGATGGGTGAGTGAATGGGTGGATGATGGGTGAGTGAATGGGTGGATGGATGAGTGAAATGATGGATTGATTGATGGATTGATAAGATAAAGGGTGAATGGATGGACGGATGAGTTAAAGGGTGGATGTAAACCTGGATGAGTGAGTGAAAGGGCGGGTAGATGGACAAAAGGATGGATAGATGGGTGAATGGATGAGAGAAAGGATAGATGGATGAGTGAAAGGATGGATGAGTGATAAGTTCAATGGATGGATTCATGAGGGGATGAGTAGATGGATGGGTGGGTGGATGGAATGATGGATGGCCTAAGTGAAAGGGGGATGGAAAGAGAAAGGGAGGATGGGTGGATGGATGACTGAACGGGTGGAAGGATGAGTGAATGAAAGAGTAAGTGAAACGATGGCTGAATGGGTGAAAGGGTAGATGGCTGGATGGATGAGTGCATGGTTGGATGTGTGGAAGAGTGGATGGATGAGGGTACGGATGGATAAGATGAAAGGATGAATGCAGGGATGGATGAGTGAAAGGGTGGATGGAGGAACAGATGAGTGGAATGATGGATGGATGGAAGGATAGATGATGGATAGGTAAATGGCTGGATGGATGAGTGAATCGATGGATGGGTGGAAGAGTGGATGGATGAGTGTTCGGATGGATAGGGTGAAAGGATGAATGGATGAGTAAAAGGGTGGATGGGGGGATGGATGAGTGAAAGGATGGATGGAAGGATACCTGATGGATAGGTTTGTAAATGGTTGAATATGGACATGGATGGGCACACGGATGGAAGGACAGAATGAATGGTCAAAGACTGAATGATGGATGAAAGTATGATTACACATTGTAAGCCCCATTATCTTAAGCAACAGTTTCTATACATTGACTTTCACATTTATATGAGTCTGTCTCTATATAATATATGTGTGATGTAACTCACTCCGACACCCTGCCGTACATACGTCGAATGAGTAGCACTGTAAAAGAAATTAAATACACATGAGGAAGGGTCTATGTGAAGATGAGGGACACCATTGGAGTGTGGTAGTGGCCTGACTGGCCGGACCGGGCATTGGGCATTTCCCTGCGAGCTGGAAAGGTGGGGTGGGGGCAGTTTTGTTTCCACAAAGAGACATTTGCTTCAAGCTGCACACATACTGAAAAACCATGAAGTTTACAGTCGTCTCAGCCTAATACAAACTTATTTTCACTTGTACTTAAGTGGTTGTCTATTTACTTAGTTATATACTATAGCGCAACCCCCTCTGATGTGTCTGTAAAACTTACCTTTTGTCCTGAATTTTGACCTCCTGTCCTAAATTTTTGTCCTGAATTTTGACCCTTTGTCCTGAATTTTTACACTCACTGTCCTGAATTTGCACCCACGCCAGTTGGTCACCCTAAAGTGAATGGATATCTAAATGGTACATGTATGAGTAACTAC
Source organism: Triturus cristatus (assembly GCF_964204655.1). Lineage (NCBI taxonomy): Eukaryota > Metazoa > Chordata > Amphibia > Caudata > Salamandridae > Triturus > Triturus cristatus. The sequence continues at coordinate 1,557,763,274 of NC_140590.1, forward strand.
ATATGTGAAAGGCAGTACATGTGAGTGTTGGAGTATATAAGTGACTATATATATATATGTGTGAGAGTGAGTGATTGTGAGAGTGGCGGTTTGGATGAGTGTGTGCTTGTGTCAGTGATTGTATAAGAGAGTAAGTATGTGTTAGTATCTGTATGAGTAAGTGAGGTGGTGTGACTGTGTATACCTGTATAATGAGTATATGGCAGTGTGATTGATTCTTTGGGTGACTGACTAGGTGTGTGAGTAACTCTATGGGTGAGCGGCAGTGTGTGAGATTCTGTATAGGTGTATAAGTGCATAGATCAGTGGCTGTATTGATGAGGGACTGTGTATATGAGTGACTGTGTGTATGAGTGACTGTATGGGTAAGTGGATGTGTGTGTGGATCTATTAATCAGTTAGTGGGTATGTACTAACTGGTATTGGTGTGTCAATGGTTTCGAGAATGTTAGTCTGTATTTTTGAGTAGGTGTATGAAACGTTATATCAGGGTGTGAGGAGGTGCATCAGATATTAGGTGGATGATGTCATCAGGCTTTAGTTGGGGGCCCCCCTCCCGAGGACCCCATTCCTGTGTCTTTGCCTCTTTTTACATTTTTTTATTTATTTTTTTATGGGAGGGCGTCCCCCTTTGCTGGGCCACTTTTAGCCCCAGGGACCCCATCACTCGGGGCCTGGCCTCACGTTGGGGACCGGGGGGGGAGCCCCGATGCCCCCGCGGTCTCTGCCGTCTCCCCACCTCCTGCAGGAGCCGGCATTGCTTTTGGGCAAAGGGATCTGCTAACAAGCAGCTCCCTTTGTCCAAAAGCAATTCTGCTTTGCTTCATGGAAGTGAGAGCAGGTTTCCATGAAGCAAAGCAGTGTTTGCTATGACAGGGCGGGAGCGCCATAGCAAACTGCAATGTCCCGGGGGTGGGCACCCCGGGACATTGCTGCAGCTTGCCTTGGGGACCGCAACTCCCCCAGGGAGGGCTTCAGGAGGGGGCTGCGTGGCCCCCTTCCCAACAAGTATGTAGCCCCGGGTAGATGGTGGTCCCTGGGGCCGGGGGTCCGTAACGGACCCCCATATTTGAATAATTAGTGCCCGGATAGGTGGTGGTCCCCGGGGCAGTGGGGGGGACAGGAGCCCCCCCTACACTTTCTAATGATATTTGAAGCCCCAGGGCCGGGAGTCCGCAACAGACCCCCATATTTGAATAATTAGTGCCCGGGAGGTGGTGGTCCCCGGGGCAGTGTGGGGGGGCCCACGAGGCCCCCCAACCAAAATAAATAAAAGCCCTAGGGAGGTGGCGATCCATGGGGCCAAACCAAAATAAATAAAAGCCCCGGGGAGATGGCGGTCCCCGGGGCTGCGGGGTGGGGGTGCGTGCTTAATTTTTTTCTTCTTCTGCGTGATTCGTAAAAATAATTTTAAAAAATACTGTTTTTTAGCCCTGGGGGTCCCTGTGGGCCCCCTGACCAGGCCTAGGTGGTCAGGGTGTTCCTACCCTTCCCCCTTTTCTTTTTTTAATCCTTTTTAGGTCTTGCCTGACCCAGCGCTTGCGCTGGATGGTGAGACTTAAAGTAAGGGCTTCAAAAGATGCTACCGCCAGCCACAGCTTGCAGTGCATGTGCACGGGCGCGTGCTTGAGCAGAGGTGCCATATGGCATGATTACTGCTGCGTGCGCACCACTCGTGCACATGCACTGCAAGCTGTGGCTGGCGGTAGCATAAGCGGGCACTTGCTTTTTTTTCTGTTTATCACTTCTATGTAGTAATGGCGGCACCCGTGCTTTAGCTTAAACATCTTAGGCTAAAGTCGGGTATTGAGATTGCTTCAAAAGTAAAGAAATAGACAATTCTTTACTTTTGAAGCAATCTCGGCACCCGACTTTAGCTTAAGATGTTTAAGCTAAAGCACGGGTTCCGCCATTACTACAGAACAGTAATAAACAGAAACAAGCATTCGCACCTTATAAGTATTTAGTTATGCAACTGTTGCATGGCTAAACACTTATAAGGTCCCAAAGGCGAGACCTATTGGCTGTGCCAATGCTTGTTTCTTGTGACTCTGTTCTACTGATACATATATATACATATATATATATATATATATATATAGATATATATAGATATATAGATATATAGATATATAGATATATAGATATAGATATAGATATATATTGGGTGTCAGTAGGTGGTTCTAGTTAGGACCATGTTTCCAAAGTAAAAGTGTTTTTTCGATTTGCCTATAACTTTGGCGTCATTTGATGAATTTTCATGAAAGTTTCCAAACAAAGTGCTCCAGTCATTCTAGTCGCACACAGAAAGATTTCAGGCAATTTGTGAAGTGGGGGCTGAGAAAAATGGAGTTAAAAAAGATTGTATTTGCAATGGTAATTCCCATAGGACCTGTCAGCACGACTACAGCCCCAACCACTGGGTGTAATTGTCGGATAATCCTTCCCACTTCAGAGGTCTCTGAAAAAATGTGAGTAGGGTTTGTCTGTAAAAGCATAACTGAACTACTCAGATTTGTACTGATAATATAAGAACAAAACCAACGTTGGCGGCGCCGTGTCGTGTAGTTCCGTGAAAACCCCCAGGACCTGCGCGTTTTGGATGACCTAAACTGAGGGATTGGTGTGAAGACAGACTCTCGACACCCCACAGGATGAGTCAGCCGTTAGACCAGCTAGCTCTACGGTGCCACTACCATCCTCCTGTATTCTAAATTGGTGTGTGTGGTTTCTGGCAACCACCGAACATGACAACCCTGATTCCTCAGGTATAGTGGTAAAGAATACGGTTATCTTTTCACTCAGTCACTCATGCTTACTTTCCTCAGAACACATAGAATGGCGATTGGAAAGGTTACAATAAGTATTTATTGGTCAAGCGTCAATCTAGTGTGGAACATGTTAGCTGCGACAATCAAAAGACAGGAGCAGACAAATGTAATCGCTAGCACGAATATAGTAAATAGGAAATACATTTCTACCATCGTGTTAATAAAATCTGTTTAGATAAAACAATAGCATTGGGGTACTCCTACGATGAGTAGCCTACCTAGCTTAGATGTGTAGGTGAGGCATGTGTATGTAAGTGCTAGTGTAGATCCTAATGGAGCCAAGAATTCCCCAGGGAAGTACTAACCCCTAACCTGATGGTTCTGAATGAAGGACCCCGTCTCTGCATCGAGGATGGCACCCCGGAGGGATGTCAGGTCCCTGCTTGTCGAGCGATAAGCATGCAGAGTCTCGGCCCAGTCTGGAAGGAATTCTCCTCTGCCTTTCTTTGGGGGGTGAGGGTCTTTTTATACTAAAGTGATCACTCCGGAGTTTTTCTAGAATCAATATGTTTTGAAAACATTCACTAATCCCTTGCTAATCCTTTTCTAAACAAATACTCATGCTCAGCTGGCTGTTAGCCATGGTTGACAAAAAGTGGGGACCCTTGTACAGAATAAATCCACCGTGCCTGGGGACATGTTTATGCGTGTCAGCTACAGGGATTAAGATATGGTTACCAAGAGCTTGTTGTTGAAGAGACAGAAGTAAGTTACCATGTAAAAAGGTCACCCGTGTATAACCGCTATGTCGTGCAGATGAGACAACATGTATGTAATTTGTATGTACATAAACAGACTATCCTAAAGGACATGACAGAATTTCACCAGATTTGGCAGAGAGCTAGTTTTTGTTCCATATATTGTGCTTTGTGGTATTTGATGTAAATCCATCCAGTAGTTCTTGAGAAATGTAAGTTGAAAATTATAGTGATATCTGTGGTCACAGAGCCTTCACAAAAAAAGACGAGCTCGTGCAGGGAAATGCAAAGCTCTGTTTGGCTGCCAACACTTCAACCAGGATGTCCTGGCAGACATATTTTGACTCGCTGCACCGAGTCGCTCCCAAAAAGTGGAAATAAAGAGAAGGGGGCAGGGTATGAATACCCTGACCCCCAAGTCAGGGTCCCTCTGGGATACCTCAACACAAACAAATTAATTAAAATATGTCTTTTTTACAGCAAGGTCAGAACCAATTTAGCTTGTGTTTAAAAAAGTACCCGAGTGGGCCAATAGTATATGGGGGATCGCCTGGCCCCTCCGCAGCCCCAGTCACTGCTACCTCACCAGGGAAATGAATAGTTGAAATGTGGGGGCCCATGTGGCCCTCCTGCAACCCCTGGGACCACCACCTCCCCAGGGCTTAAGTAAAATGAAATGCGGGGAGGGGTCACACAGCTCCCCGCAGTCCCAGGGACCACCACATCCCTGGGGAAAATTACAAGAAGGAGGGGGTCGCGTGTCCCCCTTCTGGAGCCATACATGGCCCTGGGGAGCTCCACCCACAAGGGCTGGCTTGTTCTATGTCCCGGGGTGCCCACCCCTGGCACATAGCTGTTTTCTATGGCTTGGTGGGAGCTTTACCGCTCCTGCCAAGGCATAGCAAACTCTGCTCCGTCTTGAGAAATCGGTTCAGTGGGGGGGCCACGCAGACCCCCTCCCATTATTTATTGTTTTGTACAAACCTTTTTTTTAAAGCGGCCAGGTCCTAGGAGATGGGGTCCCCAGGGCCAAAATTGGTCCAGGGAAGGGGAGCTACCAGGCCCACCTCCTGAATAAAGAAAAGAAAAGACTGAAAAGTCACTGGAGGCCCCCCCTCTTCCCACCACCCTGAAAACCCGCCTCCTGGTGTACTGTTGGTTAGGGGATGAAGTTCCCTTGGAAGCTGAGGGTCCTTAGGGCCAACAAGCCCTCCTGTTACCTCCAGTATGTCCCACACAACGTGATTGTGAGAGGACTTTGGAGGCCACACCCCCTTGCTCCACCACTCTGCAAAAGCACCTCCTGGCAGACTACTGGTTGGGGGTGAAGTCCCCTTGGGGCCCTGGAAGCCCTCCTATTCCCCCCAGTAAGTCCCATAGAGTGCAATTGCTGAGATGACTTCGAGGGCCATGCCCCCTTTCTCCACCACTCTGCAAACCTGTCCCTGGCACAGTGTTGGCTGGGTGATAAAGTCCCCTTGGCTCTAGGGTGTCCTTGGGGACCAACAAACTCCCCTGTTACCTGCAGTAAACCCAGACAGCGGGATTGCTGAGAGGTTGTCAGAGGCTACGCCCCCTTTCTCCTCTACTCTACAAATGAGCCTCCTGGCTCACTGCTGGTTGGAGGATGAAGTCCTCTCGGGTGCTGGGGGTTCTTAGGAGCCCAGAAGCCCTCCTGTTACTTCCAATAAGTCAGACACAGCAGTATTCCTGAGAGCTGGTTGGAGGTGCCACCTGACCCCCTGCTGCCACCCTCCCCCTACAAATATCAGCAGACCCTGGGGGGTGGGGTCCCTTGGTCTGAAATGAGCCTGGGGAGGGAGGCCATATGCCCCCTCACCATAAAAATTGAGGCTGGCTCAGTCGAGGAGGGAGCCGCAAGAACCCCCTCCTCTTTAATTAAAACATTTGAGATGTCATCAGTGATGTCATCAGTGATGTCACTGACCATGTCATGAGTGATGTAATATGTGAGCTTATAAGCAGTGCATTGTGGGGCATATGTTATAATTAGCTCAGATAACTATAATGTCTAAGGGCCTTATGTAGGTGGGCTGGCATTTACCACTTCATAAATACCGAATCATACCGATTCGGTATTTATGAAGTGGTAAATGCAATGTAGGTAATGAGTCGGTAAATATTACCGACTCAGAAAAATTCGGTAATTACCGAATCGGTATTTACCGATTCGGTAATGAGGCATACCTTCCCATGATGGGAAGGTATGCCTCATTACCGAATCGGTAAATACCGATTCGGTAATGGGGGAGCACATGCAAGGGTGGCAGGGTGTCACATTGACACCCTGTTGCACCCCTGATTCGGCCATGTGTGCACATGTGGCGCACATACATGCCCTAAGGGCATGTATGTCTGCCACATTGCACACTTAAACGTGCACAAAAATGCTTTTTTACACATATTCGTCATTTACCACCAACCTTTAGTTGGTGGTAAATAACGAATCCCCACACCCACCACACACTCCCCCTACATCTCATTTCATGATTCGGTATTTACCGAATCGGTAATATTACCGAATCGGTAATTTTACCGATTCGGTAATTTTACCGATTCGGTAAATACCGAATCATGAAATTCTCCCCCTACATCTCAAAAGCCAAAATACCGGTCGGTAACGGTATAATTACCGAAAATCGGCCGTTACCGACCGGTATTTGGCTTCCTACATGAGGCCCTAAATGTTTATGATTTTGTATGTGTGAGTCTAACTATAATGTCCCTGTAACCTTTAGTTCATTTCAGTCAATTTCTAAGTATTTCTTCATTCTCTTTAGTAACTGTAACGTCACTGTAACCTTTGTTTTTTTTAAGTGAATTTCTACGTTTTTCGAATGGTCTTTGTTAACTATAACATCCCGGTAACTTTCTTTTTCTTCTGTGAATTTTTAAGATTCTTTAATACTGTTCCCGAACTATAACATCCTTGTAAACTTTGTTTTTTTCAGTGAATGCAGTTTTTTTTAATGAACAAAACCTATGTTTATAACTCTCACCTAAATAACATTACTTTTATCTTAGTGTTTTTTAAGTGCTTTTAATCTACAAATGTTTTAGGTAAAAACAGCCGATCTGGTGTGATTTCTAACAACACTTAAAAACATAAATGGACACTATAAAATTGATGTTTGAGATAAATGATTCAGTAAAATAACATAGAGGCTTATATTCCAATAAGTAATTCTAGTTTACAAGATTATTTTTAATACATATTTCCGGATTCACAGTGATGTCATGGCAGCACCGCAACAGATCCATAAACCCATGTGACTGAGCAAGAAATACATTTGATTGGTTGAAACACCTGCCATCCTCTTCTACAGGATGTCCCTTCCCATTTCTTCTTCTTTGGATGTGCCTCCTTAGTCCTCACATTTCCCCAAAACAGGTGGGTATTCTTTCTGATGAAAATGGCATTAGGAGGAGAGAAAGCAGGAGGAAGAGCAGCAGGGAGAAGAGGAAAAAGTACCAAGACAAAAGAAATCGATTGCTTGGAGTTTTTTTTCCATTCTATCAAGAGTGTAGGAAGATGGAGTATTATGTGGGGGGCTGTTTAGGCTAACCACGCAATACTCACAAAGAACCCAAAGATGGTCCTTTGATTGACACTAATACATTTTTAACTCAGTCCTGATAGAGTGGCAAAGAGCAGTCAGGTTTTACTAGAGGAACAATTGTCAAGAATTTCAGAGTACCAAAATAGACAATAAGTAATTGACACGACTCAATAGAAATCCGACACCAATTTATAAAAAGAAGGTGTATTTTTATCTTAATTTAGACACCAAAATGAAGAAGATAGCATACATATAAACGGTGATATGGATTTTTTAAGTGATATAAAACTTTATCATTGTTATCAATGTGAAAAGCCACTAGTGACAATTGGTCAATTGCGGGTCAAGTTGTGTGGAACCCATAAAGCACAAAGGTGATGTGGGTCCCAGGACAGTCCGTTTAATTTTACCTGGCTTGTAGAACCCGGGTGCAGAATTGCGTCTGGTGCTAAACGGGAGCCGGGGGAAAGCTGCTTTTACTGCTTACCCGTTGCTACTGAAAAGAGGGGAACAACCTTTACAACGCAACTTTTACAACGCACTACCATTACAACGAAACTGTTACAACCCGAGTGCATTGACAACGCAGGACATTACAACGCAAGTCTTTACATCGACTTGCACTAGATGGCGTGCTAACATTAAAAATAGTGTAGTTTACTATCCCAACACCTTCCCTACTGTTACGTGGACTGGAGTTGGAATAGTAAATTACACTTTTTTAATGTTAGCACGCCATCTAGTGCAAGTCGATGTAAAGACTTGCGTTGTAATGTCCTGCGTTGTCAATGCACTCGCGTTGTAAAACTTTGGTTGTAACAGCATGCGTTGTAACAGCATGCGTTGTAACAGCATACATCCCTGAAAAGAAGATGTAGAAACAACACAATGGGGTCGCTGCTGAAGTCATACAAACATTGAGTGGAGTTCCCTCTTGGTGGAGCTTCGAGTGAAGGGGTCAGTTGCCGGGCTGGCGACCAACAAGCCTGGGCAGCAGTAAGGAGAGCAGAAGGTTACTTCGACAACTGGTGGTCCCAGGGAACCCGATAGCTGCCTGAAACTTTGTGGAAGGCACGACTACAGTTCTCGCAATGCACTAGACCATCTGGATTTGGGCAATCTTTGGAGGGCCCGATGGACAGTGATTCTTCGGATTCTGGAGAGTTTTTTACCTGCATTTTAAAGGGGACTAGTGCCACTAGTCCAGGGGAGTCTGAGAATGCTTCAGGCTCTCATGGGGTCCTTCGGTCTGGGTGAGGTGAGAGATTGCCTAGGATGAGTCTTGGTCAGGCAGTTCCAGGAGCGTTGCCACAGGAGCAGAGTATCCCTCTTTTGCTATGTGCAAAGTCCTGTTGTCATCGACATGGGCCTCTTCTGGTGTCCTCTTCAAAGCAGTTGTCACAATTGAGAGTCTGGTGTCAGAGGGGTCCCTTAAATCTTAGATTTTGGGGAGTTTAGAGGTGCTGGAGCTAGTGGCCAATGAGCTGTTAATCCGTGCAGCTAATACGCCCCTTAGGGGGCCAGATCCGTGGGTGTAGTAACCCTGGGCGTCATGCTCCGCTTCACCCATGGAGTGCACGTAGCACTGCCTGTTTCGCCGTTTACAAAGTAGGCGAAGCAGGCAGCGCTACACACATGCCGCAGCGAAGCAGAGCTGCCCGCCACCCGCTTACCCTCATTTTAAAATAATTTAAAGAACGTTAAAAGTAAATAAAACACCTTACCTACAGTGCGGCTTCCCGGGGCTCCCTCTTCCTGCTTGACGTCAACTTCTTCACACAAATGCGCATGCGCGGACGGCCGCGCATGCGCATTTCTCGAGAAATGCACATGCGCGGGCATCCGCGCATGCGCATTTGTGTGAAGAAGTTGCCGTCAAGCAGGAAGAGGGAGCCCCGGGATGCCGCACTGCAGGTAAGGTGTTTTATTTACTTTTAACGTTCTTTAAACTATTTTAAAATGAGGGCGGGCAGGCGGCGGGTGGCGCGTAGTGGGGCTACGTGGAGCACGCAAGTGTGTGTAGATTTTGCCACACTAAGCGCTGCTCCACGTAGCCCCACTACGCCCACTACGCCCAGGGTTAGGGTGTAGGACACCTTTTCTACCCAGAGCCCACCATTTTTACCACTTTTCAAGATGGCACCCTAGAGTTGTGGCTATCCTTCTGGGGGTGTTCACCTCCTCAATACCTAATTTTCCTGCCTGTCCAGGTGAAAATGTGCCTGGTGCAGGGCTGTTTACTACTCTGAGAGGCAGCTTGTATGCATATCACGGGCGAAGCAGCCTTTGAAACTCACTGCCTTGATGTACCACTTCACTAGCCTCCCTGAGAGGGAGGAGGTGTGACCTCCATCCTGCCCAAGCCTGTGTTCCTGACTCCTGTAAGTGATCACACTGCCTGGCAGTAGGTCAGATTCCTGTATTGGCAACAGCAAGTGTGGGCTGCCAGCCAGAGCATAGAGAAGCTGGGGCAACCAGGTGGGCAACCTCTAAGGACCTGGGTGTATGTCGCATCGCCCTTGGCACAAAAAACATGTCAGGGGTGAGAAAGCACATTATTTGATACCAAATTCAACCTATTTAGTATTTAGACCATAACATAATGGAGCTAGCAACCCTAGGTCTCCCCAGGTGCAAACTCATGTTCTCATATGGACCGCTTTTCACTTATAGTTTACTTAAATGGTAAAGGCCACTATAGGGTCATATAAGCTTGCACTAAAATGTCAACACCTTGAATAAAAGGCACTCTGCTCCTGGGTACAGGAGGACTTCCTTAGGGGTGACTGACATATATTGAATTTAGTGCATTGACTTTGCCACAGATTGTGTGGGCAAAGTGGAAAGGGGCAGTTTATACTGTTCCTGCAGTCTGCAAAGGCAGGCCTGCTGTCATTAGTTTACTTGGGTTACTCAGGGTGGCATAAACATTGCTGCAAGCCCTGGGGGCCCCTTTATCACCCATGCACTGGGTACCACAGGTACCATGTACTGGGGACTGGTAAGGGGGATAAAGTCCCTGTCAAATGGGAAGGCCAATTCACAAGTGATAGTTTCAGGAAGAAAGCACTGGCACTGAATCTGGGGAGCAGGCTCCAGTGTCATAACCATCGGCATTGGAGCAAAAGTGGGGGGTGACCATCCAAAAAGGGCACTTTCCTACAAGGTGAAAAAAGAAAGTTATCGCAAAGGTTGTTAGATGGAACCTATTCAATAGGGATCTGTCCAGTGGGACAAATAGAAAATACTTACTTGGCACGAGCAGCCTGCTTAAACATCTGCAGACCACCCATCCTCATCAGCTGGCTACAGTGGAAATCCAGAAGGATACAGCGGAGGCATCCACATTTACTGCCGCATTGCCACTTGCTCCAGGAGAACCCAGTTCCTGCTGTTAAATGGTAGCGGCAGTTTCAGTCGGTATCCTTTCAAGTATTTGCCCGGCGGTAATCGCCTCTCATACCACTCGATAATTTACCAATAAAAGAGGCAGGCGCTGGAGACTGGAAGGCAGGAAACAAGGTTTTATTCCGTCGGAGCAGAACACATCAGATCAGACAGCAAGGTATCGTCACGAGGTGCTCTAACTGCATCTCTGAGACCTGGTCTCTTATACACTGGTTTATTGCTTTATTACACATAGTACATTCTTGAGATTCCCTTGATGTGCGGGGGAATATCCCCTGAAGCCCCGGTTCAGATCCGTTCCCACACATAGATACAGTAGAAGTTCCCACCCCATCCACAGTAGGAGATGGCTATCGCGCAGCAGGGAATTCCGCTAATTCCCGGGGGTGTGTGCAACCGGCCGGGTCTCAGGGGGTAGGGGCTTTGATCTACTGTAATCCCTTTGATGTGGGGTGTTTCCCTTACAGTAGGGGCAATAAACTGCATCCGCAGGGCTAGGTGATGGCCTGGGACCAGTTCGGACAAGGGGGCGCAGAGGAAGGGGGTTATCAAAGGAGAGGCATGACCATGTATGGGTTGTCGGTCGGAAGTGGTTCCGTAGCAGGGTCGCGCAGAAGGAGAGGGTTTATGGCCTGTATGAGAGAGCGGGGGTGGCCGGCGCGCGGGGGATGCTCGCAGCGCCGGGGGAAAGCGCTGGCGATCGAGAGTGAGCGGGGAGAGAGAGTGGGGTGCCTAAAATGGCGGCCGTGCATTTGCTATGCGTGGCGCTGGGGAGAGGCAAGATGGCGCAGATAATGTTCAGTTTGCACGCTAAATTTCCACAGTCCTCCCTTTTAACATGTCTCGCCAGCTTGCCTAGTTTGGATCTATCCCCATAATACCCCGTACCTCCACCTCATTCAGAGCTTTCATCCGCTCAGTTTCAAAGTCCAAAGTCTTAGGGCAGATGCAGTTCATAAAAAGCGAACATAAAGGTGGCAGACACTGAATCCCCAAGCAACATCCACATAGTATCATGATTGGTATGAGGATAAATGAAAACAGCCTCCATCCCCAACCTTTAATAGCGTCCCAAAACCAACTCCCCAGTGACCATTCTTCTTGTTCTTGATGGACCTCTGTGGACAGTCTGTGGAGGTGTTCAATTGCTTTGTAGACTGAGGGTGAGTTATCCGGTACGTAGGTACAACAGCTGGACCCAATGATGCGGCATGCTCCTCCGCGGTCAGCCAGAACCACATCTAGAACAAGGCGGTTCTGGAGAGCCACCAGGCGGACGGCCTGAAGCTCAGCGGTGTTGTTGGCGAGGGCGCCAGCTGTAATGTTCATTGCTGTTTCGACTGCCTGGGTTAAGTGGCGGATGGCACGGCTGTTTGCCATCGGACCCCAGAGCGGAACAAGACCCTTTACTGCGTCCATGAACTGTGCTCTGGTGGAGTCGGTTTGTACAATGTCTTTGGCACGTTTCTGTCGGTGATGGTTTGCTGGAGCCACATACGTCGGAGGAAGGACAAAGGCGATGTAGCAGGTGCCTCCCCAACCTTTCGGGAGCCAGGTGTAGGCCTTAGTACCACACACGAAGTACATATTCGGGGAGGCAACAAAGGAAGGTGGGTCAACTGAGTCCAATGTTCGGGTGATGAGGCAGGAGCTGTGGCCCACCAGCTGTGCCCCCAGGCCTTCGAGGCATACAGATCCAGTGATGTTGATGACGGACAGGGCCACTGTTAGGGTGGCGGCTGTCCGTTTTCGGAGGTAAGAGAAGGTGGGTCTGGCTGGATTGTTGAACACTTGCATTTCAATTCGTTCTTTGGCGGGGATGTCCATGTGAAAGGAAGTGTTCGATCTCAGAGGGCAGAAGAGGGCGGAGGTTCTACCAGTTTTGTTCAGCCAGAACCCATGGTAGAAGTGTGACATGGTTCTGCCGGAAGTGGCATTGTCCTTGTAGCTCTCCTGCAGGAGGATCAGCCAGGCGAGGCAGGAACCATGGACGGAAAAAGGTGAAGGGATGAAGGGGATTGAGTGCCCAGTGGCATGGGGCAGCAATCCACAGATCCAGCAGTTAGTGGCGTTGGTGGCAAGATTGTGTTGGTGGAGTAACTGCACAAAAGAGTTATTCCAGAACTCCTTACGCCTTTCTCGGAGTTGGGGTGAAAGTGAGATCAGATGGTGTTCTTTCGTGGTGGTAGGTTGAACGGTAGTCAGCAATGTCTTATGAGCGGGTGTGCTCTCCTCCATGATCCAGAAGGTGACCACGAGGAGAAGGCAAAAGAGAAGGGAAATGAAAAGTGCTATTGTCTTAAAACTGTGCATTCGGTCAGTCTTTGGGTTTTTGAAGTGGATCTTCGGACGTCCGGTTGCTTCCATCATCTTCATGTCGGGCGCTTCCATCACCTTCAAGAGACTCGGTAGCGGGCAGAACCACAGACTTTGTTTTAGTTTCTCTCCTGGTGGCCTTTGAGGTGACTAGGCTACCGTTCTGAGATTTCCACTTAGCCTGTGGTCTGCTTAGCCGAAGTTCTCTCCTTTCGTCGCAAGTTATACCCTTCTTTGGATGGCACAGTGGGATCGGGATATTCAATCAACTCAAGTGTCTCTGTATCCGGGCAGCGGCTCAGGGATGGTCGGTCTTTGTCCAGAAGTTCCTCTTGGGCGGTGATGTTGTCCGTGGTTGTCAGGGTCGGTGATACCTTCTTGCAGTGGTGTGCATGCAGCCAATTGCGTTTCCCCTCCACTCGAAGAGCTGTTCGGGTGGTGATCAGGACTTGCAGGGGGCCCGTCCACCGGGGCTCCAGACTCTTGGTGCGCTGAAAGTTACGCACTAAGACGAAGTCACCGGGTTGGATGTCGTGTCCCGGGCCCCTGGAAACATCGGGAATGGCGTGCAGCACCTGCTGATGGATAACAGACAACGTCTTAGTTAGGTTATACAAATAGTCAGACATGAGGACGTCCGGGACGTCGTGGATGGATGATGGTTTTGGTGCAGTCCAAAGGTTCATGGGCCGCCCAAAGACGACCTCGTAGGGGGTTAAGTGGTGTTTGGTGGGGGTGGAACGCATTGATAGCAATGCTAGTGGGAGAGCGTCTGGCCATCTTAGTCCTGTGGTGGCGACTATTTTTGCTATCTTAAGCTTCAATGTGGCATTGTGTCGCTCAACCAGGCCTGCAGATTGGGGATGGAAGACCGCATGGAACTTCTGTTTTACACCCAACCCTTTTAAGATGAGTTGGATAACTTCGGCTACGAAGTGGGGGCCATTGTCGCTCCACAAAATTCGACAAAGGCCGTATCGGGGGAAGAATTCCTTCAGCAGTACTTTTGCAGTAGTCATAGCGGTGTTGTCATGGGTCGGGTAGGCTTCCACCCATTTGCTGAAGGCACACACAACGACAAGCACATACTTTAAACCTTGGCACCTTTCTAGCTGGACATAGTCCATTTGTAGGACTTCAAAGGGGTGATTGGGGACCCCAAACCCTCCCCGGGGTACAGCAGTTCCTTTCCCAGGGTTGTGTTGGAGGCATACTAGGCATTGTTGGACCAGACGTTTGGCTGAGTCTGGTATTCTGTCGTTGTGCCAGACTTTGGAGATGAGTTCGATCATGGGGGCAGACCCTATGTGTGCGGGGGAGTGTGCCATGGTCAGCATGGGGATCAAGTATGAGTCGGGTAGCAACCATTTGTTCGAGTCTTTAGTTCGCCAACAACCGTCATTGTCCTTCAATCCCACCCGGGCCCATTCAGTTAATTCGTGTGGTGTGCTGGCTAGTTGGATATCCCTAATCGTTTCCCTAGCATCCTTCCATTTCTCAGTTTGTGACCTGGTCACGTACATGCGGGTCGTGGACCTATTCTCGGCTGTGGTTCGGGCAGTAATGTCAGCTAGTGCATTTCCCTGACCTATAATGTCTGTCACCTTCTTGTGTGCCTGGCATTTGATCACAGCTATCCGTGTGGGGAGGAGGACTGCTTCGGTCAGGGCAGAGACTAGATCTCCATGCAGGATGGGTGTGCCATGAGAAGTCAAGAATCCCCTCTCTTTCCATAAGAGCCCGAAGTGGTGAACTACCCCAAAGGCATACTGACTGTCTGTGTAAATGTTTGCGGTTGTCCCTGCTGCCAGGATGCAGGCTCGTGTGAGGGCAATTAGTTCAGCCGCCTGTGCGGATCGCTGTGTGATGCGGGCTGTCTCAACAACTGTTCGAGCTGTGGTGACTGCATAGGCGGCTGAGGTGGTGCCATCAGGGAGCTTGATGCATGAGCCATCCACCCACAGTTCTCCGTCAGGGTCCGGGAAGGCAGTATCCCGGAGGTCAACCCTACTCTTGGTTTGTTCGTCGGTGAGGGTCACGCAATCATGTATGGGGGATGCATTGGGGTCAGCGTCAGGGAGAGGTAGTAGAGTAGCTGGATTCAGAGTGGTGCATCGTTTCAATGTGATATGGGGTGCAAGCAGAGTCAGTTCATACCCAGTCAGTCGTGCGCTAGTCAGGTGTTGAGTCTTGGTTTGGTTCAGGAGGGTATCAACAGCATGGGGTACCAATACTGTGAGGGGGTTCGAGAGCACGATCCCCTCACTTTGCCGGATAGAGACAGCAGCGGCGGCTACTGCTCGAAGGCAGGCGGGCAAAGCTCTGGCTACGGGGTCAAGAGTGGCAGAGAAGTAGGCACAAGGGCGTTGCTTAGGGCCTATGGACTGGGTTAGGACAGACAACGCACATCCCTCCCTTTCGTGGGTGTAGAGGGAGAAAGGTTTAGTGTAATCTGGGGTTCCTAGGACTGGGGCCGAGCAGAGGGCGTCTCGTAATTCTTTGAAGGAGGATTGGCATTCGGGTGTCCAGGGGAGGGGGAAGGGGACACCCTTAGCCAGCAGGGAAAGCAGAGGCTTTATGGTAAGACTGAAGTTTGGCAACCACTGTCGACAAAAGGAGGTGAGGCCCACTAGGGATCGTACTTGCTTCTGAGTTTTGGGAACAGGGGTTTCTAGGATGGTTTGAATTCGGTCAGGGGTAAGTTTCCTCCCGTCTTTGGATAGTAGGTGGCCTAGATAAGTTACCTGGGGCTGGCAGAATTGCAATTTCTTTCTGGAGACCTTGTGACCGTTCTCCGCAAGGAAGCGGAGGAGGTGAATGGTGGCTGTGACGGCGAGAGGAGTGGTGTCGGCCGCCAAAAGAATGTCATCAACGTACTGTATCAACACCACTCCATCGGGTAGTTGGACTGCATCCAGTTGCCTCTTGAGGGCTTGGCTGTAAATACTGGGACTCTCAGTGTAGCCTTGGGGTGCCCTGCAGAATCTGTACGAACGGGCTTTTAAAGTGAAGCCGAACAGGTAGCGGCTGTCTGGGTGGATGGGGATGGAAAAGAATGCGTTCTTGAGGTCAATAACAGTAAAGATGGTGGCAGTGGATGGAATCAGGGTGAGGATGGTGGTGATGTCTGAGACTACGGGGTACTGGGGTATGACTACTTTGTTAACCTCTCGCAAGTCAACAATGAAACGGTAGGCTTTCTCATCCCCCTCGCCTTGCTTCTTTACAATGGGTAGGATAGGGCTGTTGCAAACATTACTGACTACTTCTTCCACCACTCCTGCCTCGACCAGGGACTCGATGATTTCCACCAATGCCTTCTCGCCTTCGGGTGATATCCGATACTGTGGAAGCTTCGGGAGCACTGCGTCCGGTCGGACGGTTATGTGTACCGGGTCGATCACCATGCGCCCTACATCTGAGTCGGTTTTAGCCCATAGATGTGAAGGTAATGTGTCGAGTAGGGACATATCAGCATCGGTTATAGAGAGCATACGCCGTGTGTGACAGGGTCTGGACAGATCTGGGTTATCGTGTAGGATGACTCGAACTCCGTCTGGGGAGCATCTGATGGTGGATCGAAAATGCTTTAGCAAATCAAGTCCCATAATAGCATCGGGGGTGTTGGAGGAGAGCAGAAAGGTCGTGTCAGTGGTGTTATCTTCTAAGTCAAAGGAGATTGGTGTTGATAAGGGGTTAGTGGAGGGCGTTCCGTCAAAGCCTATTGAGGTTACGTGTGAGCCAGACAAGGGTGCCCTAGGAATCAGTCGTTTAGATAACGCACTACGTGTCGCCCCAGTATCTACCAGGAATGGAGATTTTGTGCCCAAGACCTTAGCGGTAACGTAAGGACCTTGCTGGTCAACACGGAGTTCGACTGGATCCCTCCCTTGTCCCTGGCGGTCCTATGCGAAGTCATGGGTGCTTTCGTAGTCGGACTGCTGATACTGGTTTTGTCGGGGGCGATCAAAGGTGTTTGGTCTGCCTGGCCTGTCGTTGATGGTGTTGTTCGTGTGCCCTCGTCCCTGTCCTCTGTTTCTGGGGTCATATGTTGTGTCTCTGGGGTCCCTATTCTTGTTCATTTCCAGAAGGACCGGGCACTGGGATTTCCAGTGTCCGAACCCTCTACAGAACGCGCATTGATTCCCATCCAAGTCTCTCCGTCCGTTGTAGGGTGCAGGTGTATGGTCTCTAGGGGGTAGCTTTCTAGGGGCGGTTGGTTGGTAATTCTCTTTCGGGGGTTCCCTTCCTATGGTCACCCCTTGCAACTGTGCTATCATTACTCTCTCCTTCAGTTCCTTTTTCTTCTTCTCTGATGCCCTATCGTTCTCGTTTTTCTGATTTTCGTAGTATTGGGCCATCTGGAGAATCGCTGCGGGTTTGGAGGCTGCCCAACTACTCTCGCTGGTCTGTAGCTTCTGGGAAACTTCCTGTGACAGACCCTTTACATAATTCTGGACAAAGAGGTGGTGTCCGGTTGCGGTGGTCATGTCTTGCCCACTGTAATCGGAAAACACAGTCTCGAATCGGGAGAAGTATTCAGACACATCTTCCTGGGGTTTCTGACGGCAAGCCGTCACTATCGACCAGTCTACCTTTCTTTCTGGGATTAGAGTCTTCAGCCTTTGTACAATCTTGTCTGGGAGCTCTAAGATGGCTTTCGGGGGTTTCTGTCCTGGCTCTCGCTGTTTATCTATGGTATCGAGTTGTACCCAGGTCTATCCGAACGGCTCAGCGTGGTCAACTTTCCGGATTTGTTTCCACACATCAGCCGGCAGACATAGCCCAAAGAACAAGTCGATATCTGCTAACGTCATTATCGTTGAGCCTAAGGCTGTACCCAATTCCGTGTAGAAGGCAGTCGGGTTCTTTCTTAAGTCGGGTAGAGTCTTTCTAAAAGTCAAAATATCTTGCCGGTCCCACGGCTGATAGACCCAGTTATATACAACCCTTCCCTTCGCATCTGGGTTGTTGATGTCGTCGTGTGTTCCCTGACCCCGTGGGGGGACCCAGTAGGGGGCAGCTTCTTTAATGGGCATCATGGCATCGGCCCTTCCTCCCTGGGGATTAATTGCTATGGGGGTTTCTGTTTTGGTGGTCTGTCCATGTTCTTTAAGGTGTCGGTAGACCTCGAGTGTACGAGTGAAGAGGTTCGTTACATCGCCCTCTCTTTCTTCCCCAATGTCTACCTTCCTATATAGGGCCGCTAAGCCTTCGGGACCTTTATCGTGGTACCTATCCTCATATGCATTCAGGGCGTGATAACAGAGCCGTACGACGAAGTGTCGTCTGCGGCTGTCGGCATACGAGTTAGACACGTCTGTTATATACTCCTCACTTTCTTTTCGTTCCACCAGCGTCCCTACTATCTTGTCAATTCCTGCTCGTTCATCCTTAGTTAGTCGATTCATTCTGGTGGACTCTTTCTTTCCTATCTCATGGTCGACTGGCGTTGTGGTTGACGTTGGGTTCGGCACAAGAGGCTCAGCCGGCGCGGAGGCCGTGAGGGCCGAGGCCCTTGTACTGCTTTCGCTCATGTTCGGGGGTTGTGGGTGTTGTACTATTGATTGGGAGGGTGCATACGGAGGGGGCATGTAAATGATCGGAGGACCTAACAGTAACTCGTCATTCGTTCGCTGCTTGGAGGACAACTCAGGGTAGAGCAAAGAAGGGGTCCTAACAGCGTACTGGCCTGAGGTTTCGGGTTCCTGTCTTAGTTTAGTTTCCCTTCTCTCCTTTATGTCCTCTTCTAACTTTCTAGCGGCAAGGTGAGCTGCCTTTCGTAATTCCTTTTCTGCTTTTACTTCTTCCCTCTTTTTCCGTTGCGTTGCTTCTTTGCGCCACATGCCGATACTGTCAAGCATAGTAGGCGTCGTCTTATTGCTACGCAGAGCTATTTCTAGCGCTTCTATCTTATGGTCGTCGAAGGATCCCATCAGTGGCCACTGACTCTCGGGGTCCTTCTTTGTATATTTATGCCATAGCTTGGTATAAGCTACGGCGACTAGTCCATATTTAGTGAACATGTCCTTATTAGGGGTGCCCTCCAGTGGAGCCGGATGGTTCACCTCTAATAAGCGGTCCGGGCAGAACCAACTACCAATCAGTGGGGAGAAGATAGGCATGACGGGTTTCAACGGGGACAAAAGTCAGCACTACCTATCTTTTCACTGCTTGCAAAGACTAGACAGAATATCTCTATTCTTCGTTATTTGCAAGCAGAGAATACCTCCAAAGAACCAATATCGAACAACTAGTGTTCGGACAATCAATCAATCAATCAATGGGGAGATAAAGATAGGCACGACGGGTTTCAACGGGGACAAAAGTCTGCGTTACCTACCCTTCACTATTTGCAAAGACTAGACAGAATATTCCTATTCTACGTTGTTTGCAAACAGAGAATATCTCAAAAAGCACTATTCTTCAAAACAATCAATGTTCGGACAATCAATCAGTGGGGAGATAAAGATAGGCACGACGGGTTACAACGGGGACAAAAGTCTGCGTTACCTACCCTTCACTATCTGCAAAGGGAGAGAGAGAGAGAGTATTTCTACTCCTCCCCGTTTGTAGACAGCGAATATCTCAAAGAGAACAATCAATGAGCAATACTAGTATTTCAAACAATCAATCAATTATTTCGCAATTTGTCGTGTTTCACGACCTTACCCGGACCGCGTGGACAGTTTCTCGTCTTCCGCCTCCAGCGCCCGATCGTCCTCTACTTTCCGTATTTGCCGCGGCACTCCTGATGGTTCCCAGTCAGGACCGTAGATCACTCGAGAGAGGTCTGCTCGGAACCAGTGAAGTTCGGATGATCGGCTGCCAGACGAGGGTCTATTGGGCAGGAGCTCTCCCGATCGTTGCAGTCGTTCACTCTGTCGTCGGGACCTCTCCCACTGGATCCACGTGTCGCTGATGGGCCCCACGTTTGGGACGCCAATTGTTAAATGGTAGCGGCAGTTTCAGTCGGTATCCTTTCAAGTATTTGCCCGGCGGTAATCGCCTCTCATACCACTCGATAATTTACCAATAAAAGAGGCAGGCGCTGGAGACTGGAAGGCAGGAAACAAGGTTTTATTCCGTCGGAGCAGAACACATCAGATCAGACAGCAAGGTATCGTCACGAGGTGCTCTAACTGCATCTCTGAGACCTGGTCTCTTATACACTGGTTTATTGCTTTATTACACATAGTACATTCTTGAGATTCCCTTGATGTGCGGGGGAATATCCCCTGAAGCCCCGGTTCAGATCCGTTCCCACACATAGATACAGTAGAAGTTCCCACCCCATCCACAGTAGGAGATGGCTATCGCGCAGCAGGGAATTCCGCTAATTCCCGGGGGTGTGTGCAACCGGCCGGGTCTCAGGGGGTAGGGGCTTTGATCTACTGTAATCCCTTTGATGTGGGGTGTTTCCCTTACAGTAGGGGCAATAAACTGCATCCGCAGGGCTAGGTGATGGCCTGGGACCAGTTCGGACAAGGGGGCGCAGAGGAAGGGGGTTATCAAAGGAGAGGCATGACCATGTATGGGTTGTCGGTCGGAAGTGGTTCCGTAGCAGGGTCGCGCAGAAGGAGAGGGTTTATGGCCTGTATGAGAGAGCGGGGGTGGCCGGCGCGCGGGGGATGCTCGCAGCGCCGGGGGAAAGCGCTGGCGATCGAGAGTGAGCGGGGAGAGAGAGTGGGGTGCCTAAAATGGCGGCCGTGCATTTGCTATGCGTGGCGCTGGGGAGAGGCAAGATGGCGCAGATAATGTTCAGTTTGCACGCTAAATTTCCACACTGCTGCCATCACTGCAACTATTCCTGCAGTTGTACCAAAGATGCTCAAAGTTGCATCTTATCGCACAGTGTGAAACAAAATAATTTCAGTTGGGGAATAGTCTATGACAGCATTTGTGCAGGCTGTGATGACCCACAAATGTTATTTTTTTGTTTTTTATAAGACTGTTTGCAAAAGTATATGTGTTTCTCCTATTTATTTTTTATAATTACAGTGTGTTTAAAAAAGAAAGAAACACAGTTCTAAAAACACAAACATTGTTCTTTTTAGAACCATCTATTTTGTTTTAAAGAACAAAAATATATATGTTATATTATATGCTGCCATATGTCTACATATATGTCACTGTCAGTGGGTGTGTGAGTGTTTGAATGAGTGCATGAGTGGTTGTGTGAATGGCTCTGTTGGTCTCTCAATGGATACAATAGTGGGAGGAAAACATACGCTGCATACGGTCACTTAACAATGACTTACGGGACCCTTCCCCAGGTCTTAAGGGGAGTATGGGGCAAGGGCCATGCAACACCAACAGGTCACCTAGGGAGGCACTGGGGCATCCAGATGCAGAGGTGTGTGTTTTGCCATCGGGTGACTTAGATACTTTAAATCATAATTGGAGCACTTTGTGTTACCCTCTGGAGGAAAAACTTGTATTTTATTCAGGCAGTCAACAGCGACTTACGGCACCAATCTTCTCGACTTATGGTGAGTATTGGGCAAGGTACAAGGCGGCACCAACAGTTAACTTTGGGCAACACTGGGGTGGTCGGGTGCAGAGGTGCTTTACAGTGTCTGGGGGACCAGTCGGACTGAACCAACAAGGGGGCTCAACTCTTGCAATGCTCATGGAGGGGAGGGCGCCTTTGGTCCTCTTTTCCCGGGGCCAGGAGTGACAGGTACAGAGGTGTCTTGAGGCATCTGATTTTCGTCACCTGGAGCAGTTCAGTAGAGGGGGCCCGCAAACAGAGGCTTCAGGCAGCACCAGGAAGTTCACAGTGGGCAAGTACAAGGTGAGCTTTGTCTCCGCAGGGCTGAGGGATCACGCTGGCACCATTGCCCACTTCAGCTTGGGCTAGGAAGCACTGGTGCAGTAGTGCCTGGCAGCCTCGGGTTTTTGTGGTTATGGAGTCTCACAGTTTTCTTTGGGGTTCTTACAGGATACAGGGAATCAGCTCCACTGCTCCATAGGAGTTCCTGAGTTTTTGAAGAAGTGCTGGCAGTTCCCTCAGGCTTTGAAGGATCAGCAGCTTGCAGAACAAGATGACTCAATTGTTGAGAAGAGGCGAACAGACCGGCAGGGCTGGCGGGGCCGGTGCCTAGTCTTTTGCTTCTTCTGCAATTCTTGCTTTCGTGGCTCTCCAGCTCTTCTACTTTATTAGGTCATCAGGATCTTATTTCCTGGTGCCAGGTCTTCCCTAAATACTGAATTTAGGGGTCTTAGGGGAGTATAGGGTAGTAGCCAATGGACTACACCCCTGGGGTCACCACACCCCCTAAATGACCACTTCCTGGGGGAAGTGGGCATAACCCTGTCTCAGAGATAATACATTTGCCATCACTAAGCTGGTCACTTCTGAAAAGTTGCATCCACTTCAGGTGACCCAGTTCAATGGTGCTGCTCACCTGAGAGTGGATATGCCTGTCTTCTCTAGCTAATTTTCCCACCTGTCCAGGTGCCAAAGGGCTCTGGACACAGTGGGTTGGTTTACTCTCCTGTGAGAGAAGCCAGGTTCTCATACCAAAGGCGGTGGGCCTCTTTGGAGCGCCCCGGCATTGGAATGCTAATCCGCATGTCATCCTATGGACATATGGAAACCTGGACCAAAGCCACCTCCGGTCCCGACCTCGCCACCGCCATCCCTGACAGCTACAAGATCCAGAGAATGGACCGCCCACACCACCCAGGAGGAGGACTCACCATCGCACACAAGACCCCCCTCCGCCTCTCCACATCCAGCATGAGTGACCCCCACTCCAACACAGAACACCTCCACTTCCAGATCCAGACAAGCCCCAGGACCACGCTACGTGGCACCCTCATCTACAGACCACCAGGATCTCGCACCCACCACGCGAATACCATCGCCGAGCTCGCCGTACCCCACGCCACCACCTCCATGGACTACATTCTACTTGGAGACCTGAGCTTCCACCTCGACAACGGCAACGACCCTGACTCCACTGCTCTCCTCGCCAACCTTGCCAACCTAGGGTTGAAGCAGCTTGTCAACACGTCCACTCACAGAGCGGGCCACACCCTTGACCCCATCTTCACAGGAGTAACAAACATCCGCTTCCGTCACACCACCCAGCCCTCTGGACTGACCAACACTGTGTCCACTTCACCTTCAACACCACCACCGCACCCAAACCCGCCCTATGCCCACCACAAAGGAACTAGTGTAAGGTCATGGAGGAACTCCTAAATACCACCCTCCTCCAAGACACCCCCAGCGCAACAACCGACACCAACTCCGGAGCCAAGTAATTCCACCGCTGGATCACCTGCTGCGCCGACAAGCTCGCACCCCTCCGCCACCCTGCCAAACAACGCCCGCCGAAAGCTGCCTGGTTCACCACAGAACTTCAAGAAGCCAGATGCTCCGGCAGACGCCTAGAGAAAACCTGGCAAAACCTGAAAACTACGGAAGCACGGAACGACCACAGGAGCGCCCTGAAGGAATACCACCAGTGCATAAGAGACACCAAACGGTCCTCCATAAGAGACAAAGTCAAGACCAACGAGACCAACACCAAGGAACTGTTCAACGTAATTCAGCAGCTCGCAAAACCCACCTACGAAGCCACAGACTTCACACCTTTTCAGGAACTCTGCGACAAGCTCAGCTCCTACTTCCATCTGAAGATCAAGGCCCTCTATGACAACTTCAGTGAACCAACGACGAGCACCACCCCCCCACCCACCGCCGCCGATAAGCCATCCATCACGCCCTGGGATCCCGCGACCGTCAAATGCATCACAGCTACCATGAAGAAAACCCACTCTGGAGCCCCTACGGACCTCTGCCCGCCAAACATCTTCCACAGGGCTGCCGCCGTCATCACACCCGAACTAGGACGCACCATCAACGCCTCCCTCAGAGCAGGCATCTGGCCAGGTGACTGGAAACGGGCTGAAGTAAATCCCCTCCTCAAGAAACCAACAGCCGACCCAACGGACCTGAAAAACTCCCGGCCCATGCCTCTCCTCCCCTTTGCGGCCAAAGTCACTGAGAAACTCGTAAACACCCAGCTGACCACCTTCATAGAAGAGAACTTCATCCTGGATGCCTCCCAGTCGGGATTCTGCAGCAACCACAGCACCGAGACCGCCCTCCTTGCCGCCACCGACAACATTCGCATGCTACTCGACCAGGGGCATACCGCGGCCCTCATCCTTCTAGACCTCTCCGCAGCCTTCGACACTGTTTCATACTTCACTCTCGCAGCCAGACTGCACAACGTGGGAATTCAAGGAGCCGCCCTCGACTGGATCCAATCCTTCCTCTTCGGCAGAACCCAGAGGATCCAACTCCCTCCCTTCCTCTCCAAACCCACGGAAATCAACTGCGGAGTACCCCAGGGTTCTTCACTCAGCCCCACACTCTTCAACATCTACATGACCCCCCTCGCCGCCATCGTCAGACAGCATGGGCTCAGCATCGTATCCTACGCCGACGACACACAGCTCATCCTCTCGCTCACGAAGAATCCGAAAGACACCAGACTGTTTTCAGGAAGGCATGAAGAACGTGGCAGCCTGGATGAAGGACAGCTGCTTGAAGCTAAACTCAGAGAAATCCGATGTCGTCATCCTCTGTCCCTGCACCTCCGCCTGGGACAACACCTAGTGGCCCTCCGCCCTCGGGAGCCCACCCACCCCTACAGACCACACTTGGAACCTCGGCATCATCCTTGACTCCTCCCTCTCATGAGCCGCCAGATCAATGCCATCACCTCCACCAGTTTCAACTGCCTTCACATCCTCCGTAAGACCTTCAAGTGGATTCCCTCCAACTGCAGAAGGACCATCACCCACGCACTCATCACCAGCAGACTAGACAATGGCAACGCCCTCTATGCCGGAATCAACAAAACTCTCCTGCGTAGACTCCAGGCCATCCAAAACGCTGCAGTCAGACTCGTCCTCGGGACACCGCACCATGAACACATGACCCAACACCTACGAGGCCTCCACTGACTCCCCATCGAGAAAAGGATCACCTTCAAGCTCCTCACCCACTTCCTACAAATCCCTCCACAACATCGGACCCACATACCTCAACGAGAGAGTATCCTTCCACGTACCCAAGAGGAACCTCCACTCTGTCGACCTCTCCCTGGCAGAGGTCCCCCACATCCGCAGACACAGAACCGGCAGGAGAGCTTTCTCCTACATCGCAGTCAAAACCTGGAACGAGCTCCCTGTGAACATCAGATGTTTCCTGACTCTGCACACATTCAAGAAGGACCTCAAGACCTGGCTCTTCGACTGAACAGGAGCCGCCCCCCCCCCAGTGCCTTGAGACCCTCACGGGTTAGTAGTTGCGCGCTATATAAACCCCCTGATTGATTGATTGATTGATTGATTGGAAAGGGATGCATAGCCCTCTCTGCCTGACCAGGCTTTGTTTATGGCCCCGAGAGCAAATTGGGAATCCGAAACTCATCCATGGGGGCAGGCTGCTTAAAACCAGTCAGTCAGCACACCAGTGGCTGGTCGGTTTTAAGGGGGCACATCTAAGGTGTCCTCTGGGTGCATCTGTTACTAAATCTGACACCTGTATCAGTGCAGGTTTATTAATGTGAGATGTTTGATACCAAACATCCCTATTTTCAGTGAAGCCATCATGCAGATGGGAAACTTGTTTTCACCAGTGTCCAGTACATGTGCTTAAAAATAGTTTCCCTGTTCACTCATACTGGCAGTAATGGAACTGTCCAGCATGGGGGCATAACTACTCAGGCAGTTAGGCCCTCACATGTAGCATAGTGCACCTTGCTGTAGGGCGGTAGGGCAGTAAGGCCTGCTGTAGTGGTGGCTTACTTACACTGCATGCGGTGTCTGCTGGCATGGCATACAGGCTGTGTACCCAGTCGTGTTTACACTTTTGTCTGCACCAAGACACGCAGCGTGCAGCTGCAGCTTTCATGAGCTTGGTGAGGGGATCCTTAGGGTGGCACAATTTGTACTGCCGCCCTTGGGGATCCTCTTTAATACGTCAGGTCCTAGTTACCAGGAACACCATTTACTATGGACTTTCAGAGAATACCAAAGGTATTGCCAATTCGGTAAGCAATTGCACAGTTTTGGGAAAGAGATCTGACACTGGGGGCCTGGTTATCAGGAATGCAGTGCACTTTCAGTCAAAATCACATCAAATACCTGGCAAAAGGTGGGGGTGACCATGTCAAAAAAGGGCACTTTCCTACAGTGGGTCTCTGAGTGGATGTTAGAGTGGGTTCATAGGTGTGTGAGTGGGTGTCTGAGTGGCTGTGTGGGTATGTCAGTAGCCATGTGAGTGACTGCATGGAGTGACTGCATGGCTGTGTTAGTGGGTGTGTAAGTAGGTGTGTGAGTGCCTGTGTTGGTATCTGAGTTGGTGTGTGAGTGCCCGTATGGATGTGTTAGTGAGAGTGTAAGTGAGTAGCTGTGTGGGTGTCCGTATGGGTGTGCAAGTGGGTCTTTGAATGACTGTGATGGGATATGAGAAGTGAGTGTCTGTATAAGAGTGTGAGTGGGTGCATGAGTGGCTGTATGATACTATAAGTAGGTGTCTGCCTGTGTAAGTTGGTAAGTGTGTATATGTTTTTTATTTGTAGTTTGGAACACCCTCACAATGTAATCTAATGGAACAACATCAGAAGAGCTAATTTGTAAACTACATTACTCTAATAGATGGTGTCATCTATCTGTCTAAAAAAGCAAAAAAAGTGTGAATTAGTATTACAATTTATAAAGTTATAAATTAAACATAGAAACTTTTGCAATGCATAACATTATCAAGCAATACATCACTACACATTTCCCATGCTCTAATGCTGTTATAATAATAATAAACATTTCAATTTCCCTTTTTTACTGTTCTCAGACTTTTTACTAATACAACATCAATCATGTACTATATAAAGGATCATTGTTAAACAATGGGGAAAAACAATCAGATAGACTGCATAAACAAAATCAGAACTACAGAGTATGTCACTGCAAATAAGCAGCACAGCATATTGCACACACTCCAATTTTTTCAACAGTTAGTTTATCTATACTTGAAGTACTAAGCCAAAGAAACATATGCTGAAAATTAGAACTATATCAGTAGAAGCTCTACAATAACCCTACTAAACATATAAGACAAAGCAAAGCCTTGGTAGGCCTCATGATGTAATAAATCCTGATAATGCATCTACAATAACTAGACTATTCTACTATCACCCTCCTTTGAACTTTGGTTCCTAAAAACAAGAAATAGGAATTTGGTAACTTCCAAGTCAATCTTTGCTTGAATTTAAGGTTTCTATCATTACAATCTGTTCATCCACTTTTACAGACACCACAGATAGACAGTGTAATGACCAGATGTAATACTAACTCCTTCATGAAAAGTGATAGCTATAGTAGTGTAAGTTTTAATAGAAATGAATAGCTGTCCTCCTGTAAAGTTAGTAATCTCAGTATCTTATTTACTGCCATCTGCTCTGCATTGTTGTTACATTAAAATAACATACCTGCCAGTTCTTGCTAGACGTAAAGTCAACAGCAAATCTGTTTGACAATTTGGACATACATTATTTTGTGTAGCTTCTCTCAGTAATCTTTCAAAAGTCACACTTTTGGAATCTGGGAATGTTAAATAAATAAAACGTTCTGATTCTATTTGTGTAGTTGATCTGTATGAGCAATCTTCACATTCATGGTATCACGAATAACTAAGTCCAAATAACTCATAATAGGTATCTCCTCTTCTCCTAAAACACCAAACATCACCTTTAGAAACTCCTGTGCATCATCTTGAGTGTTTTGAATAAACTGTACAGATCCACTACATATATCTACAGTGTCTCAAATTGCTGATGCAGAATGTACTTTAGTTCTCTCACTAAGCAGATGGTTCAACAAAACACACAGTGCAGAACACAATACCTTCTGTTGTTTCTCTTGAATTGAATCTACGCTACGAGGTAATGCAAACATATGTTTAGCACAACATTAGCATAGCAGTTGAATCCAGAGGGGTTTGACAATTGGTAACCAACGATATCTCCCTCATTTAAAATGTTTTGTTTCTTAAGAACTTCCTTTTTTTCCATTTCCTTCCTTGCAACAACGTCACTACACTGCTTTGAAACCTTCTGCTTTGGGCGGATGGAATATTTCTCATAAACTGGTTACTGTCCTAAATGAGGTGCATACAGACTTCTCAATCAGATATATTTTTTACCATAACTTCTGTGTTTACTCTGATCTCCTCAAATACAATTAGATACAAACTAAGCCTGGGCGTAAAACTCCTCTCCGCTCGCAGAGTTTGCGGATTTTTGGCAACTCCGCGTTCCGCGTAGAATGCAAAGTTACGGCAAACTCCACACTCCGGACCGGAGATTTTTTTGTGTTTGCGTGCTCAAAATGCGTTTTCGCGAGTGTGGGAGTGACTTACCGGGATGCCTGCGATCGCCAACGAGATTTTCCATCCGTTCGCGAGCACCATGAGATTTGGTAGCTGGCCGCACGGTCCCGCGAGATTGTGTGATCGCGAACGTGTCATTCGGGCGCGCCATCAGACTTCCGGTGGAAATTTGTGAATATCAGGATCCCGAACACGGTGAATTTGCAATCTGGAAAATAATCTCTCTCGAGCAGCATCAATTCCTTCTCGAAATTATGATTTGGATTAAAAAAACTCCTCAGATTGACATTTGACTGTACTTTTTTGTGCAAGGAGTCCTTTTTCTTTTTTTAAGAGGAAGGTAGTGCCCCAGTGTCTCTAACTTCCTGTTCCTGTCCAGCAGGCTCCTCCCAGTGCTTTGTCCAGCTCCTGTTCACTTTTTATTTGGATTTGGAGCTGGAAGGATCCCTTTTTTTGTCTGCTGCATCATATATCATTGGATTTGAGGACTTTGGGGTTTGAGATTTCACAAGTAAGTTCGAAAATTGGTGTTGATTGTTTGATTGGGGCATTGCACCTTCATTTTTTTTTTTACTTTTCATCGGTTTTAAAAAAATGTATTGTGGTGGGTGGCCTGTTGTTTCAGTAGGGGCTTAGTTGTTTCTTTGTATGTACTTTTTTTCTAGTTTTCTTTTATAAACGAAATATGTTGCAAAGTTCACTATATTTTTTCCAACTTTTGAAATCAATTTGCAATATTTATTTAATTCACTAGCTCAGTAGTCTGCCAATAGGCCCAGAGCTACTCATGGGTGCATGAAACAACTGTTTCTGTGGTGTCTGTTGAATTTGAACATCATTTAGGGCATGGATGACATTGTATTGAAATGCAAAATGTTTTTTTGTTTTTTTTCCCACTTTTTTCCTGTGTGTTGAATAAATGCCTTTGTTGGATGTGCGTGGTTGTTGTGTTACTTGCAAGCCTTTTTTAGCCCTGTGGATTTTTGTTTTTGGCATTCTTGTATTAAAGCTGTGTTTAGCATGCCTCCTTTGTCTGGCCAGTGTGTGAGTGTGTTTGTTTGTA
This sequence comes from Triturus cristatus, assembly GCF_964204655.1. Lineage (NCBI taxonomy): Eukaryota > Metazoa > Chordata > Amphibia > Caudata > Salamandridae > Triturus > Triturus cristatus. The sequence goes on from NC_140590.1 coordinate 1,557,792,586, forward strand.
ATAGTGGGCCAGCATTTGCCTTGGCTGAGCCTCTCCGTGTGGCCAGAGGCCATTTTGTTAAGTCTGTGTTCATAATAGGCCTGTTTGAGTTCATTGTTTTCCAGGCCTCCTGCTTGTTGTTGTTGTTGTGAGTGATCAGGTAACTGGTGGCCATTTTGTGGTGGTGATAGTAGTACTTTTGCCATAGACCTGCATGTCTTCTTTCCTTTGTTCCTCTTGGCTTATTGCTTCTTGTTGTGGCCTGCCTGGCCATGTGGCTGACACCCATTTCGTGAAGGCAGCCAGTGTGCACTGCCGTTGCCATAGGACTGCATTGTCTGTCTTCACTTTCTTGTTGTTGTGGCCTGCCTGACCATGTGGCTGGCGGCCACTTTGTTAAGGCAACCAGTGTGCTTTTGCCATGGGCCTGCATTGTGTGTCTTCCCTTTCTTGTTGTTGTGGCCTGGCTATGTGACTGGTGGTCTTTTTGTGAAGGGGAAGCCATTGTGCTTCTGCATTAGGCCTGCAAGCCTTCTTTGTGGTGGCCAAGCCTTCTTGCTGGTTGTTGATTTGCAAAATTTGCATGCAATTTTTTCTTCTTTTATGTTTTATGATTATCCAGCAAGAAATGTAGCACAGTTTACTACAGTTCCTAATAAATTTGCAAAATTATTGATTTGATTTGATTCACTATATGGCCTAGTCTGCCAATGTGTTTTCCAACCAATAAGCCGAGGCCAGAGCTACTCATGGGAGCATGAAAGAACTATTTCTGTGGTGTCTGTTGAATTTAAACATCATCTAGGGCATGTATGTAATTGGATTGAAATGCAAAATGTATTTTAAGGTTTTTTCTCACTTTTGTTTCATGTATGTTAAATAAATGCCTTTTTTGGATGTGTGTGGTTGTTGTGTAACTTGCAAACCATTTTAGCCCTGTGGAATTTCGTTTTTGGCATTGTTGTAATAAAGCTCTGTTGTTTAGCATGCCTCCTTTGTCTGGCCAGTGTGGGACTGTGTTTTTTTTGTAATAGTGGGCCAGCATTTGCCTTGGCTGAGCCTCTCCGTGCGACCAGAGGACATTTTGCAAAGTCTGTGTCCATAATCGGCCTGCTTGAGTTAATTATTTTCCAGGCCTCCAGCTTGTTGTTGTGAGTGACCATGTAGCTGGTTGCCATTTTGTGGTGGCGGTAGTAGTGCTTTTGCCTCAGACCTGCATGTCTTCTTTCCTTTGTTCCTCTTGGCTTATTGCTTCTTGTTGTGGCCTGCCTTGCCATGTGGCTGGCAGCACTTTTGTGAAGGTAGCCAGTGTGCACTGCTTTTGCCATAGGCCTGCATTGTCTGTCTTCCCTTTCGTGTTGTTGTGGCCTGGCTATGTGGCTGGCGGCCATTTTGTGTAGGCAGCCAGTGAGCTTCTGCATTAGGCCTGCATGTCTTTCTCTTTCATTTCTTCCTCTTGGCTTATTGTTTCTATCCATTGTCATCTGCAGCTCCCTGAATGCTGAATCCCACGTGATGCACAATGCCAAACAGGGTCCGTTACATTTGTATTTTTGTTCTTCTTCTTCTTCTTTCCTATCCTTCCTCAGTGTACTGTACAGTACACTATCACACCAACCATGAAAGCCATTGTTTTTGACAGTCTAACAAATGTTTACACTGTATTGTTATGTTTTTTAAATAACTGAGGTAATACATTTAACAATATTATTAATAAGTGTGACCACACGCAAAGTTATATATTATATATTTGTTTGTACTAGTAGTAATTGAACAACAACAATGAATACCACATTTCACTGATGTTCTTCTTGCTTCTTTGCTTTTAGGTGTACAAAAGAGAAAGAAGAGGAGGCGTCATCAGCCATTGTACTGCCAGACAGAAGTCCTGCTATGCACGATGTCATGTGATGTGTGACCACAGACATCTCTTCAACTTGTGCCACTGCGTGCTGCTGACATCTGAAGAAGATGGCCCCAAAGAAAGGTACCAGGTCCTCCAGTACCAAGAAATTTGCCAGTGAGAAGAAGGAACTTCCACTTACCAAGACTGGTGTGCCGCCCAAGATGTTTTTTGGGGAAACCAAAATTGCGCCTGCAGCAGCGGTGTCCGGGGGGAAAGCTGGGAGCAGCACCCCTGCATCAGTGGACCTACCCCACTAACCTAGGCCCAAGCCCATGTCTGTCACAGAGGCAGCCAGTCTAATAACAAAAACGCTAATGAGTAGTGATGTTCAAATTGACTTATCGTTATGACAAAGTAGTACCCAATCAATGCAGGGAACTGAGATAAGTGGGCAACAACAGCCGCAACCACACCCAATAATAGTTGTTCCTCCTAAAGTAGGGGCAGTTCAGGAGATAGAGCTTCCTGCAGAGGAAGAAGAGCAAGCCACTCTTTCAGAAGATCATTGTCTTCCAGATCCCGAGCAAGGAAAAGGAGGGTTAGTCCATCAACTGCTTCTGCAAGCCCCCCTTTGATGATCTAGACGCCACATGGATCCAGTCTGAGAGTTAGACACGCCATGAGACAAGGCTAGGAAAAAGGAAGGTTCCAGAAAGCCTTACAGTTATGGAGCTAGATGTAGAAGAGGAGGATGATGACGAGCCAGTCATCATCATGGACATTAGTCCCGCCCCTTTGGAGACCGACATTAACCCATCCCAAATTGCTGTGAGGGATGGAGCATGGATACCACCAACACAGATCATACCACCAACACCACCTCCAGCTTCCATATTTCGCCGGCAGCCATGTACATCCACCACAAGTACCACCTCAGTAAAAGTAGGTAGTGTAGAGGGTCATACTTCATGACCACCTACCAGTTCATCCGGCATTGCAAGTGCACCACCAGCAGCGCCAGAAAGTTGACCTTACCAGTTTGGGACTTTTTTCGGTTAGCATGAAGGAGGTGAAAATTGCTATATGCTCCATTTGTGGACAAGGTGTTAGTCAGGGTAAGCTTTGTAAAAACTCTGGTACCGGAGGCCAAACAACCCATCTGAAAAAACACCACTTTATCCAGTGCGAGGCGCACCTTAGCGGCCATAAAACTGCACACATTGCTGATGATGGGGATGAAGAAGTAAAAGATACGATAGCGATGGAAGGTGAACAAGAGGGAGACATTTTCTCTGGTAAACAAAATAGTCCTGTCCCCAGCAGTGCAGCGGTACCGCCCACATCCCCATCAGCAACATCGCAGTGGCACAAGAGTAAGAGTCAGGCTGAGACACCAAGGGGTCTCAGGCAAGAGAGTACCGCAACGAAACAACATCTGGCGTTAAGAAGTCACCTGCATCAGTGGCACCAGAAAAGAAAAAAATCCAGCCTACCATTCTCAGCATGTTTAGGTCAAAGGGGCAGTACGAACGCAACCACTCAACGGAACGTTTGTACAATGCGAAGCTGGCTAAAATGTTAGTGCTGGACCGGCTCCCTTTTTCTTTTGTGGGAGGGGTGGGTTTTCTTGAATTTGTGACAGCCATCTGCCCAAAATGGAAGGTTCCCAGCCGGTCCTATTTCGCCAGAGTTGTTGTTCCAGCACTACATCACAAAGTGCTGGAATTGCTTGGACAAGCTTTACAGCAGAGTGCTGTTCACACTATCCACCTGACAACAGACATGTGGACCAATTGCCAAGCCACTGATTACATGTGCATCACTGCACACTGGATCTCTTTTGCAAGGGTTAGAGAAAAACTATCTGCAGAAGGTATTGTTGACACTGTTGAGATTTTTAACCCCTTCGATGCGTGTGACGGAGCGGTTCCATCATGCGCGTCGGTCGCGCTGTGCGCATGACGGAACCGCTCCGTCACGGCCCTGCCCGCGCATGGAACCTTCAGCACAGCGCGGTAATCCGTGACGCGCTGAAGAACCAGGCTTTTAAAGCCCAACGGCACAGGGTACGCCTGAAATCTTCTGAGTTCGCCTTCCAAATTACAGAGACACGGAACACTCTGTCTGGCATAGGAACTTCAATTTATTAGCTGCAGCTAAGTACAGTTGTCCTAGAAGTACATCGGTGGTAGGTTCTCAGGAGACTGCCACTTCAATCTGTGGCTCACAGTCTTTTGTAGCACTTGAATCCCCTAAAGCAACAACCGCCACAAGGTGCAATAAAAATACAAATCATCGACAAGAAAAAATTCTTTGTACAAGATACAGGATAATGGGTAATAGAAATTCCTTCCCTAAGGTCGTGTTCTCTACCCGACCCTATAGGTCAGGTGGTATAGCCATTCCTAGGTTGAATTAATTTACGACAGGACGTGTTGAAGATGGTGATTCGTAAAACAACTGGAGAGGCCGAGAACGGTCACCAAGGGTCAATAGATGGTTATCTGGGGGATTAGTTGCTTCGAGCCGGGTCTCAGAGTGGACTTAGCTCGGGGAAACAGGAAAGGTCGTGTAATATGTGCAACAGTATAGAATGTGAAAGAAACGCTATGAATGTTGAAGGGGGCCTGAGTGAGGGCAACAGCGTGGTGGTGTTACAAACAAAGACGGGCCATATTTTGAATTTCCTCAGACCTTCCTTTTGCCATTACTCAGGCAAAGAAACCAGAGGCTAGTGTTAATCTGAGTCAACTTAGAAAGCCATGAAATCTACAAGCTGTTGCTGCAGCATTATCTTTGTGTTTGCTGCTTTCTGTGATACCGGATTTGGAACACACAGGGTGGCGCAGAGTCCGCATATAGCTGGACCACATTGTAGGCAAAGGCAACATGAGAAGAGAATAGCCAAAGTCGCTCCGACAAAGGTAAGAATCTTCCATCCCCATGTAAACAGTAGTCCCCCAAACCATCCCATCAGAGACCAATTCCCTTCATCCTGGTGAACGGACTCAGCGATCTTATGTAGCTTAGAGATGGCTTGGTATACTGTAGGGGCGTTGTCTGGAATACAAAATGCAGCAGCTAGATCCGCATATGCCCCCACGGTCAGCAAGGATGATATCTAATACCATCCTATTCTGAAGCGTGACAAGGCGGTCAGCAGCGAGTTCTGCAGTGATGTTACTCAAAGCTCCAGCTGTTTCATTGACAGTGGCTTCTACAACTCAAATTAGTTGTCTTATGTCTCTACTGTTGGCTATTGAGCCCCAGAATGGAATGAGTCCTTTCAAGACATCCCCGACTTCTTGTCCTGACGTATCCTGGCCAGACGCCACCCCTCTTTTCTGTAAATGATGCTTGGCATCTGCTATATATGTAGGGGGCAACAACCAAGCGATGTAACAAGTGCCTCTCCAATTACCTGGTAGAGAAGTGTAAGCCTTATTTCCACACACGAAGTATGTGTTACGTGAGGGAGCCATGCGAGGCCAATCTGTCCTATTCAAGGTCACAATATGTTGGCAATTGCTTGTACCTTTATATTCTAACCCTCCTTTTCTAATACAGAATGGTGCTTGTCCAGGTACCACTAGAAAAGTTTGCCCTTTTCGAGAGGTTCTATTAGAGGGCAGAAAATACAAATCCGTAGATTTGGTTTGGCGATCTGCATATTCTGACTTCTCACTATCCGTCCCATATATCCTTTTTCTGTCTCGCCAACATAAATGGTATAGATGTACTCCCAAGCTCCTTACTTCTCGTGTATCCCCATCTCCAAAAAAGACCCAACTGGCGCCCAATTCCCACCATGCACTACAAGAGCAATTAAGTGAAAAAGGAAGGGTAATGTATGGCATTCCAGTGTTCACTGAACTTGGCAGAAGACCACAAACCCAACACTTCGTCGCATTAGTGGCCAATTGATGTTGGTGTAGCATGGAAACAAATGTGTTGTTGCGGAATTCACTCCGTCTTGACTCAACATGAGGTGGTAGAGTGCCATGTGTATGCATTTCAACCGTAACTTTGGGAGGAGGCTGTGTAAAAATTACGTGTAGTCCCCATCCTATACAAGACAATATAATACATATCAAAATCAATATTATTAAAACCACTATAAAACGATTATGCAATAATTTACAATGCTTCGTGCTCATTGTTTGTATTTTGTCCATTCCCTTGTTAACAGTCATTTCCAGCTCTAAATATTGCCCGTGATGGGAGGTTGCTTCACTCAGCTGTGATTGTCTGTAGTTCTTTATACTTTCCTACAAGTCCCACAGGCCTAGAGCCACATTTGGGTCACAATTCTGAGACTTACGATCACGGCCCTGCAATCCTGTGGAAATCGGGATAAAGACAAAAATCAATGAAGCACTATTGAGGTATTTTGTTCAGTCTGGGCCTCAAATCGTACCTCTGGGAACCAGGTACAGTTTGCTCTTGGAAAAGGAGATGTGGTTTAGTAGTGTCCAATTTCACTGCCGGTGGTATAGCTGTCTGGAGGGCCTTGTCGTCGTCTTGTCCTCCTCCGGCAAAGTCTAGGCGTGCATCACTGAATAGTCCAAATTTTGGTGTTCTTCCGGATTCAGAGTCACTAATTTGTTGATGAACCCATTGATCATAAGGCAATGGTAGGGGCACTTTCTTGCAATGTACCCCATGTACCCAGTTCTTTTTGCCGACCACCTTTACTGCAGTACGCGTCGTCAGGAGCACCTGACGGGGTTCTCTCCAGTGAGGTTCCAAGTTCTTTGACCTCTGGAAGTTTTTGACACAGACCCAGTCTCCCGGCCGTATGGTGTGACCAGGATCCGTTGAAGCCTGGGGCAAAGTATCTTGTACCTGTTGATGAAGGACACGTAACTTAGTGGTTAGATCATGTAAATAGTCAATCAATAATGGATGCTCTATCTCGGAGTATTTCTTTGGCCTTGGGACTCCCCAAACATTTGCAGGGCGTCCAAAGACAACCTCATAAGGACTAAGTCCCATACGGGAATGGGTGGTTGTTCTGGTGGATAAGAGAGCCAAGGGCAAGGCATCAGGCCAGGCAAGACCCGTGCTGGCTTGTATTTTCGCCAGCTTAAGCTTAAGGGTGCCATTATAGCATTCCACCAAACCTGCTGACTGAGGATGGTTTGCTGCGTGGAATTTTTGTTGAATGCCAAGGCCTGCACATACTTTCTGCATGATCTGACCCACAAACTCACTTCCGTTGTCACTCCAAATAATTCTTGGTAACCCAAATCTTGGCAGAAACTCCTTCAAAAGGACTTTTGCCGTGGATAGAGCAGTATTATCTTTCAGTGGATAGGCCTCTACCCATCGGGAGAAGGCACATACCACAACAAGAACGTACTTCAGATTGTTACATCGTTCCATGTGGATGTAATCTATTTGTAAAACCTCAAAAGGGTAAGTTGGGGGAGCAAAGTGTCCTGCTGGTGTTGGTGTTCCCTTCCCCGGGTTATGCATCAAGCATACAATACAATGCTTAACCAGATTGTCTGCACATTTAGGGATCCCGCTAGACAATTAAAGGGTAACCAGTTCCTCTTGTATAGCATACGTGGCATGGACAAGGACACTATCACTGCATGCCACGGGATCTTAGTCGCTGGGAGATCTGAATTTCAGATCATGTTGCCCTCACACACCTTTTTAGGGGTGTCATGCTTCATCATAGGGCGCTCCTCGTCGGACCAGCGCTGCAATGTCCGACGGGCCTGGTGGCTACTTTGGCGGAGTTCTTTTGATCTGTAGAGACGCCGTATGTGAGGTATGTATGTGGGCAGTCAGTGCTATGTGTATTGTAATGTGGATAGGTGATTTTAAAAAAGGCTCCAGGTCTATAGAAAGTCTTTATTCCGTCTTAGATCTGGGTCTAAATAAAAACAGTGGACGAACCAGGTTAGAGTACGTCAGATTAGCTGCGCCTTCGCGCCCCCTCACCCAAGTCGGGAGGCGCAGCTAATCTGACGTACTCTAACCTGGTTCGTCACAACATAGGTCCTGAAGAAGTGTCGCCCGATTTTGGAGCCCTTAAGACACGAAACATGTCGACCTGATTTACACCAAGCAGCCACCAAGGTACCTTAAGCCCTACAGGTGGTTCCACTGTTTTTATTTAGACCCAGATCTAAGACGGAATAAAGACTTTCTATAGACCTGGAGCCTTTTTTTAAATCACCTATCCACATTACAATACACATAGCACTGACTGCCCACATACATACCTCACATACGGCATCTCTACAGATCAAAAGAACTCCGCCAAAGTAGCCACCAGGCCCGTCGGACATTGCAGCGCCGGTCCGACGAGGAGCGCCCTATGATGAAGCATGACACCCCTAAAAAGGTGTGTGAGGGCAACATGATCTGAAATTCAGATCTCCCAGCGACTAAGATCCGTGGCATGCAGTGATAGTGTCCTTGTCCATGCCACGTATGCTATACAAGAGGAACTGGTTACCCTTTAATTGTCTAGCGTGTACACATAGAGGAGGACGGGTACAGGACCTCTTTAAATATTAGCTCTTCAGTTCCCCCTTTGATTATATATACATTTAGGGATCCCCACATTCTTCCATACCGGAGCCAGAAGCTTGCATATACCTTTAGCGCTAATATGGGCTGGACCATGTGCCATGGTAACTACTGGGAGTACATAAGCATCTGGTAACAACCAGCGTTGATGTTCTGACAAGTCTGTCCAGCACCCTGTCACATCCAATCTTCCTATACTTTCTTTCCACGTACTCAATTCTTTCTCTGTGGCCTCTGCCTGGATCATTTTCACACTGTCCACAGTATTCTCACACATCCCTCCTTGTGCAACCCATCTAGCAGAGCCCACAACATACATGCGGCTTGTAGTATCTCTAGCTGTCTCTTTTGCTATGTGGTCTGCGAAAGCATTTCCTTGACCTACATCATCAATGATCTTCTTATGCGCACTACACTTCACAATCACTGTCTGAGTGGGCAAGGTGAGCGATTTCAAGGAGGTCATTTACCAATTGGCCATGCTGTATCTTAGTGCCATGGGATGTGAGGAACCCTCTTTCCTTCCACAGGCGGCCAAAACTATGGGCCACTCCAAACGCATACTGACTATCAGTAGACACATTCACCCTTTTTCCTTCAGCCAACACACAAGCTCTAGTCAGTGCTTTCAATTCAGCTGCCTGGGCTGAGTTATGTATAATACGCGCTGTTTCTACGATAGTGTATAAGGTAGTGACTGCATAGGCTGAGGTCGTTTCACCATTGGGAAGCTTAAAACAAGAACCGTCCACCCATAAGGTCCCATCCGGGTCCGGGAGTGGAGTATCCTTCAAATCAACTCTGCCTTTTGTCTCTTCCTCCGTGCGGAGGAAGCAGTCGTGTTGCTCCTGAGTGTCATTTTCTACCGGAATTGGCAGCAATGTTGCCGGGTTCAAGGTATTACATCGCTTAATGTGTATGTGGCTAGCCAAGAGTGTCAATTCGTACCCCGAAAGGCGGGCACTCGTGAGGTGTTGAGTCTTTGTTCTATTTAGGAGGGTATCTACAGCATGCGGTACCATGACCATGAGGGTATTGTCTAATACCAATCCAGCAGACTGGCAAATGGAAACTGCCGCTGCTGCTGTAGCCCTCAAACAGCTAGGTAATGCCTTGGCCACTGGATCTAACGTGGCCGAAAAATAGGCACAGGGGCGTTGCCTGTCCCCAAATTGTTGCGTTAACACTGATAACGCGCAACCTTCATTCTCATGAACATAGAGTGTGAAAGGCTTACTGTAATCAGGAGTACCTAACACAGGGGCAGAGCACAAGGCAGTGCGCAAAGCAGTGAAACTTTTCTGACATTCCGCAGTCCATGGAAGCGGGTGTGGTGTATCTTTAAGAGTAAGTGCCAACAAGGGCTTTGCCAGGAGGGAAAAATTGGGAATCCATTGTCTGCAATAAGAGGTAATACCTAAAAAGGCACGCACCTCTCTTTGCGTACATGGAATAGGCATTTGGGCAATTGCTTGGATACGTTCTGGGGTCAATCGCCGTCCCTCCTTTGACAAGAGATGACCTAGGTAGGTAACCTCTTGGCAATAATATTGCAATTTTGATGGTGAAACTTTGTGGTTGTGGTCAGATAAGTGGCGTAGCAGTGAAATGGTAGCCTTTTTACAAGTGTCTTCAGAATCTGCTGCAACCAACAGGTCATCCACATATTGTATGAGAGTTGCTCCTGGTGGTAAACACAAAGTATCGAGCTGCGATTTCAATGCTTGACTATAAATGGAGGGGCTCTCGCAATAGCCTTGAGGAGCTCGCTTGAACCGGAAGCTTCGGCCTGCTAAGGAGAAGCCAAAAATATCCCTACTTTCCTCAGCAATGGGAATGCTGAAAAAAGCATTTTTGAGGTCAATGACGGAAAACCAGGAAGCTGAGGCTGGTATCATCTTCAGTAGGGCATTAATATCCGGGACAACAGGGAATTGAGGTATCACAATCTTGTTGACCTCTCTGAGATCAATCACAAAACGGTAGACAGGTGGCTGAGAAGGGTTGGTTCGTTTAAAAACAGGCAGAACGGGGCTATTACATACATTTCCCCTAGTCTCTTCAACCACATCGTTTTGTACCAAATCATGAACTATAGTCAAAAGAGCTTTCTCGCCGTCACTGGAAATTTTATACTGTGGAATGCGAGGAAATTTAGTATTAGGCTTGAGTGTTACAATGTAGGGAGGAATCCGCAGGAGGCCCACATCATTGGGGCCAGTGGCCCAGAGGGTGGCTGGAAGAGATTGTAATTCAGGGGGAAGCTGATCTTTAGACAAGTACATCGGTGAGGCCAATTTCTTACCTAAGGTAAGACGTACACCAGAAGGGGAACAATGTAATGTCGCATACAATCTCTTCAATAAATCTAAGCCCAACAAATTTTCACCACAACCAGTCGTTAAAAGGAGCGGGGCCTCCAACTTGTAAGGACCTATTGAAATGGGCAAAGGGCATGAAACTGGGTTTTGAACTGGGGCGCCAGAAAAACCTACAGAAACATCTGTACAGCCAGACAAAGGTGCCCCAGGGAGTTTAGAGTGAATCATAGAGCTCTTTGTTGCACCAGTGTCTAATAGGAATGGCTCTGTAACACCTAGTGCTTCCACATTAACATAAGGCCCACTCTGGTCCACTGGAACTGATACTACTCCCTTACTTTGTCCATGGCTGTCCTAGTTAGGTTGGGAAGTCTGACTCTCATCCTCAGTATAGTAATCACTGTTGTAATAGTTGGTAGACTGAACATTTTGCTGATCAAAATAATTTGTGGAGTTTCCAGGGGGCATGGAATGTTGGTTATTAGGTGGCGTACCTCGTCCTCTACCTCTTGGTGCTGACTGATAACCACTCTGGCCTCGTGACGCGGGAATACCGCTCGTGCTCTGTAACAGAACCGGACAATTATACTTTAAATGGCCTTCTTCTTTACAGTAAGCGCATTGATTTTGGCCCAGTGGGGGTCGGGGATAGAAAGGCCCAGCCCTCTGCGACTGTCTCTGGTATGGTGGAGACGGCTGATATTCACGTTGGGCAGGGCGAGGAGGATAAGCCTGTTGCAAAAGAACTTTTGTTTTCAACTCTTTGGTCTTTTTATCAAGTTTCTCTCTTTCTTCTTTATCCCTATTTTCATAATACTGGGCAGAAGCCAATATCTGGGCCGAAGAGGAGACCGCCCACGCGCTTTCGGAATTCTTCAACTTATTAGATATTTCCGGAACCAAATTAGACACAAATTTGTCTGCAAACAATCGTTGGCCACCTTCCGGGCTCATATCCTGACCACTATGATCGATGAACATCTCCTCGAAACGAATGAAGATATCAGATACGTTTTCATCCGCCTTCTGCTTACAAGCTGCTAACTTATCCCAATTAACTCGCAGAGGGGGCATCATAGTCTTCAGTAAAGTAATGATCCTAGCTGGGAGTTCTGTAATTAGAGGTTCAGGTTTGGCACCACCCACTTTGAGTCTGTCCACGGCGAGTATGGCAGCCCAATCACCCCCCAGTTCCCCTACATGGTCCTCCTTCCGAATCCTAGCCCATAACGGTTGTGGGACCACATTACCCATTAGCATGTCTATATCGGCCAAATTCATGATACATGCATCGACAGTTTGAGACAACTCTTTGTAGTACCCTGCAGGATTTTTACAGGGGTCCGGTAACGACTGTTTAAGGGCCAATACCTCAGATCGCTTCCACGGAACATGTACCCACACGTGTTGAAAGTGAGCAGGTATAAGAGGATTAGCACCCGGGGCTGCAACCTCCTCTCTCCACACTGGGGGAACCTCCCTCATGGGATAGTGCTTTAATTTTCACCTGACGGAGGAATCGCTTTTCGGCAAGGACCGGCAGACAAGCATCGTTCTAAAAGTGACAAGCGTTCCTACCGCGTCCTCGACCTCTGCGCCCACAATCAGTCCTCTATCAAACTCGGCCTGTACATCGAGCAGGCCCTGAGGGGCTCGTCCCAAACCCATATCCTCCCACTCTTGACTTAAAATTTCACACATAGCATCAAAGACACATCTCTGCGTTGGTGCCTCAAACTGCCGAAAGGTGACCATAATATCTTGCACACTATACTGGGGGCCATTCGTGATCCACCTTCGGGCTTGAAGGTCTAGCACTTCCCGTTCCTCCGGACCTGGTAACTGACTACGAGTTCGTCTACGAGGAGGAACCGGGGTCATTTGAAATGTCCCGAAGAGAGGGGACAAAAGGCCAGAAACGGTATCGATCATTCGCCTCCGAGCGGAGGGAGAATTCGTCATTAGAATAGGAGACAGAATATTAGGCGGAGCAGAAGAGGAAGTAATATTTACAGAGGGAGCCGAAGGTAAGGGAGAGCTCGGCAATGCCGGAGAAGACTGTGGTGGGGGTGCAGGAACCGGTTGGGGAGCGACAGGTGGGACAAAAGGCGGAACAGGTGGGGCAGGTGCTAACAATAAAGGTGCATTCGCTCCGGGGGCAGGCGGTAATCCAAAAGGTACATTAGCTCCCTGCGCATAGGGCGGGGGTAATCTCAGCAGATGGGACATTAAAGGATCCTTCTCAGGGTCCACATTTTTCTTCGTAGGGGAAGTTGGCAACACTCGATAACATTTATCTACCGCCATACGATGTTGCCTATCTGAGACCTCAATCGCATGATCGGTTTCGTTATTTTTAAACTGTTGCGCAGCTTGCAAAATAGACATATCCCTCCTATTCCCTTTTGCTTGTTTTATTTCTTTCTGTTTGGCCTCCTTCCGCCATAGGCGAAAAGAGTCAAGCATAGCCGGCCGGGCTTTTCGCTTAAACAAAGTGTTCTCCAAATTATCTAAAATGTTGAGCTCATAACTGCCGTTCTGCAGCCATCTTAAAACACCATCTTTTCTAGTATTGCGAACCCACGCCTCATTAAAAGCTATGGGGCCAATACCATGTTTAGAATATACTTCATAAGTGGGAGTTCCGGCCGGAGGAATTGGACAAGAATCCTCCAGTCGGGAAGCCCTATCGCGATTACAACCAAACCAATTTCCAAATTTACTGAAACCAGGCATCGCTGCAACACTAGTTTCTGTACAAACTTCAAGGGGTTTAAATAGTCACTTTATCGTACACAAACTGCACTCACCCCTCGGTTTCGGCTTTTGCAAAAGTCGAACAAAACAAAACAAAGACAAAGGAGTGGCCACTATACTTAACTTATCCAGATGTGTCCGTACGCCAACAGAGGTCCGTCTGATGTCTCGTGATACAAATAACCAAAGGGAGCCACAGAGTGGCCGCAGTCAGGGCAGCAGGTCTTTTCAGCCGTTGGGAGGGAGAAGCCACACGGTAAAAAACCTTCGGTCCACTTACGACATGCAGGGGTCGATCACGTGGTGCGCGTCCTCCGGAATTTCCTTGCGGGGCTCCTCACGATCCTCGGGCTGGACCCACGACCTCTGAAGCGGCCTCACAGAGGGCACCAAATTGAAGAACCAGGCTTTTAAAGCCCAGCGGCGCAGGGTACGCCTGAAATCTTCTGAGTTCGCCTTCCAAATTACAGAGACACGGAACACTCTGTCTGGCATAGGAACTTCAATTTATTAGCTGCAGCTAAGTACAGTTGTCCTAGCAGTACATCGGTGGTAGGTTCTCAGGAGACTGCCACTTCAATCTGTGGCTCACAGTCTTTTGTAGCGCTTGAATCCCCTAAAGCAACAACCCCCCACAAGGTGCAATAAAAATACAAATCATCCACAAGAAAACATTCTTTGTACAAGATACAGGATAATGGGTAATAGAAATTCCTTCCTAAGGTCGTGTTCTCTACCCGACCCTATAGGTCAGGTGGCATAGCCATTCCTAGGTTGAATTAATTTACGACAGGACGTGTTTGCGTGTTGAAGATGGTGATTCGTAAAACAACTGGAGAGGCCGAGAATGGTCACCAAGGGTCAATAGATGGTTATCTGGGGGATTAGTTGCTTCGAGCCGGGTCTCAGAGTGAACTTGGCTCGGGGAAACAGGAAAGGTCGTGTAATATGTGCAACAGTATAGAACGTGAAAGAAACGCTATGAATGTTGAAGGGAGCCTGAGTGAGGGCAACAGCGTGGTGGTGTCACAAGCAAAGACGGGCCATATTTTGAATTTCCTCAGCGCTGAAGGGGTTAATGCCACTCGGAAACATGCAACTGTAGCCAAGTTCGCCATGGAGAAATCTCATACAGCTGCAAACATTTTTGAAAACTTTGACAGCAAGGTCTTTGAACGTCTGCGCCTAAGAGGGCTTAACATTGGTTTTGTTGCCACGGACAAGGGCAGTAATATATTTAAGGCCATGTTCGATGCTGGCTATTTCAGGGTCCTGTGTTTGGTGCACTGCATTAACATCATTGTTCAGGACTTTCTGAAAAAAGAAAACCGAGTCAGCAACTTACTGACCACCTGCCGAAGAATCTGCACACATTTTAGCCATTCTTTTAAAGCCCGGAAGCAGCTGAGGATCATTCAACATGAGTATAGAATTCCAGTTAAAGCACTCATCCAGGAGGTGCCAACAAGTTGGAACTCAACTTATTACATGTTTGAACGTCTGCTTAAGCAGTACAGACCAATCAATAAATATGTCATGCACAGATGGGATGCTACTGTGAAAGGCATGATCATTGAGATGGACCAATGGGACCTAGGTAAATGCCTGACAGAGATCCGACTTGTTTTCGAGCTCTTCACACATGAAGTCAGCAAGGAGGACTGTACTAAGAGGCAAGCTATACCATGCACATGCTACAGGAATAGCTGAAGGGGGTGTCTGCGATGTACGCAAGTGAGGAGGAAAAAAAGAGCATATGCGTTGGTGGAGAGCTTAACCCTTCACTTATCTGAAAATACAAGCTTGCAAAGAGGTATTGTGTCAGCCAACCATTACATTTCTGCTGCAATTCTGGATCCACGGTACAAACATTGATTCCTTTTTAAGAAGGGGATGTTGCCAAGTACAAAACATGGATAGCTGCAGAAGCCAGTCGCTTAGAAAAAGAATGGCTGGGAATTAGAGGCCTACTGCTCCAGGCCACAACAAGTACTTCAGGGCAGCCGGCGTCAAGTTCAACTTTAGAGCCTGAGGACAGTGTGGTTGGCTCACAGCAGTCAAAACCACCAACGACACCAAGAACAACATTAACAACAACAAGAACAGGAGCAGCAGCCCCACCAAAATCTGCACAGGAATGGTTTCTACACCAAGGGTCCAGTGCTGAGACAAAGGCAAACGAGGCCGAGCAAAGGGGAGCACCCCTGAGCATCGAGTGGATGGTCCAAGCCTATCTGGATGACCCAACAGAGGTCTTTATTGAACAAAACCCATTGCTGTATTGGTATGGGAAAAGGCACCAATCGCCAGTGCTCAGCAGGCTGGCGATAAACTATCTGGCTTGCCCTGTAGCAAGTGTCTCTTCTGAGCGTGTTTTCAGTGCTGCTGGTGCCTTTCTGACAGTGAGAAGGACCAGTCTCTCGCCCCAAAATGTGGAGAGGTTAACCATGATCAAAATGAATCAGCACTTTATACCACCAGATTACACCTTACCTGAAGTTGCACAGCAGATAGATGATGACGGCGACTTAGATCATGGAAGTAGTGTGTTAGATGACCTACTTCTGGGTGAACAACAAGAGTTCGAGGACGAGCTCTACTTCCCTGACAACAAGTAGGCTTTCGACTTGTTACTTTCTTTCTTGTTTATTTACTTTTATTATTTGTGTGTGTCTCTGTCTTTCCGGTTCAAATCACAACAAATCTATCACCACCGTCTTATTCTTTTATTGCCGAATTGGAGTTGCAACTGTGTGCAGTCAGTGAAGAAGTAAGTCCACTCCTCCGAGTCCTGCTCCAGTTCACTCCTGACTCGCCCTAAATCCATTTCCCTTAAGCCAGACATTGGATGCAAAATAGTACAAGAAAAGTGTGCCTACCTCGTCGAGTCCCTCCAAGGAACCTGACTATAGCTATCCTCCTTTCCGAGCCGAGACGGACAGCCCCGTAAGAACAGGTAGATGATGGCATGCATTGGACGCTGACTCTGAGTGATTGGTGTTTGTGTTGTTGTTGTGCATGATGTCTACTAGTATTTAATCTACACACAAACAGTGACTCAAGTCAATGTTTCACTTCTTGTTCTTTAATAACAAAATTGTACTACTGCAGGCTGATCCATTGCATTTTTTATTCTGGACTCACTTGGTACACTACAGATTTGGACACCATGATGACAATACCATACTCGTAGTCAGTCAGTAGGATTAGAGATGATTGATGGAATAACTCCGGCCTTTTTATGAAGTGGCCTAAAAGGTAAACAAGTCAACAACAACCACACCAGACCTACATGTCTGTGTAGTGGTGGAGGCTAGTGTAGTGGTATGACAGACAGCAGTGCATTGATTTACTTACTTAATTTGAAAAATACTATGTTGTTGTGTATGTGTGCTCAGTGCTGTCTGGCTCAAAATCTAAGCTAAGTGGACGTTAGGTGGGCGGTGTGGGCCTGCTCTGTCCTGTTGTTGTTGTAGGTTAATGCTGGAAACAGAGTAGACATGATTTAGCCATGCCGCCTCTGAAAGTGTTCTTGTTGCACTCCTTCTTAAATTATGCATTTTTACTTTTCTCCTTTATTTTTCAATATACCTTTTGTTTTTCCATCTACACTTACAGGCTAGCCTTTACCCCTTGCTATACCGGGAAAAACAACTCACACTTACCTTACCAATCCACTTTTACCAGGCAGGCAGTGGCACCCTAGATTGACGGACGGAGTGTCCATGGAAGGCAGGACCAAAAGATATGCCAAGATGCAACTCCCAATTTGACCATATCATCTTTTAGTTTTCATTTGAATCATTTTTTCTCTTCAATCATTACCACTGTGTGTGTTGTTGTTTATTATGTTTGCCTATATATTTGACCCCTACAGCTAGTTTTTTATTTTCTTTGCTAGCTTTAAAAGGAAGCCTGGAACAACAGAACATAAAATGTATGTAATTTGAGTCTCTCTGGGGGCAGACAGGCAAAGCAATTGCATAATAATAATAATTAATAATATACTGCTGCCCTGTACTACTAGTTTAGTACTACTCATCATCATCAAGTCATCATCTTGCGTGGGCGGCGCTAGAGGACGCATAGCAAGATGGCCACTCTGTAGAGCTGCTCTGCCGGCTGAGTTCATTATCCACTCACTATCCTCGCCATCCTGCCCTGAGTGCTGCCCAGCTTGAAGGCACTGCAGTGTGAGGTGTTTGGGACTGCCCTGACTGAGCCCTGCGAACTGCGGTGGCATCCTTGCTGCGGTTGAGGGACGAGGAGGCTTTGGGCTGGCACTGGCATCAAGGCGGATCGGGGAGCGCTCTGAGCCCGTGGCCCAGGTGAGCTGCGACTGGCGGGTGCTGGGGGGTGACCTGCGCCTCTTGCCTGGAGACTGGTGGGCTGTGTGGTACGGGCCAGTGGGTATGCGTGCTCTCTCCTGCGCATCTTGCAGTGCCTGGGGTGCGCGCCACCAGTGGGTCTCTGCTGGTGCAGTCTAACGGCTGCGGGCACACTGAAGGCGGGGCTGCATTCCTCCTTGGCCCGAGGCTGTCAGTCGGGCCCACTGTGGTGCTGCATCGGGCCGTCGCTGGGGGCAGGGCCACTGCTCCCAATACGAGTGCCCTGCGTGCCTCATATCCTGCCGAGCTCATCCCCCGCTTCGGTGTGCTGCTGACCTGTGCCCGACTGCTGCTGTTGTCCTTATCGTGGCTGGATCGCGGCTGGATCGGAACGCTCGACACTGTGGGAGGAGACCCGGTGACACCCCCTGCTCCTCTGTGGGTGAGGGGCTGATGCTGCGGACTGGCGACCTGATGACAGACCTGCTTCCTACACAGTCTGCGGGGGCCCTCGGCGACAGCATGACATATTTTGCTAAGGTGCCCAGCGGAGTAGCCATTTTGGCTTGTCCCGGGCCGCATGGAGGGGAGCAACGGAGTGAGTCCTTGAGGCAGGTCTACCGTGCTCTCTACTCCTTAATTTCACGGTAATTTGAGGTTCCTGACTGTACTCCTGCAGCTTGATACTCCGGTGCCCACATTGTTCTAGCTGCACCTTACATTGCTGCATGCTTGCTCACTGGGGGTTGTGTCTGCTCCCTCCTCCCTACCTTGGCTCTTCTCTGTGCGGGACGCTGCGGACTGCGACCTTGCTGCACACCTGACCTGTAACGCTCTCCCCCATACACGGTGGCATTACCGTGCTGAGGACACGAAAAGTACAAGATTTTCAACCCCAGACCTAGCTCCTGACTGGTTCTTGCTGTGCCGTGGCTCCTAGCTCTGAGCCCTCCCTACGCTGGTGAGCCCCAGGTGTGCTGTGGCCTAACTGTCTGCCACATTGCTCCTAGCCTCGGCTGTGCTACCCTTAATGTACAAGGGCACGTCTCCATCCTGCCTACTATTCTCTACTTGGTGGGGCTCTCCTTTTTTTAATATTCGGATTACCTAACTCTGCCTGTTGTACTGTGCCAGCATCATGGGGAAAACTGAGCTCGTCCAACTGCGCCTCATATTCAAACCTCACAAAACCAGCAGGGCCTCTCAGCATGCTGCTTCAGACTCCGAGGCTGATGCTCCTAACGAACACCTAACTAACATTGACAAGACCCTTCTCACGGTTCAGGCCAGTTTGCAGTCCATTGATGGTAAGATTGACCACCTGAACTTGCGCATGGAGTATATGTCGACGAAATTGGACAAGCACGCGCTGCGCCTTTGAGAAGCTGAGACGCGCATTTCTACTGGTGAAGATGGTTTGCAACAGGTAACCATCAAAGTGGCGTCTATGGAGAAGGTGCTAGCTGTCATCCAGGCCCGTAATGAAGACTTGGAAGCTAGATTGCGTTGCAACAATGTACGCATTACGGGCCTGCTAGAGTTCGTGAACACGGACCGGCTGGAGACATATGTGGAAAAACTTTTGCGTGAGATCTTTGGGGCTGACCAGCTGTCTCAAGTCCTGATTGTGGAGCGAGCTCATCGCTCTCTGACTGCACGTCCCCCCCGGGTGCCCCGCCCCATCTCATCATTGCCCGCCTGTTAAATTACAGGGACCGTGAAACTGTGCTTCACTTGGCTCGAGAGAAGGGCGCTATCAATTACTAGAGAAATACCCTTGCCTTCTATCCTGACTTTACGGTGGCGGAACAGGCGGCCAGAAGAGAGTACCAGCCAGTCAAAAAACTTCTCATTGCAGCACAGGTACCATATGCCATGCTATATCCTGCGCGGTTGCGCGTAGAGGACAATGGAAAGCACAGGATCTTCACCTGCCCGAAATCGGCAATGGACTTTGCCAAATCTGTCATCCGCCGCAACCGGTCCTCTAGAACTCCGGCGGGGGACGAGGATGGAGAGACTAGCGTAATGGCAGATGAACAGTGACACGCATGAGATGCCTGTGCTGGAGTTGGGACATGCCTCTTCTTGCTCCGCCGCTGTGCCGGCATCATCTGATCAGGTTCCCCTCCTACATTCTGACATGGTTGTCCTGCAGGTTTGATGGGTCCCAGACTGCTTGTGTCTCTGCTCTTCTCACTGTTATAATTGCACCAATTCTTTATGGGGAACAGCTCTTGTGTGAATATGTGATGTAACATTGCAGTGACCGGGTGGGAATGCATGCTGACTCGGCCACCTCCTTTTTCACTGGGAGGGGTTTTTGTGCTCCGGCGCCCCCCTTATGTGTATTCCCCATGACTGGTTAATCCCTCGGCTTAGCACTTGGGAATTGTTATCCGGGGTTCGGGATGACTTTGGCAGGTTGGGGTTGCTAAAGTGGGTGGGGGGAAGGTGGGTGGGAGGGTGTTACAGGGTCTGTTTATGTGGATGACTATATTATCAATGTCTTAATTAATGCTTGTACGCTCCACAAGGCAGCTGGATTTAGGATAGATTCAGTTTCATGTATGCTTTGTTTTAATTATGCAGAGCAATGTAATGACAATCTCTTGTTTAACATGGAATGTGCGGGAGCTTAACACGCCCAAAAAAATACGACAGGTGATAGCACATTTGGATCGCCATGGGATTAGACTTGCCCTTTTGCAGGAAACACATCTAACGCAGGCTACCGATCAGCTGGTTGGGGTTCGCTGGGCTAGGTACCACCTAGCCTCTTCCTACTCCTCCTATAGTCGGAGGTTCTCACACTTGTCAAGAAGGGCCTTCCCTTCAATGCACTCCGGACTCGTATTGATACTGAGGGTCCCTATGCAGTGGTACACGGGTACGCTGGCGGGTATGCTGGTCAACATTGTCAACACGTATGGTCCCAATATAGATGACCCTGCTCTTTACGAGCGTCTCATTGCTGTACTGCGAAGCTTGTCTGATGCGGTGATTCTTTGGGTGGGAGATCTTAACATGCACCTGGACCCAGGTAAGGATAAATCTAGTGGCAGAGTGGGACACTGACCTGGGGAGGCTCGCGTAATTAATAATGGAATGGCTGAATTGGGGCTACTTGATGTATGGTGCCACAGACACGTAGCAGCACTAGAGGGTATACATATCTCCACTGCACACGGCAGCAGGTCTCGCCTCAATTATTGGCTAATGAGTGAGGGGGCGTCGGGCTGAGTGACAGCTGCAGAGAGCTTATCACACACACTCTCCAATCATTGTCCTGTCCGTCTCACTCTTTGTATACCTCAAACGGTCCACAGATCTTTCACCTGGCGATTCCGACCCGACGTGTTACTGGACCCCCTCTATGTGGAGACACTTCGCGAGACCATTACTCAATATTTTTAACACAATAAGGGCTCTGTAGATAGTGCCAGGGTCCTCTGGGAAGGGTTCAAAGCTACCATTCGGGGCACCTGCATAGGCACATCAGCTGGCATTTTAAATGACCTACGAGGCCAATTGACTAAGGTGGAGGCTACTCTGACAAAACTTGAACAGAACTACGAGACTGCACCTAGCGATTCGACCGTGGCATCCATTAAGGATGCTAAACTTGAGCACGTGAAGCTGGCAGATGAGGAGATGCGCTACATCTCTAAAAGACATGTGGCTCGCTCTTACGGAAAAGGTGGGAGACCGGTACATCACTTAGCTGTTAAGATTAAAAACCGCATGAGCCAGGACATAATCACTAAGATTACGGACGACGCAGCAAGTGACAATTATAGTGCCCCGGACATTACAGACAAATTCTGACAGTCGTATGCAAAACTGTATACCTCGCACGGTGTGATGGACACTACTGAACTAACTGAATACCTGTCACAGGTGGCCATCGCATGGCTGTCGGATGGTCAGAGAGACTATCTCGGCCAGCCCATCACAGCTGAAGATATCCGTGTCGCAATAAGTTTCCTCCCTAACCAAAAGGAGCCAGGCCCAGACGGGTTCCCTTGTGAATTTTATAAGACCTATGCGGAGTAGCTCACCCCTTACTTGCTCGAAATGTATGCTGAGGATTACGATTTGGCTGTGCTTCCACCGTCTCTCCGTGAGGCGCTAATCATTACATTACTTAAGAAGGCCAAACCGCCTTCTAGTTGTGATTCGTATCGGCCACTGTCACTCATCAACACGGATGTGAAAATCCTGGCGAAGATTTTGGGCCACCCGACTCCAATCACTCATGCAGAATGTGGTGCTGTCCGACCAGTCTGGCTTCATTCCCACATGATCCACCTCCCATAACTTGTTCATGCTGTTTGCTCTGTTTCACACCCTATCTCCCGAACTCCCAGAGGCAGCTGTCATGCTTGACGCTACTAAGGCATTTGATTTATGTTCTACAGCGTATGGGGTTCTCTCCTTTCTTTGTCAACTGGGTACGGCTACTGTACACAAACCCCACGGCGCGAGTCCAGGTGGGATGGCACACTTCGGACCCTATACCAATAACTAGAGGGACCAGGCAAGGGTGCCCGCTCTCGCCGTTTTTGTTTGCGCTGATGCTGGAACCGGTGGCTTGCCTTATTAGGCAGTGTTACAAGCAGGCAACTCTAAATTTCATACACCGCCCTCTCATCATCTTTCTATATGCTGATGATATGCTGCTTTTCATACGCGGGCCCCGTGATCACCTTGCGCCGTTCTGCTGGAATACATTTGGTTTGCTCATTTTTCTGGGCTACATATCAATTGGGAGAAATCGGTGGTGATGCCACTAACTGCGTGTACACTTCCACACGAGCCTGAATTCCCCCTCGTGTGGGCAACAGAGTCAGTCAAGTACTTAGGGAAATGGGTTCATCGCGATCCAGATTGAGTCCTCCGCAAGATTTGGAATCAGGCCGAATCTGTGTGCGGCACAGCCGGGTATGAATTATTGAAACTGGACTTTTAATCTGAGGCCCACCAGAGGGCTGTACATTAGTTCCTTGTATTGTTGAATACACTCAAAACCCACTGGAGGGTAAAAATTAAGCGCAAAATGAACCACATGTTCCGAGATGCTTTGCAAATAATTCATTGTGAAGGCACACCTGAGGCCTAATTAATTTCAAAAGCAGGGAACTGTGGCTGCGATGATTGTTGGGTGTTTCAAGTGCCTTTGAGGAAGGAGCAAGAATGCTCTGAAACGTGTCAGGCAAGAGGATGAAAAGATCGTACTGAAATGCCAGGTTCAAATGAATAAATGTTTGTGAAAACTACCGGATGGGGAGTGCGTTCTTAATTGCAGGGCAAGTTTGGAAACATATATATATATATTCACTGAAAAAACCATAGGTTTCAGGGACGTTATAGTTAGTTGGACATTTCACTCGTACAAACCATAGAAATTCCGCCGTTAAAGTTAGTTCAGCTAACTATAACTCGCACCCCCGCAATGCACTGCTGATGATGTCACATATTACATCATTCATGACATGGTCAGTGACATCACTGATGATATCACTGATGACCTCTCAAATGACATCACTGATGACATCATCCAGTGACTGTGTTTCTGTAAAGTTGAAAAATGTTTTATATATATGCCAAGGTGTTTTGAAGAATGAGTGGGTGTATAAGTGTCTGGATGGAGGATTTAGTAGGTGCGTGACTGACTGTATAAGTGAGTGATTAAATGTGTCTTACTGAATGCATGGGTTAGTGACTAAACTGTGTGAATGTCTGTACCAGTCTGTCTGTTGTTGTGTAAGCTGCTGCACGGGTTGATCAGTAGCTACATGAGTGTAGTGGTGTAAAAGGTCCGTGGCCTCGGACCACCTGTCTGCAATGCAGCTCTGTGGTGCTTACTGGAGGTAACTGGTGGGCTAGTTGGCCCCCAGGGACCCTCAGGATTCAAGGGGGCTTAATCTCCCAATTTACAATGCACCAGGGGGCGCGTTTGCACAGTGGAGCAGGGAGGGGGCGGGGCCTGATATTACGGTTCTACCGAGTCACAAGATGGCTGCCAACACTTCCTGGTTTGGAGTGTTGGCAGCCAAACAGAGTAAAGCTTGTGTCCAGGAGGGTCGCAAATCTACTGCGCCCATAGATATCAAAACTTTTTATTTTTCTAATTTCTCAGGAACTACTGAACGGATTTACACCATTTAACAAAAAGGGCTCCTTCTGAACCAAGACCTACCTTTTTGCCAAATTTGGTGTAATTCCGTTCAGCAGTTCGGGCTGTAGCTTTGTCTAAAGTTTCATACGGATATTAACATGGGGAAAAGGCGTTTTTTGACCTCTTTTTTTCTCAGCCCCTGCCTGACGAATCACCCCGAAACTTTCAAGACAGGAGCTGTCCGAAGCGCCCCACTAGTTTTCGCAAAGATTCGTCAACCGGCGCCAAAGTTATTGGGAAAAGAAAAAACGCTTTTTGAATAGAAACAAGGTCCTAACTATAGCTACTATATATATATATATATTTATATACATACATATACACACACCACACTGGCAACATATAGATTAGATTGCCCACCCATGCTCAGTATTCACTATTCATTTTTTTTCCAGAGGAACATAATTAACCCATCATATTATTAATTGCCGGCATCGATTTAATTTATCATCCTTCCAGAACTAAAGGTTGCGCTTGTCCACTTCATAGGTCAAGTCAACTTCAGTTTATAACTTGTACTAGGCTATCCCTGACACCATTATGTTTTATTTTACTTTAACATTGCTTATCATTCATCATCATGGTTTCTTGTTTGGCAGTCTTCTTCGTGTGTACTGTACTTCTACTGCTCGTTCCCCACTCTCTCTCAAATGCAACTGTCTACTACTGCTACCACTACCCACCATGGCACATTAGGACACCAAACCATCACCATGCAGCCATCGCTTCGCCTAAACATCCATCACAGGTAAGAGAAGACGTGTGGTGAGGCAATAATGTATTCACTATGGAAATTAATTAATTCACACATCCACATCCTTCCGAGTACATACTACAAAAGGGGTTTTAGTTGCAGAATGCTTAGACTAGGAGGAGAGACTGACAGTAGCAGGACAAGTGAAGGTACTGCATCTATTTGTTGCTGTGTTACACTATTGGCAGATTTCAAAAACTGGCTGCGGCCCTGCAGCAAAAGGAGGAAACAAATAAGGCAACACAAAATAGTAACCCCCCAGAAAAGATTTACATCATATGTATTGTAAAACTATAAATAATTTATTACCCTAACAAATGTAAACTAGAAGAAGAAACCCACAACACCTGACCCACCCCTCTCCCTAACCCCAACCAATGTCCAGGAAAAGTCCATGATTGTCCACGTCAAGAAGTTCAAGAAAACCCCAAGTTTCCCCAACTCCCAACATCCCACCCACCAAATAAAAGATTAAAAAAGGGGCATGGGTCGAAGACTGACATCTAGCAGCAGGGGTGCCGGCTAGTGTGCTCCAGGACTGCCTTCAGCCTGGCCTCTAGGCACGCCATCCGGAGGAGCATGTGATGCCCAAAGCTCCTATAGGAACAACAGGGGTCGGCAGCAGTGGATGATGAATTTGATGATGATGGGCGGCGAGCGGCTGCCAGAACACGGTGCCGTACCACCGGAGGCATGTGAGGGGCCTGGCTGGGACCCGGGGCATTGGAGAAAGCTGCAGCTGCCACCTCCTCTGCCTCCTCCGCCAGGACAACAAGCCAGCGATATTCTTGCTGAATGGCCTTCCGTTGCCGGGCCCGGGCTGCTAACTCCTGCCTGTTGGGTTCATAAGGAGTAGCTATATCACGAAAGAAAAAAGACAATTGTAACCAATACTCTTAGCGAAACAGTAACACAAAATTACCCACATAAAAATTATAGTGGCACTGTAGCACTAGCAGTTGTGGTATCCTCCTCACTTCCTCTGCCCCTAAGATTTGGATGTGATGATTAGACTTTCAGGCACTAGGCACTATGGAGTAGACAAGTATTCTTCTTCTCTCTCTTGTTTAGCAGAATGTATCTTGTGGGCATGCCAGCTCAGTCAGCTTGTGCCCTAGACAGACATATGCGTGTCGCAGACTCGCGTTACTTTACAACTGTCTGCAGGTGGGGCAGCTGTACTACATAATTATCTTTTATTTCATTACGGCCATACTCTGTTAAATCAATGACAAATGCTCAATTTCACTTTCACCCTGACTACTGCAATAAGGCACATGACATGCTTATGAATGATGATGATATATGGCACGACATCACGTCACACACTCAAGTGATGATGATGATGACATACTGATTTGTAAGTAGTTACCATGCAGCCGATAGGCCACCCATGGCTGACATGGTCAAAATGACATGGGTAGGGACTGAAGCGGAAGTGGGCCTCTGAGTCGGAGGGAGGTGATTGATGATGGGTGGGTAGGGTACATAATTGTCATGCACAATATATATGTTGCGCTTGCAAACTACTGTGAATCAAGGAAGTATTCTATTCTGAAATACAACCTCAAACCTTTGAATCAGATTAAAAAAATGTGCAAAAAAACAGTCATTGTTCTTCCCAGGGCTTTTTTTATTTATCATTGCATTGCTCTTCTAGCATTATTTTATTTTTCACCCTTGGCATTGATACTCTGGCATGGATTAATTTTCTTTTACATTCTCTTCATCCAGTCTGACTCCTCTCACCTACTATGATATCATTCAGGCATCCATCCATCCAAACATGGCTATCATAAACCATTCACCAACAACATAAATTTGTCATAGATATAACCAACCACCATCCATGCACCTTGCTTGCCTTTGAGTTTGACCCCTCAAACCCCCGGAGGATTCTTTTCACCCATACATTTTCACCCACCCAGGCACGCATTCTTTCTTTCATCTTTCACCAATCCTTCAACTACCCATGCATCCTATCATCAACCATCTATATGCATCCCGGGGCCCCTTCCTTCACCCACACATCCTTCTCTGCCAGTCATATATTACATGTCATCTGACTCTTTGTCTTCGTCATAAAACTTTCTCTGCTAAATTGAACATAGTATATTATGCCATTTCATTTGGCATGAATATTTTGCGTCATTGTTGGTTTTGTTTTTCTTGAGCATTCTTCCCATGGTACACTATCACCAATACAGTCTTCAGCATATAGATCACACTTATACTGGGGTCAACTGTTATTATATTTTTGCCTGCCATTTTATTTGGCGTGAACATCTCGCTTTGTTGCTGTTTATATTTCCCTTGGGCACTTTTCCCATTGCATACGATTACCTATACACCTTTAATTATATAGGCCACACTCATACTGGAGCAGACTCAAACTAACAAAAGGGGCCCTTTATTATAGTCTCCTCGGGCAGTTTGTCGATCATAGCTTTGACCCATAGACCAAAATAGGACGCACTCTGCCGCTAATTGCTACCTGTGCTATGATAATCGGAGGGAACTTTAAGATGGTCACGTCTGTTATTGTTATAATTGTAACCTTCGGACCAGGGACATGGACTCCAGGCGCTCCCTTTCGCTTTACGAACACTGGCTTACCCCGCCGCGTTCTTATTGCTTTTCACGTCGCTTTTTCATCTAATTATTTTCCTTTCCCATTTGCTTATGAATATCGTTGTGTTTTGTCTCTTTATTTGTGATTTTCTCTCAATGGTTTTAACCTTTTACCGTCTCTATGAGAGGTAGATACGGTACTCATTAGCCACTCTAATATTGCCGCTGCTTTCCTTCCTTTGGACGATTTATTTGTTTGACGCTCCCCCCACGTCTCTCTCCACGCCCACATGTCCGCAACTGAACACAGTACGTAGCGTTTGCTTCGGTCTTCAAATAATGGCGCGATGTTGTCATGATCAGTCTTGCCGGTTATCATGCCGTAATGTATGCGACATGTTGCATTGCTGCTGTAGCTTTTTTAGTCTTGGCTACGCGGCATGGGTTTTTATTTTAATACTTTCCAGACTAAGTATGCTGTGTTGTTTCTTTTGCTCCACGGCTTTGACCACGTATTATACAATTTATTGTTGTGCTGCATACACTATAGCCCTTCCTTCTTCGGTTTCCCTTATTCAGCTCGCTGTTATATGTTGATACTTACCTTTAATAAATATGTGGCTTACATGCTGGGTAACACCCGGTTACAAAGGTGGTTTATTCATCTCCATGGGTGATTGATATGGAAACATGGTTTTGCATGTTTCACATCCTAATAATATTTATAATTTTTAAAAATATGTGTAATGGAGGCAATGAAATATGTTGCGTTCTCTCTGATTTCTGTTATTTTTACTTGGCAGTATATATACCAGGACCGCATAGATAATTTGTCCCCTGATGGGACGGTGGTGACTGGGATTTTCTCATATTTCCAACACAGAGCTCGGGATACTCGATACCCTACAGCCTTTTGGGTGCTAGGTGAGTTCACCTTCCTTCAATATAAAGCACTAATTCTGGAATACACGCTTCCTTATCATTATTTGTTGCCCCTCTTGTTTCTGGTATAATCATGAGGCTGCATTCACAATAGAATGTTTCGATTTTTATAGTATGGGATTACCATTAGGCTATCCTTTTTATTGGTCTTAAGCTCTATCGCGGCTTACGACCTTGAGTTTCTTTCTTTTCTTAGATTTTCGTGAATACACACTACTACTGAGGCCATGTATTGCGTCAGAGAGACCTGACTTTCCATAAAATACTTCTGAAAACTACCCACCAGCTGGTTGTTGATGAGGTGAGATATAGCCCACACTATTATGCAAATCTAGTTGTAACCTTTTTTATGTGTAATTGGCAAATTGGCGAGTTCAACTTTTAGTCCTTCACTATTGGACAGACTGGGTGAGGACCTCTAGCAGCCAAATCACTTACCTATATTGTTACTGCTCATAGTTTTGGGGCAAACAATTACTATCAAAGGAGCGAAAAAATCATTCACTTATCAATAGTGTTATTGTTCATAGTCTGGTGTAAATAATTACTGTTATACGAGTGCACATACAATGTTGTTCTTGTTTGAGAAGTCTCTTTTTATTTGAGTTGAGATTGTGTAGTTCCTATTGTTATAGGAGCGCACAAATTTATTTACTTACCAATAGTGTCACTGATCAAAATATGCAGTTGCTATTGTTGGGTCACTACTCTGTTTTCAACTCGTGGATCTTATTGATGTTGTTGTAATGCATTTTTGATATATATGTTTGATGTATGTGAGATTTTGTTATATTTGTACGTGGGTCATCTGAAATTATCTATTTCTTTCAGATGCTTGTCAATGTGCTATGCGATGTTTTGCTTTCATAAGTTTGTGTGCAATTTGTAATTATTAATGTTTTTTCAATGTTCGTTAATGTGGTATTTATGTTATGTATTGTCTATGATGTTACAGCCCTGACGAAGTTCCCTCTGGCAAAATTGGGAACGAAATGCGTTGGCTGTATGCCCGTTTTTAAGAATCAACGGAATAAAAGAAGAACTTTTGGAACAGATCTCTGCTTGCTTTACTGACTCCACAACGAGTGCACCTTCCATCTTTCTTGAAAATTCACAACAACTTAGGCTCAGCAGAGGTACAGTGTACTGAGTGTACACCCTTGCAGCAAGTGTATTCATCATTCTCAATCAGTAAGGAATATGACTTACCTCCGCCCGCCCCTGCTGCTGGCTCACGCCCTGCAGCTGCCGCATCCACTCTCTCAGGAGTGGCATGGCCCTCACCGCTGGCCCCCGCACTGATGGTCGGTTTAACTGGAAAAAACATTTCACATTTTTTAGATGCCATATACCCAACCCCTATTTATTTTTTTCATTAGCAAGATTGAAAATATAAAATTAATAATACATACACCACACACATCACTATCTACAATTCGGATACTAGAGTAGAGTAGACAGTATATCCTATCAAAAATAACAAAATAATATCCGGTTGGGCATTATGTTGGCTGCAATTGTTGTAAAGCCTCTCAAGAAGAGGGCAACCCAAAGAACTTGACTCAGTGGCTAGAGCTATTGGTGCATCTCATTTTTTGAAAAGAAGAAAGAGTGGCCAACCGGGCTGAAATGAGGTCTCTCTTAGTTGGAAAATAATGGTGCCGTCCTCCTCCTCCTCATACTTACTTCTCTGCCATGGTGCACGGTAATCAGTTGTTCAGTGTTCACCATCAACTGCTGCTAATAAAAAAAGTACTAGGCCTGGATTAGAAGTGAGTGACCACCATTTACTGATTGAGCTTGAGACAGTAAAAGAAAGCCTTCTCATCTCACAAACCCGCATAGAATACCTTACTTTGGCATGCAATCTGCACAGCAGATTAGTGCTACTAGTACTAGTAGTAGTAAGGAGTCGACGAGAGGCAACTACCTCGAAACACGTGTCCAGGGATGGCACACGCCACGCATACTTGCATTCACACTCGAGCATAGGTGTATCCGCCGACGCTGACCTTCAGGGACCATTTTCATTGGGGGAACACGACTGGTAGGTGTAGCAGTGTGCGACCAATTGGGTTTAACTTTATATTCAGGCTCTTCTGAGCCGGTGGAGTCGACGGACTTTGGTTACGCACCTGCGCGCTACGAGAGGTACTAGACCTGATAAAGATTTTAGCAGCTTACACAGCAACCCCACACTCATTTTCCTGCTCCCTGCTGACGAGAGGCAACTACCTCGAAACACGTGTCCAGGGATGGCACACGCCACGCATACTTGCATTCACACTCGAGCATAGGTGTATCCGCCGACGCTGACCTTCAGGGACCATTTTCATTGGGGGAACACGACTGGTAGGTGTAGCAGTGTGCGACCAATTGGGTTTAACTTTATATTCAGGCTCTTCTGAGCCGGTGGAGTCGACGGACTTTGGTTACGCACCTGCGCGCTACGAGAGGTACTAGACCTGATAACGATTTTAGCAGCTTACACAGCAACCCCACACTCATTTTCCTGCTCCCTGCTGACGAGAGGCAACTACCTCGAAACACGTGTCCAGGGATGGCACACGCCACGCATACTTGCATTCACACTCGAGCATAGGTGTATCCGCCGACGCTGACCTTCAGGGACCATTTTCATTGGGGGAACACGACTGGTAGGTGTAGCAGTGTGCGACCAATTGGGTTTAACTAGTAGTAGTAAGGAGTCCTTACTGCTTCTAGTACTAGTAGTAGCCTAGGACCAATGGTTTCCCTGAGTCTTACAGTACCACTACTAGGCAATCCACATATAAGGGAAGAGGGAAAGCTGAGTGGAAACCCAGAAAAAAGTAAGCTACAGATAGACTAATACAGAGTCAGAGGTTAGTCACAGGCAGTTTGATTTGATGTAAAAAAAAAAAGACACTAGAAACAATGTTAGTAGTAGTAGGTAATGGAGCAGAAAATAAGAATTTAGAAACAGATGGATTGAAGAGGATTTTGGAAAAATTTAAATTAGGAAATGGAAATAATAGAGCGGTAAACGTTAGGTGAATATTAATATAACAACACCAGGAGGACTTACTGGGACCGGAAGCAAAGCCATCCGCGTTTGAGGCCACAGAGCCGCCATCGCACCAGTATTACGTCATACCATCAACGCCACCTTCAGGACCGGCCCTTCCCCTGATGACTGGAAACACGCAGAAGTCAGAACCCTGCTTAAGAAACCCTCAGCGGATCCTACGGACCTCAATAACTACTGTCCCATCTCTCCTCCCCTTCACGGCAACAGTCGCTGAGAAGACCGTCAACGGACAACTAACAAATTTCATCAAAGCAACTCCATCCTCGACTCCTCCCAATCCAGATTCCTCAGCAACCACAGCACCGAGACCGCCCTACTAGCCACCACAGACGACATCCGCACCCTCCTTGACCAAGGCCACACCGCAGCTCTGATACTACTCGACCTGTCAGCAGCATTCAACACCATCTCCCACTGCACACTCGCCACCAGACTACACAACGCCGGCATACAAGGAACCGCCCTCGACTGGATCCGTTCGTTCCTCACAGGCAGAAGCCAAAGAATCAGACCTTCCTCTCCGAACCCACAGAAATCAACTGCGGAGTACCCCAGGGATAATCACTCAGCCCAACCCTCTTCAACATCTACATGGCCCCCCTCGCCACAATCGTCAGACAGCACAGCCTCAGCATAGTATTCTACGCCGAGGACACCCAGCTCATCCTCTCCCTCATCAAGGACCCCACCATCATCAGACTCAACTTCCAGGAAGGAATGCAGGACGTTGCATCCTGGATGAGCAACAGCTGCCTGAAGCTCAACTCGGAGAAGGCAGAAGTCCTTCTAGTTGGAACCACTCCATCAGAATGGAACAACACCTGGTGGCCCACCACACTCGGCAGCCCTCCGACCCCCACAGACCACGCCAGAAACCTTGGCATCATACTCGACTCCTCCCTATCCATGAACAAGCAGGTCAACGCAATTGTATCCAGCTGCTTCAACACCCTCTTCATCCTCTGACAGACCTTCAAATGGATCCCCCCCGAGTCAAGAAAGACCATCACACATGTACTCATAACCAGCAGATTGGACTACGGAAACGCCCTCTAGGGCAGCATCAACAAGTCTCTACTATGCAAGCTCCAGACAATACAGAACACAGCAGCCAGACTCGTCCTCGGCATCCCCCGACACGAGCACATCAGGCAACACCTACGGAAACTCCACTGGCTCCCCGTCTAGAAGAGAGTCACTTTCACGATACTCACCCACGCCTACAAATGCCTCCACAACACAGGACCCCAATACCTCAATGAAAGAATTGCCTTCCAGGTACCCAAAAGAAACCTCAGCTCCACCAACCTCGCCCTCGCTGAAACCCCACACATCTGCAGAGCCAGAGCCTTCTCCTACATCGTGGCCAAGACCTGGAACAAGCTCCCTATTGACATCAGACAGAAGCACGTACCTGATCTAGATCTTCCACGGGGGCTGAATCGCTGAAAAATCCACCACAGATGTATATTTCTCAATTCCCCTACCCCACTGGGAGCTAGAAGTTACTCTGCCCACAGTACCAAGGGAGAAAGGGGAAGAAAAGAGAGACTGCCACTGTGATGCTTCTTCTTTTGGAATATTCTGTACCTGAGTGTACCTGAAAACACAAAGCACAATATTACTAATACTCTCTGACCCTCCCGCCGTATCTCAACTCTTTCTAGAATTCTAAATACCTGTGATGCTAAGTGGGGGAGCTTCTCTCTTATGAAGTGATATTATTCAGCATATGCATCTTTAAATATACATATAGTTCAAGCTCGCACTGCCCTAAAGTCTTTTCTCTTCTTTTGCAGTGGCGACAGACCAGAAGACTGAGGCGAGGAATAAAGGTTGTAGGTACAAGTACGTATATATATATATATATATATATATATTACCTACTGGCGGTCGCCAGTAGGTAGTTATAGTTAGGACCCTGTTTCCATAGGAAATCCGCAACATTCTATTTGGAATAACTTTGGCGCCGGTCGACGAATCCTCGCGAAATTTTCAAAATAGGTGGGGCGCTACGCTCCGCTCCTACCCTGAAAGTCTCGGGGGGATTCGTCAAGCGGGGGCTGAGAAAAAAGGGGGGTCCCAAAACACGTTTTTCCCATGCATTTTTCCATAGGACCTTTAGACACAGCTACAGCCCGAACGGCTGAACAGAGTTACTTGAAATTTGGCAGAGAGGTAGTCCTCAGGTCAAGGAAGTGCCTTTTGTAGGTCTGGTGTTAATCTGTTCAGTAGTTCCTGAGAAAATAGCATTTAAATCAATATATATATCTGTGGCAGCTTACGGTGCGCTTACCGTGCGTTTGTAATATATGTATAGCTAAAATTTAATGGAAGAACACATGGGCAAATAAGTGTCTAAATACAGTATTAGCATCAGCAGAGGATTGCGGTTGCGTGAGTTATAGTTGCCTGCACTAACTATAACGGGGGAATTTCATAGGTTTTTTATCAGTAAAATGTCCAGCTAACTATAACATGTGTGAAACCTATGGTTTTTTCAGTGAATATATATATATATATTACCTACTGGCGGTCGCCAGTAGGTAGTTATAGTTAGGACCACGTTTCCATAGGAAATCCGCAACATTCTATTTTGAATAACTTTGGCGCCGGTCGACGAATCCTCGCGAATTTTTCAAAATAGGTGGGGCGCTACGCTCCGCTCCTTCCCTGAAAGTCTCGGGGGGATTCGTCAAGCGGGGGCTGAGATAAAAGGGGGGTCCCAAAACGCGTTTTTCCCATGCATTTTTCCATAGGACCTTTAGACAGGGCTACAGCCCGAACGGCTGAACAGAATTACTAGAAATTTGGCAGAGAGGTAGTCCTCAGGTCAAGGAAGTGCCTTTTGTAGGTTTGGTATAAATCTGTTCAGTAGATTCTGAGAAAATAGCCTTTAAATCAATATATATATCTGAGCCAGCTTACGGTGTGCTTACGGTACGCTTACCGTACGCGTACGGTGGCGTGCGCGAGCGCGATTCTGATTGGCTCTTAGATCTTAGTAAACATTCGAATCGGTCGAAACCAGGAAGCGGCGGCCGCCATTTCGTGTGTTTCACTCAGAAAAAAAAGAGTGATAACAAGAAAAGGGGGCAAGGAGGAGAGTTACAGACCCCCTAACATTTGTAAGGGGGTCAAAGAAGGACAGAAAAGTACAAAGAAAACATTTATTGATTTTAAAAAAAATCGCGGGGTACGCGTACAGTAAGCGTACGGTAAAAAAAAAATAAAAAAAGAAATGAAAATCAGATTTAAGTGTTTAGATATTAGGGGGCTCTAAAAAGAGCCGTTGTGTTTATGAAGTGATTTTTTAGTGGTACCTACAAGTAAGTACCGATGCAGAGTCTAAGGTTCAAGAGGAAGACTCTGTTCCCTTCATCATTGAAGTGCACACCATCTCCTCTATAAATGTCTTGCATGTCATAACGCAAGTTGTTGTGGTAAATGGAACCCATACCATAGTCACGGAGGAAAGCAGAAACAGATTTGTTGACGTGCTTTCTTGCTTTGTCAATCTGCGGACAGAAATGATTGGACCAGTTCCATTTTTGCCTTTGGCATATGTTAGAAAACACAAAGGCAGTTTTAGGGAAAAGTGAAAACAGTTGTGCAAAGGAGTCCTTCATAAGCATTTCCGGACCTACCCCAGTCATAGTGTCTAGGTCATTGCCACCACAGTGCACTATTATGAGGTCAGGGTGTTGGTTTTGCATGAAGGATTTCACCAATGGCATCAATTGGTGCCACTTTAACCCTCTCTGACCAATCCATTTAATGTCTACATTTGGCAAAGCAAGGTCTCTCACCATACCTGTTTTCTCTGCATACTTTTCACTCCAGAAGACATAGCTGTGCCCTACAATCCACACTGTGAACATCTTCAAAGGAGAACTAGATGCACTCAGGAGGTGTAATTCAGTAGAATGGCAATATGAAAAGAAAGACAGTTTGGAAATGGAGGCATATATATTTTTTTCATAAAAAAAAGAACTGATTGGCTGTTTCATACCATTCTAGAATAAAAACTAGGCTGTATGTGTAAATTAATAGAAGCATGTTTTTTATTGGTACAGAAAAATGTGTTACCAAAGAACAGTACTATGGATTTGCTGTTAGGTTTGAAATGTCAAGCACTCTTGCTCTGTGGAATTGAAACATTGTTTGGCGAACTTCTGACCTGACTCCACACAGCAGTGTTCCATGAGCTGTTGCTATGGTAGCAGGCAGAAGTCAAGTTGGGGGAAGGGTACTAGGCAGAAGTCAAGTTGGGGGAAGGGTACTTTTGGAAAAGGGTTGGTTTTCAACCAATAGAAATGTGTGATTACATTTGAAAAAAAGGGGCAAGCACTGAGATTTGAAACTAACATGTATATGTGTGGAAAAAGAGAGGGAAAGTTTGCCATTATCTGGTTCTGCTGAGAGGAGAGAGGTGTAAAGAACAGAGATCCTGGCTCTGATAATCTGCTGTTTGAGTGCCACATTTCTTTCACAACTAACTAATTTTAAAGGTGAGTTTAGAGTTTGAGAGGGGATGTATATGGTAAATTAAGAAATGAATAATAGAAATGCAATTCTTTTTGTTGAAGTTGTGTTTATTATTTTCTGTTTTGGGAGAAATTTAAATGTGAGGAACAAGTAAAATAATATGGACTATGTTTTCACAATAAATTAAGGTGTACTGGTATAATAAAAGAATAGTTTAAGGGTTTGAGGTTGGACTCAGTAATGCAAATACATTCAGCATCACTAAGGCTGTTTGCCCTTGCTGGAGTGTAGGCAGTCACCCAGGTTACAAATGGTGCTGGTCTGAAAAAGCAGTTTGGACATGTGCTTTTTAAAAAATCTGAAAAGTGGATTCATAATGTGTTAGTCTGTAAAAGTGTTTATCACTTGCCAAAAAAAAGAGCAGTAAGTGTGCTTTTAAATTGGCAAAGAAATTTCGTTTAAGGGCCTAATGTGAAAACATGACTCTGTGTGCAAAGAGGAATTATAGGCAGAGATTTATTGCGTATTGCTCTGGTGATTTCACAGTTGCATTAGATGGAAAGGGGGAGCCATTTTTTGGTGCAGGAGCAGACTCTTAGCACACAGCCAGCTGCTAACCATGTGGAATCATGCACAGTATTCACAAGCGAGTGGGGTTTGAGGATTCAGTCAGTAATTCAAATACATTCAGCATCACTAAGGCTGGTTGCCCTTGCTGGAGTGTAGGCAGTCACCCAGGTTACAAATGGTGCTGGTCTGAAAAAGCAGTTTGGACATGTGCTTTTTAAAAAATCTGAAAAGTGGATTCATAATGTGTCAGTCTGTAAAAGTGTTTATCACTTGTCAAAAAAAAGAGCAGTAAGTGTGCTTTTAAATTGGCAAAGAAATTTCGTTTAAGGGCCTAATGTGAAAACATGACTCTGTGTGCAAAGAGGAATTATAGGCAGAGATTTATTGCGTATTGCTCTGGTGATTTCACAGTTGCATTAGATGGAAAGGGGGAGCCATTTTTTGGTGCAAAAGCAGACTCTTAGCACACAGCCAGCTGCTTACCATGTGGAATCATGCACAATATTCACAAGCGAGTGGGGTTTGAGGTTTCAGTCAGTAATGCAAATACATTCAGCATCACTAAGGCTGGTTGCCCTTGCTGGAGTGTAGGCAGTCACCCAGGTTACAAATGGTGCTGGTCTGAAAAAGCAGTTTGGACATGTGCTTTTTAAAAAATCTGAAAAGTGGATTCATAATGTGTCAGTCTGTAAAAGTGATTATCACTTGCCAAAAAAAAGAGCAGTAAGTGTGCTTTCAAATTGGCAAAGAAATTTCGTTTTGTGACTAATGTGAAAACATGACTCTGTGTGCAAATAGGAATTACAGGCAGAGATTTATTGCGTATTGCTCTGGTGATTTCACAGTTGCATTAGAAGGAAAGAGGGAGCCATTTTTTGGTGCAGAAGCAGACTCTTAGCACACACCCAGCTGCTTACCATGTGGAATCATGCACAGTATTCACAAGCGAGTGGGGTTTGAGGTTTCAGTCAGTAATGCAAATACATTCAGCATCACTAAGGCTGGTTGCCCTTGCTGGAGTGTAGGCAGTCACCCAGGTTACAAATGGTGATGGTCTGAAAAAGCAGTTTGGACATGTGCTTTTTAAAAAATCTGAAAAGTGGATTCATAATGTGTCAGTCTGTAAAAGTGATTATCACTTGCCAAAAAAAAGAGCAGTAAGTGTGCTTTCAAATTGGCAAAGAAATTTCGTTTTGTGACTAATGTGAAAACAAATGTAGTAATATATTTAAATAAAATAAAGGAATTTTTTTTTAGTTTTTTTCAGGTATTGCTGAAGAGCAGTGAACAAAATTTAAGATGCCTACAAAATCCAGAGTAAAAAAAGACCACAAAAAAAACTATATTTGAAGACAACTGGAGGACCTAAGTTAGTTGAAGATGCTCATGTTGGGAAAAAGAAAAAATCTTCTGGTAAGCAGACAAAAAATTTTCTAAAAAACATATTCAAAAAAAGGAAAAATGTACAAAATGTCTGTACTGGAAAGAATGATTTCAATCGAAAAGCACAGGAAAAAATTGAGAATTTAGTTAATGCAAATATACCTTCTGCAACTAAAAAGATTAACTTAAACAGAAAAACAGCGTTTAAAGAGATACGTAGAAAAATGTTTCAGAGAAGAGTTATGTCCAATTTGATAAAGGATGTGAAGAAATATATGCAAAAGACTAAGTTTTATAAGAGAAAAAAAGAAATTGAAGCCATTGCAGCAAAGGCATTAGAATTAAAAAGGAAACTATTCATTTTAATTTTGAATAGGATGCGTACATTAGACAAAATGGTTAATGTACTGAAATCACATAGCAAAAGGAAAAGAGTAGTGAACAGAACAAACTTTTCTAAAGTGTTTTTAGGAAAATGGATGCATAGTTCAAGTAGTGAACCTTTTTTTAATGAAGAGAGTTATTTTCAAAGTAATAGTTTGCTGCATGCAGTTGACACCAGAGGTCGTGCTTATGAAGTGAAAAATGGTTGCATAATGGAGAAGGAGATAATGGTTCCAAGAGATGAGGTACAAGTGATGGCGGATGAGGCTATGGGGAGACGTCCTAAAGCCCCAGTGTACACTTGGAATTGTAGTAGTATTTGCACTGTGCGTCAGGAATCTATTGATAAATTTCGTGAGTTTCTAAGAGAATATAGCAAAAAAAGTGTAAAACAGAAGATTAAGGTGCTTCAAAGTTTGGATCCATGCAGAGTGAGAGAGAATACTGGTTTGCAGGGTCATTCTCTGGCTTGTCTATCTAGAAAAGTGTGTAATAGTGTTTTCCATCATTTTAGGATGCTGGCTGTTCATCATACTGAAATGAGAAAGTTTGTGAGACGGTTGTATTTTGCTAAAAGTCCAGCAATAAAGTTAGATGAATTGAATAGGGCTCTGTTCCGTGGAACGGTATCAGATGTAGAGAAGGTTGTTGATGAAATTCAGTTTTGTTACTTTGGTCCTGAACAAAACAGTGCAGAGAAGGACACAGTAAATGAGGAAGAAGTGGAAGAGAATGTAGAACCCTTTGTAAGTAAGACATTTAATGATCACATAACAAAATTTGCAATAATCTCTAATGAAAGACCAAATATTACTTGTATTTGTTGGCGCAGAACTCATTATAGAAAACAAACCAGGTATGTTGATCTCTACAGAAAGAGTGAAAATGAAGATAATTATAAGTGGAAGGATTTTGCCACATATATATTTCTTGAAAATTGTTTTGAATTGGGTGAAGTTCAGCGTATTTGTAAATACTGTTACAACAAGTTAGAGGAAAATAGAATGCCGACCAGAGCTGTACATAATAATTTAGAATTGGATGCTATTCCTGCTGAACTTTCTGAATTAAATACATATGAGTCTATACTCATTCAATGTGTTCATCCGTTCCAGACCATAGTACGTATGGAGCCCAAAACTGGTAAATTACCTCCTTCAGATTTACTGAGAGGTTTAAAAGGTGTATTTGCCCTTGGATTTGAAAAAAAATATGGAAACTATTGATGCGGATACTTTGGAAACTGAACCATTAATTATTCTGGTTAATGGTGTACCTACAAAGAATAAGAAGATTTGGCAGGAGCTGGTAGATGTACGGAAAGTACAAAGAGCAAATTTGTATTTGAAAAGGAATAACAAATGGTATGAATCAATTTATATAGAAGAAGAAGAAGAAGAAGATTTACAAGAAGACACAGAAACACCAACTGGACAAATTGAAAAAGTGGACAAGTCAAAGGAAGAAGAAATTTATGAACATTTTAGCATACATCCTCTTCATTCAAAAGAAGTTATGGGAGACAATATTGATCTATTTCAGATGAAGAAAGCAAAAGGAACTCCTGTGAGTGTATGGGAGGAGAGCTTGGAAGCTCGATGTTTTCCCCAGCTGTTTCCTAAAGGAAAAGGAGGACGATACGATGAACGTCCGGAACAGATTCCAGCTTCTGAGTATCGGACTACAAGACTATATGCTGAAGATCCCAGATTTCGACAAAGTATTCCTTATTTGTTCCATCTTTTATTTGAAAGCGACTTGTCTGCACTGTCTTATGCAGTAAATCACATTTTAAAAAGTGGAGTACATTTACAAAATGTGTCTGCTAAGGATTTTATGGAGAAAGTGCAGCACCGAGATGATCATTTGGAAACACAACTGATCAATCTGATGGCTTGTCAGCGTGGGACAAATGAATATTGGTACCGACGCCATGGTGAATTAAAATGCATGTTACGGAATTTAGGAACTCCAACATGGTTCCTTACCCTAAGCTGTGCCGAGCACGCTTGGGATGATTTACTGGATTTTCTACGAGAGGCAAATTCAAACATTAAAAACATCGAATACAAGACAGCAGGAGAACTGTGCTCATTGGATCCAGTTAATGTTTGCAGATATTTCAATCATAGATTTGAGGCTATGATGTCCTTCATCTGCAATAAAAAAAATCCACCTCTAGGAGAAGTAGTGGATTTCTTTTGGAGAAAAGAGTACCAGGCAAGAGGTGCTCCTCATATTCATATGCTGTTGTGGATCAAGGATGCCCCAAAGTTTGGAACAGATACTGATGAAGCAGTGTTATCTTACATTGAAGAATATGCAACATGTGCTATACCAAAAAGCACAGAAGAGAAAAAGTTAAAGGAGCAAGTTTTACGTTTCCAAAGTCATCGGTGTGGAAAATACTGTCGACGGAAATACAAGAGCAAAGATAAATACTACACTAAATGTCGATTTGGATTTCCTAGACCTGTTCTTTCAAATGGAAGAGTTAACAGTTTTATGTCATCTGTGAGACATACTATCACAAGAAAATCACCTAAGAATACCTACAACCTTAAAAGAAAAGAAGAATCAAAAAATATAAATGACTACAACCCAGTGATTTTATCCATGTGGAACGCTAACATGGATATACAGTATGTAGCTGACAATTCCATTGCTGTTGCTCGATATGTAACGTCTTACATTACGAAATCAGAAAAAACAGAATTGAAGGAAATGTGGGAAGAGATTTCTCACGAGAAAACTGTCAGTAAGAAGCTGTACAGTTTCAGTTTGAAGATGTTATCGCATCGAGAAATTGGATCCTACGAATGTTCAGATAGGTTATCTTCTGCAAGTCTCTACTCGAAATCAAGAAGAATAATTTGGGCAAGTTTAGGCCTTGCAGCAATGAGAAATCGGGTACTGAAATCTGTTGGAGAAATTGAATATTTGGCCGAGAATGACCCAGAATGTACAGATATTTTGAAATCAAACATGTTGGACACATATTACCCAAAGAGAAGTCATCATCTGGAGAACATGTGTCTCTATGAAGTGCTGCAGAACTACATTTATTCACGGAAAGCCGCAGAAGACATCAACAATGGAAAATATAAAGTCATTGGTGAGGAAGGATGTTTGGTGAAGCAAACAAAAGGAAGTTTGATAAATCACCGGAAGCTGAGTTGCGACACTACTGACAAAAAGGAATTTTACTACTTGGCTCTTTTACAGCTGTTTAAACCATGGCGTACAGAGGATGAACTACTGGGAGAGTTTCAAAGCTATGAAGATTCTTTTAATGCTTGCAAAGACAGCATACAATGCAATACATTCACAACTTATCTGCAAATGTTAAATGAAGAAATTGAACAGGAAACTACAATTGCAGCAGAAATAGCTAGAGACAGTTCTCAGGACAGCCAAAGTTCA
This sequence comes from Triturus cristatus, assembly GCF_964204655.1. NCBI lineage: Eukaryota > Metazoa > Chordata > Amphibia > Caudata > Salamandridae > Triturus > Triturus cristatus. Next base: position 1,557,834,132 of record NC_140590.1, read on the forward strand.
GGAACACTCAGTCAAGATCCCCTAGGACAACCAATCGTTGAAAATGAAGCATCAATAGCCATGAATGAAGTGGAAACGGCTATGAATCAAGCTCAAGGAGAATTTATAGACTTACAAAATTTGGAAAGACAACTGAACGAAGAGCAGCAACAAATTTATGAAGAGATCAGAAAAAAAATTGATCACGGATTTCTACATGAAAAAAAAGAGTGCTCATGCACATCATTTCATCCAATCAGGATGTATGTAAGCGGACAAGCTGGAACTGGAAAAAGTTTCCTAATAAAAGTCATCAGAAGCTACCTACAGCAAAAAACGGATTCTACTTTGTCTTGTGTGGTTACTGCTCCAACTGGGTTAGCAGCATATAACATAAAAGGAATCACTTTACATCGTTTGCTAATGTTACCAGTGGAGCATGAGAACAAAATACAATACAACAAGCTAACTGGAGAAGCATGCTTGGAAGTTTCAAGAGTATTGAAGAAGATGCAAGTTCTCATTATTGATGAGGTGAGCATGGTATCGAACTTAATGCTTGCCTTTGTGCATTTAAGAATGCAGCAAATTCTGAAGACAGACTATGACGTGTTATTTGGAGGAAAACACGTCATAGTTTTTGGAGATCTTTTGCAACATACTCCAGTTAAAGGACAACCAGTGTTTAATACTGTGACACATGAAGACACGAAGAAGTCATTGGGAAGCATCGGTAATACAAATATTTGGTCCTTCTTTGAGTACAAGGAACTTACAACTAATATGAGGCAAGCAAACGATGAAGAATATGGAAGTATTCTGAAATATATCAGGATTGGACTACTCACAGAAGCTGGCAAAAAAGCATTACAGAGTCAGCTGCTACATAATTTATTTCCAAAGGAAGAAATAGTTGCAGAGAAGATATACAAGAACATTGCAGAAAACAAAAGTGTCATCTGCTTAATGCCAACTCTACGTGAATGCTCAATATTCAATGAGGAGCTTTTGAAATTGGAAAAGGAAGATATCAGGAAATTGGAAGCAGTGGACAAAATTGAGGATGGAAGAATTACTGTCACATTAACAGGCACACTGAAAAATAAATTGGATTCACTAGAGAAGAAGATTTCCAAAACAGCTGGATTAGAAAAAAATCTATATGTTTGCATGAACTGTAGAGTATTTTTAAGGAGAAATTTGGATGTTGAAAAAGGTTTAGTTAATGGAGCTATGGGAAGAGTTGTGGGTTTTATTAATTATCAGAAAAAAGATGGAATTGAATGTTTAAAAATAAAATTTGATCAGATAGAAGAAGTTAAAGACATTTGTCGTTGTTCAGTTCGTTTCATGCTTGTGAAAGACTTATATGTACGTAGGAAGCAGTTTCCGTTTTTGCTAGCATATGCTGTAACTATTCACAAGTCTCAAGGATTGACTGTAGATTGTGCATTTGTGAACATTGGTTCAACTGTGTTCAAAGAAGGTATGGCATATGTTGCTTTGTCACGAGTGAAAACATTATCAGGTTTATTCATGATAGACTTTGATGATTCAAAAGTTAGTGCTGATACACATTGTGTAAAGGAGTATAATAGATTAAGAAGAAGCTATGCTCCTCATTTAGGTCAGTATCCTGTGTTGGAGAAACGTGTAGTTTCTCGTAAAAGGAGAAATGAGAATATCTGTAATGAAGATGTAGAGAGGAGGAAAAAAAGAGGAGTGATGTAATTGCAAGCAAAAAGTATAAGGAAAATGAAGAACAGGTTGTAGGATGTTATTTTGAAAATAGCTCTGGTGTCAACTGCTACGCTAATGTAGTGCTGAATGTTGCATTTTATCTGGAAAGTTTGCAAGAGCAGATAATAGTAAATCAGGGAAAAAGATTCTGTTCTGTGCTGAGTCTCCTTTTTGAAAAGCTGAGTAATGATAAAACTCAAATAGAAAGTGCTACTGAAATTAGAAAAGTTTTAGATGTATGTTCAGGACGAACACAGTTTTCTCAAAATGTACAGCAAGACGCACAGGAATTCTTGATTTATTTTCTTCAGGTACTGGAAGAAGAAGGGGTTAACATTGAAAATTTATTTGGTCTCTCTTATAAATGGGAACATAGTTGTGAAAACTGTTATAATATATGTGGCTCTAATGTTGATTCTGAAAGGTTTATTTATTTAACATTGCCAGAGAGTAAAACAGTCACTTTTGCTAAATTAGTTAAAGATGCTAATCATAGCATGCAATGCGGTGAGTGTAAATCTGACATGTTTTCAACATTAATTTTAAAGGAATACAGACAGTATGTAATTTTAATGATGCAACGATGTAGAGCTGATGGTTCAAAATTGGATACTTTAATAAAGAAGTTTACAGGACAGCAATTATCAATTTCAGGAAAAACTTTTGTAACAGTTGCAATAATTTTCCATGATGGACCTACTGTAACTTCTGGTCATTACACAGTTTATCTTAAATGTGAAAAAGGCTGGACACTGTGTAATGATTCCCAATTGATTTTTAAGCAACGTTTGCCTTTTGATTTAGCAAATTCCTATCTAATCTTCCTGAAACCTAAATTTTAGAGAGATTTGGCAACATCTGGACAAAACAATTTTACCATTTTATTGGATTACCATTTGGAATTTACAAATAAAAAGATTTAACAAATTATCATTTGGCCTAATGGAAAGGTAACCAGTTGTAATGTGGAATTTTTCCATTTTTTAAGGAAACTTTGGAAAACCAAAAATTTAGAAAAAATCGGTAACATCTGCACAATTTAAATTTTGGAATGTTATTGGATTGCCATTGGAAATTTTTTCAAAAAAGATTTTTAAAATTACTATTTGGCCATGCGGAAAAGTAAACAATTCTATTGTGGACTTATTTAATTATTAATTAATCTTTCGGAAACCAAAATGTTACAGAGAATCGGTGACATCTGTACAATTTAAACTTTTGTTTTTTATTGGATTACCATTGGAAATTAAACAAAAAAAGAATTTTAAAATTACTATTTGGCCTAAAGGAAATGGAACCAGATGTATTGTGGAGTTATTTGACATATATTATTGTGATTATACTTCTGAAACAAAAATATCAGACGGTATTTTAAAGAAATAAGTATTGATATTAGATGATATTTTTTAAGAATATTATGCATTTCTATAAAGTTATGTTTATGCAAAAAGAGATTGTGGGCTTTTTTAAAAACAATCTTTGAGATTGTTAATTTTTTTTTTGCCTGCTGTTAAATGATGAATGCAATTGCTTTCACAATTTATAGTGAAATGCAATATTTTCTGAAAACAGCAAAAAAAAGGCAAAAATATTTTTTGAAAAATATGTAAATATGTGTACTGTATTATTAAATGTTTTATTAAATATTAATACTTTTTTCTTTTTTTTCAGATTGAGATAGAAAATTTTCGAAAACTAGAACCATTTTTAAAGCAATTAAAAAAAAAAATTAAATGAATAAATCTTTTTTTGAGTGGGTATGGTAAGTCAATAATGTCATGGTCCCTTTTTTCCACTTCTCTACAATCACATTTTCAGTTTTTAATTGTAGTCTCTCAAGGACCTTGTAATGTGATAATTGATTTTTAGTGTTTTTAAAAAAAAAAAAAAAAAATTACGCGTACCGTACGCGTACGGTAAAAAAAAAAAAAAAAACTTTTTAAAAAAATATATAAAAAATAGATGAAAGGTAAGGTTGGCTCTTAAAAGAGCCGTTGTGTTCATGCAGGGACAGAGGAAAGAAAGATTGGGAATATTAGACGGTACGACAAGTGTGCTGATCTATTTTACTGTTCACTAGGGAAACACTGGTCTCCCTATAAGTAATTAGATCGTGACAAGTGGCGCACCGTACTTCAACCCTCGCAAACCGAGGGTTAATTTCCAGAGGACCAGAAAAAGGAGATGCTCCCCCCACAGATGAAGGGCTCACCTGACCTGCAGAAGAAGGACTCGGCCCTGCAGATGATGGTCCAGGCTGAGCTGCTGCGGATGTGCTTGGTTGATTTACTGAAGGGTTACCTTCAGTAAGTCGAGCATGTGTCCTTCAGTGTACATCCTTAAGGTGTCTCATCATGGTGTGATTCCCAAAGGAATACTTCCTGTCAGGATTACCTCTTGAAAGTACACGCTTACACAGCTTGCAAGTCACTAAGGGTGCATTTACCTTTTGCTGGCCTTCTGGAAAAGTAAAATACTCCCATACGTAAGAGGTCTTTTGTTTCCTCGCTCTCTGCCTCAAGGTAGTGCTGCTAGCCTCACTCTCAGAAGAGCTCTGCTGTTCTGCCATCGTATCACAAAGACAACCCAGCTCCTTCTCCTAAGGGATCACAAGCAGAAATGAGGGGAATGGGTGTGGTGTAGGAGAGTTCTAGAACTGAAAGTAGTTTCAACCAATCAAAAGTTGTGTTTCATGATCACATGACCTACCGTACGCTTACGGTACGCTTACGGCAAAAGTACGCATGCGCGTAAAAAAGACACGCGCTCGCGCGCATGCGCATAACAGTCACTCCCCGACACTTCCGCGTAACGTGCGCGTGTAGCGTACACGCGTACGTGCCCCACGCGGAGTACGCGCGGCTACGCAAATTGCGTAACTATACGCAAACAGCGTAGATAAATTACGGACATTGCGTAAACCGTACGCTTACCGTAAGCTTACCGTACGCGTACTAAAAAAAATTTTAAAAAAAGGAAAAAATGTATTGCTAATAAATTTTACCTGTTTATTTTATAAAAAATGTTTAAAAAAACATATTGTAGAATTTTAAAAATTTAACCATAGTCTTTAAAAAAGGATAGAAAATTAAAATAAAAATATGTAAAAAAAAAAAGAATAAAAAAAAAAAAAGTAGCGTTTAAAAAACCTTGCAAATTCACTGAAAAAAACATGGGTTTCACACACGTTATAGTTAGGAATTAGCATTTAAAAAACCTTAGAAATTCAATGAAAAAACCAAAGGTTTCACACATGTTATAGTTAGCTGGACATTTCACTCGTAAAAAACCAATGAAATTCCCCCGTTATAGTTAGTTCAGCTAACTATAACTCGCGCGCCCGCAATGCACTACTGATGACGTCACATATTACATCACTCATGACATGGTCAGTGACATCACTCATGACATCACTGATGACATCTCAAATGACATCACTGATGACATTATCCTTGTGACAGAGTGGTAGACCTCCTCTCACCCTAATATAACCTTTGATACAAACATTCAAAAATAGAGACTAAAATTTTCAAAAAAATGGACATACCAATAACAGTTACAACAACCTATTCAGTAATTCTAAGATCCACATACACATCCACTCATCCACCAACAATCCTATACAGTCACTCATACATGTACTCACACATCATATGTACTCATACACCTAAACATCCTGTAACACAATCCCACTCATCCATAGAGTTACTCACACATAGTCACTCATGCTAATAAAGAATCAAACATCCATTTACTTGCATATACAGTTATACACACACCACCACACTTACTTTTACAGAAACTTACACATACTTAGTCTTTTAAACAATCACTTATAGAAACACATACTTATTCATACAGGAACTCTTCCAATCTCTCACTCTCACATATACTCACTTATAAACACCAATAGTCACATATACTAGTTTAAAACATATGTAGTTACTTATGAAGACACTATTGAGACAGTCATTCACTCACTAACACACCCATGCACACACTCATCCACCCATACAGTCCTGCACACATGCTGTCTTCAACACATACAAACAGTGAGTCACTCATTCATGCATCTATGCACTACGTAATACTCCCACCGCACCATGAAGACACTCAGACACTCATACTGATACTCAAAAAACCAACTATTAACCTATATAGACACAAATGTAGCTACTCACCAACCCATGCAGCCACTTATATACAAAGTGAGAGACTGATACAGGTATTTACACATTTAAACATTACTCACTAAGCCATGTATTCAAAAAGATACACTTAATCAGTCAGTTATACAATCAATTTTTCAGAAACAAATCATCAATTTAGACACTTATATACTCATTTATTCTTCCATCGACCTTGAGATATACATATATAAAACATATTTAATTTTCAGAAAAACACACATTCACTGGATGATGTCATCAGTGATGTCATTTGAGATGTCATCAGTGATGTCATGAGTGATGTCACTGACCATGTCATGAGTGATGTAATATGTGACGTCATCAGTAGTGCATTGCGGGCGCGCGAGTTATAGTTAGCTGAACTAACTATAACGGGGGAATTTCATTGGTTTTTTACGAGTGAAATGTCCAGCTAACTATAACATGTGTGAAACCTTTGGTTTTTTCATTGAATTTCTAAGGTTTTTTAAATGCTAATTCCTAACTATAACGTGTGTGAAACCCATGGTTTTTTCAGTGAATATATATATTATCTACTGGCGGTCGCCAGTAGATAGTTATAGTTAGGACCGTGTTTCCATAGGAAATCTGACAATTCTATTTTGGATAACTTTGGTGCCGGTTGACTTATCTTCGTGAAATTTTCAAAACTAATGGGTCGCTCCGCTCAGCTCCTACCCTAAAAGTCTTGGGGTGATTTGTCAAGCGGGGGCTGAGAAAAAAGGGGGGTCCCAAAACGCGTTTTCCCCATGCATTTTCCCATAGGGCCTTTAGTCAAAGGTACAGCCCGAACGGCTGAACAGAATTACTTGAAATTTGGCAAAGAGGTAGTCCTCAGGTCAGGCATGTGCCTTTTGCATATATGGTGCCAATCTGTTCAGTAGTTCCTGAGAAAATTGCAGTTAAAAGTACATAAATATCTATATGCGCGCACCGTGCGCGCACCAAATGTCCGCGAGCGTAATTCTGATTTGTGGTTAGATGTCAGTCAACATTCGAATCGGTCAAAATCAGGAAGTGTCGGACGCCATTTTGTGTGTGACAGTGAAAAAGAAAGTTGGAGAAAAGGGGGCAGGGTAGAGAGTTCCGAAGGGTGAAAAAAACATTTTTTTTTTTTCAAAAAATCGTGTGGGTGCGCGCATGGTGCGCGCACGGTGCGCGCATGGTGAAAAACTCTTAAAAAAAACATTTTAAACTGTTTCTAAGTTTATAGAAAATATTAACTATGCTGTTCAACTTTATCCAAATTCAAAAAAAAGAGGTGAGCCATTCCATATTACAGGATACAGTCAATCTATAACTATATACATAGGTAGTTTATTGTAAAATAAATATATAAAAAATATAATAATATATACATAAATTAGCATTTAAAAAACCTTACAAATTCACTAAAAAAAACATAGGTTTCACACACGTTATAGTTAGAAATTAGCATTTAAAAAACCTTGCAAATTCACTTAAAAAAACATAGGTTTCACACACGTTATAGTTAGGAATTAGCATTTAAAAAACCTTGCAAATTCACTGAAAAAAACATAGGTTTCACACATGTTATAGTTAGCTGGACATTTCACTCGTTAAAAACCATTGAAATTCCCCCGTTATAGTTAGTTCAGCTAACTATAACTAGCGTGACTGCAATCCACTGCTGATGATGTCACATATTACATCACTCATGACGTGGTCAGTGACATCACTCATGGCATCACTGATGACATCTCAAATGACATCACTGATGACATCACTGATGACATCATCCAGTGAATATGTGTCTTTCTGAAAAATAAATATTTTTTATATATGTATATCTAAAGGTTAATGGAAGAATAAATGGGTAAATAAGTGTCTAAATGGATGTTTTTTTTGGTAAAATTAATTGTATAACTGACTTATTAACAGTATCTTAGTGAATACAGTGATGTAATATGTGACGTCATCAGCAGTGGATTGCGGTCGCGCGAGTTATAGTTAGCTGAACTAACTATAACGGGGGAATTTCAATGGTTTTTTATGAGTGAAATGTCCAGCTAACTATAACATGTGTGAAACCTATGTTTTTTTCAGTGAATATATATATATACATATATATAATTACTTGGTTGATAGAAACTGCGCTGATGCTGAGTGAGACTAGGTACGCAGTAGCTGTCTGGGTTGTTGTAAATATGTAACTGATAATCCTTTGTAGAGACTAAGTGGTAGTATCAAAGCTCTACTTTCTTTCAGACTGTAAGTCACTAAACAAGGTAGGCGCTGCTCAAATAAGTAAGTCTCTAGCGCCTTTTGCTGGTTGGTTGACTTCCACCAAAATAAAGGGAGACTGAGAGTCCGAGACTGAAAGTAAGGTGGGGGCCAAGGTATCTCCCAAATAGACAGGAAACTGCCTATGCCCAAACTAAGATATTTCTGGAATTACTTGAATTGTTTCTCAGAAGGGAAAATGAGTTTACAGACCTGCAGAGTGCTAAACTAGGAAATATACAAACTCTGGATACTGCGCTGAAAACTCCAGACTGGATTTCCTTCCTGACAGAAACTCTACAAAGGAAACAACGCTCCTGGCTTCTCCAAAGTGATGGTTGAAGTGAGCATCACCACAGGTGTGAGTGCGCAATATTCCTGAACGCGTTCCTAATGAAAAGCAATAGAACGCTAACCTCCTCTATAGGCGGCCGCCATATTGGAATTCCACTGCATTAAATGAACTGAATTTATTGCCCAATTCTAGACCGGAACCATCTGGCTACCAGTTGGCGCCAATGAAACACAGATTTCTTGCTCTGTACCTTCTGCCAAACTGTGTAACCATGAAGAGATCTGTTCAAACCTGGAAGGGTATGCACAGGCCTGACAGTACCCCCCACCAAGAACCCTCCTCCTCTCTCCTTTGGCTTCTTTCAATGAGTCTTGTGAAATTCCTTTACCAATCTGGGGGCATGAACATTTGAACTGGGCTCCCAAGACCTCTCCTCTGGACCATACCCTTCCAATCCACCAAGTAAAATAATTTTCCCTTCCTGATTCTGGAATCTATTACTTTTCACTACAAATTCCTCTTCAGACTGCACTGGAACAGGAGCAGGGGCACATCTTTTCTTAATTCTGGTGGATTTCTTTTGATCAAGGAAACATGGAATACTGGGTGTATCTTGAGCTTAGAAGGAAGTTTGACTTTTACACTGACTGGGTTTACCATCCTGTCCACTTCTAAAGGACCTACAAATCGAGGTTGAAATGTTCTGTTTCCCTTTAATCGCATGTATCGAGTGGCAATTTAAACCTCATCTCCATCCTCAAATACTGGATTTTCTTTCCTACTCTTGTCTGCCTGTTTCTTGTAAGATTCTTTAGCTTTTTCTTGATTTTCAGTGGCTAACTGATAAATCATCTGTAAATCTTGTACTACTACCTCAGCTGCAAGTACCTCACTGTCAGTCTTGCCTAGTAACATGTTTGGGTGTCTCCCTGAATTCAAGTAGAATGGAGAGTAACCAGTGGAGGAGTGTACAAAGTTATTATAAGCAAACTCAGCTGCTCAAATTAAGGTTGGCCAATCTCCCTCCTGATCCATCAAATATAGGTGCAAATACTGCTCCAAATCTTGATTCACTCTCTTCGTTTGTCCATCAGTTTCTGGGTGGAAACTAGTTGACAAACGGGAATCCACCCCCAAACTCTTTAGAAAAGATCTCCAGAAACAAGACACAAACTGAGGTCTCCGGTCTGAGATCACCACCTTTGGTATTCCATGATTTTTAACTACATGTTGCGTGAACAAGGTAGCTAGCTGAGCAGCATTTGGGATGGACTTTAATGGAATAAAATGGCTCATTTTAGAAAAAAGGTCAACCACAACCCAGATAGTGGAATAGACCTGACTTGAAGGCAAGTCAGCAGTAAAATTCATGGAAACAGTATGCCACGGATAAGGGGAAACAGCCAAAGGCCAGAGCAGTCCCTGGGGAGATTGTCTGATGACTTTTCCCTTAACAAAAAACTCCCAAGAGGCTACACACTGTCTCACCTGAGTTTCCATGCTTGGCCACCAAAAATATCATCTAACAAGATCCAGAGTCTTCTTCACTCCCTTGTGACCAGCCAAAGGATTATCGAGGAACAGCTGAAGGACCTCACCACGTAATTCTTCATTGGGAACATAGACTTTTCCTTGATAAGAACAATTGTTACTTACCTGTAAACAGGTGGTTCTCCAGTATTGGTGTCTTTCATAGATTCACATGCTTGAATATTCCCCGTCGTCGGAGTGGGAGTCCCACGGTAAATAATATAGCAATATATACAGTAATAATATACATATATATATATATATATATATATACACTTAATCATATAAAAACAGAGATATAAGTAGGTGATAAACATCAAGAATGTCCCTATATGAAATCTCCATAGAGATACATGAAGAGAGAAAAAAGACATTCGCAGTCTATCTCTGTCATTATGTTGGTCCAAACTACAACCAATCAGGCGTCAGGTCCCCTCTATGAACCTTCTCCTCAGCGCTCCGCACCTCAGATTTTCATCGCACCAGAGTGACTTTAGAGTGTATGAGGAGAAGGGAGCCTCTGAAGGGAGGAGGGAGGGTCGCATGTGAATCTATGAAAGACACCAATACTGGAGAACCACCTGTTTACAGGTAAGTAACAATTGTTCTTCTCCAGTATTGGGGTGTCTTTCATAGATTCACATGCTTGAATATAGAATAGCTAGCAGTAACAATTACCATTGTTTCCATAATCATACGAAAACTGGAATCGTAATGACAATCAACATCCTTATATATATGATGTTATTCAAAATCTATATAAGTGCAAATGACACCATTTTTCAACGTAAATGGAAACAATATGGAGGAGGGAAGGAAGAGGCTTACCTTATTTAAAAAGATTGCGAAGCACTGCCTGCCCAACTGCAGCATCCTCCTCGTTTAAAGTCGCCAAGCAGTAGTGTCTTGTAAAAGTATGTCTGCTCGACCATGTAGCTGCTCTGCAGATTTGATGTAAAGGCACTCCAGCAAATAAGGCGGTTGAGGATGACATTGCTCTAGTGGAGTGAGCTCTCACTGGTGACTGCAAAGGCTTGTTCGCTCTTTGATGGCAGAAAGCGATGGCTGCTGAAACCCAACGTGCAATGGTCGGTTTTGTAACTGGATGCCCCTTGTGAAACTGTCCATAAGCTATGAAGAGCTGATCAGATTTTCGAAAAGAAGCTGTTCTGCTGATGTAGAACTTTAAACACCGTTTCACATCCAGGGAATGTAACTTTTGCTCCGCAGGTGTTTGAGGATTAGCAAAGAAAGTCTTTAAGATGATTGGTTCATTCATATGAAAATCTGAAGGCACTTTAGGCAAGAATGTTGGATTAGTGCGTAATACTACAGCATCTGGTTTGAACTGTAGGAAAGGAGGATTGATAGTAAAAGCGTGGATGTCACTGACGCGACGTGAAGACGTTAGTGCTAGAAGAAGTGCCACCTTCCATGTCAGATATTTCAAATCGACTTTATGTATTGGTTCGAACGGTGGTCTCATTAATTGTGCCAACACGATGTTAAGGTGCCACAATGGAGGAGGGCGTCTAACAGGTGGAAATTTACGAAACAACCCTTTGAAGAATTGACGCATTATCCTTGAAGAACAAAGGGAAGTTGAACCATCCTGACGGAAACGAGAAATTGCCGCCAGAAAAACTCTCAAGGTTGCATAAGAAAGTCCGGACTTAGCCAATTGTAAGAAGAACAGTAGCAATTGTTCTGGTGTAGAGTGAATTGGATGAACCCCAGTAGATGCACACCAATGGCAGAATCTCCTCCACTTCAACTTGTACGTTTTCACCATAGAAGGGGCCCTCGCCTGAGCCAAGATGTTTCTACAGTCCTGTGGAATGTCTAGATGGGCAAATTCACAGTGCTCAGGTTCCAAGATGATAAGCTCAGCGATGAGGGATTCGGATGACAAATTTTCCCCTTGCTCATTGTAAGTAGATCTACACGAGGATGTAGAAGGATTGGTTCGCATTGGGAAAGTAGGAGTAATTCCGAAAACCATGCCTGTCGAGGCCATCGTGGGGCTATGAGCAGTAGATGGCAGGGCTGCCTCCGCATCTTCCACAGAACTCGAGGTACGAGAGGGATTGGGGGAAAAGCATAGGCAAACAGATTGCACCAGTTCATCAAAAGGGCATTGCCACGTGACCCTTGATGGGGATGCCAGCTTGCATAATCTCGGCATTTCCGGTTCTCCGGTGTGGCAAAGAGATCCAGTTGTGGACGACCCCATCGTCGAAATATCATCTCTAGAGTTGGCTGATGTAACTCCCATTTGTGGGTCGACGAGGAGGACTTGCTCAGGGAATCCGCTAGGATATTGGATACCCCTGGTAGATGAACTGCTGCAATTGTAATGCGATGGTCGAGAGACCAATCCCAGATCGACTGAGCTAGTCGCGACAGTTTCGGAGATTTTGTTCCGCCCTGCTTGTTGATGTAGTGCATGCAGGTTGTATTGTCCGTCTGTATTAGGACTGTTTCTCCTTGGATTAAAGGAAGGAACGACTTGAGAGCTAGAAATATAGTCATGAGTTCCAACCTGTTGATGTGCCAGGTTTTTTGACACATCGTCCACTTCCCCTTTACTGAGAGATCCTCCAAATGAGCACCCCATCCTTCTAGAGAGGCGTCTGTTGTTATTGTCATGTCTGGCACTACCGACAGAAATGAAATTCCTTTTGTTAAATTCAATGGTTGTGCCCACCATTTGAGCGCCGAGTCCATACGGTCTGTGACGTTCACAACATCGTTGAACGACCCAGTAACTTGACGCCATTGGACGTCTAGTTCCTTCTGTATGGGGCGTGTCTTTAATCTGCAATGAGGGATCAAGGCAATGCACGATGACGCCATCCCCAGAAATGACTTTAATAGTCTTACTGAAACTGACTTTTTTGATCTTATAAGGGACACCAGTCGAAGAATCCTTTGAAGACGGTCTTGGGAGAGAAACGCCTTCGTTGACACTGTATCCAGTGTTGCTCCTAGAAATTCCCTGCGATGAGAGGGCTGTAGATGGGACTTTATGGCATTTATTGATAGTCCTAAGGAGCGAAACACCTCCTGACAAAGATGTGTGTCCCGTAGAAGTTGATTTTCTGATTGTGATTTTAGGAGACAGTCGTCCAGATATGGGAAGTTTGAACACCCTAGAGACGTAGGAAAGCTACCACCGGAGCGAGCACTTTTGTGAACACTCGCGGGGCAGATCGTAGACCGAATGGTAACACCTTGAACTGGAAATCCTTTCGACCTACTCAAAAGCGTAGAAATTTCCGATGTCGATGTAGTATGGGGATATGAAAATATGCATCTTGGAGGTCGATAGTCGCCATGAAATCTCCTTGTGAGAGTAAACGCAAGATCTCGACAAGCGTCAACATACGAAAAGATTGTTTCTTTAGATACTTGTTGAGGGCCCTCAGATCTAGTATTGGCCTCCATTCCCCATTCTTCTTGGTGATAAGAAAGAATCGGGAATAAAATCCTTTCCCTCTTTGAGATCTTGGTACCACCTCTATGGCTCCCTTGCGTATTAACAGTTGAACTTGATGAAAAAGTTCTTTGAGATGCGCCGGCGGTGGTCCGGTAGGTGGCGTGGGTGGGAGAAATTCGATGAACTCTAGCGTGTGACCTTTTTCTACAATGTCCAGAACCCAACGTTCCTTTGTTATGGAGGACCATTGAGAACAGCACAGTGAGATTCGACCTCCAATTTTCTGGGACTGACACAAGTCATTGTCTTTTAGAATTGGAACCTCTGTACGTGGATTTTCCTCTGTAATTCTTGGAAGACTGCTGCCGAGAGGACTGTTGCTGGTTGTAGGTATACCGATTGGAACCCTGGTTGTATGGCCGGTATTGATTGCTTCCTCTTCGAAAATTAGAGGAGGTGCCGTGTCCGCGTGCACCCCGAAATGGCTGCTTTCGAAATTGTAGTGTACCTAGAGAGCGAGCAGTCTCTGTATCTTTTTTGATCGATTGGAGAGCTTCATCCACATGATCTCCGAATAAAGATTCTCCATCGTATACCATATCTAATATTTTTGCCTGCACTTCCTGGCGAAAAGATGTTGAGCGTAACCAACCTTGTCTGCGCAATACCGCAGCTCCAGCGAGTTGGCGGAAACCTGTACAGGCGATGTCCACTGCACAGTCGATTATTTCTGCAGATGTACTCTCTCCCTCTTGAAGAAGCTTCACAGCTTCAATCCTAGATGCCTCAGATAACATCTCAACCAACGCCGCTATATCTGCCCATATTTGACGGTCGTAACGACCTAAAATGGCTAAGGCATTAGCCGCTCTTGCAGTAGTGGAAGCCATTGATGAAAATTTTCGCCCTATGGCATCCATGCGACGTCCATCACGATCAGGTGGTGCAGTGATTGTAGATTCAGGGTTTCTAGCTTGACGTTGCGCAGCCTGTGTAATTACAGAATCTGGTTTCGACTGACCAGTGAGGCATGCTGGAGCTCCTACTGGAGATTTATACTTTTTCTCCAACCTAGGTACCTGTGCTGGAAGGCTATTTGGTGTCTTCATTATCTTTTTGCCCTCATCCCAAATGAATTCGATAATGGGGATTGTATGTGTCTGCTTGTAAGGTTGATTTTTAAAGTCATACAGAAAACAATCCTCTTCTCTATGTTCCGTTGTTAATTTGAACCGTTGGGCTGCTCTATCCATCAACTGGTGAAAACTTGCAATGTCGACAGGTGGTGAGTCTCCAGGTGCTACAGGAGAGGGAGATGGTGTTTGGGCATGGTAGTCATCCCACTCCGCCATATCATCATCATCATCATCACCATCGCCACCATCATCCAGGATCTCACCATCTTCCTTGTCTTGAGGAACTTCCTCATCACTGTCATGATGAATTAATGTTCGAGCCGATGATTGTCTCAGCGGAACTGAAGGTGTTATAACTGGCACTGGCTCCGACACAGGTGTTGGCACCACTGGAACAGCAGGAACTACAGATTCTTGTGGTGATAAAGGAAAACGCCGATTATAATCATCCAGCATGAGTTGGAGATTTGTAATAAGTGACAATGGTAACGTCGCAGTTTGTCCTTCCGTAGCAATTTCTTCCTGATAAAAACGTTCCTCATCCTCACAACTTTCATCCTGGCATTTTATTATTAAATCCGATGGACTGTGTGCTGTTCCGAACGATTCAGGTAAACCTTCTCCTGACTCTTGATCTGAATCAGTTGCGAACAAAGGTGAAGGAAGTTGGGAATCATCTAACAGTATGACCTCACCAGACATATTCTGTTGACCACTTGGAGGCAATGGCAACAAAGGTACAGCGGCAAAGGACGAAGTAGTCGCTGAAGACGCGGAAGAAATATTTGTATTCATTGACTTCTGCGCAGAAGTTGTTCTTTTAATCTTTATCTTCACCGACGAGATTGCCGTCGACGGGGTCAAAAGCACAGAGGCCTCTGTCGGCATCTTCGTAGATGGAACCGTCGACGGTACCAATGTCGACGGAACCAGCGTCGACGAACTCAGCGTCGACGGAACTTTCGTCGACGGAGCTGTCGTCAACGGAGCTGTCGTCGACGGAGCTGTCGTCGACGGAGCTGTCGTCGACGGAGTCGTCGTCGACTTGAACGACGACGAGGTCTTATTTTTCTTCGCCGACGGAGCACTCGTCGACGCATGAATCGACGACGTAAGCGTTGACGAGACAGATTTTGCAGTCTTCGACGACGACGATGGTAGCGTCGACGAGATTTTTTCCTTCTTCGTCGACGACGATGCAATAGGTAACACTGACGACACAGTCTTTATAGTACTGATAATCATCGTCGACGACGATAACGTCGACGGGACCTTGATGCTGACGTCAGAGTCAGAGTCACCGTCGACGAGCAGGAAATGGCGGATTTCGTCGTCGGAAGTCTCGTCGACGATGAAGCCAATTTTTTACCAGAAAATTGGGAAGTAGATGCCTCAGCAGCCTGAGAACTATGTCTCGTGGGCGATATCGCAGTAGCCATGGAAGAGGACATGGCAGATTTCATAGACAGAGACATTTTCTTCTTAAGGAAAGGAGAAGGAAGATCTTGTACACTGCTGCGTTTTGAAGCTGTGTGGGAATGGCCAGAAGTAAAGCTTTCTACATCAGAAACCACTTCATCCTTATCTTTCAGTCTCTGGAGCCACAACAAGAGACGGCCTTCCCTGTCTTTAAGAGTTTTTGTAGAAAAAGTTCTACAGAATTTACATTTACCCACTTCATGATCCGGGTAAAGACAGTAAATACACTTACTGTGTGGGTCTTCTGAATATAAACGTAGCTTTCCACAAGAGGAACAAGGTCTAAACAGAGACTTCTTACTTGAAGACATGCTGAAGAGAAAAAACTGAGCAGAGCTCAGGGAGACTCCCTTTCACACGACGTGCGGTAGAAAATCTGAGGTGAGGAGCTCTGAGGAGAAGGTTCATAGAGGGGACCTGACGCCTTATTGGCTGTAGTTTGGACCAACATAATGACAGAGATAGACTGCGAATGTCTTTTTTCTCTCTTCATGTATCTCTATGGAGATTTCATATAGGGACATTCTTGATGTTTATCACCTACTTATATCTCTGTTTTTATATGATTACGTGTATATATATATTCACTGAAAAAACCATAGGTTTCACACACGTTATAGTTAGGAATTCGCATTTAAAAAACCTTGCAAATTCACTTAAAAAACCATAGGTTTCACACATGTTATAGTTAGGTGGATATTTCACTCGTAAAAAACCAATGAAATTCCCCCGTTATAGTTAGTTCAGATAACTATAACTCGCGCGACCGCCACTCTATCACAAGGATGATGTCATCAGTGATGTCATGAGTGATGCCACTGACCATGTCATGAGTGATGTAATATGTGACGTCATGAGCAGTGGATTGCGGGCGCGCGAGTTATAGTTATCTGAACTAACTATAACGGGGGAATTTCATTGGTTTTTTACGAGTGAAATCTCCACCTAACTATAACATGTGTGAAACCTATGGTTTTTTAAGTGAATTTGCAAGGTTTTTTAAATGCTAATTCCTAACTATAACGTGTGTGAAACCTATGGTTTTTTCAGTGAATTTGTACGGTTTTTTAAATGCTAATTTATTTATGTATTATTATTTTTTTATATATTTATTTTACAATAAACGACGTTTTTTTTTTGGTTTTCACCGTGCGCGCACGGTGCGCGCACCCCCGCGATTTTTAGGCTAGGGGGTCAGGAACTCTCTACCCTGCCCCCTTTTCACGTTCGCCACCTTCCTTTTTCACTCTCGCACTGAAAACAAACAAAATGGCGGCCGACACTTCCTGATTTCGACCGATTCGAACGTTGACTAACATGTAACCACCAATCAGAATTACGCTCGCGCACGTTAGGGTGCTCGCACGGTGCGCGCACGGTGCGCGCACGGTGCGCGCTTATAGATATTGATATGCTTTTAAATGCTATTTTCTCAGGAAATACTGAACAGATTGAAACCAGACCTGCAAAGGGCACTTCCTTGACCTTATGGCTACCTCTCTGCCAAATTTCAAGTAATTCTGTTCAGCCGTTCGGGCTGTAGCTGTGTCTAAAGGTCCTATGGAAAAATGCATGGGGAAAACGCTTTTTGGGACCCCCCTTTTTTCTTGGCCCCCGCTTGACGAATCACCCCGAGACTTTCAGGGTAGGAGCTGAACGGAGCACCCCATTAGTTTTGAAAATTTCACGAGGATTCGTCAACCGGCGCCAAAGTTATTCAAAATAGAATTTTGAGATTTCCTATGGAAACACGGTCCTAACTATAACTATCTACTGGCGACCGCCAGTAGATAATATATATGTATATTATTACTGTATATATTGCTATATTATTTACCGTGGGACTCCCACTCCGACGACGGGGAATATTCAAGCATGTGAATCTATGAAAGACACCCCAATACTGGAGAAAAGGGCTTTTCATCTTTGATTTCTCTATCAGGTCCCTCCTGTACCCAATTCAACTTTTCAGATCCAGAAAGATAATCTTGTATCTTGTCTTCCAATTCAGTGTACGATATTGTTCCAACAATCTTTTCTTCGGGAATGATATGGCCTTCTTTTGGTTCTTCTCGGTCTTCTCCAGAATTCAACCGAGATAAAGCGTCAGCTTTTCCGTTAGAAGATACCGGCTTGTAGTTCGAAACAAAATTATAATCTGCAAAGAAGAAGGACCATCTCAATTTCCGAGGGGTGAGAGTCCTTGCTGACTTAAGGAATTGTAAATTCCGATGATCTGTAAAAACTGTGATTTCATGCCATGCTCCCCATAAATAATGCCTCCATTCTTGAAAAGCATCCTTAACTGCTAACAGTTCTTTGTCGGCTATTGGATAATTGACTTCTGCAGCTGTTAATTTACGTGATCGGAATGCCACTGGATGAAGCTGGCCCGTCTTTTATGTCCTGCGAAAGGATTCCACCAATGGCCAAATTTGAAACATCTGCTTCCACAAAAAAAGGTTCTCCTGGATTTGGGTGTAATTGGATTGGTGCTGTGGTGAAAGTTTTTTTAAATACCTGAAATGCCTCTTCAGTTTCAGTATTCCAAATGAACTTTTCTTTTTTTCTGAGCAGACGAGTGATAAGACTAACTTTCTCAGAAAAGTTTTTGATACGTGCCGGTAAAAATTGGCAAAGTCAAGAAAACTTTGCACCTCTTTGACAGTTCGAGGAGATGGCCAATCCTTAATCACTCTAACCTTGGATTCATCCATGGATACGCCTTCTGACGATAGAACGAAGCCCAAGAACTCCACTCGACTAGCATGAAATACACACTTTTCCAGTTTCACAAAAAGTTGGTTTTCCATCAAGGTTTGCAAGATTGTACGAATATGCCTGACATGCTCCTCCAAGTTTGCGGAAAAAATGAGGAGGTCATCAATGTAGACAACTGTAAAATGATCCAGATACTCTCGTAGAATGTCATTGACAAAATGCTGAAATGCTGCAGGAGTATTACATAGGCCAAACGGCATGACCTGGTACTCAAATCGACCAAAACGCATTCTAAATGCTGTCTTCCACTCGTCACCTTCAGCCATGCGTACAAGATGGTAGGCCCCTCTTAAATCCAAGTTTGTATAGACATGGGCTTCTTTAACCTGGTCCAGGAGTTTAGAAATTAGAGGCAAGGGGTGACAGTTCTTCTTGGTGACTTGATTTAGAGCTCGATAGTCAATGCATGTTCAAAGTTTCCCATCCTTCTTAGGGATGAAGAACAATGGAGATGAGACCGGCGGCTGAGAAGGTCGGATAAATCCGTTGGCTACGTTTTGTCCAAATATTCCTTAAAAAATTAGTTATCTCGTTCAGACATAGCGTATATCTGACTACATAGCAAGGATCCTCCAGGTTCAAGTTAAATTTTACAATCATACTCCCGATGAGGGGGTAATTTTGTTGCCTCTTTCTCATCAAAAACAGATACCAAGTCATTATATTCCTCAGGTATGTCTTGAACATCCACAGTACAAATCATACGCGTTTGCTCTGCCAGAAAGGACGAAGGAGACAGCTGAGGATGGGAAACACCAGAGTCGAAACAATGCCCCACACAGTATTCAGAATTTATTTCAATGGTTCACTCAGCCCAATCAATCTTCGGATTATTTTCAGTAAGCCATGGCTACCCTAAAATAAATTGAAACTGCGGGTCATCGATAAGGTTAAAACAAAAAAACTTCGCTGTCTTTCGGGTCCAATCAACTTGATCTCTTCGGTGTCGTAAGCAGTGGGACCTGAAGATAAATTGGCGCCGTGCACTGCACAAACAGGATCTGGTCTTTCTTTCTTGACAAAACAAATTCCCAAAGACTGCAAAATTAATGTCGCAAAAAATCCCCGTAGTCCCGGAATCGATCATCACTGAAACCTTATCCACAGTTATTTCTCGAAATTTGATCACACAGGAAATTATCAGATGCGGGGCGGAGGACTGCAAGGTATTCACAATATGTTGGGTATTTGGAGCTGTTTCTTCGGTTGCTCCCACCAGTGCAACTCCTTGTACTGGTGGAGCCTGTCTTTTACCCAAGCTCCCAAGGGCTTGGGTTGGAACTCTTAACTAACTCATCCAATCATTGACGCAGGAAACGAGCTTCCTAACGAGACTTCCTAACCTCCTCACTGGTTTCACTTAACTGTTTTTGCAACCCTTCTAACACTGAAGCCAAGGCCTTAACATCTATACCCTCAGCCATTCTGCCCAAGTGGAAGGTTTTGGTAAGGCACTTCAATCTGTCAGCAGCAAGTACCAGATCTAGATCTTCCACGGGGGCTGAATGGCTGAAAACTCCACCACAGATGTATATTTCTCAATTCCCCTACCCCACTGGGAGCTAGAAGTTACTCTGCACACAGTACCGAGGGGGAAAGGGAAATGGAATGAAAAGAGAGACTGCCACTGTGGTGCTTCTTCTTTCAGAATATTCTGTACCTGACTGCACCTGAAAACACAAAGCACAATATTACTAATTCTCCCTGACCCTCCCGCCGTATCTCAACTCTTTCCAGAATTCTAAATACCTGTGATGCTCAGTGGGGGAGCTTCTCTCTTATGAAGTGATATTATTCAGTGTATGCATCTTTAAATATATATATTGTACAAGCTCGCACTGTCCTAAAGTCTTTTCTCCTCTGTTGCAGTGGTGACAGACCAGAAGACTGAGGCGAGGAATAAAGGTGGTAGGTATAAGTATGTATGTATATATATATTCACTGAAAAAACCATAGGTTTCGCACATGTTATAGTTAGCTGAACATTTCACTCGTAAAAAACCAATGAAATTTCCCCGTTATAGTTAGTTCAGCTAACTATAACTCGCGCACCCGCAATCCACTGCTGATGACGTCACATATTACATCACTCATGACATGGTCAGTGACATCACTCATGACATCACTGATGACATCTCAAATGACATCACTGATGACATCACTGATGACATCATCCATTGAGTATGTGTTTCTGAACAATTTTAATATGTTTAATATATATAGGGAAAGGCCTGTTGAAGAATGGATGATTTTCTGTGGTGCGTAACTGACTCTATAAGTGAGTCATTAAATGTATCTTACTGCAGACTAGTGACTAAACTGTGTAAATGTTTGTATGTGTCTGTATGTTTGTGTATAAGTGGCGGCATGGTTTTGTGAATACCTTTATAAGTGTCTATATGAGTTATTGTTTTGCTTGTCTCAGTATCTGTATGGGTTCCTGAGTGTTTGTGTGGGTAGGGTGTGTGTGACTTTATGCATAAATGTGTGAGTGGGTGATTCTATGGGTGCATGGTTTTAAAAGTGCATCTGTGATGGACTGTATGGTTGAGTGAGTGTATGTATTGGTGTGTTAGGGATTGAATGTATATCTCAGTGGTACATTTGTGACTAACTACATATGTGAAAGGCAGTTTATATGTGTGTAAGAGTATATAAGTGGGTAGATGTCAGAGTGTGTGATTGTGAGAGTGACTGTATGGATGAGTGTGTGCTTGTATCAATGATTCTATAAGAGCGTAAGAATGTGATACTATTTTTATGAGTAGGTGAACTTGAGTGTGTATAACTGCATAGGTGAGTAAATGGGAGTGTGATTATTTGCATGACTGAGTAGGTGTGAGAGTACCTCTATGGATGATTGGTAGTGTGTGAGTGTCTATATAGGTGTATAAATGCATATGATAGTTTTGGATGGAGTGACTGTAAGTATGAGTGACTGTACAGGTGAATGAGTGGAGGTGTATGTAGACCTAAGAGTTAATAAGTGGGTATGTAGTTATTGGTATTGCAGTATGTATGGTTTTGAGAATGGAACTCTTAAATTTTGAGTCGGTGTATCAAAGGTTATATTAGGGTGTGAGAAGATGTGGTAATTTATCACATGGATGACGTCATCAGTGATGTCATTTGAGATGTCATCAGTGATGTCATGAGTGATGTCACTGACCATGTCATGAGTGATGTAATATGTGATGTCATCAGCAGTGGATTGCGGGCGTGCGAGTTATAGTTAGCTGAACTAACTATAAAGGGGGAATTTCATTGGTTTTTTACGAGTGAAATGTCCAGCTAACTATAACATGTGTGAAACCTATGGTTTTTTCAGTGAATTTGCAAGGTTTTTTAAATGCTAACTCCTAACTATAACTTGTGTGAAACCTATGGTTTTTTCAGTGAATTTGCAAGGTTTTTTAAATGCTAATTCCTAACTATAACGTGTGTGAAACCTATGTTTTTTTTAGTGAATTTGCAAGGTTTTTTAAATGCTAATTCCTAACTATAACGTGTGTGAAACCTATGGTTTTTTAAGTGAATTTGCAAGGTTTTTTACATGCTAATTTATGAATGTATTATTATATTTTTGAAATATTTATATTACAATAAGCTACCTATATATATAGTTATAGATTAACTTTATCCTGTAATATGGAATGGCTCAGTTTTTTTTTAAAATTTGGATAGAGTTGAAGAGCATAGTTAATATCTTCTTTAAACTTATAAACACTTTATTTTTTAAAAAAAAATGTTTGTTAAGTGTTTTTGACCGTGCACGCACGGTGCACGCATGCGTACGTGCTCCGTGTGCGCATGCGTATGTCGTGCGTGCTCCGTACGTATATATATATATATATATAATTACTTGGTTGATAGAAACTGCGCTGATGCTGAGTGAGACTAAGTACGCAGTAGCTATCTTGGTTGTTGCAAATATGGAACTGATAATCCTTTGTAGAGACTAAGTGGTAGTATCAAAGCTCTACTCTCTTTCAGACTGTAAGTCACTAAACAAAGTAGGGGCTGCTAAAATAAGTAAGTCTCTAGCGCCTTTTGCTAGTTGGTTGACTTTCACCAAAATAAACGGAGACTGAGAGTCTGATACTGAAAGTAAGGGGGGGGGCAAGGTATCTCCCAAACAGACAGGAAACTACCTATGCCCAAAATAAGAAATTCCTGGAATTACTTGAATTGTTTCTCGAAAGGGAAAATGAATTTACAGACCTGCAGAGTGCTAAACTGGAAAATATACAAACTCTGGATACTGCGCTGAAAACTTCAGACTGGATTTCCTTCCTTACAGAAACTCTACAAAGGAAAAAACGCTCCTGGCTTCTCCAAAGCGACGGTTAATGTGCGCAGCACCACGGGTGCGAGCGCGGCGATATTCCTGAATGTGTTCCCAATGAAAAACACTAGAACTCTAACCTCCTCTATAGGCAGCCACCATATTGGAATTCCGCCGCATTAAATGAACTGAATTTATTGCCCAATTCTAGACCGGAACCATCTGGCTACCAGTTGGCTCCAATGAAACACAGATTTCTTGCTCTGTACCTTCTGCCAAACTCTGTAACCACGAAGAGATCTGCTCAAACCTGGAAGGGTACGCACAGGCCTGACACCTTCCTGAACACCTTCAGTAAGGCTCTCAAGACCTGGCTCTTCGACTTACCTGAAATGACCGGAACTGCTGCCCCCCCAGGCGCCTTGAGACCCTCACGGGTGAGTAGTGCGCATAAAACTCCCTGATTGATTGATTCCTGAGGCTCCTGGGAGGCCCCTCAGGCTCCCGCACCCACCTCAGCACTGCCAGCAGACCCAGTCTTCTTCTTGCCCCTGAATGCTGATCATGTAAGACATAATGAAAGACACAAAAAATGATTTGTGTTAAATGAATAAATATAATTGCTCTAAAAATATTTTTAGACAGGAAACGGCAATTGCAAAATCATTAACAAATCCTAAATCAGATCGACTAGTAGTAGACTAGTATCACAGTCGCACACCATCCTATCTTTATTATTCTACAGTTGAATTCCGATTCCTGAATCCTAAACATAACTAGCCCGCTTATTCCAGACTTTGAAATGAATTGCAAAAAAATGTATATTTGCTTCTAAGTTCCGATCTCATTCCCAATCATCTCTCAGTCTCAAAGCCAAGCCATTTGACAGGCCAATTACTAAGTCTGCATTTATTCTTCTTAATGCATAGGTGGACGCATGCATATTGAATTAGCATACACCAAATTGGTTGGTTGCTATTCACTCACTATACGAACTAAAAAAAGGCTCTACTAGGACTGAAGCAATTTGAGAGGACACATCACGCAGGCCCTAAATTACATAATACTAACTAACTAACTACTACCACTATCTAAGTGACAGGACAAGAAAGCCTGCCAAGGCAAAGAAAAGAACTGGAGTCTTTCCTATCTGCATTACCTAACTTAAATTCTCTAACCTCTCTTACATAACCAGAATAAAAGAGCGAAAAGTTACAAACAAGTACAATTAGTTAGTAACGTCGAGCACCTATCTGGAAGTAACAATCACATAATATAAGATTTTTAAACATAAGTTACCTTCATTCAGCTGCATCATGTTAGCTATTTGCTAAAAAAAATAATATTCCCAATAACACAGAATAGAAGAACACAATAGTAATATAATTAGCTACTCACCAAGCCCTGGGACCTCAAAACCTAGCAAGTCCAGCAGGTCATGCTCCCGGGTCTAGGAAGTCAGACCACCGGTGCATCAATTGGTTATGGGTGCGCCAGACTCCAAAGCAGCGAAAAACTGCCAGACTCTACCACTGCTGGTGACACTCCCAGAGCCCGTACCCGGACCCAGACCTGTCGCCTGCTGCCAGGGTTAAGGGGAGCAGTGCGCCCACCTCCACCTCAGAGAATAAGGCCCGTGGCTGGACCCCTTCTGTGCACTGGCTCTCGCTCCTTGTCCCTTCCCCCGGCCCTTAGTCTTTTTAAGACTCTTCACCATGGTTCTGGGTAGGCAGGGGGCAGAAAAGAAAATGTAGGATGTAAGAAAGTAAGAAACAAAATTAAAAAGCAAGTAAAAGAAAAAGAGTGAAAAACCCACTAAAAACACACACGAAAAAATAGAAAAATACGCAAAATATACAATCAGGAATAGAGAGTGATAGATAATAAATAAAAAATATCAGAAAAAAGTTTCTAGAAACAAAGGATTGAAAAGATATAGGGAGGATAGAAAAACAGGCCCAAAGCCATAGCAAAAAGTGAAAAACAAGATGGCTGTGCCCATTGGCGACCCTGTGGTGAAGTTTGCGCGTTATTTCCCCCCGAGCAGGCAATAAACATCCCTGAATACGCATTTCCAAACATCAAAAATGCATTACGAACGGGCGGAACAAGCAACTCCGCGCGCTCGCGGAACTCCGCTTAGCTCGCGGTGTTTTTCTGCAACTTCGCGGAATTCAGAGTAGCGCGGCGACACGAACTACGCCCAGGGTTAATACAAACTAATGTGCTCACTCGAGACAGAGCTACATATGACATACCTTCCTTAAGCACTGTACTGCCAATATTAATAAATACTGCATCTAAACTTAAATCTTGTGATTTATGAATAGTAACAGCATATGGTAGACAAACTGGTAACTGTTTCCGTCAAACATACTAATCTTTCACAAGCAAAAAACATGCATTACATTGTTCAATTTGTTTAGCGTTGTCAATCTGATCACATTTAATCACAAGGTATTTTCCCTCATTCCTATTAAGCAAAAATAATAAATTCAACAACTTTATCTATAGCACCATTGACCAAACATTCTTCAACATTTAAATTTTAGTGCAAAATCACCCTACAGTTTTTGCATGGACTTAAGCATTTCTCCAATCCTGCAGTTTGTGAAACAGATTTCCCTAATGAATCCAGTTTTCCTTGTAACATTTAATTTAGAAATACAGTGACATCCTGGTGTTTTCCATTTTATCTATTCCCTTCAGTTGCAAAATGTCTTCTTTCTCCAATTCCAGCAATTCACATTGTTGAAAGATGCACACTCCTCCAATGTAGGCATTAGACACACAATATGTTTACCATCTTGTCTAATCCTGAAAATTAGTTCAGCTGCTGTCTTCGTTGTAAGATAACACCTTTTAAGAAGACCACTTTGTACAGCACACCTTCTCTATTTTGAGACAACACCTACCTTATATCTTTCAGAATTTTACCATATTCAATATCAGATACTTGTCGCATATTCCTGATTAATTCTTTGTATTTGAAATGTAACCATATAGTCCCATTCCAATGCTTCCCAAACAATATCTAGTTTCATCATGCAGCAGTGTTTTGAACACAGGCTCATCATTCACAGGAGTAAGAAGCAGTAGATCTCCAAAGCAATCAAATGCTTTCCTATAAATTGAACACCATAATCTGTTCTTAAAACGTCTTCCATTCTCAAATGCACGAAAGCAAGCGTTACATTTGAAATCATGCTTACCTCATCAATGATTTAAAGTTTCAACTTCTTTAACACTCTTGACACTTCATGACATGCTTCACCAGATAATGTTTGGTATTCCAGTTTGTTGTCATGTTCCACGGGCAGCATCAAAAGTCGGTGCAAAGTAATACCTTTGAAATTGTGTGTGGATAATCCAGTAGGTGCTGTGAGCACACAGGAAAATTGCACTCTATAGTCTTTTGTAGAAAAGTAGTAAGAACTTATATTAAGAAACGTTTACCAGTACCAGCTTGACCACTGATTAACAACACTATAGATTTAAATGTTGAGCATGCACTCTCTTTCTTCACATGAAGCAATCCATGCTCAAGGGTCGTAGCCTGCTGCCGATGGAGACGGATGTGAGTTGAGTAGCTCCGCTCGCCGTCTCCCCGTAAACTTTAATCCTGATCCCCTGACACAAGAGGAGCTGAAACACGCGTCGCAGGACTCTGGACCATGCCTGCTCTTCATAGCGGAGCCCTGGACTGCAGATGTCGGTGTACCCGGGAGTGACTTGGTGCTCCCTGTCCGGACGGGCTCGCACGCAAGATGGCGACCGCGACTTGAACGCTGCGGCTGCTCCTGCTCCACAGGGCTGGCAGACAAATGAGAACAGGCGAGGGCGCCCAAACTGTTCGGTGACCACTTGAGTGTTAATGCGGATGGGAAAAGCGGCTGAAGAGCACTGTATTGGATGAACTGCCCGGCAGCGCTGACCCCCAGATGAGCACCAGTGAAGATGACAAAATGGCGCCCAGGTGAACGTCGAGGATAGCGGCCGCGTATTGCTAACGCGCTCCCGCACCCACCTCAGCACTGCCAGCAGACCCAGTCTTCTTCTTGCGCCTGAATGCTGATCATGTAAGACATAATTAAGACACAAAAAATTATTTGTGTTAAATTAATTAACATAATCGCTCTAAAAATATTTTTAGACGGGAAAGGGCAATTGCAAAATCATTAACATATCCTAAATCAGATCGACTAGTAGCAGTAGACTAGTATCGCAGTCGCACAGCATCCTATCTTTATTATTCCACAGTTCAATTCCGATTCCTTAATCCTAAACATAACTAGCCCACCTATTCCAGACTTTGAAATGAATTGCAAAAAAATTATATTTGCTTCTAAGTTCCGATCTCATTCCCAATCATCTCTCAGTCTCAAATCCAAGCCCTTTGACGGTCCAATTACTAAGTCTGCATTTATTCCTCTTGATGCATAGATGGACGCATGCATATTGAATTTGCATACACCAAATTGGTTGGTTGCTATTCACTCACTATACTAACTACAAAAGGTTCTACTAGGACTGAAGTCATTTGAGAGGACACATCACGCAGGCCGCTAAATTGCATAATACTAACTAACTAACTACTACCACCATCTTAATGACCGGACAAGACAGCCTGACAAGGCAAAGGAAAGAACTGGAGTCTTTCGTATCTGCATTACCTAACTTAAATTCTCTAACTTCTCTTACATAACCAGGACAAAAGGGGGCAAAGTTGCAAACGAGTACAATTAGTTAGTAGCATCGAGCACCTGTCTAGAAGTAACAATCACATAATATAAGATTTTTAAACATAAGTTACCTTCATGCAGCAGCATCATGTTAGCTATTTGCGAAAAAAATAATATTCCCAATAACATAGAATAGAAGAACACAATAGTAATATAATTAGCTACTCACCAAGCCCCGGGACCTCAAAACCTAGCAAGTCCAGCAGGTCATGCTCCCAGGTCCAGGAAGTCAGATCACCAGTGAGTCAATTAGTTATGGGTGCGCCAGACTTTAAAGCAGCGAAACACTGCCCGGCGCAGACTCTCCCACTGCTGGTGATGCTCCCGGAGCCCGTACCCGGACCCAGACCTGTCGCCTGCTGCCAGGGTTAAGGGGAGGTGGCGCTGGACAAAAAAAACAGTGCGCCCACCTCAGAGAATAAGGCCCGTGACTGGACCCCTTCGGTGCACTGGCTCTCGTTCCTCGTCCCCTCCCCTGGCCCTTAGTCTTTTTAAGACTCTTCACCATGGTTCTGGGTAGGCAGGGGACGGAAAAGAAAATGTAGGATGTAAGAAAGTAAGAAAAAAATTAAAAAGCAAGTAAAAGAAAAAGAGTGAAAAACTCACTAAAAAACACACAAAAAGTAGAAAAATAAGCAAAATATACAATCAGGAATAGAGAGTGATGGATAATAAATAAAAAATATCAGAAAAAAGTTTCTAGAAACAGAGGAGTGAAAAGATATAGGGAGGATAGAAAAACAGGCCCAGAACCATAGCAAAAAGTGAAAAACAAGATGGCTGCGACCATTGGCGACCCCGTGGTGAAGTTTGCGCGTTATTTCCCCCCGAGCACGCATTAAGCATCCCCAAATAAGCGTTCCCAAACATCAAAAATGCATCACGAACGGGCGGAACAAGCAACTCCGTGCGCTCGCGGAACTCCGCGTAGCTCGCTGAGTTTTTCTGCAACTTCGTAGAATTGAGAGTAGCGTGGCTACCCGAACTCCGCCCAGGGTTAATACAAACTAATATCCTCACTCGAGACAAAGCTACATATGACATACCTTCCTTAAGCACTGTACTGCCAATATTAATAAATGCTGCATCTAAACTTAAATCTTGTGATTTATGAATAGTAACAGCATATGGTAGACAAACTGGTAACTGGTTCGTCAAACATACTAATCTTTCACGAGCAAAAAACATGCATTACATTGTCCAATTTGTTTAGCGTTGTCGATCTGATCACATTTAATCACAAGGTATTTTACCTCATTCCTATTAAGCAAAAATAATAAAATCAACAACTTTATCTGTAGCACCATTGACCAAACATTCTTCAACATTTACATTTTGGTGCAAAATCACCCTACAGTTTTTGAATGGACTTAAGCATTTCTCCAATCCTGCAGTTTGTGAAACAGATTTCCCTAATGAATCGAGTTTTCTTTGTGACATTTAATTTAGAAATACAGTGACATCCTGGTGTTTTCTATTTTATCTATTCCCTTCAGTTGCAAAATGTCTTCTTTCTCCAATTCCAGCAGTTCACATTGTTGAAAGATGCACACTCCTCCAATGTAGGCATTAGACACACAATATGTTTACCATCTTGTCTAATCCTGAAAATTAGTTCAGCTGCTGTCTTTGTTGTAGGATAACATCTTTTAAGAAGACCACTTTGTACAGCACACCTTCTCTATTTTTAGACAACACCTACCTAATATCTTTCAGAATATTACCATATTCAATATCAGATACTTGTCGCATATTCCTGATTGTTATTATTATTATTTATTTATTTATTATTGATATTTATAAAGCGCAGCATATACCCTAGGGCGTCTTGGCGCTAAGAAACCAGTTACTTGTGGTGAAAAACGTGGGGAAGGAGGAATCATTGATCGAACAGCCAAGTTTTTAGGAGCTTACAGAAGTGAAGGAGGGAGGGGCTCTGCCTGATGTTTAGGGGTAGAGTGTTCCAGAGCTTTGGGGCTGCCACCAGGAAGCGTCGATCACCCCAGGATACCGTCTTTGTACGAGGAATGACCAGTTGGCCGAGGGTGGCTGAACGTAACGTTCTGCTAGGTTTGTACGGTTGCAGCTGCTCTTTCAAAAAGTAAGGTCCTTGATTATTGAGCGCTTTGAACACGATACAAAGGGACTTGAAATGGATTCTGTTTCGAACGGTGAGCCAGTGGTAATCCTTTATGCTTCTTGATATTGATTCATATTTTGTTTTTCCTGAAAGCAGGCGTGCTGCTGCATTCTGGATAGTTTGTAGTTTGGTTATTACTCTGGATTGAGCGTTAAGAAAGAGGCCATTGCAGTAATCCAGAGCGGAGAGTACTAGGGAGGTGACCAGAGTTTTGATGGCAGACTCCGGGAGAAAAGGTCGAATTTTTCTGATCATCTTTAGTTTTAGATGTGCTGTGGAAACTGTTTTATTGGCGTGATCCATGAAGTGTAAACCTTCATCGAAAACGATACCGAGGTTCCTAACTTTGGCGGTTGGAGTGGGATGGGTACCGAAGGCATCTGGCCACCAACTTGATGGCCAGGCTGGGAGAAGAGGTCCAAATATGACCACCTCAGTTTTATCTGTGTTTAATTTGAGGCAATTAGTGGCCATCCATTCTCCTATGTCGATAAGTCCCTTCTTAAATTTTTCAGCCACTTGATCTCCGTCACCTTTGATTGCCAGTACCAACTGGGTATCATCGGCATAGGAGGTTAGGCTCATCCCGTGTGCTTTGATGATTTTAGCAAGGTCCGACACATAAATGTTAAAAAGTGTCGGACTAAGGGATGAGCCTTGAGGAACTCCGCAGGGAGATGAAAGTTGTGCCGATTGAAATGGGCCTAAGATGACAGCCTGCGTTCTTTTGGCTAGGAAGGAGGCAATTAGATTTTTAGCGGAGTGGCAGATTCCAAATCCCTCGACACGATCGACCAAAATTGTGTGGTCGACCGTGTCGAAGGCCGCTGATAAATCCAGCATTACCAGGATGGCTGTTCCCCCCTGATCCCGGATTATCCTGATATCATCGGCGGCCTTTATCAAGGCTGTCTCTGTCCCATGGTATTTCCGGAATCCAAATTGCGTGTCATCCAGGAGATGGTGTTTCTCAATAAATTCAGAGATCTGAATG
Organism: Triturus cristatus; assembly: GCF_964204655.1. Lineage (NCBI taxonomy): Eukaryota > Metazoa > Chordata > Amphibia > Caudata > Salamandridae > Triturus > Triturus cristatus. Next base: position 1,557,865,106 of record NC_140590.1, read on the forward strand.
TTCATGGCTTTTTCAATTATTTGGCTGATTAATTCTTTGTATTTGAAATGTAACCATATAGTCACATTCCAATGCTTCTCAAACGATATCTAGTTTCATCATGCAGCAGTGTTTTGAACACAGGCTAACCATTCACAGGAGTAAGTAGCAGTCGATCTCCAAAACAATCAAATGTTTTCCTATAAATTAAACACCATAATCTGTTCTTAAAACTTCTTCCATTCTCAAATGCACGAAAGCAAGCGATACATTTGAAATCATGCTTACCTCATCAATGATTTAAAGTTTCAACTTCTTTAACACTCTTGACACTTCATGACATGCTTCACCAGATAATGTTTGGTATTCCAGTTTGTTGTCATGTTCCACGGGCAGCATCAAAAGTCGGTGCAAAGTAATACCTTTGATATTGTGTGTGGATAATCCATTAGGTGCTGTGACCACACAGGAAAATTGCACTCTTTAGTCTTTTGTAGAAAACCAGTAAGAACTTCTATTAAGAAACTTTTACCAGTACCAGCTTGACCACTGATTTATAACACTATAGATTTAAATGTTGAGCATGCACTCTCTTTCTTCACATGAAGCAATCCATGCTCGAGGGTCATAGCCTGCTGCTGATGGAGACGGACGTGAGCTGAGTAGCTCCGACCGCCGTCTCCCCGTAAACTTTAATCCTGATCCCCTGACACAACCAGGGGAGCTGAAACCCGCCTCGCAGGACTCCGGATCATGCCTGCTCTTCATAGCGGAGCCCTGGACTGCTGATGTAAGTGTACCCGGGAGTGACTTGGCGCTTCCTGTCCGGACGGGCTTGCACGCAAGATGGCGACCACGACTTGAACTCTGCAGCTGCTCCTGCTCCACAGGGCTGGCAGACAAATGAGAACAGGCGAGGGTGCCCAAACTGTTTGGTGACCACCTGAGTGTTAATGCGGAGGGGAAAAGGGGCTGAAGAGCACTGTATTGGATGAACTGCCCGGCAGCGCTGACCCCCAGATGAGCACCAGTGGAGACGACAAAATGGCGCCCAGGCGAACGTCGAGGATGGCGGCCGTGTATTACTAACGCGCTGAGTTTCCCAGCCATCCTGTGCCTCCTGGGTTCCTGACAGGTTTTCCTGCCCTGTAGCACTTGTAAAGGGCGCCTGAGAGAGAGCGGTGGCGGCTGGAGAACTCCCAGGTCTTGGCGATGCTCTGCGGTGGCTCTGGTCGGTGAGGCCTGTTCCCTCGCGGGGGCCTGGCCCAGCTCGAGTAACCGGAGCAGCCGGGACGTCCCTGCTGCCAGACGTACCTGTGATGCTCCCCAATGAGGCCCCAGAGTTGCAGTGTGAAGGGTACTGACATAGCCCACCGGGAGCGGTCCAAGAAAGGAGTTGTGTGACAGCCGGCAGCCCGAGCACTGATGCAGACGGATGCACTCTGGCTGAAATTGGCATCCTCCATGAGAGCCTGACCTGCTGCCCTGGAGGCTGTGCCTGCTGATTGCCGCGTCTGGGGACGTACATCGGGGCATCGGCACTCAAGGTAGGCTCCCGTATAATTGCAGCAGTGTCTGCCTGGTGGTGGGGGCCACGGTGGGTCGGTCGGGCCTAGGGCCCCCGCCGGAGAGCAGCACATAGATTGAGGCGTGACTGCTGCAGCCGGACCGTGTGTAGCGGTTGGTGTGACTGACCTGGGGTGAGGGCCACGGGGGTCGGCCGGGCCCAGGGCCCTCACCTGGGTGTGGTGTGGAGGCTGGTGACGCTGCTGTGGAGTAGGGTCCCCAGACTGTGGTGGTGATGTTGGGCCTGTGGTGGGGGGCCAAGGGGGTCGGTCGGGCTTAGGGCCCACACCTGCCCTAAGCTTGGGAGTTGTGGCGCTTCTGACGCATTGGGCCCGTGATCTGTGGATACCGCCTCTGCCCTGTGGTGGGGGGTCACAGGGGTCAGCCAGACCTCGGGCCTCCCACCTGACCTCGTTGTTGGGGCTTAACACGGTCCAGTCGCACTCGCGGCGGTCTCGGGGGATCAGCAGGGTCTGCTCCACCACCACTGCTGGCACACAAGCTGCTTCCTGTACCCCTCTTTGAAGCCCCTATTCGGAGTCAGGTGCATTCTTTGTACCCGGGTTGGTGCATCCGTGGACACTGGACCGGACTGTTGACGGAGGCCATGCCACACGAAGAGCTTTTGAGATGGGGAGAACCCAAAGGAAACAGGAGTTCGCTGTCCTTAGCGTGGAAGCCCCTGGAGCAAGTGGAGACCCTGCCTCCCGGATATCATGCAGGCCATAACGGCCTCTAGAGAGGCACTGAAAGGGAAGATTGATGCTATCGGAACAGACCTCAGCCTGCTAAAAGATGACCATCGCAAGCTCAGGACAGAGTGTCCAGCAATGAAAAAGAGTTGAAATGGCCTGCCGGAACCTGTCCAACAGATGAGCCTCTCCCTCGCTGTCCTGGAAACTGAGGTAAAGACTCTGGAAATGCTCGTCGAAGACAGTGAAGGGAGGTCGCTTCGAAACAGCATCCGAGTCATTGGGATTCCAGAAAAAAAGGAAGGGATAAATATGGTCCGTTATTGGGAAGACTGGCTCCCTTATGAAGTGGCTCCAATGAGACTATCCCCCATCTACGCCCTGTAACAGGCTCACAGAGTCCCAGCGAAACTGCCAAAACCGGGGGCTCCCCCACGTCCTGGTGTTGCCTGGCTTCTACACTTTCGGCACAGGGATCAGATTTTGCAAACTGCCCGCCAAAAGCAGGAACAGTGCATTGATAATAGCAGCGACATGATCTTCCTGGACTTTACAAGAGGGGTGCAACGCAGCAGAGCGTCCTTCACTGCTGTCAAGGCTAAATTACGCAAACTGAACTTGCCCTATGCCATGTTATTTCCTGCTCGGCTTCGGGTGGCAGACCCGACGGGGACTCGTTTCTTCAACATGCCACAAGAAGCTTGGGATTGGCTTGAAACTCGCGGCCCGGCGGTTCTGAGCGCCACGGCTCCTGGGACCCCACAGCATAGCCCTCGCAGTCATAGGGCTGGAACCAAGACTCCTTTGCCTAGAGAACGTAGTCTTGAACGTCACAAGGCCCTACAGGCGGTGATATTGCACAGCCACAAAAGTCCTGACTCCCCTCTGAGTGAGAGTGGATGCCATACTGGAAGATCGGAGACCTCGCCGGACCGCAGCGACAGTCTAGGAGCAGACATGCCATGGGTTACTCCCCAAACGGCTGATGATCTCATGTGAGAGACTTCGGGTTCCATTCAAAGTGGAGATTTTTCGGGGCTTCCCATCATTTTGCCCCTGGAGTAGTGACAGTGAACAGTGCCTTAGGGGGAACATCCAGTTGAAAGGGGCCTTGTTGGTTAGAACAACTATAGGGGTTGGCACTGTGGGGTACTTAACACGGTTCCTATCGGGTGACCACCCCTTCCACTGTCACTGGACGATGGTTTGTGTTACTTCGGTTTGGACGGGTATTCTTTTTTGGATACCTGTTCTGGGAGGGGGAGTTGGGTCATTTCTATGGTTGTCACGGGGGTAAAGTTTTTTAAGTGTTGTACTCGTAGGCCACAACAATGGGATCCCCATTAGGCTTGACTTATCTCTCGTGGAATGTGCGGGCATGCATTCTATGGTCAGGCGCCATAAGATACATTCTTATTTGATCCGTAGAGGCATTCAGATCGCATTCCTCCAAGAAACTCATATGCTAGCAAATGAAGGGAAGGCGTTGCAAGGCTGCTGGAGGGGTCAGGCTTATTACACCACGCACTTCGCCTTTGCGAGAGGCATGCTGATATGGATAAGAGCAGGTGTCCCATTCCAATGCACGTCACAACTGATTGACCCAGAGGGCAGGTATGTGGTGGTATCCGGGAGACTTGAGGGTAGGGACCTTACACTAGGTAGTATTTATGGGGCCAACTCGGACCAACCGGCCTTCTTCTCTCTTCTGTCAGGAAAACTGGCGACTGTCCTCACAGGGTCGATACTACTGGGGGGCAACTTTAATTGTACATCTGACATTGCCCTTGACCGCTTTCACCCTCCACTCCCTAATGCACCTGCACACAAACTGGCGGACTCACGCCGTAACTGGCAACAGAAATGGGGCTTAATTGACACCTGAAGGGCGCACCACTCCTTGGCCTGAGATTACTCCTTCTTCTCGGCCCTCCACGAATTACATGTCAGACTAGATGCCATTTTGTGTTCACCTGATGTCCATGAGGGTGTGGGCTGTAGCGAATACCTCACCAGGACACTATCCGACCACAACCCTGTCCTGGTACAGTTAAAATGGTCACGCGCACGCCGGAAAAATCCCACCTGGCATCTGCGCCCGGAGACCTTAGATGATCCAGCTTTCCGTGCTACAATTGGTACAGCTATCGCTAACTATTTCCAGGACAATGGGGGTACAGCCACATCCTCCCTAGTGGAATGGAATGCCTGTAAAACAGCCCTTAGGGGGAGGTGCATATCTGAGATGGTTGGAGTTAGGAAGGTTCTCCTCCAAGATATAAAGAGAGATGACGAGCGACTGCGTGCCCTGGAAAAGGACAGACCCGAAAAACCAGATAAACAACAAGAGCTACTCGAGGCTAGGGAGGCGGTAGCCACACAGTTAGAGTGCCTGCGATGCTTTGATTACAAAAATAACATAACTCGAGCACACTCGGAGAGGGATAAAGCGGGGGCCCTTCTGGTTGGCCAACCCGGCTAGACGGGGGTCAGTCATACTGGAGATCAGGGACCAGAATGGGATAGCCAGGTATGACCAACAAGGGATCAGTGACCTAATTTTGGAATATTATACGGCTCTCTATCGCAGTCAGCTGTCCCCAACGGAGGAGGTGGTGCTGCAGGAGTTCATGCAAGGGGTTGATCTGCCTGCGCTGGACGAAGATAAAGTACACTCGCTAGGACGCGAGATTGAAGTAAGGGAAGTGCGTGGTGCTATCAAGAGTATGGCCCGCAATAAAACTCCAGGCTCTGATGGTCTCCCGATACAATTTTACCTTGCATACATTGAATTCTTGGCTCCCAAACTCGTACAATTATATAATGATGCCAAAAGACTTCGCAAACTCCCTTTCTCCACTAGGGAAGCGATCATTATCCCTCTGCTAAAACCGGGCAAGCAGGCGTGGGATAAATCCGCGTACCACCCCTTATCCATGCTTAATCTCGATTATAAAATACTAAGTAAAAGCTTAGCTGCCTGTCTGCTCCCTCACATGACCACCCTTATACATAACGGCTAATCCAGGTTTTTCCCCACTAGAAACACAGCGCTCATAATCAGAAAGGCTCATGCACATCCTGGAAGCGGAAACCTACCGTGGCGATGCTCCCGCGATATTTGCAGTAGACATAGAAAAAGCCTTCGACAGTCTAGAGTGGGCTTTTCTATTTCATGTGATGCGGAAAATGGGGCTAGAGTCCGGCTTTGTGAACTGGATGGCTCTTTTATACACTGACTCCACCGTCAGAATTAAAACTGGGGGACTAATCTCCGACCCTTGCAGGGTGGGACGGGGCACGCGGCAGGGCTGTCCCCTCTCCCCATTATTATTTACGCTGGCGATGGAGCCCTTAGCCGCACATGCCAGATCAGGGCAGGCTTACCGGGGGCTTGATGTAAATGGACAGGTTCATCATATTGCATTATATGCTGATGATCTTTTGCTTTTCCTCGCTGACTCACGACCTTAACTCTTGGGGGCAAAAAATCTGCTCCACGCTCTCAGCAGAGTAGCAGGATTAAAGGTGAACTGGTCAAAATCTTGCTTGTTCTCGGCGCGTGGAAATAGGGTAGGCCCACAGCGTACAGAAGGCGTGAACTGGGAGGACACATATTTTCCTCAAACAAGAGGACATTCTTGAGGGTAATATTGGGAAGGCCATCAGAGCCAACTTCGAATTCTGGGTATCCCTGCCACTGTCCGTAGCAGGACGTGTGACCCTTCTAAAAATGATAAGCCTTCCGAGACTCTTATTACTTTGGGACCCCTCCGACATGGATCCCAGCAGCGTATTTCAAGCAGCTTTGCTAAATGATCACAGCCTTCCTTTGGGCCAAGGGCAGACGGAGGGTGGCACTCAGTACACTCATGAGACCTAGAGCAGAGGGTGGCCTGGCGGTTCCAGACTACGAGACCTATTATTTGGCAGCACAATTTCAATGGCTTACGCAGTGGGTAGCGAGGGCCATTAGGGGAGATGAGTGCAGGGAAGATCTCGGGCCCCTGTTATTGTAGTCCCGCATGGTATTGCGGCTCCCGGTTAACACCGCGACCCTCACCCTGGAACTCACCACGGCACGAAAATGCTGGCACAGATATTTGCGCAGAGCCTCTATTAAATACCCCAACGCGTCGGAAATACCATTTATCATGTGCATGGCCCTACCACATGGTGGCATGTGGCAGAAACTGGAAACTTGCGTGGAGCAAGGGCTGACTACTATAGGGGACCTATATGAAGAGGGTGCCATGATCCCGTTTAATGACCTGCAAACCCGTTTTGATCTGCCTGGGGGTGATTTCCTGCAGTACACGGCCCTCACTGCGGCCATCAGGAAGCACTGGGGTAGAGGACTTACAGAACCACCAACTTCCATGGGCTGTCAATATGTAGTGATGGCAGCAGGCACTTTTAAAGCAGTGACGGCCTCTATAGGCGCATGACGCTGGAATCCTTATGCCCCTTGTCCGTCCTGAAGCTTAAATGGGAAGTTCATATAGGGGGGAACATCCCGGATAAGGCGTGGGGAGAATTAGTGGCGAGAGCCTGGGAGAGCACGGGAAATGCAAGATTTCAATTGGTGCATTTCCATATTTTACATAGAGCATTCCTTACCCTAGCAAAATTACACGCATATTTCCCAGACCACTCAGCGGCATGCCCGAGATGTAATACAGAAAGCACAGATTTTAAACACATGTTATGGGGTGCCCGTTCTTAAACAGTTACTGGGAGCAGATAACGACAACATTATCAGATCTTACTGATAGAGAGCTGGATCCCACCATGGCTCATTGTATTTTGCACTGGTTTCCCCACACATCCAAGAAAAAAATTACTAGCAAATTAATAGACCTAGGTCTGCTCCTGGCCAAACAGACCATCACCGCCCAGTGGAAGGCAAAACAGGGCCCTAGTATAGCAAAGTGGAAAGCAGAATGCCTAAAGTGGGCTGAATGTGAGGGAGTAATTAGGTTACAAATAGCGAAGTGAACCAAGAGTGAAAAGGCCCTAGAACGGGCGAGAGCCTGGGAAGCGCTGGTTGTGGCACTTAAATCTCCCAAAGCGGAGGAAGATGACGCATCTGTAGGATACCCTGGGGCAGCTATGGGCTAATGCATAAGCAGCTCTGAGACCACTTTGATCAGTAGCCTCACGTTTAGTAATGGTGCTTCCCAAGCAAGCCAGGTGACACTAAGGGGCAGCAGCCCCCTCTACGACTTAGTCACCCCACGGAGATAGCAGCCTTATTGGCTTATTACTGACTGCACGTAACTGACACGCCTGGGGGGTGGGGGGGAGAAGGGTGGGGTGCTGATAGGGGATGGGAAGTTCCACTGGTTGCAAATACTTGTTGTGGAGACCGTATGCAATGCCTGAACAGTTGATATGGACATCATATGGTGCTCTAGTTATGCCAAAAATAACCTAAATTTCACTGTGATTTTGCTACCTATCTGGGGTACGTAACCGAAACCCCCCTTGTTATTTTGCATGACTGCAAATCAATAAAAATTGTTTTATATAAATGAAGCCATCCATGCTCAACTGTGGCTTTCACCTCCGTATACATTTACATTTGCTCTTCATTTATCTTAACAACGTAATGTTCCAAATCAATTGTTTCCTCTCTTGCTTGCTCCATTGCAGTCTCCACCTCATTCAATGCAATAGTAGTCTCATTTTCAATTATTTGCTGTCCGAGTGGGTCCTGCCTTTGAGGAGCTGAACTCTGCCTACTCTGCAAACTGTCCTTAGCCAACTCAGCAGCGATTGTATCTTCCTGTTGAATGTCATCTTTCAACATTTTCAAGTAGCTTGCAAATACAGAGCACTCAATGCAATTGTTTGCAGCATTGAAAGAGTCTTCATAGCAGTCAAACTATCCTAGTAATTCTGTCTTAGAACGCCAAGGTTTAAATAGCTGCAAAAGTGCCAAATACAAAAATTATCTTTTTTCAGCAGTCGGGCAGTGTGTATAGTTCATCAACTGATCTAAGCGAAGTTTTACAACTGTGAGACACTCTATAGAGTGCAGGTAGTAGTTCACTTTCTGTCTAAGACTTCTGTCCTAGTTTTCCCACTCAACTTTCAGAAAGTTAGCATTTTCTTACTTTAACCATTGTGTGCCTTCTGCCTGTCTCTGGCATACATGCCTGGGAAGGGTGAAAGCTGGGCTTTGTATATCATAAATGCACCACCTTACACAGGCTGCACTGGCAGACCTGTAGTTCCATTTTGCGTGGGCTCTCATGGGTGGTGTAATACATGTTTCTGCCCATGGGACGCCTCTGGGGTACCTATATGCCCTGGGTACATGGGTACCATATACTAGGGACTGACAAGGGTACCCCAGTATCCAATCCGGAGTGTACTTAAGTACATAACATAACAGTTTAGGGAGAAAGCAGATAGACTGGGGTCCTCCTGATTAGCAGGATCCCAGCCAGACTAGTCAAAAAACAGCTTAGTACCAGGAAAAAAGTGGGGGTACACATGCAGAAGGATCCTACCTTCCTACAGCTGAGCTTTGTGAATTCGGTCTAGACAGTCAAACATAAAGGTAGCTGAGGTCTGCTGCTCACATCCTGATGGCCCATCACTAGTCTGATGGGTCTCCCTGAGCTAGAGTGAGAGGGAGGAGCTGACACTTGCACCAGAAAAGGGCTGTGCCTGTCCCCACACGTAGGGTTCCATACGATTTTTGGCAAGGTCAACCTTGTAAAGATGATCATTCTTCCTAAACTCTCTTTTTTATTCTCCACCATTCCGCTGTCATTTTCATTGAAGGGTATTAATAAAATACAGGGTAGGATCGGGAGTTTTATATGGGGCGATAAGGGAGTAAGGCTCTCATGGAAAAAGCTCAGGCGTAGACTCCTTAAAGGCGGATTGGCTCTCCCAGATTTAAGCCTTTATGCAGCAGCCTTTCATTTCAGGAGCATACGAATGTTGTTGGGGAAGCTGGATGAGTCTAGCTGGGGCAAACTTTTAGCTGACATGGTGAGAACTGAGGGAGGGGATGTAGGAGAGGCTTTTCTTTACAAATTTGGTTCTCCTAGATTTTTCAAGCGGGTTAGACTAAAGATATTGAGGGCTGCTCTAGAGTTATGGTATAAGGTGAGATCGAGTTGGGGAATTGGTTATTTCTCAGACCTGGCTCCTATTTGGGATTCCCCTGGCACTCCTCTCTGGCTTAAGGATGCCCTAGCCATCCCAATAAAGTGTGCTGGTATCTCTGTCTGGTCAGATCTGCTGGATGGTGAAGGTCTTTTACCCTGGGAATACCTAAGAATCAAGATAGGTCCAGGTTTGTCTAGAATCAAATATCTTCAGATAACTTCTTGGTTTGGGGTGGAAAAGGAGAAGGACGAGATAAAAGGAAATGGGGAAATCGAGAGATTGTGTCAGCAAGGGCCCCTAAAGAAGGAGATTTCGGTCTGGTACAATCTACTTCTAGCGGCAGATGACATCAAAATACCCAAGGCGATTGAGGTATGGTTTTCCTCCAACTTGGGCCCCCAAGTCGACGCCCTCTTTGAGCCTTCCTTAAAAACTCTTTATAAATTTATAAAGCCAGCCTGCTTAAAGAAAAATCACTTTTTTGTTATAAATCGACTCTACTACACTCCCTATAAGATCGCTAAGTTTGCCCCCCTCCCCCCTCCGAAATGTCCAAGGTGTCATACCATCCGGACCCGGCAGCAAGAGGCTGTGTAGGTTTTTCACGGGTGCTGAGCAGCAAGGGCGGTGTGCCAATTTGCTCCCACCCCCCTCCCGGGATCCATGAGGCATTTAACGGACTGGCCTCTCTAGTAAACTCGTTCCTCTCCCCTTAACAAATAACATTAACTGGCGGAGTTTTTACTATCTAGTTTTTTTGCTTTTCACATAAGTAGCCCACGGTAGGGTGGACCTTAGAGAGTTCACACCACCGGGGCTCCGCACATCCACTCTGGTCCTGAAGAATGCCCGATTAACACTCATAGAGGCAGAAACATGTTGACCGCCGCGGAGTGAACCAGGTCTTTTATTTTTTTGACCCTCACTCCCTTTTATTCTTTTCCAATTAAGCAAAATTATTAAAGTTTTATTTTTGACTCAAATTGGAGATTTTAAATTCACTATCCCCACACAAAAAAACCCCGCTCCGCAGTAACCTGGCGTTGCAGCACACTGGGATGACATTCGGTCGTCCCAGTGGAAGCCCAATGATGAAGCATGTCACCAACCAGGTTGGCGAGTGAGGGCTTTTTATACCAACTGGGTATTGTTCCATAGAGGTCTACTTTCTTTCCGTGAACATACCGGTTTACATGGAATTTGTGGACCTGTGCTCTTTTGACTACAGTGTTGCTTTGACTACAGTGCCCCTTGATTTGATTTACTGTACACTGGCTTTGTTGATTTTGGATAATCTACTGAGGGGACTAGCCGTGTAGATCCCTTCCTCTCTTGTTGATTTTTGTTGGGTCATACCCCGTTAGCCAACGATGAGCATATTTTTTTCGAATGTCACAATCTGGAGGCTTTTTGGAATGAAGTGGGGTTATCCCTCCGGGACATTTTTAAATTCAAGGTGGAAGTAAATCTCTTGTTGGTGTTTTTTGGAGCCGATGGGCATTTCACTAGCTCTGCCACCGAGCAGGATAAAGGGTTATTAATGTACTTGATATTATTGGCACGGAGAGAGATCTGCAAGAGATGGAAGGATCCACTCCCCCCAAAAAGAGAGGATTGGCTGAATGCGGCATTCAGTATGGCTAGGCTGGAGTATGAGCGCTCTGTGGACAAGGTCTTAAATATCTGGCACCCGTTAATGTGTTGGGGTCGCTCGTTGAGCTTGTTACCATCAGTCCTATGATTACACCATATCCCTGAGAAACATCAGAAGGGATGGGTCTGGTGATCCCAAGCAAGCGCGGTAAGCCACTGGGCCTCCCCCCGCTCCATCCTTATTTGTTGGCTATTAAACCCGCTGCCGCTTGATCAGGTGAGATGAGGACAATAAAAAAAAAATTTAAAAAAACGTAGGGTTCCATAACCCCCTGGAGTGAGTCTGTAGCCAGGGTAGGACAGGGCATGGTCCTGTGCACTACAAATACCCTTTTTGAAGTCTCCCTACTTTAATGGCTAAAATGGGAAGAAGTAATGGACCTCTGACACCATATACTGAGAACACTTCTGGAACTGAGGACATTCAACCAGGAAGAAGTGCTGTTGTTCTTCCAGGTGGGACTGCCACTTTGCTGATTGCTTTGCTGTGTTGGCCTGCTGCCTGCTGCTTCATGCCTGTGAGTGAGAGGACTGGACTGGAATCTCTACATCCTGCATCTTTAAATATTCTCCAAAGGTTTGTTGGGCTTGCCTCCTGTTTCTGAAGACTCAGGGATATCAAAGACTTCACCTGCGTCTTGCTACCAGCCCCTTGGCTCCTCTGCTGTGAGTCTTGCTCTTCCAAGTGGTGCCAACACTAGTCCTGGTCCCTTGGAAGTGAGTTTTTGGTGCTGCAACCCAAGAAACCAACGTATCAACACTGAAGTGTCGATCGGAACAGGCATATTTCTTTGTGATATCAACACAGCGCTGCTGCCTGCAACGAAGCCGTAAACACCGCTTGCTGCCTGCCTAATGCAACGACCACGACTTGCAACGTTGCCCGACTTACTGATGCAGCGCCTCCGCATTACCAGTCCTGCACAAGTCTGGGACACGCATCGTCGACTTCTACGATGCACTGTCCCCGGACTCTGATGCATCCCCAGTCCTGCATGGCTTAACACCAGCGCAACACCTATAGGCCAGCGTTTTGACATAGATGCATCAGTCTGACGAACATCGCTGCTTGACATTGATGCATCTACGACGTTGCTCAACTTCAGAAATGATGCATCGCCTTTGACAGAAACGCATTCCCTCTTTTGCCCAACGCATCATCCAGAGCTTCGACACAACCAAGGTGCTGTCAGTGAGGCTGCGTGACTCCTGAATCCGGCCCGCACTCTATCGTGGTCGGAATGAACGTTTGGATTAGCTCCTGTCAAGAATGACCAGATAGCCCCAGTTGGAGCAATTCATTTCTAAGCATTGCATTTATGATTAATCTTGCAAAATTCCTAACTTGACTTGTGTATGTTTTATGGTTATCGTTTTGGTCTTGTTTCACTCAGATAAATATTGGCTATTTTTCTAAACTGATATGGAGTACATTTGTGCTGTTTTCACTGTGTAACTGTGTGCGTGTGCACAAATACTTTACAAATTGCCTCTTTAGTTTAGTGTGACTAGTCCATGCCAAGCTACCAGAGGGTGAGCACAGGTAAACTTTTAGTGTGTACTACACTTACCCTCACTAATATTGTGATTCCTGCTTGAATAGGGTGCGTACCGCTTCCAACCAGAAACCCAATTTCTAATATTGATGATCAGCGGTGAGGATTATGACTTTTATTTGTGTATTGTATACAGTGAATTGTGTACACAACTTCCATATCTCAGACCATTACATACTAACATTTCTTTTTCTTTTCTCTTTGGCAACATTTTGAGTTTTTACAACAATCATGTCTCAATCTGGAGAGCCAGCTGCTCCACCTGCAGTAGTGGAGTTGAGCAGGAGAAGTTGGAAGCTTACACAGTGACCCAGCTCAAAGTTTCCTGCAGGGATTTGAAGTGTTCTTTTAAAGGCTTTTCTAAAAGAGAGGAGCTGCAAAAATTGCTGGGGGGCTGGTTGGCAGCCATGGATGTAGCTGTGCACCCAGAGAAGGGAGATGAAGTTGTGGATGGTGAGGAGTGGGATCTGAATTTGCTGGAAAATCTAAGACCACTTGTGGAGTGGGGGGGACAACCTGAATGGTGAGAGGGCTACCGCCAAAGCAAGCAGCAGTATTTCCTTTAAAGACCTATCCCCAGAGGAGCAGGACAGGTAGGAAGGAAGGAAACTCAAGTTTGAGCTGGCAAAGCCCAAGTTGGATAAAGAGAGACCTTTGGAGGAGAAAAGATTGGCCATCGCGGAGAGGAATATTGTTTTAGCTCACGAGCCGAGATTGAGAGATCTGGACTTGAAAGGGTGAGTGTAGCACAGATGGTGGCAGCATATCTTCAGTGTCCTTTTGAGAAGAGAGTATACATGCCCAGGGATCTGGTGCCTGATTATGAAGTGGGAGATGATGTAGATTGGTGGTTTGAAGCCCATGAGATTGCTTTGCAGATGCACAAGATCCCTGAGGAGAATTGGGGGGAAAGTTTGCTGAAGCAAACCCCAAATGAGGGAAAGACACCTTACTGGCTCTAAAGGGGAGTGACGTGATGAGGTATTCCACCATGAAGGTGGCCCTTACCAGGAAATATGGTTTGAACCCAGAGAAGTACAGGCAGAGATTTAGGGACAGTGGGAAACTTTCCCCACACACCTGGGTGGATTGTGTTGCTTCTTTTTGCAACACAAAATAATTATGGATGGAATGCTGAAAATTGTCAAACGTTCACCCCCAGTAACAGATCTGGGTTAAATAATTCCATTGTTTCTGTGCTCACCATGCCACTCCTGTTTGATCCCAGCCATATGCAAATTAGTCTTAGCCCTGCTCCCCATGGGAACAGTCCAGCACGAATTGCCAAGCTAGGCCATCCTTGGACCGGAAAACAAGCATTCTGGGACCGGCTTCGGGGTATCGCCCCTCATCAGCCAGGCTAGCTTGAATCTGGTGGCATAGTGAACACAGGACCCACGTCTGGGCATACCCTTCCCACTTAGGATGACTATAGCAACACAAAAATATGATGGGTGGAATGCTGAACATTGTACAAACATTCACCCTCAGTCACGGTTCAGGGTTAAATCCACTGTTTTTTGCTCATCATGCCACCCCACTTTGGACCTAGCCCGAACTGCCAGGACAGGTCCTCCATGGACCAGAAAACAAGCATCCTGGGACCTGTTTTCGGGTATCACCCCATATCAGCCAGGCTAGCCTAAATCTAGCAGTATAGCAAGCAAGGGACCTATGCCTGGACATACCCTTTCCACTTAGGGTGACTATAGCAACACATAAATATGATGGATGGAATGCAAGGCACTGGATGGTTGGGTGAAGGGAAGTGATGTGACAGAATTTTAGGTGCTGTACAATTTGATTGCACAAGAGCACCTTGTTTAGTCTTTGTTTTACAGCACTTGATTGACAACAAGTTCTCTGACCCCAGGTAGCTTGCTAGGGAGGCGGACTGCTGCCTCATTACCAGAGTTCACAAGAAAGTATCTGGGGGAGATCCAGCCAAGGGTGAGCAGTGTCAGGCTCTACAGGGCACACTGTTTTACCCCCACTCGCAAACGCTAATGGGTGCCCCGCCCGCTGTTTCCTGTCAGCGGGTGAGGGTGGCACCTGAAGCATAGTTAAGAGAGGGGTCCGAGTTTGTAACGCGCTTCGCGTTCCAGCACGGATCCTGCCAGGCCTCCCACCACTTCACCGCCGTACCTACCTGAATCCTCCTGCCTTCTTGGCTGTTGTTTGTCGCTCCAGTCCTTGATTTCTGGGCCTCTTCGTGACTCCTTCTCCTTCCTGGGTGCTCTTCCAGAGCAATAACTTCTCGCCGGCTGGGAACATTGTTTCCTTTGGAGTCTCAGCTTCTTAACCCTTGGTTTCCCGGGCAGCTTGCCTCTGAAATTAAAAGAAAGAAGAAGTTGTAAAGAATCGCAGTTTCTTAGTGTCTTGTGTTTATTTTCTTTATTAGGTAGAAGAAAAGGTCACACTTACCTGATGGCTTCATTGATAGAAGTGTGATTCTGGTGTTATTTTTCTTTTGCTATGTCTCTTCTTGCTGCAAAGGAATAAGAGAGACTATATTATTATTATTAGGTAGTCCACTTATTTGTTTAGGGTGACCCTGCACTTTTTGCCCTATTTTTATCCGTGCTCTCTCCTAACCTGGGAAATTAGGTTTTCCCCCCTCCCAAATTCAGGTGCAACGGATGATTATTATTTAAAGGGTCTCGTTCTACTCCTATGGTGCTTCTTACATTGGTTAGTATATTAATGTTCAACTCTTGTTTGTTGCCAAACTCTTGCAGTCCTTATAAATATTTAATATTGTATTTCTTATTCCAGATACTGTGAATGTTCTACATTCCATGGGAGTAGTTGCCCCACACATGCTTAGTATATTCATTCACAGGTATCTTATTAAAAGTAGGGAATATATGTACAGCCAGTTACTTATACACTAGAATAGTACTTACCATGTGTTTTTTCATTTAGGAGTCTTGGTGACCACCCAACAGAAGAACCAGTGAAAGTCAACCCCTTCTTCCTTTCCTTGTTTTGTTTCCCTCCTTCCCCACCTTCCCTCTTTTGCTTTGACCTAGTTTGGTGAAGGAGGTGGGTGAGGGAAGTTGGGACCTAGCATCAATTCCATCCATTTTGTCCCTGCAGTAAATCCAGATGAGCCTCACAGGCAGGGTCCCCATCAGAAGAAGGAGGTGGAAGGCATAAACTAGAGAAAGAAGTTCTCTAAAGGGCCCCAAACTAGGTCCCAGGGTCAGTGTGAGAAGTTGGCCTGGTATATGATGTTCACTAGTTAAAGTGACCACCTTGTACCATGCCAAGCAACCCTTATGGTGTGGTTGTAAGTCAACCTTTTCGGACTAGCTGCCCTAGTGGTAGCGTAGGCTAAGCAGTCTTTGAGGCTAAACTCGTTAAAGCGTGTTAAGCAGGCTGTTTTACCATATGTAACCCCCTTTTATACCAATGAAAGGACACCACACAGATATATATTCAAAATATATATGTATTTATTACTCAAAGTATCCCCTAGACTCTTTATGAGCACAGGAGCACAAATCGTTAAACAAGAAAGTATTACAATATACAGAAGTTGCACTTTATATGGATGGGCCCTGGTGGCCACTCAAACCATATACTAAAATAGTGGTATAAGTACCACGAACAGGAAAGGGAAAAGGCCTAGGGCCTCTAGAATCGCTGGGCCTACAAGGAGCTAACTGCAGTTAGTGACCAGGAGGTCCACGGGTCGCGTGTGCAGTGAGGAAAGTTACACGCGGGCTCCCATAGGTTTTCAATGGGTGCGTAAAAGTTCAAAAGTTACAGCTAGAAGGGTCTTCTGGATGGACTACGAACTTAAGACTTAAAACACAGACACTAGAGATGTTTCTCTACACTTGGGCACCGGGGTGCCAGCTTTACCTCACCCACAGGAAGCGGGTGCATAGGTCTTGAAGTGCGTCGGGTTTCGTCTATCGATTCAATGGAGCCTGATGACAAAGATGCTGCAGGCGGTCGGTCCAGAAGAGATGCAGTGGATCCAAGAGTGGATCGGAGTTGTAGAAGACCTGAAAGCAGAGGGGACAGTGTTCACAGTCACTATCCAGTGACCGGCGTGGCACCAGGTAGGTACCAGGCGATGTCGGGTGCAAACAGGTGATGAGGTGTAGCTTGTCTCCGCAGCCACGTGGTCCCTGAAGGTCGACGACGTCCAGGAGTCGAGTCACGAGCTGTCCCACGCAGGCTCTCGCTGTCGGCGGTGTCGGCGACTCGGAAGAAGCAAACAAGCCTTGGCAAAGGCAGGAGTCGTGGAAAGTAAAGAAAGCTGATTGTTCTGACCAGCAAAGTCAGAGGGGCTGCTCTTTTGGAGAGCAGCTGGGGCCAGTCTGGAGCAACCAGACCAGTGTCGTTGACAGGGACCGGGCAGGCGCGTCGAGATGCAAAGTGCAGAGGGGCCCCACGCAGATCGTGGAGATGCTGGAGGGCTCACCTTTGGTGCAGATGCTGCTTGGATGTTGGGCTTCTCAGGACCCAAAGCACAACTTGGAGGGAGCCTCTGTTGTCGCGCTTGCAGCTTGTCGTCGGTCTTTCAAGATGGCTGGCTCCACGTGTCTCGGTGCCTCCACGGGTTCCTTCTTTGCAGGGACTGTGGATCGGGCGGTGAGAGGTCTGGAGGTCCAGGTCTTGTTGGGCTCTGGGCTCGGGCTCCGGCAGGAGGCGGCGGCAAAGCAGACGTCAAATAGCTGGTTGGTGCTTACGTTAGCAAGATGGTCACTCCCTGACCATAGGGGAGATTTCCTTCTGTCCTCTGTGCAGCAGAGCGTCGAAGTTCCCGTCTTCTTCTTGTGGTTAAGTTGATTCCAGGATGTCTGAAGTCTTAGGACACAGCTTCTACCTTTAAGCGGATTCTAGGGGCCGGACTACCTGCTAGGTCCCTCCCTAAGGGTGGGACCAGGAAGGGGGGTGGTTACACCCCCAATCCTTTGTCCAGCTCGCCCCAGGTCCGGGGCTGGTGTGCCCCAGGACCGGTTTGAACTGGCATATGCACCGAGGCTCCTTGTGAGCCTCAGGCATGTCTGATTCTCTTCAAGCCCTACCTGACCAATACACAAAATCTTGTCTGGGGTGGTGCTCGCACCTCCCCTGGCAGGAAACCCTTTGTCCACGTCTCCCAAGCTGGAAGGACTCCCGGCGGCAGGAGGGCAGACTTGTGTCTGTGGTGGCAACATCCATTTTGTGGAGCTGAGGCTATGTCTGATTTTACCCGGGTTTCAGGTACTGTACATGTCGTGTCCCTCTAGAAGGGTGGAATGCTAACCCCGTCGCCAGAATTGGCGAGGGGTTAGTATTCCAATTCGTATGACACCTTACTCGACATGTTTTGATAAAGCCAAACCAAAGATAGCATTTAACCGCGAGGTTCATAATGCACTTAAGAGTATATGGTATGACGATATCTGGAAACGGTAGAAGGAAGTTGTTCCGACCACTGCAGACAGGCTCAGCTCATGCCAGAGCACCATCTCACATTGGAACCAAGCACTCTGCCTTCAGGATTGTCAAGGCCTGCCATAGGAGTGACTTATAGGTTACCAGGTGTCCCATTTAAGGTTAGGTATAGGTATACTACACCTAAGTAAGAGGTGGTTACACCAACTTACCCCAGCTGAGTGATCAGCCAGTTGTGTCAAATTGCTAGGCCAGGCCAGGGTTGGCACAATACATGCTTCAGCCCCTGGTAGGCCTTAGATACACCAATGCCCTGGGTACCTAGTGTACACTGGTACAGGGGCTCACAGGGTGCTCCAATTCCAATTGGTTATGCACCTAGGGTGCATAGTGTCAATTTAGTTAGAGAGAACAGCAGGCTGGGGGTCTGATTAGCAGGCCCACAGCCTCAATATGTCAAAAACCAGTGAAGCAAAAAGCAAAAATTTGGGGTGACCATAGGATAGCAGACCCTACTCTCCTACACAACCCCCCCCCCCCCAAACGCAGGGACATTAAACTAGCCTTGACCAGTCTCGCCTTCATGTCCTAAGTGGAAGTACCTGGAGAGACCATCTGCATTCCCATGGTCTGTACCTGGCCGGTGCTCCACTGTAAAGTCCATCCCCTGTAGGGAAATGGACCACCTAAGCAGTTTGGGGTTTTCACCCTTCATCTGATTTAGCCACAAGAGGGGCTTATGGTCGGTCTGAATCTTGAAGTGAGTGCCAAACAAGTATGGCCTCAGCTTCTTCAGGGCCCACACCACAGCAAAGGCCTCCCTCTCAAT
Source organism: Triturus cristatus (assembly GCF_964204655.1). Classification (NCBI taxonomy): domain Eukaryota; kingdom Metazoa; phylum Chordata; class Amphibia; order Caudata; family Salamandridae; genus Triturus; species Triturus cristatus. The sequence continues at coordinate 1,557,883,906 of NC_140590.1, forward strand.
AGCTGACCAATTCTTCTCTCTGGGGGTCAACCTTCTGCTAATAAAAGCAATGGGTTGGTCTTAACCATCTACATTAAGTTGTGACAGCACAGCTCCCACACCCAACTCAGAAGCATCTGTTTGGACAATAAACTCTTTGGAGTAGTCAGGACTTTTCAGGATAGGTGCAGAGCACATGGCCTTCTTCAGGTCTTCAAATGCCTTTTGACAGCTTACTGTCCACTGAACCTTTTTGGGCATCTTCTTGGATGTCAGATCATTAAGAGGAGTCACAATGGACCCATAGTTCTTAACAAACTTCCTGTAGTACCCAGTCAAGCCCAAGAAAGCTCGAACTTGAGTCTGGGTGGTTGGAGGAGACCAGTCCTTGATGGATTGTATCGTACTCTCCAGTGGTTGAACTTGGCCTCCACCTACAAGGTGGCCCAAATACACAACCTTATTCTGCCCTATCTGGCACTTAGTAGCCTTGATAGTGAGGCCTGCCTTCTGCAGAGCCTCAAGTACCTTCTTCAGGTGGATCAGGTGATCCTCCCAGGTGGAGCTAAAGACAGCAATGTCATCAAGATATGCTGCACAAGAGTCATCCAACCCAGTAAGGACTTGATTCACCAACCTTTGGAAGGTGGCAGGTGCATTCTTCAGACCAAAGGGCATCACCAAAAATTGATAATGCCCACCTGCGGTTGAGAATTCAGTTTTGGCCTGAGACTCCTCAGCTAATCTGATTTGCCAATAGCCAGCTGTCAAATCAAATGTGCTCAAAAACTTAGCAGAAGCCAATTTATCTATGAGCTCATCTGCCCTTGGAATAAGATGTGCATCTGTCCTAGTGACAGCATTGAGTCCTCTGTAATCCACACAGAACCTCATCTCTCTCTTGCCATCTTTGGTGTGAGGTTTGGGGACCAGAACCACTGGGCTGGCCCAGGGGCTCTCTGAGGGTTCAATGACACCCAGTTCCAGCATTTTGTGTACCTCAGCCTTTATACAGTCCCTGACGTGGTCAGGTTGTCTGTAAAGTTTGTTCTTTACAGGCAGACTGTCACCAGTGTCCACCACATGGGTACACCAGTCAGTTTGACTAGGTATCAATGAAAACATGTGTTGAAATGATTGTAGAACCTGTCTACATTCAATCTGCTGATGCTCAGTGAGGTTGCCTCCAAGGGTCACTCCTTCAACTGAACCATCTTCAGGGTTCTGAGACAACAGGTCTGGGAGAGGGTCACTCTCTTCCTCCTGTCCCTCATCTGTAGCCATGAGCAAGCCCATGTCTGCCCTGTCAACATATGCTTTTAACCTGTTAACATGAAGTACCCTGTGGGGACTCCTGGGAGTTCCTAGGTCCACCAAGTAGGTAACCTCTCCCTTCTTTTCCAGGATTGTATGGGGTCCAGACCATTTGTCTTGGAGTGCTGCTGGGGCCACTGGCTCCAACACCCATACCTTCTGTCCTGGCTGAAACTCAACCAAGACAGCCTTTTGGTCATGCCAAGCTTTCTGTAAGGCCTGGTTTGCCTCAAGGTTTTTGGATGCCTTCTCCATATACTCAGCCATCCTGGAGCGAAGACCAAGTACATAGTCCACTATGTCTTGTTTAGGCTTTTTGAGAGGTAACTCCCATCCTTCCTTCACTAAACACAGTGGGCCTCTTACATGGTGCCCAAACAACAATTCAAAGGGGCTGTAGCCAACTCCTTTTTGTGGGAACTCTCTGTAAGCAAACAGAAGGCAGGGTAGAAGGATGTCCCATCTTCGCCTGAGCTTTTCAGGTAATCCTTTGATCATACCCTTTAGGGTCTTGTTGAATCTCTCAACAAGCCCATTGCATTGTGGGTGATAAGGAGTGGTGAACTTGTAGTTGACACCACATTCCTTCCATATAGCTGTCAAGTATCCTGACATGAAGTTGGTACCTCTGTCAGAAACCACCTCCTTAGGAAACCCCACTCTGGAGAATACTCCCAGCAGGGCCATGGCCACAACAGGAGCTGTAGTGGTCCTAAGGGGAATTGCCTCTGGATACCTGGTGGCATGATCCACTACCACCAGTATAAATCTGTGCCCAGATGCAGTGGGAGGATCCATGGGACCCACTATATCTATTCCCACTCTTTCAAAGGGGACCCCCACCACAGGTAGTGGTATTAGGGGGGCCTTTGTTGTGCCACCTGATTTGCCACTGGCTTGGCAGGTTACACAGGAGCGACAAAACTCCTTGGTATCTTCATTCATGTGAGGCCAGTGAAAGTGAGGGACAAGCCTGTCCCAAGTCTTGTTCTGGCCTAAGTGTCCTGCTAGAGGAATATCATGGGCCAAGGTAAGAAGGAAGCCCCTAAATTGCAGAGGTATAACCAACCTCCTGGTTGCACCAGGTTTTGGGTCTCTAGCCTCTGAATAAAGGAGCCCATCATCCCAATACACTTTATGGGTACCTTGAGCATTACCAGCAGCCTCAGCAGCAGCCAGCTGTCTGAGGGGTTCAAGAGATGGACAGGATAACTGAGCCTGCCCCAAGTCAGCCCTGGAAGGTCCCCCTGTCCCCAGAAACTCAACCTGATCAGGTTCAAGCTCTTCAGGAACAGTTCCTTCAGGGTTCTCTAGATCATCTTCCTGGGAAGGCTGATCATCACTTGGAGGCAGGGGGGAAGGCACAGCCTTAACCCTCCTGTTCTTCTTCTTGGTAGGTGCTTGGTCCATTGTTCCAGGATCCAAGACCTGTGGTTCAGTAAGGCACTTTTTGGCCTGTGACCTGGTCACAGCAAGGACATGTGGTGATATACCTAACATCTCTGCATGTGTCCTGTACTCCACTTCTGACCATAGAGAACTCTCTAGGTCATTGCCCAACAAACATTCTACTGGGAGGTCTGCACTAACCACAACGCTTTTGAGGCCAGTTACCCCTCCCCATGAGAAGTTAACAACCGCCACACTATGTGAAGTAGTGGCATTGCTGGCATTGGTCACCAGGTAGTTCTCACCTGGTATGTACTGTCCAGGATCCACAAAGCCTGGTGTCACCATAGTGACACTGGCACATGTGTCCCTGTAGGCTTGAGCCACTTTTTCATTTATTAAAGGAGTCTGTCTGTACTTGCCCAGGTTGCTGGGGCTCACAGCCAGGGACAAATCCATGTCCCCATCACAGATCAAGACTGCCTGTGTCAGGGTTCTGTCTAAGTCAGAATCTCCTTCAGTTTCCATAGTGATTCCCACTACATCCTTTGTCTGGGGACCAACACTGCTAACAGTAGTACTGGGAGCAGGTGCCTTAGGGGCAACAGTGTTGGGGGCTCCACCCTTCTTACAATCACTAGTCCAGTGAGTTGTATTCTTGCAAGATTTGCACCAGGGTTTCTTTGGACCTTCTTTCTTCTTCCCTTTTGGCTGAGACCCACCCTCGTTAGTACTAGTTTGGGGCCCTGTCGAAGACTTCTGGTCTTTAGATTTCTGATCTCCACCCTTTTGGTCTGTTTTCTTCTGATCACCTCCTTGGCCCTGGTTCTGGTTCTTTTGCTTAACCCTGGTTCTGACCCATTTGTCTGCCTTCTTTCCCAATTCTTGGGGAGAGGTCAGATCTGAGTCAACCAAGTGTTGGTGCAGTTGCTGGTTCTGACAGTTATTTAAAATCTGTTCTCTCATCATCAAATTGTACAATCCTGTATAATCAGATACCTTACTTCCCAGCAACCAACCCTCCAAAGCCTTAGTGGCACATTCAATGTATTCAGACCAGTCCTGAGTCTGTGTCTTCTGGGTGTCTCTGAACATTAACCTGTACTGTTCAGTGGTTAAGCCTAACCCATCAACTAGGACACTCTTCAGGGCTCTGTAGTTTCTGACATCCTCCTCCCTAACAGTGAGGAGTCTATCTCTGCCTCTTCCTTCAAAGGAGAGCCATAAGATTGCTGCCCACTGGTCTTCAGGAACCTGTTGCACTTTGCAGGCTCTCTCAAGAGCAGTCATCCATTTGTGGATGTCATCCCCACTTTTGTAGGGGGGCACAACCTTGGACAGGTTCCTATTGTCAAAGACCCTATCTTTGTCCTTAGGGACAATGCTGCCACCAGTGGGTATAGACCCACTCTCTCTAGGTTGCCTAGCCTTACTCAGTTTCTCTTCCATCAGAGCTACTTCTAGCTCCTGTCTCCTGATTCTCAGCTGAGCTTCCTTCATTCTGGCATCATGCTCCCTCCTCTGAGGGCTGGTCATCCCCCTTCTGGAGCGACCTTGAGAGCCTCTAGAGGCATGAGAAGCATTAGAGTCACCTGAGTGATTCCTCTGCCTCCCAAACCCCTGGTTAAGTCCACTAGGGAGATCCAATGGGGTGATCCCATTGTCAGTCCCCAGTAGCCTTAAGTTAGCTGGGCCACGTATAACACTTGGCACTGGGCTAGTTCTCCCTTCATCCCCACTACCTTCTGTATCAGTACCCTTATCACTTTCATCCTCTGTAGTATGATTCTCATCTAAGGGGTGACTTTTGGAAAGGGGTACCTCAGTAACATCTTCAGAAGGGGGGCCTCCTGTTCCAGTCCCTAAGGGGCCTAACTGGGAGGCTTTCTTGAGAGCTTTCTGATCTTCATCAGCCTGTAAGAGCTCTCTGAGTTCAGCAGAGGTAGGGTTCTTGGGCTGTTTAAGGCCCCTGATATTTGCCAACTGCCTGAGCTCATTTTGGTTTAGGGTAGCAAAGATGGATGGTGCCCTCTGGGGGTCACTCTCAACAGAGATGGGTACATTGGACCCCTCTGCCCCAGCCATTGCTCTTAAGTGTGGGTGGATGTGTTGCAACTACCTACACTTGGGTTTTCCTACTAAACCTATCTAGTAGTTGTAGTCAGGGTGTGCTACTCCCTTTGCTCTACAACAACTAAGTTCAGTAGAACTTAAGTATATCTAATCTTGTTTTATATGTACCTACAGGTACCTGTATGATCTTTCAATTGGTAACCAAGAGATTACAGAGGTAAAACACAGCAAGCTCAAATCCAACCGCTGCTCACCAATGTGAGAAGTTGGCCTGGTATATGATGTTCACTAGTTAAAGTGACCACCTTGTACCATGCCAAGCAACCCTTATGGTGTGGTTGTAAGTCAACCTTTTCGGACTAGCTGCCCTAGTGGTAGCGTAGGCTAAGCAGTCTTTGAGGCTAAACTCGTTAAAGCGTGTTAAGCAGGTTGTTTTACCATATGTAACCCCCTTTTATACCAATGAAAGGACACCACACAGATATATATTCAAAATATATATGTATTTACTACTCAAAGTATCCCCTAGACTCTTTATGAGCACAGGAGCACAAATCGTTAAACATGAAAGTATTACAATATACAGAAGTTGCACTTTATATGGATTGGCCCTGGTGGCCACTCAAACCATATACTAAAATAGTGGTATAAGTACCACGAACAGGAAAGGGAAAAGGCCTAGGGCCTCTAAAATCGCTGGGCCTACAAGGAGCTAACTTCAGTTAGTGACCAGGAGGTCCACGGGTCGCGTGTGCAGTGAGGAAAGTTACACGCGGGCTCCCATAGGTTTTCAATGGGTGCGTAAAAGTTCAAAAGTTACTGCTAGAAGGGTCTTCTGGATGGACTACGAACTTAAGACTTAAAACACAGACACTAGAGATGTTTCTCTACACTTGGGCACCGGGGTGCCAGCTTTACCTCACCCACAGGAAGCGGGTGCATAGGTCTCGAAGTGCGTCGGGTTTCGTCTATCGATTCAATGGAGCCTGATGACAAAGATGCTGCAGGCGGTCGGTCCAGAAGAGATGCGGTGGATCCAAGAGTGGATCGGAGTTGTAGAAGACCTGAAAGCAGAGGAGACAGTGTTCACAGTCACTAGCCAGTGACCGGCGTGGCACCAGGTAGGTACCAGGCGATGTCGGGTGCAAACAGGTGATGAGGTGTAGCTTGTCTCTGCAGCCACGTGGTCCCTGAAGGTCGACGACGTCCAGGAGTCGAGTCACGAGCTGTCCCACGCAGGCTCTCGCTGTCGGCGGTGTTGGCGACTCGGAAGAAGCAAACAAGCCTTGGCAAAGGCAGGAGTCGTGGAAAGTAAAGAAAGCTGATTGTTCTGACCAGCAAGGTCAGAGGGGCTGCTCTTTTGGAGAGCAGCTGGGGCCAGTCTGGAGCAACCAGACCAGTGTCGTTGATTTCAAGTTAGGTCGCCAAAATGGCCACTAGCCAACGGGCCAGGGACCGGGCAGGCGCGTCGAGATGCAAAGTGCAGAGGGGCCCCACGCAGATCGTGGAGATGCTGGAGGGCTCACCTTTGGTGCAGATGCTGCTCGGATGTTGGGCTTCTCAGGACCCAAAGCACAACTTGGAGGGAGCCTCTGTTGTCGCACTTGCAGCTTGTCGTCGGTCTTTCAAGATGGCTGGCTCCACGTGTCTCGGTGCCTCCACGGCTTCCTTCTTTGCAGGGACAGTGGATCGGGCGATGAGAGTTCTGGAGGTCCAGGTCTTGTTGGGCTCTGGGCTCGGGCTCCAGCAGGAGGCGGCGGCAAAGCAGACGTCGAATAGCTGGTTGGTGCTTACGTTAGCAAGATGGTCACTCCCTGACCATAGGGGAGATTTCCTTCTGTCCTCTGTGCAGCAGAGCGTCGAAGTTCCCGTCTTCTTCTTGTGGTTAAGTTGATTCCAGGATGTCTGAAGTCTTAGGACACAGCTCCTACCTTTAAGCGGATTCTAGGGGCCGGACTACCTGCTAGGTCCCTCCCTAAGGGTGGGACCAGGAAGGGGGGTGGTTACACCCCCAATCCTTTGTCCAGCTCGCCCCAGGTCCGGGGCTGGTGTGCCCCAGGAACGGTTTGAACTGGCATATGCACCGAGGCTCCTTGTGAGCCTCAGGCATGTCTGATTCTCTTCAAGCCCTACCTGACCAATACACAAAATCTTGTCTGGGGTGGTGCTCGCACCTCCCCTGGCAGGAAACCCTTTGTCCATGTCTCCCAAGCTGGAAGGACTCCCAGCGGCAGAAGGGCAGACTTGTGTCTGTGGTGGCAGCATCCATTTTGTGGAGCTGAGGCTATGTCTGATTTTACCCGTGTTTCAGGTACTGTACATGTCGTGTCCCTCTAGAAGGGTGGAATGCTAACCCCGTCGCCAGAATTGGCGAGGGGTTAGTATTTCAATTCGTATGACACCTTACTCGACATGTTTTGATAAAGCCAAACCAAAGATAGCATTTAACCGCGAGGTTCATAATGCACTTAAGAGTATATGGTATGACGATATCTGGAAACGGTAGAAGGAAGTTGTTCCGACCACTGCAGACAGGCTCAGCTCATGCCAGAGCACCATCTCACATGGAACCAAGCACTCTGCCTTCAGGATTGTCAAGGCCTGCCATAGGAGTGACTTATAGGTTACCAGGTGTCCCATTTAAGGTTAGGTATAGGTATACTACACCTAAGTAAGAGGTGGTTACACCAACTTACCCCAGCTGAGTGATCAGCCAGTGGTGTCAAATTGCTAGGCCAGGCCAGGGGTGGCACAATACATGCTTCAGCCCCTGGTAGGCCTTAGATACACCAATGCCCTGGGTACCTAGTGTACACTGGTACAGGGGCTCACAGGGTGCTCCAATTCCAATTGGTTATGCACCTAGGGTGCATAGTGTCGATTTAGTTAGAGAGAACAGCAGGCTGGGGGTCTGATTAGCAGGCCCACAGCCTCAATATGTCAAAAACCAGTGAAGCAAAAAGCAAAAATTTGGGCTGACCATAGGATAGCAGACCCTACTCTCCTACACAACCCCCCCCCCCCAAACGCAGGGACATTAAACTAGCCTTGACCAGTCTCGTCTTCATGTCCTAAGTGGAAGTACCTGGAGAGACCATCTGCATTCCCATGGTCTGTACCTGGCCGGTGCTCCACTGTAAAGTCCATCCCCTGTAGGGAAATGGACCACCTAAGCAGTTTGGGGTTTTCACCCTTCATCTGATTTAGCCACAAGAGGGGCTTATGGTCGGTCGGAATCTTGAAGTGAGTGCCAAACAAGTATGGCTTAGCTTCTTCAGGGCCCACACCACAGCAAAGGCCTCCCTCTCAATAGCTGACCAATTCTTCTCTCTGGGGGTCAACCTTCTGCTAATAAAAGCAATGGGTTGGTCTTGACCATCTACATTAAGTTGTGACAGCACAGCTCCCACACCCAACTCAGAAGCATCTGTTTGGACAATAAACTCTTTGGAGTAGTCAGGACTTTTCAGGATAGGTGCAGAGCACATGGCCTTCTTCAGGTCATCAAATGCCTTTTGACAGCTTACTGTCCACTGAACCTTTTTGGGCATCTTCTTGGATGTCAGATCATTAAGAGGAGTCACAATGGACCCATAGTTCTTAACAAACTTCCTGTAGTACCCAGTCAAGCCCAAGAAAGCTCGAACTTGAGTCTGGGTGGTTGGAGGAGACCAGTCCTTGATGGATTGTATCTTACTCTCCAGTGGTTGAACTTGGCCTCCACCTACAAGGTGGCCCAAATACACAACCTTACTCTGCCCTATCTGGCACTTAGTAGCCTTGATAGTGAGGCCTGCCTTCTGCAGAGCCTCAAGTACCTTCTTCAGGTGGATCAGGTGGTCCTCCCAGGTGGAGCTAAAGACAGCAATGTCATCAAGATATGCTGCACAAAAGTCATCCAGCCCAGTAAGGACTTGATTCACCAACCTTTGGAAGGTGGCAGGTGCATTCTTCAGACCAAAGGGCATCACCAAAAATTGATAATGCCCACCTGGGGTTGAGAATGCAGTTTTGGCCTTAGACTCCTCAGCTAATCTGATTTGCCAATAGCCAGCTGTCAAATCAAATGTTCTCAAAAACTTAGCAGAAGCCAGTTTATCTATGAGCTCATCTGCCCTTGGAATAAGATGTGCATCTGTCCTAGTGACAGCATTGAGTCCTCTGTAATCCACACAGAACCTCATCTCTCTCTTGCCATCTTTGGTGTGAGGTTTGGGGACCAGAACCACTGGGCTAGCCCAGGGGCTCTCTGAGGGTTCAATGACACCCAGTTCCAGAATTTTGTGTACCTCGGCCTTTATACAGTCCCTGACGTGGTCAGGTTGTCTGTAAAGTTTGTTCTTTACAGGCAGACTGTCACCAGTGTCCACCACATGGGTACACCAGTCAGTTTGACTAGGTATCAATGAAAACATGTGTTGAAATGATTGTAGAACCTGTCTACATTCAATCTGCTGATGCTCAGTGAGGTTGCCTCCAAGGGTCACTCCTTCAACTGAACCATCTTCAGGGTTCTGAGACAACAGGTCTGGGAGAGGGTCACTCTCTTCCTCCTGTCCCTCATCTGTAGCCATGAGCAAGCCCATGTCTGCCCTGTCAACATATGCTTTTAACCTGTTAACATGAAGTACCCTGTGGGGACTCCTGGGAGTTGCTAGGTCCACCAAGTAGGTAACCTCTCCCTTCTTTTCCAGGATTGTATGGGGTCCAGACCATTTGTCTTGGAGTGCTGCTGGGGCCACTGGCTCCAACACCCATACCTTCTGTCCTGGCTGAAACTCAACCAAGACAGCCTTTTGGTCATGCCAATCTTTCTGTAAGGCCTGGTTTGCCTCAAGGTTTTTGGATGCCTTCTCCATATACTCAGCCATCCTGGAGCGGAGACCAAGTACATAGTCCACTATGTCTTGTTTAGGCTTTTTGAGAGGTAACTCCCATCCTTCCTTCACTAAACACAGTGGGCCTCTTACAGGGTGCCCAAACAACAATTCAAAGGGGCTGTAGCCAACTCCTTTTTGTGGGACCTCTCTGTAAGCAAACAGAAGGCAGGGTAGAAGGATGTCCCATCTTCGCCTGAGCCTTTCAGGTAATCCTTTGATCATACCCTTTAGGGTCTTGTTGAATCTCTCAACAAGCCCATTGCATTGTGGGTGATAAGGAGTGGTGAACTTGTAGTTGACACCACATTCCTTCCATATAGCTGTCAAGTATCCTGACATGAAGTTGGTACCTCTGTCAGAAACCACCTCCTTAGGAAACCCCACTCTGGAGAATACTCCCAGCAGGGCCCTGGCCACAACAGGAGCTGTAGTGGTCCTAAGGGGAATTGCCTCTGGATACCTGGTGGCATGATCCACTACCACCAGTATAAATCTGTGCCCAGCTGCAGTGGGAGGATCCATGGGACCCACTATATCTATTCCCACTCTTTCAAAGGGGACCCCCACCACAGGTAGTGGTATTAGGGGGGCCTTTGTTGTGCCACCTGATTTGCCACTGGCTTGGCAGGTTACACAGGAGCGACAAAACTCCTTGGTATCTTCATTCATGTGAGGCCAGTGAAAGTGAGGGTCAAGCCTGTCCCAAGTCTTGTTCTGGCCTAAGTGTCCTGCTAGAGGAATATCATGGGCCAAGGTAAGAAGGAAGCCCCTAAATTGCAGAGGTATAACCAACCTCCTGGTTGCACCAGGTTTTGGGTCTCTAGCCTCTGAATAAAGGAGCCCATCATCCCAATACACTTTATGGGTACCTTGAGCATTCCCAGCAGCCTCAGCAGCAGCCAGCTGTCTGAGGGGTTCAGGAGATGGACAGGATAACTGAGCCTGCCCCAAGTCAGCCCTGGAAGGTCCCCCTGTCCCCAGAAACTCAACCTGATCAGGTTCAAGCTCTTCAGGAACAGTTCCTTCAGGGTTCTCTAGATCATCTTCCTGGGAAGGCTGATCATCACTTGGAGGCAGGGGGGAAGGCACAGCCTTAACCCTCCTGTTCTTCTTCTTGGTAGGTGCTTGGTCCATTGTTCCAGGATCCAAGACCTGTGGTTCAGTAAGGCACTTTTTGGCCTGTGACCTGGTCACAGCAAGGACATGTGGTGATATACCTAACATCTCTGCATGTGTCCTGTACTCCACTTCTGACCATAGAGAACTCTCTAGGTCATTGCCCAACAAACATTCTACTGGGAGGTCTGCACTAACCACAACCCTTTTGAGGCCAGTTACCCCTCCCCATGAGAAGTTAACAACTGCCACACTATGTGAAGTAGTGGCATTGCTGGCATTGGTCACCAGGTAGTTCTCACCTGGTATGTACTGTCCAGGATCCACAAAGCCTGGTGTCACCATAGTGACACTGGCACATGTGTCCCTGTAGGCTTGAGCCACTTTTTCATTTATTAAAGGAGTCTGTCTGTACTTGCCCAGGTTACTGGGGCTCACAGCCAGGGAAAAATCCATGTCCCCATCACAGATCAAGACTGCCTATGTCAGGGTTCTGCCTAAGTCAGAATCTCCTTCAGTTCCCATAGCGATTCCCACTACACCCTTTGTCTGGGGACGAACACTGCTAACAGTAGTACTGGGAGCAGGTGCCTTAGGGGCAACAGTGTTGGGGGCTCCACCCTTCTTACAATCACTAGTCCAGTGAGTTGTATTCTTGCAAGATTTGCACCAGGGTTTCTTTGGACCTTCTTTCTTCTTCCCTTTTGGCTGAGACCCACCCTCGTTAGTACTAGTTTGGGGCCCTGTCGAAGACTTCTGGTCTTTAGATTTCTGATCCCCACCCTTTTGGTCTGTTTTCTTCTGATCACCCCCTTGGCCCTGGTTCTGGTTCTTTTGCTTAACCCTGGTTCTGACCCATTTGTCTGCCTTCTTTCCCAATTCTTGGGGAGAGGTCAGATCTGAGTCAACCAAGTGTTGGTGCAGTTGCTGGTTCTGACAGTTATTTAAAATCTGTTCTCTCATCATCAAATTGTACAATCCTGTATAATCAGATACCTTACTTCCCAGCAACCAACCCTCCAAAGCCTTAGTGGCACATTCAATGTATTCAGACCAGTCCTGAGTCTGTGTCTTCTGGGTGTCTCTGAACATTAACCTGTACTGTTCAGTGGTTAAGCCTAACCCATCAACTAGGACACTCTTCAGGGCTCTGTAGTTTCTGACATCCTCCTCCCTAACAGTGAGGAGTCTATCTCTGCCTCTTCCTTCAAAGGAGAGCCATAAGATTGCTGCCCACTGGTCTTCAGGAACCTGCTGCACTTTGCAGGCTCTCTCAAGAGCAGTCATCCATTTGTGGATGTCATCCCCACTTTTGTAGGGGGACACAACCTTGGACAGGTTCCTATTGTCAAAGACCCTATCTTTGTCCTTAGGGACAATGCTGCCACCAGTGGGTATAGACCCACTCTCTCTAGGTTGCCTAGCCTTACTCAGTTTCTCTTCCATCAGAGCTACTTCTAGCTCCTGTCTCCTGATTCTCAGCTGAGCTTCCTTCATTCTGGCCTCATGCTCCCTCCTCTGAGGGCTGGTCATCCCCCTTCTGGAGCGACCTTGAGAGCCTCTAGAGGCATGAGAAGCATTAGAGTCACCTGAGTGATTCCTCTGCCTCCCAAACCCCTGGTTAAGTCCACTAGGGAGATCCAATGGGATGATCCCATTGTCAGTCCCCAGTAGCCTTAAGTTAGCTGGGCCACGTATAACACTTGGCACTGGGCTAGTTCTCCCTTCATCCCCACTACCTTCTGTATCAGTACCCTTATCACTTTCATCCTCTGTAGTATGATTCTCATCTAAGGGGTGACTATTGGAAAGGGGTACCTCAGTAGCATCTTCAGAAGGGGGGCCTCCTGTTCCAGTCCCTAAGGGGCCTAACTGGGAGGCTTTCTTGAGAGCTTTCTGATCTTCATCAGCCTGTAAGAGCTCTCTGAGTTCAGCAGAGGTAGGGTTCTTGGGCTGTTTAAGGCCCCTGATATTTGCCAACTGCCTGAGCTCATTTTGGTTTAGGGTGGCAAAGATGGATGGTGCCCTCTGGGGGTCACTCTCAACAGAGATGGGTACATTGGACCCCTCTGCCCCAGCCATTGCTCTTAAGTGTGGGTGGATGTGTTGCAACTACCTACACTTGGGTTTTCCTACTAAACCTATCTAGTAGTTGTAGTCAGGGTGTGCTACTCCCTTTGCTCTACAACAACTAAGTTCAGTAGAACTTAAGTATATCTAATCTTGTTTTATATGTACCTACAGGTACCTGTATGATCTTTCAATTGGTAACCAAGAGATTACAGAGGTAAAACACAGCAAGCTCAAATCCAACCGCTGCTCACCAATGTGAGAAGTTGGCCTGGTATATGATGTTCACTAGTTAAAGTGACCACCTTGTACCATGCCAAGCAACCCTTATGGTGTGGTTGTAAGTCAACCTTTTCGGACTAGCTGCCCTAGTGGTAGCGTAGGCTAAGCAGTCTTTGAGGCTAAACTCGTTAAAGCGTGTTAAGCAGGCTGTTTTACCATATGTAACCCCCTTTTATACCAATGAAAGGACACCACACAGATATATATTCAAAATATATATGTATTTATTACTCAAAGTATCCCCTAGACTCTTTATGAGCACAGGAGCACAAATCGTTAAACAAGAAAGTATTACAATATACAGAAGTTGCACTTTATATGGATGGGCCCTGGTGGCCACTCAAACCATATACTAAAATAGTGGTATAAGTACCACGAACAGGAAAGGGAAAAGGCCTAGGGCCTCTAGAATCGCTGGGCCTACAAGGAGCTAACTTTAGTTAGTGACCAAGAGGTCCACGGGTCGCGTGTGCCGTGAGGAAAGTTACACGCGGGCTCCCATAGGTTTTCAATGGGTGCGTAAAAGTTCAAAAGTTACTGCTAGAAGGGTCTTCTGGATGGACTACGAACTTAAGACTTAAAACACAGACACTAGAGATGTTTCTCTACACTTGAGCACCGGGGTGCCAGCTTTACCTCACCCACAGGAAGCGGGTGCATAGGTCTCGAAGTGCGTCGGGTTTCGTCTATCGATTCAATGGAGCCTGATGACAAAGATGCTGCAGGCGGTCGGTCCAGAAGAGATGCGGTGGATCCAAGAGTGGATCAGAGTTGTAGAAGACCTGAAAGCAGAGGGGACAGTGTTCACAGTCACTAGCCAGTGACCGGCGTGGCACCAGGTAGGTACCAGGCGATGTCGGGTGCAAACAGGTGATGAGGTGTAGCTTGTCTCCGCAGCCACGTGGTCCCTGAAGGTCGACAACGTCCAGGAGTCAAGTCACGAGCTGTCCCAAACAGGCTCTCGCTGTCGGCGGTATCGGCGGCTCGGAAGAAGCAAACAAGCCTTGGCAAAGGCAGGAGTCATGGAAAGTAGAGAAAGCTGATTGTTCTGACCAGCAAGGTCAGAGGGGCTGCTCTTTTGGAGAGCAGCTGGGGCCAGTCTGGAGCAACCAGACCAGCATCGTTGATTTCACGTTAGGTCGCCAAAATGGCCACTAGCCAACGGGCCAGGGACCGGGCAGGCGCGTCGAGATGCAAAGTGCAGAGGGGCCCCACGCAGATCGTGGAGTTGCTGGAGGGCTCACCTTTGGTGCAGATGCTGCTCGGATGTTGGGCTTCTCAGGACCCAAAGCACAACTTGGAGGGAGCCTCTGTTGTCGCGCTTGCAGCTTGTCGTCGGTCTTTCAAGATGGCTGGCTCCACGTGTCTCGGTGCCTCCACGGGTTCCTTCTTTGCAGGGACTGTGGATCGGGCGGTGAGAGATCTGGAGGTCCAGGTCTTGTCGGGCTCTGGGCTCGGGCTCCGGCAGGAGGCGGCGGCAAAGCAGACGTCAAATAGCTGGTTGGTGCTTGCGTTAGCAAGATGGTCACTCCCTGACCATAGGGGAGATTTCCTTCTGTCCTCTGTGCAGCAGAGCGTCGAAGTTCCCGTCTTCTTCTTGTGGTTAAGTTGATTCCAGGATGTCTGAAGTCTTAGGACACAGCTCCTACCTTTAAGCGAATTCTAGGGGCCGGACTACCTGCTAGGTCCCTCCCTAAGGGTGGGACCAGGAAGGGGGGTGGTTACACCCCCAATCCTTTGTCCAGCTCGCCCCAGGGCTGGTGTGCCCCAGGACCGGTTTGAACTGGCATATGCACCGAGGCTCCTTGTGAGCCTCAGGCATGTCTGATTCTATTCAAGCCCTACCTGACCAATACACAAAATCCTGTCTGGGGTGGTGCTCGCACCTCCCCTGGCAGGAAACCCTTTGTCCACGTCTCCCAAGCTGGAAGGACTCCCAGCGGCAGGAGGGCAGACTTGTGTCTGTGGTGGCAGCATCCATTTTGTGGAGCTGAGGCTATGTCTGATTTTACCCGGGTTTCAGGTACTGTACATGTCGTGTCCCTCTAGAAGGGTGGAATGCTAACCTCGTCGCCAGAATTGGCGAGGGGTTAGTATTCCAATTCGTATGACACCTTACTCGACATGTTTTGATAAAGCCAAACCAAAGATAGCATTTAACCGCGAGGTTCATAATGCACTTAAGAATATATGGTATGACGATATCTGGAAACGGTAGAAGGAAGTTGTTCCGACCACTGCAGACAGGCTCAGCTCATGCCAGAGCACCATCTCACATGGAACCAAGCACTCTGCCTTCAGGATTGTCAAGGCCTGCCATAGGAGTGACTTATAGGTTACCAGGTGTCCCATTTAAGGTTAGGTATAGGTATACTACACCTAAGTAAGAGGTGGTTACACCAACTTACCCCAGCTGAGTGATCAGCCAGTTGTGTCAAATTGCTAGGCCAGGCCTGGGGTGGCACAATACATGCTTCAGCCCCTGGTAGGCCTTAGATACACCAATGCCCTGGGTACCTAGTGAACACTGGTACAGGGGCTCACAGGGTGCTCCAATTCCAATTGGTTATGCACCTAGGGTGCATAGTGTCAATTTAGTTAGAGAGAACAGCAGGCTGGGGGTCTGATTATCAGGCCCACAGCCTCAATATGTCAAAAACCAGTGAAGCAAAAAGCAAAAATTTGGGATGACCATAGGATAGCAGACCCTACTCTCCTACACAACCCCCCCCCCCAAACGCAGGGACATTAAACTAGCCTTGACCAGTCTCGTCTTCATGTCCTAATGGAAGTACCTGGAGAGACCATCTGCATTCCCATGGTCTGTACCTGGCCGGTGCTCCACTGTAAAGTCCATCCCCTGTAGGCAAATGGACCACCTAAGCAGTTTGGGGTTTTCACCCTTCATCTGATTTAGCCACAAGAGGGGCTTATGGTCGGTCTGAATCTTGAAGTGAGTGCCAAACAAGTATGGCCTCAGCTTCTTCAGGGCCCACACCACAGCAAAGGCCTCCCTCTCAATAGCTGACCAATTCTTCTCTCTGGGGGTCAACCTTCTGCTAATAAAAGCAATGGGTGGTCTTGACCATCTACATTAAGTTGTGACAGCACAGCTCCCACACCCAACTCAGAAGCGTCTGTTTGGACAATAAACTCTTTGGAGTAGTCAGGACTTTTCAGGATAGGTGCAGAGCACATGGCCTTCTTCAGGTCTTCAAATGCCTTTTGACAGCTTACTGTCCACTGAACCTTTTTGGGCATCTTCTTGGATGTCAGAACATTAAGAGGAGTCACAATCGACCCATAGTTCTTAACAAACTTCCTGTAGTACCCAGTCAAGCCCAAGAAAGCTCGAACTTGAGTCTGGGTGGTTGGAGGAGACCAGTCCTTGATGGATTGTATCTTACTCTCCAGTGGTTGAACTTGGCCTCCACCTACAAGGTGGCCCAAATACACAACCTTACTCTGCCCTATCTGGCACTTAGTAGCCTTGATAGTGAGGCCTGCCTTCTGCAGAGCCTCAAGTACCTTCTTCAGGTAGATCAGGTGATCCTCCCAGGTGGAGCTAAAGACAGCAATGTCATCAAGATATGCTGCACAAAAGTCATCCAACCCAGTAAGGACTTGATTCACCAACCTTTGGAAGGTGGCAGGTGCATTCTTCAGACCAAAGGGCATCACCAACAATTGATAATGCCCACCTGGGGTTGAGAATGCAGTTTTGGCCTTAGACTCCTCAGCTAATCTGATTTGCCAATAGCCAGCTGTCAAATCAAATGTGCTCAAAAACTTAGCAGAAGCCAGTTTATCTATGAGCTCATCTGCCCTTGGAATAAGATGTGCATCTGTCCTAGTGACAGCATTGAGTCCTCTGTAATCCACACAGAACCTCATCTCTCTCTTGCCATCTTTGGTGTGAGGTTTGGGGACCAGAACCACTGGGCTAGCCCAGGGGCTCTCTGAGGGTTCAATGACACCCAGTTCCAGCATTTTGTGTACCTCAGCCTTTATACAGTCCCTGACGTGGTCAGGTTGTCTGTAAAGTTTGTTCTTTACAGGCAGACTGTCACCAGTGTCCACCACATGGGTACACCAGTCAGTTTGACTAGGTATCAATGAAAACATGTGTTGAAATGATTGTAGAACCTGTCTTCATTCAATCTGCTGATGCTCAGTGAGGTTGCCTCCAAGGGTCACTCCTTCAACTGAACCATCTTCAGGGTTCTGAGACAACAGGTCTGGGAGAGGGTCACTCTCTTCCTCCTGTCCCTCATCTGTAGCCATGAGCAAGCCCATGTCTGCCCTGTCAACATATGCTTTTAACCTGTTAACATGAAGTACCCTGTGGGGACTCCTGGGAGTTCCTAGGTCCACCAAGTAGGTAACCTCTCCCTTCTTTTCCAGGATTGTATGGGGTCCAGACCATTTGTCTTGGAGTGCTGCTGTGGCCACTGGCTCCAACACCCATACCTTCTGTCCTGGCTGAAACTCAACCAAGACAGCCTTTTGGTCATGCCAAGCTTTCTGTAAGGCCTGGTTTGCCTCAAGGTTTTTGGATGCCTTCTCCATATACTCAGCCATCCTGGAGCGGAGACCAAGTACATAGTCCACTATATCTTGTTTAGGCTTTTTGAGAGGTAACTCCCATCCTTCCTTCACTAAACACAGTGGGCCTCCTACAGGGTGCCCAAACAACAATTCAAAGGGGCTGTAGCCAACTCCTTTTTGTGGGACCTCTCTGTAAGCACACAGAAGGCAGGGTAGAAGGATGTCCCATCTTCGCCTGAGCTTTTCAGGTAATCCTTTGATCATACCCTTTAGGGTCTTGTTGAATCTCTCAACAAGCCCATTGCATTGTGGGTGATAAGGAGTGGTGAACTTGTAGTTGACACCACATTCCTTCCATATAGCTGTCAAGTATCCTGACATGAAGTTGCTACCTCTGTCAGAAACCACCTCCTTAGGAAACCCCACTCTGGAGAATACTCCCAGCAGGGCCCTGGCCACAACAGGAGCTGTAGTGGTCCTAAGGGGAATTGCCTCTGGATACCTGGTGGCATGATCCACAACCACCAGTATAAATCTGTGCCCAGATGCAGTGGGAGGATCCATGGGACCCACTATATCTATTCCCACTCTTTCAAAGGGGACCCCCACCACAGGTGGTGGTATTAGGGGGGCCTTTGTTGTGCCACCTGATTTGCCACTGGCTTGGCAGGTTACACAGGCGCGACAAAACTCCTTGGTATCTTCATTCATGTGAGGCCAGTGAAAGTGAGGCACAAGCCTGTCCCAAGTCTTGTTCTGGCCTAAGTGTCCTGCTAGAGGAATATCATGGGCCAAGGTAAGAAGGAAGCCCCTAAATTGCAGAGGTATAACCAACCTCCTGGTTGCACCAGGTTTTGGGTCTCTAGCCTCTGAATAAAGGAGCCCATCATCCCAATACACTTTATGGGTACCTTGAGCATTCCCAGCAGCCTCAGCAGCAGCCAGCTGTCTGAGGGGTTCAAGAGATGGACAGGATAACTGAGCCTGCCCCAAGTCAGCCCTGGAAGGTCCCCCTGTCCCCAGAAACTCAACCTGATCAGGTTCAAGCTCTTCAGGAACAGTTCCTTCAGGGTTCTCTAGATCATCTTCCTGGGAAGGCTGATCATCACTTGGAGGCAGGGGGGAAGGCACAGCCTTAACCCTCCTGTTCTTCTTCTTGGTAGGTGCTTGGTCCATTGTTCCAGGATCCGAGACCTGTGGTTCAGTAAGGCACTTTTTGGCCTGTGACCTGGTCACAGCAAGGACATGTGGTGATATACCTAACATCTCTGCATGTGTCCTGTACTCCACTTCTGACCATAGAGAACTCTAGGTCATTGCCCAACAAACATTCTACTGGGAGGTCTGCACTAACCACAACCCTTTTGAGGCCAGTTACCCCTCCCCATGAGAAGTTAACAACTGCCACACTATGTGAAGTAGTGGCATTGCTGGCATTGGTCACCAGGTAGTTCTCACCTGGTATGTGTTGTCCAGGATCCACAAAGCCTGGTGTTACCATAGTGACACTGGCACATGTGTCCCTGTAGGCTTCAGCCACTTTTTCATTTATTAAAGGAGTCTGTCTGTACTTGCCCAGGTTACTGGGGCTCACAGCCAGGGACAAATCCATGTCCCCATCACAGATCAAGACTGCCTGTGTCAGGGTTCTGTCTAAGTCAGAATCTCCTTCAGTTCCCATAGCGATTCCCACTACACCCTTTGTCTGGGGACCAACACTGCTAACAGTAGTACTGGGAGCAGGTGCCTTAGGGGCAACAGTGTTGGGGGCTCCACCCTTCTTACAATCACTAGTCCAGTGAGTTGTATTCTTGCAAGATTTGCACCAGGGTTTCTTTGGACCTTCTTTCTTCTTCCCTTTTGGCTGAGACCCACCCTCGTTAGTACTAGTTTGGGGCCCTGTCGAAGACTTCTGGTCTTTAGATTTCTGATCTCCACCCTTTTGGTCTGTTTTCTTCTGATCACCCCCTTGGCCCTGGTTCTGGTTCTTTTGCTTAACCCTGGTTCTGACCCATTTGTCTGCCTTCTTTCCCAATTCTTGGGGAGAGGTCAGATCTGAGTCAACCAAGTGTTGGTGCAGTTGCTGGTTCTGACAGTTATTTAAAATCTGTTCTCTCATCATCAAATTGTACAATCCTGTATAATCAGATACCTTACTTCCCAGCAACCAACCCTCCAAAGCCTCAGTGGCACATTCAATGTATTCAGACCAGTCCTGAGTCTGTGTCTTCTGGGTGTCTCTGAACATTAACCTGAACTGTTCAGTGGTTAACCCTAACCCATCAACTAGGACACTCTTCAGGGCTCTGTAGTTTCTGACATCCTCCTCCCTAACAGTGAGGAGTCTATCTCTGCCTCTTCCTTCAAAGGAGAGCCATAAGATTGCTGCCCACTGGTCTTCAGGAACCTGCTGCACTTTGCAGGCTCTCTCAAGAGCAGTCATCCATTTGTGGATGTCATCCCCACTTTTGTAGGGGGGCACAACCTTGGACAGGTTCCTATTGTCAAAGACCCTATCTTTGTCCTTAGGGACAATGCTGCCACCAGTGGGTATAGACCCACTCTCTCTAGGTTGCCTAGCCTTACTCAGTTTCTCTTCCATCAGAGCTACTTCTAGCTCCTGTCTCCTGATTCTCAGCTGAGCTTCCTTCATTTTGGCCTCATGCCCCCTCCTCTGAGGGCTGGTCATCCCCCTTCTGGAGCGACCTTGAGAGCCTCTAGAGGCATGAGAAGCATTAGAGTCACCTGAGTGATTCCTCTGCCTCCCAAACCCCTGGTTAAGTCCACTAGGGAGATCCAATGGGGTGATCCCATTGTCAGTCCCCAGTAGCCTTAAGTTAGCTGGGCCACGTATAACACTTGGCACTGGGCTAGTTCTCCCTTCATCCCCACTACCTTCTGTATCAGTACCCTTATCACTTTCATCCTCTGTAGTATGATTCTCATCTAAGGGGTGACTATTGGAAAGGGGTACCTCAGTAGCATCTTCAGAAGGGGGGCCTCCTGTTCCAGTTCCTAAGGGGCCTAACTGGGAGGCTTTCTTGAGAGCTTTCTGATCTTCATCAGCCTGTAAGAGCTCTCTGAGTTCAGCAGAGGTAGGGTTATTGGGCTGTTTAAGGCCCCTGATATTTGCCAACTGCCTGAGCTCATTTTGGTTTAGGGTAGCAAAGATGGATGGTGCCCTCTGGGGGTCACTCTCAACAGAGATGGGTACATTGGACCCCTCTGCCCCAGCCATTGCTCTTAAGTGTGGGTGGATGTGTTGCAACTACCTACACTTGGGTTTTCCTACTAAACCTATCTAGTAGTTGTAGTCAGGGTGTGCTACTCCCTTTGCTCTACAACAACTAAGTTCAGTAGAACTTAAGTATATCTAATCTTGTTTTATATGTACCTACAGGTACCTGTATGATCTTTCAATTGGTAACCAAGAGATTACAGAGGTAAAACACAGCAAGCTCAAATCCAACCGCTGCTCACCAATGTGAGAAGTTGGCCTAGTATATGATGTTCACTAGTTAAAGTGACCACCTTGTACCATGCCAAGCAACCCTTATGGTGTGGTTTTAAGTCAACCTTTTCGGACTAGCTGCCCTAGTGGTAGCGTAGGCTAAGCAGTCTTTGAGGCTAAACTCGTTAAAGCGTGTTAAGCAGGCTGTTTTACCATATGTAACCCCCTTTTATACCAATGAAAGGACACCACACAGATATATATTCAAAATATATATGTATTTATTACTCAAAGTATCCCCTAGACTCTTTATGAGCACAGGAGCACAAATCGTTAAACAAGAAAGTATTACAATATACAGAAGTTGCACTTTATATGGATGGGCCCTGGTGGCCACTCAAACCATATACTAAAATAGTGGTATAAGTACCACGAACAGGAAAGGGAAAAGGCCTAGGGCCTCTAGAATCACTGGGCCTACAAGGAGCTAACTTCAGTTAGTGACCAGGAGGTCCACGGGTCGCGTGTGCAGTGAGGAAAGTTACACGCAGGCTCCCATAGGTTTTCAATGGGTGCGTAAAAGTTCAAAAGTTACTGCTAGAAGGGTCTTCTGGATGGACTACGAACTTAAGACTTAAAACACAGACACTAGAGATGTTTCTCTACACTTGGGCACCGGGGTGCCAGCTTTACCTCACCCACAGGAAGCGGGTGCATAGGTCTCGAAGTGCGTCGGGTTTCGTCTATCGATTCAATGGAGCCTGATGACAAAGATGCTGCAGGCGGTCGGTCCAGAAGAGATGCGGTGGATCCAAGAGTGGATCGGAGTTGTAGAAGACCTGAAAGCAGAGGGGACAGTGTTCACAGTCACTAGCCAGTGACCGGCGTGGCACCAGGTAGGTACCAGGCGATGTCGGGTGTAAACTGGTGATGAGGTGTAGCTTGTCTCCGCAGCCACGTGGTCCCTGAAGGTCGACGACGTCCAGGAGTCGAGTCACGAGCTGTCCCACACAGGCTCTCGCTGTCGGCGACTCGGAAGAAGCAAACAAGCCTTGGCAAAGGCAGGAGTCGTGGAAAGTAAAGAAAGCTGATTGTTCTGACCAGCAAGGTCAGAGGGGCTGCTCTTTTGGAGAGCAGCTGGGGCCAGTCTGGAGCAACCAGACCAGCATCGTTGATTTCAAGTTAGGTCGCCAAAATGGCCACTAGCCAACGAGCCAGGGACCGGGCAGGCGCGTCGAGATGCAAAGTGCAGAGGGGCCCCACGCAGATCGTGGAGATGCTGGAGGGCTCACCTTTGGTGCAGATGCTGCTCGGATGTTGGGCTTCTCAGGACCCAAAGCACAACTGGGAGGGAGCCTCTGTTGTCGCGCTTGCAGCTTGTCGTCGGTCTTTCAAGATGGCTGGCTCCACGTGTCTCGGTGCCTCCACGGGTTCCTTCTTTGCAGGGACAGTGGATCGGGCGGTGAGAGGTCTGGAGGTCCAGGTCTTGTCGGGCTCTGGGCTCGGGCTCCGGCAGGAGGCGGCGGCAAAGCAGACGTCGAATAGCTGGTTGGTGCTTGCGTTAGCAAGATGGTCACTCCCTGACCATAGGGGAGATTTCCTTCTGTCCTCTGTGCAGCAGAGCATCGAAGTTCCCGTCTTCTTCTTGTGGTTAAGTTGATTCCAGGATGTCTGAAGTCTTAGGACACAGCTCCTACCTTTAAGCGGATTCTAGGGGCCGGACTACCTGCTAGGTCCCTCCCTAAGGGTGGGACCAGGAAGGGGGGTGGTTACACCCCCAATCCTTTGTCCAGCTCGCCCCGGGGCTGGTGTGCCCCAGGACCGGTTTGAACTGGCATATGCACCGAGGCTCCTTGTGAGCCTCAGGCATGTCTGATTCTCTTCAAGCCCTACCTGACCAATACACAAAATCTTGTCTGGGGTGGTGCTCGCACCTCCCCTGGCAGGAAACCCTTTGTCCACGTCTCCCAAGCTGGAAGGACTCCCAGCGGCAGGAGGGCAGACTTGTGTCTGTGGTGGCAGCATCCATTTTGTGGAGCTGAGGCTATGTCTGATTTTACCCGGGTTTCAGGTACTGTACATGTCGTGTCCCTCTAGAAGGGTGGAATGCTAACCTCGTCGCCAGAATTGGCGAGGGGTTAGTATTCCAATTCGTATGACACCTTACTCGACATGTTTTGATAAAGCCAAACCAAAGATAGCATTTAACCGCGAGGTTCATAATGCACTTAAGAATATATGGTATGACGATATCTGGAAACGGTAGAAGGAAGTTGTTCCGACCACTGCAGACAGGCTCAGCTCATGCCAGAGCACCATCTCACATGGAACCAAGCACTCTGCCTTCAGGATTGTCAAGGCCTGCCATAGGAGTGACTTATAGGTTACCAGGTGTCCCATTTAAGGTTAGGTATAGGTATACTACACCTAAGTAAGAGGTGGTTACACCAACTTACCCCAGCTGAGTGATCAGCCAGTTGTGTCAAATTGCTAGGCCAGGCCTGGGGTGGCACAATACATGCTTCAGCCCCTGGTAGGCCTTAGATACACCAATGCCCTGGGTACCTAGTGAACACTGGTACAGGGGCTCACAGGGTGCTCCAATTCCAATTGGTTATGCACCTAGGGTGCATAGTGTCAATTTAGTTAGAGAGAACAGCAGGCTGGGGGTCTGATTATCAGGCCCACAGCCTCAATATGTCAAAAACCAGTGAA
Organism: Triturus cristatus; assembly: GCF_964204655.1. Classification (NCBI taxonomy): domain Eukaryota; kingdom Metazoa; phylum Chordata; class Amphibia; order Caudata; family Salamandridae; genus Triturus; species Triturus cristatus. Next base: position 1,557,907,723 of record NC_140590.1, read on the forward strand.
GCAAAAAGCAAAAATTTGGGATGACCATAGGATAGCAGACCCTACTCTCCTACACAACCCCCCCCCCCAAACGCAGGGACATTAAACTAGCCTTGACCAGTCTCGTCTTCATGTCCTAATGGAAGTACCTGGAGAGACCATCTGCATTCCCATGGTCTGTACCTGGCCGGTGCTCCACTGTAAAGTCCATCCCCTGTAGGCAAATGGACCACCTAAGCAGTTTGGGGTTTTCACCCTTCATCTGATTTAGCCACAAGAGGGGCTTATGGTCGGTCTGAATCTTGAAGTGAGTGCCAAACAAGTATGGCCTCAGCTTCTTCAGGGCCCACACCACAGCAAAGGCCTCCCTCTCAATAGCTGACCAATTCTTCTCTCTGGGGGTCAACCTTCTGCTAATAAAAGCAATGGGTGGTCTTGACCATCTACATTAAGTTGTGACAGCACAGCTCCCACACCCAACTCAGAAGCGTCTGTTTGGACAATAAACTCTTTGGAGTAGTCAGGACTTTTCAGGATAGGTGCAGAGCACATGGCCTTCTTCAGGTCTTCAAATGCCTTTTGACAGCTTACTGTCCACTGAACCTTTTTGGGCATCTTCTTGGATGTCAGAACATTAAGAGGAGTCACAATCGACCCATAGTTCTTAACAAACTTCCTGTAGTACCCAGTCAAGCCCAAGAAAGCTCGAACTTGAGTCTGGGTGGTTGGAGGAGACCAGTCCTTGATGGATTGTATCTTACTCTCCAGTGGTTGAACTTGGCCTCCACCTACAAGGTGGCCCAAATACACAACCTTACTCTGCCCTATCTGGCACTTAGTAGCCTTGATAGTGAGGCCTGCCTTCTGCAGAGCCTCAAGTACCTTCTTCAGGTAGATCAGGTGATCCTCCCAGGTGGAGCTAAAGACAGCAATGTCATCAAGATATGCTGCACAAAAGTCATCCAACCCAGTAAGGACTTGATTCACCAACCTTTGGAAGGTGGCAGGTGCATTCTTCAGACCAAAGGGCATCACCAACAATTGATAATGCCCACCTGGGGTTGAGAATGCAGTTTTGGCCTTAGACTCCTCAGCTAATCTGATTTGCCAATAGCCAGCTGTCAAATCAAATGTGCTCAAAAACTTAGCAGAAGCCAGTTTATCTATGAGCTCATCTGCCCTTGGAATAAGATGTGCATCTGTCCTAGTGACAGCATTGAGTCCTCTGTAATCCACACAGAACCTCATCTCTCTCTTGCCATCTTTGGTGTGAGGTTTGGGGACCAGAACCACTGGGCTAGCCCAGGGGCTCTCTGAGGGTTCAATGACACCCAGTTCCAGCATTTTGTGTACCTCAGCCTTTATACAGTCCCTGACGTGGTCAGGTTGTCTGTAAAGTTTGTTCTTTACAGGCAGACTGTCACCAGTGTCCACCACATGGGTACACCAGTCAGTTTGACTAGGTATCAATGAAAACATGTGTTGAAATGATTGTAGAACCTGTCTTCATTCAATCTGCTGATGCTCAGTGAGGTTGCCTCCAAGGGTCACTCCTTCAACTGAACCATCTTCAGGGTTCTGAGACAACAGGTCTGGGAGAGGGTCACTCTCTTCCTCCTGTCCCTCATCTGTAGCCATGAGCAAGCCCATGTCTGCCCTGTCAACATATGCTTTTAACCTGTTAACATGAAGTACCCTGTGGGGACTCCTGGGAGTTCCTAGGTCCACCAAGTAGGTAACCTCTCCCTTCTTTTCCAGGATTGTATGGGGTCCAGACCATTTGTCTTGGAGTGCTGCTGTGGCCACTGGCTCCAACACCCATACCTTCTGTCCTGGCTGAAACTCAACCAAGACAGCCTTTTGGTCATGCCAAGCTTTCTGTAAGGCCTGGTTTGCCTCAAGGTTTTTGGATGCCTTCTCCATATACTCAGCCATCCTGGAGCGGAGACCAAGTACATAGTCCACTATATCTTGTTTAGGCTTTTTGAGAGGTAACTCCCATCCTTCCTTCACTAAACACAGTGGGCCTCCTACAGGGTGCCCAAACAACAATTCAAAGGGGCTGTAGCCAACTCCTTTTTGTGGGACCTCTCTGTAAGCACACAGAAGGCAGGGTAGAAGGATGTCCCATCTTCGCCTGAGCTTTTCAGGTAATCCTTTGATCATACCCTTTAGGGTCTTGTTGAATCTCTCAACAAGCCCATTGCATTGTGGGTGATAAGGAGTGGTGAACTTGTAGTTGACACCACATTCCTTCCATATAGCTGTCAAGTATCCTGACATGAAGTTGCTACCTCTGTCAGAAACCACCTCCTTAGGAAACCCCACTCTGGAGAATACTCCCAGCAGGGCCCTGGCCACAACAGGAGCTGTAGTGGTCCTAAGGGGAATTGCCTCTGGATACCTGGTGGCATGATCCACAACCACCAGTATAAATCTGTGCCCAGATGCAGTGGGAGGATCCATGGGACCCACTATATCTATTCCCACTCTTTCAAAGGGGACCCCCACCACAGGTGGTGGTATTAGGGGGGCCTTTGTTGTGCCACCTGATTTGCCACTGGCTTGGCAGGTTACACAGGCGCGACAAAACTCCTTGGTATCTTCATTCATGTGAGGCCAGTGAAAGTGAGGCACAAGCCTGTCCCAAGTCTTGTTCTGGCCTAAGTGTCCTGCTAGAGGAATATCATGGGCCAAGGTAAGAAGGAAGCCCCTAAATTGCAGAGGTATAACCAACCTCCTGGTTGCACCAGGTTTTGGGTCTCTAGCCTCTGAATAAAGGAGCCCATCATCCCAATACACTTTATGGGTACCTTGAGCATTCCCAGCAGCCTCAGCAGCAGCCAGCTGTCTGAGGGGTTCAAGAGATGGACAGGATAACTGAGCCTGCCCCAAGTCAGCCCTGGAAGGTCCCCCTGTCCCCAGAAACTCAACCTGATCAGGTTCAAGCTCTTCAGGAACAGTTCCTTCAGGGTTCTCTAGATCATCTTCCTGGGAAGGCTGATCATCACTTGGAGGCAGGGGGGAAGGCACAGCCTTAACCCTCCTGTTCTTCTTCTTGGTAGGTGCTTGGTCCATTGTTCCAGGATCCGAGACCTGTGGTTCAGTAAGGCACTTTTTGGCCTGTGACCTGGTCACAGCAAGGACATGTGGTGATATACCTAACATCTCTGCATGTGTCCTGTACTCCACTTCTGACCATAGAGAACTCTAGGTCATTGCCCAACAAACATTCTACTGGGAGGTCTGCACTAACCACAACCCTTTTGAGGCCAGTTACCCCTCCCCATGAGAAGTTAACAACTGCCACACTATGTGAAGTAGTGGCATTGCTGGCATTGGTCACCAGGTAGTTCTCACCTGGTATGTGTTGTCCAGGATCCACAAAGCCTGGTGTTACCATAGTGACACTGGCACATGTGTCCCTGTAGGCTTCAGCCACTTTTTCATTTATTAAAGGAGTCTGTCTGTACTTGCCCAGGTTACTGGGGCTCACAGCCAGGGACAAATCCATGTCCCCATCACAGATCAAGACTGCCTGTGTCAGGGTTCTGTCTAAGTCAGAATCTCCTTCAGTTCCCATAGCGATTCCCACTACACCCTTTGTCTGGGGACCAACACTGCTAACAGTAGTACTGGGAGCAGGTGCCTTAGGGGCAACAGTGTTGGGGGCTCCACCCTTCTTACAATCACTAGTCCAGTGAGTTGTATTCTTGCAAGATTTGCACCAGGGTTTCTTTGGACCTTCTTTCTTCTTCCCTTTTGGCTGAGACCCACCCTCGTTAGTACTAGTTTGGGGCCCTGTCGAAGACTTCTGGTCTTTAGATTTCTGATCTCCACCCTTTTGGTCTGTTTTCTTCTGATCACCCCCTTGGCCCTGGTTCTGGTTCTTTTGCTTAACCCTGGTTCTGACCCATTTGTCTGCCTTCTTTCCCAATTCTTGGGGAGAGGTCAGATCTGAGTCAACCAAGTGTTGGTGCAGTTGCTGGTTCTGACAGTTATTTAAAATCTGTTCTCTCATCATCAAATTGTACAATCCTGTATAATCAGATACCTTACTTCCCAGCAACCAACCCTCCAAAGCCTCAGTGGCACATTCAATGTATTCAGACCAGTCCTGAGTCTGTGTCTTCTGGGTGTCTCTGAACATTAACCTGAACTGTTCAGTGGTTAACCCTAACCCATCAACTAGGACACTCTTCAGGGCTCTGTAGTTTCTGACATCCTCCTCCCTAACAGTGAGGAGTCTATCTCTGCCTCTTCCTTCAAAGGAGAGCCATAAGATTGCTGCCCACTGGTCTTCAGGAACCTGCTGCACTTTGCAGGCTCTCTCAAGAGCAGTCATCCATTTGTGGATGTCATCCCCACTTTTGTAGGGGGGCACAACCTTGGACAGGTTCCTATTGTCAAAGACCCTATCTTTGTCCTTAGGGACAATGCTGCCACCAGTGGGTATAGACCCACTCTCTCTAGGTTGCCTAGCCTTACTCAGTTTCTCTTCCATCAGAGCTACTTCTAGCTCCTGTCTCCTGATTCTCAGCTGAGCTTCCTTCATTTTGGCCTCATGCCCCCTCCTCTGAGGGCTGGTCATCCCCCTTCTGGAGCGACCTTGAGAGCCTCTAGAGGCATGAGAAGCATTAGAGTCACCTGAGTGATTCCTCTGCCTCCCAAACCCCTGGTTAAGTCCACTAGGGAGATCCAATGGGGTGATCCCATTGTCAGTCCCCAGTAGCCTTAAGTTAGCTGGGCCACGTATAACACTTGGCACTGGGCTAGTTCTCCCTTCATCCCCACTACCTTCTGTATCAGTACCCTTATCACTTTCATCCTCTGTAGTATGATTCTCATCTAAGGGGTGACTATTGGAAAGGGGTACCTCAGTAGCATCTTCAGAAGGGGGGCCTCCTGTTCCAGTTCCTAAGGGGCCTAACTGGGAGGCTTTCTTGAGAGCTTTCTGATCTTCATCAGCCTGTAAGAGCTCTCTGAGTTCAGCAGAGGTAGGGTTATTGGGCTGTTTAAGGCCCCTGATATTTGCCAACTGCCTGAGCTCATTTTGGTTTAGGGTAGCAAAGATGGATGGTGCCCTCTGGGGGTCACTCTCAACAGAGATGGGTACATTGGACCCCTCTGCCCCAGCCATTGCTCTTAAGTGTGGGTGGATGTGTTGCAACTACCTACACTTGGGTTTTCCTACTAAACCTATCTAGTAGTTGTAGTCAGGGTGTGCTACTCCCTTTGCTCTACAACAACTAAGTTCAGTAGAACTTAAGTATATCTAATCTTGTTTTATATGTACCTACAGGTACCTGTATGATCTTTCAATTGGTAACCAAGAGATTACAGAGGTAAAACACAGCAAGCTCAAATCCAACCGCTGCTCACCAATGTGAGAAGTTGGCCTAGTATATGATGTTCACTAGTTAAAGTGACCACCTTGTACCATGCCAAGCAACCCTTATGGTGTGGTTTTAAGTCAACCTTTTCGGACTAGCTGCCCTAGTGGTAGCGTAGGCTAAGCAGTCTTTGAGGCTAAACTCGTTAAAGCGTGTTAAGCAGGCTGTTTTACCATATGTAACCCCCTTTTATACCAATGAAAGGACACCACACAGATATATATTCAAAATATATATGTATTTATTACTCAAAGTATCCCCTAGACTCTTTATGAGCACAGGAGCACAAATCGTTAAACAAGAAAGTATTACAATATACAGAAGTTGCACTTTATATGGATGGGCCCTGGTGGCCACTCAAACCATATACTAAAATAGTGGTATAAGTACCACGAACAGGAAAGGGAAAAGGCCTAGGGCCTCTAGAATCACTGGGCCTACAAGGAGCTAACTTCAGTTAGTGACCAGGAGGTCCACGGGTCGCGTGTGCAGTGAGGAAAGTTACACGCAGGCTCCCATAGGTTTTCAATGGGTGCGTAAAAGTTCAAAAGTTACTGCTAGAAGGGTCTTCTGGATGGACTACGAACTTAAGACTTAAAACACAGACACTAGAGATGTTTCTCTACACTTGGGCACCGGGGTGCCAGCTTTACCTCACCCACAGGAAGCGGGTGCATAGGTCTCGAAGTGCGTCGGGTTTCGTCTATCGATTCAATGGAGCCTGATGACAAAGATGCTGCAGGCGGTCGGTCCAGAAGAGATGCGGTGGATCCAAGAGTGGATCGGAGTTGTAGAAGACCTGAAAGCAGAGGGGACAGTGTTCACAGTCACTAGCCAGTGACCGGCGTGGCACCAGGTAGGTACCAGGCGATGTCGGGTGTAAACTGGTGATGAGGTGTAGCTTGTCTCCGCAGCCACGTGGTCCCTGAAGGTCGACGACGTCCAGGAGTCGAGTCACGAGCTGTCCCACACAGGCTCTCGCTGTCGGCGACTCGGAAGAAGCAAACAAGCCTTGGCAAAGGCAGGAGTCGTGGAAAGTAAAGAAAGCTGATTGTTCTGACCAGCAAGGTCAGAGGGGCTGCTCTTTTGGAGAGCAGCTGGGGCCAGTCTGGAGCAACCAGACCAGCATCGTTGATTTCAAGTTAGGTCGCCAAAATGGCCACTAGCCAACGAGCCAGGGACCGGGCAGGCGCGTCGAGATGCAAAGTGCAGAGGGGCCCCACGCAGATCGTGGAGATGCTGGAGGGCTCACCTTTGGTGCAGATGCTGCTCGGATGTTGGGCTTCTCAGGACCCAAAGCACAACTGGGAGGGAGCCTCTGTTGTCGCGCTTGCAGCTTGTCGTCGGTCTTTCAAGATGGCTGGCTCCACGTGTCTCGGTGCCTCCACGGGTTCCTTCTTTGCAGGGACAGTGGATCGGGCGGTGAGAGGTCTGGAGGTCCAGGTCTTGTCGGGCTCTGGGCTCGGGCTCCGGCAGGAGGCGGCGGCAAAGCAGACGTCGAATAGCTGGTTGGTGCTTGCGTTAGCAAGATGGTCACTCCCTGACCATAGGGGAGATTTCCTTCTGTCCTCTGTGCAGCAGAGCATCGAAGTTCCCGTCTTCTTCTTGTGGTTAAGTTGATTCCAGGATGTCTGAAGTCTTAGGACACAGCTCCTACCTTTAAGCGGATTCTAGGGGCCGGACTACCTGCTAGGTCCCTCCCTAAGGGTGGGACCAGGAAGGGGGGTGGTTACACCCCCAATCCTTTGTCCAGCTCGCCCCGGGGCTGGTGTGCCCCAGGACCGGTTTGAACTGGCATATGCACCGAGGCTCCTTGTGAGCCTCAGGCATGTCTGATTCTCTTCAAGCCCTACCTGACCAATACACAAAATCTTGTCTGGGGTGGTGCTCGCACCTCCCCTGGCAGGAAACCCTTTGTCCATGTCTCCCAAGCTGGAAGGACTCCCAGCGGCAGGAGGGCAGACTTGTGTCTGTGGTGGCAGCATCCATTTTGTGGAGCTGAGGCTATGTCTGATTTTACCCGTGTTTCAGGTACTGTACATGTCGTGTCCCTCTAGAAGGGTGGAATGCTAACCCCGTCGCCAGAATTGGCGAGGGGTTAGTATTTCAATTCGTATGACACCTTACTCGACATGTTTTGATAAAGCCAAACCAAAGATAGCATTTAACCGCGAGGTTCATAATGCACTTAAGAGTATATGGTATGACGATATCTGGAAACGGTAGAAGGAAGTTGTTCCGACCACTGCAGACAGGCTCAGCTCATGCCAGAGCACCATCTCACATGGAACCAAGCACTCTGCCTTCAGGATTGTCAAGGCCTGCCATAGGAGTGACTTATAGGTTACCAGGTGTCCCATTTAAGGTTAGGTATAGGTATACTACACCTAAGTAAGAGGTGGTTACACCAACTTACCCCAGCTGAGTGATCAGCCAGTTGTGTCAAATTGCTAGGCCAGGCCAGGGGTGGCACAATACATGCTTCAGCCCCTGGTAGGCCTTAGATACACCAATGCCCTGGGTACCTAGTGTACACTGGTACAGGGGCTCACAGGGTGCTCCAATTCCAATTGGTTATGCACCTAGGGTGCATAGTGTCGATTTAGTTAGAGAGAACAGCAGGCTGGGGGTCTGATTAGCAGGCCCACAGCCTCAATATGTCAAAAACCAGTGAAGCAAAAAGCAAAAATTTGGGGTGACCATAGGATAGCAGACCCTACTCTCCTACAAACCCCCCCCCCCAAACGCAGGGACATTAAACTAGCCTTGACCAGTCTCGTCTTCATGTCCTAAGTGGAAGTACCTGGAGAGACCATCTGCATTCCCATGGTCTGTACCTGGCCGGTGCTCCACTGTAAAGTCCATCCCCTGTAGGGAAATGGACCACCTAAGCAGTTTGGGGTTTTCACCCTTCATCTGATTTAGCCACAAGAGGGGCTTATGGTCGGTCGGAATCTTGAAGTGAGTGCCAAACAAGTATGGCTTAGCTTCTTCAGGGCCCACACCACAGCAAAGGCCTCCCTCTCAATAGCTGACCAATTCTTCTCTCTGGGGGTCAACCTTCTGCTAATAAAAGCAATGGGTTGGTCTTGACAATCTACATTAAGTTGTGACAGCACAGCTCCCACACCCAACTCAGAAGCATCTGTTTGGACAATAAACTCTTTGGAGTAGTCAGGACTTTTCAGGATAGGTGCAGAGCACATGGCCTTCTTCAGGTCTTCAAATGCCTTTTGACAGCTTACTGTCCAATGAACCTTTTTGGGCATCTTCTTGGATGTCAGATCATTAAGAGGAGTCACAATGGACCCATAGTTCTTAACAAACTTCCTGTAGTACCCAGTCAAGCCCAAGAAAGCTCGAACTTGAGTCTGGGTGGTTGGAGGAGACCAGTCCTTGATGGATTGTATCTTACTCTCCAGTGGTTGAACTTGGCCTCCACCTACAAGGTGGCCCAAATACACAACCTTACTCTGCCCTATCTGGCACTTAGTAGCCTTGATAGTGAGGCCTGCCTTCTGCAGAGCCTCAAGTACCTTCTTCAGGTGGATCAGGTGATCCTCCCAGGTGGAGCTAAAGACAGCAATGTCATCAAGATATGCTGCACAAAAGTCATCCAACCCAGTAAGGACTTGATTCACCAACCTTTGGAAGGTGGCAGGTGCATTCTTCAGACCAAAGGGCATCACCAAAAATTGATAATGCCCACCTGGGGTTGAGAATGCAGTTTTGGCCTTAGACTCCTCAGCTAATCTGATTTGCCAATAGCCAGCTGTCAAATCAAATGTGCTCAAAAACTTAGCAGAAGCCAGTTTATCTATGAGCTCATCTGCCCTTGGAATAAGATGTGCATCTGTCCTAGTGACAGCATTGAGTCCTCTGTAATCCACACAGAACCTCATCTCTCTCTTGCCATCTTTGGTGTGAGGTTTGGGGACCAGAACCACTGGGCTAGCCCAGGGGTTCTCTGAGGGTTCAATGACACCCAGTTCCAGAATTTTGTGTACCTCGGCCTTTATACAGTCCCTGACGTGGTCAGGTTGTCTGTAAAGTTTGTTCTTTACAGGCAGACTGTCACCAGTGTCCACCACATGGGTACACCAGTCAGTTTGACTAGGTATCAATGAAAACATGTGTTGAAATGATTGTAGAACCTGTCTACATTCAATCTGCTGATGCTCAGTGAGGTTGCCTCCAAGGGTCACTCCTTCAACTGAACCATCTTCAGGGTTCTGAGACAACAGGTCTGGGAGAGGGTCACTCTCTTCCTCCTGTCCCTCATCTGTAGCCATGAGCAAGCCCATGTCTGCCCTGTCAACATATGCTTTTAACCTGTTAACATGAAGTACCCTGTGGGGACTCCTGGGAGTTGCTAGGTCCACCAAGTAGGTAACCTCTCCCTTCTTTTCCAGGATTGTATGGGGTCCAGACCATTTGTCTTGGAGTGCTGCTGGGGCCACTGGCTCCAACACCCATACCTTCTGTCCTGGCTGAAACTCAACCAAGACAGCCTTTTGGTCATGCCAATCTTTCTGTAAGGCCTGGTTTGCCTCAAGGTTTTTGGATGCCTTCTCCATATACTCAGCCATCCTGGAGCGGAGACCAAGTACATAGTCCACTATGTCTTGTTTAGGCTTTTTGAGAGGTAACTCCCATCCTTCCTTCACTAAACACAGTGGGCCTCTTACAGGGTGCCCAAACAACAATTCAAAGGGGCTGTAGCCAACTCCTTTTTGTGGGACCTCTCTGTAAGCAAGCAGAAGGCAGGGTAGAAGGATGTCCCATCTTCGCCTGAGCCTTTCAGGTAATCCTTTGATCATACCCTTTAGGGTCTTGTTGAATCTCTCAACAAGCCCATTGCATTGTGGGTGATAAGGAGTGGTGAACTTGTAGTTGACACCACATTCCTTCCATATAGCTGTCAAGTATCCTGACATGAAGTTGGTACCTCTGTCAGAAACCACCTCCTTAGGAAACCCCACTCTGGAGAATACTCCCAGCAGGGCCCTGGCCACAACAGGAGCTGTAGTGGTCCTAAGGGGAATTGCCTCTGGATACCTGGTGGCATGATCCACTACCACCAGTATAAATCTGTGCCCAGATGCAGTGGGAGGATCCATGGGACCCACTATATCTATTCCCACTCTTTCAAAGGGGACCCCCACCACAGGTAGTGGTATTAGGGGGGCCTTTGTTGTGCCACCTGATTTGCCACTGGCTTGGCAGGTTACACAGGAGCGACAAAACTCCTTGGTATCTTCATTCATGTGAGGCCAGTGAAAGTGAGGGTCAAGCCTGTCCCAAGTCTTGTTCTGGCCTAAGTGTCCTGCTAGAGGAATATCATGGGCCAAGGTAAGAAGGAAGCCCCTAAATTGCAGAGGTATAACCAACCTCCTGGTTGCACCAGGTTTTGGGTCTCTAGCCTCTGAATAAAGGAGCCCATCATCCCAATACACTTTATGGGTACCTTGAGCATTCCCAGCAGCCTCAGCAGCAGCCAGCTGTCTGAGGGGTTCAAGAGATGGACAGGATAACTGAGCCTGCCCCAAGTCAGCCCTGGAAGGTCCCCCTGTCCCCAGAAACTCAACCTGATCAGGTTCAAGCTCTTCAGGAACAGTTCCTTCAGGGTTCTCTAGATCATCTTCCTGGGAAGGCTGATCATCACTTGGAGGCAGGGGGGAAGGCACAGCCTTAACCCTCCTGTTCTTCTTCTTGCTGGTGCTTGGTCCATTGTTCCAGGATCCAAGACCTGTGGTTCAGTAAGGCACTTTTTGGCCTGTGACCTGGTCACAGCAAGGACATGTGGTGATATACCTAACATCTCTGCATGTGTCCTGTACTCCACTTCTGACCATAGAGAACTCTCTAGGTCATTGCCCAACAAACATTCTACTGGGAGGTCTGCACTAACCACAACCCTTTTGAGGCCAGTTAGCCCTCCCCATGAGAAGTTAACAACTGCCACACTATGTGAAGTAGTGGCATTGCTGGCATTGGTCACCAGGTAGTTCTCACCTGGTATGTACTGTCCAGGATCCACAAAGCCTGGTGTCACCATAGTGACACTGGCACATGTGTCCCTGTAGGCTTGAGCCACTTTTTCATTTATTAAAGGAGTCTGTCTGTACTTGCCCAGGTTACTGGGGCTCACAGCCAGGGACAAATCCATGTCCCCATCACAGATCAAGACTGCCTGTGTCAGGGTTCTGTCTAAGTCAGAATCTCCTTCAGTTCCCATAGTGATTCCCACTACACCCTTTGTCTGGGGACCAACACTGCTAACAGTAGTACTGGGAGCAGGTGCCTTAGGGGCAACAGTGTTGGGGGCTCCACCCTTCTTACAATCACTAGTCCAGTGAGTTGTATTCTTGCAAGATTTGCACCAGGGTTTCTTTGGACCTTCTTTCTTCTTCCCTTTTGGCTGAGACCCACCCTCGTTAGTACTAGTTTGGGGCCCTGTCGAAGACTTCTGGTCTTTAGATTTCTGATCTCCACCCTTTTGGTCTGTTTTCTTCTGATCACCCCCTTGGCCCTGGTTCTGGTTCTTTTGCTTAACCCTGGTTCTGACCCATTTGTCTGCCTTCTTTCCCAATTCTTGGGGAGAGGTCAGATCTGAGTCAACCAAGTGTTGGTGCAGTTGCTGGTTCTGACAGTTATTTAAAATCTGTTCTCTCATCATCAAATTGTACAATCCTGTATAATCAGATACCTTACTTCCCAGCAACCAACCCTCCAAAGCCTTAGTGGCACATTCAATGTATTCAGACCAGTCCTGAGTCTGTGTCTTCTGGGTGTCTCTGAACATTAACCTGTACTGTTCAGTGGTTAAGCCTAACCCATCAACTAGGACACTCTCCAGGGCTCTGTAGTTTCTGACATCCTCCTCCCTAACAGTGAGGAGTCTATCTCTGCCTCTTCCTTCAAAGGAGAGCCATAAGATTGCTGCCCACTGGTCTTCAGGAACCTGCTGCACTTTGCAGGCTCTCTCAAGAGCAGTCATCCATTTGTGGATGTCATCCCCACTTTTGTAGGGGGGCACAACCTTGGACAGGTTCCTATCGTCAAAGACCCTATCTTTGTCCTTAGGGACAATGCTGCCACCAGTGGGTATAGACCCACTCTCTCTAGGTTGCCTAGCCTTACTCAGTTTCTCTTCCATCAGAGCTACTTCTAGCTCCTGTCTCCTGATTCTCAGCTGAGCTTCCTTCATTCTGGCCTCATGCTCCCTCCTCTGAGGGCTGGTCATCCCCCTTCTGGAGCGACCTTGAGAGCCTCTAGAGGCATGAGAAGCATTAGAGTCACCTGAGTGATTCCTCTGCCTCCCAAACCCCTGGTTAAGTCCACTAGGGAGATCCAATGGGATGATCCCATTGTCAGTCCCCAGTAGCCTTAAGTTAGCTGGGCCACGTATAACACTTGGCACTGGGCTAGTTCTCCCTTCATCCCCACTACCTTCTGTATCAGTACCCTTATCACTTTCATCCTCTGTAGTATGATTCTCATCTAAGGGGTGACTATTGGAAAGGGGTACCTCAGTAGCATCTTCAGAAGGGGGGCCTCCTGTTCCAGTCCCTAAGGGGCCTAACTGGGAGGCTTTCTTGAGAGCTTTCCGATCTTCATCAGCCTGTAAGAGCTCTCTGAGTTCAGCAGAGGTAGGGTTCTTGGGCTGTTTAAGGCCCCTGATATTTGCCAACTGCCTGAGCTCATTTTGGTTTAGGGTGGCAAAGATGGATGGTGCCCTCTGGGGGTCACTCTCAACAGAGATGGGTACATTGGACCCCTCTGCCCCAGCCATTGCTCTTAAGTGTGGGTGGATGTGTTGCAACTACCTACACTTGGGTTTTCCTACTAAACCTATCTAGTAGTTGTAGTCAGGGTGTGCTACTCCCTTTGCTCTACAACAACTAAGTTCAGTAGAACTTAAGTATATCTAATCTTGTTTTATATGTACCTACAGGTACCTGTATGATCTTTCAATTGGTAACCAAGAGATTACAGAGGTAAAACACAGCAAGCTCAAATCCAACCGCTGCTCACCAATGTGAGAAGTTGGCCTGGTATATGATGTTCACTAGTTAAAGTGACCACCTTGTACCATGCCAAGCAACCCTTATGGTGTGGTTGTAAGTCAACCTTTTCGGACTAGCTGCCCTAGTGGTAGCGTAGGCTAAGCAGTCTTTGAGGCTAAACTCGTTAAAGCGTGTTAAGCAGGCTGTTTTACCATATGTAACCCCCTTTTATACCAATGAAAGGACACCACACAGATATATATTCAAAATATATATGTATTTATTACTCAAAGTATCCCCTAGACTCTTTATGAGCACAGGAGCACAAATCGTTAAACAAGAAAGTATTACAATATACAGAAGTTGCACTTTATATGGATGGGCCCTGGTGGCCACTCAAACCATATACTAAAATAGTGGTATAAGTACCACGAACAGGAAAGGGAAAAGGCCTAGGGCCTCTAGAATCGCTGGGCCTACAAGGAGCTAACTTCAGTTAGTGACCAGGAGGTCCACGGGTCGCGTGTGCAGTGAGGAAAGTTACACGCGGGCTCCCATAGGTTTTCAATGGGTGCGTAAAAGTTCAAAAGTTACTGCTACAAGGGTCTTCTGGATGGACTACGAACTTAAGACTTAAAACACAGACACTAGAGATGTTTCTCTACACTTGAGCACTGGGGTGCCAGCTTTACCTCACCCACAGGAAGCGGGTGCATAGGTCTCGAAGTGCGTCGGGTTTCGTCTATCGATTCAATGGAGCCTGATGACAAAGATGCTGCAGGCGGTCGGTCCAGAAGAGATGCGGTGGATCCAAGAGTTGATCGGAGTTGTAGAAGACCTGAAAGCAGAGGGGACAGTGTTCACAGTCACTAGCCAGTGACCGGCGTGGCACCAGGTAGGTACCAGGCGATGTCGGGTGCAAACAGGTGATGAGGTGTAGCTTGTCTCCGCAGCCACGTGGTCCCTGAAGGTCGACGACGTCCAGGAGTCGAGTCACGAGCTGTCCCATACAGGTTCTCGCTGTCGGCGGTGTCGGCGACTCGGAAGAAGCAAACAAGCCTTGGCAAAGGCAGGAGTCATGGAAAGTAAAGAAAGCTGATTGTTCTGACCAGCAAGGTCAGAGGGGCCGCTCTTTTGGAGAGCAGCTGGGGCCAGTCTGGAGCAACCAGACCAGCATCGTTGATTTCAAGTTAGGTCGCCAAAATGGCCACTAGCCAACGGGCCAGGGACCGGGCAGGCGCGTCGAGATGCAAAGTGCAGAGGGGCCCCACGCAGATCGTGGAGTTGCTGGAGGGCTCACCTTTGGTGCAGATGCTGCTCGGATGTTGGGCTTCTCAGGACCCAAAGCACAACTTGGAGGGAGCCTCTGTTGTCGCGCTTGCAGCTTGTCGTCGGTCTTTCAAGATGGCTGGCTCCACGTGTCTCGGTGCCTCCACGGGTTCCTTCTTTGCAGGGACTGTGGATCGGGCGGTGAGAGATCTGGAGGTCCAGGTCTTGTCGGGCTCTGGGCTCGGGCTCCGGCAGGAGGCGGCGGCAAAGCAGACGTCAAATAGCTGGTTGGTGCTTGCGTTAGCAAGATGGTCACTCCCTGACCATAGGGGAGATTTCCTTCTGTCCTCTGTGCAGCAGAGCGTCGAAGTTCCCGTCTTCTTCTTGTGGTTAAGTTGATTCCAGGATGTCTGAAGTCTTAGGACACAGCTCCTACCTTTAAGCGAATTCTAGGGGCCGGCCTACCTGCTAGGTCCCTCCCTAAGGGTGGGACCAGGAAGGGGGGTGGTTACACCCCCAATCCTTTGTTCAGCTCGCCCCGGGGCTGGTGTGCCCCAGGACCGGTTTGAACTGGCATATGCACCGAGGCTCCTTGTGAGCCTCAGGCATGTCTGATTCTATTCAAGCCCTACCTGACCAATACACAAAATCCTGTCTGGGGTGGTGCTCGCACCTCCCCTGGCAGGAAACCCTTTGTCCACGTCTCCCAAGCTGGAAGGACTCCCAGCGGCAGGAGGGCAGACTTGTGTCTGTGGTGGCAGCATCCATTTTGTGGAGCTGAGGCTATGTCTGATTTTACCCGGGTTTCAGGTACTGTACATGTCGTGTCCCTCTAGAAGGGTGGAATGCTAACCTCGTCGCCAGAATTGGCGAGGGGTTAGTATTCCAATTCGTATGACACCTTACTCGACATGTTTTGATAAAGCCAAACCAAAGATAGCATTTAACCGCGAGGTTCATAATGCACTTAAGAATATATGGTATGACGATATCTGGAAACGGTAGAAGGAAGTTGTTCTGACCACTGCAGACAGGCTCAGCTCATGCCAGAGCACCATCTCACATGGAACCAAGCACTCTGCCTTCAGGATTGTCAAGGCCTGCCATAGGAGTGACTTATAGGTTACCAGGTGTCCCATTTAAGGTTAGGTATAGGTATACTACACCTAAGTAAGAG
The DNA here is from genome assembly GCF_964204655.1 of Triturus cristatus. NCBI lineage: Eukaryota > Metazoa > Chordata > Amphibia > Caudata > Salamandridae > Triturus > Triturus cristatus. Next base: position 1,557,923,550 of record NC_140590.1, read on the forward strand.
GTGGTTACACCAACTTACCCCAGCTGAGTGATCAGCCAGTTGTGTCAAATTGCTAGGCCAGGCCAGGGGTGGCACAATACATGCTTCAGCCCCTGGTAGGCCTTAGATACACCAATGCCCTGGGTACCTAGTGAACACTGGTACAGGGGCTCACAGGGTGCTCCAATTCCAATTGGTTATGCACCTAGGGTGCATAGTGTCAATCTAGTTAGAGAGAACAGCAGGCTGGGGGTCTGATTAGCAGGCCCACAGCCTCAATATGTCAAAAACCAGTGAAGCAAAAAGCAAAAATTTGGGATGACCATAGGATAGCAGACCCTACTCTCCTACACAACCCCCCCCCCCCCCAAACGCAGGGACATTAAACTAGCCTTGACCAGTCTCGTCTTCATGTCCTAAGTGGAAGTACCTGGAGAGACCATCTGCATTCCCATGGTCTGTACCTGGCCGGTGCTCCACTGTAAAGTCCATCCCCTGTAGGCAAATGGACCACCTAAGCAGTTTGGGGTTTTCACCCTTCATCTAATTTAGCCACAAGAGGGGCTTATGGTCGGTATGAATCTTGAAGTGAGTGCCAAACAAGTATGGCCTCAGCTTCTTCAGGGCCCACACCACAGCAAAGGCCTCCCTCTCAATAGCTGACCAATTCTTCTCTCTGGGGGTCAACCTTCTGCTAATAAAAGCAATGGGTGGTCTTGACCATCTACATTAAGTTGTGACAGCACAGCTCCCACACCCAACTCAGAAGCATCTGTTTGGACAATAAACTCTTTGGAGTAGTCAGGACTTTTCAGGATAGGTGCAGAGCACATGGCCTTCTTCAGGTCTTCAAATGCCTTTTGACAGCTTACTGTCCACTGAACCTTTGTGGGCATCTTCTTGGATGTCAGATCATTAAGAGGAGTCACAATGGACCCATAGTTCTTAACAAACTTCCTGTAGTACCCAGTCAAGCCCAAGAAAGCTCGAACTTGAGCCTGGGAGGTTGGAGGAGACCAGTCCTTGATGGATTGTATCTTACTCTCCAGTGGTTGAACTTGGCCTCCACCTACAAGGTGGCCCAAATACACAACCTTACTCTGCCCTATCTGGCACTTAGTAGCCTTGATAGTGAGGCCTGCCTTCTGCAGAGCCTCAAGTACCTTCTTCAGGTGGATCAGGTGATCCTCCCAGGTGGAGCTAAAGACAGCAATGTCATCAAGATATGCTGCACAAAAGTCATCCAACCCAGTAAGGACTTGATTCACCAACCTTTGGAAGGTGGCAGGTGCATTCTTCAGACCAAAGGGCATCACCAACAATTGATAATGCCCACCTGGGGTTGAGAATGCAGTTTTGGCCTTAGACTCCTCAGCTAATCTGATTTGCCAATAGCCAGCTGTCAAATCAAATGTGCTCAAAAACTTAGCAGAAGCCAGTTTATCTATGAGCTCATCTGCCCTTGGAATAAGATGTGCATCTGTCCTAGTGACAGCATTGAGTCCTCTGTAATCCACACAGAACCTCATCTCTCTCTTGCCATCTTTGGTGTGAGGTTTGGGGACCAGAACCACTGGGCTAGCCCAGGGGCTCTCTGAGGGTTCAATGACACCCAGTTCCAGCATTTTGTGTACCTCAGCCTTTATACAGTCCCTGACGTGGTCAGGTTGTCTGTAAAGTTTGTTCTTTACAGGCAGACTGTCACCAGTGTCCACCACATGGGTACACCAGTCAGTTTGACTAGGTATCAATGAAAACATGTGTTGAAATGATTGTAGAACCTGTCTTCATTCAATCTGCTGATGCTCAGTGAGGTTGCCTCCAAGGGTCACTCCTTCAACTGAACCATCTTCAGGGTTCTGAGACAACAGGTCTGGGAGAGGGTCACTCTCTTCCTCCTGTCCCTCATCTGTAGCCATGAGCAAGCCCATGTCTGCCCTGTCAATATATGCTTTTAACCTGTTAACATGAAGTACCCTGTGGGGACTCCTGGGAGTTCCTAGGTCCACCAAGTAGGTAACCTCTCCCTTCTTTTCCAGGATTGTATGGGGTCCAGACCATTTGTCTTGGAGTGCTGCTGGGGCCACTGGCTCCAACACCCATACCTTCTGTCCTGGCTGAAACTCAACCAAGACAGCCTTTTGGTCATGCCAAGCTTTCTGTAAGGCCTGGTTTGCCTCAAGGTTTTTGGATGCCTTCTCCATATACTCAGCCATCCTGGAGCGGAGACCAAGTACATAGTCCACTATATCTTGTTTAGGCTTTTTGAGAGGTAACTCCCATCCTTCCTTCACTAAACACAGTGGGCCTCCTACAGGGTGCCCAAACAACAATTCAAAGGGGCTGTAGCCAACTCCTTTTTGTGGGACCTCTCTGTAAGCACACAGAAGGCAGGGTAGAAGGATGTCCCATCTTCGCCTGAGCTTTTCAGGTAATCCTTTGATCATACCCTTTAGGGTCTTGTTGAATCTATCAACAAGCCCATTGCATTGTGGGTGATAAGGAGTGGTGAACTTGTAGTTGACACCACATTCCTTCCATATAGCTGTCAAGTATCCTGACATGAAGTTGGTACCTCTGTCAGAAACCACCTCCTTAGGAAACCCCACTCTGGAGAATACTCCCAGCAGGGCCCTGGCCACAACAGGAGCTGTAGTGGTCCTAAGGGGAATTGCCTCTGGATACCTGGTGGCATGATCCACAACCACCAGTATAAATCTGTGCCCAGATGCAGTGGGAGGATCCATGGGACCCACTATATCTATTCCCACTCTTTCAAAGGGGACCCCCACCACAGGTGGTGGTATTAGGGGGCCTTTGTTGTGCCACCTGATTTGCCACTGGCTTGGCAGGTTACACAGGAGCGACAAAACTCCTTGGTATCTTCATTCATGTGAGGCCAGTGAAAGTGAGGCACAAGCCTGTCCCAAGTCTTGTTCTGGCCTAAGTGTCCTGCTAGAGGAATATCATGGGCCAAGGTAAGAAGGAAGCCCCTAAATTGCAGAGGTATAACCAACCTCCTGGTTGCACCAGGTTTTGGGTCTCTAGCCTCTGAATAAAGGAGCCCATCATCCCAATACACTTTATGGGTACCTTGAGCATTCCCAGCAGCCTCAGCAGCAGCCAGCTGTCTGAGGGGTTCAAGAGATGGACAGGATAACTGAGCCTGCCCCAAGTCAGCCCTGGAAGGTCCCCCTGTCCCCAGAAACTCAACCTGATCAGGTTCAAGCTCTTCAGGAACAGTTCCTTCAGGGTTCTCTAGATCATCTTCCTGGGAAGGCTGATCATCACTTGGAGGCAGGGGGGAAGGCACAGCCTTAACCCTCCTGTTCTTCTTCTTGGTAGGTGCTTGGTCCATTGTTCCAGGATCCGAGACCTGTGGTTCAGTAAGGCACTTTTTGGCCTGTGACCTGGTCACAGCAAGGACATGTGGTGATATACCTAACATCTCTGCATGTGTCCTGTACTCCACTTCTGACCATAGAGAACTCTAGGTCATTGCCCAACAAACATTCTACTGGGAGGTCTGCACTAACCACAACCCTTTTGAGGCCAGTTACCCCTCCCCATGAGAAGTTAACAACTGCCACACTATGTGAAGTAGTGGCATTGCTGGCATTGGTCACCAGGTAGTTCTCACCTGGTATGTGTTGTCCAGGATCCACAAAGCCTGGTGTTACCATAGTGACACTGGCACATGTGTCCCTGTAGGCTTCAGCCACTTTTTCATTTATTAAAGGAGTCTGTCTGTACTTGCCCAGGTTACTGGGGCTCACAGCCAGGGACAAATCCATGTCCCCATCACAGATCAAGACTGCCTGTGTCAGGGTTCTGTCTAAGTCAGAATCTCCTTCAGTTCCCATAGTGATTCCCACTTACCCTTTGTCTGGGGACCAACACTGCTAACAGTAGTACTGGGAGCAGGTGCCTTAGGGGCAACAGTGTTGGGGGCTCCACCCTTCTTACAATCACTAGTCCAGTGAGTTGTATTCTTGCAAGATTTGCACCAGGGTTTCTTTGGACCTTCTTTCTTCTTCCCTTTTGGCTGAGACCCACCCTCGTTAGTACTAGTTTGGGGCCCTGTCGAAGACTTCTGGTCTTTAGATTTCTGATCTCCACCCTTTTGGTCTGTTTTCTTCTGATCACCCCCTTGGCCCTGGTTCTGGTTCTTTTGCTTAACCCTGGTTCTGACCCATTTGTCTGCCTTCTTTCCCAATTTTTGGGGAGAGGTCAGATCTGAGTCAACCAAGTGTTGGTGCAGTTGCTGGTTCTGACAGTTATTTAAAATCTGTTCTCTCATCATCAAATTGTACAATCCTGTATAATCAGATACCTTACTTCCCAGCAACCAACCCTCCAAAGCCTCAGTGGCACATTCAATGTATTCAGACCAGTCCTGAGTCTGTGTCTTCTGGGTGTCTCTGAACATTAACCTGAACTGTTCAGTGGTTAACCCTAACCCATCAACTAGGACACTCTTCAGGGCTCTGTAGTTTCTGACATCCTCCTCCCTAACAGTGAGGAGTCTATCTCTGCCTCTTCCTTCAAAGGAGAGCCATAAGATTGCTGCCCACTGGTCTTCAGGAACCTGCTGCACTTTGCAGGCTCTCTCAAGAGCAGTCATCCATTTGTGGATGTCATCCCCACTTTTGTAGGGGGGCACAACCTTGGACAGGTTCCTATTGTCAAAGACCCTATCTTTGTCCTTAGGGACAATGCTGCCACCAGTGGGTATAGACCCACTCTCTCTAGGTTGCCTAGCCTTACTCAGTTTCTCTTCCATCAGAGCTACTTCTAGCTCCTGTCTCCTGATTCTCAGCTGAGCTTCCTTCATTTTGGCCTCATGCCCCCTCCTCTGAGGGCTGGTCATCCCCCTTCTGGAGCGACCTTGAGAGCCTCTAGAGGCATGAGAAGCATTAGAGTCACCTGAGTGATTCCTCTGCCTCCCAAACCCCTGGTTAAGTCCACTAGGGAGATCCAATGGGGTGATCCCATTGTCAGTCCCCAGTAGCCTTAAGTTAGCTGGGCCACGTATAACACTTGGCACTGGGCTAGTTCTCCCTTCATCCCCACTACCTTCTGTATCAGTACCCTTATCACTTTCATCCTCTGTAGTATGATTCTCATCTAAGGGGTGACTATTGGAAAGGGGTACCTCAGTAGCATCTTCAGAAGGGGGGCCTCCTGTTCCAGTTCCTAAGGGGCCTAACTGGGAGGCTTTCTTGAGAGCTTTATGATCTTCATCAGCCTGTAAGAGCTCTCTGAGTTCAGCAGAGGTAGGGTTCTTGGGCTGTTTAAGGCCCATGATATTTGCCAACTGCCTGAGCTCATTTTGGTTTAGGGTAGCAAAGATGGATGGTGCCCTCTGGGGGTCACTCTCAACAGAGATGGGTACATTGGACCCCTCTGCCCCAGCCATTGCTCTTAAGTGTGGGTGGATGTGTTGCAACTACCTACACTTGGGTTTTCCTACTAAACCTATCTAGTAGTTGTAGTCAGGGTGTGCTACTCCCTTTGCTCTACAACAACTAAGTTCAGTAGAACTTAAGTATATCTAATCTTGTTTTATATGTACCTACAGGTACCTGTATGATCTTTCAATTGGTAACCAAGAGATTACAGAGGTAAAACACAGCAAGCTCAAATCCAACCGCTGCTCACCAATGTGAGAAGTTGGCCTAGTATATGATGTTCACTAGTTAAAGTGACCACCTTGTACCATGCCAATCAACCCTAATGGTGTGGTTTTAAGTCAACCTTTTCGGACTAGCTGCCCTAGTGGTAGCGTAGGCTAAGCAGTCTTTGAGGCTAAACTCGTTAAAGCGTGTTAAGCAGGCTGTTTTACCATATGTAACCCCCTTTTATACCAATGAAAGGACACCACACAGATATATATTCAAAATAAATATGTATTTATTACTCAAAGTATCCCCTAGACTCTTTATGAGCACAGGAGCACAAATCGTTAAACAAGAAAGTATTACAATATACAGAAGTTGCACTTTATATGGATGGGCCCTGGTGGCCACTCAAACCATATACTAAAATAGTGGTATAAGTACCACGAACAGGAAAGGGAAAAGGCCTAGGGCCTCTAGAATCGCTGGGCCTACAAGGAGCTACCTTCAGTTAGTGACCAGGAGGTCCACGGGTCGCGTGTGCAGTGAGGAAAGTTACACGCAGGCTCCCATAGGTTTTCAATGGGTGCGTAAAAGTTCAAAAGTTACTGCTAGAGGGTCTTCTGGATGGACTACGAACTTAAGACTTAAAACACAGACACTAGAGATGTTTCTCTACACTTGGGCACCGGGGTGCCAGCTTTACCTCACCCACAGGAAGCGGGTGCATAGGTCTCGAAGTGCGTCGGGTTTCGTCTATCGATTCAATGGAGCCTGATGACAAAGATGCTGCAAGCGGTCGGTCCAGAAGAGATGCGGTGGATCCAAGAGTGGATCGGAGTTGTAGAAGACCTGAAAGCAGAGGGGACAGTGTTCACAGTCACTAGCCAGTGACCGGCGTGGCACCAGGTGGGTACCAGGCGATGTCGGGTGCAAACTGGTGATGAGGTGTAGCTTGTCTCCGCAGCCACGTGGTCCCTGAAGGTCGACGACGTCCAGGAGTCGAGTCACGAGCTGTCCCACACAGGCTCTCGCTGTCGGCGACTCGGAAGAAGCAAACAAGCCTTGGCAAAGGCAGGAGTCGTGGAAAGTAAAGAAAGCTGATTGTTCTGACCAGCAAGGTCAGAGGGGCTGCTCTTTTGGAGAGCAGCTGGGGCCAGTCTGGAGCAACCAGACCAGCATCGTTGATTTCAAGTTAGGTCGCCAAAATGGCCACTAGTCAACGAGCCAGGGACCGGGCAGGCGCGTCGAGATGCAAAGTGCAGAGGGGCCCCACGCAGATCGTGGAGATGCTGGAGGGCTCACCTTTGGTGCAGATGCTGCTCGGATGTTGGGCTTCTCAGGACCCAAAGCACAACTGGGAGGGAGCCTCTGTTGTCGCGCTTGCAGCTTGTCGTCGGTCTTTCAAGATGGCTGGCTCCACGTGTCTCGGTGCCTCCACGGGTTCCTTCTTTGCAGGGACAGTGGATCGGGCGGTGAGAGGTCTGGAGGTCCAGGTCTTGTCGGGCTCTGGGCTCGGGCTCCGGCAGGAGGCGGCGGCAAAGCAGACGTCGAATAGCTGGTTGGTGCTTGCGTTAGCAAGATGGTCACTCCCTGACCATAGGGGAGATTTCCTTCTGTCCTCTGTGCAGCAGAGCATCGAAGTTCCCGTCTTCTTCTTGTGGTGAAGTTGATTCCAGGATGTCTGAAGTCTTAGGACACAGCTCCTACCTTTAAGCGGATTCTAGGGGCCGGACTACCTGCTAGGTCCCTCCCTAAGGGTGGGACCAGGAAGGGGGGTGGTTACACCCCCAATCCTTTGTCCAGCTCGCCCCGGGGCTGGTGTGCCCCAGGACCGGTTTGAACTGGCATATGCACCGAGGCTCCTTGTGAGCCTCAGGCATGTCTGATTCTCTTCAAGCCCTACCTGACCAATACACAAAATCTTGTCTGGGGTGGTGCTCGCACCTCCCCTGGCAGGAAACCCTTTGTCCATGTCTCCCAAGCTGGAAGGACTCCCAGCGGCAGGAGGGCAGACTTGTGTCTGTGGTGGCAGCATCCATTTTGTGGAGCTGAGGCTATGTCTGATTTTACCCGTGTTTCAGGTACTGTACATGTCGTGTCCCTCTAGAAGGGTGGAATGCTAACCCCGTCGCCAGAATTGGCGAGGGGTTAGTATTTCAATTCGTATGACACCTTACTCGACATGTTTTGATAAAGCCAAACCAAAGATAGCATTTAACCGCGAGGTTCATAATGCACTTAAGAGTATATGGTATGACGATATCTGGAAACGGTAGAAGGAAGTTGTTCTGACCACTGCAGACAGGCTCAGCTCATGCCAGAGCACCATCTCACATGGAACCAAGCACTCTGCCTTCAGGATTGTCAAGGCCTGCCATAGGAGTGACTTATAGGTTACCAGGTGTCCCATTTAAGGTTAGGTATAGGTATACTACACCTAAGTAAGAGGTGGTTACACCAACTTACCCCAGCTGAGTGATCAGCCAGTTGTGTCAAATTGCTAGGCCAGGCCAGGGGTGGCACAATACATGCTTCAGCCCCTGGTAGGCCTTAGATACACCAATGCCCTGGGTACCTAGTGTACACTGGTACAGGGGCTCACAGGGTGCTCCAATTCCAATTGGTTATGCACCTAGGGTGCATAGTGTCGATTTAGTTAGAGAGAACAGCAGGCTGGGGGTCTGATTAGCAGGCCCACAGCCTCAATATGTCAAAAACCAGTGAAGCAAAAAGCAAAAATTTGGGGTGACCATAGGATAGCAGACCCTACTCTCCTACACAACCCCCCCCCCCCAACGCAGGGACATTAAACTAGCCTTGACCAGTCTCGTCTTCATGTCCTAAGTGGAAGTACCTGGAGAGACCATCTGCATTCCCATGGTCTGTACCTGGCCGGTGCTCCACTGTAAAGTCCATCCCCTGTAGGGAAATGGACCACCTAAGCAGTTTGGGGTTTTCACCCTTCATCTGATTTAGCCACAAGAGGGGCTTATGGTCGGTCGGAATCTTGAAGTGAGTGCCAAACAAGTATGGCTTAGCTTCTTCAGGGCCCACACCACAGCAAAGGCCTCCCTCTCAATAGCTGACCAATTCTTCTCTCTGGGGGTCAACCTTCTGCTAATAAAAGCAATGGGTTGGTCTTGACCATCTACATTAAGTTGTGACAGCACAGCTCCCACACCCAACTCAGAAGCATCTGTTTGGACAATAAACTCTTTGGAGTAGTCAGGACTTTTCAGGATAGGTGCAGAGCACATGGCCTTCTTCAGGTCATCAAATGCCTTTTGACAGCTTACTGTCCACTGAACCTTTTTGGGCATCTTCTTGGATGTCAGATCATTAAGAGGAGTCACAATGGACCCATAGTTCTTAACAAACTTCCTGTAGTACCCAGTCAAGCCCAAGAAAGCTCGAACTTGAGTCTGGGTGGTTGGAGGAGACCAGTCCTTGATGGATTGTATCTTACTCTCCAGTGGTTGAACTTGGCCTCCACCTACAAGGTGGCCCAAATACACAACCTTACTCTGCCCTATCTGGCACTTAGTAGCCTTGATAGTGAGGCCTGCCTTCTGCAGAGCCTCCAGTACCTTCTTCAGGTGGATCAGGTGATCCTCCCAGGTGGAGCTAAAGACAGCAATGTCATCAAGATATGCTGCACAAAAGTCATCCAACCCAGTAAGGACTTGATTCACCAACCTTTGGAAGGTGGCAGGTGCATTCTTCAGACCAAAGGGCATCACCAAAAATTGATAATGCCCACCTGGGGTTGAGAATGCAGTTTTGGCCTTAGACTCCTCAGCTAATCTGATTTGCCAATAGCCAGCTGTCAAATCAAATGTGCTCAAAAATTTAGCAGAAGCCAGTTTATCTATGAGCTCATCTGCCCTTGGAATAAGATGTGCATCTGTCTTAGTGACAGCATTGAGTCCTCTGTAATCCACACAGAACCTCATCTCTCTCTTGCCATCTTTGGTGTGAGGTTTGGGGACCAGAACCACTGGGCTAGCCCAGGGGCTCTCTGAGGGTTCAATGACACCCAGTTCCAGAATTTTGTGTACTTCGGCCTTTATACAGTCCCTGACGTGGTCAGGTTGTCTGTAAAGTTTGTTCTTTACAGGCAGACTGTCACCAGTGTCCACCACATGGGTACACCAGTCAGTTTGACTAGGTATCAATGAAAACATGTGTTGAAATGATTGTAGAACCTGTCTACATTCAATCTGCTGATGCTCAGTGAGGTTGCCTCCAAGGGTCACTCCTTCAACTGAACCATCTTCAGGGTTCTGAGACAACAGGTCTGGGAGAGGGTCACTCTCTTCCTCCTGTCCCTCATCTGTAGCCATGAGCAAGCCCATGTCTGCCCTGTCAACATATGCTTTTAACCTGTTAACATGAAGTACCCTGTGGGGACTCCTGGGAGTTGCTAGGTCCACCAAGTAGGTAACCTCTCCCTTCTTTTCCAGGATTGTATGGGGTCCAGACCATTTGTCTTGGAGTGCTAATGGGGCCACTGGCTCCAACACCCATACCTTCTGTCCTGGCTGAAACTCAACCAAGACAGCCTTTTGGTCATGCCAAGCTTTCTGTAAGGCCTGGTTTGCCTCAAGGTTTTTGGATGCCTTCTCCATATACTCAGCCATCCTGGAGCGGAGACCAAGTACATAGTCCACTATGTCTTGTTTAGGCTTTTTGAGAGGTAACTCCCATCCTTCCTTCACTAAACACAGTGGGCCTCTTACAGGGTGCCCAAACAACAATTCAAAGGGGCTGTAGCCAACTCCTTTTTGTGGGACCTCTCTGTAAGCAAACAGAAGGCAGGGTAGAAGGATGTCCCATCTTCGCCTGAGCCTTTCAGGTAATCCTTTGATCATACCCTTTAGGGTCTTGTTGAATCTCTCAACAAGCCCATTGCATTGTGGGTGATAAGGAGTGGTGAACTTGTAGTTGACACCACATTCCTTCCATATAGCTGTCAAGTATCCTGACATGAAGTTGGTACCTCTGTCAGAAACCACCTCCTTAGGAAACCCCACTCTGGAAAATACTCCCAGCAGGGCCCTGGCCACAACAGGAGGTGTAGTGGTCCTAAGGGGAATTGCCTCTGGATACCTGGTGGCATGATCCACTACCACCAGTATAAATCTGTGCCCAGATGCAGTGGGAGGATCCATGGGACCCACTATATCTATTCCCACTCTTTCAAAGGGGACCCCCACCACAGGTAGTGGTATTAGGGGGGCCTTTGTTGTGCCACCTGATTTGCCACTGGCTTGGCAGGTTACACAGGAGCGACAAAACTCCTTGGTATCTTCATTCATGTGAGGCCAGTGAAAGTGAGGGTCAAGCCTGTCCCAAGTCTTGTTCTGGCCTAAGTGTCCTGCTAGAGGAATATCATGGGCCAAGGTAAGAAGGAAGCCCCTAAATTGCAGAGGTATAACCAACCTCCTGGTTGCACCAGGTTTTGGGTCTCTAGCCTCTGAATAAAGGAGCCCATCATCCCAATACACTTTATGGGTACCTTGAGCATTCCCAGCAGCCTCAGCAGCAGCCAGCTGTCTGAGGGGTTCAAGAGATGGACAGGATAACTGAGCCTGCCCCAAGTCAGCCCTGGAAGGTCCCCCTGTCCCCAGAAACTCAACCTGATCAGGTTCAAGCTCTTCAGGAACAGTTCCTTCAGGGTTCTCTAGATCATCTTCCTGGGAAGGCTGATCATCACTTGGAGGCAGGGGGGAAGGCACAGCCTTAACCCTCCTGTTCTTCTTCTTGGTAGGTGCTTGGTCCATTGTTCCAGGATCCAAGACCTGTGGTTCAGTAAGGCACTTTTTGGCCTGTGACCTGGTCACAGCAAGGACATGTGGTGATATACCTAACATCTCTGCATGTGTCCTGTACTCCACTTCTGACCATAGAGAACTCTCTAGGTCATTGCCCAACAAACATTCTACTGGGAGGTCTGCACTAACCACAACCCTTTTGAGGCCAGTTACCCCTCCCCATGAGAAGTTAACAACTGCCACACTATGTGAAGTAGTGGCATTGCTGGCATTGGTCACCAGGTAGTTCTCACCTGGTATGTACTGTCCAGGATCCACAAAGCCTGGTGTCACCATAGTGACACTGGCACATGTGTCCCTGTAGGCTTCAGCCACTTTTTCATTTATTAAAGGAGTCTGTCTGTACTTGCCCAGGTTACTGGGGCTCACAGCCAGGGACAAATCCATGTCCCCATCACAGATCAAGACTGCCTGTGTCAGGGTTCTGTCTAAGTCAGAATCTCCTTCAGTTCCCATAGTGATTCCCACTACACCCTTTGTCTGGGGACCAACACTGCTAACAGTAGTACTGGGAGCAGGTGCCTTAGGGGCAACAGTGTTGGGGGCTCCACCCTTCTTACAATCACTAGTCCAGTGAGTTGTATTCTTGCAAGATTTGCACCAGGGTTTCTTTGGACCTTCTTTCTTCTTCCCTTTTGGCTGAGACCCACCCTCGTTAGTACTAGTTTGGGGCCCTGTCGAAGACTTCTGGTCTTTAGATTTCTGATCTCCACCCTTTTGGTCTGTTTTCTTCTGATCACCCCCTTGGCCCTGGTTCTGGTTCTTTTGCTTAACCCTGGTTCTGACCCATTTGTCTGCCTTCTTTCCCAATTCTTGGGGAGAGGTCAGATCTGAGTCAACCAAGTGTTGGTGCAGTTGCTGGTTCTGACAGTTATTTAAAATCTGTTCTCTCATCATCAAATTGTACAATCCTGTATAATCAGATACCTTACTTCCCAGCAACCAACCCTCCAAAGCCTTAGTGGCACATTCAATGTATTCAGACCAGTCCTGAGTCTGTGTCTTCTGGGTGTCTCTGAACATTAACCTGTACTGTTCAGTGGTTAAGCCTAACCCATCAACTAGGACACTCTTCAGGGCTCTGTAGTTTCTGACATCCTCCTCCCTAACAGTGAGGAGTCTATCTCTGCCTCTTCCTTCAAAGGAGAGCCATAAGATTGCTGCCCACTGGTCTTCAGGAACCTGCTGCACTTTGCAGGCTCTCTCAAGAGCAGTCATCCATTTGTGGATGTCATCCCCACTTTTGTAGGGGGGCACAACCTTGGACAGGTTCCTATTGTCAAAGACCCTATCTTTGTCCTTAGGGACAATGCTGCCACCAGTGGGTATAGACCCACTCTCTCTAGGTTGCCTAGCCTTACTCAGTTTCTCTTCCATCAGAGCTACTTCTAGCTCCTGTCTCCTGATTCTCAGCTGAGCTTCCTTCATTCTGGCCTCATGCTCCCTCCTCTGAGGGCTGGTCATCCCCCTTCTGGAGCGACCTTGAGAGCCTCTAGAGGCATGAGAAGCATTAGAGTCACCTGAGTGATTCCTCTGCCTCCCAAACCCCTGGTTAAGTCCACTAGGGAGATCCAATGGGATGATCCCATTGTCAGTCCCCAGTAGCCTTAAGTTAACTGGGCCACGTATAACACTTGGCACTGGGCTAGTTCTCCCTTCATCCCCACTACCTTCTGTATCAGTACCCTTATCACTTTCATCCTCTGTAGTATGATTCTCATCTAAGGGGTGACTATTGGAAAGGGGTACCTCAGTAGCATCTTCAGAAGGGGGGCCTCCTGTTCCAGTCCCTAAGGGGCCTAACTGGGAGGCTTTCTTGAGAGCTTTCTGATCTTCATCAGCCTGTAAGAGCTCTCTGAGTTCAGCAGAGGTAGGGTTCTTGGGCTGTTTAAGGCCCCTGATATTTGCCAACTGCCTGAGCTCATTTTGGTTTAGGGTGGCAAAGATGGATGGTGCCCTCTGGGGGTCACTCTCAACAGAGATGGGTACATTGGACCCCTCTGCCCCAGCCATTGCTCTTAAGTGTGGGTGGATGTGTTGCAACTACCTACACTTGGGTTTTCCTACTAAACCTATCTAGTAGTTGTAGTCAGGGTGTGCTACTCCCTTTGCTCTACAACAACTAAGTTCAGTAGAACTTAAGTATATCTAATCTTGTTTTATATGTACCTACAGGTACCTGTATGATCTTTCAATTGGTAACCAAGAGATTACAGAGGTAAAACACAGCAAGCTCAAATCCAACCGCTGCTCACCAATGTGAGAAGTTGGCCTGGTATATGATGTTCACTAGTTAAAGTGACCACCTTGTACCATGCCAAGCAACCCTTATGGTGTGGTTGTAAGTCAACCTTTTCGGACTAGCTGCCCTAGTGGTAGCGTAGGCTAAGCAGTATTTGAGGCTAAACTCGTTAAAGCGTGTTAAGCAGGCTGTTTTACCATATGTAACCCCCTTTTATACCAATGAAAGGACACCACACAGATATATATTCAAAATATATATGTATTTATTACTCAAAGTATCCCCTAGACTCTTTATGAGCACAGGAGCACAAATCGTTAAACAAGAAAGTATTACAATATACAGAAGTTGCACTTTATATGGATGGGCCCTGGTGGCCACTCAAACCATATACTAAAATAGTGGTATAAGTACCACGAACAGGAAAGGGAAAAGGCCTAGGGCCTCTAGAATCGCTGGGCCTACAAGGAGCTAACTTCAGTTAGTGACCAGGAGGTCCACGGGTCGCGTGTGCAGTGAGGAAAGTTACACGCGGGCTCCCATAGGTTTTCAATGGGTGCGTAAAAGTTCAAAAGTTACTGCTAGAAGGGTCTTCTGGATGGACTACGAACTTAAGACTTAAAACACAGACACTAGAGATGTTTCTCTACACTTGAGCATCGGGGTGCCAGCTTTACCTCACCCACAGGAAGCGGGTGCATAGGTCTCGAAGTGCGTCGGGTTTCGTCTATCGATTCAATGGAGCCTGATGACAAAGATGCTGCAGGCGGTCGGTCCAGAAGAGATGCGGTGGATCCAAGAGTGGATCGGAGTTGTAGAAGACCTGAAAGCAGAGGGGACAGTGTTCACAGTCACTAGCCAGTGACCGGCGTGGCACCAGGTAGGTACCAGGCGATGTCGGGTGCAAACAGGTGATGAGGTGTAGCTTGTCTCTGCAGCCACGTGGTCCCTGAAGGTCGACGACGTCCAGGAGTCAAGTCACGAGCTGTCCCATACAGGCTCTCGCTGTCGGCGGTGTCGGCGACTCGGAAGAAGCAAACAAGCCTTGGCAAAGGCAGGAGTCATGGAAAGTAAAGAAAGCTGATTGTTCTGACCAGCAAGGTCAGAGGGGCTGCTCTTTTGGAGAGCAGCTGGGGCCAGTCTGGAGCAACCAGACCAGCATCGTTGATTTCAAGTTAGGTCGCCAAAATGGCCACTAGCCAACGGGCCAGGGACCGGGCAGGCGCATCGAGATGCAAAGTGCAGAGGGGCCCCACGCAGATCGTGGAGTTGCTGGAGGGCTCACCTTTGGTGCAGAGGCTGCTCGGATGTTGGGCTTCTCAGGACCCAAAGCACAACTTGGAGGGAGCCTCTGTTGTCGCGCTTGCAGCTTGTCGTCGGTCTTTCAAGATGGCTGGCTCCACGTGTCTCGGTGCCTCCACGGGTTCCTTCTTTGCAGGGACTGTGGATCGGGCGGTGAGAGATCTGGAGGTCCAGGTCTTGTCAGGCTCTGGGCTCGGGCTCCGGCAGGAGGCGGCGGCAAAGCAGACGTCAAATAGCTGGTTGGTGCTTGCGTTAGCAAGATGGTCACTCCCTGACCATAGGGGAGATTTCCTTCTGTCCTCTGTGCAGCAGAGCGTCTAAGTTCCCGTCTTCTTCTTGTGGTTAAGTTGATTCCAGGATGTCTGAAGTCTTAGGACACAGCTCCTACCTTTAAGCGAATTCTAGGGGCCGGACTACCTGCTAGGTCCCTCCCTAAGGGTGGGACCAGGAAGGGGGGTGGTTACACCCCCAATCCTTTGTCCAGCTCGCCCCGGGGCTGGTGTGCCCCAGGACCGGTTTGAACTGGCATATGCACCGAGGCTCCTTGTGAGCCTCAGGCATGTCTGATTCTATTCAAGCCCTACCTGACCAATACACAAAATCCTGTCTGGGGTGGTGCTCGCACCTCCCCTGGCAGGAAACCCTTTGTCCACGTCTCCCAAGCTGGAAGGACTCCCACCGGCAGGAGGGCAGACTTGTGTCTGTGGTGGCAGCATCCATTTTGTGGAGCTGAGGCTATGTCTGATTTTACCCGGGTTTCAGGTACTGTACATGTCGTGTCCCTCTAGAAGGGTGGAATGCTTACCTCGTCGCCAGAATTGGCGAGGGGTTAGTATTCCAATTCGTATGACACCTTACTCGACATGTTTTGATAAAGCCAAACCAAAGATAGCATTTAACCGCGAGGTTCATAATGCACTTAAGAATATATGGTATGACTGTATCTGGAAACGGTAGAAGGAAGTTGTTCCGACCACTGCAGACAGGCTCAGCTCATGCCAAAGCACCATCTCACATGGAACCAAGCACTCTGCCTTCAGGATTGTCAAGGCCTGCCATAGGAGTGACTTATAGGTTACCAGGTGTCCCATTTAAGGTTAGGTATAGGTATACTACACCTAAGTAAGAGGTGGTAACACCAACTTACCCCAGCTGAGTGATCAGCCAGTTGTGTCAAATTGCTAGGCCAGGCCAGGGGTGGCACAATACATGCTTCAGCCCCTGGTAGGCCTTAGATACACCAATGCCCTGGGTACCTAGTGAACACTGGTACAGGGGCTCATAGGGTGCTCCAATTCCAATTGGTTATGCACCTAGGGTGCATAGTGTCAATTTAGTTAGAGAGAACAGCAGGCTGGGGGTCTGATTAGCAGGCCCACAGCCTCAATATGTCAAAAACCAGTGAAGCAAAAAGCAAAAATTTGGGATGACCATAGGATAGCAGACCCTACTCTCCTACACAACCCCCCCCCCCAAACGCAGGGACATTAAACTAACCTTGACCAGTCTCGTCTTCATGTCCTAAGTGGAAGTACCTGGAGAGTCCATCTGCATTCCCATGGTCTGTACCTGGCCGGTGCTCCACTGTAAAGTCCATCCCCTGTAGGGAAATGGACCACCTAAGCAGTTTGGGGTTTTCACCCTTCATCTGATTTAGCCACAAGAGGGGCTTATGGTCGGTCTGAATCTTGAAGTGAGTGCCAAACAAGTATGGCCTCAGCTTCTTCAGGGCCCACACCACAGCAAAGGCCTCCCTCTCAATAGCTGACCAATTCTTCTCTCTGGGGGTCAACCTTCTGCTAATAAAAGCAATGGGTGGTCTTGACCATCTACATTAAGTTGTGACAGCACAGCTCCCACACCCAACTCAGAAGCATCTGTTTGGACAATAAACTCTTTGGAGTAGTCAGGACTTTTCAGGATAGGTGCAGAGCACATGGCCTTCTTCAGGTCATCAAATGCCTTTTGACAGCTTACTGTCCACTGAACCTTTTTGGGCATCTTCTTGGATGTCAGATCATTAAGAGGAGTCACAATGGACCCATAGTTCTTAACAAACTTCCTGTAGTACCCAGTCAAGCCCAAGAAAGCTCGAACTTGAGTCTGGGTGGTTGGAGGAGACCAGTCCTTGATGGATTGTATCTTACTCTCCAGTGGTTGAACTTGGCCTCCACCTACAAGGTGGAACAAATACACAACCTTACTCTGCCCTATCTGGCACTTAGTAGCCTTGATAGTGAGGCCTGCCTTCTGCAGAGCCTCAAGTACCTTCTTCAGGTGGATCAGGTGATCCTCCCAGGTGGAGTTAAGACAGCAATGTCATCAAGATATGCTGCACAAAAGTCATCCAACCCAGTAAGGACTTGATTCACCAACCTTTGGAAGGTGGCAGGTGCATTCTTCAGACCAAAGGGCATCACCAACAATTGATAATGCCCACCTGGGGTTGAGAATGCAGTTTTGGCCTTAGACTCCTCAGCTAATCTGATTTGCCAATAGCCAGCTGTCAAATCAAATGTGCTCAAAAACTTAGCAGAAGCCAGTTTATCTATGAGCTCATCTGCCCTTGGAATAAGATGTGCATCTGTCCTAGTGACAGCATTGAGTCCTCTGTAATCCACACAGAACCTCATCTCTCTCTTGCCATCTTTGGTGTGAGGTTTGGGGACCAGAACCACTGGGCTAGCCCAGGGGCTCTCTGAGGGTTCAATGACACCCAGTTCCAGCATTTTGTGTACCTCAGCCTTTATACAGTCCCTGACGTGGTCAGGTTGTCTGTAAAGTTTGTTCTTTACAGGCAGACTGTCACCAGTGTCCACCACATGGGTACACCAGTCAGTTTGACTAGGTATCAATGAAAACATGTGTTGAAATGATTGTAGAACCTGTCTTCATTCAATCTGCTGATGCTCAGTGAGGTTGCCTCCAAGGGTCACTCCTTCAACTGAACCATCTTCAGGGTTCTGAGACAACAGGTCTGGGAGAGGGTCACTCTCTTCCTCCTGTCCCTCATCTGTAGCCATGAGCAAGCCCATGTCTGCCCTGTCAACATATGCTTTTAACCTGTTAACATGAAGTACCCTGTGGGGACTCCTGGGAGTTCCTAGGTCCACCAAGTAGGTAACCTCTCCCTTCTTTTCCAGGATTGTGTGGGGTCCAGACCATTTGTCTTGGAGTGCTGCTGGGGCCACTGGCTCCAACACCCATACCTTCTGTCCTGGCTGAAACTCAACCAAGACAGCCTTTTGGTCATGCCAAGCTTTCTGTAAGGCCTGGTTTGCCTCAAGGTTTTTGGATGCCTTCTCCATATACTCAGCCATCCTGGAGCGGAGACCAAGTACATAGTCCACTATATCTTGTTTAGGCTTTTTGAGAGGTAACTCCCATCCTTCCTTCACTAAACACAGTGGGCCTCCTACAGGGTGCCCAAACAACAATTCAAAGGGGCTGTAGCCAACTCCTTTTTGTGGGATCTCTCTGTAAGCACACAGAAGGCAGGGTAGAAGGATGTCCCATCTTCGTCTGAGCTTTTCAGGTAATCCTTTGATCATACCCTTTAGGGTCTTGTTGAATCTCTCAACAAGCCCATTGCATTGTGGGTGATAAGGAGTGGTGAACTTGTAGTTGACACCACATTCCTTCCATATAGCTGTCAAGTATCCTGACATGAAGTTGGTACCTCTGTCAGAAACCACCTCCTTAGGAAACCCCACTCTGGAGAATACTCCCAGCAGGGCCCTGGCCACAACAGGAGCTGTAGTGGTCCTAAGGGGAATTGCCTCTGGATACCTGGTGGCATGATCCACAACCACCAGTATAAATCTGTGCCCAGATGCAGTGGGAGGATCCATGGGACCCACTATATCTATTCCCACTCTTTCAAAGGGGACCCCCACCACAGGTGGTGGTATTAGGGGGGCCTTTGTTGTGCCACCTGATTTGCCACTGGCTTGGCAGGTTACACAGGAGCGACAAAACTCCTTGGTATCTTCATTCATGTGAGGCCAGTGAAAGTGAGGGACAAGCCTTTCCCAAGTCTTGTTCTGGCCTAAGTGTCCTGCTAGAGGAATATCATGGGCCAAGGTAAGAAGGAAGCCCCTAAATTGCAGAGGTATAACCAACCTCCTGGTTGCACCAGGTTTTGGGTCTCTAGCCTCTGAATAAAGGAGCCCATCATCCCAATACACTTTATGGGTACCTTGAGCATTCCCAGCAGCCTCAGCAGCAGCCAGCTGTCTGAGGGGTTCAAGAGATGGACAGGATAACTGAGCCTGCCCCAAGTCAGCCCTGGAAGGTCCCCCTGTCCCCAGAAACTCAACCTGATCAGGTTCAAGCTCTTCAGGAACAGTTCCTTCAGGGTTCTCTAGATCATCTTCCTGGGAAGGCTGATCATCACTTGGAGGCAGGGGGGAAGGCACAGCCTTAACCCTCCTGTTCTTCTTCTTGGTAGGTGCTTGGTCCATTGTTCCAGGATCCGAGACCTGTGGTTCAGTAAGGCACTTTTTGGCCTGTGACCTGGTCACAGCAAGGACATGTGGTGATATACCTAACATCTCTGCATGTGTCCTGTACTCCACTTCTGACCATAGAGAACTCTAGGTCATTGCCCAACAAACATTCTACTGGGAGGTCTGCACTAACCACAACCCTTTTGAGGCCAGTTACCCCTCCCCATGAGAAGTTAACAACTGCCACACTATGTGAAGTAGTGGCATTGCTGGCATTGGTCACCAGGTAGTTCTCACCTGGTATGTGTTGTCCAGGATCCACAAAGCCTGGTGTTACCATAGTGACACTGGCACATGTGTCCCTGTAGGCTTCAGCCACTTTTTCATTTATTAAAGGAGTCTGTCTGTACTTGCCCAGGTTACTGGGGCTCACAGCCAGGGACAAATCCATGTCCCCATCACAGATCAAGACTGCCTGTGTCAGGGTTCTGTCTAAGTCAGAATCTCCTTCAGTTCCCATAGTGATTCCCACTACACCCTTTGTCTGGGGACCAACACTGCTAACAGTAGTACTGGGAGCAGGTGCCTTAGGGGCAACAGTGTTGGGGGCTCCACCCTTCTTACAATCACTAGTCCAGTGAGTTGTATTCTTGCAAGATTTGCACCAGGGTTTCTTTGGACCTTCTTTCTTCTTCCCTTTTGGCTGAGACCCACCCTCGTTAGGACTAGTTTGGGGCCCTGTCGAAGACTTCTGGTCTTTAGATTTCTGATCTCCACCCTTTTGGTCTGTTTTCTTCTGATCACCCCCTTGGCCCTGGTTCTGGTTCTTTTGCTTAACCCTGGTTCTGACCCATTTGTCTGCCTTCTTTCCCAATTCTTGGGGAGAGGTCAGATCTGAGTCAACCAAGTGTTGGTGCAGTTGCTGGTTCTGACAGTTATTTAAAATCTGTTCTCTCATCATCAAATTGTACAATCCTGTATAATCAGATACCTTACTTCCCAGCAACCAACCCTCCAAAGCCTCAGTGGCACATTCAATGTATTCAGACCAGTCCTGAGTCTGTGTCTTCTGGGTGTCTCTGAACATTAACCTGAACTGTTCAGTGGTTAACCCTAACCCATCAACTAGGACACTCTTCAGGGCTCTGTAGTTTCTGACATCCTCCTCCCTAACAGTGAGGAGTCTATCTCTGCCTCTTCCTTCAAAGGAGAGCCATAAGATTGCTGCCCACTGGTCTTCAGGAACCTGCTGCACTTTGCAGGCTCTCTCAAGAGCAGTCATCCATTTGTGGATGTCATCCCCACTTTTGTAGGGGGGCACAACCTTGGACAGGTTCCTATTGTCAAAGACCCTATCTTTGTCCTTAGGGACAATGCTGCCACCAGTGGGTATAGACCCACTCTCTCTAGGTTGCCTAGCCTTACTCAGTTTCTCTTCCATCAGAGCTACTTCTAGCTCCTGTCTCCTGATTCTCAGCTGAGCTTCCTTCATTTTGGCCTCATGCCCCCTCCTCTGAGGGCTGGTCATCCCCCTTCTGGAGCGACCTTGAGAGCCTCTAGAGGCATGAGAAGCATTAGAGTCACCTGAGTGATTCCTCTGCCTCCCAAACCCTGGTTAAGTCCACTAGGGAGATCCAATGGGGTGCTCCCATTGTCAGTCCCCAGTAGCCTTAAGTTAGCTGGGCCACGTATAACACTTGGCACTGGGCTAGTTCTCCCTTCATCCCCACTACCTTCTGTATCAGTACCCTTATCACTTTCATCCTCTGTAGTATGATTCTCATCTAAGGGGTGACTATTGGAAAGGGGTACCTCAGTAGCATCTTCAGAAGGGGGGCCTCCTGTTCCAGTTCCTAAGGGGCCTAACTGGGAGGCTTTCTTGAGAGCTTTCTGATCTTCATCAGCCTGTAAGAGCTCTCTGAGTTCAGCAGAGGTAGGGTTCTTGGGCTGTTTAAGGCCCCTGATATTTGCCAACTGCCTGAGCTCATTTTGGTTTAGGGTAGCAAAGATGGATGGTGCCCTCTAGGGGTCACTCTCAACAGAGATGGGTACATTGGACCCCTCTGCCCCAGCCATTGCTCTTAAGTGTGGGTGGATGTGTTGCAACTACCTACACTTGGGTTTTCCTACTAAACCTATCTAGTAGTTGTAGTCAGGGTGTGCTACTCCCTTTGCTCTACAACAACTAAGTTCAGTAGAACTTAAGTATATCTAATCTTGTTTTATATGTACCTACAGGTACCTGTATGATCTTTCAATTGGTAACCAAGAGATTACAGAGGTAAAACACAGCAAGCTCAAATCCAACCGCTGCTCACCAATGTGAGAAGTTGGCCTAGTATATGATGTTCACTAGTTAAAGTGACCACCTTGTACCATGCCAAGCAACCCTTATGGTGTGGTTTTAAGTCAACCTTTTCGGACTAGCTGCCCTAGTGGTAGCGTAGGCTAAGCAGTCTTTGAGGCTAAACTCGTTAAAGCGTGTTAAGCAGGCTGTTTTACCATATGTAACCCCCTTTTATATCAATGAAAGGACACCACACAGATATATATTCAAAATATATATGTATTTATTACTCAAAGTATCCCCTAGACTCTTTATGAGCACAGGAGCACAAATCGTTAAACAAGAAAGTATTACAATATACAGAAGTTGCACTTTATATGGATGGGCCCTGGTGGCCACTCAAACCATATACTAAAATAGTGGTATAAGTACCACGAACAGGAAAGGGAAAAGGCCTAGGGCCTCTAGAATCGCTGGGCCTACAAGGAGCTAACTTCAGTTAGTGACCAGGAGGTCCACGGGTCGCGTGTGCAGTGAGGAAAGTTACACGCAGGCTCCCATAGGGTTTCAATGGGTGCGTAAAAGTTCAAAAGTTACTGCTAGAAGGGTCTTCTGGATGGACTACGAACTTAAGACTTAAAACACAGACACTAGAGATGTTTCTCTACACTTGGGCACCGGGGTGCCAGCTTTACCTCACCCACAGGAAGCGGGTGCATAGGTCTCGAAGTGCGTCGGGTTTCGTCTATCGATTCAATGGAGCCTGATGACAAAGATGCTGCAGGCGGTCGGTCCAGAAGAGATGCGGTGGATCCAAGAGTTGATCGGAGTTGTAGAAGACCTGAAAGCAGAGGGGACAGTGTTCACAGTCACTAGCCAGTGACCGGCGTGGCACCAGGTAGGTACCAGGCGATGTCGGGTGCAAACTGGTGATGAGGTGTAGCTTGTCTCCGCAGCCACGTGGTCCCTGAAGGTCGACGACGTCCAGGAGTCGAGTCACGAGCTGTCCCACACAGGCTCTCGCTGTCGGCGACTCGGAAGAAGCAAACAAGCCTTGGCAAAGGCAGGAGTCGTGGAAAGTAAAGAAAGCTGATTGTTCTGACCAGCAAGGTCAGAGGGGCTGCTCTTTTGGAGAGCAGCTGGGGCCAGTCTGGAGCAACCAGACCAGCATCGTTGATTTCAAGTTAGGTCGCCAAAATGGCCACTAGCCAACGAGCCAGGGACCGGGCAGGCGCGTCGAGATGCAAAGTGCAGAGGGGCCCCACGCAGATCGTGGAGATGCTGGAGGGCTCACCTTTGGTGCAGATGCTGCTCGGATGTTGGGCTTCTCAGGACCCAAAGCACAACTGGGAGGGAGCCTCTGTTGTCGCGCTTGCAGCTTGTCGTCGGTCTTTCAAGATGGCTGGCTCCACGTGTCTCGGTGCCTCCACGGGTTCCTTCTTTGCAGGGACAGTGGATCGGGCGGTGAGAGGTCTGGAGGTCCAGGTCTTGTCGGGCTCTGGGCTCGGGCTCCGGCAGGAGGCGGCGGCAAAGCAGACATCGAATAGCTGGTTGGTGCTTGCGTTAGCAAGATGGTCACTCCCTGACCATAGGGGAGATTTCCTTCTGTCCTCTGTGCAGCAGAGCATCGAAGTTCCCGTCTTCTTCTTGTGGTTAAGTTGATTCCAGGATGTCTGAAGTCTTAGGACACAGCTCCTACCTTTAAGCGGATTCTAGGGGCCGGACTACCTGCTAGGTCCCTCCCTAAGGGTGGGACCAGGAAGGGGGGTGGTTACACCCCCAATCCTTTGTCCAGCTCGCCCCGGGGCTGGTGTGCCCCAGGACCGGTTTGAACTGGCATATGCACCGAGGCTCCTTGTGAGCCTCAGGCATGTCTGATTCTATTCAAGCCCTACCTGACCAATACACAAAATCCTGTCTGGGGTGGTGCTCCCACCTCCCCTGGCAGGAAACCCTTTGTCCACGTCTCCCAAGCTGGAAGGACTCCCAGCGGCAGGAGGGCAGACTTGTGTCTGTGGTGGCAGCATCCATTTTGTGGAGCTGAGGCTATGTCTGATTTTACCCGGGTTTCAGGTACTGTACATGTCGTGTCCCTCTAGAAGGGTGGAATGCTAACCCCGTCGCCAGAATTTAGTTAGAGAGAACAGCAGGCTGGGGGTCTGATTAGCAGGCCCACAGCCTCAATATGTCAAAAACCAGTGAAGCAAAAAGCAAAAATTTGGGGTGACCATAGGATAGCATACCCTACTCTCCTACTGTCAGGTTTCCCAACCCTGTCTTGAAAAGAAGAAATAGTTCACTACAGGTAAGCCTGCAGGGAAGGGACCCCTGAATTACTTTGAGTGTAATCAGGAAGGGCACTTCAAGGGAGATTCCAAATGTCCTAAGCCGAAACAGCCTCCCACCGGTGGGCAGTCACTGGGGATGGCTAGTGTAGCACTTGGGGAGGAGTGGGTACCAGCTAGTGGTGGGGTTACAGCTGAATTTACCCTAGTGTCCCTGGGTGACAGTGAAATGGTACAGAGAACCCTCGTGCTTGACAATACTAGGAAGTATAGGCAGTGGGTACTCCATTAATTGGCTAAGGGTGACGGCACTGAGAGACACAGTAGCCAGCATGATGACCGTCTGGTGCCCTCCGGTGTTTTCAGAGCAGATAGTCCTGAATGTGGTCCACCAAGTGTTTGTTGTAGAAAACTGTGAGAGTCAAAGTTTAGAAGCTCAGGTTCCCTTTGAAAGGGGGGGGGGGGGGTCTCAGGTTCCTTGAGAGTACCTGTGAGTCTATCCATGTCAGTGGATTGTCTTCTGGGCAATGTCCTGGATCATACCACCTGGAGGGATGTGGAACTCAGGTCACACACAGAGATGCCAAGGTTGCCTGAGTGGGTGTGTCTGACCACACAGTCCATGGCACAACGTGGTTGTGGTCAGTAGGATTTGAAGCCTTAAAGAGTGATCCAGGTACCTGCCAAGAAGAAGAAAGGCAAGAGGCACAGGAAACCCACTCCTGAAATTCCCATGGTCCGGAAGGAGGCTGACTCTGAGGGGAACAACCCCGAACCTATAGGAGAAGAAGTGGCCGAATTAGGGAACCTGCCTGAGCTGACCAATTGGCAGCAGGTTGGTGGTCCTCTAGGGAGGATTTCTTTGCAGCGCAGAATTAGTGCCCTACTCTTGTAAGTCTTCGGCAGGAGGCCGACGCCCAGGCAGCCTGGCAACACCTGATCTACTGGGAGAATGGTCTCCTGTATAGTGATCCTAAGCCTAAGGTTCCTGAGCCCGGTGCAGTCCATGTGCTGGTGGTACCCCTGTGCTTCTGGACCTTACTATTGGGTCTGGCTCAAGATATGCCCCTGGCAGGTCATTGTGCAAGACAAGACCTGTGAAAAGTATGTCACCCATCTTTATTGGCCTCAGATGCATTCTGCAGGTCCTGTCCTCTGTGCTAGGAAAGTGACAAGACAGGGTGGAAATGCATAACCCCCCTGCAGCCTTTCCCTGTTATGAACACCCCTTTTGTAAGAGTGGGCATTGACATTGTGGGGCCTCTGGATCCCAAGACAACCTTGGGCAAGGAGGTTCGTACTGGTCTTGTTGGACAATGCCACCCGGTACCCAGAAGCTATCTCTCTGAGGACAGTGACTGCACCTGCCATGGCCAGGGACCTGATGGCGATCTTTACTTGAGTGAGTTTATCCAAGGAGGTGGTATCTGACTGTGGTACCAACTTCATGTCACTGCACTTGGAGGCCATGTGGAAAGAGTGTAGGGTAACCTACAAATTCTTCATTCCTTAGCAGCCCAACCCAATGGGTTAGTTGACTGTACCCTCAAAGGCATGATAATGGGTCTAACCGTCTAACCGAACCCATAAGACATAAGTAGGATGTCCTCCTGCCTTGTCTTTAATTTGCCTACAAGGACGTACCACGGAAGAAAGTTTGCTTCAACCTTTTTGAACTTCTATACGGGCACCCTGTGAGAGGACCTCTCAGTCTGGTGAATGAGGGATAGGAGCAAGCTCCCAGGAAGCCATCCCAGGATGTATTTAGCTACATGCTGGCCTTCCGCAACCAGACATCCCTCACCCTGGAAAATCTGGAAGCTAGCCAGGTGGACATGAAAAGCTGATATGACCAGAATACCACTCTGGTTGAGTTTCATCCTGGTCAAATGGTGTGGGTAATATCACCTGTGGGGCCCCATACTCTGCAAGACTGCTGGTCAGGCCTATTTGAGGTAAAGGAGCACAAGAGTGATGTCACCTATCTGGTGGACTTGCGGACTCCTAGGATCCCTTTAAGATCCTGCACGTGAACTGCTTTAATCCACACTTTGAGAGGTCTGAGTGGACCACGCTCTTGGTCACTGATGAAGGGGTGGAAGAAGAGAGTGAACCTCTCCCCGACCTCCTATCTTCCAAACAGCAGGATGGGTCAGTAGAGAGTGTGAACCTCTCCCCTACTTTGATCCTAGATCAACAGAAAGACTGTCGCCAGTTGCTGGGACAGTTTGTGTCTCTGTTCTCACTCACCCATTGGTGTACTCATGATGTGGATACTGGGGATAGCCTGCCTGTGAAGCTCAAAACGTACAGGTTGTCTGACAGAGTGAGGGCCATCATCAAAGAGAAAGTTCCTAAAATGCTGGCATTAGGGGTTATTGAGCCCTCCAACAGTCCTTGGTTCAGCCCATGGTTTTGGTCCCCAAGGCTCCCCTGCCCAGTGTCACGCCCAAACTAAAGTTCTGTGTGGACTACTGTGAGCTCAATGCAGGCACCAAGACTGACGCACACCCCATCCCCAGAGCTCATTGATCAAATTGAAGTTGCCAAGTTCCTCAGCACGCTTGATTTAATGTCTGGATACTGGCAGATTGACTGAGAGGCCACAAGAGAGGTCAGTATTCTTAGCGCCAGAAGGGCATTACCAGTTCTGTGTCATGTCTTTTGGGTTGAAGAACGCCCCTTCCACCTTCTAGAGGTTGGTCAACCATGTCCTGGCTAGGTTGGAGTACTTCAGTGCTGCATACCTCAACAACATTTCAGCCTTCAGCCCCAGCTGGGAAGACCATTTACACCCCCTCCAGGAAGTGAAGAGGGCACTGCAGAGTACTGGCCTCACTATCAAGGCCATTAAGTGCCAGATAGGGTAGGGTTCTATGGTTTACTTGGGACACCAAGTAGAGGGCGACAAGGTGCATCCCCTACAACCAAAAATGGTCACCATTCTGGTTTGGACACCCCCAAGACCCAGACAGATGTTTAAGCCTTCTTAGGGCTCACTGGCTATTACAGGAGATTTGTCAAGCGGTGTGGCACCATTGTTGCCCCGTTGACAGAGCTGACTTCCAAAAAGCAGCCACATCAAGTGATCCGGACAGAGGCATGCCAGGTGGCTTTTGACACTCTGAAGGAAGCCATGTGCACGGCATCTGTACTAAAAGCCCTGACGTTTCCCAATAATTTGTGGTGCAGAGTGATGCCTCAGAGCATGGCATGGGGGCTGTGCTTCCACGCCTAAATGAAGAGTGCCTAGACCTACCTGTAACTTCCCAGGGAACAGAGGTGGAGCGCAATAGAAAGGGTAGCTTTGCTGTAATCTGAATTCTGAAAAAGCTAAGACCCTATTCGTTTTTTTCGGACTCACTTCTGAATTCAGACAGACCACAGGCCACTCAGATGGTTAATGCAGATGAGGGGTCAGAACCCTAAACTGTTGAGGTGGTCCATCTCCCTGCCGGGAATGCACATTATGGTGGAACACCGTCCTGGAACAGAAGATGCCAATGCTGATGGTCTTTCCAGGTTCTTCCACTTAGTGAAGAGAACCCTCAAGTGGTTCTGCTGGGGGTGCCACGTGTTAGACCTGGCATCTTTTGGCTTGGTTGCCCTGACTTTTTGCCTTCTGATCTCCTGTTTTTGACTGTGTGCTGTACTTTGTTTTGGCTGGTTTAAGGATTCTGTGTACTTTTTCACTGCTGACCAGTGCTAAAGTGCATGTGCCCTATGTCTAACATGTAATGGCATTTGGTTTCTCCATGATTGGCATATTTTATTTACAGATAAGTACCTATCAAAGTTGTTGTATCTTAGCTATAGTGCAGTTCATGCCATCCACTGCTCCACCAGTGGAACCCTGCAAGGATGATGTACTATGGAATGTT
Source organism: Triturus cristatus (assembly GCF_964204655.1). Classification (NCBI taxonomy): domain Eukaryota; kingdom Metazoa; phylum Chordata; class Amphibia; order Caudata; family Salamandridae; genus Triturus; species Triturus cristatus. The sequence goes on from NC_140590.1 coordinate 1,557,951,429, forward strand.
GGTGTCTGGAAACCACAGTTGGAAATGGGCTGAGCAGCATGCAAGCTGCTCCTGGTGGGGCTGTACTATTGATCTACAATAAATACTCTTAAAACATCTCAACCAGCTTGGAGTGATTACTACAATTTTATGGCGATGAGGATGGGATGGCAACATGAAAAATCAGATGAATACAGAGAAAACATTGCTGCCAACGTACATGTGACTGTGTGAGAGAATATGGTGCCAATGAACATGTACAAGTAAAACATTTGAATGCTAGCAAACTGCACCATAAACTAAGTATAACGTAACTGTCACAGGTGTGCCTGTCACCGAGATTGGAACAGGCAGACAAAACTGAACCCAACAGTAACTTGAGACAAAAATGATCCAGGATAGATGAGCAAGTAAGTACTTTACAAGAAGGATGACGCCAACTGAAGATCCACAGGCTGATTGACATGTTGAAGATCATTGACAGGAGGAGTGAAACAATATCCACACAACAGCGAAATATGTTGGAAATCAAACCACAAAAAATAAAATACGACTCACCACCCCAATGTAGCATCAGCATAGTACAAGTACAGCGTTCAGGGTTGCAGTGATGTGATGCAAAAAGAAACTCCAACCGAGACGCTGGTGAGTAGTAGCAAGATGGAAAAAACTTTATAAGTCGCGCAATAGTGGTTGGCAAATCAGAGGAAAACACGCAATAACGGCAGGAAGACAAAAAGAACAGATCTGCCAATCCTAAGATGGCGGCACGCCGTGTCACGCCATTCCGGGTGGCTCACGGAAGCAACGTGCCTCAAAAGCAGCTACAGAAGTAGACATCGCAGCGGTACCAGGAGAAATGAAGGGAAGTCACAGGTAAGCAGAGGCTGCACACGCTGAGAATGTGCTGGTGGTAAAGAGCTTGTGCGATTTTTGAACGGCAGTGATTCAACTGCCAAGTCGCAGCGCCAACCCCCGAAGTAACCCAAAAAAAAATGCCCCTGCTCACCGGTTGAGGCAAAGTCTTCGTCAATATTGTACCAAACAAGTACACCGGCTCACCAAAATGCCACACACGACACAACAAGTCTCTCTGACATGCACATTGGGGAAATGGGCAAGAGAACCGGCAGTACCTCTACTCCCAGGACTACATGCCACACAGAGACCGGCAGACTAGACTTGTTCATGGCGACACTGTCCAGGATTACTACAAAAGTGCACTACATGTGCTTAGGGCCTGTAAATCAAATGCTACAAGTGGGCCCTCAGCACTGATTGTGCCACCCACCCTTCAAACATGTCTCAGGCTTGCCACTGCAGAGCTGTGCATGCATTTTTAACCTGCCATTTTGACCTAACAAGATAATCTACAAGCCTTCCTTTTTATCACACATAGGTCACTCCTAGAGTAGGCCCTGGACAGCTCATGGGCAGGGTTCAGTGTGTTTAAAGGGTAGGACATGTACTAAATTTGACATATCCTAGTAGTGAAATACTCTTAAATTCATTGTTCACTACTGCAAGACCTATCTCTCCCATAGTTTAACATTGGAGCTGCCGTGTCAATAAATCAGTCAGTCAGAAGCACAGGTACTCACCTGTGAGGGTCTCAAGGAGCTGAGGGGGGCTGCGGACCTATCTGGGCGTGGAGGTTCAGTCATAGAGCCAGGTCTTGAGGTACTTCCCGAACTGGGTCAATGACATGGATTACCTGAGGTGGAGGGGCAGGGTGTTCCAGGTCTTGGTGGCGAGGTAGAAGAAGGATCTTCCTCCAGTTCCGGTCTTGTGGATCTGTGGGATGAAGGCCAGGGCAAGTTGGGCAGATCGGAGTTGTCTGGAAAGTGTGTGTAAAGTGAGACAGTAGTTCAGATATTCCGGTCCTGTGTCGTGGAGGTCCTTGTAGGCTTGTGTGAGGAGCATGAAGGTGATTCTCTGGTTGATAGGGAGCCAGTGGAGTTGTCGGAGGTGTTGTACCATGTGGCTGCGGTGGGGGTTGTCGAGGACCAGTGTGGCTGCTGTCTTTTGGATGTTCTGTAGTTTTCTGAGCTGTTTCAGGGTGACGCCGGCATCTGAATGTCTTTTGAAGCAGGCGGAGTGTGTGGAAGCAGGATGAGGATACTGTGTTGATTTGGTGGTTCATTGGTAGTGAGGAGTCCAGTATGATGCCAAGTTTGCGAGCGTGGTCCATAGAGGTGGGAGGGGTTCCTAGTGCTGCGGGCCACCAGGAGTCATCCCCAGCTGAAGGGTTGTGTCCCAGGATGAGTACTTCAGTTTTGTTTGAGTTGAGCTAGAGGCAGCAGTCTTGGATCCAAGTAGCAACTGCCATCATTCTGTAGTGAAAATTGATTCTGGCGGCTGTGGGTTCGTTGGTGATTGAGATGATCAGCTGGGTATCGTCCGCGTAGGAGACAATGTTGAGCCTGTGGCTTTTGACGATGGCTGCGAGGGAAGTCATGTAGATGTTGAAGAGGATGGCACTCAGGGAGGAGCCCCGGGGCACTCTGCACCTGATCTCTGTAGTTTCTGAGAGGAACAGGGGTAGTCTGACTCATTGTGTTCGGCCGGTCAGGAAGGAGAGGTACCAGCCCAGTGCCATGTCGCGGATGCCGGCGTGGAGTCTTGTGATTAAGGTGCGATGGGAGATTGTGTTTAAGGCGTCTGAGAGGTTTAGTAGGATGAGGGCTGTGGTTTTGCCCCGGTGTATCATTTTGCGAGTGTTACTTTCAATTGGGAAACAATAGGAAAAGTTTGGTGTCACTGGACTCCCAATTTAAAAACACATCTTTTAGTAAAGTTGGCTTTTCAATTGCTGGTCTGAAAATGCCAAATTTAGAAAGTTAACAAACAAAGACCAAAGGTGACGCACATTGCGACCCTAGCTGTTGCACTGCTACGGAGGAAAAAGTATTCCATGTAATCCAATTATTCTTATTTGACCAAGTAATCCAGAGTAAACCAGTCACTTTAACATATTGTACTCGTCTTCATCTTAATCATAGACTCAATCCAGAGACGGCAAGAATTCACAGGATGCTTTATTTAATCATTTTCAAACGTTTTCTGCAGCTCATCCAAGCTTTAACATGAACGTGTGTATTTAGCAACTTTCCATATAACCCAATGCATTTCGAACCTGTTAATGTTCTTCGTCAGGGGTAGCTGTAAAATATTAAAAACATACACTTAGCTATCATTTCAAGCATATAGCGGACTCAGTGATTTAAAGCAACAACTATAAAAACTAAAACTTAAAACAAAAATAACAAGTCATCCCGGTGAACCTATCAGAATCCCCACCCTTATCCACCCTCACAGTGTCCCAAATGGCGCGAATACGACAATTAAAGCCAAAAGTCTCCTCTCATGAAAAAACTATATGTAGTTGAAACATCAAAAGTACCCTCAACAAATACCCCTTACATGTCCACACTTAAAAAATAATGCATGAAAACAATCTTTCCCTTCACATAAATCGAATTCTCCCAATTTACCTTGTGAAAGCCACATGTAACATTACACTCTCTTGTTTCCTCCCTTTGTCCTCGAACGATAAATGAAGTTACTCCCTCCCTCTCACGCTGTTCTTTTAACCGCTTTCGCAGGTGCGTTCAATGAAACCATGTGACATCCCCATTCAAACAAAGGCGTGCACGTAACGAAAACCAACTCTCACACTACTAATCCCATAATGCATTGCCCCGCTATTACGGAATCCCTAAAGAAAATAACTCAGTGCATAAACCCTCCGTGCTTGAAAACCTTTTAGTACCAAACAAAACATGAAGAATTGACTAAGACATAACCTCAAATTATATAATCTTCAACTTATAATGATAAACAGCAAAGTCTGCGAAGTGCATAGAATGATAGAGTCTGCGGTGTTTCCAATTGGTGGAATGTGCTTTTCCTGGTGAACTTTGATCGAAATTACGCGGTCTCTGGAGTGGCACGCACTTTCTTTTAATCATCATGTTATTGTCCATAAACCAGTGGGGTGCAAACACTTTGGGACGCATAATAGTTGCAAAGCAAAGTACAGGTATAGTGAATGCACTCCTTCCCTTAATAATTTACTTTTATGCTGTAACTGCCAGATAAATGCGTGCAAGCAGCGCTGTGACACGTCCCCTCACAGCATGTTGAAAAACAAAGACCAAAGGTGACGCACATTGCGACCCTAGCTGTTGCACTGCTAGGGAGGAAAAAGTATTCCATGTAATCCAATTATTCTTATTTGACCAAGTAATCCAGAGTAAACCAGTCACTTTAACATATTGTACTCGTCTTCATCTTAATCATAGACTCAATCCAGAGACGGCAAGAATTCACAGGATGCTTTATTTAATCATTTTCAAACGTTTTCTGCAGCTCATCCAAGCTTTAACATGAACGTGTGTATTTAGCAACTTTCCATATAACCCAATGCATTTCGAACCTGTTAAGGTTCTTCGTCAGGGGTAGCTGTAAAATATTAAAAGCATACACTTAGCTATCATTTCAAGCATATAGCGGACTCAGTGATTTAAAGCAACAACTATAAAAACTAAAACTTAAAACAAAAATAACAAGTCATCCCGGTGAACCTATCAGAATCCCCACCCTTATCCACCCTCACAGTGTCCCAAATGGCGCGAATACGACAATTAAACCCAAAAGTCTCCTCTCATGAAAAAACTATATGTAGTTGAAACATCAAAAGTACCCTCAACAAATACCCCTTACATGTCCACACTTAAAAAATAATGCATGAAAACAATCTTTCCCTTCACATAAATCGAATTCTCCCAATTTACCTTGTGAAAGCCACATGTAACATTACACTCTCTTGTTTCCTCCCTTTGTCCTCGAACGATAAATGAAGTTACTCCCTCCCTCTCACGCTGTTCTTTTAACCGCTTTCGCAGGTGCGTTCAATGAAACCATGTGACATCCCCATTCAAACAAAGGCGTGCACGTAACGAAAACCAACTCTCACACTACTAATCCCATAATGCATTGCCCCGCTATTACGGAATCCCTAAAGAAAATAACTCAGTGCATAAACCCTCCGTGCTTGAAAACCTTTTAGTACCAAACAAAACATGAAGAATTGACTAAGACATAACCTCAAATTATATAATCTTCAACTTATAATGATAAACAGCAAAGTCTGCAAAGTGCATAGAATGATAGAGTCTGCGGTGCTTCCAATTGGTGGAATGTGCTTTTCCTGGTGAACTTTGATCGAAATTACGCTGTCTCTGGAGTGGCACGCACTTTCTTTTAATCATCATGTTATTGTCCATAAACCAGTGGGGTGCAAACACTTTGGGACGCATAATAGTTGCAAAGCAAAGTACAGGTATAGTGAATGCACTCCTTCCCTTAATAATTTACTTTTATGCTGTAACTGCCAGATAAATGCGTGCAAGCAGCGCTGTGACACGTCCCCTCACAGCATGTTGAAAAACAAAGACCAAAGGTGACGCACATTGCGACCCTAGCTGTTGCACTGCTACGGAGGAAAAAGTATTCCATGTAATCCAATTATTCTTATTTGACCAAGTAATCCAGAGTAAACCAGTCACTTTAACATATTGTACTCGTCTTCATCTTAATCATAGACTCAATCCAGAGACGGCAAGAATTCACAGGATGCTTTATTTAATCATTTTCAAACGTTTTCTGCAGCTCATCCAAGCTTTAACATGAACGTGTGTATTTAGAAAGTTGGCATTTTCATACTTTAACCATACTGTGCCCTCTGCCCTCTACACGTCCAGGTTAGGTGATAGCAAGACAGTTACACATAAAGGGAGCTGAGGTGTGCCGCTCACATCCTGATGTGCCAGACCAGGTTGATGAGTCTTTCTTAGCTAGAGTGAGTTAGAGGAGTGGTGTTTTGTGCCCTTTCTGTACTACTCAACCTGAAAGCTTAGCTCACGTCCTCTTTATATGCCCTGAGTATAAATTCCCACGTTATAAGTGGCTCAGGCCAATATGCATTCAGAAAGGCATCAAAAGAGGAACAGATGCGCTAAGGATTTTAATAACGGACTGTACCGAGAGTTTAGTAACTGCCGTGGCCAAATTTTTTAACTGGATGTGGGCAATCCGTAGGAACAAACTAAAAATAGTGAATACCCCACCAGTTTAATCTTGTTTTAAATTTTGACTGTCTAATCATTATAAATGTATTGTAAATTTTGTTTTATTTTTAGTGTGTTTAACCTCATTATATAATACTTATGATTTTAATTGACGTGCATGGAACAATCAGTAGATGGGATCAACCCAGTAGAACTTACGAGAACATCCTTTTGATCTTGCAGTATATCAGTTAAAATAATTATTTATACATTATATTAATGTACTATGGAATTGATGCTGTGTTTTTATTTTTTTTAAATATGTTGTCTTTTATGACATGTAGTCGAAATAAAGACTTAAGAAGAAGAAGAGTTAGAGGAGTTTACACTTACACCTGAATAGGGCTGTACCTGTCCCCACACAAAGGGTTACATACCCCATGTAGTGAGTCTGGAGCAAGGGCAGGAAAGGGCAGGGTCTTGTGCACTACAAAGACCAAGGCCAAAATGGGTATAAGTACTGAACCTCTGTCACCATATACTGAGAACACTCTGGAATTGAAGACAGTCCACCAGGAAGAAGAAATGTTGCACTGCCAGGAGGGGCTGCCATCTTGCTGCTTGCTTTGCTGTGTTGGCCTGCTGCCTGCTGCTTCTTGTCTGTGAGTGTAAGGACTGGACTTGTCTCTCTACATCCTGCATCTCTAAAGGTTCTCCAAAGGCTTATTGGGCTTGCCTCCTGTTTCTGAAGTCTCAGGTATTCAAAGACTTCACCTGCATTTTGCTACCAGCACCTAGGCTCCTCTGCTGTATGTACTGCTCTGCCAAGTGATTAAAATCCAGCCCTGGACCTTTGGAATTGAGTGTTTGGTGCTGCAACCCAAGAAACCAATGCATCAACACCAAATCGTTTATCCGAACACGTGCATTTCTCTACAATATCCATGCCTGTACTGAAGTGGTGGACACTGTTCGACACCTGCACGACTTAACGGCTACAACTTACAACGCTGCCCTAACTTTGCAGACGCAGTGCCTCTGCATCACCGCTGCCACACAAGTCTCAGGCACCGCATCGCTGACATCTGCAATGCATAATCCCCAGTCTCCTATGCAACCCCGGTCCTGTGCGGCTTTGCGCCAATGCTTCGCTTATGTGCTGCATGCAATGCCTACTGCCCAGCATTTCGACATCGATGCATTGGCATGATACACATAGCTTCTTGACATCCATGCATCAACGACATTGTCCTACTTCCGAAACGTCGCACCGCCTTCGATAGCTACGCATCCCCTCCTTTGCTCAATGCATCATGTCCGAGCTTCAACGCAACCAAGAAACTGTCTGTGGGTATGAGCGACCCCTGAATCCTGCCCACACTCCATCAAGGTCGGAAATAACTTTTGGATTTGCCCTGGTCAAGCGCGAATAGATAGCACCAGTTGGAGCTATTGATGTCTAAGCACTACATTTTTGATTAAACTTGCAAAATTCATTACTTGGCTTGTGCATGTTGGATTTTTATCATTTTAGTCTCGTTTTACTAAGATAAATATTGGCTATTTTTCTAAACTGATTTGGAGTAGGTGTGTGTGTGTACAAATGCTTTACACATTTCCTCTGTAGTTAAGCCTGACTGCTCTGCAACAAGCTATCAGAGCATGAGAACAGGTAAACATTTAGTGTGTACTACACTTATCCTGACTAGGACTGTGGTTCCTACTTTGACAGGGCGCATACAATTTCTAAAAGTTAATTAGACGACCTTTGCTATTTCGCACCAAACACCAATTGCAACCAACTAACGCAAATGTACCTTCAGCTACATTTTCTGTCACATTATTTCTATATGTGTAGTACTGAAGCCCTTCATATAGACAGACATTTTCAAGATGTTCACTCATTTTTAGATTGACCAACACGTTTGCTTTTACAATATCTGTACTGCCTGGCTTAAATTTGGCAAAATATTGAATTTCTGAAAAAGACTTCAAAACTCTGTTTCAAGTTGATGCCAGGACCAGACACACCCAAATAATTACTTTGGACTTAGAATATAAACTAGCTGAACTCAAGCAATCGCAACATTCATAGGATCTTATTTCCCTATGTGAAAGCATCTTCAAACTAAAGCTGTGCAATTTCTTTGTTAGAGACTTTTCAGCAAAGATCTCTTCCCACACATCTTTCATCTCTGTGTTCTCAGATTTTGTTATGTATGAAGTGACTTAACGAGTAACAGCTACAGAGTTGTCTTCCACAAATTGAATATCCATATTGGCATTACACATTTTCAAAATCACAGGATTGTAGCCATTAATATATTTCAAAGCCTCTGTTCTTCTGAGGATATAGGTATTTTTTTTTGCAGACATAACACTATTCACTCTTCTTTTTGAAATAAACAGATCTTGGAAATCCAAAACAACGTTTTTTCCACAGTGGCAGCTGCTCCGCTAATGCGTTCCATTGCCGGGATCAGCAAAGAAAGGAAAAAAAAAATGATAATAATGGAATTATATTATCATTTGTTTTCCTCCTGCTGCAGTACGGTGTGAGGGGTGTGTCAGAGCTTCATGGGAGGAGTTGTTGAACATTCCTGTGCGCAATGACTGTTTGGTTGGCACTCTCGGGCCGCACAAAACAGTCAAGCGCATTTCCCTGTTCTCCATGCAGGCTGCATTACAGCCTGCATGGAGAACATGCCCACCCCTCCAGCCCCTGGCTAAGCACTGTGTGACGCCCCTCTGACCAATCACAATGCTGCATTGCAGCGTTGTGATTGGCTTAGGGGTGGGAGCCTGGCTGCCTGCTTCCTGTTCCGACCTGGAGTCGGGCGCAGGCGAGCAGGAGAGAAGAAGCAGGACTTGGCAGAGGTGCAAGTTAAGTTTAAAAAAAAAAAAAAAACAGCCTGCACCCCCATCTCTCCCGCACCTGCTCACCCACCTGCGAGCTGTACCTGCCGCCCCTGACTTTCTGCGTCTATGTGATTTAAAACGCAGTACCTGCTGCTTTAGGCCTTTTTCATTAGTGTCTTTTGAAATGCTACATAAAAAAACACTTCTATGAAAGAAAGTACAGACTCATCTGTGTCTGTTCCAAATTTCGGCACATCTTTTATCCACAACAGCATGTGAATATGAGGAGCATTTCTTTCTTGGGTCGCTTTTCGCCCAACAAAGTCAGTAATTTCTCCAAGAGGGGGCTTTTTTTTTTGTTACAGATGAAGGACAGTATAGCTTAAAATCTGTGGTTAAAGTATCCCATCAGACATTTGCAGAATCCAAAGAGCAAAGTTCTCCTCATGTCTTTAATTTGAAAGCTATAGTGTTAGAGTTTGCTTCTCTCAAAAACTCATCTAATTTATCCCATGCAGACTCTGTATACCTCAGTGTTACAATCCTAGTTGGTGCATCTAAATTTAGCAACATACACTTGAGCTCACCATGCCAACTATACCGTACTCATTTGTCCCACGTTAACATACCATCAAATTATACTCCAGCTTCTCATCTTTTCTATACAATTTTCCAGCAAAGTCTTTTTCAGACATATGTTGTACATTAACCCTTGTCTTAAGAATATGGTTAACAGCATATTACAGTCCAAACAAATCACTTTCAAACAAGAGATGGAATATATATAGAATGCTTTTGTCGAAATCGAGGGTTCTCGGGATATAATCTTGTTGACCTATACGCCGCTGCACGTATTTGCACAGGGCGGTCATCATATCGTCCACCTACTCCATTTGTAAATAGTTGAGGAAAACATCAAGCCTCTAAACTTTTCTCCCACACACTCATTGATGCTCCTTTAGCTTGTTCCACCTGGTACAGTTCAATGGCATCCCCCATAACCTCTTTTGAATGAAGTGGATGGATACTTTGAGGCTCATATATTTCTTCAAATCTACTGCTACCGACTTTTTCAAACTGTCCAATTGAAGGCAGCATTCCTTCCTCCATGTAACTTCCGTGTTTGACAACATCTACATCTTCATAGTATACCTAATTTATTTATTGGGTGCACAAATCCTCCCCGAGGGGATCTCTAGGTGCAAAGGCAACAGGGAGCATTTCACTGTACGATGGGAAGGTTACAGGTTGAATAGCCAAGTTTTCAGAAGTTTTTTTAAAGAGCGTGAGATCAGGACAGGCGTGGATGGACAAGGGCAGCTGGTTCCAGTGATGCGGGCCAGGAATGAAAAGGAGCGGCTCCCAAACCTGGTTGTTCGGATACGTTTGGGGAGTAATAATAGTAGATCCCTGGATCTAAGCTGACAGACAGGGATATACGGCTGTAATTTGTTTTTGAGGCAACACGGTCCGTTTTAGAGGTAACACGGTCTGTTTCCATGCAGAGTTTTGCAGACTAGACAAAGAAGTTTGAAAAGGGCACGTTTTTTAATCGGTAGCCAGTGGAGGGAGCGCAATGTGGGTTCCGATTGAGAGGGAAGAGGGAGGATCAAGATAAGGCGTGCAGCTGTGTTCTGCACCACCTGGAACCTAGCAAGGAGGCTTTCATTTATTCCCACCAATAAGGCTATTCTCTTTAAGATACAATGTAGCTTCCTTCATCTTATTTACATCCACTAGCTCCTGCCAGATTTTTAGTTTTTCATGGTCACACCATTCACTAGAATAACAAGTGTTTCTTCCAAATCTCTCTCAAGTCCCACAGTTTCAACATTGTGTTTAAAATTTAAAGTTAAATACACAACTCTACCTTTAAGCCTTTCTGAAGCTCAGTGGGTGGTAGTGCCCCAGTCTTTAGTTCCATATGAACTATTGTTTGAAAAGGGTGTATAGATTGTATTAATATTGTTTCATACAAATTCAACCACCTCTTACTTATTGTGTATTGCTCTGGCAGGCATTTTGTTGTCCTCTAATTGTCATAGCAATACTTGCACATGATCTGGCATGTCGACAAATCAAAACATTCTCTTCAATATGGCTTGCCTTGTCAAGCCATATTGAAGAGATAAATAAGGACTTTGTAGTGCTTTGGGGAGGCGATTTTAACTGCAAATTATGTCCTTTGTCTAAACAGGCTGCATGCCATCTAGTAGCTGGGGTCACAGATGGCAGCTGTCACTTTAATCATAATCCCTGTAGGAATATTTTTAACTCACATTTGTCAAAATGTTCTCTTTTCCTTACTGTGGATCTTATAAATTCTGAAGGTATTGATTTAGTAACATATACTGGGAGAGGCCAAGGCACTTTAATTGATTTTATTGCCTTTTCAGAGTATTTTAACCCTCACTCCTTGATTTTTACCATTCGTAAAATTTGTCACAGTGATCACTACCCTTTATCCTTAGAGCTGATGACCCAATCTTACGATCAAATTGCATCTGCCAGATCAGGTCCATTAATTTATGTCAAGAATAAGGGGTTATTACGGAAGTGGTCTACTATAAACCCTGATTCGGTTTTACGTCAAATTATAGCAACTAATTTGACTCAAGCCCTAGACTGCCTGGAGGATAACATAAATCCTTCAGTCATGGCAACATCTTTCGAGGCAATAATAGAGACTATAAATATCGCACTAACTAAAAAAAACAAGTCTAGGCCACAGAGCGACAAAAGGTGGTTTAACAGCGACTGCACATTTTTCCATAATAAATTAAGACATTGAAAATAAAAACTAAAAATATTTCCGAGGAAAAGCAGTCACGCCTTGAGTATAAGCAGGCTTAAGAGAACCGCAAGTTAGAAATCAGACATGAGGCTTGGGAACAACTTCATGTAGCTTGCCAGAGTAGAGAAACCAAACTTTTTGGGAAAACTGTTAACCAGGATTATTTTAATGGTACCAACAGTGGAAAAATTGATGAGGTAATTATACCTGAGACTTGGGTCGAACACTTTTCAGGCCTTTATAAATCCGGTAGTGATCCAGATTTTAGCAGTGATATTAAATATGGGGCATCAACCCTGGCACCCCCCACACTAGATGAGGTGGACAGGGCCCTAAACCAGACTGTGAGGAATAAGGCCTCTGGCCCTGACGGCATCCCCGCGGATTTGCTTTTAGCTAATACTCCCGTGTGGCTCCCACTGCTAACAAATATTTTCGGTTGCTATGTGGTGCAGGGACCCCCTGATTCCTGGAGATCCATGATACTAGTCCCTGTTTTTAAAAAAGGTGATAGGGCGAGTCCCAAATGCTACCGGCCAATATCCTTAATTGACTGCACCTGCAAGATCATGGGCAGAGTAATTTGAGAAAGGCTGGAGGATTGGGTAACAGGAAACTGAAAGTGTTTGGATATTCGATATGGCTTTAGGAGAGGCCTGGGCATGGTAGAACAGTGCCTCAACCTGCACCTGGTCATAGGCAAATACACTTTAGCCAAGCCTGGTTCCCTTTATTTAGGGTTCATGGACCTGACATTTGCTTTTGACTGGGTGCAGAGAGGGAGGCTCTGGGAGAAGATGCTGGCAATGGGCATTGAACCGGCCATTGTGTACTTTTTAGCAGCTATGCATCGGGATGTCATGGGGAGAGTTTCTTATGGAGCTGGTGGGGAACTCACTGCCCCAATTGAAATGAAACGTGGGGTACCTCAGGGCTGTGTTCTTGCTCCATTTTTGTCTGTATATAAATGATTTAGAAAGCCACATTAAAAATGAGAATGTGGATGCTCCCCAGATAGGTTGTAGGTTGTTACCGGCGTTGTTATATGCAGACGATTGTGTTTTAATGTCTATTACCGGGGTGGGGTTGCAAAGGCTTTTAACTAGTTTTAATAATTTCATGAATGACCTTAGCCTGAAGACTAATGTAGCGAAATCCCACATTATGGTGGTGGGAAAATCCCCTACAATCTTAAAGACATGTTTTATAAATAATGAGAAATTGTTTCCTGTGCCCACCTTTTCTTATTTAGGAATTCTTTTCGATTAAAAAAATACTTGGCTTCATTTAGTAGAGGCAAGGATCAAGGGTTTTAATCAATATCTGGAGGCCATTTTTAGATTTACTAAAAAACTAGGCTCCCGTCCCATTAAAGCAATTATTGTCACTCTGTATGGTGCTGGAGTCTGGGGTTTTTGTAATACTGTAGGCCTACAGAGAGCTGAGAATATGCTTTTAAAACGCTGGTTGAATGTTCCAATAACTACTGCTGCCACCATCTGTCACAGCAAACTTGCTGCGATCCCTCTATCCTCCCGTATACAATTAGCTCCTTTGTTATTGTGGCACAATATTTGGGCAAAGGAAGAAGCAGTCTTGAAGCGCGCTGTTTCTACAGACTGCCTAAAATTGGACGGGGTGAATAAAATCCCTTGGATCTCTTATGTTAAAGCTCAGTTGAAGAATTTGGGATTGTCGGATTGTTCTGTCAACCCAGGAAACATTGTCAAAATATCAAGGGCAAAGCTGAAAAGAGATTTCCTAGCTTATTCCGATTTGACAAGAGGCACTCGGGAGATGGCAAAATAAAGGGTGGCTGACCACTCAATCCTAGTTTGTTCCCCAGGCACTAAGCTTTATCTTTCTTTTTACTTTAGTCATGCTAAATTGTATCATCTTATTAGGTTGAAGTTTGGCATGTCGCACTTTTTGGTTTCATACCCACGTAATGTATATTCTGACGCCAAACTGGATTTATGCCCCTGTGATTCAGAATCGGTCCAGAGTACGTTGCATTTTATGTTTTTTGTAAACTTTATATTAATCAGAGACATGCTTTTTAAAACTACTTTTAAAATTCCTGAATATAAGAAAATGTCGGGCCGCTTCGTATTACATCCAGCTTTTAAAAATGAATTTATTTGTCTAATGGTTTATAAATATATCTCATTTGTGGTTCGGTTCGGAATATTGTTGGAAAGTGATTTTTATGTATTCTATTTAAACTCGTATAAAGGACCTAAGATCCTCTAGTATGGGATCGATTCCCACAGTGACTAATGATTAGCGATGATACCTGTAATTGTTGCCGACAAGTATTATGTTCGTAGATGCTCCCTCATTTATGGATTTTTATTTTGATGCTCGTATTTTATTAATTTCATTGTGTTTTTAATTAGAAATGTGTTATCTTTATGATTTATTCTTTTATGACTGGTATACAGCCGGAAAAAAAATTCTGACTGACAGACTGAAAACATTACTCCACAAATAAATACATTGCAAATTCTAGCCACTTTTCTCTGTTTTCTTCTTCAGTTTTTAAGCACACATCAACATTTCGAATGTGGCCTTTGCAGTGGGTGTGCTGACAATAAATACCAACATAGTTTGGTTTCTATGTGAAACTGCATTAAACTTTGCTTCTTCTCATCTAAAGTTAGCAGGACTCTTATCTTTGTTTTGTTCCTATACACTTGAACATAGCAATTCCTCATTTTCGCCAGCCTGCACTTCAGGACCAAAGAAACATAAATGAATATCTTCACAAACATCTTCAACCTTTGATACTGTACCATACAGACATGCTTTGCTCATTTCTACTAAACACTATGGTGCCTATCACGATCCGGTAAAAAATTCCCCCGTGCGACTCGTATCGGGTCTTTTTACCGTACGAATCGTACAAGTGCCGTACGAACTGGCAATCACGATTCGCATGGTAAAAAGTCCATACGAACCGCACTGGGAATCATTCCCCACACGTCCTCGGGTCGGAAAATGTGTCCGACACGTCCTCGGACGATTTACCTTACAAACGTGAAAAGCCAAGTCCGACCGAGGAATCACGATCCATCCCGTGCGTCCGAGGTTACAACCGTATGGAAAAAACACCGTCCGCACCGAACTCCTACAGCAACCATGGAGACATGTGCCCGCATACGCGCCCAACACTCCCCCCAGCCCCCGTACGTCCGACACGTACCCCCCGTATATGTATACCCCCACCCGTCTATGTACACCCCAGTACGTTCCAGTCGTACCCCCACCCCAGTACGTGTCGTACCACCGTCAATGTACACCCCCCCACCCCTGTACGTGTCGTACCACCGTCTATGTACACCCCAGTACGTTCCAGTCGTACCCCCACCCCAGTACGTGTCGTACCACCGTGAACCTACACCCCAGTACGTTCGAGCCCCACCCCCACCCCAGTACATGTCATAGCCCCGTCTACCCACACCCCAGTACGTTCCAGTCGTACCCCCACCCCAGTACGTGTCGTACCACCGTCAATGTACACCCCCCCACCCCTGTACGTGTCGTACCACCGTCTATGTACACCCCAGTACGTTCCAGTCGTACCCCCACCCCTGGACGTGTCGTACCACCGTGAACCTACACCCCAGTACGTTCGAGCCACAACCCCACCCCAGTACGTGTCATACCCCCCGTGTACCTACACCCCAGTACGTTCGAGCCACACCCCCACCCCAGTACGTGTCATACCCCCCGTGTACCTACACCCCAGTACGTTCCAGTCGTACCCCCACCCCAGTACGTGTCGTACCACCGTCAATGTACACCCCTCCACCCCTGTACGTGTCGTACCACCGTCTATGTACACCCCAGTACGTTCCAGTCGTACCCCCACCCCAGTACGTGTCGTACCACCGTGTACCTACACCCCAGTATGTTCGAGCCACACCCCCACCCCAGTACGTGTCATACCCCCCGTGTACCTACACCCCAGTACGTTCCAGTCGTACCCCCACCCCAGTACGTGTCGTACCACCGTCAATGTACACCCCCCCACCCCTGTACGTGTCGTACCACCGTCTATGTACACCCCAGTACGTTCCAGTCGTACCCCCACCCCAGTACGTGTCGTACCACCGTGTACCTACACCCCAGTACGTTCGAGCCACACCCCCACCCCAGTACGTGTCATACCCCCCGTGTACCTACACCCCAGTACGTTCGAGCCACACCCCCACCCCAGTACGTGTCATACCCCCCGTGTACCTACACCCCAGTACGTTCCTGGCGCACCCCCAACACAACCTCCTAAGTACGGAGCGCACCCCATGCCCCAACATCACAACCGCATGTACGAGTCGTACAAAGCCACACACAAGGACATAATCGTACAACCAAATGGCCCATGTACACACCGTACACACGCTCAAAACGCACGTACACAACAAGGACAAAACAAAACAACACAAGAATACACCATTCGAAAGGCACACAGCCACTAAACATGGCCAACAACCACTAAAATAACACAATCACTGACCTGCAACTGTCAAAAACAAACAGAGGCCCAATACACCACCACTCCTTATAACACACCCACCCAAAATTCAAACACTGCCACACCCACCCATGGACCAATAAAAAGGGCCCACACACACAAACCATGAGCCTTTGCAACGGACTCACTGCTGCCAGACACCACAGAACCAGACTACAAGCTACACCACACCTTACACTTGCACACCTTCACACGACCACCCTCACAAACACCCTCTCATCACATTCACACACACACACAACCATCCACACCCCCCCCTCAACATCCACACACCCCCCACACCCACACCATCCCCACCCACACCCCTCACCATGCCCACTACCAAGAATCCAAAGTTCAGTCACCGAGAGTTGGAGGTCCTTGTTGATCAAATCCTCAGAGTTGAGCCACAGATCTTTGGAACATTGGTCAGAAGCACCAGCCAGGCAGCCAAAACAGCCATGTGGCAGACCATCGTCGATGCTGTGAATGCCGTTGCGGACACCAGGAGGACCAAGCAGGATTGCCAGAACAGGTGGTACGATCTGCGGAGGAGGGTCAGAGCCAAGAGGCAGGAGGAACACGACCAGGCCAACGCCACCGGAGGAGGGCCCTCCCGCAGACCCGTACAGTACCATCCCTGGGAGGAGAGGGTGATGGCCATACTGCCGGTGGAGGCAGTTGAAGGAGTAGAAGGACTCCGAGACCCGGGTGAGTACACAAACAACGCACCTCACATGGGGGGAACTGCAACCACAACCAAAATTACTAACAGGCACGCAACCACCACAAGCCATAGCATGACTCAACCACACTCCATGAGCAGGCACATGCCACTGCTGCCACCATGCCCCATGCACCCAGCTGGACAATGTCAAGTCACAGGCCACAGAAGACAACAACACATGACACGGTAACCCGGATGGCGGGAGGCTGGGCACCAAAAATCACATAGTGCGACTCCAAAGCAGACAACAATGCCCTCTGCCCATATGGCCTAGGTCACAGCCAGACAAACACTGTGTCCCAACACAGGAATGACTTGCCAGCAAATGGCGGACGCCTTGCATCAACACATGGGGGTGAAGGCACTGTTTTGCACATGACAGCAGCTAATGAACAGCCAACATTGTGAAAGAGTGGCAGCACACACCACCACAGCAGCAGCGCACAGACACACAGCAGACAAAATGGGTGCCTGGAGATCAGAAACAAACTCACATCAACAGGCCAAGGGCCACTCAAAGAACTGCCAACAGTGTGTGCCCAGGAAGCTGGGCCAAGGTGACAGAGGGTGACACACGGAGGGAGGGAGAGGGGGACAGAGAGGGAGGGAGAGGGGGACAGAGGGAGGGAGAGGGGGACAGAGATGGAGGGAGAGGGGGACAGAGAGGGAGGGAGCGGGGACAGAGAGGGAGGGAGACGGACAGAGGGAGGAGGCTGACACACGGAGGGAGGGAGAGGGGGACAGAGAGGGAGGGAGAGGGGGACAGAGAGGTAGGGAGAGGGGGACACAGAGGGAGGGAGAGGGGGACTGAGAGGGAGGGAGACGGACAGAGGGAGGAGGCTGACACACAGAGGGAGGGAGAGGGGGACAGAGAGGGAGGGAGAGGGGGACAGAGAGGGAGGGAGACACAGGAAGATGGACAGAGGGAGGAGGCTGACACACAGAGGGAGGGAGAGGGGGACAGAGAGGGAGGGAGAGGGGGACAGAGAAGGAGGGAGACACAGGGAGAGCAAATCAGTCCTTTGGTGTGTGGGAATGTCTGCTCGTCAGCAGGTGGACTGCGTGCATGTAGACAAGGGTGGCCAGTGCCAGAACCCCCCCTCTTCATCATGGCAAAACGCAGGGCCATGTCACAACCTGTACACGAGCACAAGGACAGCCACCTGCATCATATAAGTGTGTGGATCCACTCCATGTGCACATGTACAGTGCTACAAGGAAGGCGCAAATGCATGGCTCGCCACACATGCACACTCCACTGCTGACTGCAGTCACACTTGACGCAGCAAGTAAGACTGTGCCACACATAGTTAAAGGGGCCAAATTGGTGCCCAAGGGACACACCCATGCACAAGTGCACTGTGAGTGGAATGCAAGACAGATCCTAATTCCAAGAGGAAATGTGCCAACTTTGTAACGGATGAAACATGGATGTTGCATGGATCAAAATTAACATTTTCTCTCTCACACACAGGTCAACGTCGTGCTGCACCCCCCAACACTGGGGGGGAACACTCACAGGACCCGGATCTGCAGGAGACCGATCCCACCGGCAGCGACCACTCTCACCACTCTGCGGACGACCCCGACCGACCTGGCCCCTCTGGTGTCCAACCACCTGCAGCACCTGCGTCAGGTACAACCGTGCCAACCACCACCCCCACTCCTGCCACATCCCAGGAGACACCCAGGATCCCTGCCCCAACACCACAATGCAGCCAGGCTCGCCAGGAGGGACACGGTGTCCCGGGCACCCAGGAGGAGGCAGGCGACAACGCCAATGCCACCCCTCAGGGGTCCCGGAGACCCGATGTTCCCACAAGTGCAGGCCAGACGCAAGTGGGCAGGGGTGGTGGGAGTGGAGGACGGCGGAGGCGCGAGCCTGACCAGTTGGCTGGGGATCCGGTATTTTCCCATGTCCGTAACATCCTGGACTCATACCGGCAGGACACCACGGGCATGGCCCAGGTTGTGTCCGTCCTCGAGGGGATCAAGGTCCAGCAGGCCCAGCAACATGCGGAGCTAATAGCCTGTCTACAGGTACACCAACGGAGGATGGAGGACAGACAGGCTGAGCAAGTGACGGCGTCCCAGGGGATTCACGCTGAACTCCGTCGGATGGCCGACACCATGGCCGACCCTCCCTGTGCCAGAAGGCGGAGAACATCACCACCCACAGGGAGGGATCATGAGGAGGAGGAGGAAACATCCGACGGAGCATCCCAGACGTCGTCACGGCCTGCTGCTGAGGTTCCCCGCAGGAAGCCGGGTCGTCCACGGAAAGGACCGTGAGGGTGGCTGCTACATCACCATCTCCCAGGACACCTGGCCTGGCACCTGGCCCACTGGAGCAACAGCATCACAGCATCAAGAGACATTCTCTGCCACATGGCCCTGCTGGTCACTGGCTGACCAATGTTGACAAAGACTGTGGCATGGACTCTGAGGATTTCCAATGGCAAGGACACCAACTCCCCTACTGAACTTTGGATTCCCTAATCCCGGAAAGCCCCTCACTTTGTCCCCCCCGCCCCCAATAATAAATCACACTATTAAGAGTAGATGCCTGCTGGTAGCATTATTACCTAACATGTGTCTTGTACAGTCTAAACATGCCTGAGTCATCTGTTCACTTCAACCATCCACACCCTGTGGCCTGAGTCTGGCACAGGACACATGGGTCACAGTTTATTAGGCAAGACAGACATGGAGCACCATACACACCCGTGATGGTCAGAACCAGCTGAGGGGGTGGCCGAACAACCGTGCTGACAGACACATTGAGTACAGCAACAGTCATGCGCAGAGGTCAGGGATCCTGGCCCGTGTCCTGGGGGGCACCCAGGTATGTGTAGACAGGTGGCAGAACCATGTCCTGCAAGCTTGAGTCCGGTGGATGCAGAGAATGGGGTCATGGACAACGTTGGATGCATGGGGATGGCACATGTCACAATACCCACACAGTCATGGACATCATGCCCAATACACAGTCTCAGCACACACACACAGCTTGCATCTTGCCACTCGACACATTGACACAGAGCCACAATCAGGGAATACCATGCCAGACATGCAGGATGCACCGTGCCAACACACCAGCATTGACTGAGAAGAGGCACCTTGGAGGCATAGGGACACCTTTATTAGTCATGTTTTTGGGATTGCAGAGGCAACTTGAAGTACACATGAACACATCATGTGGAGTAACATGTGGCTCCAACACTGGCACCCCCCTTCTGCAGCACAAATGCGTGATAGCCATGGAACTGGCACACAAGCGTCGGCTAACAGCTAAACACCCACAGCTGCTCACGGAGAGCCTGCCATACACCATACATCCGCTGATGTGGAAGTCCCACGCCATGTCAAGACAATGTTAACCGTATGTGTCCGAGGGCAGTGTCACACACATTGATGCCATCATCACAATCCACTATCCCATCACTGATGACTGACAACCAGGCAGCCCATCTATTCAGGTGTACCCAGCTGCATGTCGTGTCCCATGGGGATGCCACATGTCTGCAGAGGAACCAAACCCCGACCGGGGCAGTGTGCACACATCGTGAACAACTGCCACACCCAATACACCCCAGATGCATCCCTTACCCCATGGAGACTTCCAAACGTGTCCGTGCCTGTAACGCTGAGTCAGCCCACGATGTCATGTCCATGAGGAATAGCAGTGCCACAACAATGCAACCAGCAAACGGCATGCGCAGGTACCTGGGGAAGAGAGACACACAAGAAGTCAGCCACAAAAAGCACAGCCACTTGCATGTGCAGTTACTCGACACATGTATGGATGACAACATGCTAGGTCACAATTATGACTGGGGAAATACTACCATCACTGCCACCATCACTCCAGTGACACACCCACACACACCTCTGACCCACGTGCCATACATGCAGGTGGAGACACACATCACAACGCATGCCACACGGGGACCAATGCGTGCACACTCAGACCCTGGTACTCACCACTAAGCAAAGAAGTCGCGTATGAGCCGAGTCCGGATGTCCTCTTGCGGCTCCACATCCTCCACATCACTAGCCCCATTGCCAAGCCCTTCGTCCTCCACGGGTGGATGGTCCTCGTCATGTTGATTCAGGATGAGTGGCACAGCTCTTTCAACTGCCATGTTGTGCAGCATGCAGCAGACCATGAAGATCTTGCAGACCTTCGCCGGGGCATAAGGGAGTGCACCGCCGGTCTTGTGGAGGCACCGGAATCGGCTCTTCAGCATGCCAAACGTCCTCTCTATCACTCGCCTTGTCCGGCCATGGGCGGTGTTATAGCGGAGCTGGGCCGGCGTGATGGGGTTGCGGAGAGGTGTCAGCAGCCAAGGCATGTTGGGATAGCCAGCGTCCCCTACATGGGAAGCACATGGACATCGTTAGAACTGGTGTAGCGGTCGTGCTGGTCGGCTATACAGAATACAGGACAGACAGACTGTACCCACCAACAACACATGCCCGTTCGTTGCGCAGCTGCATCATCATATCAGGCATCCCGCTACGCCTCATGATGTAGGCATCGTGTGCTGATCCTGGGAAACGAGCACAGACATGTGAAATCACCATATTGGACAGACACACCACAAGGGCATTGATGGAGTGGTAGTGCTTCCGATTGCGGTACGCCACCTCCCGTGCGTGTGGTGGTACCAAACCTACATGTGTCCCATCTATGGACCCAATGACATGGGGCATCCCTCCCAGGGCATAGAATCCACGCTTGACCTCAGTCATCTGTTCAGGGGTTGGGAACTTGATGAAGTCATCCAGGTGAATCAACATGGCCTCCAAGAAATCATGCAGCACACCGCTGAACATGCTCTGGGACATGCCACCAACATGAGCTATGGTATTTTGGAAGGTACCCGTGGCCAGAAAATGTAGGGCAGCCATTACCTTCAGCTGGGGTGTCAGTGCCGTAGGATACCTGTGCTGCGGTTGCAGGTGTGGTGCCAGTCTCGCCGTCAGCTCCAGAATCAACGGTTGGGTGAAGCGGTAGAGCCGGATCCTGTCATTCTCCTGCATGGTAGCCAAGTCTGGAATTCTTCGGGCAACAGGAGGCGCTCTGCAGTAATTTGGAAGTGACAAGGAAGAGTGAGTGCACTACGAGAACAACTCATGTCTACTGAGCACATGTAAATCTGGCAATACACACATGCCACATAGGGAGTCAGGCATGTGCCACATGCCCAGGACACGTATGGATGCAAGGTGACACTCCTTCCAAGACCCAGCTACACACGGTGATTGAGAACCTCCCCATGCCACGCCATGGAAATAGCTGTGTCCCAGTGCAAGTGCACTGCCCGACGCAAGACAGGAGTGACATACACCCACACATCAGCAGAAGTGTGATGCCGATTGCAGAGACTGGTAGCGGAACACTGGAGCCACAGGTCACATGACATTACACTAGTCCAGCCCACACACCTTGCCATGAAGGTGCACATGTCATGACTCACCACACATTCCTTGTGAGTTTGCTGACATGGCCTTGTCACGCTACTCCGTGTCCCATGCATACATGTGCACCTCACATCCGATAACACATGTGGCATGGTGTTGGGAACAGTGTGCAATGACAATCTACACACAGCCACATGTTGGTTGCTGCAACGGCTGCAGCTTTTGAGGGTGCTACAACATCAACCTGATGTAAATCCCGGACACATATATGACATAGTCACATTGTGCACTGTGGGTAGTGACAAGTCATGTGTCATGACCCCTGTACCGGGCATCATGGGACACTTCCGTGTGTTGGTGTCCGTGCCATGCCAGTGACGCTCACCCCAAGTGCGCAGTCCCACATGCACACATGTCAAAGGAGTCAAGGGCATACCTGGCACACATTGCACCCTCACACAGTACACATGTACACATCTCATCATACATCTGGTGCCTTCTCCACTCAGGAGGCATGTTCCACATCACAGCCTGTGACACCTGTGCCCCACACATGTAGTAATGCACAGACGATGCCTTGATGTCCATTCCTGGACAAGTATGTCCATCCATGAACAAGTATGTCCGCCCTATTCCTACATGTGTGTCGCCTATCACCACAGTGATGTGTAAAAACCGCCGTACTGCTGCTGAGAGGGCCTGTGCATGTTCCCAAATCACTGTGGGAGTGCTGCCGTATGTGTACCCATCGTGATGGCGAGCGTACAGGCATTTGTACGGTCCGTAGCACTACGGGTACGCATACGTGTGCAGACCCATAGTGATAGTGAGCGTAGATGCGTGTGTACGGCCCTATCACTATGGGTCTGCACGCGTATGCGTACCCGTAGTGGTACGGACCGTACACACGCATGTACGCTCACTATCACTATGGGTCTGCACGCGTATGCGTACCCGTAGTGGTACGGACCGTACACACGCATGTACGCTCACTATCACTATGGGTCTGCACGCGTATGCGTACCCGTAGTGGTACGGACCGTACACACGCATCTACGCTCACTATCACTATGGGTCTGCACGCGTATGCGTACCCGTAGTGGTACGGACCGTACACACGCATGTACGCTCACTATCACTATGGGTCTGCACGCGTATGCGTACTCCTAGTGATAGTGAGCGTACATGCGAGTGTACGGTCCGTACCACTACGGGTACGCATACGCGTGCAGACCCATAGTGATAGTGAGCGTACATGCGTGTGTACGGTCCGTACCACTACGGGTACGCATACGCGTGCAGACCCATAGTGATAGTGAGCGTACATGCGTGTGTACGGTCCATAACACTACGGGTACGCATACGCGTGCAGACCCATAGTGATAGAGAGCGTACATGCGTGTGTACGGTCCGTACCACTACGGGTACGCATACGCGTGCAGACCCATAGTGATGGAGAGCGTAGGCATGCATGTACGGGCCGTTGCCATGCATTTGGGGTGCCCTAGGGCCCCGAAACGCACCGTACCTGTGTGTGATGCTCCAAATTACATAGGGGACAAGTATTAAGGCCTACATGCATGCTGGTTGTCATGGAGACCAAGTTCAAAATTCGAAATTGTTCTGGAAGGTGCACAGCAGAAGTCAGTTGGAATTCTTCTACTTTGTTGCAATGTGTTTGTGGGGCTGACATCATGCAGGAGAATGAAACCGATAGAGAACCCACAGACTGCTAGGTTTGAAGGGATTGGTGGAAACATAGGATGCAAATGTGAGTGACCAATCACTCTGTACTCCTGTGCATGAGACTGGGCAGAAGGGCACATATAAGGCAGCCAGGTCTCATGAGGGAGCACTTGCCTGCACATCTTTGCATTCGTCGACCCAGCTGCTGCTACTGATTCCCTGGAACCATGTCAAGGGCTGTGGAGAGGACACAGCCATTCACCCTGGAGGAGAACATGGCTCTGCTGGATGTGATCCTCCCACAGTACTCCATGCTGTATGGGCGACCAGGGTATCAGGTGAGTGCATAGGCCACTGCCACAGACTGTCCCTATGTTGTGACTGTGACTTCTGCCATTGCGTCCAGGTGTAACACACATGCCATGTACTGTCGGGGGGGTCCCAGGGGGGGGGTGCCTGATGTCTCCCAGCAGTGCCCTGAGACAGGAGGGGTGGGGGCCTATCACTCCCAGCAGTGCCCTGAGACAGGAGGGGTGGGGGCCTATCACTCCCAGCAGTGCCCTGAGACAGGAGGGGTGGGGGCCTATCACTCACAGCAGTGCCCTGAGACAGGAGGGGTGGGGGCCTATCACTCACAGCAGTGCCCTGAGAAAGGAGGGGTGGGGGCCTATCACTCACAGCAGTGCCCTGAGACAGGAGGGGTGGGGGCCTATCACTCACAGCAGTGCCCTGAGACAGGAGGGGTGGGTGTGATGCACAGTGTGAGCCTTGATCATTGATTGTGACATTGCCATCATTCCACCTGTGTACCCACTGTGGCACGTACTGCTTTTTCCCTCCCCAGAGGATCATGTCCCTATGACAAAGGTGCAATGCGTTGGCTGCATGACATGCCTTGTTGTAACCAGCTAATTTGTACCCATGTGTCTCTCTGTGACATGTGGCTGGTGTATTGATGTGGTGTCACTTGTTCCTCCTCACAGGTAGGCGCCACTGCCAAGGAGCAGATCTGGCTGACCGC
This sequence comes from Triturus cristatus, assembly GCF_964204655.1. NCBI lineage: Eukaryota > Metazoa > Chordata > Amphibia > Caudata > Salamandridae > Triturus > Triturus cristatus. Next base: position 1,557,976,509 of record NC_140590.1, read on the forward strand.
CGTCAGTGCCGTGAGGGGTGTGGATGGTCGGAGGCGGAGCCTGCCCCAGGTGAGGAAACGCTGGCAGGATATCCGGTGCTGGACGCGGAGGATTGCACGGCTCCTGCTGGGGGACTCACCTGAGAGCCACAAGAACCGCGGCCGCCGCCGTCTGAGCCACCTCCACAGGCGTGTGCTGCCGGTGGTCTTTCCAGACCTGGAGAGGCGCTTACAGGCGATGCAGCAGCCGGAAGGGGGTAGGTACATGTGTGTTTGTTGTGTGTCACCGGCATTTGTAAGGGCACAGTAGCATGAATTCACTGGCAGGGTTTAAAGGTGCTGTGCAGATCCTGTTTGCCCCAGTATAGCGCTGTGCCCCTGCCACCCTTCCCCTCCTTGCAATGTGTTCCCTGGTCTGTGTGTAGTCACTCCTTCACAATGTAATGTAGGCTGGCGCTTTGTCCACGAGAACAATGACTGTAGCATCATGTGTGGGGGTGGTGTGTAACAGGTTGTGGGACCTTGCCTGTGCACTGTCAAGTTCACTGCATGTGGGTTCCATGTCAGTTGGCACTGATGCTGACTCCAGACATGGGAGTTGGTCTCTCATGTGTCATGCCTTACAGCGCGCATGTCCTATGTAGTGGCCTGTGACATGATGTGCATGAGTGTGCGATACACATATTGCAGGGATGGTGACGTGTGTTGCAGTCATTACCATTCAGTAGCATGTAGTTGTGTGCCCACTACTGTCCCCTGGGGCAGCTCTTCCTCAGTGGTGTATGTGTCATCATAAACGTGGCCAATCTCAGTGTCTACAGCGTAGGTTGTGCTCTGTGCCATTGTCCCCTGTCACCATGTATATTGACGTGCTATTTTGTACAGGTGTCCACTGTGCAGCCTGACCTGATTGTCCTTCTTCATACTCACAGTTGCCAGTGCCTGTGTGTCTTGTTATACTCATCTGAGGATGGGCACTGGTACCTCATTATTTGTACAGGCGCACCTTGGCTGTTTGGCGTCCAATCTTGCTTTTTGCCTGCCCCTGTGTGTATCACCCAGACTATGAGATGTTGGTGCCACCTGTGTCTCAACAATTTGCCTCGTGTAGGGTCTTGTTGGGGCGGGCAATGCCTATGTGTCAAATCCTGATTTCCACTTGCTGGGTCTGGGCAGTGTGTGATGTGTCTGGACACACACGCAATGTGCAGTGACCGAGTCATGTTGGGCATGTTTTCAGCATTACCTATGCAGCATGTGTCTCAAGTTCATGGATATGGTCCCTGGTCATCGGTATTTTCGCCAACGCTGTGTGGTGCAGATGCAGTGCTGGATTGTCCCCAGGGCCTGGGTGCTATGTCAGACTCCGTTTCCTGTCTTTAGCTATTGTCTCATGCTCTCCATGGTATTTCAGTGGCATGGTGGCTCAACCAACTGTGTGTTTCATGCCCTACATCGGTACCCTGTTCAGTAGATGTTAGGGATCTTCCTTTTCAGGCTATGCAATGTTACCTATGTAGATTGGACTCATGTGACAGATGTGTACAGGTGTCTGATTAATTTCTGTCTCTCCACCCTGCCCACAGCATCGTCGGGGGACACAGAGGGAGACATGGACACAGACCAGGCGGAGGGACCGAGCACCAGTGCCAGCCGTGACATCGGGTCTGGCACATCGAGTGGGACAGAGGCGGAGGAGAGTGTGGCCGAGGACCTGTCGACTGGCACATCAGACTACGAAGCTGACAGGTCCGAGGAGGATGTCTCCGAGTGGGCGGAGGCTGCACCAGCAGCTGACAGCGGAACAACACCTCGCACCGCCCCCTCAGTTTCCATCAGCCGCCTCCCACTTGCTCGTGTCCCTTCCCAGCGTGCCCGGTCACAGCATGTCTCCTTCCTGCCAGGCACCGCACCCCCTGCCCCTGTCTCCACTGCTGCCGCCAATGCAGAGTCTGTGGACATCCAGCGGCAACTGCAGGTTGGTCAGGCTGCGATCCTTAATGTCCTCCATGCCCACGGCAAAACCCTCACCAACATCGAGGCTTTCTTGGAGGGCATTCATTCATCGCAGGCTGACCAACGCAACTTGCTGAGGTCCATAGACTCCACACTGACTGCAGCAGTGGGTCTCCTGCAGCGCGACCTCCCCCCACCTACCCCTGCCCCATCCACACTTCCCACTCCCATGCCTGTCCCACGTACACCCAGACGTCGGCATGCACCCACATCAACGGACACGGGCACCACACCAGCAGGGAAGGTCCACCGCACTCCTCCTGACACGCACACACAGGGTGAGGTAGGCACACCCACTGGGTCGGGGGGCAAACGTGTGACACGCAGCCATAGTGGGAGTCCGCATTCCACCCAGTCCACTCCCTCCAAATCCCCTCCCCTCAGCTCTCCTGGCCACATCTCCCCCAAGGACTCCTTCATGGCCGCTCTGTCCCTGAGCCCCACGGTTACACCACCACGCAAGCGGTCAAGGAGGTCCCCGGTCAGGGTGGTTGAGTCTCCCCCCCTGTCTCCACCCTCCCCCAGTGGCGCTGCGACCCATCCCTCTGACCCCCCCCCCCTCCTTGGGGCCTGAGGTCCCTTCGGGTGCAGGGGACTCCCTGGAGGACCTTGCAAAGGTGTGTAGTGCCATCCTGGCCTCCGCCTTTGGCCCTGCCCCACCCCCTGTGGTGGAGTCCTCCATCCCTGCACCCACAACGCCGCCCCTTTGCCCTGATGTCCCTGCGGTGCCTGTTGCTTCCCCCCCCCCCTGATGCCCTCACCAGTGTGGAAGACGATGCCATTTGACTGTGCAGGCAAGGTAGGGGACACGCATCCCACTGTGTCCCCCATCCAGCTGAGAATCATTGACTGCCCTATGGGCTTTGTGAAGATTGAACTGCCTGCGATCCACGGACATTGTGCTCATGCTGAATAAAGCTTAAATTTTTTTTCATTATCACACTACTGCTATGCTGGTATTGGTGTTGGTGGGGCTGCTACATGGTTTTGGGTGGTGTGTAAGGGTTTGGGTGTGTGGGATGTGTAGTAGTGTACTGCTCATTGGTGGGACCCTGGGATCTGTGTGCCATCACAAGGTGTTGGCTAACTTTCTTTGTTCATGTAAGCAGTTACTGCATGGTGCACTTGTCCCAGGGTGTATTCCTTCCTCTGTGTACCCAGCTTTCTTCCCTGCAGGGTGTTCCCAATGTTTAGCGCAGAGCTGTGTCTACATGAGCTGTGTGTGTGACGGAGCCCTTCTACTTTGGCCATGCATGCAGGGCCATGTCTCCACCTGCAACAATCGTGGCATCCTTGGTGATCACTGTACTTGTGTGTGGAGTCTGTTGACATGAGTTCATGGGGACATGTTCCCTTGTAGCCAGTATGCATGTGGATAATTCTGGCCTCACACACATGTGTTACACCCCTCCTGTCTCAGGGCACTGCTGGGAGTGATAGGCACCCACCCCTCCTGTCTCAGGGCACTGCTGGGAGGACTCTGCACACACCCCTCCTGTCTCAGGGCACTGCTGGGAGGACTCCACACCCACCCCTCCTGTCTCAGGGCACTGCTGGGAGGACTCTGCACACACCCCTCCTGTCTCAGGGCACTGCTGGGAGGACTCTGCACACACCCCTCCTGTCTCAGGGCACTGCTGGGAGGACTCCACACCCACCCCTCCTGTCTCAGGGCACTGCTGGGAGGACTCTGCACACACCCCTCCTGTCTCAGGGCACTGCTGGGAGGACTCTGCACCCACCCCTCCTGTCTCAGGGCACTGCTGGGAGTGATAGGCACCCACCCCTCCTGTCTCAGGGCACTGCTGGGTGGACTCTGCACACACACCTCCGATTTCAGGATATGTACGCTTGGAACATACACGGTGGGGGTACGCTCAATGCATTCGAGGTGAGGGTACGAGTCTACTTACACTGGTGTGGTGGGGGTACGCTCCATGCATACGCGGGTGGGGGTACGGGTCGTACTTACACTGGTGTGGTGGGGGTACGCTCCATGCATACGCGGGTGGGGGTACGGGTCGTACTTACACTGTTGGGCTGGGGGGTACGCTCCATGCATACGCGGGTGGGGGTACGGGTCGTACTTACACTGTTGGGCTGGGGGGTACGCTCCATGCATACGCGGGTGGGGGTACGGGTCGTACTTACACTGTTGGGCTGGGGGGTACGCTCCTTGCATACGCGGGTGAGGGTTCGAGTCGTACTTACACTGTTGGCATGGGGGGTACGCTCCATGCATACGCGGGTGGGGGTACGGGTCGTACTTACACTGTTGGGCTGGGGGGTACGCTCCATGCATACGCTGGTGGGGGTACGGGTCGTACTTACACTGTTGGGCTGGGGGGTACGCTCCTTGCATACGCGGGTGAGGGTTCGAGTCGTACTTACACTGTTGGCATGGGGGGTACGCTCCATGCATACGCGGGTGGGGGTACGGGTCGTACTTACACTGTTGGGCTGGGGGGTACGCTCCATGCATACGCGGGTGGGGGTACGGGTCGTACTTACACTGCTGGGCTGGGGGGTACGCTCCTTGCATACGCGGGTGAGGGTTCGAGTCGTACTTACACTGTTGGCATGGGGGGTACGCTCCATGCATACGCGGGTGGGGGTACGGGTCGTACTTACACTGTTGGGCTGGGGGGTACGCTCCATGCATACGCGGGTGGGGGTACGGGTCGTACTTACACTGTTGGCTGGGGGGTACGCTCCTTGCATACACGGGTGAGGGTTCGAGTCGTACTTACACTGTTGGCATGGGGGGTACGCTCCATGCATACGCGGGTGGGGGTACGGGTCGTACTTACACTGTTGGGCTGGGGGGTACGCTCCATGCATACGCGGGTGGGGGTACGGGTCGTACTTACACTGTTGGGCTGGGGGGTACGCTCCTTGCATACGGGGTGGGGGTAGGGTCCGTACATGTCCGTCCCCACGCTATGTGATGTTTGTGCGGCCCGTACCCAGGCCTTTGCCACGTGGGTGCGATCCGTCCCGCCATTGTTGGGGTGACGTGTGTGGGCGTGGTCCGACTCGTACCTACGCTCTTCAGGCGTGGGTACGGGACGTACCTGTCTGGTTGTGTTGCCGGTTCGCGTGGTGACGGACTTCCGTTGTGGCGGTCGCTGGCTTATCAGGACACGCCCCCACCCCCTCGTGGTGACCAGGGCATGGGAGTCAGGTATGTCCAGGCCATGTGTGGTGTGTGACTTATGTGGTTGTTTTGTGGCCTGCCCTGGTCGTGCCACCCCCACCCCACCCCACTTTCCCCCCTCCCTTAGTTATTCTGACCTTCTGCGGCGTCTGCGTCGTAACCTGTAGAGGAGGTGTACTGCTATGAGGGCAGGGATGACTCGTAGGTTCGGGTCCATGTCTGTCCGTCGCGTACTGGTACTCCTTGCTCGCGTCGTCCTGTCGCGTACGGGTCCTCCTTGATCGCGTCGTCCTGTCGCGTACGGGTCCTCCTTGGTGGCGTCGTCCTGTGTGTCCGTCACGTACTGGTCCTCCTTGTTCGCATCGTCGTCTGTCCGTCGCGTACTGGTGGTCCTTGTTCGCGTCGTCCTGATTTCCCGGCAGTTTTTGGCTGCCGCAAAATATTCACCGTGCGGGGTGATGTCGGTGCGAATCGTGATTCCTGGGTCGTGAATGGCTGGCTGCGAGCGTCCCGACGTCAGGTCGGCGCTTTCCCGGATCGCATTGGTAGGTGTTTTTTTGTTCGGTCGGGCTTTTTTACGATTCGTACGGTAATGGTGTACCCGTGCGAATCGTAATTCCTTGTTTGTGAAAATTGACGACCGGGTACGCGTCGGGCGGAGATTGTGCTCCGTCCGACGGTTCGTACCCGGTTTTTGCAGGATCGTGATCGGCACCTCTGTAGGACTTTACTTTTACAAAGTAAAGGCTTTGAACTAAATTTTGCATTTTTTAATAAACAGCCAACATTAGAAAAGTATGAATGGTGCTTGTGCACACTTTCCTGGCCAGAACCACAATGAGTGGTCGTGTAATTCCTCAATTTGTATGGATCTAATACTTGCAACATTGCAATTTTCCACTGAAAATTGATGTGGAAAATCGCTTAACACATCAATTGATTCTTGGGGAATACTACAAATGCTACTGCAGTCCCATTTATACACAGGGGCATGTCTACCCCTTCCTTGTACCTCTTCACCTATCTCTTCCTCTACATTTCGAGGAATTCTCCTGTTTTGCAATTGGTGTACCTTCTTTTACCTCATACCATTGGCCAGTTGTTTCAACTGTATGCACCAATTCATTCTGATGTTCATAGCTTTCTTCATTAAAGATAGCCTCAGTATTAGATGCATGCTTCCATTCTTCTTTGAAATTTTTGAAAAAACTACTATTATTAATAATCCTTTTTTGGCTTCTTTTCTTCAGGGATGACACTGTTTTATCCTGCATTCTCATTCTGTTTAGTACCAAGATAAATAATTTGTACTTCAGGGAAAACGCTTTATCAACCACACTCTCAATATATTGTCTTTTTGCTTCAGTGCTACCATTCTCCTCTCATACTGCTTTATTTTTTGTACCAAATTAGGTATTACCCTACTTCTAAACATTCTCATTCATATTTCTTTAATTTTTTTCACCCTCCTAATAAACTTTTACACTTTCAATCTGACTTATTTGACACCTTTTCCACATTTCGCATTTTCCCATATACTGTTTGACAAACTGCTTAGTTCTCTTACCAGCAGCTCTTTGTTCCCCGTATGTTCTCCACATCATGTGCTTTTTTCCTCTCACACTTAAGCAGATAGTGCTCGTTCTTCTGTTTTTCTCCTTTCTGTCTTTTTCAGCATTATAAATCCTCTTCTTTAAACACAAGTAGATATCTGAAAAGCAAATTTAGAATACATTTAACTTTACATTACATACTGTTTGATTTCATACTATAAGCAAGTGAGTAGCTAGATAAGAGGTTGTGTCAGTGTATTTGACACAGTGTATATATTTCAGAATGGGTGTATAAATGGGCATATGAGTGGCTGTACTGGTGGGTGACTGGTGTGAGTGGTTGAGTACATATGTGAATGAGTGTATCAAGGCCTATGTGGGTGTGTTACTGGATGGGCAAGTAGCTGTGTGAGTGTGCAACTGAGTGTGTTAGTGATTGTACGGGTGTCTAAATGGCAATGTGCACTCATACACCCATACTTAGCAAATCAGTTTCTTTCATTTTTCATTTTGTTACACCACTCCTAAATGATCACTATTGTTTAACTCTTTCCATGATTCCTGTAAAAAAGCACACTTTGATAGGGTTTTTATCTGGATCAACGAATGCACTAAGGCACCCAGTGTGACCCGCCGTGTAAATCCACGACAGATCTGCGGATCCACATGGAATCCCTGAAAAGCATTCAACAATCTGCTGTTAATGCTTTTTATTTAAATTAGATTTTTTTTAAAATATTGTCAAATACAAGATATACACTCCCTACAGAATAATTTTTGTACAGCAGTCTGCTTTTCAGTTCCACACTGCAGTCTTTTTTTCCCCTTCCCCCCAAATTCTTTTAGCTCCATTTCCATAGTAACTTAGGGTGAGTGGAACTCGCTGAGTTTTACTCCGCAGAATTCAGTGGAGTTACTTAAAAACTCAGTGAGATTCCGCTGAGTTCTGCCCACCTTCCTTGATCCTTTAACTAGCCTGACGTGTCCCCGGGAGGAGTTGTGTGTACCTCCCGCCTGTGCCTTTATGGGTAGTTATGAGGGGAACACGGGGCGATGGATGAATATAGCAGATCCGTAATAGGGAATGTGGAAAGGCAGACACTAGGCCAGTAGGGGAGGGCCAACTCTCATTTCCCACCTATAAGGGATCCTGTCCCAATGGTGCTTCGAAGTCCTTGCTCACTCGGCGGCTGCTGCAGGCCCCAGATCAGCAGTTGCTGGCCCCTCGGACCTTTTGGATACAGCCACACAATCCTCTGTCTGCATCCTCCAGCTGACCGGGGTGGGAAGGGTAGAGGGTGGCTTCAACCACGGCGAGGGGACAGTGTGTGCCCCAAACTGGCCCTTGTCCTCCACTAACAGGGCTTCCCTCATTGTGTCCCATTTGTGGGGGTGGACCCGGGGGTGGGAGAGCCTGTGGTGCACAAAGCTCTGAGCTGGGCTGACGTGCACTGAGCTCCACTCCACATCAGCTACAGCTTCCCTCTGTCTGTAGCAGCAGCTTCAGCAGCACCAACAGCTTTCCACTCCACTTTAGAACTGCAGAAATTACGGGCTTCAGCATCTTAGGCAGCAATGGCAAAATGGTGCTCTGTCAGCACCAAGAGGACACAAGGGACACTGGGGCTTGTAGCTGTTACATCAACAGTGAGTGGTGAAGGGATCTAGAGAAGAGATCTGACTATTAGGAGACAGCCATCTGCACATCAGAGTGCAGTTTGGTCGAAGTGGGGTTTTCCGATTGAAATATCGCTGCTGAGCTGATGGAAAAGTTTTTCAGCAACAATAATGTATATCTTCCCTCGGCCGCTGCGGGCGCCCTCAGTGGGATTTGTACTTGAAGCTCTCGTGGATTTTTCTTCATCGCCTGTGAGTCATATGTAGAGAGCACTTATGTGGTCAGTGCTCTGCAAGATTAAAAATAGAGAAAAATGCAAGTCTTCAGCTCTACTCCTTCCTTCCTCTACATCCCTCTTTCTCTTCCATCTTCTCTCAACCTCTTATTCCTCTTCTTCCTGAGTACCTCCATTCCCCCTCTTTATCCCTCTCAGTTCCTACTTCAATTCCTGTATATTCTCCACCCTGTTTCCAATGTCTGTATTGACTGATCCAAGTGATCTGAATGGCATCGCTAAGGTCCCGGCCTAGTATGTTTCTCAAATTTTGAAGCACGTTTCTGCCACCCCAGAAGGGCTAGACTGACGTGTCCGAAAAGAAATAAAAAATCAAAGTTTTTTTTTCTTCTGTCACCATTTTCTATTTAACATCTCTCCCTTCTTTCCTTCTGGTTCTGTTTCCTCTCTCTCTTTCAGTATTATTTCTGCTTTTCTCTCCCTACAACCTTTCTGCTTCTCTTTCCCCTCTTTCTCTCCTTCACTTTCCATACTGACCCACTGTTCACTTCTCTCGCGCTGTCCCATATTCTGTGAATGGGGATAAACTATATCCTTCTAAGGACCTGTGTGTCTTTTAAAATTGCCATAGAAACACTGACTTTTACTGCACTAGAGCCCCCAGGCTGCTGGTGCTCCTCCCTGCTTTCTTCTGACACAGACCCCTTACATGGTCTTCAGCGTACCCATTTCTACTTCACTGAACTACAATCCCCACTTCTGACTAAAATTGCATATCCAAGCATGCAGCGATAGCGCTAATCAGAATCTCAGCTTTAGTCCTCTTTGAACCACTCCTAACACCACAGTTCCAGGCAGTCTAGCAGCTATGACTTGTGTACCCCCAAATCTTACTGCTTTATATCACCATGAAGCTATGAATGTTTATGTCCATGCATTGTACTGGTATTACTGCATACTGCTGCAGATAAGCAAGCTTGCAATGTGATCCTTGTAGCTATATTTCCTAAGGCAATGTATTCAGTGGCTTAACTCCCTGCTGCATGCAAACTGGCGGTCAGGTGGGCGGTAAACTCCGCCACACGGTGGTCGGCAAAGCTTTCGCAAAATTATTCAAACTTTGCCAGCGGCGCTGAGTTCACTGCCCACCCCTAATAGTAACCATGTTTCAAATAGTATCTGCCTACCACTAGGTGGAAAGTTCACAAGACTTTCTGTAAACAGCATACTAACTTTAGCAGGTGTGGTAGTAATGCCTGGCATTTCCCAAACAATGTAACTTTTTTATTTTTCCAAAGTCATTCACGAATGTAGTTATGTTTTTTGTTCAGTCGCTACCTAACATTAGTTTCCAGCACATCTCCACCATCCAATATGTTACTTCATATTTTACTTGCTGTCCTTCATTTTAGCTGCCTTTCATCTTCAAAACTGCCTCATTCTGCTACAGCCTTTTCCTGTGTGCAACTTCTGTTTTTCTTCAAAATGGTCAGAGTCTGGATTGTGGGCCATAGTTTTGTGTTTTGGGCTAGAGATAGTGCTAGAAAGAGTGGCATTGGGTGGGTCCTAGATTTACCTAATGCAGACATTACTTGAGTTGGCCAGAGAGGGTTAAAGTGACATCACTTTCTGCCTTTGGTTGAAAGCATTGTGGATTATCAGCATCCATACCTCATTATTGTGCACTGTGGTGGCAATGACTTAGGCACAATTACTGGGGCCTGACTAGGAATCCTAATAAAGGACCTTTGTTAAATTAATATCACTTTTCCCACATTCTGCCTTAGTGTTCTCCAACATTTGCCAAAGATAGAAGTGGCAGTGGTTAAACCAATTTTGTCTGTAATTAGGGAAATCCAGGAAACATTTCAATAAAACTGTGTCTGCATTTCTCCGAGACCATGGGCTCTATATACCATAACAACTACTAAGTTTCGAAATGAATGGAATACATCGAAAAGAGTTCATTTCACAGACGCAGGCAATAGGGTGTTCATCAACAACTTAAAAGACTGCATCCTGTTCTGTGTGTAGTTATCATCAACACACCATAAACCGGAAGGCTCTTTTCAGAGCCTAGCTTTTTCCCAAACATTGTTTCGTTTTGTTTTCAAATCCTTTTTTCTGATTTCTCACTCAGATCCACAGATCCCTGGCCAAATAAGGGGTCTGCCGGCTATATAACAGGCAGAGCTGCAATGGATCTGCGGATCTGTTACCAACCAAAACACATATTCAATAGAAAACAGCAACATATTTAATATAGTGTGTGTGTAAGAGAGAGTGGATGTATGGGTGTGTGAGTGGTTGTGTGAATGGTTGTCTGGGTCTATAAGTGGGTGTGTGAGTGGTTGTGTGGGTTTGTGAGTGGGTGTGTGAGTGATTTTGTAGGTATGTGATTGAGTGTGAGTGGGTTTGTGAGTGGCTGTGTGGGTCTGTGAGTGGAGGTGTGAGTGGTTTTGTGAGTGTGTGGGTGGGCCTGTGAGTGGCTCTATGGGTCTGAGTGGGTGTGTGATTGGTTGTGTGGATTTGAAAGTGGGTCTGTGTGTAGCTGTATGGGTCTCTGAATAGGTGTGTGAGTGGTTTTGTGGGTGGCTGTATGTGTGTGTGCGTGGATGTGAGTGGCTGTGTGTGTCTGTGAGTAGATATATGAGTGATTTTGTGGCTTTTTAAGTGGGTGTATGAGTGTCTTAGTGGGTGTGTGTCTGTGTGGGCCTGTGTGGGTCTGTGAGAGGGTGTGTGAGTGGATTTGTGGGTCTATGAGTGCGTGTTTAATTGGCTGTGTGGGTAGGTGTGTGGGTGGCTGTGTGGGTCTGTGAGTATGTATGTGATTTTGGGAGTGTGTGAGTGGGCGTTTGAGTGTATGATTGGGTGTGTGACTGGATGCTTGGGTCTGTGAGTGGGTCTGTGAGTGGTTTTTGTGGGTTTGTGAGTGGGTGTGTGAGCGGTTATATGGGTGTATGAGAAGGTGTGTGGGTGTGAGAGAGTATGTGAATGTCCATATGTGGTCTGTGAGTAGATTTTTGAGCGGTTTTGTGGGTGTGTGAGTGGGTATAGGAGTGGCTGTGTGGGTCTGTGAGTACTGGTATGAGTGGATGTATGGATATGTGAATGGGTGTGTGAATGGTCCTGTGGGAGTGTGAGAAAGTATGTGAGCAGGTGTATTTTTTCCAAAATTGTGTTTTGGATCCACAGATCCGAGAATAGCTGTGTGTGCTCAGTTACAAGGTTAGGCAATGGAATTTCTTTGATAAATATTGGAAAATATGTTTTCTTTTCACCATTTTAGAGTTTGTTTCTTTTTTAAGTATGTCTTACCTCAGAGAATAAATATCTTCTCTGTCTCTCTCTCTGTCTGCCTGTCTATTCCACTCTGCCAATGATGTTACTGTAGGTATAGACTAACCTACTGCACTACATAGGCGTGGCTTTTGTAGTCAAATGTCATAACTCAGTTTTGATTCAGATTAGTAAAGATTTACCATGGTCTAGTGGTTAAGGTCTTATACTCTTACTCTGAGGGTTAAGTGTTCAATTTCTGGTGTTTCAATGGTTGTGTGTGCATAGTAACAAGGATAGGCAATATGAATTGAAAATGTTTTTCTTTTCACCATGTTTCAATATATCTTTTTCTAAGTACGTCTTACCACAGAGAATAAAAATGTTCTTCCTCTATCTCTGTCACTCTCCTTTTATTCCACTCTGTAAATGATGTTATTGTATGTGTACATTAACCTACTGCACTACATAGGCTGGGTTTTCGATTTGAATGTCATACTTGTAAATCGTCACAGTGGCATAGTGGTTTTAGGCTTAAACTCTTACTCTGAAGGATAAGTGTTCAATTCTTGGTATTCCAATGGTTGTGTGTGCTCAGTTACTGGAGTAGGGAATGGTAATTTCATTGATATAGGTTGGAAAATATTTTTTCTTTTCACCCGGCTTGAATATTTCTCTTTGTAAATCATTATTATTGGCATTTTCTCAAAACATTAGCATGTACAGTATTCCTGAACATACCACAATGACATTCTCATTGGGTATCTTTTTGGTGTAACCATATCAAGTATAGTACTTTAAACACACTGAATAACATGACATAGTTGCATGAAGTACATACCAGCGGTATATGAAAACACAGTTGTAAAAACAAGTAACTAAATTCCCCCTCCCACATCCTTCCCCGTGTTTCCAATCATTCATCTGGTTAGTTCATTCAGAATACCGCCTGAGTCCAGCTACTGGCTATCCATAATCGGACATAGCGAAAGGTTCTCCTATTTCACCTGGGCTCCAGAATCTCCCTCGCCATAGACCCTACATCATCCAAACCTTTGCCGTCCACCTGGCGGGGACTATGCCCTCATCATGGGGACCCATCTGTGAGGGGATGTATCATAACTCCCCAGGAGAACAAGTCTTCCGTCACTCTCTGTCTCATGTGGGCCTCCTTCACCCCTGCCCACTCTAGTAGATCCCTCCTCCAATCCAATTGGAATGGGGCCCGTGGGCTCAACCTTATAATACCAGTACATCTTTTGTATAATATGAGACTCAACATCATAAACTTCCTACTCAGTTTCTTTTTTTATCTATCAGGGAGCAGTCCCAATAGAAACTGCTTCACTGTGCAAGGGACTTCCCACCCTGTTATTCTCTTGATTTGGGATACCTCCACCCAGTAGGACCTAATAGCTGGACAATTCCAAACTACATGTAAGAAACCTGCCTCTATACTCCCACATCTTGCAGATCTCTGGTTGGGTATGTGGCATGCGGTCTAATAGAGGAGAGGTAGGCTATGTGGACAAAATTGTATTGCACCAGTTTGAATCTCGCATTTACTGACACCTTGCGGACAGTTATGTATTTAGAGCCAGTCTTTGGGGCTGATGGGGCAGTCGCTAATGTGCTGCCAGGCCTTTTCAACTCGCAGTGGCGTCAACCATCTATCTGCCCGTAAAGTGTAGCACAATAGTGCAATTAATTTACGGCCCCTGCTAGCAAGAACATGGCAACCAATGTCTGTGTGGATTCTGGGGCCTCAGGAAACAAGGGACACACCTAATGGGCATGGCCACATACTGGAGGCAATGTCTCAAAGGCGTCCTGCATAGTTTTAAAGTGGCCTTTAGGATAAGGATCAGACAACATGGTGCATCTTCAAGTCCGCCATCGGCAGGCCGCCATAGTCTGGGATCTCTGTGCAAAGGTTGTACTATCCACAAGTCCAACTCTGGTGCATACGGTGCCTGTTGTATCACGCGTTGGACCCTTTGTTCCCAGAGCCAGAATACCAAGCGGCTTTCATGTGGCAGCAAGGCTGTTACTCTCCTCTCCCTCATCAGTAGGGCCCCGGTGATAGTCGCCATATGTGCGGTCAAGAAGTGACTTATCTCAGTTCCCCTCCTCATCTAACCAATGATGGAGTTGCGCTGCCAGATAGTAGAGCTCTAGGTCTGGTATATCCATCCCACCCTTTTCCCATTGTCTCTTAAGAAGATTTAGTCCTACCCAGCATTTTCCAGCCCACAAGAGCTCCACCAGCATATGATCTAATTCCCGAAACACCCTGCGGGGGATATGATCATGGCTTCCTGGAGGATGTAGGGAGATCTGGGTAGTGCTACCATTTGGATGAATGCCATTTGCCCCAACAGGGATAATTTCAACGTATTTCAAAATTGATTGAGGGACGTAAATTACGGAACTCCTGTCCCAGATTCAGGTCGTATGTTTGTTGTACATCATGTGCATCCCCTAGATATTTTACACTATCAACCCTCCAAGGCAACCCCGACTTTGGCAGTAGGACAACGGTATCCCCCTTTAACTGCCCCAGTGGGAACAAGACCAACTTAGTATGATTAACACAGAGTCTGGACAGGTGCCCAAATTCCCCCATGAGATTCATTAGAATCAGGACAGACAAGGCAGGTTGATGCAGGTATATCATCCTGTCATCCCCATATATGGAAATGACATTTATCACCCAACCCACCACTATTCCCCATCTCAGCAGTATCTGTTGAAGTATGCACGCTAGGGGTTCCATTGTGAGGGTGAAGATCAGGGGTAACAGCAGACATCCTTGTTGTGTGCCCCTCTGCAGTAATATCTCAGTTAAGACATATTTCTGGTCTATATTCATGCCAGCGGTCGTTCATATAATAATTGAATCCATTGTATATATCGATGACATAGCCATATCCTCTCTAATTCTTGCCAGACATATTCCCAACATACAGAGCCAATGGCCTGTTCTATATCTAGGAAGGCCAATGCTGATTGATCTTGTTCTAAGTTAGGGGTGTGCAGGGCATGCATCAAACAACACAGATTACATAATGTATTGCTATGTGGGATATATACCTACTGGTCTGTGTGTACCAGTCATGGGAGATGGGCAGCAGTCGTGCCTCAAGGGCATGGCTGAAAATCTTCTGGTCTACATTTACCATAGATAGCGGACTATACAAGTCCGCCTCCATTGAATCCTTCCCTGGCTTCGGCATCAGGACAATATGGGACAATAAGTGCCTCTCTCAAAAAATCTGGGGCCTCAGCATAAATCGGCAGCCATTTGTCCATCTGGGTCCTGGAGAATGCTTCATAGAATTCAGCCAGGAAACCATCCCCTCCCGGAGTCTTGGCAGGCTTCAGTGAGTTCAGCACTCTAAGAAGTTCCTGTTTAGTCAGTGGGACTCCAAGTACCTGGTGCTTGCTGCAGATAGCTATGCAGTTGTAAGTCTGCCAGACAATCAGGGAGTAAATGTGTGTCAAGACGTCAGGGTGCAGTGTACACTTACTGTAGATGTTCAGCAAAGACCTCATTTATAGCTTGTTGGGTATAAATTACTTGTTCAAAAAACAGTACAAAATCCTTGGGTCTATACAAAAGACAATATAAATGTGTGTCAAGCCACTACCAGAAATTTACAGAACTATCAACACAGCACTACCTGCTATACCCCACAGCAATAATTGTGGGCACCTTCCTTTTCAGGACGAAATCCCTCACTCACCAAAGGTGACATGCTTCATCATATGGGATTCTCCTCTCAAATGAAAAAGCTAGTTCCTTTGAGGGCTACAACCCCCTCTCTGAGAGGGAGGAGCTCAGGGATGTTTTCAGATATTAGTAGGATGTTGTAAATCCACATATGAAGAGAAAACAGTGTGACTGAGGGTGCAGCGCAAAGCAAAAATAAATGTGAAGGAAGTGAGACTAAAACTGGCTAGGGAGCGTTAAAAGGTATTCTTTATTCCAATACACCCACTGCCAGGATTAACAGACAGTGTACCAGTGGTATGGATTTAAACTGCATTGGAGGGATGGAAAATAGAGGTCAACATGTTTCAGCCTAGAACCCAAACATGGGCCTGGCTTTCATCAGGACCTGTAATGGTGCTGCTGCATAACGTGTGTAGGTGATTAAACAAAAAGGATACACGGACAGACACTTTTATCAGTCCATCTGTTCCATAGGGAAGAATTACCCGCAACTGCTGGGTAAACAACTCCACCTCAACCTGGCAACAGCTCAGGAAGGGGGCACCGCTCTCTCCGTCGGTACTCCGAATCCAAATGAGCCTGTAACCGGAGGTATAAATTACTTGCCCCAATCGATCTCTCACAGCCAAAATAGTTTGTGGGCTGGTTTCAGTTTTAATCAGCTGTGCCAGAAGGCACATCACCCTGTCTCCCTCCATCTCCTTTGACTTGAGAGCCTCACGTTTCTCCAGTTGGTCCGATAGTGTGCACACCTGATGTTGCACTCTGTGCCAGTCCTGCAACGTCTCTGGGCTGGTGGAGAGTGCTCTCTCTAGGGCCACTAATTCTATTTATTTTGGTTCAATTCCCTTTCCAATGTCTGCCGTATTCCCACAAATGTTGACATGCAGACTCCCCTTATGACCACTTTCATGGTGTCCCACTCTACTGCTCTGCTCCCTACACTACCCCAGTTGGCATCAAAGTAATTATTTATGGGCTCTCTCATTGTCCCCCAAAAAACCCTTATCAGTCAGTGCCTCTATGTTGAGTTGCCATAACGATATCCTTGGTGTCAGTCTAGTCAGGGAGTAAGTGATCAACCAAGGGGAATGGCAAATATATATTGGGTCAAGTCAGTTGCTTCAACCACTCACTGTGCTGCATCTGAATGTGTGAAAAAGTTGCCTAGTCTGCTGTACATACCATCTGCCGGGGTACAACAGAAGTATGCCAGTGTATGCGGGTGATGTACTCACCATATATTCACCAACTCCATACTTGGCTTTGCCTGAGCAAGCGCTGTCGTCATGTTAGGTTTAGTGCCCGGCCTAGGTGGATGCCTATGGTGCGTACTATCCAATACACAGTTGAAGTCTCCCAACATCCGCTGCCAAGTAACCCTGCGCTGCAGCTAGCACTGTACCAAAATAAGCACCATCATCGGCATTAGGCGCATATATATTAATAAGGCATAACTCGTGTAAATCAAGTGTGCCTACCAGGATGACGTACCTTCCATAGGGATCTCTCTGGACGTTTGTCATCTTAAATGGACCCCCTGGAGCAACCATCATTGACATTAGATGCATATATATCAATAAGGCATAACTCGTGTGCATCAAGTGTGCCTACCAGGATGAGGTAACTTCAGGTAACTTCAGTTGGGATCTACCTGGAGGGTTATCATCTTAAAGGGAACCCCTGTG
Organism: Triturus cristatus; assembly: GCF_964204655.1. Lineage (NCBI taxonomy): Eukaryota > Metazoa > Chordata > Amphibia > Caudata > Salamandridae > Triturus > Triturus cristatus. The sequence continues at coordinate 1,557,993,770 of NC_140590.1, forward strand.
GCAATCCATATCAATGCATATCTGGAGTAGAATATGGTGTACACCTGACTCCTCCATCTCTTCCTCAGGTACTTAATGCAATCCCCCCACAGATGAGTCTCCTGAAGAAAAGCCATAGCAACCCCAAACCTCTTCAAATATGCAAGCACCCTACTTCTTTTCTCAGGTCTATTCAGGCCTCCTACATTCCAGGTTAGGAATATATATTTAGTCTCTGTGGTCACCATAAGAGTCATATGAAGGCAACCTGGCCCATCCATTGAGTGCTGCTAGCCATCACACTGCTCTATAACGACAGAAGGCTGTGGACGCTTGCCAACAGAACTCAACAATGAATCATAACTTTGTCGCTGGCACAGGCTCTGAGACCCCCGTACAGCAAATCCCTGATAGTCGAGGTGCGGGGCACGGATGGTTCGCTGCACACTAAGCCCACCGAGATCAGGGACGACTTCCTGGCTTACTACTCGGATCTATACAAGACCAAGTTAGGTGAATCCTCGGCCTCTCGTGAGGCCTACTTGTCCGAAATCGCGCTAGTATTCCTCGATAGGGGTATGCAGGAGTTCATGGCGGAGCCCATAACGGTGACTGAGGTTCGGGGCGCGATTAAGGTGCTTCGCGGCTCTTCTGCCCCCGGCCTCGATGGCTTCACTGGGGATTTTTACAAGACCTTTGCGGATCTCCTGTCGCCGCGGCTTATTGAGGTCTACGCAGAGGCGCTGGAGCTTGGGTCCCTCCCGGCGACCCTTAGTGAAGCGGTAATAGTTCTGCTCCCAAAACCAAATAAAGACCCGACGCTGTGTGGTTCGTATAGGCCCCTCTCCCTATTGAACCTCGATTACAAGATACTGGCCAAAATTGTGGCCAACAGACTGTCTCAATTGATGGAATTCATTATTTCGCCCATGCAATCGGGCTTTGTCCCGCGTCGCTCCACGTCTCTAAATTTGCGGACGTTGTTCACGGTTCTCCACAGAATCAACCCGGCCACGCCTGCCGCGGCTATCCTTCTAGACACTGAGAAGGCCTTCGACTCCCTAGAGTGGCCTTTCTTTCTTTCTGTCATGCAACGCATGGGCATGCCAGAGAACTTCCTCGCCACTACGCGGCTTTTGTATAGCCGCCCCACGGCCCATCTGCGTATCAATGGTACGCTGTCCCGCCCTTTCTCTCTCACGAGAGGCACGCGGCAGGGCTGCCCGCTTTCCCCGCTATTATTCATTTTGGCCATGGACCCCTTAATTCGGCATTTCCAGGAGCGGCATCTGCACAGGGGTCTCCAATTCCGGACGGGTCCCTTATTGGCTTCCCTCTACGCAGACGACACGATACTGTATGTCAGAGAGCCTCAGGTCAACTTGGCTCCCCTGATACGGGAAATTCTTCGCTTCAGTGCCCACTCTGGATTGGGCATCAACTGGCACAAGTCCATAATTTTCCCGTTGACTAGCGGCACGTCCCAATGGCAGTGTGAGTTCCCGTTGGAGTGGTGCTCCGACTCGGTACGGTACTTGGGCATTCAGATACATCTGAACACGGACGAAATTATTCGCCTCAATTATGGCCGCGCGATTGCCAGGCTGGAGACGCAGGTGGAGGGGTGGCTGCGACTCCCGCTCTCCATGTCGGCCAGAATTGCCATTATAAAAATGGTTGTACTTCCCAGATTTCTGTATTTTTTAAATAATATCCCTATTCCTCTTACTCGGGCATTTTCCTACACCCTGCGGTCACATTTGATTAAGCTGGTTTGGGGCGGGAAGCGCCCCCGAATCAGCTGGAGGACTCTTACGCTCCCCCATGACAGAGGCGGCTTCGGTGTACCGGATATGTATCTGTACTACTTGATTGCTCAGTGTGCGCACGCCTACGCCTGGTATCATCCTGACGCACGGATCCCGTTCCTTCGGCCGGAGGCGGATTTCGTGCTCACGGGTCGCTTGTCGGCGGTGTTGCCCGGGGGGGTTCCCCGGAGCCCAGTGGACATACAAACGGTATCCACCACCAGCTGGGCCTGGGGTCGCCTGGCTCGTTATTTAGCCCGGCCTCGCCTGTATTCCTCTTCGCTCCCAATTCCTAACCCTGGGCTGCTGCCGGGTACGGGAGAACTCCTTGTGCAGCGCACTTTAAATAAGTTTAACCTCACTAAGATTGGAGATTTATACCCTGGCGGGCACATATTCTCGATGACGGAGGAGGCGTGTTTCAGCGAGGCTACGTTCATGGATAAGTTTGTACTACGCCGGCTTTATTGCGCGGCACGGTCGGAAATCGCGGGATTCCCTCTCGAGCCGGAGTCCTTTGAGCCCCTCACCCTCCTCATCGATAAAGACACGGGAGCCCACATGGTTTCTAAACTTTATAAGTCATGCGCAGCTCTGGTTCCTTGTGTGGATGTCCGACTGCGGGCGGCTTGGGAGTCGGACTTGGGCAGGCCTATCACGGACGAGCAGTGGACTGTCTGCTGCAAAGTCACTAACACGATATCACTCAATAGTCGCCACAAGCTCCTCCATTACAAATTCCTTCGCCGCTTCTACATGACCCCTGACAGACTCCACGCCATTGACCCCTCTCGACCTCACACATGCTGGAAATGCGCTGCACCACACGCTGATTTTGCACACCTGTCGTGGACGTGCCCCAGACTGCAATTATACTGGACACAGGTGCACGAGATCCTGGGCACTATGCTGGGGCTCACGTTGGTTCCCACACCCGAGGTTGCACTGCTGGGCTACACGGTAAATTTCCCTAAGACTGTCCGAAGGCTTGCCTCTCTGGGCCTCCTGCTTGCTAAGCGGGAGGTTGCTAAACGCTGGGGGGATCGAATGGCCCCCACGGCGGATGCATGGCTCACTTCCATGGCTTTCTGCAGCACAAACAGCGAGATCTACTCTAGTCTCCTCCCCACGGTGGCATGACCCAAAGACATCTGGGGCCCGTATAAGACATACAACGCTACCCTGCCGAGCTCTTCCCCTCCACACTCCAGTTCCGGAATAGTGCCTACGGGAGTGGGGTAAACCGCGCGGCACCAGGGTTATGATTAAGGAGGGGTGATGAACCTGGCAGGACGTTATGTCATCATTGCTGTTCGGTCTGGGATGCTGGTCTGTGCGAGCGTGGGCTGGACGGGAGGTGTGGGGCGACAGCTGCAGCGTCTGTGGAGATTGAACGATGGGCTCTTTGGCGGGCGGTTCTTCTTATGTTTCTTTTTGAATTCTGATGGATGGGAATGTTGGGGCGATTACGGGGGGGCCACTGAACCGATGCCATTATTAGATGCTGTTGATGATTTGTGGGCCAGAGGTGTCATGATGTATCTTATCGACGGTTTCTTATTGAACATACAGCCAATGTCTTTGTATTGTTTTGTTTTTGCAAAATTAAATAAAGCATTAAAAAAAAAAAAAAATCATAACTTTTCACTTAGTGAACCCCCCCAACCTTTCCCACAGGCAGGCTGTTCAGGCCCCCTTTGACTTGACTCTTTTCCAAAGGGGTACTGAACCTCGCCCCAATATCCCTCCCCTCCCTCCCATAACTATGGAGTACTAAAACAATCTAGGTGTAAATGCTGCCCAAGTCACCAGCACCTCAATGAACCGCATGACCAGTACCGGTACTCAGCAATCCAGAGGAGGTCTGGCTCTCTGCCTCTCCCATGCATGAAATAGAAACAAGTTTATTGTGCAGAATAATAACTGCAGACCCAAATTTAATATGGTAAATGTACCCTCTATCCATCTAGGCCATCCGCTCTATGGGCTTTTACCTGTCCCTTTGTACAAACCCATTTGTGTCTCTGGGTCATTGACAGTCTACCCAGTGTCCATGCTGTCACTCAAAGTATCCAGAACATTTAGATCTGAGAAAAGGAGTTCTGGCCTGCCAAGTCCAGTGGTGCAGTTTGCAGGGTTCCATCCAGACTGAACAAGATGCAGGCCAAGATGCGGCCTCCATCCGCCGTGTCCTGAGACCGAGACTGCACCACCGGTGTCACCCTGTTCCTGTCCTGGGTGGGGCATCAAGGCACGACATTGCTGCCAACGTCCTATGCATTCATTCAATTGAAAAGAACTTGGATAGCCGCTTAGGTCTCAGCTTGTTTACAATCCAATTTTCCAAGACAAGTTCCACAGAAAGGCCTTCCACCTGCCCCGGAAAATCAATCAGACATATATTATTTCTCCTCGAGCGCCCCTCGGAGTTCTCAAGTTGTTCCTCGATGTGCACTGTGCTACATTTAAGGCCTGCCACTGTACCTGGAAGGGACTTAATTTCCTTTTTGATGGTGGCCAAGTCTTCCTCTGTTCTTGTAACTATGTCGGCCATTTCACGCATGTCCACGTGGAGATGGTTCTCCTCCAGGGCCATCGTGTCCATCTTGTTTTCCAGTGCAGCCCTCGTCTCCTGGATTGTGACCTGTATTTCTGCCGTGCCCTGTGCTTGTTCATGGGTTTCTGGGCCAGATCCCCTGCAGTCTCAGGTGCCAGAGGTCCAAGTCTAGAAACAGTATACTGGTCAATTTTATTGGTTCAAGAAGCCCTTGCACCCTTCGCCATAGCCACCTTGCAGGCAGTGCAACAAGGTCTCTGCCCCTGATCTCAAAACCGCTGATGCTGTTTTGTCCCAACGGCACTCTAGAGCCTATATGTGCTTATGGCTGACCGCACAGTGGTTGCAGGTCACTCTCCAGCCACCCACTGTACACTCTTGACTTTAGAGTTAGACAGCCAGTGTATGTAGCCTGTGGATTGTTCCGCTGCTGCACCAGCAATTCGACAGTAGATTGCGCCCAGCATGTCAGGCACGTAGTCGCTCAAGCACTATTCTGCCCCCCAGATCTTCTTCAGTACAAATGTTCCCCAGTTTCTCTCTGCGTATGTAGGATCTCTCGCCATGAAACTGGTTAGCAGGGTTGCCTGCTGGGAACCTGAGGACAATCCTTCTCTCGTTGATATGCAGTGCCTCAGGGCGCCAGGCCTCCTCATCCACAACTTCCCCCTGGATCCAAGACTGGGCAGTGCTCCTTGCCACAAGTCTTCATAAGGGGCTCAGTAGTTGTGTCCAAGGTCTGGGTTGCCTCGGGAAATGGGGCTTCTCAGCCAAAGGCCCCACTTCCCCATAGGGTGCCACCACGCCCAGCACATTTTATTGGTGTACCCCCATTGTTGCACCATATTGCCCCTTGGGTCTTCACTTCTCACCAGACCATGCCATAAGAAATTGCTATGGGACGAGGGCCCACTCCCTGCAGTCTCTCCCCCTTTGGCACATTTCATGCAATGCTCAAAGCTGGAGCCCAGGTCTCTGTCTTCCCGGCCGGGCTGGCCCGCACTCTGCTATGTCCACAGCACACTTTCACGTGGCTCTGATCACACCCCTTGGGTCTGTGCAGTTCTCCGTGTCCCAGGCACAGCGTCTGGAAGTGGCAATCGGAGGACAGTTCCTCTGTGCTGCGGCCGCACATGTTTTATGAGTTTACGTGTGTTTTATGAGTGTCTCACCACTCATGGTGGCCATCTTGAATTCGGCCCAGGAGGCCGCCAGCGCCCCCCAGGGCTTAATCCCGAGTTGCCTCACCGCTGTCAGGAAGCAGGGGGTGTCTCAGGCTCTGTAACATTAAAGGAGGTTCTAACATCATTCACCAATACTCTGCTCATCACTAGCTGAGTAATTGTCTTGGAGCTGCCTTACAGAAGGTGCAAAAACAACAGTTGATGGACAGAATGCAGAACAATGTCATACATTCACCCCAGTACAGAGATCTGGGCCTAAATCTATAGTTTTTTTGCTCACCATGCCATTCCAGTTTGAACCCAGCCATATGCAAATCAGCCTTGACCCTGTGCCTCATGGGAACAGTCCAGCCCGAACTGCCAAGCCAGGTCCTCCCTGGACTGGAACCAAGCATCCTAGGACCGGTTTCGGGGTTTCACCCCTCTTCAGCCAGGATAGCTTGATTTCAGTGGCATGGAGAGCACGGAACTCACGTCTGAGCATACCCGTGCCACTCGGGGTGACAAATGCAAAAACAACAGTTGATGGACAGAATGCAGAACAATGTCATACATTCACCCCAGTACAGATCTGGGCCTAAATCCATCGTTTTTTTGCTCACCATGCCATTCCAGTTTGAACCCAGAAATATGCAAATCAGTCTTGACCCTGTGCCTCATGGGAACAGTCCAGCCCGAACTGCCAAGCCAGGTCCTCCCTGGACTGGAACCAAGCATCCTAGGGCCGATTTCGGGATTTCACCCCTCTTCAGCCAGGATAGCTTGATTCCAGTAGCATGGAGAGCACGGCACTCAAGTCTGAGCATACCAGTCCCACTCGGGGTGACAAATGCAAAAACAACAGTTGATGTACAGAATGCAGAACAATGTCATACATTCACCCCAGTACAGAGATCTGGGCCTAAATCCATTGTTTTTTTGCTCACCATGCCATTCCAGTTTGAACCCAGCCATATGCAAATCAGTCTTGCCCCTGTGCCTCATGGGAACAGTCCAGCCCGAACTGCCAAGCCAGGTCCTCCCTGGACTGGAACCAAGCATCCTAGGACTGGTTTCGGGGTTTCAGCCCTCTTCAGCCAGGATAGCTTGATTCCAGTGGCATGGAGAGCACGGGACTCACGTCTGAGCATACCCATCCCACTCGGGGTGACAAATGCAAAAACAACAGTTGATGGACAGAATGCAGAACAATGTCATACATTCACCCCAGTACAGAGATCTGGGCCTAAATACATATTTTTTTGCTCACCATGCCATTCCAGATTGAACCCAGCCATATGCAAATCAGTCTTGACCCTGTGTCTCATGGGAACAGTCCAGCCCGAACTGCCAAACCAGGTCCTCCTTGGACTGGAACCAAGCATCCTAGGACCGGTTTCGGGATTTCACCCCTCTTCAGCCAGGATAGCTTGATTCCAGTGGCATGGAGAGCACGGGACTCACGTCTGAGCATACCTGTCCAACTCGGGGTGACAAATGCAAAAACATCAGTTGATGGACAGAATGCAGAACAATGTCATACATTCACCCCAGTACAGAGATCTGGGCCTAAATCCATCGTTTTTTTGCTCACCATGCCATTCCAGTTTGAACCCAGCCATATGCAAATCAGTCTTGACCCTGTGCCTCATGAGAACAGTCCAGCCCGAACTGCCAAGCCAGGTCCTCCCTGGACTGGAACCAAGCATCCTAGGACCGGTTTCGGAGGTTCACCCTTCTTCAGGCAGGATAGCTTGATTCCAGTGGCATGGAGAGCACCGGACTCATGTCTGAGCATACCCGTCCCACTCAGAGTGACAAATGCAAAAACAACAGTTGATGGACAGAATGCAGAACAATGTCATACATTCACCCCAGTACAGAGATCTGGGCCTAAATCCATCATTTTTTTGCTCACCATGCCATTCCAGTTTGAACCCAGCCATATGCAAATCAGTCTTGACCCTGTGCCTCATGGGAACAGTCCAGCCCAAACTACCAAGCCAGGTCCTGCCTGGACTGGAACCAAGCATCCTAGGACCGGTTTCAGAGGTTCACCCCTCTTCAGCCAGGATAGCTTGATTCCAGTGGCAAGGAGAGTTCGGGCTGGACTGTTCCCATGGGGCACAGGGTCAAGACTGATTTGCATATGGCCAGGTCTAAACTGGGGTGGCATGGTGAGCAAAAGAATGATGGATTTAACCCAGATATCTTGACTGGGGGTGAATGTTTTGATTTGTTCTGCATTCCGTCCATCAATTGTATGTCTTTTGCTTTCTCGCTCTAAGTGCGCCAGGTATGCCCAGACGTGGGTCCTGGGCTCACTGTGCCACTGGAATCAAGCTATCCTGGCTGAAGAGGGGTGAAACCCCGAAACTGGTCCTAGGATGCTTGTTTGCGGTCTAGGGAGGACCTGGCTTGGCAGTTCAGGCTGGACTGTTCCCATGAGGCACAGGGTCAAGACTGATTTGCATATGGCCAGGTCTAAACTGGGGTGGCATGGTGAGCAAAAGAATGATGGATTTAACCCAGATCTCTTGACTGTGGTTGAATGTTTTGATTTGTTCTGCATTCCTTCCATCAATTGTATGTCTTTTACAGAAGGTGCAGCACCCTGGTTTTAACCGTCTCCCGGGGCCAAGCCCGCTCCCCACGTTGCCGCACCTCAAGTACTCCACAGGAGTTTTTCTAGGATAAATAATCGATGTAGAGGGCACTAGCATTCACTACAGTGCCCCAAAGGTGTAGGGGTATGATCTCTTTTTCTGATGGGCCCTTATATGCCCTAAATGGGATCACTGACAAAATATCGAGAAGGAGAATATCGACCTACAAAAATATCGAGGAAAAAATATAGAATGCCAAAATATCGAATCCCTATCTCCAAACAGGTAAGTACAAAAATATAGAATCCAAAATATTGTTGTAAAAAATATAGTTAGTCAAAATATCGAGTTTTTTAAATGTCTTAAAAGTAATGTAAAATTAATGAAATAATACATATAATTAACTGAAACATACTTAAAAATACTTTAAATAACTTTAAAATTAATAAATAATGAATGTAAATAAAAAAAAATTAATACATATATATTAACGTAATATTAATTAAAAATATTCAATATTTTTTGCGTAGGATAGCGGGCGGGTAAAATTTACTATTCCCACTCCAGAGAGTGCAACGGTAGGGAAAGCGTTGGATAGCAGGAGGGTAAAAATTACTATTCCCACTCCAGAGAGTGCAATAATAGGGAAAGCATTGGATAGCGTAGGGGTAAAAATTACTATTCCCACTCCAGAGAGTGCAACAGTAGGGAAAGCGTTGGATAGCGGGAGGGTAAAATTTACTATTCCCACTCCAGTGAGTGCAACAGTAGGGAAAGCGTTGGATAGCGTAGGGGTAAAAATTACTATTCCCACTCCAAACAGTGCAACAGTAGGGAAAGCATTGGATAGAGTAGGGCTAACAATTACTATTCCCACTCCAGATAGTGCAACAGTAGGGAAAGCGTTGGATAGCTTAGGGGTAAAAATTACTATTCCCACTCCAGAGAGTGCAACAGTAGGGAAAGCGTTGGATAGCGTAGGGGTAAAAATTACTATTCCCACTCCAGAGAGTGCAACAGTAGGGAAAGCGTTGGATAGCGGGAGGGCAAAATTTAATATTCCCACTCCAGTGAGTGCAACAGTAGGGAAAACGTCAGATGGCGTAGGGGTAAAAATTACTATTCCCACTCCAAAGAGTGCAACAGTAGGGAAAGCGTTGGATAGCGTAGGGGTAAAAATTACTATTCCCACTCCAGAGAGTGCAACAGTAGGGAAAGCGTTGGATAGCGGGAGGGTGAAATTTACTATTCCCACTCCAGTGAGTGCAACTGTAGGGAAATCATTGGATAGCATAGGGGTAAAAATTACTATTCCCACTCCAAAGAGTGCACCAGTAGGGAAAGCGTTGGATAGCGTAGGGGTAAAAATTATTATTCCCACTCCAGTGAGTGCAATAGTAGGGAAAGCGTTGGATAGCATAGGGGTAAAAATTACTATTCCCACTCCAGTGAGTGCAATAGTAGGGAAAATAATAATTTAATATTTTATTAAAAATGTAATTATTATTAATACCAAAAATAAAAGTATTACAATTAATTACCAATCACACAATAGTTAATAATTAATTAATTATAAATACCAATATCTTTTTTTAATTAATTACCTATTAATAATTAATTAACAACCAATTAATTTTCAATACCAAAAATTAATAAACACAAATAATACCAATTAATAATTAATAATAAATTATCGAAATACAAAAATTATTGCAATAATTAATTATTTACAATTAAATTACTTCCCACCATATTCCCCTATAAACCCACAACCCACTACAAATAATAAATTAATACAATTAACATAATTATCAATTAAACAATTAATACAAATTAATTACCAATTAATACAAATTATTTACCAATTAATAATTAATCAACAACCAATTAATTTTCAATACCAATTAATAATTACCTAATAACAATTAAATTACTTCCCACCCTATTCCCCTATAAACCCACAACCCGCTACAGAAGTAAAAACGCAAACTTAAATTAAAAATAATTAATCATTCCTAAAAATTATTATTTAATGTACTATAATTCAATTACTTCCCACCCTAATCCCCTATAAACCCACAACCCGCTACGGAATTAAATAACACAAAAATTAAATAACATAAAAGTCATTACTTTAAAAATATTCAAACATACATTCCAAAATTAATACATACTTTTAACACACATACTAACACTTAAAACACTATAAAAAATCGATATTTTTAAACAACTATATTATGACTGTCGATATTACTTACTTCTATATTATTTAAATCGATATTTCTTACCTGATTTTCGATATTCTTCACCACTATATTTTGGCAATTCGATATTCTGTCCATTCTATATTAAAAACTCGATATTCTGTCCAGTCAATATTTTTTATTCGATATTATGTCTGTTTACCCCCTAAATGACAGGATGCCTCAAGATATTGCTCTTCATGTTGAGAGCAACAGCAAGGCGCGTCTAACCACACCCCAATCAATATATCTTTTCTTAACTACGTCTTACCCCAGAGAATAAAAATCTCTCTCTCTCTCTCTCTCTCTCTCTCTATCCATCCATTCCACTCTGTAAACAATTTTACTGTAGGGAAACACTAACCTCCCACACTACTTAGGCATGGGTTTTCAATTCAAATGTCATAACTCTATTTTGATTCAGACCAGAAAAGACTCTGTGTCCTAGTGGTTAACGTCTTAGACTTTTACTTGGAAGGCTAAGTATTCAATTCTTGATGTTGCAATGGTTGTATCTGCTCACTTGCAATGATCATTTCTTTGATATAGGTTGGAAAATATTTTTTCTTTTCAACTTGTTTGAATATATCTCTTTTTAAGTATGTCTCCACCCAGAGAATAAAAATCTTCTGTGTCTCCCTCTATCTCTCTCCCTTCGTCCTTTCATTCCACTCTGTAAACAATGTTACTGTAGGTGTACACTAACCTATTGCACTACATAGGCTTAGGTATTCAATTTGAATATCATAACTAAGATTTCATATAGGTCAGTAAAGAGTACATGTGGTCTAGTGGTTAAGGTAGTAGTCTCTTACTCTGAAGGTTAGGTGTTCAGTTACTGGTGTTGCAATTGCTGTGTGTACTCCGTTGCAATGGTAATATCTTTGATAAAGGTTGGAAAATATTTTTTCTTTTCACCTTGTTTGAATATATCTCTTCCTAAGTATGCCTTCGCCAGAGATAAAAATCTTCTCTCTCTCTGTCTTTTCATTCCACTCTGTAAACTGTGTTACTGTAGGTCATGGGTACTCACAAACATTTCCCTGTAGGCCAAAAAGAGTGGTCTGTGGCATGCCCGAGGGGTGCATTGTTGCCAGCAGGGTGTCGGTTGGAGTGGTGTAACATGAACGTAGGGTAAATCGAAACATATTCATGGTGTGGACAACAAACTGAACTTTCTTATGGCTTCTGTGTGCCACCCACGCTCTAACCTCATGCGTCAAGAATTAAAGACATGGTGCCGATTAGGATCCTGGAAAAATGTTCCCCGTACGACTCGTATCCGGTCTTTTTACCGTACGAATCGTACAAGTGCCGTACAAACTGCCAAGTACGATTCGCATGGGAAAAACTCCATACGAGTCGCATTGGGAATAATTCCCCACACGTCCTCGGGTCGGAAAATGTGTCCGACACTTCCCCGGACGATTTACCGTACAAACGTGAAAAGTGAAGTCCGACCGCGCAAGTACGATCCATCCCGTGGGTTCGATGTCAAAACCGTATGGAAAAAACACCGTCCGCACCGAACTCCCATTGCAACCATGGAGACATGTGCCCACATACGTGCCGAACCACCCCCCCAGCCCCCGTATGTACGCGCCTAACCACCCCCCCAGCCCCCATATGTACGCGCCTAACCCCCCGTGTATGTACACCCGTGTACGTGTTGAACCCCCCGTGTATGTACACCCGTGTACGTGTCGAACCCCCCGTGTATGTACACCCGTGTACGTGTCGAACCCCCCGTATATGTATACCTGTGTACGTTCGAGTCGTACCCCCGTGTATGTACACCCGTGTACCTTCGAGTCGTATCCCCACCCGTGTATGTACGGTGCGTACCCCCAGCGTGAAGGGGGTACGCACCGTACATACACGGGTGGGGGTACAACTCGAACGTACACGGGTGTACATACATGGGGGGGTTCGACACGTACACAGGTGTACATACACGGGGGGTTCGACACGTACACGGGTGTACATACACGGGGGTACGACTCGAACGTACACGGGTGTACATACACGGGGGGTACGACTCGAACGTACACGGGTGTACATACACGGGGGGTACGACTCAAACGTACACGGGTGTACATACACGGGGGGGTACGACTCGAACGTACACGGGTGTACATACATGGGGGGTTCGACACGTACATACGGGGGCTGGGGGGTGGTTAGGCGCGTACATACGGGGGCTGGGGGGGGTACGGTGCATACCGGGCCCCCTATTCTGGTCGTTTCGCGGCGTACTTCGCTTTTCCGGCACTTTTTGGGTGCCGTGAAAATATTGCCGTCCGGACTGCTGTCGGTTCGAATCGTACTTCCTGGGTCGTGAAACGCTGCCTGGAGCGTCCCGACGTCACGTCGGAGCATTCCCGGATCACATTCGTATGTATATTTTCGTTGGTCGGTGTTTTTTACGAATCGTACGGAAATGGTGTTTCCGTGCGAATCGTACTTCCATGTTTGTAAAGTTTTACAACCGGGTACGAGTCGGACGGAGAAAACGCTCCGACCGACGGTTCGTACCCGGTTTTTCCAGGATCGTAATCGGCACCAAAGTATTACCTTTTGATGTAAAATATAAAAAAGACAAATATACTGATCTAGTGGCTTGATTACACAATGTGAAACCAGAAAGCCTGGGATTAATTCCGGCTTCCCGACTTTACCAATTTGTGTGATCATAGGGCATTTATTTCATTTCACTTTGCCTCCTTTTTCTTCATTACCACATAAGAGAGCAGTTTGAATACATGAGTACAGGATGCGTGCGGTACAAAACCTTCTCTTATGTTTCATTTAATATCCTATATTGTAGCTCCAATTATAGTAAAAACCTACACCACACAAAGTGTGCACCTGAAAAATTATACCCCTTGGTTCACTAATGGCATGTTATCAGGAGGGGGGCATGAAGGTTTCCAAGTTCATTTTTGAAAATGATTGCCTCTAATAAATGCCTTTCAATGCAGTGATACAATCTGATGTACTAAGGTGAAATTCTATTGCATGTTAATGAAATACACATTTTTTAATTTTGAAGAGAGTTTTCCACATTTTTACATGTTTAGTGCAAGATTTCTTCAAAAATGAAGGTATTCTTGAAGATAAGTTGTGCAGGACACCCTGTTTGCTACTTTACGTTTACTTATTTAAAGTGCAAATAAATGCTTACCCAGCATTCTGAAAGTTTGTGCTCGGTAAAGTAAACAGCAGCCAGGTGCTGCTGTTCACCAGGGGCCGCATGTAAAGGTCAGGAGGGCCGCATGCAGCCCCGGGCTGTACTTTGAGTATCCCTGCTATGGGTGAACACTAACTTACTGCACTACATAGGCTTAGATTTTTCAATTCGAATGTCATAACTAAGTTTTGAGGTACACTAATAAAGAACCTTTGTAGTTTAGTGGTAAAGGTTTTAGCCACTTGTTCTGAAGGTTATGTGTTCAATTCCTGGTGTCATAATGGTTGTGTGCTCTCAGTTACAAAGTTAGATTATAGTAATTTCTTTGATAAAAGTTGGAAAATATAATTCCCTTTCACCGTGTCAGAATATATCTCTTTTTAAGTCCATTTTACCCCAGAGATTAAAAATCTCTCTTTCTCTCTCTCTCTTTCTATTTCTCCCTTCCTCTCTCTCCCCCTCTCACCCTCCCTCTCTCTCCATCTTTCCATTCTACTCTAGAAAACATGTTACTGTAGGTGTGCACTAAAATACTGCACTACATAGGCTTGGGTTTTTGATTTGAATGATACAACTAAGTTTTGTTTCAGACCAGTAGAGTCACTGTGGCCTAGTGTTTAAGGTCTTCTACTCTTATTCTGAAAGTTATGCATCCAAGTGGAGAGATGAAGGCAAATTACTTTTAGCCAAAGAATCAAGATTTGTTTGTAGATCCTGAAAGACAGCAAAGTGGTTCTCTACATCAAAGGCTGCAGCTGCCACCACAACATCTAGACCATCAAGGTCTGGAACATACATCTTGATGCCAAAGAGCATTTTGTATGGGGTTCGCCCACCCAGATATCTTTTAGGGACGTTATTAAGCACGTGCTGAACCTCATAAAGTTGAGTTAACCAGCCACAACCCGTACCTAATACCCTTCCTGTCAAAGACTGCTTTAAGTCACAGTTCATCTACTCCACAACAGAATTGCCCTCGGGCCTATACGGAGATGAGAAATTAACCTGCACCCCCATTGACACCATCGAATCACGGTACACCTTAGAGGCGAAAGCCGGACTCTAGTCCAAATGTAAAGCGCCACAGGCATATGTCTCGACAAAGGCCTGCAAATCCTTAATGACAGTTTGAATGCCAGCCGAGAGGAATCTAGAGCAAGAATTCACTGCAACAAAAATATATTTGAATGCATTATCAGAGGCAAGGGGACCGCAATGATAAAGATATATACAGCCAAAGGGATGATTTGAACTATAAAGGTGTGTCTGAGGTGGACAAGACACAGTAGATTTAATTTGCTGACAAATGCCACAACATAAGACATAACGGCGAGTCTGTTTGTATAGACCCCCCTGCCACCAGTAACGTTACTGTAAGAGAGAAACAGTAGCCACACAGTAGAACGTGACTTGCAATAACGTGAAATGTGGTGTATTAGGAGTATTTCAATGTAAACGTGATCGAGATTAACGTTAAAACATACACAAATTGTTGAAAACGTTAAGGCGTAGAATTCATACTGGTTGCCTACATGTGTAACATGTTAATCTAGAAATGCTCAACCAAGAAAATGCATATTCTATGTGATTTCATGAGGCCTGTGTGCCATGTTCTTATGTTGGCCGATTTCTGTGGGCATTTAATGTATTTTCCCTGAAAAACTCTCGCATTAGATTAATAGTTGAATTTCATGTGCACGTTGGATTTGTTCTTTCTCACGTTTCTGTTGCAGTTAAGAATTCTTCTTGTTAGTTAGAATAATGTCTTTGTTTTAGGAGCTAGGCTTAGGAAGAAGAGGATACATTGAAGAACAGTTGTACTTTCTCACTGGAGCGAGCCTGGTAATCAAGGTCATCTCACAGAGCCTGGGAGCATCGCTGCCTGGTGGAAATTTACCTATGATATGGGATATTACTCGTACTATCGATCTACTGTAACTAAGGACAGCGTCTGGAGGACTTCTGCCTTGCCATGCTATGTTATGTTATGTTAGAAAGTTTTAAAGAGAGCGACAGCTACCTCAGCTAAGAGGCGTCCCGGCGCTAAGCAGCATGAGAGCAGTACACGTACAAGCAAAAGGCCTACAAGGACGGAAATAGGAATGTCTTAATAGCTTTCCTGAAATGGAAATAGTTGGTAAGCCCTCAAATGTAGATAGGTGGAGAGTTCCACCGAATGGCCGCTCTATTCCGAAAAGAGCGCCCGCCTGCACGAGCCTTCCTCACCTGAGGGATCACTACCAAACACTGTCCCATAGATCGAAGCGATCGTGAGGGAATATAAGGTAGCAAGAGGTCAGACAGGATTTGGGGGGATGCCAACTTCAAGATTTTAAAGGCAAAGCAGAGTGCTTTAAACTCAATCCGCCTGGCTACAGGTAGCCAATGAAGGCGACGGATAGCGCTAGTCGCTGGGCAGGTTCTACGCAGGCCCAGGGGATATCTTGCAGCCGCATTCTGGACTCTCTGTAGCCTCTGAATTTCAGATTTATTGGCTCCTAAATATAGCGAGCAAGAATAATCAAGCCTTGATAATATCAGGGCTTGAATAATGATCTGCCTAGTTGTGGCATCAAAAAAGGCCAGTATGGGTTTAAGCCCCCGTAACAGACCAAAACAGGTACCTGCCACCTTTTTCGTCTGAATCTGAAAATTAAGTGAGCTGTCCATCTAAACCCCCAGGTTCTTCACTACAGGCTTGGGGGTAGGTGCCATACCCAAACACCCGGGCCACCATAGGTAATTCCAACAACTGTGGTTCCCTCCCACCAACAACACCTCTGACTTGTTAGAATTTAGTCGAAGGCAGTTGTCGGTCATCCACCCAGCGACTGCCGAGAGGTCGCCCTGGAATTTCCTGGTGCCCTGCTCGGGGTCGCCCGAGAGAGCCACCACCAACTGAGTGTCGTCGGCATAAGAGATCATGGTCAGCCCTCTGCTTCTGGCAACCTCCGCCAGAGGTTGAACATAAAGATTAAAGAGCAGGGGGCTCAAGGATGAGCTCTGAGGAACCCCCTGACCAATAGGGAAGGTGCTGGAAGCAAAAGGGGGAGCGACTACCTGGAACGACCTATCTGTCAAAAAGGAGGACAGCCATCTAAGAGCTAGCCCAGAGACTCCAGCCTCAGATAAACAATTCAGCAAGGTGACATGGGACACAGTGTCAAACGCGGCGCTGAGGTCCAGCAGGATCATCGCCGACGTCTGCCCTGCGTCTAAGGCCGTCCACAAGTGTTCAGTCACGGCCAAAAGAGCTGACTCCGTACTGTGGCCGGGCCGAAAGCCATTTTGAGAGGGGTCCAATCTCTGATGTACCGTGAAGAAATCTGTGAGAAGGGAGGTAATGTAGGCCTCAGTGATATTCGCAACACAAGGTAGTAGGGAAATAGGGCGAAAACTTTCGGATTTATGGGGGTCTAGGGAGGGTTTCTTGAGCAACGGGAGGACCCTAGCATGTTTCCAGGCCCTTGGCACAACTGCCGCGCTCAGAGACCCATTGATCACCATTTCCAAAGGATGAATAATAGTAGGTAATATTTTTTTGAATTGGTCAGGGTTCAAAGGATCAACAGGAGAGCCGGACTTTACCTTGGAACAAAGTGAAACTAAACGCTCTTGTGTTATGGGAGGGAAAACTTCAAGGACCCCATCACTGGGTTTGCGAGAGATGTCAGAGGGGCCTATGGAGACCGTAGGAAAGCTTTTATAAATGTCCTCAACCTTCTTAATAAAGAAGTTGGCCAATCCTTCACACTGCAAGTTGGAAATAATCCCGGAACTTGCAGCGTTCTGCTGAGTTTTGAGCCCCGTCACAATAGAGAAGATGGTCTTGGCCGGGTTACAACTACCCTTAATCTGCTCGGCATAAAAAGCGGCACGCTCAGCATGGAGTGCCCTGTGATAGGGCTTAATAGCAGCACGATAGAGGGTCTTAGAGGAGGGATCGAAAACCCGTCGCCAGGTTCTCTCCAGCTTCTTACAAAGCTTAAGTAAAGCTGCTAATTTTTCGTTATACCAGGGATTAGGTTTGTTAAGCCGATTCCTGGACAGCCTGACAGGAATAAGAACATCCAACGGCCGAATGATACAGTCGGAAAAGATGGAATAGGCTTTGTCAGGGTCAGCCGGAATAGCTGGGGAAGTGGCCGCAAGATGGCTTTGAAGAAATTCCCAACTCAGTTTATGCCAAGGTCGCTTAATTGACGAGGTGCTAGCTCGATTGCGTGTAGGCACAATGTCATAAATCAACATGGTAACTAAGTAATGGTCAGACCATTCCATGGGATCCGGGGCAAGGATCTCAATAGATGCTATATTAGAGAAGATAGGATCAAGTAGGTGCCCCGCCACATGCGTAGGGCCCTGGACCAATTGCAAGAGCTGACATGCCGCAAGGTCGGCCAGGAAAGATAGCACAGTGGGGTCAGAATCAGTTTCTAAGTGCAGATTGAGATCGCCAATAACAGAAAAATTCGAGGCATTGACCGCTAAAGTGCTAACTATCTCAGGCAGAGCGGCACGAAACTCTGTGGACGGACCCGGGGGACGGTAAATCAGCAATCCTGACATCATGTAGTTAAAGTTAAAAGTTATTTTAAAAGAAGCACATTCACAGTCTACAATAGTCTGTTCAACAAAGGTACATGGAAACATAGATTTAAAAATAACCACAATACCCCCACCTCTCCTGGGTCTGTTAAGAGTGTAGATCATATAACCTTCTGAAAGAGCAAGTACTTGCTCCGTCACCGTATCCTCTGAGAGCCAAGTCTCAGTAAAGAATAAAACATCAGGAGATCTATCCTCCAAGAGGTGATGGACGTCGGCGAAATGCTTGACAAGTGAACGACAATTTAGCGAACAGACCCTCACAGAGGAGCGGGGGAAGGGGGTACTACATTTGGTCGGGATTACAGAGGAGAAAGCACAACATAAACAACCAAAAGGACCCTCCAAACCATCCAACCGAGGTTGTGAACACTTCTTTATATGCTTCCCGATTGCAAACAGCTCAAACTGGGAATACACATGCCCAGTACTGGCCGAACTAGCAGCATGTCCGGCGTCCGGCGGCGGAACGGCGTGGACGGGCGCAGACGGACTTGCCTTTGGCACGCCGCCGGCGCGCCCGCTGCATGGGTCCGCGGCGCGGCCGGGCGCCTATGGGGCTTTTCAAACAGCCCCCCAGGAAGCGGAAATGAAGGGAGGGGGGAGGAGCCACTTCCCTCTGCCGGGACCGGAACTAAACTACCAAGCAGCAAAACAATAGGATAAGGAGGAGGAGAAGGAACGGTGAGTGCGGTAAGCCTCGTTCAAAAGTGACAGCAGTGAAGGGAAATCATAAGCAAAACAAATTAAAACAAGCTATCTAACAGCCTTAGTTAAAAGCTTTAGTTAAAATCCTACGTGCAAATTAAAAACAAAATGTCAGCCTACTCGTGAGCATGTAGCCCTCTGAGTCAGCGGGGCCGGGCGCCGATAGTGCTTTTCAATAGCCCACCAGGAAGCGGAAATGAAGGAAGGGGGGAGGAGCCACGTCCCTCTGCCGGGACCGGAACTAAACTACCAAGCAGCAAAACAACAGGATAAGGAGGAGGAAGAACGGTGAGTGCGGTAAGCCTCGTTCAAAAGTGACAGCAGTGAAGGGAAATCATAAGCAAAACAAATTAAAACAAGCTATCTAACAGCCTTAGTTAAAAGCCTTAGTTAAAATCCTACGTGCAAATTAAGAACAAAATGTCTGCCTACTCGTGAGCATGTAGCCCTCTGAAGCAGCGCGGCCGGGCGCCGATAGTGCTTTTCAAACAGCCCCCCAGGAAGCGGAAATGAAGGGAGGGGGGAGGAGCTACGTCCCTCTGCCGGGACCGGAACTAAACTACCAAGCAGCAAAACAACAGGATAAGGAGGAGGAGGAGGAACGGTGAGTGCGGTAAGCCTCGTTCAAAAGTGCCAGCAGTGAAGGGAAATCATAAGCAAAACAAATTAAAACAAGTTATCTAACAGCCTTAGTTAAAAGCCTTAGTTAAAATCCTACGTGCAAATTAAGAACAAAATGTCAGCCTACTCGTGAGCATGTAGCCCTTTGAAGCAGCGCGGCCGGGCGCCGATAGTGCTTTTCAAACAGCCCCCCAGGAAGCGGAAATGAAGGGAGGGGAAGGAGCCACGTCCCTCTGCTGGGACCTGAGCTAAACTACCAAGCAGCAAAACAACAGGATAAGGAGGAGGAGGAGGAACGGTGAGTGCGGTAAGCCTCGTTCAAAAGTGACAGCAGTGAAGGGAAATCATAAGCAAAACAAATTAAAACAAGCTATCTAACAGCCTTAGTTAAAAGGCTTAGTTAAAATCCTACGTGCAAATTAAGAACAAAAAGTCAGCCTACTAGTGAGCATGTAGCCCTCTGAAGCAGCACGGCCGGGCACCGATAGTGCTTTTCAAACAGCCCCCCAGGAAGCGGAAATGAAGGGAGGGGGAAGGAGCCACGTCCCTCTGCCGGGACCGGAACTAAACTACCAAGCAGTAAAACAACAGGATAAGGAGGAGGAACGGTGAGTGCGGTAAGCCTCGTTCAAAAGTGACAGCATTGAAGGGAAATCATAAGCAAAACAAATTAAAACAAGCTATCTAACAGCCTTAGTTAAAAGCCTTAGTTAAAATCCTACGTGCAAATTAAGAACAAAATGTCAGCCTACTCGTGAGCATGTAGTCCTCTGAAGCCATGAGAGAGAGAGCATCTTAGAACGAGCTCTGTAGCTTTATGCTACCTGACCCAACTGATGTGGGGAGACGTCTTAGGAAGGCTTCACACACTGACACCTCAACTGATCTTGCCTCTGGAAAATGCTAAGTAGAGATGTCATGATAGTGTTAGTGTAGGGATAGATTAATGCATTATTTTCCTAAATCTTCGATGCAGGGAAACTTGGATTCCTGTGCCTTGCTTTTCTGCATTTTGTCTCTCAGACTGATTACCTTGTGCATGTTGCACCGCCTTAATTTCATTCATAGATTTGCCTTTGTATTAGTTCTGATGTACCTCTACACTCTCATCTTGAGGTGTTTGTATGTCTAGCTTGGCTTTGTAATAAATTAACTAAACTTGATCGGGTGTCAGTGATCCTTAAAAGTTCTAAAGATTAGGAACAGTACTGATTATTCGCTAATGATTTCTCTCCCCCACACTCTCACTTGACAAAAAGCCCCATCGACCTGAGGTTCCAGAGTTGATCTAGAACATGGAACCCAGCCCCTACAGTTGGTAGCAGAGGATGGTTGTCATGTGAAGTGGGAGGAGAGCCTAGAAAAACCTCAAAAAGACCAAGACCTCTAGAGCCCCAAAATAGAGCCCAATGATTAAGAATGGAGAATGATGGACTGTGGCAAAGACTGACAAACTTTGACAGTAAGGTGAGAACAGCAGCAAACAGAGGAGTGAGTATCAATAATGATGCCTCCTGAGTTAGATTGCGGGAGTGATGTGATTGTGTGATGTTTGGCATAGTTTGTGTGAAAGTCGAGTGAATGTGGTTTCAGGCCGGACGTGGTCCAAGGATTTAGTTATGAGTCTCAGGTCCCGAAGTGGAATAAGATCCCAGGATCTTATATTTAATGATGTAGAAAACAGAGTTTATATGATTGCCTGACTGCAGATTTGAGGAGTTGTCATGAGACATCATTGGCAGTTCCACCTAAGACAGGGAACTTTGTGTGAATCGAATGTGATGGAATCATGTACAGGGGTGAATTATATTGATTCAGATGACCAGTGCAGGTTGAGGGTCGCTGTGTGTGAATGTACTTGGATGATTGAATTCTATTGACCCTTTAGAAAGGTATACAATTACAGAGTTGTGCTTGTATGAGTGAATGAGAACAGAGGAATTGTAAAGGAGAGTCTGCTGCGAGAAGGGAAAAGGTGACATCAGAGTCTCCTGCACTGCAATAGGATGGTTGATGTAAAGCTGCTCTGGGATTGGGTTGCAGTCATCAGGAAGTTGTAATTAAGAAAATCTTGCCCGTCGAAAGTTTTGAACAAATTGTGACTGAATCATGAAATGTTTTAGGGTATTGCGAGATTTATTATTGGGAGATCAGGGAATTGTTACTCAAGTGGATGAAAAAGCACCGCCCGAGGATACACCAGCTCACTATATGCCAACAAACGTAGGACTGCATACTATAATTTGGCTCCGAAATTCACGGAGAAAGAAGGGGATTTGGCGTTTCTACGCTATGGCTCATTTCGGTTAGAGGTATTGAACCAGTTGAGAGGAGTGATTTTCGCTTTGCGACCTTTGCCTAGACCAACACAGTTGGAGGCACTAGATGCATGGATGAGAGCAGCACATGCAAAGGACAGAGAAATTTCAATGGAAGATGAAGAAAGCAGTGAGGGCATGTCAGTAAGCACAATGAGATGCACAGCTTAGGAGATGGAGGGTAGACACCATTGAAGGAGAAAGGCTGTATCCGATGTTGATGAGAGAGGGAAATTCTCAGAGTAGGAGTGGAGAAGAAAATGAAAATGATTGAAGTGATACAGATAACAGTCTGTTAGACAGGTCCACCTTACAATCCACATTCAGAGGAGGGAAAGAATGATTTGGCGAACATGGAGAACGGGAAGAGAGTTCCAGCATCTCAAGTTGGACCGAGCGCAGGAGTAGTGGTTAGGATGACAACGAGTGTCGAAGTCAGCGGGGTTAATGCTGTTTTACGGTTACCAGAAGCTCTTACAGTCCCAGCCTTCATTGGAACTATCATCTCTGTGGATAACCCAAGCTCAGTAGGGAGCCCTAACCAGCAACAGCCAAGGTTGGCGGAGAGAATTGATACAGGGGGGAATACGACCAGAAACTTGAGCGGTCCGTCTTTAGTGCTAGTGGAATCCAGTACCCCTTTGCACGTGACTGCAGATCCTTCGAGAATACGCATTGGCTCTAGTACCATACGATCCGTACCCTTAGCTACTTCACCTTCAGATTTGAGAATGTGGAAAGCCCTAGTTGGAGGGTGACACCAGAAGTACAAGTCAGGGACTCGCTGGAAACCAACATGTTTTAGACACCACTGATTTACAAAATTGGCTGAGAGATCATAATAGCCCCAGAGAAGGACAGAATGGCACATCGAGTCGGGGAAAAATCAAGGCTACAGTAAAGGAGAAATTGCTGGATGTAGTGAGACTTAAGGCTGAGGTGGATGAAGTAATTAGTGGAAGTCTTCCTTTGAAGAGAATAGAGGCCTATGAGTCATACAAATTATTGTTTGTGGTGAAGGATGTCACCCATAAGGTGAGACGAGCACATGAGAAATTGACAGAATTGGCTCAGAAATACGATTTAGATCTGTCTAAAACAAAGATGCTACAGGGAAACCATAGATTGAGCTACAGTGATCAAGAACTGGAAGAGAAAAGAGTAACAGGTTTGAAAACACACATTTGAGGGCTGATTGCAGGAATACGCACTTGGAGCATGCTTGACAAATGGGAGGAAAGGTGGTCGTAGAAAAAGAGCAGTTAGAAGGTGACAGGGGAAACGCCGCCTCTAGGATTGGGATCAGAGTTGAGGCGTACCCATTGCGAGAAGTGCCTATTGGAGGGTATGTGCATGTTCCTTGGAGTAGGGGTGACTGAGCCGTGTTCACAAATGATTTTCCTCAATTGAGGGAGAAACCTGATGAATGGTACAAACAAGTTGATCGCTTTGTGAAGATGTCGAAAGTATTGTGGATTGATCTGAACACGTTGTTAAATATTGTGGTTCCTAGTGATTTATGGCCTGCTTGTAAAATTGCTATTGATTGGCCTTCTGCTGAACCAGACAGAGATCCTATAACTCATGGTCCTTCACCTTTGGTTATGAAAAAGTTTGGACAGGTGATTACATGGTTACAGTCCAAAATAGCCCCACAAGATATTTAGTGGGTTAAAATCGATCGACCGATCCAAGAACCTAAATAATCAGTACATGCCTATTATGAACGGCTCTTGTAAACCTTCAAGCAATACAACGGTCTAGATACGCTTGACCTGAAGGACATGGGACAGTTTGTTTCCAAATTTGTGACAGGATTGAGACCAGAAGTTAGTGTTATGATTCAGCAACATTTGATCTGCTAGCAAAACAAGTCAGTGAATTAAATTTTGCGGTAATCCAGGTATTGCAGTGATGGCATGGATTCAAAGCACAGGACAATTAAGGACAAGTTGATGCTGGTCGAAATGCAGAATGAACAGAGAGCAAACCAGGTTCAGACTAATGGAGGAATGATGGGTCGGAATCAGGGTAATGCCCAAGGAGGAGTTCAGAATTCTTCTAATGCAGGTGGACAGGGAAGAGAAAGAAGTGTCCCTATAGACCCCAAAACAGGTATAGACATTGCCAAACTAAAGAAAATGAATGCTTGCCATTTTTGCCAAAACATCGGGCATTGGAAGCACACGTGTCAGATACTAGAGGGAGAGATAGTGCAAGTATCAGATGTGATGAATACTGAGATCCTACAACGGGGGAAGTCAAACCCAGTTGGTACAAGTGCCACAACCTCCGAGAATTCCACATAATAATCAAGCGTACCAACAAATGCCCTATATGGAAGCTTTAGATGGACTTGATCAGGACCTGTCACAATGAGGGTGCCAGAGGGGGAAGGAGGACTGTACCTTTGGAGCAGTCTTAGAGGTAGACCAGAATGGACCGTAGGTGGAAGAAGATGTAGGCGGTCATTCCATCACGTTCTTGATTGATACTGGTGCTGCCCGTTCTACTGTGAGATCAGCAGTAGTTCCGAACCTTCCCCTCTCAAGACAATTGATCCAAGTTGTAGGAGTTGCCAATAGAAGAATGACAAACCCATTGTCAGAAGCGGTACCTGTCAAAATAGGAACCTCTCAGGATCGACACCAGTTGGTGGTGTGCGATTCGAGTCCAGTCTGTATGTTAGATCGTGATCTCTTGTGCAAGCTGAACTGTACCATTTATTGCACGCCAAAGGGGGTTGAATTACAGACCAATAATGATGATGCTGCTTTCAAGCTTACGAATCAGAACCACTGTTTTAACATGTTCCCGGTATTGACAGTGGAAGACATGCCACTGGATTTGAGAGACACGGTCTCTCCCTTGGTGTGGGACTTCACAGGAGAAGGGATAAGATTGATTAGAGGAGTTAAGCCAGTCTGTATACAAATCAAGCCAAATGCAGAATTTCTGAGAACGCCCCAATATAATCTGACCCCGGAGATGGTGGCAGGGATTAACCCTGTGATTGATTCCATGATGGCGCAGGGCAGAAGGAAATAATGGGAAGTCCATGCAATTCACCTCTCTCGGGTTGCAGAAACCAAACAGGAAATATCGGTGTATACTGAGAGTCCCTCTGTCTTTAATCAGATATTGAAAAAGAACCTCGAGAGCTTGGTATTGCCCCAGAGTTCCATGCTCGTGCAATACATAGACAATCTCCTAATTGCATCGGAAACAGAAGAGAATTGTAGGGACAATACCATTGCCTTATTAAATAATTTAGCAGAAAATGGACACAAGGTTTCACCAAACAAGCCTCCAGTATTGCTTGACAGAAGTCCAATATTTGGGTCATCGCATTGAGAAAGGCAAGAGAAAGGTGTCACCAGACCACATTGAGGCGATCATGAGAATGAATGTTCCCTCTACTCAGAAAGAAGTCAGAATGTTTTTGGGAATGGTTGGCTACTGCTGACAATGGATCCCAAATTTCTCCTTGAAGGCAAAGCCTTTACAGAGGTTGAAACACAAATATGTGAGCGATCCGGTACCCTGGGATAACGATTGCTTAGTTGCCTTCTTAGAGCTGAGAGAATGCCTTTGTCGCGCTCCAGCTCTGGGAATGCCTCATTACAACAAAGCTTTTTCGCAATTCTGCAGCGAAAAGGAGGGTTGTCCTCTATCTGTACTCACTCAGACACATGGGGGTGTCCAAAGACCCATGGCCTATTTCTCAGCTACCTTAGATCCTGTAGCTTCAGCATTGCCCAGATGTCTCAGATCCGTTGCTGCAACAGGTGTCAGCGTTGAAAGATGTGAAAGCATTGTAATATGTGACCCAGTTACTGTATATGTTCCACAGTCTGTTGAGCTTCTGCTGACAAGAACTAAAACACAGCATTTGAAAAATAATAGGTCAACAAGATACGAGCAAATTTTGTAAGAAGCTGAAAACATAACCCTGAAGCGAGGTTCTGTGTTAAATCCTGCTACCTTGTTGCCTATTCCAAATGCTGATGGGGAAGATTGTGAGGACCATGACTGTCTGGATGTAATTGAACTTTGCACCAAACCGAGACCCGACATTGTTGATGAACCACTGCCTGACTCTGACCAAATCCTTATTGTTGATGGTTCATATTTAAGAGACAATGGGCCATATGCATGAACACATTTTTCCCATAGACACAGATTGGGCAAAACCTTTTGATGCATCTGGCCCAATGAGGGTTATCCGAGTCACCAGCCATACCGATAGCCAGTATGGTTTCAGTGTAGCTCATGACTTTGGGCAGCTATGGTCACAGAGGGTGTTCTTAACGCCATCAGGATCTCCCATAAGAAATGGGGAGTATGTGAGACAGCTGATGGAAGCCTTGCAGCGACCAAAGAAGTGGCGGTCGTAAAATGCGCTGCACATGGAAAGGGGGAAGACTTTGTGACTGTGGGCAATAGGTATGCGGACGAAGTCGCCTGCTTCTGTGCAACATATGCATGCATTTTTATGGGGAATATTCTGGCGAGAGAGTCCAGCTCTGCATGACGCTAGCCATAGCAGACATCTGGGATGAGGTCAGGCGTCTGCAAGGACAAGAGTCAGATCAGGAACAGGCTGGTTGGATTAAATCAGGATGTGAAAAGAACGAGGATGACATTTGGGTTTCAACTGATGGAGGAGCAATATTGCCAGATTGTTTACTGAATCCTGTAGTGATACAAACTCATGAAGCAGTTCACATAGGGACGGATGCAATGATGAGCCCGAGATTCCGTGTGATTGTTGATGCTGTGTGTCCCCGATGTGCCACTTGCCCACAGATGAATGCCGAAAAGAAAACTGTGGTTGCTGTGAGTCATATTGGAAGGTCAGGGGGTCCTTTCAACTGAATACATTTCGTTGAAATTCCTGTATGTAATGATTTGAGATACAGTCTGGTTGTTGTGTGCATCTTTTCACAATGGGTGGAAGCTTATCCGACTAGAAGGTGTGATAGTCTCACAGTAGCAAAGTTATTGTTATAGGAGCTTATTCCACGCTTCGAAATTTTTAACTTCATTGGAATGGGATAGAGGAACTCATTTTCACAGCGAGATTATGAAGCTGTTGTGCACTGCCTTAAAGGCTGATTAGACTGCATAGTAGCTACAGGCCAGAGGCATCAGGAATAGTGGAGCAGATAAATGGGACTTTAAAGATGAGAATGGCAAAAGTGTGTGCTTCGACATCTCTGAAGTGGCCAGATGCATTGCCTTTGGTTTTGATGAGTTTGCGCTGTATTCCAGACAGGAGGACAAGGCTTTCCCCTCATGAGATCCTCATGGGAAGAGGGATGCACTTGCCTGCAGTGCCATCCACGGCATTAATTAATATCACTGATGATTTGGTCCTTGGCTACAGCAAAGGATTGGCTGATGTGGTTCATTCTGTATTGCAACAGGTTGAAGCTGTGACTGTACTGACCTCGAAGGACCTTTGCCATGACCTGGACCGGGTGACTGAGTCCTAGTCAAAAAGCATGTGAGGAAGAACTGTCTTGAAGCATGGTTGTGAGGTGCATATCAGGTGGTCTTGGTAACGAACACTGCTTTAACCCCTTCAGTGCCACGCCCTTTCCCCCTCCTGTGCCTAGTGGGTGGGGTTCATGACGAGATAGTCTCGTCATGGGCACAGTGCAACCGTGCTCCATGACGAGACTATCTCGTCATGGGCACTGAAGAGGTTAAAGTTTGGAGGGCTACTGAACTGGATACATGCCTCACACACCCGCAGAGTGTCAGGACCCTCGGAAGAAACAGCTCCTCTCCTAGAAGTGATTCCAGCCGTGGTTGCAAGACCACCAGAAAGGACGAGCCAAGCTGTGTGGGTTCCCGAAGAGTCTGGATACCTACCAAGTCGAACTGAGGTGGGTCAAGCTACACAAGGCCCAGGTATAGACTCTGAAGGGAGAGGGTAATGTTGCGAATGATAGAGAGTCTGATTCAGTTGAAGAAACTGGTGTTTAAAGTGATTGTGTGCTGCCAAGAAGAACAGTAGCCGAAGTAGAATCATGGCCTGTGAGACAGAAGAGGCAAAACTTGAGACTTGCATCTGAGAGAGATCTTGCTCCCATAACTGAATCATCTGAATCTGATCAAAGTGAGACAAAACAAGCTTGAGGGAGCATGAGGAGATCAAGATGAGCAAGGATACTGTGTCAAAGATACGCCTCTCCAGAGTGGACTTACCTTGCTACAAATGCCAGGGAGAGTGAGATCCGGGACATTGACACTATTGATTGAGATCGAGTTGAGAGTTCCTGGAGTCAAGGCTAATGGTATTCTTACACTGACTGTGCCATATCCACCAAGACTGAGTGGCTTAAGGAGTCTGATTCTGGAAGATCTCACATTTCAAATCTTTGGAAATCAACCACCACCTCAAGAGATTGCAACATTTCGTATTGAACTTTTGCAGCGTATCATTGAAGAAATTAGCTCTGATCTCATAAGGGATGTAAATTGAACTTTGAACTGTAAATAAAAATTATTTTTATTTTAAGAAGATAACCTAGGCCTGAGTGAAAGAAGAATAAAGTAGGGACCTTTTCCGTAGAAGAAGAAAAAGGGCTAGGGAAGTTCAAGCTGTGTAAATATTATGCCAAGGACTGATAATTTCAAAGAACTGCTTACGAACTTCATTGTGCAACCTTGAAGAGGCACTGTAAGAGGCTATGTTCATCCTCTTACAGTTACAATCCGAAACAGTTGAGAATGGAGTCTGGAAATCCAAACAGTAGACACAAATGTATAATAGGGACACTTATCACTAATTATAGTGATAGCTGTAATCATCATTATGTCCATTATAAGTTCACATGAGGTTGAGGTCAAGGGAGTAGGAATACATGCGACATCCACACCTACCACAACAAACTCAAAAGAGGGTACATCTGGATCTGGTAGTGCTTTGGTAGAGCAAACTAGTTGCTTGTTACATATAGATGTATCTAAAGGAGATTATACGTTGAACGCTTATGCGAAGTTGCTCTATGAATATGTGAATTGCTATATGTGTATGCAAATGCCTGCCTCGGTTGAGGAGGGCATTAGATACCATCATTTGCCTTTGACATATGGCATTAGTTGCAGTTTGCTTCTTAGTCTGTTTTATGGGAAGGGTCATTATGAGTAATATTTCTCGAATTATGAGGTGGTGCTTTCAGACGTTCCAGTCTGTAAACATCTGGAAAAATATGACTATGATAAGCAAGAAGAGAGAATGGGAAAGTATTTTGTACCTACTCTTATGTTAGATACAGCTTATGCACATAAACACAACTTAACTTGCACACCAATCGATAGAGAAGAAATTTGTAGATTAGGTAGAAGATAGGCAAAGGGGACTAATAGTCAAACTTGATAGTAGGGAGGAAGTTTTCAAATGGACCAAGGAAGAGTTAGCTCATAAGGCTAAGGGAAGTTATGGTCCAATAGCTCTAGATTGGGAACAATGAGGTAAGCTTTGCATTCGACAAGTACAGACACGTTAAGACACCATCTTTGTAGGACAGAGTACATGAGAACACACATTTTCAATTGATACCTCTTTGAAGAAGTTTTTGCAGGATGCAATACAAGTGGTGCCAAATGTCTACTTTGTGTGTGGGAAAATGCATATGTCTGATTGCCGAACAATTGGTATGATACTTACTATGGGGCTGTTGTTTTTCCTAAGATATATCACATAGACGATGTGAAGAGTTTGGAAGGAAGTCACCACATTGAGAGAAACCTGGAACCAGTGCAGGAGAGATTGAAGGAGATGTGTTTGGAGCAATGATACCTAGTTTGGGTGTGGTCTTAAATTAAGTGAAGATCAGAAGTTTGTCAACTATAGTAGATAAGTTGTCAGCCAATACAGCTCAGTCGTTGTTACTCATAGATTGGAGAGATGATTTCGATAAGGGCTATGGTGATGCAAAACTGTCTTGCTTTAGACGTGTTATTAGCAAAAGAGGGTGGAGTCTATAAAATGATGAAGGTTCACAGTACTGAACTTATATCCCAGACCATAGTAAGGATTTAAGAAAATATATAAGTTACATCACTGAGATACATCATGAGATACATGATTTGGCCATTGAGGGAATCTGGGACAAAGTTGGGAAAGGATTTGGAAAAGATGGAAGTTGGTTTGCGAACCTTGGAAAGGGAATCTTTGGCTACCTTTCGAAACCAGTGGTGATAATTGTGGTTTGTGTCATCTTGTTGTTGGGAATAGTGAAGCCCTTCAAGTGGCATTGATGTAGACAAGCTGAGAATTCCATTAGGGGCAGAGGAAGGAGAATGGAAAGACATGCAGGACAGTCACTATGAGAATCTTAAGCGCTTGGAGATCTGTTTAGATTGATCCTCTCTACAGGGAGTTGTGATGGGTGTGAAGACACTTGTCATCGGGGGAGGTGATGTAGCGCAAATTTCTCTTTTCCATTGTAGGCGTGCATCATAATCATGAGTAGTTTGCACCCGCATATATTCCTTTGTTGTGTTAACTTGAGACAGTGGAACTTGACTTGTAATAACGTGAAATGTGGTGTATAAGGAGCATTTCAATGTAAACGTAAAGAGATTAACGTTGAAACATACACAAATTGTTGAAAACATTAATGCGTAGAATTCATATAGGTTGCTGAAAATTATTTATGTATTTGATGTGCTTGTGTGACGTGTTAATCTAGAAATGCTCAACCAAGAGAAGGCATATTATATGTGAATGCATGTGTGCCATTTTCTTATGTTGGCGAACTTCTGTGGCCCTGTAATGTATTTTCCCTGAAAAGCTCTCGCATTAGATTAATAGTTCAATTTCATGTGCACGTTGGATTTTTTCTTTCTCACGTTTCTGTTGCAGGTAAAAATTCTTCTGGTTAGTTAGAAAAATGCCTTTGTTTTAGGAGTTAGGCTTAGGAAGAAGAGGATACATTAAAGGACGGTTGTACTTCATCACTGGAGTGAGCCTGGGAATCAAGGTCATCTCACAGAACCTGGGAGCATTGCTGCCCAGTTGAAATATTTTGACTCTCGAACTGATTACCTTGTGTATGCTGCATTTCCTTAATTTCATTTGAAGATTTGCCTTTGTATTAATTCCGATGTACCTCTACAATCTCATCTTGAGGTGTTTGTAGGCCCAGCTGTTCTTGGCGTTGTAATAAATTAACTGAACTTGATCAAGAGTCAGTGATTCTTAAAAGTTAGAAAGATTTGGAACTGTAATGATTGATTCGCTAATGATTTCTCTCCCTCCCACTTTCTCGCACTGACAAAAAGTCCTATTGACCTGAGGTTCCAAAGCAGATCTAGAACATAGAACCTGGCTCTTTCAGTCGCATAATCGCGGCTACTTTAGTTGTGGCTACTGCAGATTTGGCTGCTTCATCAGCCATCGAATTACCAACAGCATGCGCTCCCGCACATTGATGGCCCAATGTATGTACAACATGTGTAAGTAGTCGGTGAACTTTAAGATTAGCCACCTTCACCCAAATCATTTTATGCTCTTTTGTGCCGCCTTTTTGAATCCCGGAAATCATTTTGTTTCCAGAAGTGTAAATTGTTATTGTAAGATTGTACACAATAAAAAGAGTCACACACCACAAGGGTGAGGGATTCCGGATCAGAATGCTCGAAAGCGACAAGCAAAGCTCTCCATTCAGCCAACTGTGCCATACAGTCACCCAGGGACTGTGTATGAATGATATGGGAGAGAAAAACACTATGTACCATAGCGCCTACAACAATAGCACAAGCTGCAGAATAAGACTGCTTAGAACCGATGGCTGGTTGTGCTGACCCATCAGTATAAATGATATTTTTATACCGATCAAGAGGAAAAAGTGACAAAGGTGGAGGATGGACATGTTCCTATTGAAGAAACCTTTGTGTCTGTAAAGACAGGTCAAAAGCAAAGGAAACATTGATAGACATTAAAAACGTAGCCCATTGAATCCAACATGGGTGAAGTGTTTTAGAATTAGGAACACTTGCTTTTGCAACCGCCTCTAAGGCTCACACAGGTGAAACAACAAGGATGTGTTTACCTTGAGCGAGAGGCCTTTCTATAAGGATGGCCATCTGCACAGCAGTTGAAAAAGTTTCAGTAGATGAAAAACACATCTCAGCAGGGGTGTACAGATGCGTTTTAAAAGCAATGGGAACTGTGTCACCTTCATTGAATATGACATAAGTAAAACCAATTGTATCTGGCACAATCCAGATGACCAAATCAGTAGTGTTAAGTGTAAGAACTACGTAGCAAGAAGATCAGACTGTAAATCCCACACAGCAAAACCAAAGGGGATGATGGACGGAGTGTTGAACATTGCAAGCACTCACCCCCAGTCAACTGATCTGGGTTTAATCCATCATCATTCTTTAGCACACTCCGCCACCCCAGTTCAGACGTGGCCATATGCAAATCAGTCTGACCCTGTGCATCATGGGAACAGTCCAGCCCGAACTGCCAAGCCATGTCTTCCCTGGACCGGAACCAAGCATCCTGGGACTGGTTTCTGGCTAATCAGCCGTCATCAGCCAGGCTAGTTTGAATCCAGTGGCAAAGTGAGCAAGGGACCCACGTCTGGGCATACCTTGCCAACTTAGGGCAAACAAAGCAAAACCAAAGGGGATGATGGACGGAGTGTTGAACGTTGCAAGCACTCACCACCAGTCAACTGATCTGGGTTTAATCCATCATCATTCTTTAGCTCACTCTGCCACCCCAGTTCAGACGTGGCCATATGCAAATCAGTCTGACCCTGTGCCTCATGGGAACAGTCCAGCCCGAACTGCCATGCCATGTCTTCCCTGGACCAGAACCAAGCATCCTGGGACTGGTTTCTGGCTAATCAGCCGTCATCAGCCAGGCTAGCTTGAATATAGTGGCAAAGTGATCAAGGGACCCACGTCTGGGCATACCCTGCCAATTTAGGGCAAACAAAGCAAAACCAAAGGGGATGATGGACGGAGTGTTGAACATTGCAAGCACTCACCCCCCAGTCAACTGATCTGGGTTTAATCCATCATCATTCTTTAGCTCACTCCGCCACCCCAGTTCAGACATGGCCATATGCAAATCAGTCTGACCCCGTGCCTCATGGGAACAGTCCAGCCCGAACTGCCAAGCCATGTCTTCCCTGGACTGGAAACAAGCATCCTGGGACCGGTTTCTGGCTAATCAGCCATCATCAGCCAGGCTAGCTTGAATCCAGTGGCAAAGTGAGCAAGGGAACCACGTCTGGGCATACCCTGCCAACTTAAGGTGAACAAAGCAAAACCAAAGGGGATGATGGACGGAGTGTTGAACATTGCAAGCACTCACCCCCAGTCAACTGATCTGGGTTTAATCCATCATCATTCTTTAGCACACTCCGCCACCCCAGTTCAGACGTGGCCATATGCAAATCAGTCTGACCCTGTGCATCATGGGAACAGTCCAGCCCGAACTGCCAAGCCATGTCTTCCCTGGACCGGAACCAAGCATCCTGGGACTGGTTTCTGGCTAATCAGCCGTCATCAGCCAGGCTAGCTTGAATCCAGTGGCAAAGTGAGCAAGGGAACCACGTCTGGGCATACCCTGCCAACTTAAGGTGAACAAAGCAAAACCAAAGGGGATGATGGACGGAGTGTTGAACATTGCAAGCACTCACCCCCAGTCAACTGATCTGGGTTTAATCCATCATCATTCTTTAGCTCACTCCGCCACCCCAGTAGAGACATGGCCATATGCAAATCAGTCTGACCCTGTGCCTCATGGGAACAGTCCAGCCCGAACTGCCAAGCCATGTCTTCCCTGGACCGGAACCAAGCATCCTGGGACTGGTTTCTGGCTAATCAGCCGTCATCAGCCAGGCTAGTTTGAATCCAGCGGCAAAGTGAGCAAGGGACCCACGTCTGGGCATACCCTGCCAACTTAGGGCAAACAAAGCAAAACCAAAGGGGATGATGGACGGAGTGTTGAACGTTGCAAGCACTCACCACCAGTCAACTGATCTGGGTTTAATCCATCATCATTCTTTAGCTCACTCTGCCACCCCAGTTCAGACGTGGCCATATGCAAATCAGTCTGACCCTGTGCCTCATGGGAACAGTCCAGCCCGAACTGCCATGCCATGTCTTCCCTGGACCAGAACCAAGCATCCTGGGACTGGTTTCTGGCTAATCAGCCGTCATCAGCCAGGCTAGCTTGAATATAGTGGCAAAGTGATCAAGGGACCCACGTCTGGGCATACCCTGCCAATTTAGGGCAAACAAAGCAAAACCAAAGGGGATGATGGACGGAGTGTTGAACATTGCAAGCACTCACCCCCCAGTCAACTGATCTGGGTTTAATCCATCATCATTCTTTAGCTCACTCCGCCACCCCAGTTCAGACATGGCCATATGCAAATCAGTCTGACCCCGTGCCTCATGGGAACAGTCCAGCCCGAACTGCCAAGCCATGTCTTCCCTGGACTGGAAACAAGCATCCTGGGACCGGTTTCTGGCTAATCAGCCATCATCAGCCAGGCTAGCTTGAATCCAGTGGCAAAGTGAGCAAGGGAACCACGTCTGGGCATACCCTGCCAACTTAAGGTGAACAAAGCAAAACCAAAGGGGATGATGGACGGAGTGTTGAACATTGCAAGCACTCACCCCCAGTCAACTGATCTGGGTTTAATCCATCATCATTCTTTAGCTCACTCCGCCACCCCAGTAGAGACATGGCCATATGCAAATCAGTCTGACCCTGTGCCTCGTGGTAAAAGTCCAGCCCGAACTGCCAAGCCATGTCTTCCCTGGACCGGAAACAAGCATCCTGGGACCGTTTTCTGGCTAATCAGCTGTCATCAGCCATGCTAGCTTGAATCTCCAAAAACGGTCCTAGGATGCTTGTTTCCAGTCCATGGAGGACCTGACTTGGCAGTTCGGGCTGGACTATTCCCATGAGGCACAGGGTCAAGACTGATTTAAATATGGCTGGGTTCAAACTGGAATGTCATGGTGAGCAAAGAAACAATGGATTTAGGCCCAGATCTCTGTACTGGGGTAAATGTATGACATTGTTCTGCATTCTGTCCATCAACTGTTGTTTTTGCATTTGTCACCCCGAGTGGGACGGGTATGCCCAGATGTGGGTCCCGTGCTCTCCATGCCACTGGAATCAAGCTATCCTGGCTGAAGAGAGGTGAAACCCCGAAAACGGTTCTAAGATGCTTGTTTCCAGTCCAGGGAGGACCTGGCTTGGCAGTTCGGGCTGGACTGTTCCCATGAGGCACAGGGTCAAGACTGATTTGCATATGGCTGGGTTCAAACTGGAATGGCATGGTGAGCAAAAAAACGATGGATTTAGGCCCAGATCTCTGCACTGGGGTGAATGTATGACATTGTTATGCATTCTGTCCATCAACTGTTGTTTTTGTACTTGTTAGTAATACACATAGGAAAGCTTCCCATGGATACTGTATGTCGTGTACAATGCAATGTTAGTATTTACAAAACGTATTGGTTACGGGGTTATATGTTATTTGAGAGGATTTCATACAAACAAGTTTCTTTTAGTTCGAAACCTTGCTCCATCAATCCCCTCTCTGATGGCATTTAATGCCATCACTAATTTCTACTAAATCAGATGCCAACTTTAGCACATCCCAATTTCTTCTTCAACCTTTTCATTCCTTTCTTTTTCCCCTTTACACTGTAATCCTCTCATTTTTTGTAAAAATCTCCTTTTAATTCTACTAGTTGTATTTCCTCGAATTTCCTTTTCTTACCTCTTTCATTCAATTCATATTTCTTTCTCCCTTTGCAACACTTATGCCAGAACATTATTGCTAATACTAATAGTTTTCTTCCCATTATGGGCAGTATTATATGGCCTAGAATACCATTACCTATGTTAGAAAACCAACCACCTAAATTAGAAATGCTATTTGTCAACTTCGTCCAAACATTTTCAACTTCCAGTGGTTTCAACTCTTTTCTAATTTCGTAATATTTTTAATGTATTTCCCAATTTCAATGCTTTTATCTGTAATATACTTGCAACAATTTTGCACTTTCAATAATTTACAGACTCCACCCTCTTTTGCCAATAGTATGTCAAGAGCAAGT
Organism: Triturus cristatus; assembly: GCF_964204655.1. Classification (NCBI taxonomy): domain Eukaryota; kingdom Metazoa; phylum Chordata; class Amphibia; order Caudata; family Salamandridae; genus Triturus; species Triturus cristatus. Next base: position 1,558,029,692 of record NC_140590.1, read on the forward strand.
CGATTTTGCATAACCATAGATCTGACCGCAACTAGTTCAGTGTTGATCATTAAGAATCCTCCAGCAGTGTCAGTAGCTAACCAATCAACTACTGTAGATAACTGACACATTTTCTGTGAATTTAGAAGAACTCCCATTGAAGGTATCAATGCTCCAAAAATGTCACCTACTATTTCTGAAAAACTAGCTCTTTTTACACGTGTTAGTTCATTATTGCCTTCATTGCTTCCAGAGATTCTCCTTACATGATAAACTTTAGGGAATACTATTCCAAAATAGCAACTCCCATACCAGTGGTCAGGCAGCCTAAAATAGGCTTTATTGCCACACACATAATAGATTCCAGGAAATACTGGATCCATTCCTCCTTTTAGTCCCCATCCCCCAATTACTAAGAAATTATGTTCACATTCACTGGAACCAATAAACACATTGTTATATTCAGTGTTTAACCTATGAAGACAGATTTTTCCCTTCTTTTCAAGATCCAAAGACATTGCAGCATGAGTCTTGCGATTTGCATAATGCTCTTCCTCCTCAGCCCATTTAGGTATCTGAGGTTTAGGTTCAGCAGTTCTCTTTTGAAAATCATGTCTCCTTGCCTCAACTAAATTTAGAAATATTTTCTCTTCTGCATGCAATTTACAAGTTAAATTGTGCTTGTGTGCTTCGGCTATATCTATTGCTTTCATTGTTAGAAAATATTCACCCATACATTGTGAGTTACATTGTGAGTCTCTCGTACTAAGGACAGGGTTCAGGCTTTTTCGCATAGAAATCTCAGAAAACATCACATCTACATTAGAATAATAATACTGTAATTTCCCTGTTCTATAGAATAAACTTTCTAAAACACTACACGAAATACCATATGTCAATCGTAAATGATGGTATGTTACTCCTTCTGCTACAGATGCCGGTAATTTCATACATACATAACACTCACTAACCTCCATTGTTTCTACATATTGTACTAACAAGTTGGTAAAAACATCCAAGTCTGTATCATTTTTATTAACAGTGTGGTGTAAATCTAACTCATCTGGTGCTTCTAATTCTACTTTGTCTCTTTTAATGGTACCTACTTTTCTATGTGTATTAGTGCTATTCTGTACATTTGTAACCATCAAATAAGGAATGGCCACTGTTAGTACTAACCATAATATGAGTACTAAAAATATACTACCTATACATATTCTACAACATTTGTTTACACTATTCGGTTTTCCAGCGGCTCTATTGTCAGCCATTTATCAAATTGGATAAGAAGATTTTCCTTCTTTACTTTGGTATTTAACTTCGTGACAGAATATAAAGGGAAATTTCTTTCAGGTTGGTCTCACTTCTTTATCAATTGGTTCTGCATTTAAACTTTCCTCATCTTCTCCAATTATTTCCAAATTTTCAAAATGTTCAAGAATAACATATGTCCATTCGGGACCCTTCAATTTATTATTTATTATTTTTAATCTTGGACTTCTTCTTTTTGGTACTTCAGCTGACGGTCCAGATTGACTGGATACTTTGTCTACTTGTTCTGGTTCCTCTGTTATGGGTTTAAACCGGTACTTCACTCTTTTGGTGACACTAGGCCAATTATCGCCTCTCCTGATTCTTTTAGCTTGCACTGCGCTTTCACTTTCTGCGAGTGTTCATTTATTTTCACTAAGTTGTAGCACAATTTGTTTATTTTCATTTTCCGTATCCCTCTTTACCTGACCTTGTCCAGGGCTTCTTAGTTTGATTACTTTTGCCTGGATGCGTTCTTCTTCCCTAATCTGACCCTGTTCAGGTTCAGTTTTAATTGGCTTTTCTTCTTTCTTTACCTGAACTTGTTTGACTTCACCTGTCTGGTCCTGCTCAGGTCTCTCTGCTTCTTGATTTTCTTCTGCCTGAACGTTTTTTCTAAAACCTATCTGTCCCTCCTCAGACACCGGGGCTGTAACTTCAACTTCGTCTGTCTAAGTCAATTGCTCTTTCCTTATCTGGTCCTGCTCAGGTTCCCTAACAATCGTGGTTTCACTTACCTGAGCGTGTTCTTCTGTTCCTACCTAGTCCTCGCTCTTTTCCTGACTAGCTAATCTAGTTTGGCACCTTGTCCTTACAATTTCTTCAGGTATCTCAACTATTGGAATCCAATTATCTTGACTGGTGCTTGGTTGTTCCTGCTCAGCTACTTCAGGATTTATTATTCGTGATCCTTCAGCTGTACAACCTTCAGCCCCTTCTCCTGCTTGAGTCTGTTGAGGTTCTTCTTCGTCTGGTGCTGGTACTTTTTTAGTATGGCTTGCATGAATCCAATTAGGCAAACCTGCACATTTTACTGCTGTTGTTGTAAACAATATAACCTGATGTGGTTTTTCCCACCTTGGTGCTAGGCACGATTCTCGAGTATGATTCTTAACTACAACCCAGTCACCGGGATTCAGATCATGCGCTGGGTTCGGCTGCCTGGAGACTGCGTCTTCTCCAACCTGGTGAGATATAGAACGCACTTGGTCATCCAACACTTTGCAATACTCCAGTACCAAATCATCAGTTATATTTAACAGCTTGTGTCCTGGTATACATGCCTGCCTCATTGTTCTTCCCATGATTATTTCATGGGGACTCAATCGGTATTCTTGTCTGGAATACTTCTAAGTCCCATCAGAACAAGAGGTAAAGCATCAGGCCAATCCAGTGGAGTGGATGCACACACCTTTCCCAGCCTTGACTTAATTGTGCCATTCAACTGTTCTACCAATCCAGATGCCTCTGGGCGGTATGCACAATGCAGCTTTTGTTCAATTTTGAATGCTTTGCAAATTAATCGAATTATTTCATTATTAAAATGAGACCCTTGGTCTGATTCAATAGTTACTGGAAAACCGAAACGCGGTATGAACTCTCTTAATAGGAGTTTGGCCACTGTCAAGCTGTCATTTCTTCTGGTGAGGTATGCCTCCACCCACTTTGAAAATAGACAAACGGTGACAAGTACATATTTTAATCCTCGACAAATAGACAACTGAATGAAATCAATTTGAAGTCTTATAAAGGGACCTTCAGCTTTTCCAATTTTCCCTGTATAGACTATTGTTCTCTTGCTGGGATTCATTTGCTGACATGTCAAGCATCTTTGGCAAATGTTCCTGAACCTTGGATTAAACCAATCCCGTTTTAAGAGTCTAATCATTGCATCTCTACCTATGTGGGTGTCTCCATGATACATCAAAGCCATGGGTGCAAGCATACAGTCTGGCAATACAGGTCTATCATCTAAGTAAACCCATACACCATCTTCTGCCCTTCTCTGACAACCAATTTTCTCCCATCTTCTCTTTCTTTTGTCTCTGCTTCATCTTGGAGTTCTCTTATCTCTCTCCATGTTTGTCATCCTGACAATAGCATAAATTGGCAGCTGATTCCACAATTTTCAACTTTCCTGTTTACTGCCATTTGAAATTTTGCGCAGTGTTGTGCAACCAGGTCAGCATATCGATTTCCTGCACTTGCACGGTCATTTCCAGACTTGTGTGCGGCACCTTTTACCACTGCCACCTCTTTTGGTAATTGTATTGATTCAAGCAACTCCTTTACAAATGTTCCGTTATTAATGGAAGACCCTGAAGAAGTCAGGAAGTCTCGCTCCATCCAGAGCTGGCCAAAGTCATGCACAACCCCCAACCATACTGACTATCAGTGTAAATGGTTACTCTCCAATTTTTCCCATTTTTGCAGGCTTTAATTAAAGCTATCAATTCGGCTACTTGTGCAGACTTGACTCCTGGTAAATAGGATGCTTTGACTATTCCAGCCAATGTACATACGGCATAAGCAGCACTCAACCCTCCCTCCTCATGGCGCATACATGAGCCATCTACAAAAAGCTTGTGCTCAGCATCTCTCAAAGGCTCATCCTGTATGTCTGGTTGGGGTTTGGTACTGAGTTCAGTTACATCAAGACATTCGTGTTCAGCTTCATCTTTCACTTCCTCATTGTATGGATCTGGTAACAAGGTAGCTCGGTTAAGAATGGTACATCTGATTATGGTCACATTTTCTGCTCCCAATATGATCCATTCATATTTGGTTAATCTGCTCGGAGTGAGATACTGAGTTCGAGTTCTTGTTAGAAGAATTTCAACTGCATTAGGGACGTATACCTTAACAGGATGTCCCATTACAATTGACTCACTTTTGTTTAATACTTACACACGTTGCAGCCACAGCTTTTAAGCATCCTGGCAATGCAGATGCTACAGGATCTAGGGTAGCAGAAAAGTATGCCACCGGACGTCGTATTAGACCATGTCTCTGTGTTAAAACTGAGAGGGCACAGCAGTTATCTCTCTCACAACAGAACAATGCAAATTCTTTTGAACAATCCGGCATACCTAGAGCAGGTGCTTCACATAAACAATTTTGCAATTTTACAAAAGATTGCATGCTCAGATCATCCAACCCTACTGGGTCTTTTGCTCGTTTCTTTGTCATTTGTATCAAGGGTTTTGCCAGTAGAGAAAACCCTACAATCCATTGCCTGCAATATCCCACAACACCAAGAAACATTCTTATTTCTTTTTGTGTCTGTGGTAGCTTCATTTGCTTTATTATTTTTATTCTCTCAGTGGTCATTCTTCTTAATCCTCGTTCTATTTGGTGTCCTAAATACTTTACTTTGCTTCTGCAGAATTGCAATTTTTCAGAGGACACCTTATGTCCACCCTTTGCTAGATGATTCAATAAGGCAATGGAATCAGTTACACAATCACTTCTTGTTTTAGACGCGACCAATTGGTCATCAATATACTGCACCAAGACTGATTCCCCTGGCAGCACCAATGTCTCAATACATTTTTTCAAAATTTGGTTAAAAAAGTGAAGGACTTTCTGTGTACCCTTGGGGAACGCGATTCCAAACATAGGTACGATCCTCAAATTTAAAGGAAAATAAAAATGTCAGGATGTAGTGGGATGGAGAAGAAAGCATGGCATTAATTAATTACAGTAAACCATCTTGCCTTCCATGGTATTTGGTACAAAATCACTGCAGGGTTGGGTATTATAGGGCAACATGGCACAACAATCTTGTTTATTTTTCTTAAATCTTAAACTACCCTATATTTTCCGTTTGGTTTCTTAATGCCAATTATAGGTGAATTACAGGGACTACTCATGATTTCCTTTAGGATGCCCTGTTCGACCATTCGATCAATTTCTGCTGCAACACCAGCCTGTACTTCGGGACTCATCTTGTATTGTAGAGTATTTGGATAGACAGTACCTTCTTTCACAGTCACTTTAACAGGGTCTACGCCTGTCATTAACCCTACTTCCTTTCCTGTAAAAATCCATACTTCAGGATTCACTGTTGTTTTGACCTCATCAGGTAAGTCGTTTTTGGTCATCACTGAATATAATTCATCTACCCCTGTTCCTTGTTTGGCTAGCATGATTTTATATATTACATCTTCATCAGGGGTCTGTGGCAACACCGTCCGGTGTGCAAAATATGGTGCAATTCATTTTGCACAACAAGTCCCTTCCCAATAAATTTACAGGACTAGAATCGCACACTATAAATTTGTGCATTTCTTTAAAATTTCCAATACACACTTCCATTGGTTTTGTAATAGTGGTCCTAATCTGTTTATTAGAAACGCCCACTACTTGGATAGCTTCTCCCGAGAGGGGTAGGTTTGGGATGTCTGCTGTTCTCACAGTAGAACGGGTAGCACCAGTGTCCAACAAAAAGGTAATGTCATTTCCTTCTACCTTTCCGTCAATGTACGGACCTGACTGATCTACCGGTAAGGATGCGCCATGTACGCACTCCTCTTCCCCCCTCTCAGGCACCGTCATTGATCTTGATCTCCAAAATATGTATCCTGCAAAAGAAACTGTGATGTTACATAGTTTTTCTTACCACTTCCTTCTTGGAATCCTGTGTCCGCACTGTACTTGGCTTGACTCACAAAATTTGGCAAAGGGGCAGGTGGCAATTGACTCTGTAGGTTTACAACCTCCTGGGGTTGATTCAGTAGCACCTTATTCTGCGTCTGTGGATTTAAATTTTGATTTGGGCCATTATTATTTTGTATGCTTTTACACTCGTTCTTCCAATGCCCCAATTTCCGCACCCATGATGGGGAAACCTTTTTTGGCTTCTTCTCTATTTAACTGCCCTTTCGGTTTACCCCCATTATTTTCCCCCTGACCTTGCCCCCTCCCTGCATTTCCTGCCTGATTTTGTAACTAGAGTTCTTGCTGTTCTGCTAATTTCACTTGAGCCCACATCACTTTTTCTTCTAAATTCTTTTGTCTATTGTCAATTTCATCTCCACATTATTTTGCATATTTTAAAATCTCGACTATTGTTTTTGCTTGCCAGCACAAATGATGCTGCTTAATCATTTCAGATGTTTCTTTTTTTAACCCTGACACAAATCGATACACAAAATGCGTCCTATCCTTGTCCCCAATACTCTCAAATCCACTATACTGTTTGAACACCTGTAGGAGGCGCTCATAATACGCATGTACAGACTCATCTTTTTCCTGGGTTGTTCCATCTATTTTTATCCAAACTGTTTCCTTTGGGGAAATTTTATCTTTTAAGAAAGTTATTACTTGGTTATATTTCTTCCTAACCTCCTCTGAGGGAACTCCTGTTTTCTCATTTCTCGGGTACTCATCATTAGGCCAATCAACTGTGATTTTACATTCAGTCCACAAATCAGCAGGCACCACTATATCAAAGAGACCATCTAAATCTTTCAACAAAACTTTCAATACTTTCACAAACCTTTCAACTTGCCTGCACCATTCCACTGGCTTTTCTCTCAACTTTGGAAAATCATTTGTAAATGATAATATATCCTGTCGGGTCCATGGGACATGTACATATCCCCCTCCTGGAATTTCTCTTATTGGGTACAACCTTTCTGCCTTCTCTGTTTCTTTCACTAAATATTCAGATGTGACCCGATTTGCCTGGGTTTCCTATTTTTTCTTAGACCACCGAACTTTCCATCTGTCTAAATCTCCCCATTTCTGCAAGATAGTCATTAATTCTTTAATCTGTAATTTTCTTCCTGACACATTCATATTTTCTAAATCCTTATCAGAAAAGGTTTATGCAATACTTTGAATTTCTATTCCCATTTCAGAGGATAAATATACCAGTTTTTCATGAAATGTTTTTGTGTTTCGGGTTATGCTTCTGCAAATGAATAGCAATTCTTCCTCATTATAGGTATTCAACCTATCTAGTCCTACATTCCCAGCTATCATTTCTTCTAATTCGACTCTCAATTTGAATATGTCTAATATTTTCGGTGGGGAATTTGGTTTCTTTATTTCTTGTGCCCATCTTTCTATTTCTTCTGGGGTTACAATTGTGGCATTTCTCGATCCGGTGGCTGTCTCGATTCGTACCTCTTTTGAGCAACCTGGGGTGACTCTTCTGGGTGTGTCATTTATTTGCCCTCTTATCGGTAAGTCCATTAATGAAATTACAGACTCGCAATCACTAGCTTGGTCATCAATTACTAACTTCTCTTTTCTTGACTCAATAATAGGTGTTGTCATGACAAGTGTTTTAAGACAATTTGCTTTATCCCCGTACAGTGGGACAACAGGACCTATAGTCACTGGTATAGTTAAAGCTTTAGGATGTGCGTTTAACTGTGTTATCTTCTGTCTGTTCTCTCATGTACTATTTGTGGCACTAAGGGTTTATCTAGATTCGGAGCACTCGGGGTAGTTCTATTAGGTCTTTCTCACTCAAATGCCTCAGTTTCCCATTCTTCTACGGCTTCATACTGAGTTAATCTGGGTCTTGGTTCATTCTAGTGCTTAAGTTATGCAGAATTCTTCCATTAAATGTTCCGTACTCTGGGAGCGCCAGTATTCCATCATCTTTTGTATATTCTTTCCAATTTTCTATCCATACACAAGTATGATAACCTCTTTCTACCATCATATAGATTGCGGGAGTTTTCGGAGGAGGTATGAGAATTCCCTCTCTAGTCTTAATGGGTTTATCCTTTTTAAAATAATTCTTAATTCTCAGCATAAATGAAATTTTTCTTTTCTCTCCATACGTTTTGCGTGATCTTCGTTTTATGTCCTGCTCGTGGGCAAAACCTAAGTATCTTCTATCTGGGCGATTCCCTATTAAAGTAGGTTTGTGTCTCCACATGGAAGACCCACTATCAATTATCATTATGGCTTGTATTTTCAACTAATCAAATGTTCGCTTTTACTTTAACCCCTGACCAATACCAGCACGGCTTCTTTTTCTTCTCACCAAATCAGATTCTATTTTGCTATGCTTCTAGCCAATACTAGCACGGCTCTCAGTGACATCAGTATCACTCCTCACTACTGACCCCTCCTTTTCAATTCTTCACAACAGTCACACGCCCGCTGTTTCAACCAATCCCAGCGCGGCCCTCTGTGACGTCAGTGTAGCACCCGCAACTGACCCCTCCTTTGCAAATTAATACAAAAACGTATTTTTCTCACAATTTTACATATAGATTTTATTAATCAACAACATAGAAACATTCGCTACTGTGTGTGATCTTCTAAATTCAAAGAATAGTCAATTATTTTCTGCGAGCAAACCTTTTCCGCTTACTCTTCACACACTACGAGTAAAACCCTTCTGCTTACTCTTCATACACTACGAGTAAAACTTTTTTGCTTACTCTTCACACAAGCATCAGAGAACCTGCTACTCCTTCAGTATTACCCTTTCTAGGTGATATAAGACCGAAGTTTCACCAGCGGACTCCTTTCCTACCAATTACTCTCACTTTACCGAAAGTAAATAATCCCTAAATCAGTGCTTCTAGTCCTGCATAACATTCCGCACTTTCTTGATCCAGACAAGTAACCTCGCTGCGGTATGGCTTCCATTCGCCACCCACTATTAAGTATTCCTGGGAATTTCTAGACGACATGAAACAATACATAACATTTAACGAATACTCCTTAATAATTTCTTTCTTGAAGAATCAGGTTTCTGAGATAGTTTAAGGTAGAAAATGACATGTATCTTATACTTGAAATAATCACTACCTCAGAAAGTTTGGAAAACCTTTATCTAAATTAATTTTGTGAGTCAGAATCAATTACAGCTTAAACACATTCTTTCAAGAAGCAATTTAAAGTCAAATAGACATAATCATAATAATGATCAATGAAAACGGCATATAAAAAAGGAAAAGAGAGAGAGAGAGCAAATACAATGACAGTTTTTGCAGATTTATATTTACCTAAGGTGATAGATGAACCCAACTTTTTGAAGATAAGCCAGATAGAATCTGTGGAACAGGATGCAGGCAGAGGATAGGACAGATTCAGATCTGGGAAGGTAACCTCTTCTAAGTGCAATGCCAGCGTCGCACCCCTCTCTGATACTACTCTCCTCGGGTGTCCCTTTTCCGAAATCCCCTCCTAGATAATTAGATTAGCGATCAGTATCTCAATTTGTCGAGCAGAGTTTCTGGCAGCAGCAGGGTCTGATACACCGTCTCGGACATAATAGCAGCATACGCGTTAGGTCGGTGACGAGTCGGAATGGAGGATCTAACAAGTCTGACAAAGTCTCTAGCTAACTTACCTCAATTATACTATTCTATATTCATGTACCCCCCCCCCCCCAAATTGCTATTTTTGTGTTTTCCCCTAATCTGATTGTTCAGGGCGAGGAGGTGAGTTCATCGCACCATATTAAAAGTAATATTTTACTGTGGACTATTGTTCAATGTTTCCGCCCCTTAATTTACTTTCCCATAGCTTTATTCCCACCCGCATTTCACACTATGATCATTACAAATTATACAATTTATCCAAAATTGTTGCTTTTGACCGGTTCAGGGGTTTATGTTCCCAGGCATCTTCGGCCAATGTGGCCTTGACTGTGTTTCAAGTGTGTCATCCCAGTTTCCGGCAAGTTTCTATGTGCACGCGCACGGGTCATGTGAGGTAGGAATTTCAGTCACCCTCCGAGGCCCAAACGTGAACTAATAATAAAGTTAGAAAAAGACACATTAGAATATGACAATGAATGATTTCACTGTATACCACTTACCTCTACTCTATCCCCATTTACTTATTTAAAACTTTTGCATCAGTGTTAAATAGAACTTACGAGTTTTAGTTCAGGCAGTAGCATATGCGTTAACATGTGAGTTTCAAGCGGCCTTTTTTAGTGCTATTGCGCACCTGTAAAATTTTCCCCCCAAGCAACAGAATACGTCATACTACGTAGATGCAGTAGACGCATGCGCAGTGAAGTTCCCGCGTTTTTGGCGGCCATTTTAAAAAAACTCGGGTTACTTGTTAGTAATACACATAGGAAAGCTTTCCCCTGGATACTGTATGTCATGTATAATGCAATGTTAGTATTTGCAAAACGTATTGGTTACGTGGTTACATGTTGTTTGAGAGGATTGCATACAAAGAAGTTTCTTCAAGTACGAAACCTTGCTCCATCACCGGCCTAATGGTTAAGGTTTTCGACTCTTATTCTGAGGATTAGGTGTTCAATCTCTGGTCTTTCAATGGCACTGTGTGCTCAGTTAAAAGTGTAGGCAATATTAGTTTCTTTAAATAGGTTGGAACATATTTTTTTTTTCATCTTCTTTGATTATATCTCTTTTGAAGAACTTGTTACTCCTCTGAAAAAAAATCTACTCTCCATCATTCCCTATCTCTGTCCATCCATTCCACATTATAAAGAATGGTACTTTTGATATACACTTACACATTGCTCTACCGAGCCGTGGGTTTTTGATCCGAATGTCATATATTAGATTTGAGTCAGGCAGGTAAAGAGCCAGTCTGGCCTAATGGTAAAGGTCTTAGATTCTTACCTTAAAGATTAGGTGTTCAATCCGTTGTCTTTCGATTGCACTGTGTGCTCAATTAAAACTATAGCCAATTTTAATTTCCTTAATAAGTTTGGAAAATATTTTTTTCTTTTCATCTTGTTTGAATATATCTCTTTTGAAGAACTTGTTACCCTCTGAAAAAATATCTAATCTCTATCATTCCCTCTCTCTGTCCTTCCTTTCCACATTATAAACAATGGTACTGTCGGTATACATTAACATATTTTTCTACCCACGCATGGGTTTTTGATCCGAATGTCATATATTAGATTTGAGGCAGGCTGTTGAAGAGTCACTCTGGCCTACTGGTTAAGGACTTAGACTCCTGCCCTACAGAGAAAGTGTTCAATCCCTGTTCTTTCAATGGCACTGTGTACTCAGTTAAAAGTGTATGCGATGTTAGTTTCTTTAACCCCTTCGATGCTCATGATGGAGCGGTTCCGTCATGAGCATCGGTTGGGCTGTGCTTATGACGGAACCGCTCCGTCATGAGCACAGCCCCTGGCGGAAGCGCTGGCGCTCCCCCCCCCGGGGCATCGATCTTGCCCCAACAGAGGGGGGATGACAGCGGAAGAGTTTCCGCTGCCACCCCCGAGCCCTCCCACGCTTCCCCATGAGGTCAGCGCGCACAGTGCGCGCCGACGTCATCAGGAAGCGCTGGACGCTCTGGAAATCATTTCTTTCCAGCGTGTCCAGCAAGGAGGTAGGTGTTTTGCCTCCGGTGGGGCGTGGGGGCTATTTTAGGATGCCGTGAGGCATCGGGGGAGAGGAAAGAGTATTTCCTCTCCCCTGATGTCTCAATGCTGGGAATTCCTGCTTCACGATCGCGCACAGCGTCGCGATCGTGGAGCAGGAATGCCCCACTAGACACCAGGGATGTTTCTTTTTTGAAAAGGAAGTGACCCCTTAGGCAAGGGTCGCTTCCTAGGGGGGCCAATTTTAAATTAAGACTTTTCTGTCCCCCATGGGAGCAGATCGGGCTTTTCTTCGGCCGTTTCTGGTCCCCGGGGGGGGGGGGGCAGAAAAGCCCACTAGACCCAGGGATATATTCGTGAATTGTATGGGAAGCGACCCCTTGGGCAAGGGTCACTTCCCGGGGGGCAATTTTGTTTATTTGATATTCTGCCTTCCCTGGGGGCAGATCGCCTAATTTTTTTGGCTTTTCTGCCCCCAAACCCCCACTAGACACCAGGGTACATTTTAAAAATATGATGGCAAGGGTCACTTCCGGGGGCCAATTTTTTTTTTGTATTGGGAATTCTGCCCCACCCCCCGCCCCGGGGGCAGATCGGCCCATTTTTTGCCCTTTCTGAAACCCCCACTAGACACCAGGGACTTAGTTTAAATAAAAATGGAAGTGACAGTTGCTGCTATGGGGCATATTGTTTTTGTATGCGTTTTCTGCTTTGGTTTGCTTTTTGAGTCTTCCTCTGACCATGGTTCAGAGACTGACTCTGCATCTGAGGCAGAGAAGGCAGGGGGCGATTCTGGCAGTGAGTTTTCTCTCCATATGGAATCATCGGATGATGAAGATACTCTTAGTGCGGATGAAGTGCCTGTGTTAGAGGAGGAGATTGATGTGCCGATAGTGCGGCAAGAGGCATCTGGGCTGCAGCCTGGGGCTGTACGGCTTCCCGTTGGTGTAGTGCGGCAAGAGGCATCTGGGCTGCAGCCTGCGGCTGCAAGGCTTCCCGTTGGTGTAGTGCGGCAAGAGGCATCTGGGGCTGCAAGGCTTCCCGTTGGTGTAGTGCGGCAAGAGGCATCTGGGCTGCAGGCTGAGGCTGCAAGACTTCCCTTTGAAAGTGATGACCTCTGGGTTGCCCCTGGCATGGTGCAGCCGGCATTACCAGACTTTACTGGTCTTCCAGGGTGTAGAGTGAATATTGAAAACTTTTTGCCGATAATTTTTTTTCAGTTGTTTATGGATGATGTGTTTTTGGCAGAGATTGTTGAGCAGAATAATTTGTATGCCGAACAGTTTTTGAGGGACAACAGTGCCAGTCTTAAGCCACACTTCAGATGATGCATTTTGTCGATAATGGTTTAGCGTTGCCACGAGATCACCCTGAGTGTGACCGTCTTTTTAAGAATCGGCCTGTCATTGATCACTTTGTTGATCGATTTTCTGAGATCTCTGCTCCTGGGAAAGAAATTGCAGTGGATGAGTCTTTGGTGTTGTTCAAGGGCCGTATGGTTTTTAGGCAATACATTCCTAGTAAGAGGGCACGCAATGGAATTAAGCTGCATATGCTGTGTGACAGTAGGACTAGATATGTCTCTAATTTCATGGTGTACACCGGTAAGGAATCCAGGATTAACCTCCCTGGTTGTCCGTCCACTTTTGGAGTGACTGAGAAAATTGTTTGGGAACTTGGTAGAGGATTTTTTAACAAAGGCCACCATTTATATGTAGATAACTTCTACACTGGTGTCCGGTTGTTCAGGGAATTGGCCAAAGTGGACACTGTTACTTGTGGCACAATCAGCTCTAACCGTAAAGGTTTCCCAAAAGAACTTGTTAGTCAAAAGCTTGGACTGTAAAGAGTCATTCTGGCCTAAACGTTAAAGTCTTAGACTATTACGTTGAGGATTGTGTGTTCAATCATGGGTCTTTCAATGGCTCTGTGTGCTCAGTTAAAAGTGAAGGTGATGTTAGGATCTTTAAATAGGTTGGAACATGTTTTTCTTTTCATCTTGTTTGAATATATCTCTTTCGAAGAACTTGTTAAACCTCTGAAATAAAATATACTCTCCGTCATTCCCTTTGTCTATCCTTCCATTCCACATTATAAACAATGGTACTCTTTGGTATACACTTACACATTGCTGTACTGAGGCGTTGGTTTTTGATCCAAATATCTATATTAGATTTGAGGCAGGTTGGTAAAGATTTACTCTTGCCTAATGGTTAAGGTCTTAGACTCTTACCCTAAAGTGTAGATGTTCAAACTGTTGACTTTCAAAGGCACTGTGTTCTCAAGTAAAACTATAGCCAATTTTAATTTCTTTAATAAGTTTGGAAAATATTTTTTTCTTTTCATTTTGTTTGAATATATCTCTTTTGAAGAACTTCTTACCCCTCTTAAAAAAATCTTCTCTCTATTATTCCCTCTCTCTGTACTTCCATACCACATTATAAACAATGGTACTGTTGGTATACACTAACATATTGTTCTACCTGGGTGTCAGATTTTGATCCGAATGTCATATATTAGTTTTGAGTCAGGGTTGTATAGAGCCAATCTGGCCTAATGGTTAAGGTCTGAGCCTCTTACTCTGGAAGTTAGGTGCTCAATCCACGGTATTTCAATGGGACTGTGTGCTTAGTTAACAGTGTATGCAATGTTAGTATCTTTAATAAGGTTCGATTTGTTTTTCTTTTCATCTTGTTTGAATATATCTCTTTTGAACAACTTCTTACTCCTCTGAAAAAAATCTACTCTCTATCATTCCCTCTCTGTCCTTCCATTCCACATTATAAACAATGGTACTGTTGGTATATACTAACATATTGCTCTACCTAGGCGTGGGTTTTTGATCCGAATGTCATATATTAGATTTGAGTGAGGCCAGTAAAGAGTCGCTCTGGCCTAAAGGTAACAGTCTTAGACTCTTACTCTGAGGAGCAGGTGTTCAATCCCTGTATTTTCAATGGAACCGTGTGCTCAATTAAAACTATAGCCAATTTTAAAATCTTTAATAAGTTTGGAAAATATTTTTTTCTTTTCATCTTGTTTGAAGACATCTCTTTTGAAGAACTTCTTACCCCCCTTAAAAAAAATCTACTCTCAATCATTCCCTGTCTCTGTCCTTCCATTCCACATTATAAACAATGGTACTGTTGGTCCATACTAACATACTGCTCTACCTAGGCGTGGGTTATTGATCCGAATGTCATATATTAGTTTTGAGTAAGTCCTGTAAAGAGTCACTCTGGCCTAAAGGTTAAGGTCTTTAGACTCTTACTCTGAGGATTATGTGTTCAATCACTGGCCTTTTAATGGCTCTGTGTGCTCAGTTAAATATGTAGGTGCTGTTTTTTTGCAAGAATGTTGGAACATATTTTTCTTTTCATCTTGTTTGAATATTTCTCTTTCAAAGAACTTGTTAAACCTCTGAAATAAAATATACTCTCTGTCACTCCCTCTCTCTGACCTTCTATTCCACATTATAAACTATGGTACTCTTTGGTATACACTTACACATTGCTGTACCGAGGCATTGGGTTTTGATCCAAATGTCTATATTAGATTTGAGTCTGGCTGTTAAAGAGTCACTTTGGCTTAATGGTTAGGGTCTTGGACTCTTACTTTAAAAATTAGATGTTCAAACCCTGGTCTTTCAATGGCTCTGTGTTCTCAAGTCAAACTATAGCCATTTTTCTTTTCTTTAATAAGTTTGGAAAATATTTTTTTCTTTTCACCTTGTTTGAATATATCTCTTTTGAAGAACTTCTTACTCCTCTTAAAAAGATCTACTCTCTATCATTCCCCCTCTCTGTCCTTCCATTCCATATTATAAACAATGGTACAGTTGGAATACACTAACATATTGTTCTTCCTAAGCGTGTGTTTTTGATCCGAATGTCATATATTACTTTTGAGGCAAGAAGGTATGTAGTAACTCTTACCTAATGGTTAAGGTCTAAGACACTTACTCTGAAGATTAGGTGTTCAATCCCTGGTTTTTCAAAGGTACTGTGTGCTCTCTTACAAGTTTAGGCAATGTTAGTTTCTATAATAAATTTGGAAAATATTTTTTCTTTTCATCTTGTTTGAATATATCTCTTTTGAAGAACTTCTTGCTTCTCTGAAAAAAAATCTACTCTCTATCATTCCCTCTCTCTGTCTTTTCATTCCACATTATGAACAATGGTACTGTTGGTATACACTAACAGATTGTTCTACCTAGACGTGGGTTTTTGATCCAAATGTCATATATTAGTTTTGGGTCAAACCAGTCAAGAGTCATTCTGGCCTAATGGATAAGGTCTTTGAATCTTAATCTGAGGATTAGGTGTTCAATCCCTGGATATTCAATGGCACTGTGTGCTCAGGTAGAAAATATTAGTTTCTTTAATTAGGTTGGAAAATATTTTTTCTTTTCACCTTGTTTGAATAAATCTCTTTTAAAGAACTTCTTACCGCTCTGAAACAAAATCTACTCTCTATCATTCCCTCACTCTGTTTTTCCATTCCACATTATAAACAATGGTACTACTGGTATACACTAACATATTGTTCTACCTGGGTGTTGGTTTTTGATCCGAGTGTCATATATTAGTTTTGAGTCAGGCTGGTAGATAGTCGCTCTGCCCTAATGGTAAAGGTCTCAGACTCTTACTCTGAAGAATAGGTGTTCAATCCATGTTTTTTCAATGGTACTGTGTGCTCAGTAAACAGTGTATGCAATGTTAGTTTCTTTAATAAGGTTGGAAAATATTTGTTATTTTCATCTTGTTTGAATAAATCTCTTTTGAAGAACTTCTTACCGCTCTGAAAAAAAATCTACTCTCTATCATTCCCTCTCTCTGTCCTTCCATACCACATTATAAACAATGGTGCTGTTGGTATACACTAACATATTGCTCTACCTAGGGGTGGGTTTTTAATCCGAATGTCATATATTAGTTTTGAGTCATGTCAGTAAAGAGTAACTCTGGCCTAAAGGTTAAGGTCTTAGACTCTGAGGATGAGGTGTTCAATCCCTGTTCTTTCAATGGAACTGTGTGCTCAATTAAAACTATAGCCAATTTTATTTTCTTTAATAAGTTTGGAAAATATATTTTTTCATTCATCTTGTTTGAATACATCTCTTTTGAAGAACTTCTTACCCCTCTTAAAAAAAAAACTCTCTATCATTCCCTCTCTCTGTCCTTCCATTCCACATTATAAACAATGGTACGTTTAGTATATACTAACATATTGCTCTACCTAGGCGTAGGTTATTGATCCGAATGTCATATATTAGTTTTGAGTCAGTCCAGTAAAGAGTCACTCTGGCCTAAAGGTTAAGGTCATTATGTGTTCAATCACTGGTCTTTCAATAGCTCTGTGTACTCAGTTAAAAGTGTAGATGATGTTAGTTTCTTTAAATAGGTTGGAACATATTTCTCTTTTCATCTTGTTTGAAAAATCTCTTTCGAAGAACTTGTTAAACCTCTGAAATAAAATATACTCTCCGTCATTCCCCCTCTCTGTCCTTCCATTCCACATTATAAACAATGGTACTGTTGGTATACACTAACATATTGTTCTACCTGGGTGTCGGTTTTTGATCCGAATGTCATATATTAGTTTTGAGTGAGGCTTTTATAGAGTCACTCTGGCTTAATGGTAAATGTCTCAGAATCTTACTCTGAAGAATAGGTGATCAATCCATGTTTTTTCAATGTGGTACTGTGTGCCAGGGGCGGCTGGTGACATTTGAAAGTGGTGAGGCGTAAAACGATTGGCATACTTCACCGTTGTGAGCGCGTGTAGCGCGTGAGCCCGAACCTCCATAAAGGGGGTTCGGGGGGGGGGTCCTCCCCCTGAGCAATTTTTGAAAAAAGAGAGGAAAAATGGTGCATTTTCAAGCAAATTTGAGAAAGCAGGAAGGTTAATAAAGGAATTGTGAAAGTGCAGTTATTACATTAATAAAGAGATGTCATATAACATAGGTAGCTGCTTATTCAGTATAACCACAGAGCTTCATAACAGACTTCGAGATACAATGCATTTCTGAGTACCTCACTCACAGATGTTTTTTATTCAACAAACAATTAAACTCGTCGCAAAGTAGCAGCATTCAACATATTGTTTACTTTTTGTAAATGAAATCAGCACGTCTCTCTTTAAGAGCAGCAAACTTGTCAATAACTTGAATGTTAAAATCTGGGATTTTTTTAACTATCTTGCTCTTTACAGAGAACATTGCCAAAGCATTCAGTCTTTCCTCAAGGATGGTGTTCCTCAGGAATGTCTTAATCCTCTTTAAGGCTGAAAAACATCGTTTTGACTCGGCTGTTGTCATAGGAGTGGTAATGACAATTTTTAGTAAAGCCACTGTCTCTGTAAGTGACCTTTCCATATTAAGTTTATGTATTAAAGCCAGCAAAGTCATGGCACTTGTGGCCTTCCGGTACACAGGCATTGCGTACAGTACAGTCAACTCAGTTCTCGGCTCCTCTTTTTTGAGCATAGGATAAGCTTCCACTGCCTAATTCAGAGCACGCTCCAGGAAGGATTCATCATATTTTGCAAACTGGTCACTTTGCAATAATGTGGCACTCACCAAATGTTTTGTGAAAGAAAAACGTTCTTGTGCCTGCAAGCCTGGCTGAAGACGGCTGAAATGCCAGAAACCGGTCCTAGGAAGCTTGTTTCCGGTCCAGGGAAGGCATGGCTTGGCAGTTCGGGCAGGACTGTTCCCATGAGGCACAGGGTCAGACTGATTTGCATATGGCCATGTCTGAACTGGGGTGGCAGAGTGGGCTCAAGAACGGTGATGGATCAAACCCAGATCTGTTGACTGGGTGTGAGTGTTTGATTGGTTCTGATGCTCCGTCCATCACCACCCCCTTTTGTACCGCTTTGTTCGCCATAAGTTGGCAGGGTATGCTCAGACGTGAGTCCCTTGCTCACTTTGCCACTGGATTCAAGCAAGCCTGGCTGAAGACGGCTGAAATGCCAGAAACCGGTCCTAGGAAGCTTGTTTCCGGTCCAGGGAAGGCATGGCTTGGCAGTTCGGGCTGGACTGTTCCCATGAGGCACAGGGTCAGACTGATTTGCATATGGACATGTCTGAACTGGGGTGGCAGAGTGGGCTCAAGAACGGTGATGGATCAAACCCAGATCTGTTGACTGGGTGTGAGTGTTTGATTGGTTCTGATGCTCTGTCCATCACCACCCCCTTTTGTACCGCTTTGTTCGCCATAAGTTGGCAGGGTATGCTCAGACGTGAGTCCCTTGCTCACTTTGCCACTGGATTCAAGCAAGCCTGGCTGAAGACGGCTGAAATGCCAGAAACCGGTCCTAGGAAGCTTGTTTCCGGTCCAGGGAAGGCATGGCTTGGCTTGGCAGTTCGGGCTGGACTGTTCCCATGAGGCACAGGGTCAGACTGATTTGCATATGGCCATGTCTGAACTGGGGTGGCAGAGTGGGCTCAAGAACAGTGATGGATCAAACCCAGATCTGTTGACTGGGTGTGAGTGTTTGATTGGTTCTGATGCTCCGTCCATCACCACCCCTTTTGTACCGCTTCCGGTACACAGGCATTGCGTACAGTACAGTCAACTCAGTTCTCAGCTCCTCTTTTTTGAGCATAGGATAAGCTTCCACAGCCTCATTCAGATCACGCTCCGGGAAGGATTCATCATATTTTGCAAACTGTTCACTTTGCAATAATGTGGCACTCACCAAATGTTTTGTGAAAGAAAAACGTTCTTGTGCCTGCACAATTACAATGTCACATATCTCCTTTGCAATTCGGACGAGAGTGGTGATGTTTTTCCTGCGGTTTGAAAAAGTAGAATGCTCTGGCAGTTTTCTGTCTAAATTGTCAACCCCATCTCTCACTTTGCTTATGCTTTGTACAAACATGGTGGTACATACTTGCACTTTGACAGTATCTAGCTCTCGTGCTAGTAACTGATTGCATAACAGGTCGACAGCCAACATTATATCATGAAATTAAAACAGTAAGAACTGAAACTCTCTGTCTTGTAGTGTTCTAGCAAAGCCACGGGCTTCAGTCTGACTTTTGTAATCAAACTCATCATTGGCTTCTATGGCGGCAAAATATTTCTCAAGGTCCTCCCTATGTTCATAGATTAGGTTGACTGTATGGATGTTAAAGTTCCCCTTGGAACGCTTTTGTCCACAATCTCATGAAGTGCTTCCGTTCTTTTGGGGAGAACGTGAGAAGAATGCTGCCATGCCTCCAACACCCTGAAAGAAAATGTGTGCCTCGGTGATCTTTGATACTGCCTGTTGCATAATAAGATTAAGTTGGTGGGCGTAACAGTGCACATAATGAGCATTAGGGTACACAGCTTGAATTCTTTTCTGTACTCCACTAAGGCTTCCACTCATTACGGACGCACCATCATAGCTTTGTGCGATAAGTTGTTTTTTTTGAGGCAGCTCTGGAAAAATTGAGCTCAGTTGACACAGTATAGCTGCAGTAATGGTTTCTGCACTAGAGCCTCTTAAATGTGTGAAACCATAGAACCTCTCCACAACTTCTCTGTCATTGTCAAGGTACCAAAACACTAATACAGACTGTGTTTTAGTGGCCACATCAGTGGTGTCATCAGCCTGAATAGCCACAAAGTCTGTGTTTTGCAACTCTTGCACAATATGGCTTCTCATAATTTCGAGCATACACTCAAGGAGTTCATTTTGTATCATTTTAGAGGTGCCCTTAAAGACTGTAGCACTTGCTAAATGTGCTTCAATTTCCTTGTCTATGCTTTCTATTAAATCCACAAGACCTCTGAATATCCCAGGTTTTGAGGAACTTTCTGATTCATCATGGCCTCGCAATGCCAGTTCGAAAGCACCACAGAAACGAATGCAATCAATTTTTTTGGATAGAATCTGTCTGTTCCTATCAACGGCTTCATTTTGTTTCTGTATTGTTTTGTGGTATGCATCGTTTATCTGCTGCTCAATCGGTGCGTCTTCCCCCAACATTCCCAGTCTCGTCAGGTTTTCCATATGCTGTCTTGTGTGTGCATGCTTCTTTATTTTTTCAGGCAAATGCTTCAAGTCTGTTACTCCTTGATTTGTCCAAGAAAACTCACCACCAAACGGCAAGCAGGGGAAGCAGAAAAGAGAATTTCTGAAAGGGCACCCTGTAAGCCAATCAGCTTTTGTGTACCAGGCGTTTGAGAATGTATGTTTGGCCATTTTTCCTCTGTCCTGAGAAGTTTTCTGTAGGTTTATGTCAGGCTGATGAGGTCCTTTATTGCTTTAAATGTAGTTTCTCTTCAAGTGGCTGTGCCTGGAATGACCTTGTAATCAGCTCTTGTACTGTATTCATGATGCCGATGCTGGCCTTACCATTATATATTAAAGAAACCTGTCAATAATCAAAGTACAACGTATAAGGTGCGGTGCAATAATATCAAATTTCAGTATAAATACATATATCTTGTGCAGTATCGCAATAAATCACCAACAGCTCCCCTTTGCACAACATGACTGCTTAAAATACAGCCTTACTGCCTGCTGCCTCTCTGTGCCATAGTGGTTGCTGGAGGCACTGAAACAGACACTGCTTGAGGGCCTTGAACAAGGCAAGGGATAGATAGTGCCTTTAACAACCGTTATTGCCCAAAGCACAGGGCTAAGGCTATTAGTAAATTCCATCCACTGAAAGGGTACAATGTTCCGAATGTGGACCCACCCCAACCACCATGTAGAGTGACCACATACATAGCCCTAACTACTATGTAAAAAAATATAGCATCAGTTTCCTTACCATTAACACTGGTGTTTGCTTGGTTGTAGCCAGGGTGAAAGAGCAGCAAAGGAGGTTGGGGCCTCTTGTTCTTCGCCGAAAAATTGCCCCAAAGTTTGGTAATGTTTCAGGTTGTCAGGCTTCACCAGGTGCTGAAAATAAAAAGATAACAATTTATTTTTGAAACACTAGGGCAATCAAACAAAGACTGGGGGGAAAAAACATAACGCTCCAATTTTTGCCTTGCAGTTTGCATGCAGCTCTTAGATGACAGTTAATAGCTCACTGTTGTCCGTTATGATTTTAACTTACAAACTGCAAGTAACAAAAGGATCTCTCTGACAAAAGCAGTGACTTACTGACCTATTTACATCATGTGCATTTTGTGATCTGCATCAGGTACATGTTCTTTGCAGCAGTCACATTAACCTTCTGCGCTACCTTTCCATGAGTCAAAACTTCCACTAGACAAAACTCTGATCTCTCTCTAGGAAGAACATTGACCATCAGCGTTATTATAACATTTTTATTGTCTCTCGTCAGGAGGCCGCTTGTTAAAGCGCTTTGAGAAAAAGTGCAGAATAAGGGCCATCATAACTTAGCACAATCATCACAACGCACAAGTGGGACCCATGGAGCATTTCTCCCAGTTTCTGCTCCTTGAAGAGACCCCGTGGTAGGCGATGCGCAAGGCTATCAGCGAGTTTGGAATGTTTTGCAGCACTGTAAAATCGCAGCCTACATTATCAAACAGGCCATGCCCACACTCACAAGCCTCACTCGCAGATCATTGGATGTGAACAGCCAGAGAGCATTGGCTTTGAGGCAACCCACCATGCGCTCAGCACTCAGGGATCATCTGCCATGCTACCAGCACCAGAAGGACAGTGGTAGTGAGCTGGTGATGCCAGGTCTCATCATTCTCTGTGCCGCGGTCTCATCTGTGTTGCATCATGCCTGTCTACAAGAGCCGTGCCTCAGAGGCAGAGGTGAGCAGCTTTTAGCTCAGCCTGAACCTTACGCTCTCGGCAAGTGTAGCTGCCATGACTGCCTCTATGTTCCTGAGGTATAAGTTTACAAATTTAAAAGAGAGTATTTTTGATTGTTTCAGTTTATGTTGTGTTATTATTATAGCACACGAATGACCGGAGGTGTCTTGGCGCTGTTTAAATATTGCGGAGACCTGACTATGTGGTGAACAGATGGGTTTTTAACAGTGAAATAGTCAGAATTTTAGAACTTTTCGGATAAGCCAACAAACACGATTCAGGCGGGAATCAGCCTACTTTATAAGCCCAAAATGGCTTTATTTTAGGTGTCTCCAGCCTAAAATCCCTAAAATGTGCTCCTCTTTAATGTAAGTCAAAAGCTCCCTCTCACCACGTTCAAAGTGTTGGCGGGCATGTGCCACGCCTCAGTCTCCAGGACACCTCAGAGCTTACGGGGCCTACAGCCGCTCCTCAATCACACCCCCTAGGACACTGCCTACATGACCCCTCTCTTTTCTGCCCCACTAGGACGCGTGACCCGCATCTCTCCCTAGAGTCGTCCCTGCCTTCCTGCTCAGAGCCCCTCTGGCGGCAGATGGCCTCCCGGGCCATTTACAGAGTGGAAGGGCCACAGGATATGATGCTGTCACGTGCCAGTGGCCCGTGCCATTTCAGCATGCAGGCTGGGGCAATAAGAAGAAACCAGACCAGTCTGGGGTTGCGTTTGTGTGCTCAAAGGATGGCCACCATGAGGCCAGGAGTAGCTGTTGTCATGGGGCAGGCATGAGAGGAAGGGCGCATGCCGAGTGCCGTTGACTTCGGGCCTGGACAGCAGCAGGTAGAGAGTCTCTCGTGGCCGCAGGTGGCTGCTTCGTCGTGAAGTACAGGTGCATGTCAGCCCAACTGAAGCTTCACCCACGGGACCCGGGTCAGACTAAAGCTGGAGCACCGCTACTACTCGGGGCACAGCAGGGGCAATGTGCGCTCGCATTACACAAGGGCAGGGTCCGGGGGCCGCACCCTACTCATCATCATTGTGGTGCCTTGATGCGAGGCAAGGGGGGCAAAAAGACACTGGACGCTTTGCTCGCTTTATGGCTGACGCTAACTTCCACCTTGAAGCTTTTATTTCCCTCACCCACGTGATGCGGGCCATACCATGATCTGGCACCACTGTTGAGGTGAGCTTCTCAGAGCCACCTGGGCCAGCGGACTCACAGCATTACAGAATGACTGTACAGTTCTACAGCACACTGGCACATGGGATGCTGCAGTGGGCCTTCGGGAGCATGTTGACGATGGGACGGTCACTGCAGTGCCTGGATGTCGGCCCTTTCGGCGGCGACACACAAAGACGAGCTGTAAAGATGTAGGGGCCGGGCCTTTTGTAAGGTGAGGGCATGCCCTGTGCTCTTCACACCTGAGGGTGTCCGTGTCCGAAATGTGATCTCTGTGCCTGGCATCCTTTACAAAGCCGAGCGCTCCCCTCAGATGACGGCGGGTGATAAAAGCAGCCATGATGCCAGTCCCACTCAGCAATGCCCCTGAGGGCTGCGGCTGCAAATCTTGTGACTGAGTCGCGAGACAGGGGTCTCACTGGGACTGATTGGAGGGTAGGCCTGAGTGGGTGCTGCCAGCCACAGGTGGGACAGCAAGGCAAGTGCCTCGAGGTACGCGGACTGGCACTGTGCCAAGTCTGCGACGACTCCTCCGACCTCCCAGTGTAGGAGCGCTCTCGCTCTCAGGGAAACAGTTCTGCGACGTTTAGGGCAAACTAGGCCTTCTCAGGGTTAATGTACTTATTTTAATTTTTAATAGTAAGCAACCTGCCCAGACCCCATCCCGGACTAGCCCTCAGCAGGAAGACAGCAGGCCTTCACTTTGCCCACATCGTTTTCATAGTGTATATAGTACGCAGAGAATGATGAGACCTGGCATCACCAGCTCACTACCACTGTCCTACTGGTGCTGGTAGCATGGCAAATGATTCCTGAGTGCTGAGCGCATGGTGGGTGGCCTCAAAGCCAATGCTCTCTGGCTGTTCACATCCAATGAGCTGCTAGTGAGGCTTGTGAGTGTGGGCATGGCCTGTTTGATAATGCGGGCTGCGATTTTACAGTGCTGTGAAACATTCCAAACTCGCCGACAGCCTTGCCCATCACCAACCACGGGGCCTCTTCAAGGAGCGGGGACTGGGGGAAATGCTCCATGGGTCCCACTTGTGAGTTGTGACGATTGTGCTAAGTTATGAGGGCCCTTATTCAGCACTTTTTCTCAAAGCGCTTTAGCAAGCGGCCTCCTGACGAGAGACAATAAAAATGTTATGATAACGCTGATGGTTAATTTTCTTCCTAGAGAGAGATCAGAGTTTTGTCTAGTGGAAGTTTTGACTCATGGAAAGGTAGCGCAGAAGGTTAATGTGCCTGCTGCAAAGAACATGTATCTGATGCAGATCACAAAATGCACATGATGTAAATAGGTCAGTGAGTCACTGCTTTTGTCAGAGAGATCCTTTTCTTACTTGCAGTTTGTAAGTTAAAATCCTAACATACAACAGTGAGCTATTAACTGTCATCTAAGAGCTGCATGCAAACTGCAAGGCACAAATTGGAGCGTTATGTTTTTTTCCCCCCAGTCTTTGTTTGATTACCCTAGTGTTTCAAAAATAAATTATCTTTTTATTTTCAGCACCTGGTAAAGCCTGACAACCTGAAACATTACCAAATTTTGGGGCAATTTTTCGGCAAAGAACAAGAGGCCCCAACCTCCTTTGCTGCTCTTTCACCCGGCTACGACCCAGCAAACACCAGTGTTAAAGGTAAGGAAACTGATGCTATATTTTTTTACATAGGAGTTAGGGCTATGTACGTGGCCACTCTACATGGTGGTTGGGGTGGGTGCACATTCTGAACATTGTACCCTCTCAGTGGATGGAATTTACTAATAGCCATAGCCCTGTGCTTTGGGCAATAACGGTTGTTAAAGGCACTATCTATCCCTTGCCTTGTTCAAGGCCCTCAAGCAGTGTCTGTTTCAGTGCCTCCAGCAACCACTATGGCACAGAGAGGCAGCAGGCAGTAAGGCTGTATTTTTAGCAGTCACGTTGTGCAAAGGGGAGCTGTTGGAGATGTATTGCGATACTGCACAAGATATATGTATTTATACTGAAATTTGATATTATTGCACCGCACCTTATACGTTGTACTTTGATTATTGACAGGTTTCTTTAATATATATTGCTAAGGCCAGCATCGGCATCATGAATACAGTACAAGAGCTGATTACAAGGTCATTCCAGGCACGGCCACTTGAAGAGAAACTACATTTAAAGCAATTAGGACCTCATCAGCCTGACATAAACCTACAGAAAACTTCCCAGGACAGAGGAAAAATGTCCAAACGTACATTGTCAAACGCCTGGTACACAAAAGTTGATTTGCTTACAGGGTGCCCTTAAATTCTCTGTTCTGCTTCCCCTGCTTGCTGTTTGGTGGTGAGTATTCTTTGACAAATCAAGGAGTAACAGACTTGAAGCATTTGTCTGAAAAAATAAAGAAGCATGCACACACAAGAAAGCATATGGAAAACCTGACGAGACTGGGAATGTTGGGGGAAGACGCACCAATTGAGCAGCACATAAACGATGCATACCGCAAAACAATACAGAAACACAGTGAAACAGTTGATAGGAACAGACAGATTCTATCCAAAATAATTGATTGCATTCGTTTCTGTGGTGCTTTCAAACTGGTATTGCGAGGCCATGATGAATCAGAAAGATCCTCAAAACCTGGGATATTCAGAGGCCTTCTGGATTTAATAGCAAGCATAGACAAGGAAATGGAAGCACATTTAGCAATGCTACAGTCTTTAAGGGCACCTCTAAAATGATACAAAATGAACTCCTTGAGTGCATGCTCGAAACTATGAGAAGCCATATTGTGCAAGAGTTGCAAAACACGGACTTGTGGCTATTCAGGCTGATGGCACCACTGATGTGGCCACTAAAACACAGTCCGTATTAGTGTTTCGGTACCTTGACAATGACAGAGAAGTTGTGGAGAGGTTCTATGGTTTCACACATTTAAGAGACTCTAGTGCAGAAACCATTACTGCAGTTATACTGTGTGAACTGAGCTTAATTTTTCCAGAGCTGCCTAAAAAAAATAAAACGTATTTCACAAAGCTTTGATGGTGCGTCCGTAATGAGTGGAAGCCTTAGTGGAGTACAGAAAAGAATTCAAGATGTGTACCCTAATGCTCATTATGTGCACTGTTACGCCCTCCAACTTAATCTTATTATGCAACAGGCAGTGTCAAAGATCACCGAGACACAAATTTTCTTTCAGGATGTAGGAGGCATGGCAGCATTATTCTCACGTTCCCCCAAAAGAACGGAAGCACTTCATGAGATTGTGGACAAAAGCGTTTCAAGGGTATCCTCAACTCGTTGGAACTTTAACAGCCGTACAGTGAACCTAATCTATGAACATAGGGAGGACCTTGAGAAATGTTTTGCCGCCATAGAAGCAAATGACGAGTTTGATTACAAAAGTCAGACAGAAGCCCGTGGCTTTGCTAGAACACTACAAGACAGAGAGTTTCAGTTTGTACTGTTTTTATTTCATGATATAATATTTGCTGTCGACCTGTTATACAATCAGTTACAAGCACGAGAAATAGATACTGTCAAAGTGCACCACTATGTTTGTACAAAGCATAAGCTAATTGAGATATGGGGTTGACAATTTAGACAGCAAACTGCCAGAGCATTCTACTTTTTCAAACCGCAGGAAAAACATCACCAGTCTGGTCGGAATTGCAAAGGAGATATGTGGCATTGTAATTGTGCAGGCACAAGAACGTTTTTCTTTCACAAAACATTTGGTGAGTGCCACATTATTGCAAAGTGAACAGTTTGCAAAATATGATCCTTCCTGGAGCGTGCTCTGAATTAGGCTGTGGAAGCTTATCCTATGCTCAAAAAAGAGGAGCCGAGAACTGAGTTGACTGTACTGTACGCAATGCCTGTGTACCAGAAGGCCACAAGTGCCATGACTTTGCTGGCTTTAATACATAAACTTAATATGGAAAAGTCACTTACAGAGACAGTGGCTTTACTAAAAATTGACATTACCACTCCTATGACAAGAGTGAGTCAGAACTATGTTTTTCAGCCTTAAAGAGGATTAAGACATTCCTGAGGAACGCCATGCTTGAGGAAAGACTGAAGGCTTTGGCAATGCTCTCTGTTGAGAGCAAGCTAGTCAAAAAAATCCCAGACTTTAACATTCAAGTTATTGACATGTTTGCTGCTCTTAAAGAGAGACGTGCTGATTTAATTTACAAAAAGTAAAAAATATGTTGAATGCTGCTACTTTGCGTCCAGTTTAGTTGTTTGTTAAATAAACAAGCGGGTATGTGGTTGACATGAAGGTAGAACAGATGCCAGATAGTGACCATAATCCTCTCTGTGCAGTTATAAAATGGCATACAAGGATAAACTCTTCAAATTTGAATTTAGTTTCAAAAGCAGTAATCCCTACAAACTGCAACAGAAGGCTGAAATGAAATAAAGTATCATGTCATGAGGACATCTTAGCTTCCATAAACCTTCAAGTGGCCACTAAGGCTGCAGAATTTGCTCTCCTTAATTCTACGTCGGTGGAGACGAATTGCGTAGAGCTTAACAATTCTTATAAAGTATTCATTGAGGACATAGGCTCTCATTTTAAAATAAAAGGATCAAAGGCTGGTACGAACCCCGCAGCTAAGAGAGGCAATCCATGGTTCACTACTGAATGCAGAACCCGGAGAAAGGCTATCTCACTTGCCCTACGTAAAAGAGATTCTGTAGCTGTTAGGCTGGCCAGACAAGTTTATAAGAAATCCATAGAAGATGCCAAACAGGCTTGGGAGAAGGATCATTGGCAAGCACTAAAGAAGGCAGCCTTTTTAAAAGATTCTAGTACCTTCTGGGCCCTAATAATCCAACTAACCGGAAGAGACTCCGATCCAATTCCAAATAACATAACCGAGCAGCAGTGGTTTGTGCACTTCTCAAAACTATATTGTAATGAGGTAGAGCCCGACTATCTCGCGATTGTCAGTCCAGACCCTAACCCAGTTCCTTTACAGCTTGATTTAACAGATCTCTTTACACTTGTGGAGGCACAGACCGCCATTAAAAGCATAGCACCTGGGAAGGCGGCAGGCCCAGATGGGCTGCCAGGAGACTTGATTCTTCATGACCCTTTAGTATGGGCAAGTCTTATTTTTAATATGATGAATTTATTGTTACGGGGCCATGCAGTCCCAGATTCTTGGAAGGGCGCAGAGGTGGTCACAATTCACAAGAAGGGGGCGAGAGAGGACCCTGCCAACTACAGGCCGATAAATCTAATTGACGTCATCCAAAAGGTGGTTGGCAGGGTTCTTAATTCACGAATGGGGACTTGGCTTGAAGAGGGAAACGTTCTAACACACTTACAAGCGGGTTTTAGGAAGAAAGTAGGTACTATGGACCAAGTATTCAGATTTGTAGCCACTTATTGAAAGACCGTCCTGATTGGCGGGGGATCTCTGTACTTGGCCTTTATTGACCTTAAAACCGCTTTTGACCTCGTCCCCCGGGTTAAACTGTGGCAGGTACTGCATGATATGGGGCTTCCACGATATCTTTTGGAATTTATCAAAAGACTGCATGATGGCACGTACGCAAGAATCAGATGGGGGAGTGAAGGTCAATTGACTGATCGAATACCTGTTCAGAGGGGGGTCCGCCAGGGATGTGTGATGGCTCCGACTTTGTTCTCCCTCTTTATTAATGGGGTGGCAGACCATCTGAGGGAGGACCCAGCGGATGCCCCCGCCCTGGCGGGGGAAACAATACCTACCCTCCTCTTTGCAGATGACACACTCCTCATGTCTAAAACTCCCATGGGTCTCCAGAAACTGCTTGACAGGTTTAGTGCCTTTTGCAATAATCGTGGCCTTACTGTCAATACTACTAAGACCAAATTGATGGTACTGTCTAGAAATAAAAAACATAAGAAAATCAATATGGCACTAAATGACACCCTACTGGAGGAAGTAGATGCCTTTGATTACTTAGGGGTCAGGATAAACTCCAAAATGAAATGGGATTCCCACATCGCTAAGATGTCTTTAAATTTTAAGAGAGTGACAGGAGCAATCCTTAGAGACCATCGCCTGACCTCTAGTAAGCCCATTAGCCCCACTTTACTAGTATATGAGGGCAAGGCACTGTCTGCCGCAACCTACGGCTCTGAATTGTGGGGATCAGAAAGAGTTGCTGATTTAGTTATAGCAGAACACAAATTCATGAGAGAGTTAGTGGGCCTCCCAGTCTCCACCCCTATTAAACCATTACTTTATGATTTGGGACGTCGCTCAATTAAAGATATTGTTGGGCTTCGCCCCCTACTTTTTTGGGTTCGTCTCAGAAGGACTTCGGAACTTAGCAACTATGCCGCAGTCCTCGATGAACTCATTGCCTTAAATGGTTTTGGGGTGATCTCATGGCTGAAAAATCTAAGGGACTTGGTAATCAACTTAGGGCTAAAAGAAGAATGGCTCTCGCAGCAGCCTCCGCCAAAAGATATTATCAAGAAATTATACTGGGCAAGTATAGAAGCAACGGATCTGAAAAATCCAAAGTTGGGCACTTTAACTGATATATTTTTGACTTGCAATCCAGTACCGCAGTTGGAACCGTTTCTTGATTTTATCTCTTCACCAAGGGATAGAGCTTTGTTCCTTAAAATGAGGTTAGGCACGCTACCCTTAAATGTTTTTACAAACAGCTGGAAAAATTCTAAATCCCATCAAACAGCCTGCCCGGGATGCTCTAATCCAACTGAATCACTGGGTCACTTCCTGTTTGCTTGCAAGGCATACAGGGCGCCTAGAAAACGTTGGCTAAGCCCAGTATGTAGAAACCTGGGAACTAGGCAGTTCTCAGTGGCCCTTCGTAACCTAACAACGGATACCACATCCACGCTGGTAATTTGTGGGGTTGCTAAAGACCTTGGGAAAGCATGGCAATTACAAACTAAGCTTGTTGAACCAAGCACCGCCTAGACTGCTATACTGTGTAACTGTGCCACCTATATGAAATAGCGCCCTATTATTTGATATGTATCTGCTTGTCTATATTCCTCTAGTTCTGTTGTGTTTTTACTCATTGTGCCTTTTATTCTTAGCTATGCACTTTTAAGAAATTTTATGTGTATTTGTATATGTTTTTACTAACTTCCCTGGTTTTATTTATGCTGTATTGTATTTACTTTTATGATACCTTGTTATCGAATAAAGTATGTATCATATCATAAATAAACAAGCATTGGTATAGCCAAAAGGTCTCGCCTTTGGGACCTTATAAGTATTTAGTTATGCAGCACAATATCCTTAGTGCAACAACATTAACTGTTGCATGGCTAAACACTTATAAGGTCCCAAAGGTGAGACCTATTGCCTATGCCAATGCTAGTTAGCCATGTTGCACTTTTGCCCGCGCTGCTGTACATGTTATAATACTTTTTAAAAAGCAAACAGCGCGGATATACTGGGAGGGCAGAATGCAACTCGAAGGTGGAAAGTGGAGGGCAGTATGGCCAATGGACATTGAGATGAGGGTGGGGAACAACAGACAGCAGTTGGGTAAAAAAATGGCTTACGCTGTAGGCGTCGGAGTCATAGCACTTTCGCATTTTTTTCCTCTCTTTAAGCCATGTTGCACAGCCGCTTGCTCAGCTCTACGACATGTTAAAAAAAAGGGTGGGGCTGTGAGGGTGGTAAGTAACACAAGGGAGGAGGATGGGTTAGTGTGGGACAATGGACAGCGTGAGGAGGGGGGGACAAAAGACAGCTTGTTTACAAAGAAAAAGAAATATGGCTTCAGCAATGAAAGTAGCGGATGAACACTCCAAAAGAAAAAGACTAAGAGAAACAGGAACAAAAACTATAGGAAATCGCACACAGTGACCAATACAAGCACAGAAATGAGAGTGACAAGAAAGTCAACAAATAGTAATGGGTGGGCTGTAAGCCTATATTAAGATTTTATTTTTATTTACAAGAAAATTCACAAGAAAATAAGATTACCATCTGATGAGGAACCAATTCATAGGAAACAAGACATGCAATTAATTATCTAAAAAAAGAAATTGAAAAGACAGTTTTGCCGCATCCAAGGGAGCATCAACGTATGCCACAAAAATGTGTTAATAAAAGTGAGATGAGAAAGAAATTGGAAGGCAGGTGCACGGAAAAGATCCTTAAATTGGCCCACGTGCTCATTAAGTTATAGAAAATTGGGGAAGCATGCTCTAAATCCCTTATTCCCTGCAAAAAAATAAGCATAGTGAACGGAACATTATAGTTAAAGGAAGTGCCAGGTCTATAAAAACAGGCAGATCGGAAATTGAGCAGTGCTTTGTAAGCCATCAAAGCAATCTTGTACTTATACCAACCTCTCAAAGGAAGACTGTGCAGCTATTGTACAGAAGGTGTTGTGGTAGAAAAAGAACTAGCCACAGTTTTGTACCAGATGAAGCCTCGAACCACACAAGAGGAAGCTCCACAAAGAAGTTTGTTCTGTACTCCACACATGTTAATATAAAAACATGAATCAATGATTCAAACTTGAGAAAAGTTGCATGTAAATGCAAGCCCGAGAAGAAGCCTTTTAGTAACAGTCCAGACAAGTGGCTATGATCCGCATTGGTATGCTGCAGTGTCCCTCAAATAGTAGCATAAAATTAAGCATTTTCTTAGTTTTAGACGGTTAAGTCCTGTGTGCAAAGAGCCACATTGCAGTCAGTTAAAACCGAATAATTAAAAATAAACAACTCTTTTTTTTTTCTTCAATCATATACTACATAAAAAAAAGCAATCACATATTATTTGAAGAGAGCATTATACGTGTTTTCCTGGCAGGCAGGTGCATCAGAACAGATACTGAAGCCTTTTTTCTGTTTGTTTAATGTACTTAACAGAAAAATATGATTTTCACTGGCACAAAGAAAATATACCATTAGTTCTGATTTACTATGACCTGAAGATATAGTCTAAACACAAATATGACTGCGAAAGTATAAAGAATAGAATGGGGAAGAGACAGTGTAAATATATTGTTCAATCGACTCTGGCAGTGAAGTGCACTTATTTTTAGGCGATGTGCACATGATTAGCAAAATGCTGTCACTCACGCTGGGAGTGAGCAAAATGGGATGACCCATTGCCTGTGCTGTATACAGTGACAGACGGGAGGAAAATGTGAATGACAGCTGACTAGGCCAGTGGATGAAGAGGGCTGACCACAGTCTGTCTATGTACGCATTTGTTTATTTAATTAAATGAGGCTGGCGTAAACAACTAAAGGTGTTTGAGACATTACTTTGTTTATTGGCAACAAACTATGGTACCCTACAGTAAAATGAGGATTGTAAGTGGGGAAAGAATAGGTATTTAACCCTTTCTCTTCAGGGAAATCGCTCTTTACAGCAAGGAAGAGAAAACGCGTTGATTAAATCGATAGTTTCTACTCAATACGCAGTTTAGGATTTTACTTGGCAGGTATAATTTTGTATACAATCAGAAACTTCAAATAATGTAAAATAAGCTTTCATCATATGCGCTACATTCAAACAAGACACCCAGCTCAAACGAACAAGTCAACATGTGCTAAAGGACGTCTCTAAAACGAGCGCTTTAGGGGACAAAACGCTAATTTTTCATCCTCACAAACTCTTTTTATTACCTACAGGCAATGTAGGAAACAATGAGAAGCCAACGATCCTGCTCATTGTGTTGAATGCCTACCAGAAATATCTGTGTGCAACCCGCAGGAATCAGATTCAAAGCTTAGTGGGGCTAACTCAGCCTTTCATCCACAGTAAGTTTAAACAAACAAGCATTGGCCACGCGGCCCGCGAAAGAGTTTGCAATCAAAGACAGATGGCGGCTGCGCACGTGCACGCTTGCGTGAACGCAAGCGCTAGGCCACCAAAAGACTGTGGCAGCACTTTGAAAACCCACACACTAAATTTCTCACAGAGCAGCACATGCGCCGGCTCAGCGAGATCTAAAAACATCTGTGAGTGAGGTACTCAGAAGCTAATTCTGTTATGAAGCTCTGTGGTTATACTGAATAAGCAGCTACCTGTTATATGACATCTCTTTATTAATGTAATAACTGCACTTTCACAATTGCTTTATTAACCTTCCTGCTTTCTCAAATTTGCTTGAAAATGCACAATTTTTCCTCTCTTTTTTCAAAATTTTCTCGGTGGTTTGGGCTCGCTCGCTACTCTCGCTCGCAACGGTGCAGTATGCCAATCATTTTACGCCTCACCACTTTCAAATCTCACCAGCCGCCCCTGGTGCTGCGTGACGGTCGACTAGTGAATGGGTCCATGTGGCTTAGTGTGGCTACGCCCCAATGCCCCAATGGACGCACCGCACCTGACTCAGACTCTCAAAAGATAAATTAGTTTGCAATGCTTCACTAGGTGTGCAGCAGGCGGAGGTCAGATAGCTCACGCTTTGTGCACTGCATGCTGCCAGCAGCGCACCAGGCTCATGCTGCTTCTCCTAATGGAGCACAGCTTCTACTACCGTGGTAGCACTTCACAGTCAGGCTGAGACACTACGCATATGCGTGACAATGGATTTCAGTGCCGTAATGCAGATTACCACACTGAAATGCGCTAGTGTCACGCCTGATGCATGATACTTGGCAGGCATGAACATTAAATAAGGACAGCGCTTTGACTGTAACCGAA
The DNA here is from genome assembly GCF_964204655.1 of Triturus cristatus. NCBI lineage: Eukaryota > Metazoa > Chordata > Amphibia > Caudata > Salamandridae > Triturus > Triturus cristatus. The sequence goes on from NC_140590.1 coordinate 1,558,063,823, forward strand.
GAGCTGTGTACATTAAATATTATGGTTAGTGCATTACCTAACGCTGTAGTAATCTATTTAATTGTCATGCTAACCAACGGACATCTACACTTGGTTAACAAAGTAAATAAAAAGATAAAGGCATGCAAGGAGTCCTGCTCGCTCCTGCAGCAATACTCCATGGGAGTGAACTTGCAAGAAAAAGTGTGACACGCACCTTCCAGTAGCCTTTTGCAGGCTACGATTTTTAAAGGACACAAATGAAAGCCAAAGGTGGAACATGCACTCACCAGTAGCCATTTCCAGGCTCCGATTTTTAAAGGACACAAACGAAAGCCAATGCAACGTGTGGGAGGTGTCAGACCCCACAAGGTATAGATAACAGATTGCCTACAGCGCAAGCGCTGTTTAGGCTCGACCTAAAAAAGGCGCTATCTGAACCACCATCTACCTTCCTGTCAAATTTGTTGTAATTCTGTTCAGCAGTGCAGGGTAAATGTGACCCCCCTGACCACCCCATTAATTAAAGTTAAAGCCCCAGGGAGGAGGCGGCCTGCGTGGCTGCCAGGGGGGGTCTATGCAGCCCATCTTTAATTACATTTAAAGCCTTACAGGTGGCTGCCCCAGGGTTGCGGTGTGTTCCACGCGTCCCCCCTGAATTCTTTAAACAAAAAGCCCCGGGCAGGTGTCGGTCCCTGGGGCTGGGGGTCCAAGAGGTCCCTCCCATTGATAAATTAATAAGTCCTGGGAAGGTGGTGGTCTCCATGGCAGTGGGGGAGGCCACATGGGCCTCCCCCGCATTTTTTTTTTTTTAGCAAGCATAGGGGAGGGGGTGGTCCCCAGGGTATTGATGAGCCCCAGGAGGGGGGTGTGCACCCCCTTCCTTTTTTAAAATGCCCCCGGGACCTGGACCATCCAGGTGCCGATTAGAAATGAAGTGCAGAAGCCCGTGTTTCATTTTTTTAAATTTTGGGCAGGATTCGTGGATCCTGTCAAAAAAAATGTAAATGCTTTTTTAGCCCTGCGGGGTCCCTGTGGGATCCCAAGAGGCCTGGGGGCAGGGGGTTTCTACCCTGTCCCCATTTCTTTTCTTTTATATTTGTTCTGTGACTCAGATCAAGCCCATTCACAAGATGGCAGCCAACACTTCCTGGTTTGTAGTGTTGGTAGCCAATCAGATCTCAGTACGAGTTAGGGAGGGGTCGCTGATCCTCTACTTCCCATGATAAACAACTGGAGATTTCTTTAAATTTCTCCACAACTACTGAATGGATCTAGACCAAATTACATAAAGGCGCTTTCTGGACCAAAATCTACCTTTCAGTCAAATTTGGTGTAATTCCGTTCAGCAGTTTGGGCTGTAGCTGTGTTGGAAATTAACATGGGGAAAATGCGTTTTGGGATCCCTCTTTTTATTGGATCCCACTTGACGGATATCCCTAAAATTTTCAAGACAGTAGCTGAAGTGGGTGAGATACAAGTTTTGAAAATGTTTCTAGGATTCGTCAACCAACACCAAAGTTATTGGTAAATAAAAAAACACTCTTCCTATGGAAACTACATCCTAACTCTAACTACCTAGTATAAACGTTGTTCAAAAGACTGATAGGCCTATATGAACCAGGTTTAATGGGTAGTTTGCCCGTTTTCAAAAAGCTAACAATTACGGCCTTGGTAAATGAACTAGGATTTTACACCCCTCAAGTAGTTCATTAAACTGTTTAACCGGGAATGCCGTGATCTGGGCCACAAAACTTGTATACATCTTGGTCGGCAGCCCATCATTCTGGCAAGCTTTACCATTGAGGGATGTCCTGATGGACTCCTGAACCTCAGTAAGCATAATAGGGGCCACTACTATTGTTAGCTGCTCTCTGCTCAAAGAGGGAAGATTGCTAGCCCATAAATATTTATTTACTGCATTTAACAAGGTCGTAGAAGAGGATGCATACAAACTAGTGTAGTGCATTAAGGAAAATCTACCTAAATCCTCCAGTGAGTCAACTGTCCTTTCCCTATCCTCATCCTAAATTGATTTGATAATTGCGTTATTGCACCTTTTCTTGACAGACCATGCCAGGAATCGACCGGCATGCTCACTGTCTTCATAATGATGCTGGAAGCTTGAGTTCTGATTAATTACTATTGGTACTGAAAAGTGATGTTTGGTTCAAAGCCTGCCTAGCCTTTATAATCTAAGGCCTGTGCTCGGAGAGGGGCCTGAATGATGATCCTGTGTTGCTTGATACAGATCAAGTTGCAGTGTTTTGACGTTTTCCCTCCTTAACCTGGATAGTTGGGCTTTGACGGCAATTGCTTCGCCTCTGATATATGTCTTGCATGCCTCCCAAACCGAGAATGTAGAAGTCGATCTCTAATTCCTTACTAAAAAATCCTTGATGTTGAATCACATCACTGCGACCCAGCCTGTATTAGTTAGTAGTGACTTGTCAAGCAACCAGTGTAGTCTTTCCAGCTGGTCCACACCAACATTTACATCCATGTAAGGGACTGAATGATCTGAAAATGGGTTTGACAATATATCAGAATTCCTCCTGACACATTGATATGAGATTAAGAAAAAGTCTATCCTCAAGGCTGAGTTGAATAATTCTGAAAAACAAGTGAATTCTAGAGCTTGCGGATACTCTAGCCACCAGGGTACGACTAATGCAAGGTCCTTCATTATTTTGGTCAGAAAACTCAAAGCCCTAGGCTTATTCTGAGATTTGTTCTTACAAAAACAGTCCAACATTATGTCCTGCAAAATGTTAAAATCACCCCCTAATACGGAGAGACCAAAGGATGAAAGAAGGACATCATATGGAGCTGTAAGAGGGGCTATATCGTCCTCAATAGGGCCACAGATATTGACTTCATTGAACAACTGATTTTCAAGTTTTATTCTGACAATTATGAACCTCCTATTTTGATCCCTGAGGACCAGTAAGACTTCCGGCCAAAAATTCTGGGTGATCAAAATACCCACCCCTTACCGCAGGTCCGGCTGAAGTGAAGAATGATTGAGAAATAATATTTTGACTTTTGGCATCTTTGCTTTCTGTTTGAGATGGGATTTCTGGAGCATAATAATTTGAACAAGGGCTGACACGAGCCATTGAAGAGCAGACCTAAACTTGCCCTGATTATTGTCCCCACTAATATTGCACAAGGCAATTTTTACAAATCTCCTAATCATTGGGAAGTAGCCAATACTGCTCTGGCCCCTTTAGCCTGCCCTGTTTCTGCTAGCTTTTCTATTCCTGGCATTATTATATTCTAACCCCATTAACTTTGAGCCTCGCTGGGGGGCGTGGCCTGGCTGCGAAGCGGAATGGCTGCCTGAAACCGCAGCTCCGCTGATCGAGCGAATTAATCCGGCGTTTATTCTCTAAATCTGGTGCCTGGACTCGGACCTCCTGTCCCCCCTGAGACACACTGTGTGGGGGCTCTGCCTGGAGGAATTCCCGCTTCGGTGGTTGATGTGGCGGCTGTGCACGGCTTATCGAGAGGCGGGCGGCTGGACGGCCTGGTGCGATCCCTGAAGCCGGGGACTGGCGTGAAGCTGTGCCCGAAGATATCCTGTGCTGCGTGGCGGCGAGCGGCCGGTCGGCCCGGACCTGAGATCCTGACCTGCCCCAGGCGCTACCCCCGTGGGCGGGGCAGTATTCCGGAGGCGGAAGGCCCTGCGCCGAGGTTCGTTGCTGGCCGGAGGAGCTGAGGAGCGGAGGGAGACTTTTCTGCGCCCCCGCGATCCGAGGGCCCGGCGATTATCCGGACACCCAAGAGAGCGGGCCTGCGCCAGCGCCTGGAGAACGTTGCAGGGCCGAGTGGGCTGAGGCTGCTGTGCCGGACATTCAGGTAGGAGGGGGCACCCATGGTCCCCTTTGAACATCGGACTCCCACTCGGGTCTCGTGGCGCGGATCGGAGGGCGGCCATTATCGTCGGATCCGAGGCGCTGAGGCTGAGTGCACAAAAGAGCCCCACTTAGGCGGGCGGTGTATATGGGCTGGCTGGGGCGGCTGTTGCTGCGTAGTGCCGGGGACGCTGGGCTGCAGAGATCCGGCCCCTTGATGACCAGTGGGCCCGCCCGGTGAGGAGAGAGACACTAGGTGCTGGTGCTTGGGAGGTGCGGCGCGCGCCACCGGACCTGGCGGAGAAACGGACTGGGGGCTGAAGCACTGCTGTGACCGAACTGAGATACCACGCAGCCCCGTGCTGAGAGATACCAGCGTGGTGGGCGCGTAGGCGGTGGTTGGAGGTTGGGGTATTGCGCTGCAGTTGTCCCGAGTGGGCAGATTGCTACACGGCGATCGCACCCCCGCGCTGAAGAAGGTGTCCCCCCGGTCTGCTGGCAGTGGCTGCTCGCTTCACTGACTACCGCGCGGGCCCGGTAAAGAGTTGCTGGGGACGAGAGAGGTGTCTGTGACGCGGCGGCTCCGATCGACCGATTGCGCTGGTCGGCGGCCATGGGCAAGCCGGACACCCGACAGCCGAAGATCCCGTTCGACAAATCCAAACAGAAAGCGCCGGACCACGAACCTCCAGACGCCGAAGCTGAAAAGGTCGACCGTAGTGGCTCTCAAGATGCGGACATTAAATCAATGTTCAAGGAGTTAAAAGCGAGTCTGCAGGGCATTGACACTAAAATGGACGCGCTGGCGGAACGTATGGACAGCATCACAATGCGAATGGACAAGCAGGAAGGCAGGGTAGAAGCGCTAGAAACACGCGTTGCCGACACGGAAGAGAGCCAGACTGACCTCGTTAACAAACTGAGGGGCATGGATAGAATATTGGCGCTCATACAGCAAAAGAACGAGGATTTGGAGGCGCGCACGAGGCGCAACAACGTCCGCATCACGGGGGTGACGGAAACAACGGATATTGCCAACATGGAACGATATGTCGAGCAGATGATGAAAGACTTGTTTGGATCTGGCCTTTCGTCGATGTTCCTTGTTGAGCGGGCACACAGAACACTGGGACCGAAGCCTAAACCGGGAGCCCCATCTCGACCCATTATTGCACGCGTTTTGAACTACAGGGACCGAGACACAATACTGCGTATGGCAAGAGACCTGAAAGACGTGCAATATAAAGGCAACATCATCGCCATTTACCCGGATTACACTATGCAAGTACAGGCCGCTCGCAGGGAATTCATGCCGGCGAAAAAAATCTTCCAGCAAACGGGCACGAAATATTCGCTCATTTACCCTGCGAAGCTCAGGGTACAGGGCCCGGGGAAACCATCCTTTTTCGTGGACGCTAAAGCGGCCCTGCAGTATGCGAAGCAGCTGGCCAGGGACCAAAAGAACCAAACACTTGCAGAGGGTCTGACTTCGCAGGACAGGCTAAGCGACGTGGAGTGAAGGACGAACTCAGGTCTCTGACATACTGCTGCACCCTTGCTGTCCTGGCTGGCTCGGTTCCTGCTGCCTGCTGGGTACATCGGAGGCCACCTTGCCATGTTGGAGGAGCTGTGTATTTGCCTGTGGACTTGGGGAAGGGGGTCCTCGAGCCGGCACGCTGGGCCAGAGCTCGATCGCCCTGTCGCGAGTACAAGGTTAGTAGGTAGCCACTCTGCGCGCCTCAGGGGATGTTTCCCACTCACTGGTTGCTACCAATGACTTTAGTTACGGTTTCAAGGGTAGGGGGGGTGACCTGGGGGTATTTAGCACAACCTGATTGGGGGGTTGGAGCGGGTGGGGACGCTGCTATTGTGAGTTTGGGGGATGTTTTTGTTGTTAGTTTGTTTTGTAGCGTGGGGACTGAGGAAACGAACAGATGGGATGGACGCACTACTGTAATGTATTCACTGCCTTGTGGTCCGCTGCCTTGCTCGCTGAGCTGTGTACATTCCTGTGTTGGGTGGCCGGGCGAGTTGATCGGTTCTGAAACGCACTTTGGTTGGGTGTATGCGTGTGGAGCGCTGAATGGAAATGGTCTGCTGTTAGAACATTGTTTTTTTGCGCCTCCATAGCCGTGCAGAACATAAAGTGCCTTACTTGGAATGTGCGTGGTATGAATGACGGCCGTAAGGCCAGGTTGGTGCAAGCCTACTTATTACGGAAGGACATTGACATCTGCCTCCTGCAGGAGACCCACTTGACCTCCAATGCTGTGCAGCGGCTCAGGCGTAATAGATGGGGAGTGATAGCCCACGCTTCATATTCGCAGTACTCCAGAGGTGTGGCGATACTTATTAGGAAAGGTCTTCATTGGACCACGCACGAGGAACTCAGGGACACTGAGGGCAGATACATACTACTGGTGAGGTCGCTATGCGGCGTGCGAATGGTGCTGGTGAATGTGTACGGGCCGAATGATGATAACCCAGACTTCTATTGGAATTTGTGGCATAAGGTGCAGACTCATGGCCCGGCGCCCTTACTGTGGGGGGGGGACTTCAATGTTGTTTTATCGGACACTATGGATAGACAGGGCGTAGCCAGGGAGCATCATCCTAGAGCGTCGGAGGCGCTGGGTTGTATTGTACGAGATGAGGAGTTGGTGGACTCCTGGAGGCTACTGCACCCTGGGGACCGCGTGGGGACATGCATAACCATGCATAGAGCTGCCTGGTCCAGGCTGGACTTCTGGCTGCTATCTAGAGATTTACACACCTCAGTACTAGAGGTGGAGCATCTGCCGCGGTCACTGTCCGACCATGCCCCGGTATGCCTGACCATGTCCACCCCCGGGCTATATATTCAACCGTTTAGCTGGCGGTTTCCCTCCCGGGCGCTGCGAGACCAGGTATTTCAACAGGAACTCCGCGAAAAGCTGGAGGAGTACTTCGAGATTAATGAGGGCACGGTAAAATCACCAGGCACGCTGTGGGAGGCATGTAAGGTAGTGACGAGAGGGTACTGCATGTCGCTAAAAACAGGTGCCCTGCGATCCATCAGAAACACATTGCGCACGTTAGAAACTGAGCTTGCGCAACTTGAGACTGCATTGCTTACTGCGCCGTCGGATAGTGTCCGTGCTGCGTTTCGTTCGAAGCTTACTAGGTATCAGGAGGAGGCGGACAGAGAAGTCGCTTATTTGTCTAAAGACTGTCAGGCCAGACGGTATGGTGAAGGTGATCGTTCCGGCCGCACGCTAGCGAACTTGCTGCGAGCGCCGCGTGGATCGGATCATATCCTGGCACTGCAGAGCGCAGAGGGCAGAATTGTGAGGGAGCCGCCGGATATACTAGCCGCTATGAAGGACTACTATAAGGAATTATACACCTCGAGGGTATCACCGGAAGATGAGGTGCTCTCCGACTACCTTGATACCATAGCTTTGGCATGGTTCAATGATAGTGCCAGACAGTATATGGATTTACCGTTTGGGCCGGACGACATACGGGCGATTATAGCCAGTTTGCCGCCTTGCAAGGCACCAGGCCCTGACGGGCTGACGGCGGCCTTCTATAAAGAGTATGCAGACATCCTGGTTCCGAGACTACACAAGACATATGAGGAGGCGATGGAAACAGGTATCCTCCCCCAGTCAATGCGTGAAGCGTTGATTATCACGCTACTAAAACCTGGAAAAGACCCTATAAACCCGGACTCCTATCGTCCACTTTCCCTAATCAACCTTGATGCCAAAATTTACGCGAAATTGCTCTCAGATCGCTTAAAATTCATGATGCCGCAGATAGCGCTCACTGATCAGTCGGGTTTCGTAATGGGGAGGTCCACCTCACATAACCTACGGGTGTTGTTTGGGCTCCTGCACTATCTAGACCCCAAGGTGCAGGCCGCGGCGGCGTTACTGGATGCAACCAAGGCTTTCGACTCTCTTGAGTGCAAGTTCTTGCGGACGCTGTTTACCCGAATGGGGTTCAGCCTGCCATTTGCCAGGCGCATTGGCATACTTTACAATGACCCGACGGCCAGGGTGCGTGTGAATGGTCAGACGTCTGCACCTATCCCCATAACTAGAGGAACTCGGCAGGGATGCCCTCTCTCGCCGCTACTCTTTGCTATCGCTACGGAGCCACTGGCAGCTCGCATGAGACAACACCATACCCAGCGTAGCATCGGATTTACATCGCGCGGTCTACTTATATCAATGTATGCTGACGATATTACCATCTACATGATGAACCCGTCTGAGAACTTTGACCCGTTGATGAGAGAGATGATACGTTACAGTGGCCTAACCGGCATCGACATAAATTGGTCGAAGTCGGTGATGTTGCCATTGACGGATGGCACGGCCGAGTGTCACACTGAATATCCGATCACGTGGGTCGCGGACGAGGTTAAATATCTGGGTATACAGATGAGCCGCTCAGTCCAGGACATATGGCTGTCAAATTATGGAGTAACCATGGAGTGGCTGGAGAGCAAAGTGAAGAGATGGAAAACACTGCCGCTCTCTTTGTTAGGCCGCATTGCTATCGCCAAAATGGTCGTAGTGCCTAAATTCCTATACCTATTCGTCAATATCCCTTTGCCACTAACAAAGGCGTTCTTTCGCCGGCTCCGCTCGGCCATGCTCGAACTAGTTTGGGCGGGCAAGCAACCTAGAGTCGCATGGAACCTCCTTACACTCCCCTTCCGGCAGGGGGGCCTAGCTTCCCCGGACTTTGAGCTGTATGCCTACAGCGCGCAGGCACAATACTTGCATTATTGGCATCACCCAATCCCTTACCAACCACATGTGGCGATAGAAACGGACGTAGCGGCACCCTGCCCACTACGGACAGCGATGTATCAGAGATATAAACGACCTTGGGAAGACATTGACACCGTGGAGATGGTGAGATGGGCTTGGTCGAGCATAGCGAGACGTGCGGGAGTGTCAGTCTTATATGCCCCAAGTATGCCATTGGATGGCAACCCCCTGCTAGGTCCGCTGATGGACGCGGCGGTGGTACGACGGGCCCATGCTTGCGGCCTGAAGATGGCGGGGGACTTGTACCCGGATGACACTTTCCTAGACGTGCAGAATTTGGCTGCAACGCCCGAACCGTCGGCATCGGAATTGCTACTGTACTATCAGTTGCGGTCGGCCTGCAAACATAGATACCCTATGTTCCCAGAGGCCCTGCCGACGCTGGCGGCCTTAGAATCCATCCTATCGAACTCTTCCCCGCGTAAACTAATTACACGCATCTATAGGGTTACACAAAATACAACACCCGTCGCGCACGTAGACTCCAGAGCACTGTGGGAGGATGACGCAGGCATACAAATCACAGAGAAGCAATGGGAATTTTGTTGCTCCCAGCTCGAGCAACTGTCACCTAACTATAGATTGCGGCTGATTCACTTCAACTATTTGCACAGGACGTACCGTACGCCCGTGCAACTTTTTAAAATGGGACTACGAGCTGACGCGCAGTGTTGGAGGTGTGGCGACGTTCTACCACCTTGCGTGGACCTGCGCAGCCATACATAGATTCTGGGAAGCAGTATTTTCTGGCTTGCGGGAGATAGTGGGCATGGGTATTGCTCCGGATCCACTGGTGGCCCTCCTGGGATTTGTCAAAAATATACCCAGGACGTCGCGACGACTTGTGGCCCTCCTTCTGTTGCTTGCCAAGCGTCAATTGGCGATACACTGGAAGAAGAGGGCCCCGCCTACAGCCTCGGGCTGGGTGAAATCGGCGGTATACTGTAAGGAGCAACTTACCGCTTACTGGGACCAGATGCCGCAGCGTACGCGACCAGTAGACATATGGCAACCATTGGTGGACTGGCTGGCAGGGGTGGGAGGGACGGGAAGTGACTGAGGAAGTGCGCGGGTTGATTGGTGCGGCGGTGCCTCTGTGCTGGTGGTATGTGTCGGGGGAGTGCGAGAGAGGGGGATGCTATATTCGTCGCGGAGGCTCTAGCGGCTAAGCTACGATATACCGAGACGTGCCACACGGACACAGGGCGGTGAAGGTAGAGATATTGGTCATTTCAGTATGTTGTTATTCCTCGGCTACTGTTTATTACTGTTGTTGTTGCAAAATACGTAACACACTGCTTTGGACACTCCGCTTCAATGTACGACATAGATCAGCTCGAGCGGGTCGCCGCTATGTACTCAAGCTGCCTGCCTTCGGGTTGTTGGCTGAATAGCAGTGTACATTCTGAAGAATCAATAAAGGTTTTTAAAAAAAAAAAAAAACTTTGAGCCTCGCCTGTGTGAAGAGCCAGAGAACCTCCTCGATTACACCAACAGCCTCGTCCCAGCCTGGCTACCTGCTTTTCCTTTTTGCCACCCATCTCACCTCCCCATCTTGGAGCCTTAGCCGCCCTGGGCTCCTTCTCTGACACCCCCGCCACACCTTCCCACCGCCCCTGCCTCCATCCCCTCTGGTAATATATTTCATTATCTGATGCAAGAACCATGATTGTCTTGCTTTTGAGATATCCACAGTGTCAGTACTGACCCTCTGGAAAGATTGAGTGGCCAGGAAGTGGAGTGCAAACTTTGTGTGACTGGTTGTTTTGTATTCTAAGTTTCTTTTTAAATTACTATGATAATCTCATTTTATCTGCCCTTCCTCATCCCATGCATCTCCCTCCTTCCCTTCTGTTCTTGGTTTAGCCTAAGAAAGTTCTTCACTGTTCTAAACTATATGAGGAAGATCAGCGTTTAGAGGTTGCTGATCAGATTTGTTTTGGGTGGCTTTTGGTCAAGGTTTCAGTGTTGACTGGATGATATAAACTTAACGACTCTGTCTCCTGAAGTGCCTTGTGACAAGAAGTATTGGCACATCTACTGTGTCGTACCTGCCATGATATGAAGGACTTAGCAACTTCCCCTCCGATGTGTTATCTGGTGAAATCTGTGGTTGGGGGCTCTGAAGACTGTTAGAGTTTCACTTTTCTAGAAAACGAGCTCTCAGTTCATCTTATCACGCTTGTAGGCTTCCTCAACCTTCTTCCTGATCTGTGGCCTATGGTCAGACTGTGCTTCCAGTCGCTCTACAAAACTGAGCGCAGCAACTACAAGGCAAGTCAGTGATTTTGAATAGATAGAAATTTACTTTTCTGGCTGCAAAGTAGTGAAGAAAGAGGAATTGCTGTTTATCGTGAGGTCTTATGTCGCTTGATGGAGGAACTTTCATTGCTGCTGGTTGTTGATTGTTCTTTGGAGTCATAGAATATGTAGGGCCCAATATATAGTTTACACAAGGAGATGAAGGACAGAGTGCTGAAACTTTGCAGACACTCACCCCCAGTCACAGATCTGGGTTGAATCCATCATCGTTCTTTAGCTCAATTCGCCACCCTAGTCCAGACCCAGCTATATGCAAATCAGTCTTGACCCTGTGCCTCATGGGAACAGTCCAGCCTGAACTGCCAAGCCAGCTCCTCCATGGACGGGAAACAAGCATCCTGGGACCGGTTTCGGGGTAACACCCCTCATCAGCCAGGCGTGGTGATCAAAAGAACGATGGATTTAACCCAAATCTCTTGACTGGGGTGAATGTTTGAATTGCTCTGCATTCCGTCCATCATCTGTATGTCTTATGCTTTCTCGCCCAATATATAGATTAGTAGGAGGCCTGTTTCTCCACCAGGGTGATGGTGTAAATTAGACAGTCACTTTGGCGGCGTAGCCTCCTGCCATATTTAGAAATGACCGCCAAGCAGGCGGTAATGTCTAAAGCATTGGCAGGCATCTCTGTCACGGCAGTTCCTGTCAATGCTTTTCAAAGATTAGTGCAGTACTCTGTCAATATGAGCGGGATTTTCTTTTTGGAAATAAAAGTGATAATGCCACCCTGCCATATGAGTCCTCCCCTATGGCGAACAAGGCATTTTGGGGATTTTACTGTACCACCAAATTGTGCCTGGCTGTGACAGACAGTAAGAAAACGCTACATGCCTGCCCATTCTAATTTGGGGGATGGACATATAGCCGATTCTCTGATGGGATTTGCACTGTTGGGCCATCTGAGAAGTTTGGTTATGGGAAGGGAACTCCGTTGCACAGGGTAAGTGACCTGAACCCCACCTCACATAGCAGCAACATAGCACAGGCAACTTAATCGCCCACCGTCGCCCCCCCAAACTGACAATCCTATGGTGCCTGATCTTACGATGTGGACCCTCTTGCCGTCCAACAGCGCCAAGCTGGATCTTTCCCTCACCGAGGAGGAGATTCAATGGGCTATAACATAGATACCATTGGGTAAAACCCTCTGCCTCAATGGATTTCCCCACGAGCTGTCCAACTGTATTCCTCTCTGCTTGTCTCGCACCTGCTGGTCCTATATGAAGACACCTGGAACAAGTGAACACTACCCCGCAACTTAATAGGAGTGACCATAACAGTCATTCTTAAACCCAAGAAACCCCTCATGGAGAGTGCTTCTTGCCGCTTTATTTATTTAATCAATGCAGAATCTAAAATCCTCGCTATGGTATTGGTCTCTCGGTTGATGGGGTTGGTGTGTTCTCTGGTCCATGCAGATCAGAGCAGTTTTATGCCCAACAGAAGCACTAAACACTGCCTACGCTGGCTCCATCTAGCCTTTGTTTGGGTGAACAAGCTTACAGATGACAGTGCCCTCCTCTTAGTAGATCTAGAGAGGTCCTCTGACATGGTGCACTAGCTCTTTCTAATGGTGACCCCCTACAAAATGTTCTTCAGACCTCGATTAATCCATTCAAACCCTTTACTTCAACTTGGGGGCCCAAGATCTTGTTAACCCCATTTTCTCAACAGTCTTTCCCATGGAGTGAGGCACCGGACAGGACTGCCTATTGCGGTAGCTGTTATTCACCCTAATGATGGAGCCCCTAGCTCACTTATCCAAGTGGATGCCCGTATGCATGCTTTCGGGTGGAGTGGGGCCTAATGGATAGAATCTGCATCTATTCTGATGATGTGATCCTTTACATCTAGCTTCTACATTGCACTATCCCCACCTAATGGAACTCCTCCGAATTTATGGAGACACATTGGAACTTAAGGTAAATTGGGGAAAGTCTACTATTGCGACAATGTCTGTAAAAGTGGAACTCCAAGTGGTAAGCGATAGCTTTCGCTACCTGGGAATGACAATTACTTTCTCTAAACAACTATATTGGGAATGTAACATATTACCACTGCTGTCCAAAATTAGAAACAACTTTATAGTCTGGGCATCACTACCGCTCTCCCTGTCGGGCTGGGTTGTGTTGTTTAAAATGGTGACTCTCCCTCACTTATTGTACGTCCTACAGCATTACCCATTTGAGCACCACACACATTCTTCACAGGGCTATGGGCTCAAATCAGATCTCTAGGGGGGACAACCCCGAGGTATCCTTTCAAAAATGGGACTGAACAGTATATGAGACGGGGCTGGGCTATATGGTACCTATAAATGACTGGTTCTACGCAGACAGAGTTTGATCTCATTCAACCACAAGGTATCTTAAATAGCTGTGTAGGGCAATGGAATGATCATATAAAACTTTTGCAGACAAAAGTTAATGGTAGATACTCAACTGATTTTCACTTTCCAGCTCATCTTGTCATGAGAGAGTGTCCACCTTACCATTCTTAGGGACTGGTCTGTGGTTGAGCAATGTTGTCTAGTTCCTGTTCATCACAGGATAACCCTTAAGATTGAAAATGTTTGTGCATAGATCAAAATCCGGATGTCCAGAGCCAAATAGCAGGGGGAAGCATTCAAAAAGATGCACGTCCTAAAACGGGGCCAGATGTATGAATATTTTGTCACAAAATACTAGTCACAAGTGATGGCGGGTGGTAAACTTCGTTCCGCCGGTGGAGTTTTCAGAGTTTTTGCCACCCTGCGTTCTGCTCAGAACTTGGAGTTTGGCAAAAAGCTCCGCGTCCCGCCGCCCCGTATCGGAGTTTACCAGCCACCACCACAACTGCTTTAAAGTTATAAATAAAATAACTTACCTTATCATTTTCTTTCTTGTTGCATAGCATAGAGTAGGGGGCCAGGAGCCAGGGTGCATGTGCAGAGCTGCTGCGAGGGCTCGGAGTCGCTGCAGGTTTCTAGTGCGCATCCGTACAATAATAAGCATGCACACACAAGAAAAGGTCCTCTGCAGACCAGGCAGGCCAAGATAATCCTCTAGAGAGAGGAGGCAGAGGGAGAGCATTGTTGACTCGTCGTTGAACTCGAGGATCTGCATTCTGCAGTCAGGGTAAAGGTAGGAGGCGTGTGACACGCTGGCTGAGCTCCACCGCAGTCTACGTTACAACGGGTGGAGCGGAGCGGAATTCCACAGAGTTTTTATTCAACTTCGTGGAATTCTGCATAATGATGCTCCGTGAGCTCCGCCCACCCTTAGTCACAAGTTACAACCAGTATGTTTGCGACCAGTAAAGAAAAAATGTAAACTGACCTATGTACTAATCGATCGTCTCTTAAAACTCTGACTCGTGGGGTGTCAGAATCCAACCTACCTCGTGTATATTCATGAGGTAATTCAGCATGCTTGGAGGAATTCACAGGGATGATGTTATAGCAGACCACCACATCTGTGATTTCTTTTTAATAAAGCAAAAACAATTTTTAATACAGTCCATTTTACTTAAAGGAAACAGAACTGTGTTTAAAAATAAAACTTACATTTTTTTGTTTGTTTAGCAGTTGGCAGTCGTCCTCTGGACCACTTCATACTCTTCAATATACTTTTTTTTTCATTCACAAAGGAGAGTGGTCCCAATGGGACTACTTCCCTTTTGTGAATGCATTACCACCTACTTTAAGGTGATAGTAAAATATCAATGTTCTGTGACAGACTTTCCGCTGTTAAACATTGATACATAAGATACTGATTGCCTTATTTCGGGAAGGATACTGATAACGTGACTTTCAGATACTGAACTGGTAAGACATTGCAAACAGGCATTTTATTTTCTACAGCGTTTAGCAACCAATAAAATGATAGCGAGTCTTATCTTAGACTTGTAATGAAGATTAGGAAGACTCATGAGCTTGCTTATAGATGACTTTTTGGGCCCTCTACCAATTTGTGGTGCCACGTTGTGGTGACCCATGGAATGAGCAGGATCATATAACAGATCCTCTTATCAGAGGTTTTGGTTCTCTACGCTTTGCACAGGTTGTTAGGTAAATGTGCTCTTTGTTCAGGAGCGTCTTGATTCTGAATTTGCACTTTTGAATATTACTATTCACTTTTCTAACTTTGAAGTCTGCTGAAACCTAGAGTTCCCAAAGCTTTATATTATTTTTGTCTTAAACCTTATTATATTATGCTGGCCCTCCTCCAATTATATTTCCCCACCACCATTAGGACTTTACCTACCTGAGACCTTTGATTCAATCCATCGTGCAGGATAGCTGTCCCTTTACATTGAGGCATTTAGGAGTGCCATCTGGGTTTGTGCCCTGGTGACTGGGTTCCACTACAAAGTCTTTTTTTTTTGTTTTTTTATCTCAGACCACCAAGGGTGTCTGCAAGTCTCAAACCACTCAATCTATCCGCCTTGCTGTCTAATGCATTCACCCATGGTTCCAACAAAGAACCGGACCATCACTTTTTACGGCGCCTTGGTGTAATCATTAGAATCGTTGACCTATCCCTTGTTCCCTGCACCACTACGGCCCATACATCAGAGGGAGGGCCCATTTCAGACCCCAGATCTGAGTGCCAAACCCAAATAGCCGTGTTAACCCAATCATCCACCTTTGGGGGCAATGGATCGGACCACATCTTACAGACTTCCCTCCTTGCAATGAGTATCAAGTAGAATAATAGCCCTCTCTGCTGATGACTTAGGAGTTTGTGTGTTATCTCATCAACTCCCAGGAGGGCTAGCATGGGATTCATAACAATCAGCACACCAAAAATATGTCACAAAATAAGTTCAATTCCTACCCAATAGTGCTTTAACCCAGGACACTAGAGAAAAACATGGACATCATTGGCTTCCACACAGCCACATCGCTTACACTTGGGGAGAGGAAGGGGGCAAACTTAGCGATTTTATCTGGTGTCCAGTAAAGCCGATTAATAGTAAAGAAATGGTTCCTCTTTAGATTTGCTGGTTTGACAACAGAGTACAAGAGCCTCAAAGAGTTTCTCCAAGCCGGAAGAAGACCCGTCTCTTGAACGGCTCCTTCCCAGACTAAGTAAGGAGGCGTTAAGTTCTTCTTGTCCATGGTCAAGAGTTTCCAATACCAGGCTGCAACCTCCTTACTCTTAGTTCTTACATTCTGAAGAGGAAATTCCAAATCCCAGGTGCCCCTTTTTCTCCTGCATTGAGGCTACAAACCAGGAGGATAGTTGTACAAATTTGAACCTGGACAGGCCATTTCCAACTTTTGCTTTTAAAGCTTCCCATGGATACAACCCCTTAGGCGTCATCAGATTGGCCCAGATGGTAATGCCAGCCCTCCTTAATGGGATACTTAGGCCGTCAAACATAGCATTGTTCCAGGAGATTCCCATACTGGAGCGAAGTCAGAGTAATACCCTAATCTGAACATTCTCCTGATCTTGTACCAAAGAGTCAGTGCAGATCTCAAAACTTTTAGACAAACTTTCTTTAAGAATCTGGGGGCTCAAACTTGTACAGGAAACCCACCTTGTTCAGTTCTCTTACCATTTCACTCAAGAGCCTCCCCTAAGTAGACTTATTGGGTTTCCCTAACAGCATTTACACATTTTTAAACTGGAATGCAGCGCAGTACAAATTAAAATCGGGACGAGCCAGGCCAGCCTGGCCCCCTTATCAGCCCAGATAAAACTGACTAACTTTCCCTGGATTTTATCAATGCTGGATATTAAGAATGCCAGAGGGATACAATTGAAAAGATATGGCAGCTTGTCAAGGACCGCCATCTTTATTAAATTCATGCGGCCATAAATTGTTAGCGGCAAGTTCTTCCACCTAGCAAGAAGGCGATATATCTCTCTAACTACCCTTTGCAGATTATACTGGGGAATTTAATCCACTTTATTTGCAATTGAAATCCCTATATATCTAATGCCAGGGCTAGTCCTCCCACCCCAACCTTTGATATTCCAGCACGTCACTTCAGTTTTGGAGTGATTTACTAAATACCCCAAGAAGGCCCCAAATTCTGCAACCAGATGTTCTACTCTTGGGATAGTTATAGCGGGATCTGCCGTATAAATCAACAGATCGTCTGCATATAATGCAACCTTACTACTATAGGATGAAGAACTAAAAGGAACAACCTGACCACCTGCTCTTAAAAGCTGCTCCAATGGCTCGATACAGATATCAAACAAGAGGGATGATAGGGGGCATCCCTGCAGCATACCTCTTGAAATGCTGAAGCTAGGAGTATATATACCATTAAGATGAATCTTGGGTGATGCATCTTGATACAGCATCTGAAGGGCGTATGTGAAACCCAGGCCGAACCCCATAGCTCTCAGGACCTCCGAAAGGTATGTCCAGCACACTCAATCAAATGCCTTGGCCACGTCTATTGCGATAACGGCCAAGGGAGCCGAGCGGGACATAGCAAGATCTATTGTACCAATAAGTTGTTGCATCAACTCCTGAATCTCTCTCTTGGGGATAAAACGTTTCTGATCTAAGTGTATCAGTTGTCGGGCAAGCTTTGCCAATCTCCCTGCCAGAATGCTCATAACGATTTTAGTCGACATTCAACAGGGAGATTGGACAATAGGAATCAGCCATGCTGGGGTCCTTACAGGGTTTTAAAATCAGGACTATAGTGGCCTCTTTCCTTGTTCTGGGAATACGTCCTCCCTGACGATAGATTGAATTAAACAGACTCTCCAGAACGGCAACCAGTTCTTCAATTAAGAGTTTATACACTTTGGCCAGCAAAGCATCGGGCCGGCGGCCTTACCCTTCTTACTCTGAGATAGGCATGAGTGGATCTCTTCCTTGGTAATAGGAGCATTGACCTACCCTCAATTGTCAATCTTGGCAATTGCACTTTTCCCAGTCAAGCTTTAAGTAAGTCTTGATGTGGGCGAGCCTTCTCCGTATATAGTTCAGAAAATAGGTATTTAAGGCAGGCTTGCATCTCTTCCATCTTATCTGTAACATCACCCCTGGGGTTGACTACCAACTATCTGATAAAATTCTGTGACCTATCAGCTCTAGCTTTCCATGCTAGTAGTGCCCCTGCTTTCTCACCATATTCAAAATTCTTCATACAGCCAGCTTGCCATTGCTCCCTGCACTTCTGATCTAATTTGATCCTGAAATTCTGCCTCGCCTCTTCTAATTGCCTCAGTATCTGCTCATTTCCAGCAGTTGTCCGAGAGCCAAGCCACAACCAATCAGCCTCCAAAGATCCCACTTTGTCTGCCAATCTCTTCATGCTTGGTATGCACTAGATTTTGTAGCACCCCTCTAATATATGCCTTGAAGGTATCCCAAACTACATCTGGGAAAGGGACCCTATATTATCACAAAAGTAGGCCGTACTTGCTCGCTTTAGCGCCTCCCCCACCTCTACGTCAGAAAGAATAGCCCTTTTTAATTTTCATCTTGGCCTCGGCTTTCCACCCTACCCTTTTAACGACATAGTGACCGCAGCATGATCAGAAATGTGGGAAGGTAAAATGCTTATTGTTGTTATACCATCCACTATGGTCCTATAAAAAAATCAAATCTAACCTAGAGAAATGTCCATACTTTTTCCACTCTATTAGATAGCGAGGTTCATCAATATTAGGCCCATAAAAGACAGCACATACCAAGTCGACACCTCCACAACCAAGAGTTGCTACAATCCATCTCCCGGAGTTATCAGTCTTAGAGGATTTTATAGCACATCCAGCCCCCCTCCTTATCAGGTTTGCTACACCCTTGCAGTGCTCTGTCTGCTCAGAAACAACAAAGTTCTCTATCCAACGACATTTTGAGAGGAGGGCCCTACCCTCGCTAGCAGCTAAATTAGTTTCCTGTAATAAAATGACATGAGCTTCACTTTCTTCTAGCTATCTCATCATTAGCCTCTGCATGTGCTTAGCCCTCAGACCATTAACATTTCAAGACAGGAAGGATAACTCATTAACTCCTTTCGTCTAGGTAGTTTGAGATTAGTACTGCACACAACTGCCACAATGTTATACTTGTGTGTAAAGGTGGTATTGAGGATTTCTTTTCTAGAATTTTTTCCCACTGCTCTCCACCGCGTGCCCTAACCCCCATCCAGCCCCCAAACCAAACCCTGTGCCCTCTCCACCACCACCCTGCCCTTGGGAACCCTCCCTTGATTTTTAGACATTGATGCCTAGTGGTCTCTCTCAGAGGGAAACTGACATAATAAAAATAGAAATAAGAACTATAACGGGTCCTGCTTTCCCCATCAAACCTACCCTTCCCAAAACACTTCAGGGGCCTGCTCGTTTCCTAATTGTGGCAATTAGTCCATCCACTTTCTCCACTGATCAATAGTTATACACGTGATTATTCCACATAATCCGTAATGAAGCGGGAAATTTCAGCTGTGCTTTAGCTCCAAGTTTGTTCATCTCCTCTATCCTCTTCCCCAGCTCCCACTGTCTCTGAGCAGTGATATGGCTAACATCTGATCCTATAGAGAAAGAAAAAGTTCCTGCCGAATAAGAGCCATCCCTTAATGCCATGATCAAAATTGCCTCCTTAATTGTATACAAGAGAAAATGTATTAACCTTTCCTTCGGTTTGTGCCTCCCGGGATTCCTTTTAAAGGGGCCGAGTGCACCCGTTGAATTTCAGAGGCAAGATTAATATCTGGCCTATTTTTCGGAACCATCCCCTGCAAAAATGAGAAAACAGAGGCCTTAATATCCGAGCCCTCCATGGATTCAGGAACATTGAGAAGTCTGAGATTATTTATGGATGAGTGGTTTTTGAGCCTTTCTAAGTCTTCTCTCAGCTCCTTATTCTGTTTAGTCAGGCGATTTATGCCCGCAGTATTCTCATCAATGACTTGTTTCATATTCGCCACCTCATGTTCCAGGACAACAGTTCGGCAGAGACCTCTTTAAGCTTCTGAGCTAAGGCTGCACAGGAGGCCTGGATATCCGCCTGGTTCTGTTCAGAGATCTTAAACCTGCTCCTCATCTCTTCTTTTAATCCCAGGAGAATGGAAGCCAAGGATTCCTTCACAGCTACCTGGCTAAGAACTCCTGGCATCCAGCTCCTTCTGCCCTCCCCCAGATTCTGCTCATCCTGGGGTATCAGGGCTTCAAACCTGTTGGACGTTGGAACTCAAACCAGGGAAGAATTGTTTACGCCATCTGATAGATAATTTTGGAGCTCAGGGGATGGGACAGAGCTTATTATATTGCTGCTGCTACCCCCCAAACTCTTACCAGTAGCAGCCTGCCTAGCTCTCTCCAATTTGGTAGTGGAACCTCTCTCACTCCTTGGCGGGGCAGGAAGCGTACGCCTTTGGTAGGGAAAAAGGTCTTGGGGGCTACCACTCCAGGTAGAGGTGCCTACACCAACCCTGATGCAGGGGTAATTGAGGTTCCCCTTGTACGCACGGTATATCTACAGACTTTTCCCCAAGGGTTGTCAATCTCTTTTGCAAACTATTACCCCTCTCCATAGACAGAGGAGACAGCCACCCCTTTATAGACCCCTCTTTAAACCAGGAAGAGAACTCATTCCTCCATACTTTTTTCGATGTGGGTAGACATAAAACTCCTACCTCCTGGGGGAAAATAAATTCCTGGCCCCCACCGTAATCTTCCAGGAAAATCGCTGCTGCCAGCCCAATGTTGATTCCAACTGATCTTCAACTTATGCTGGTCGGGCAGTGGTGCAGTTCCCTCGCGGCGTTCTTCCAGCGCCGGGCCAACGGAAAAAAAGAGCCACCGCCGCCGCAATCCCCATCAGCGGCGGTGGCACGACGCGACATCGCAGGCCCCCATCTACTGGAGACAGGAGCCGTAGACATGGGTGTAGGAAGTGTGGGGGACGCGGGGGATATATCCCCCACAGATTTTGGAGTGGGGAGGACACGGGGGACAAGGGTGGGGGGGACGAGGGGACAAAGGAATTTCCCCTCTCCCTTCTGTTATCGCAGGGCCATTAGCACGCGAAAGCGCTACCTAATGGCCCTGCACTTGACCTGCCTGGAGTCAGAGGCCACCCACCCTCTGCCTTTTGTTATGCTGCAGGAAGGCTCAGCCGTTCTGGGAAGGGGAGAGAACGGAGAAAAAATAAACGCTGTCTCTTTTCCTTCATGGCAAGGACCGTGTCCACTACTCCTGATCTGCCTATGGCGGCTGCCCTCCTCTCTTTATTCCTCCATCTCTTTCTGTCTCTGTCACGCTCCTGCTTACGTGCTGATTTCAAGAGGCAGCTCTTAACGTACTCTCTCTTGCCTCTCCTTTTCTTTATTTGTTCCCCTGTGAAATTGATCCAAAAAAGGCTGAACACTTTGGCTGTAAATGTCCTCATTTTCTGACCGTTTTCTATTGAAAAGAAAAACCTCGGAATGGAGAGAAAAAATTGTTAAATACCTAAATAAAGTAATACAGAGTGGACAGCAGACAGGCCAGACTGTTATTTACACCCACACACATTAGCGCCACTTTACAGAGTTTGCCAGTGAAAGCGCTACTTTCTATTTATCTTCTTTCTTTGAACAACATTGTTTTCCCAGGGTGGGTATGTGCGCCATTCCTAAAGGGACTGCAATACCTGGTTGATGGGTAGAGTGGAAACGTTTAATATGATCGTTTTCAACTTTTTAATTATTTTAGCTTATAAAATGCGGCTCTGTGTTTGGAGATGTGGTCTTTTTTAAACCAAACTGCATACGTTTTGAAAGGATATAAGCAATGGACATTGAAAGGGGTCCCTTCCTGGTCCTGTAGCCATGTCTTGAACTTTTCAGGCAAAATTACTTACTGATTTCTGAATAATGAGTTTAAAACCGTTAAGGTAACCATGTTTTTTTCTGATTACAGTTCACATGCTTTGCTTATTCTTGCATTCCCTATGAGTGTTTGCTTTTTCCACGGTGTTATTCATTTTTTTTCAGGCAGCATTTTACTGTTGTCTAGTGCATAATTTGAATTTAGTCGCAGCACAATTGAGTTGTGCTGAAGGCAGTGCGAGTTTCTCTCAGTGGGGCAGTATGGTGTTCAGTGTGGGAGAGAATGTGGCACTCTGGCCAGAGCTGCTGAATTTGGAACTGGAGAACCATGTTCAGACCTTCATGACCAGTTCACCATACCACACTCCTGACAGAGCTTATTCCGATGCTACACCTTAGAAGGCCCGATAGACCTTAGAAGCCCAGGTGTCTTAGCACCCGCAGGTGGACCTGTCCACCACAATCCATACTGCAGTTCACTTCCAGTCTTACGGGCAGGCATATGAAGAAGCACATCCTAGATCGACAGTGAATCTGTCACTGAGGTCACAAGACCCTTGAGGCCAGTCCACCTCACCCATTGGTACCTCCATTGGCCTTTTTCCAGCACTAGCAGTGCAACTTGCCAGGGGTTGGCAATGTAGGATTTGCATGCACACCAAACTTAGGGGGTGATTATAATGGCAGTGGGACCGCCACGTCACCCCGTCGGTGGCGGTCCCACCGCCATTGGTGACTGCATCACAGCCCGCCATATTACAATGGCGGGTGGTTACCTGGCGGTCGGAAAGACCAACCACCACGCACCCGAAGGGCTTCTTGAGCCCGCCGGTGTGGTGGAGGGGCTCATGGTTCCTACAGTGCTGGTGGTGCCTACCATGCACCGCAGCAGGGATTACGATGTCCCTTACCCGCCAGCTTATCAATAGCGGTTCACCTGCCATGGAAATGCTGGCGAAAGGGACATTGGGGGCCCGTAGCAAGCCCCTTTACCCCTGGCCCCCAGACATGGGTCCTGGGGGGCATCTATGATGCCCCACAACATATCACTGCACCATGTGGCAGGCACCGATATATTTAACATGTTCCTTTTTTTTTTACTTTGCGGCGGATGATGCAGCCAGCAGCGAACACCGTAGTGGCAGTCGCATTGTAATGCCTATCGTGGGGCCTCCACCTTGAAGGCCAGCGGTCCCATTCCCCGATTCGATTGTGGTGGTACTGAAGTCCGCCTGCCATCGTAGTCAGCCCCTAAGTTTGCATTTTATGAATATGATTCAGCGGGAAATAAATTGATGTTTGCAATTTAATTGACTTTGGTTGGCCTCTTATCTATGAGATTTCCCTGTTGAATGTGCCTTTACATTATACATTTTCGGTTGTATGAATTGATTGCATACTACACTCTCCTACAGGTATTAACTTGAGTGTCATTAGGAGTGTCTGGGACCAATTGTTTTCTTAGGAATTGTTTTCTTTACTAACCTTTGCAAAGGGCCCTAAACTTCACAGCAACACAAGTCACATTTCTTTTAGTAATTTGGGATCCGTTTGAGCTACAAAATTGTTTTGGAGGAAATCGTTAGATTATGCAGCAGATGATGTATTATGTGGCAAATATGATACAGCCATAGTTAAGTGGAAAACATTTTTCCACTTAATTTTGCCTCAACATTGTAGTTGATCAATTTGTAAGTTCCCCAAACCCAAAAGTCGAGTTTGGGCACAATTTGCATTTTAAAAGCAGCCCTATAACACAGGGCTACTTTTAAACTGTCCTCAGGCTTCAGCAGTGCACACATGCAAGCACAGAAAGGGCTGCTGGCCTCTAAACTGCCCTGCCTTATTATATTCTAGGGACTTAAAAGTAGTTCTAATCCCCCTGCCCTATTATGTACTAGGGCCTTATGGGAGAGGTCATGCCAATCATAGGGGTACCCTAACCCATAGTGCACCCTAGTGTATGTAGGTGTTTTCACTGTATTTTTAAGTGCCTCTTTCAGAATAGCACTGGCTGTTTAGGCAGAGGCCAGGGTCAGTCAGTCAGGTACCACCAGTACCAGTCAGCAAAAAGTTGGGGAGTGCCCAGGGCGGCTTTGCAACACTAGAGAAACACAAACTCAGAATGTAAAACATAACACCATAGTTGGGGGGTTCTCTTCAATAATCAGAATTGATTTCTATCCTAATGAACCCATTTTCCAACATTAGGATAGGGAAAGACTGGGGAAAAATCATAACTTTCTAGTCTATACATTGAAGTTTTTATGCAGCTCTTTGATGACGGTTAATAGCTCACTGTTCAATGATAGACGACGAGGGAAAATAACATAAAAATACACTTACCTTTCGTTCGCCGCACCGGCCGCTCCTGTCTAATGTTAAAACCTGCAACATATAGGTTGATCCAAGTCAACTAAAATACTAAACAGCAAAACCCTCACTGAGAGATGGAACCTCGAACAGGCACCGAGCAAGCCACTACTGTAACTTCCATTTCTAGGATTCATTTGAATCTATTGCTGTATGTCTGCCCTACAATCAGAATATTGTGACAGAATCTGTATAATAATATGTACTTTATGCATTTTATACACTAATAAACTGCAAACTGGATGGATCATTGTAAATATTCACAGCTTTAACATATAACTGTAACCAGAACACCGGTACATCAATTCAGTCCTGTACCAGGAAAATGTTCACAGTATTGTATACATTTGTAAAATGTACATTGAACTTAAAATATTCCTGAAAGAGATGAAATACATTGTCTGTGGCTAAAATAAAAAACATCTTTCATATCTGCAGTTGTAGGCTTCTGTGCATGTGTACTGCCATTTTATCCCGTCTTCTAAGTTTGTATAATTTCCAACACTCCCATCCACCAAGCTCTAAATCAGGCCCCTAGTCTAAATGTTTGAAGCATGGAGCCCCAAAATATGTCTATGTCCCATACATCCTTACGATGGCTCTGCTAGGTCTCCTGTTTGCTAGGTGACGTGAAGCACAACACAATTCATGAAGATGGGCAAGGAGCTCAGATAATGAGAAGGGGGAAATAATTTGCCAGGAAGCAGATGCGGACTCCTCAGCTCATTAGAAGGCTGTGGTTTTTGGTCATAAGGAACAAATGACATGTAAGTGTCCACATCTGCATGGAGACACAGATAACGTACAGAAGAAGAAACTCAGCATCCATCTATGCTATGCCAGGGGGAGGGGAAGCGGTGATTCAAGTTATGGGGTAGTGTACCAATTTTACATCAGAGAGATGGGTGGATCTCCCTCTCCTGCCATACCGTTACAAAGACCTCTATCACTAGAATCAAGTACTACTAGCTGTCAATTTCCTCATAGCCTAGACTATGTGTGTGGAAACAATTTGGGTGCACTCTATAAGCTGTACAGGTTTGGCTTTGCTGTTGAACGCAATTATAAAAACATGGGCACCCTTGTATCAACCCAAAAAAGTTGACTAGGGTGAGTTGCCAAAGCTTTGTGCCAATTCTAAGAACCCAAGGTATTTCTTTCGTGATGTACCTGGATGACATGTTAGTGAGGTGTTCCAACACAGCTAAACATCTAGATAGAGAAAGCGATTTAATTGTTGCAAGAGTTAGGGTTTGTAATAAACTAGAAAAAATGAGCGTTAGTCCCAACGCAGAGGACTCAGTTTCTTGGATTTATCATACATTGTGTGAGGGTGTCCAAGTATCTCCCAAATACTAAGATCAAGGTTTCCACATTTGCAATCTTGAGGGAGAGAGAATACACTCTAACACGAGCCAAGACCCTAGGACCTTTTGGGCACCACTTGGTGAGTTAAGACTCAGTCTTTCAGAAGCAACCAGTAGGGTTCAACACAAACCTAGTTGGAACTGGTCAGCTGGGCTCTTCTTTGATTCAAGCTCTTTCAACATTTATGTTCCTGCTAGACAACTAGGCCTTGGATTGCACTCTTCTGTCCTGTGTTCAAGTGGAAGCAGGTTCAGCCCCTGGGGTTTCTCTCCACAGGCAGAACAGAAAGATGAGTCCTTCTTTTGATTTCCACTTATTTGGCTCACCAGATGCTGTCCTTCTTCTGCTCTTTACAGGTCCATCAGTGTTCTCAAGAAGTTAGCCAGAAGTGCCACTTTTATGTCTGGCACTAGTTTGTAGGTGTGGGAGACTCCAGGACTCATAAGAATAAAATTCCCTGAGCCAACCCTACCCACTCTTGCATCACATGCCAGGGGTTTAGCCCTAAACAAAACCACAGTGCATCTCTCTGTCCAAATTCAAGATGTTAGAATCTTCTTTCCCTGAGTCAGAGCTATGGGCACACCCCTGAGGTGTGTCTAGGGAAATGAGCAACTCCCTCTACAAAACCAGTTCTGGAATGGGTTTTTCTCGCACTGACATTGATGTCACTCTGGTTACTTAGACAATGGCAGGGGTAGGCCTAGTGGGAACTACATGACATTTAACATACAAGCATTGGGTACACAAAGTACCATATACTAGGGACTTATAGGTATGTTAAATATGCCAATCATGTATTAGCCAATTGCACTTATTGTAAGTGGCCCAGTGTTTGGAGTCAGTAAACTAGCACTCAATCTAGCAAAATGTAGGGGCCAAAAGTAGGGGTGATCCTACAAAAAAGGCATTACCTCAAAATGTTACTCTGCATTGAAAGGGTTTCTGTAGTATGATATACCCTGCTTTCCCTCACTGGTTTCAGTTAAACAAGGTGAAATGTGTAAAATGTTGAGAATAACATACTGCAATTTTCCACCTCCTTTGATTTCTCAGGTTTTAATTTCATTCAGGAAAACCATACATGGCAACACACCCGACTGAGGTGGGAGACACTCATTTTTAAGCCCAGCATAGCTGTTTCCTGACTAAAAGTGTTCTTGGTTTAAAGCAAGCCAATTCAGAAAATAAATTCCCCTGATTTTGTTTTTCAAAATCTCTCACTTTCCAATCTCAGCATGTATGCAGAAACCGTAAACCTCTTCTGCTGTTTCCAGATGAGGTAAATGGGGCATGAGTGATTCTGGATTGATATCTCTATTTCTGGAGCCCAGTTGGCTTGGCGGGGGGGGGGTGGGGAGGGAGCTATGGCATTCTAGGCCTTGGCAGCTTTGGCATGCCTGGAGGAAATTATAAATTCGTCAGACTGGTCTTATGAATCTACCATTAGAAAATTCTATTTTTAGCCGATAAGTCATGGTCTTCAATCTGTGGCCAACAAGCTTTCAATATGTCATAATTAAGCCTCTTATCTTTTAATACAATGTGAGAACTCCCCACTATTGTGACAGGAGGTTTAGATTCTATTAACAACATGAAGGCAATAGAGTTGTGTTTAAGTGTTTTTAAGATTTGCAATGTCATAAAAAATAAATGTTGATGAATAATGATTTTAATAATAGATCCAGTGCGGTTAAACAGTATTAGCATGTATGCAGTTGAAATGAGTTTAAAAGGATGTACAAAAATGTGTTTAGTGATGTCTTTTAGTTAGGTCACATTTTGCTGAAAACTCCATTTTGAGATATCATTAATGCTGTTCTGATGTTCATTTCATTCATGTTCATTCTCCATCCCATTTCCTCCCCCTGCACATTTTCTCTCGCAGAGGGTAAACATAGTTTCCAACGATGTTTACACATCGCATGCCATTACAACGCAGTCATTACAATGACCGCGCTGTTACATCGCATGCCATTACAAAAAGCAAGTTGTTACACCAACTTGCTGTAGGGGGCAGAAGGTGTTGAATTTGAAAACAAACACCTTCCCTACTGGTGCACTGACTGGAGTTGGAATATTAAACTATACTAATCCAAAATCCAGTGTCCCTCCTACAGCAAGTCATTGTAATGACTTGCGTTGTAATGGTATGCAATGTAACAATGCGGTCATTGTAATGACTGGGTTGTAATGTCATAAGTTGTAAAAGCATGCGTTATAATGTGGCTTATACCTCGCAGAGCAAAGACAAAATCATATAACAGTGCAGTAGTATTCCGTGCATGTATTATGAATGAACTTTCTTTGTATTTTTTAATGTTGCAAGTGCACAAGGTCATTTAGCTGTAGTTCCACAGCTGGGCTAGCAATCTTCTACTGTTATATAGCCCACTGTTTAGAAAAGTAGCATATTAGTTGAACATCCTGTAAAAACGTGTCACCGAAGCTAATCGAAGCTTTCTAAGAAATGGGATAGTGTTGTAGACCTTAAGGTGACGATCAATGCTCTGATTTACTTAATATTTGGTTACTTTTAGTCATGTCATGCTGAGACTGTATTTTCTTATTTTGTGTGCAAGAATTGTGAATAAGAACCCTTGCCTTTGGGGGTGAGCCAGAGATTTTCCTGACCATCTTTAGCTAGGGATACTGCTCGTTTCTTTTATGATTTTGCTGTTTATTTGGGACTTAGAACATTTCTGATTTGTTTTATGTGCTCTTCATCTGAACCCTCATGGCATTTAACCTTTGTTTCTGTATAATAACAATCTTAAAATGTTCTCTGAGCTAGAATTCAGTGTTTGAGTTCTCCCAGTTACTTATTTGCTACTCTGCTAAATTCATGTTGGGTCTGATGTTGGAGAGTGTGCCCTTTAATGCAAGATTAACCCCAAACCAGAATCACCAGAGGTACATTTTTGGGATTTAGAATTTTGGGGTTCGGGGTTCTGTTTCTACAAAATTAGAAGCAGAGGAATGTTTTGATCCATTGACCTTTGGGCTATGGGCCCATCACACTTCCGCTGAGGAAAATTACGGAAAGACAATGTCGACTGTTCCTAATTAATAAAGTTTTATCAGGGGTTTTCAATAATTATTAGAATAATGAGAACGGGTAACTGTTGAAGTGTTTTTAAGATTTGCAATTTAGTAAAAAATAAATGTTAGTGAATAATGATTTTAATATTAGTTCCATGCGGTAATACAGTATTAACATGAATTCAGTTGAAACAAGTTTAAAATAATGTACATAGGTGTGTTTCTTAACATATTATAGTTACGCTACATTTTTCTGCAAACTCAAATTTGAGTTACCATGGGTGATGTTCTGATGCTCATTTTTATTAAAATGGATGTTGTTTCTGATGAACTGTTCAAACTGTTCTTTCCAATTCTCCTCCCTATCAATGTCTCACTACGTGACTTCTCTCCCCATATTTTCTGTGGTCTCTGCAGAGCACAGAATACTGTTATGTAACTATTTTTTTTTTTACTTTGAGTGCATTCATTGTGAATTAAACTTTCTTCATGTACTGAATGTAACACTTTCAAGGCCGTTACGCTGTAGCTTCCTGTGGGGGTCTAATAGAAAACACTGTTGTATTGGCTGTTCTCTAATGTAACATAATGTGTTGGGTATGTCCAGACAGCAACCGCGTAGAAGCTGCTGGAGACGTCTGTAAAAGTGGGTTAATACTGTGTGCATAATAATAACGTGTAATCCTCTGATTTGTTTCAAACATGTTATCACTAGTCATACCACTGTGTGGTTGTGTTTTTTTGCTCATTATTAATGCTAGAAATTGGCGAAACAAAAGCTGACTTTGAGGGTGAGCCAGAAGCTTTCATATTCCTCCTGAGACTGTTACTTTCTCTACTAGAGTTGCTGTCAGTGTTCTTTATGAATCTGACAAATAGATTTTAGGAGACATTGTTCATGTCTATAATGATTTTGCTGTTCATTTGGAACCTTGAATTATTTTTCTTTCGGATTATGTACTCTGCATTTATGTCTTTGTGGTATTTAACAATTATTCTGTACCGTTTGAAATTTAGATTTTGTTATAAAATCCTCTACTTCTCCATGATCTAGAAGTCAGTTATAGAGTGGTCCCAGTTAGTATTTCCTCTACTGATTTTGTTGGGCCTGATGTTAAGGAGGGTGGTGACTCTTATCGCAAGTTCAAGGGTACCTGAGCTGAACCACCGGAAGCAGATATCTCGATCTACACAGTTTGAGGAAATTAATAAATGTAATCCAATGGTGACAGAGAAAGAGAACAGCTGAACAGGTGAAAAGTTAATTTAAACACTGGCTTGAGAGCAAAAGAAAAGAATTGGAAGGAGGATATGATTGAATGTGTAAAACGTTTTTCTGAGATACTTAGGGAGACAAAAACCAAATTAGAAAAATACAACAAATAAAAGGGAAAAAGCAAGCAGATAATTTTTATGGGGATGATATATTTATAAATGAGCTTTTGAATTCGAGACCTCCTCCATCCAGAGACAGAGCAACAGGTATGACTCCTGCAGGGCAACGTTGATTTGAATAGGCTATTGACTTACAATGTTGATGAAATGAGATTCTTGATTAAAGAAGCAGCCAGATGTACAAATGAAGTATAATATAAATTAGAAGTTTAGCTGATGAATTAGAGGTTAACATCAGCAAAATGAGAAATTTGAAACAAAATTACAAGAGAATGGAGTGATTTAAAGACATATCAAGACAGAAGGAAAAGAAGGAAGACAAGTAGAAAGAAAGTAAAAGGGACAGAAAGTGGGCAAGAGATGTAGTGAATGATTCGGAAGGTGGGATGAGAATGGTTTGACAATTCCCTTACAGAGAAGTGCATGGAGGGAATCTTGCACATATGTCATGGACAAGAGTTGATTTATGTTCCTCTACTCAAAATCTCACAAAATTGCAAGAGGATCCAGCATAATCGCACAGTGAGATACACAAACTGACACACATTTTTCAAGTGTTGTGGGCGTACTTCAATTCAGTGTTTGAGACTGTGGTTCCTGGTGATTTGTAGGTAGAGTGCAAATATGTAGTTGAATTGCTGACAAAAAGAACCAGCTAGAATTGGTCCTTATGATACACCAGCTGCAGAGGTAGCTGACAAATAAATTGGGGATTGCGTATTTGAAAAACAAGTTCGTGAAAAAGATATAAATTGCCCCAGAAAATTGAGAACTTCACAAGAGTCGAAAGAGCATTCAATTTATGAAAAACGTATACATGTCTTTAAAAATCACAGAGTCAAAAATCCTGAGAAAGATAGAGTCAGTGGATTTGTAGTTGCTTTTGTGTCAAGATTAAGACCAGAGATTAGTAATCACAATCAACAGAGTGAATTGAGTTGGCAGGCGAAGGGCACGCATGAGATCCTGAAGTTAGCAAAAAATAGTATTGATTATTTTGATGTAAAGCAGAAAAAGCTGAAAGGAAAGCGGATGAGTGCCCAGATGAAAAAGTATGAGAAAGGGTTAAAAAATCAAATGAATTTAAATATGATTGTTTTACAGTTTGGTATGAATGGGATGAATCAAATACGTGATGGGCAAAGGGGAAATGGAATGATGAGCAAGGTGGTGGAAGAGCAATGATGACTAATGATGGAATGAATATGGGTGTTGAAATGAGGAAAAAGAATACAGCTTGTCACTTCTACTGGAAGATCAGGTATTGGAAGAGGGAATTGTGGCAGAATCCTAATCGGATTCAGGGAAATGTGGAAGCTGTTCAGCAAATGCAGAGAAATGTGTTGATTATGCAACGTTTTGTGCAGGATGTGCAGAATCAGAAATCATCTTGAATGTTTGATGCCTTCAGCTCCAGTGATGCAGCAAAACATGGGAATAAAAATGCCCTATAGTGCAGGGTATCAGCAGAATCCATTGATTCTGAGTAAGGAGTTGGGAAGAAGTAGTTGACAATGACTGTGCTAGAGGGGGGAAGGAGATTGTGTACTGCGAGCAGTCCAAGAGGTAGACCAAAGTGACACATATATTGATGGAGAAGTAAATGGCCATCCAGGTTCATTTCTGATTGATACGGGGCTACCAGATCTACAGTTCGTTCTATACAAGTCCCAAACCTACGTTTTCTGGAAAAGAAGTCCAAGTCATAGGGATCAGCAATAAACAAATTGTTAAACAGGTTTCAGCAGATGTTTTAGTTGAAATTGGACAGATGGAGAACAAACACCAATTTATTTTGTGTGATTAATGTCCTGTGAGCTTAATTGGGAAGGGACTTGCTCCCCAAAATGAATTGTGTGATCTATTGTACACCAAATTGTGCTGCAATTTAAATTCAACATTTAAGATTAATTCAAAGGATTCAAAAGGTCAGCTATTCCTGGTATTAAAAAAGATGATCTGCCTCTGGATTTAAGACATTAAGTCAAAGATAAGTTATGGGATTTTACTACAAATGAAATTGGACTAATTAAAAAAGCAAAGTCAGTTAAAATAAAGGTTAATGCAAAAACAACAGTTGATGGACAGAATGCAGAACAATGTCATACATTCACCCCAGTACAGAGATCTGAGCCTAAATCCATCGTTTTTGTGCTCACATGCTGTTCCACTTTGAACCCAGCCATATGCAAATCAGTCTTGACCCTGTGCCTCATGGGAACAGTCCAGCCTGAACTGCCAAGCCAGGTCCTCCTTGGACTGGAAACAAGCATCCTAGAACCGGTTTCGGGGTTTCACCCCTCTTCAGCCAGGATAGCTTGATTCCAGTGGCATGGAGAGCAAGGGACCCATGTCTGGGCATACCCTTCCCACTCGGGGTGACAAATGCAAAAACAACAGTTGATGGACAGAATGCAGAACAATGTCATACATTCACCCCAGTACAGACGTGGGTCCCTTGCTCACTTTGCCACTGGATTCAAGCTAGCCTGGCTGATGACGGCTGATTTGCCAGAAACCGGTCCTAGGATGCTTGTTTCCGGTCCAGGGAAGACATGGCTTGGCAGTTCAGGCTGGACTGTTCCCATGAGGCACAGGGTCACACTGATTTGCATATGGTCATGTCTGAACTGGGGTGGCGGAGTGAGCTAAAGAATGATGATGGATTAAACCCAGATCAGTTGACTGGGGGTGAGTGCTTGCAATGTTCAACACTCCGCCCATCATCCCCTTTGGTTTTGCAAAATAAAGGTTAAACCTGGTGCAATATTGCCAGGAACTAGACAGTACAGACTAACAAAAGAAGCAAAAGAGGAAATTAAGCCAGTGATTGAGAAAATGATTAAGCAAGGAATCTTCCGGCAGGGACAGGATTGTCCTTGTAAATCTCCCATGGTGGGAATTAAAGAAATTAATAGCAAGTGGAAAATCATAAAAGCTCTCTGCACGATTAACAAGTTAGTGATTCCATGTTGTCCTGTGGTACTGAATCCAGCAGTAATTGTGTTTCAAATTCCATCTGAGGCAGAATGGTATACTGTGATTGACTTATACACTTATATGAAGTGTTCTTCTGAATTCCTTTACATGAGGAATCACGTTCCATTTAGCATTTTAATTTTTGAATGAAGTTCTCCTGTGGTGTAGGATCTCATGAGGATATACAGAGAGTCCTTCAATGTTCTACCAAATCTTGAAGAAAGGCTCAGAGAGTTTACGGTTGCATTGCAATTCAGAGTTGGTCCAGTATATTGATGACCTGCACATTGCATCAAAAACAAAAGAGGACTGTAATCAAGAAGCAATTGCATTGTTGCATCATCTAGCTGATAATGGACATAAAGTTTTCACAATTAAAATACAGTACTGTAGAAAGGAAGTCCTTAATCTCGGACACCATATTGAAAAAGGTCTGAGGAAATTCTCAAAAGAACGCATTTCTGCAATTCAGAAATTGAGTCTCTTGACCACCCAGAGGGAGGTTTAAATGTTTCTCAGAACTATTGGCTACTGTTGCCAGTGGATTCCAAACTTTACCTTGATTGAAATTCCTTTAACAAGGTTGACCTGCAGTGATGCCCCAGACAATGAAAAAAAGAAGTTGAAGAGGCTAGGATATAAGAGAAACTATCAGCATTTGTATGTGAATGCTGGACAAAAACAAGTTTTGCGAGATGCAATGTTGTATCCCATGTGCATGTTATCTTCACAATAGATCACATGCGGAGAGGAACAGCCTAATCAGGATATTCATGAAATACTGGGAAAATACAACATTTGGAAATCTTTCTGATGATGTTTGTTTGTGATGTCTAGCGTGCCAGTTAAATAATCAAGGAACGAGGACAAAGACCTTTTTAAAAAAAAAAAATTATTTATACATTTTCATATAATAACATCAAGAGTACATGTTCATCCTTTTTGCCATAGTGCAGAATAGATAGCAGTAAGTTGTTACAATATCATTACATTCAAGTACTTCATAGCAGCATACGGTATAATAATAAAACATACATCAATTTCAGTAGCCACCCAATATTTACTATTCATCAGTTGAATGAGCTAGTATGTAAGCAGTGAAAGGTCCCCAGATGCCTTGTGGCTTTGAAGCTTGTGGCAGTTCATCCCCATAGCATATAAGTTTATCTCGACAATATGCAATATCTCTGAGCCACGATGTTACTTGTGGTGCTGGCCTACCATCCCAATGGATGGATACCCTGCGTTTAGCCAACAGTAGCGCTAAGGCAGCTAATTTCCGATTACTAGTTTTAAGCTTTAGCACATTCCCCAGGAGGCAAAGGGTCATAGTACATGCTATCGGTTCACCTACCATTTCCACCAAGGCCCTTGTAACTTTGTCCCAGAAGTCAGATACCTTCGGACAGCTCCATTACAAGTGGCAAAAGTCAGCATTATCTGCACCGCATCGCCTACAGCAATGCGAGTCCCTGAGCCCATATATATAGAGTTGTGCTGGCGTATAATACATTTGATGAATATATTTATAGTGGATCAGCCGTAAGTTCCCATTGGCCGTAAACTGACCTGTTAGCCTACAACATGTTTCCCATTCATCTTCTGTAATCTTCTGTGGCAATATATCATTCCACCTTCCCATAGGGCCCAGAGTAATAGCCGCTTAATCAGTCTGTGAGGCGTTATACAGTCGAGTAACTTAGTTCTAAATTGTGAGGTATAAATTATTTGTAAAGCCGCTAGAATAGGAGGCTCTTCGGGAAAACAGGGATACAACGCCCTAATTGCAGCTCTCAGTCTGCTGTATACAAATGTCGCCATAACAGGACTGTCCTCCTCCCCCACAAAGGCATGAAGTTCAATTCATTTGCCATTAGGGTATATATCTCCCATAGTGTGCGCTCCCACATTTTGCAAAACTTTTAGTGAGCCTGTTTCAACTGTCACTGATATTTCCCCATGATATAGTAGTGGCATTGACGGAGCATACAGCAGTAATTTTCTGGCACGTTTCCCAAGTTCTCTCCAAGCATGAGCTGTACATTGTACCGTATCAATTTCATCTTTTTCAAACACCGTGGTTTCATTTACAATCATTGCTTTCAGTGGTATTGGACGCACTGCCCCTGCCTCAGCCGCTACATGTGGTGTGTATGGCGGCACGTTCTGCAAATAAAAGGCATACTGCGCTTGTGCACACAGGTAGTATAATTGCATGTCAGGTACTCTAAATCCTCCTAATTCATAGGGTAGCATTAGCACCTCCCACTTAACACGCGGCTTTTTCCCTCCCAAAACTAATCAGCAACCCGCGGAGTGTATTAAAAAAATGTGGTCTCAATATTATGGGTATGGTGACAAATAGGTATAAAAATTTCAGAAGAACTACCATTTTAAGCAGTGCCACCCTTTCAGCAATGGTAGGCGTATCCATTTAGTGATCTGCTCCTCAAGTCGGGTGATCGCAGTGCCATAGTTTGTACTGATAACACTCTGCGGGTCTCTGTGAACCCACACACCCAGGTATTTAATCGGTTCCTCACTCCATTCCTTACTCCATTCCAATGGGAATCCCAGTTCAAACTGCGTTGTGCACGCTGTCAATGAGACCACTACCGACTTATTCCAGTTTATTCCCAAACCAGAGTGCCATTCAAATCTTATGTATTCTCTAATGAGTTGTTCCAAATACACCGCTAGCTCGCGCACATACAAAACCATGTCATCCGCGTACATGGATAGCGCTAATGGCCTCTGATGAAAGCGCAGCGCTGCCCGCGCATGACGCTGTCTCAATATACAGACCAGTGGTTCTAACACCACCGCAAAAAGTAGAGGCGATAAAGGATAGCCCTGCCTCGTCCCACGCCTAATCAGGAATGTATCAGACGTCCTACCATTTACGCGCACTCGAGCCATTGGACCTGTGTACAATAATTTGATCCAGTTGGTGAAAATAAAAGGCACCCCCATACGATGTAACCCTGCCAGCATGTACCGCCAGGATATGGAATCAAATGCCTTGGCGGCGTCCAGCAGGACTGCCGCAGTGGGCAAAGTAGGTTCCAAAAGGTGTAGGACTGCAAAGAGTGTTAGCAGGTTATGAGCCGTGGAACGAGCAGGGATAAAACCCGTTTGATCTGGCAGCACCATGACAGGCAACAGTAGTTTCACCCTTGTTGCCAGGACTTTCGCTATAATTTTAACATTGGTATTCATTAGGGACAATGGTCGAAATGATTCGCATTTATCAGATTCCTTCCCTGGCTTCAGTAAGGCTATAATTAATGCCTCTCGGAGCGTATCTGGCAGCTTTTGCTGTTCATAGGCATCTTCAAACATGGTATGAAGGCGCGGCACTAGTAAATCAATATACTCCTTATAAAACTCCGCTGGGAGCCCATCTGTACCCGTGGCTTTGCCATTAGGAAAGGTAAGGATCGCATCTCGTATTTCGCCTACTGTTAACGGGTGCATTAAAAAATCTTGCTGCCCTTTTGACAACCAAACGAAGGCAATATCCTCCAGATATTGTGCTATTTCGTCTTCATCCGTTGTTTGTCTATTCTTATGCATATCCGTATAGTAATGCACAAATGAGTCAAGTATACCTGTTCTATCACAATGCCTAGTATCTCCCTCCACAATAGATTGCACCATATTGTTTTTCGCCCATGGTGCTTTTATTTTGGCTGCAAGGGCCCGACCCGGTCTCCCACCCTCCCCATAATATCTGGCTGTCCAGCGTCGGGACATATGTTTTACTTCTGAGTCCGCCAAATCATTATATTTACGTTACTGTAGTTCTAATTGACGCTAGTGTATTGATATCTGACGTAATTTCATATTGACGTTCAAGATCTATCAGTTCTTGCTCAAGTCATTTCATAGATCCCGTAAGTGATTTAAGCACCCCAGCTTGCAATCCTACGCATACACCACGTATCGTTACTGTGAACGCTTCCCACAATGTGCCCAAACTTTCTACTGATCCAGCATTTTCATCAAAATCATTTACAATGGTGTCCCTAAACCCCTCCCGGAACACCTGGTCCTGCAAAGCCGTCGACTGCAGTCTCCACTGGAACTGTGGCGGTGTGTACGTGGGTATTATCATTTGGAAAAGCAACGGGGAGTGGTCAGAAAGTGTCGCAGGTAAGTGGAGTACCTTAGGAGATTCTTTTTTATTAAAATCATGACGCCCCTCGAATAGGAGGAGTAGGGCGATGCCCATTTTACCTCAGCCCATCTATTGGTCACTTTATCAGCTGCCTGTTTCGTCAAATGAGTTTCCTGCAGGAACGCCACCTGCACATTATGCCTCTCCAGATAGTCCAACACCTGCCTCGTTTTCTTCGGATTATTAAGACCTCTGACATTCCACGTTATCCATGTGAGTTTGCCAACCTCAGCTGTCATCTATCCCATTCGCTATCAGTTTAGTAATCTTGGCTACCATATTTATGCTGCTTGTCACACTCTGTCTGCTATCATGTATTCTGATTTGCATAATAGTGCATTTGAACAAACCCCCACCCACTTAAGCATCCAATTATGCTAAGAATCCCCATTGTCAGGAACACAGTAAACAAAACAACCCCCCAATCCACTGTAAGCAGCTACCCTGCTCACACCCAATACTCATTCCCATAACTGCGTGGGGTTTACCCTTATGGAGGTCACCAGCCGTCCAACTACCCCCTCATTGGTATGAGGGGGGTCAGGGTCAGGGCCACACCTAATTTCCCCTCAACACATCAGATTGCAGTATGCCTACATATAACAGTGTGCAAAGAGTGTCTCATTACCAAAATTTCACTATCTAATAGGTGCAGCTCGCAGTTTCGTCGGCCATCGCCCCACTAAAGGTGAAAAATGGCAAATGGCAAATGTCCCACCTGCAATCCCAGCACATATCATGAATAGTTTGTCCATGACAGAATTCAGAAGTAATACTGTATCACTATAATAAACGCTTAAATCAGTATTATAACCCTGCACTCTTTAGCACTGCGCACTACAAATGTCACATCCAAGCCTCGGGCACATCTCCATGTGCACATACACTTTACCTACTGAGTTAACCTCGTATATCCATTAATGTTCACTCAGAGGTGTCCCCAAAGACATGACATTTCCACTATTACCCGTAATAATTGTAGCTGTTGCACAATATAGTCTCGAACCATTGTCACATACCAAATCCTGAGTGCAACAGTCAGTATATGTGCATTGTATTTGTGGGCCTATAACCAAAGAGACTTTAAACATCTTTGCCAGATACTACCAGTTTACAACCTGCCTTTTCCTTAATCCTCATTGTCCGCTTCATCTCCGTCCGCACCAAACACACCGCGCCTTTCAAGCTGCTTTATGTACTGCATAGCGTCATTTGGAGTCGTGAAGATTCGAGGCTTGCTGCCATGTATTATTTTGAGACGCGCTGGGTAGAGCATGGCATATTGTGTCTTCATGATCTGCAGCTTCTTCTTAACCTGCTGGAATTCCCGCCGGGCCTCAGGCACCGCCGTTGTGAAGTCTGGGAACAACGCCACTTCCATTGCCTGGTATCTGGCGGTGCCCATTTCTCTAGCAAGTCGTAGGGCCACATCCTTGTCCCGATAATTAAGGAGTTTTGCGATTATCAGGCACGGGGGCGCCCCTGGGACGGGGCGCGATGCAAGGGACCGATGGGCTCTTTCTACTACCAACATGTTTGAGAAGTGTTCTGCACCCAACATAGTTTTGAGCATCTCCTCAACATAGAGTTCCATTTTGCCCATGTTGGTTGATTCTGGCACTCCCGTGATTCTTATGTTATTGCGGCGCGATCTCGTCTCCAAATCTTCGCTTTTGGCTCTTATTACCTCCAATTACCTCTCCATCTGAGTGCAGGACTCCGTAATGTTCCCCACTTTGTCTTCTGTATTTGAAATGCGTTGATCTGCTTCCGTTATTCGCAAGCCATGCATGTCCAGCTTCGCCGTCATGGTATCCATACGTAGATTCAGATTGTCGATTTTACTGTCAATGGTATGCAAACTTTGTTGCATGGCCAGCATCATTTTTTGCAACTTGCTACTGCTGTCTGCCTCTGGATCCATCTCAGTGTCCGAGGCAGCCTGCATCTGTGTTGTTTTTAGGCGTTTGGATTCGAACAAAAGTTTGGGTTGTAGCTGCTTGTCTGGCTTACCCATCTTGCCTCCGAACTCTAAGCACTCCAGTGTGCTCCCACCGCTAGGCCTCAATCTAAGTGACTCCAACTCAGTACACGCGCAGCCAAGGTCAGCAGCCCTATATTAGGATCACACCGTCCGTAGGGCAGAGAATCAGGCCGCCTTAGCAAGCCAGCATTCAATTGTACAGTGCCACAAGGTTCAGGATCTGTGTCAAACTGATGCAGCACTCTGAGGGAGAGTCATCTCATCTTGTGCTCGGAACCACGTCTTCAAGATGTTCTACTGATCTGCCCCGTAGCTCACTCTTCACACTCAGCCAAGCCTTCAATCAAAAGTCAGCAGGTTCATAATACAATGTTTCTTACTTGTGTATTTGAAAAAAAACATTCCCTGACTCCGTAGGGTGTTCCACACTGGTTAGTGCGCTTGTGATAAATTCAGCAGGTCAAAATTACTGCGCAGCGTAGTTCAGTATATGGGACAGCAGAACACAGCCCACGAACATAATGGCGGGCGGGGCAGTCACTAAGATGGCAGGCTCCGTCTTCCCTGCGCGCCCAGTCTCTAGCACGGCTGTTTAGGGTCAAATCAGTACAGTCAGTGCTACCTCCGTTCTGTTGCGAGGCGCGTTATAAACGTTGCAGACTACGCGGCTCACACTTCTACCCCGCCGCCAACCAGCCTGCACTTTCAACAGCGGGAGAAATAACAGTACCTCCCCCAAATATATTTAAGTCGGTAATGACTCCCACAAATAATAAATTAGTGCCTCATTCAATCACAGAGACATGAGAAAATAACTTTTTAAACCATTTTATTATTTATGTAAGCAAAAATGTAAAAATAGGACTGATACAATAGACATAGTTTCAATATTTAACACTGACAGAAAGCCAAGTAACGCCCACAGGGAACATAATTTTAACGGAAATACATTTTTAAACATACAAATAACACAAAAAATTGACTTAATATATTACCATACTACACATGAGACATATACAAAAAAACAACATAAAGATAAGCCACCTACAAAGAAAAAATTCTCATTAGTAGCACAAGTTATTCATATCAGTAGTAAGAACAACACAAGCGCCGACGCGCGTTTCGGGGTGGACCACAAAGTCCACTAATTCCTTCGTCAGGGCGCAAAAGTAGATGAATAGAACAATGATCTGTGTTTTCATCAATCGAATCTTTGTTTAGTGCATTAAGGCAACGTGGAGAGCAAGGCTTAAAGACAGGGCTTCTTGGCAACCCAGAGCATACTCAAAACGAACTCTGTAAAAGGAATGAATGAGGCAAACAATGAGCCAATATATACAAATTAAAAAACACACAATGATCTATTTCTGTAGGAGCAAAACCATCACCAAACGAGGAAAATCGATAAAAGTGCCAAAATAATCAAGTAGAAAGTGCACGCTAATAGTAAGTTAAAAAGGAATATTTACTACAAATCCAAAGAATACACCCAAGTGTTGGGAAGATACAGGTGGTATGAAGTGACAGAAATGAAGATCCCAAAGAAAAAAAGGAATTGATAATAACCAGGGGAAATAAAGAATAACAAGCTCAGCAATAATATACCTACTGGATAGAAGAGTAGCTGTGAATCTTCCAATGGACCAATAAAATAGGACAAAAAAGTAACAAGGCCAATGCAAGCGATAATATTAGGAGACAGCAACGCTAGGAACAAAATGAAATAAACCCATAAATATGTAGATCAGTTAGAGAATATTAAATAACGTGGGTAAGCAAGGAAGTCACAACTTACACCGAAATTGAGGTCTGACGTAAAAATGGAAAGGAGAATATGGAACAACAGCTGTGCCAGACAAAGATACAAGCCAGCCTCTCTCATAGATGATGCAGAATAATGAGACCTAAGTGCGAAGATCCTCACAAGGAATGGATCAAACGAATCCAAGAAAGAGCAGCTGCCACCCAAATTTTCTGAGTTACGGACATGGAACTCCTGTGGAAATGATATGAAAACTAAGTAAGGGTCCTAAAATAAGTAATAGAATATAGCAGACCCGAGAGAAAATTAAAACTTACTTGTAGTAGAGTATAAAATAAGCTTAGTGGCAGGATACATACAAAGTTGTCATCGCCTGTGAAGTCAAGTCAATAACGTGCGGATGCCCACCGATCTAATAAACAAGTAAAACGAATAACATAAATAAAGTGAAACCTGCTACTCTGACTGCC
This sequence comes from Triturus cristatus, assembly GCF_964204655.1. Taxonomy (NCBI): domain Eukaryota; kingdom Metazoa; phylum Chordata; class Amphibia; order Caudata; family Salamandridae; genus Triturus; species Triturus cristatus. The sequence goes on from NC_140590.1 coordinate 1,558,105,131, forward strand.
AAAGTTGGAAATTCCCGTAGGTGAACTTACTTGAGGATGGAACACGATATCCAACAAAGTAACGGCTAGGTCCCGGATCTGGTGGAGGTACACGCTATGGCTGGCTTTAAATCCCTGATTCAAAGACCTACACCTGAAGGACCACGTGAAAAACGTGAACGGCCCAACGTCTAGAAAGTAGAAGATAGGCCGCCATCTTGGGAGTATGCGGAAGTAAGAGCTCAGAGCGTTCGAGTCTCCTAGGTGGCACATTAACGAGAAGCAAAAATGCGAAGGCAGAAATGGTGTCTAAAGAATAAATAAAGGATTATATGAATTTCCAAGGGGGCAGAGTTGTCAAAAAAGGAATAAATAAAAGTAATAAAAATAAAAAACAGACTACAGAACACAAATATGAATAAAAACAGACAGAAGGTCCATAATACACGGTAGAGAGCTACTCAGAAAAATAGGCAAAAGGAATATGGGTATGAAAAAATAAATGAAGAGGAAAAAGAATAAGACTCTGGGATAGAGGGTAAATAAAAAGATGAAGGTATTCAACGACCACAATGTGAAAACTAGTCAGAAAGAAAGAACACTTCTTTCATGCTGTATGATAAAGGCTAAGGAAGTACGCAAAGAATGAAAGGCAAGAATAGCTCACCTGCAGGGAACAGGGAACGTTGCCAGAAATTTTCATAATAAGGCATTCTGCCAAGGACAGTATTCATTAAGTCCAATAATGGCAGTACGTAGAGTGAAAATCCAAAATACTTCTCTCTTACCTCTGAGGCCATTGATATTTTTGTCACTCGGAGTGTGTACTTTTTCAAGTATCGTCCATCTGAATTCATTATCCGCATGTCGGTGATCTAACCAATGTTGGACGAGAGGAGCTCCTCTTCGTTTGTTTTTAATCGCCGACTTATGTTCACTGAGGCGGATTCTGAATTCTCTGCCAGTTTCCCCCACATATCCCTTGTTGCAGGGACAGAGAATGAGGTGGATAACGTTGGCAGATCTGCAGTTGGTCATCTCTTGAAGTTGAAATGTATGTTTTTCACATATTAATTCAGAGGATACAATGGCAGTACTGCAGGCATGGCAATTACCACATTTGTGGTTACCTAACACAGGGTTGCTGCCAATAATGGACTTCTGATTGATGGATTTGTTCTCTAAATGGGATTACGTCTATTGCACTAGGAAATCAGATAGCCTTACAGTTGCCAATTTGTTGATAAGGGCGTTAATACCAAGTTTTAGCCTCCCAATTTAAATTTGAACAGATCATGGAACTCATTTTAAAAAGGACGTTTTGCATATCATATGTGAAGCATTTGAAATGAGACAAAGGTTTCATTGTGGATGTCGACCACAATCTTCTGGAGTGGCAGAGAGGACAAATGGCATTCTCAAGAACAAACTGACAAAAATGTGAGCTTTAACAGGCTGAGGTAGTCAGACGCACTTACTCTTGATTTGATTTGCATGAGAACTACTCCTGATATAAAAGACTGGTTTATGAATTTATCATAGGCCGAGCAATGAGACTTCCATATGTTCTGTCAGCTGCACTAGTTTCATTAAGTAATGACATTGTGATAGATTAGTGCAAAGGTCTGCCTGATATGGTGAAATCTATCTCTGATCAGGTGAGTGGGGCAACACAAGAATCAATAGACATTGCTTGTCACAACCTAAATACTGGTGACTGGATCACAGTACGTAAGCACATGAGGAAAAACTACTTCAAATAACATTTGAGAACTCCCTATCAGATGATATTGATGACAAAAACTGCGGTGAAGTATGCTGGAGCATCGCAGTGAATCCATGCTGCTCACACAAAGAAAGTAAGAGCAGTTGAAGAAGTGGATGAATTTGTTGGTCCAAAGTCGAGCACACAGAGTCAAGCACAATCTCAAATTCATAGTGTAGATCCAGAGGGAGGGTGAAGATTTTGAATTTTAAGCTGATGATGATGATGCAAAAAGTGAAAGAAATGAGTGAGAGAGCTTGAATTTCAGGTTGGTGAAAATTTTGATGAAGAATCTGAAAATTCTGAAGTCCAGTTTCACAGTGAAAATCAGAGCTGTTGCAGTGGAAAAGTCAAAAGCACAAGCAGCAGCAGGAAGAAGTAGTCGCTGATCCTACCTGATTTGGCTGGGAAGGGTTCTGGGCGGCTGTGGGCAAATCGCCCTGTGAGGCCACGACCTGCAGCTGCGTATGCAAACTAACCCACGTCTGGCGCCATAGCGGCGGCATAGCTGCCTGAATGCCTGCTTTCACTCAGCACTAAGCGCAAAAGATCCCTGGCCGCAATCAGCTGCACGCTAATATGGGTATGCTACGGCCTCGCTCATCATTTACATGTGAGTCGATATCCAAGTGACTCGGAAGAACACAGCACCTTATACTGATCTTTGACAGAAGACCAGCAGCAGGGCCCAAGCCGCACACTCGGCAGAACTAACTGAACTCACAGTTGCAGACCCGATAACTGCTTATTAAAGTGCGAACACATACTAGCTGCCGGACGTTAGAGGAAGTGGCTTGGCGTACGCAATCTATCATCCCCAAAAAACAGGACTCTTTGCAAGGCAGTGCTGGGCACAGCCCCCTCAACTGTGGTCTCCAAACTACCAGTCAACTGCAGCGTACAGCTGTTCACAGTAACTCTGACAGTGGCCAAAGAGGAAAGGAGTGAAAACCAGTGGGTCAGACTGGTTTGGACTGGGGGAGAGCCACAGACAGTGCACGGTGACACACATGTAGTCTGGAGAGGCTGGCACTCTTAAGCTGATCACATCATCATTTCTAGGTTCTAACTGGCCCTAATCCGCTGTGAAAGGCAGCTTCACTGCGGAGTTACTGAAATCCGGACCCAGGTAACAGTGTGGTTACGAGCCAACAGCAGGGAGGAAAAATGGAGAAAAAGAGGCAAAACCAACCAAACTGTTGTTTGACAACAAGAGACTCACACGTAATGCTGAAGTGGGGGCAGAACATGATGCAGAACCAGCCCCTAGAGAAGAACCTGAAAGACAGGAAGACAACCTTTGCAACATACTTCTGGAGGTAAAAACCAGTCTCAAAGCAATCGACACAAAACTGGATAAGCTCACCACCCAACTTGACCAAGTGCGGAAACGTGTTGACGCTCATGAAACTTGAATAGACCAACTTGAAAACAGAATGTCGGATACACATGATTATCAAGCAGAATCAAAGGGACATTTACTGCAAATGAAGAAGGTCTTAAATATAATCAAAGCGAAAAATGAGGACTTAGAGGCCCATTCTAGAAGGAACAATATACGTATTACTGGCATACCGGAGACCACTGCAATACCCAAAATGAAGACATATGTCGAGGGGCTGCTACGAGAGCTGTTTGGACAAGACCTATCTGCAGAATTTATTGTGGAGAGAGCGCATCGATCTTTGGCCCCCAAACCCCCTGTTGGTGCCATTCCCAAACCAATTGTGGCCAGGCTGCTAAACTATTGGGATAGAGATGTTATTCTACGCCTAGCCAGGGAAAAGAGAAATATCGATCATCAAGGAAATAATATATCCTTCTACCTGGACTTTACTCCCACAGTCCAAGTGCCCTGACATGAATTCAGGCCGGCAAAGCGACTTCTATAGCAGTCTGGCACTTCCTATACGCTCTTCTATCCAGCAAAGTTAAAAGTTATGCACGACGGCTCAGCACACTACTTTACCGATGCAAAATCTACTCTCAAATTTGCTAAGCACATAAGTCCTACCTCCCACGCTATACGAGAAATATCCGGTGCGACCCTCAGGGACAAGGACTAACCGCCAGCGAAAAGCCTGCACTAGTTAAGTCGCTTTTCAGAAACTGACCTAGAGCCAAGGAAAAGTTGCAAGGGTTGATATGAAGTGCCGAAGGGCTAAAGTCCCATTGGCGCACTGGACATGTCTGTTTATAACAGATCAATGTATGCCCCATTGACTCATAGCTTGGCCACTCTGTCACATGGTGGGAAAGTAAGCCGGTGATTCCATGCCCCCGGTAGATCTCCCTTGGGATTGCACATTTTTTTGTATTGTTGTTAGAAATATAAGAAGATGAGTTGGATCAAATGCACAACCTGATTGGGGGGTTGGTGTTGTTGGTGGGATGGGTAGGGTAACTGGCAGTGTTTTTACAGAAGCAGACAGACAACACTAGCCAACAGATACTGCACAGTTACTCGTCACAGGAGGCACAAAGCTTGCCAAATATGCCACAATTCCTCTCCACAAACTCCTTGGTATAATGCGAAAACGCGACAAACAAATATGACTGTTCTCCCCATAGATCTGTGTCAGATATATACATATATACCTTCCCCGATGAGATGACCGCCTACATATTCTTGACCTGGAACATCCGAGGCTTCAACGATCACAGGAAAGCCCGCCTCATCCAAGCTTATCTTGCTAGGCACAGCGTTGACATATGTTTCCTTCAAGAAATACACTTAAACAGTACTGAATCCAGCAAACTATGACATAAACGCTGGGGGAGGTCTACGCCTCCATATACTCAAATTATGCTTGAGGTGTTGCCATATTAATATGCCAGGTTATTGACTGGGCGTTGACCCAATCCCAGATAGACCCAGAAGGACGATATATTATGTTGAGGGGCATGCATGGGTGTACGAAGGTTACCATGGTTGTGATATGCGGTCCAAACACAGACAACCCAGAATTTTTTAATGATATATGGGTTAGAGTGGTAGCACTAAGATGTGATACCATAATATGGGACAGCGACTATAATGCCATTTTGTACGACACCACGGACAGACTGGGCACATCATGAAGCCTAAACTCCCAGGCAGGAAAAGCACTTAACACAATCATATCCGACAACCACATAGTGGACATTTGGCGGCAGCGAAACTCTGGGAGGAGGGAGGGCACCTGTATCGCGGAACAACACAGGGCCTGGTCCAGGCTGGACTTCTGGTTGCTGACGGGAGAAGTAGCAATGTGGACTGAGGAGACCACTCACTTACCCAGAACCCTGTCTGATCATGCTCCCGGCACCCTCAGAGTGTGGTTCCCTATGTCAATCCGGCATGAATTTACCTGGAGACTGCCTCCCCATGCCCTGCTAGACGTGGCATTTCAGGAGGAAATACGCAGAGACATTATCGAATGCTTCTCCTTGAATCAAGGATCTGTATCATCCCCCTCAATACTGTGGGAAGCCTTTAAGGTCGTTATTAGGGGAAAATGCATTGCCAGACAAGCAGGGGTTCTAAAAGCCATCAAGCAAACTATCGAAAATTTAGAATCTACTATCCAGGATATTGAACTTAAATATTTCGATACCAATGATCAAATTCATTTTGCAGCCATCAGGGAAAACATTTCAGAATTCGAAGATGAAGCAAATAGAGAAATAAAATTCTTAGGGAAATACGCATCTGATATGGAGGAGACCGCCCAGGCAGAACACTTGCCAGTATTCATAGCCCTCCCACAGCACACCATACATAACAGAACTACTAGACGCGGATGATAACTCAATCAGAGGCCCGCAAGAGATACATGATCACTTTACTAAATGTTATGCCACGCTGTACACCTCTAATTCATCCAACATAGATGACAAGCTCACAACCTATCTTGACTCAAATGAACTAATCTGGCTCAGTAGAGCACACAGGGAATACCTGGACAAACCATTTACCACCGACGACATAATTCAGGTTATCAATAGCCTACCAGCTGACAAAGCTCCGGGTTTGGATGGCCTGATAACAGCTTTCTACAAATGCCATGCTTTACTTCTCGCGCCTCATCTTATGGCAATGTACCAAGAGTCACTTCTGAATGGTTCCCTCCCTCCCACTACTCGGGAAGCAGTGATATTAACGCTGCTTAAGCCTGACAAATCCCCGGATCGATGCGATTCATATAGACCCCTCTCACTCATTAATATTGATAAAAGAATTATGCGAAAAGCCTTGCAAATAGACAACCCCTCCTCCCCTTATCCCTAGCCCGGATCAATCCGGTTTCATATTTGTGTACCTTTTTTTCAGTACTACACTACCTAGATCCCCAGATTCCTGCCTTGGTGGCGTTACTTGACGCCACCAAGGCCTTCGATTCTCTGGAACGGTTGTTTCTCTTCTCCATTCTAGCTAGGTTGGGACTCAGCCCCCTCTTCATAAAGCAAATTAGACTACTCTACTCGCAGCTGACAGCCCGACTGTGTGTAAATGGCTTAATCTCGGCCCCTTTTGATATTACCCGTGGCACTAGGCAGGGATGTTCTTTATCAGCCCTCCTTTTTGCCATAGCTATGGAGCCATTCGCCGCTAGAATTAGGCAACACCACAAGAAACATGGCTTGGGTTTCTCAGCAAGGGATCTAATCATCTCACTTTATGCTGATGATATCACATTATATATAAGAGACCCTAAAGAGAATATGCACCCTGTACTCCGTGAACTTACCAAATTTGGTGGCCTATCCGGAGTACAGATAAACTGGGCTAAGTCAACTTTACTCCCTCTCACGAGCTCGACTGAACCATTCGACTCAGACTATCTTGTCCAATGGGCTAACGGCTTGGTCAAGTATTTGGGGATTTGGTTGAGCTGCGACATACAGGAGTTATAGGTCATGACTTATGGGCGGGCGGTTGCGTGCCTGGAGGGGGAAATTGCTATCTGGTCTAAGCTCGCAATATCACTAACTGGGAGGATTGTGATTGCTAAAATGATTGTCCTGCCTACATTATGATACATCTGCATGAACCTGCCTTTGCAACTAACTCAAACCTTCCTGAGGACACTGCGGTCTTTAATGGTCTCCTTGGTGTGGGTGGGTAAACAGGCGTGCATATCTTGAGAGATACTCATGCTCCCACTAACTCAGGGTGGACTGGGAGCACCAGATATTTCTCTATATGCCTACTGTGCTCAGGCGCAGTTTCTACACCACTGGATATTTCCAACGTCATTCCAGCCGCATGTTGCAGTAGAACCTGACAGAGAAGCCCCAATACCCTTAAATGTGGCTTTATATCGACCCTATAGACGACACACTACTGAACTGGACACAACTGAAACACTGTGCTGGGACAGGTTACGCAACAGGGAGAGATACCCAATCCTATATGCACCATCTGTCACACTTGCTCAAAATCCACAGCTGCCCCCACTAGAGGACAAAGGGAATATCACGAGGGCACAGAGGCTGGGCCTTGTTACATTTGCTGACCTTCACCCAAATGATACATTTCTGACCCCCCCAAAGATCTAGGGAACGTCCTCCTGATTCTCTGATCTACTGTTTATTATTGAATCAGAGGTACATGTCGTAAAATTCATGGCAAATTTCCGAATCCTCCAACTGCTCTCCCAGCCCTTGAACAAATGCTAACTAACTCATCCCCTAATAAACTCAATACTCAATTACACAATACTATGCAGAGATCATCCCCTGTGACACAGCTAAAAGCACTGGAGGGCTGGAACTCTGAGTTAGATGTGCCCATGTCAGAAGATCAATGGCGGTTCTGTTGCGGTCAGTTAGAAATGTTATCCCCAAATTATAAACTGCGACTTATACATTTCAAGTTGTTACACCATATATACAGGACACCCATCCAACTTAAATGCATGGGGCTCCGCTCTTACACGAACTGCTGGAGATGTAATGCCCCCCATTTCTCCACATCACCTGGGACTGTCCTCCGGTAGCGAAATTCCGGGTTGAACTATTTCAAACGATCAGCGAGATATTGGTATTCACCATAGACCCAATACCCAAAGTCAGACTCCTGGGATATGTTCAAGAGGAACCGGTTGAAGTCCGTCAACTCTTGGCCATGCTCCTACTCCTGGCAAGCGTTTCGCTTGCCCCAGTGCCATGCACTGGGGCAAGCGAAACACTCCCACTATTAAGGCTTGGATCCTAGACATCACATTTTGTCAGGAACAATTGATCACATTCTGGGAGCTGCCACCAATAGCATCCAGACCCAGAGACACTTGGGGGCCCTTTCAAACATGGCTAGCCACTTATAACCTAACCCAAGACTCAACTTCATCATTAGATCGCACATCCGATCAGAACACGCACCGAGTAACTAATTAGCTGCCCCTAAGACGTAAATAACACGTTTGCACCAACTTTCTATCCGGTAAGGTATTCTGCATAATACAGAGTTGGAAGGAGGCGCTCAAGGAAAGGATAATAATATGGTAGGATCGAGCGAACCCTAATGTGCACTTCAGGAATGTAAAATATGCTGTCTTGCTTCCTTTAGTGTTGTTGTTATAGTTGTTGTTGTTCAATTGAAATGGCTTTAGCCTCTTCGCTGCGGCGCAAATTCCGCCGCAGCGCTCTCGCAGTGCTGGCATTCCGATCGCGGGCATGGTCATGACATCTCCCGGCCGTCGTCCGCACACGCCCATCGTGACTCATGACGGCCGGGAGACGTCATGAGCACGGAAGAGGATAATATGATACATGATATCAACGGAATATATGTACTTTTTTCAAATGCCAATAAACAAATACAATTTATTTTTTTAAATCCTTTTTTAACACAAACATTTTTTGTGCCAACGCCGAATCGATTTCCAACATTTTTTATGGCAAATGCTAAACAATTTCTGAGAAAAAGACATCACCAAGTAACAACAACTAATTGTAATTAAACGCTATTTATGTCAGAACTAATAAATGCAATATATAAATAGGCTCATGATTACAGAATCAATATCAAAAGCGGAATAATTTCTAGCAAAAACATTTCATTCAACAAACACACATAGATTTCTGAAAAAATCTACAAAATTCATGAGAAACTAATCATTGTACCAGAGCAAAATGTTTCACGGCAAAACAAAATGATTTTTAATAAAAGATGCAAATCATGACGAAAAAAGAATCCACTTGTTAATAAATAATTTTTTCTAAGGAATGGTTATAAAAAATGGATACATTCAATTAAAAAATGATATTTGTCTTACAGCTGAATTGATTTTTCTTTATTGCAGATAAAAATCTTGCTTCAAAAAAAAAAGTTACAAGTACCACCTGAGGAAGAAATTAGCAGTAAAAAAAGCAGATAAAGACAAAGTTGATCAAAGCTCAAGTTCAAAGTTTGAACTTGAGAATCAGTGAAAATAGAGAGACTGTGACAAAGACTGTTGCCAAAGAAACAAAGGTTGAAGAAGATATTCTGAGAAAGAGAACTTGCAAGAGAAAACACTGTGAACCTGTTGGAAAATGTGGGACACAAACCGAGACAAACAGAAGAGTGACAAATAGACAGTATATCTAGCCTGTGTATCTAGCATTATATAAGACAAAGCATTGTATAAGACGAAGCAGAAGCAGAGTTGAAAGATTTTAACCCAGTTGTGAATATTTGCCAGTACAAACATGAAACAGAATCTGAGCCAAATGGAGACTGACAAAGAACCACCTTGAAGGAGGAAATGAGACTGTGGAATGAAAAGCTGGAAACTGAGGATTGATGAAATGACAAGAGACATTAAGCAAACGTTATAAACGTACCAAATGAAAACTTATGAGTTTTTGAGAATTTTTCCTTCAAACTTTGATCTGAAAGAAGATTAACATTTTGACTTTTTATTTTTGTTTTAAGAAAAAGAAAAATATCTTTATATTAACCTGTTTGGTATGCAGGATGGAATGGTTCCATCCTGTGACACAGTGCTCGTGTGCCGAGGATGGAACCATTCCACCCTCTGCACATGATCACCAAATCCCTCTGCTGTTTACAGCAGAGAGATTTCCTTTTTTGTTTATCAGCTTTGGGCGCTGGGGAAGAGCTTCCTCAACCTCCAGAGGCAATTTTTTTCAGTGTAATGACTATTGGTGCACATGGGGTGTTGACGTCATTACACTGACAGTGAAAGTGAAATGAACTGATCGGCTCATTTCACTTTCACTGCTTCGGTGCTCACAGGACTATCTCAGCCCCCTCACACCAAAGTGTCATTGGAAAAGGGAGAATCTCCCCTTTTCAATGGTGCCCTTCCCTAGAGGATGCTAGGGGATTACCGCAGGAGGGCGATCCCCAAGCAGCAATCCATCACTAGACAACAGGGAGGGGGAGCGGCCCCTTGGGCAAGGGCCTTTGCTCCCCCAAAACTTTTATGGGCAAATTTAGTCTTTCTGCCCCCCAGGGGAAAAAATCCCACTAGGCATAAGGGATTATTGGGTTTTCTTACTAAAAGAGGGGTGGGGGCTGCCCAGAATAGGCATGCCAATGCCCCCACCCCCTAAAAAATGGGCACAGTCTTTCTGCCCCCCCTGGGTTATTACACCCAATCTGCCCCCCCCCCCCCCCCGGATGTGAGCAGAAAGCCCACTAGGCACCAAGGATATGTTTATGGACATGTCTGGGAGCAGCCCCATAGTCAAGATCCCCTTCTTTTTTAGGCACACATTTTAGCCGGTACTGCCCCCTTGGGGACAAATCAGCAATAGATTTAGGCTCATCTACCCACAAGGGGGAAGAAAACCACTAGATATCAGGGAGTGTGTGTGTGTTTGTGTGTGCGTGCGTGCATGTGTGTGTGTATGTGTACTGGAGTTCGGCTGACAATTTGCATGTACTGGCATTTGGCTGGCTGTGTGTGTACTAGCATTTTGCTGGTGGTGTGTGTGGACTAGCGCTTGCCTGGCAGTGTGTGTGGACTGGCATTTGGCTGGTGGTGGGTGTTGGATGGTACTTGGCTAGCGCTGTGCGTAGATGGTGCTTGGCTGGTGGTGTGCATGGACTGCCACGTGGCTGGTGGTGTGGGTGGACTGTGGCTTGACTGGCAGTGTGGCTTACGTGGATCCCCCAGCATTTTCTTCCAATTTAGCTAAAAAGTCACATTTTCCTTACATGTCTGTGTGGGGGAGTTAAAGGATCACCGTACCAGCATAAAGTTCCTAAGACTCAGCGTTCCTCTCTATTTCCTGATGAAAATGATACCTCACTTGTGTGGGTGCCCAAAGCAGAGTCAGCCTAAAAACATATAAAATAACTGCCCTTATGGGGATTCTGGGTACGAAAACATTAGGGGATCCACGCAAGACACACCTCCCTGGGCTCCCGCGGGTGTCTAGTTTTCAGAAATGTCTGGATTTGGTACGTTTTCCTAGATGACAGATGAGCTCGGAACCTAAAACGCAGGTGCCCCCCTTTCATAACCAGGTTGTTTTGTGATAGATAATTCTGATGTGTCCACAATACACTTTCGGCCCTTCCCTGTTGCGGGTACATGGACCACCCACACAAGTGAGGTAGCATTTTTATTAGGAGATCTGGGGGAAAGCTGGGTGGTCAGCCTGGTGATCCCACAACTTTCCCACACAGAAATGTGAGGAAAATTTGCTTTTTTTAGCGAACCGTGAGGTTTACAGAGGATTCTGGGTAGGAAAATGTTGGGAGATCCATGCAAGCTACACCTCCCTGGACTACCCTGGTTGTCTATTTTTCAGAAATGTATGTGTTTGGTAGGTTTCCCTAGATACCTGCTAAGTCCAGGAACGTTTTTGTGATCAATAATTTCGAAGTCTCCACAGTACGTTTTGGGCCATTTCCTGTTGTGGGCACTAGGCCTACTCACACAAGTACCATTTTTAATGACTTGGGGAATGCTGGGTGGGTGGACGTCTGTGGTTCCCTGCAGATTTCAGAACTTTCCATCATAAAAATATGAGGAAAATGTGTTTTTTTAACACAGTTTGAGGTTTGCAAGGGATTGTGGGTAACAGAACTCGGTGGGAGCCACACAAGTCATCCCATCCTAGTTATCGAAAATATATAGGTTTGCTAGGTTTCTTTAGGTGCCGGCTGAGCTAGGGTCCAAAATCCACAGCCAAGCACATTGCAAAAAAAGGGTCAATTTTCACTGGAAAAATGTGATGTGTCCACATTGGCGTTTTAGGCCATTTCCTGTCAGGGGCACTAGGCCTACCCACACAAGTGAAGGACCATTTTTATCAGGAGAATTGCAGAAATGCCATGTGGGTGAAAGATTGTGGCTCCCTACAGATTGCAGAACTTTCAAGCACAGAAATGTGAGGAAATGTGTTTTGTTTTTACTAAGATTGAGGTTTGCAAGGGATTCTGGGTAACAGAACCTGGTGAAAGCCATACAAGTCACCCCATCCAGGATTCCCATGGGTGTCTAGTTCAAAAATGTTTACAGGTTTGCTAGGTTTCTCTAGGTGCTGACTGAGCTAGGGTCCAAAATCCACAGCTAGGCACATTGCGAAAAAAGGGTCTGTTTTTCAACTAGAAAAATGTGATGTGTCCACATTGTGTTTTGGGACATTTCCTATCGCAGGCACTAGGCCTACCCACACAAGTGAGATACCATTTTTATTGGGAGACTTAGGGGAACACAGAATGATAGAACAAGTGTTATTAGTCATTGACTTTCTATGCATCCCTGCCTTCCAAATGTAAGAAAGTCTGTAAATAGGAAGTCATTTTGAAAAATAGATATAACTAAGATAAAAGACTGCTATATTTGCATTTTACTTCCTACTTCTGTTGGAGAGGGTGTGACTTTTACACAACTACCATTGCCTTATTCAATTTTCTGCAGTTTGTTTATAACAATTTTAAATGAACACTGTGTTATTTTTCTCTATTTTACTAATGTTAATGTCTCACTTAATACATCACAATTACTTTAGATAGCCCTAATGCTGTGTATGGTACGTATATGCAAATGAGTGTCCAAACCAAGCATAAGACAAAAAAACTAATTGGCAGCATGTGTGTTGTCCTAATAAAGATGAAATAGACTTTATTCATAAATATATTGAGAGAGGTATTAAAATTGGGAGGAATGTTCAAGAAGTGAAGATTGTGAATAAACAATTGAAGGAAGAAGAAGAATTTAGAAGGTGATATCAGCATTTTAGATTGAGACTGAAGCAAGAAAGTGTTACCCATGCTTAGTTAGAAGGAGTGCCGGTGGAGACAAAGTAGAAAAGGTGGGGAGAGTGGGTGTGTGAACAAGGCTGTGAAGTAAATGGTGACTTTCTGGTAGGTGGAGGGCCAATTGTAAAAGGAATTTGTTATGTGTGCGGAAAGAATGTTTATTTTAATTTGCCTAGAAATCGAGTTGGTTCATGCTATGTCTCTAGTGCTTCCTAGAATTTCTCATGTAAGTGAAATTGAAGATGCAGCTGGATTAAGAAGAAGTAAACTGAATTTTGTTCAATAGTTTTAGACATATTAGGGACTATTATTCGTTCAGTAGGTGCTGCTATGAATGATGTGAAGATTAGACATTTTGCAACGTTGGCAGACAGGATGGCAGAAGATGTATATGGATCTTTTAAAAAAAGTAATGAAGGAATGCTTACAATTTGAGCTATGGTTATGTAGAACAGATTAGCATTAGACATTATCTTGGTAAATAAAGGAGGAGCCTGCAAGTTAATAAAGGCCAAGAGCAATTGTATATATGTGCCAGATAATAGTAGAATTATAGAGTGTTATATTACTAATCATACTAATATTTCTAATGTAAGCAATTCACATGTAGAATCTGGGTTGTGCGAAAGTGTAGGTTCTTGGCTTAGTAATCTATGAAATGGTTTTAGTAAGGTCAGCAAATGGTTAGGTGATGTGAGAGGTAATTTATTTAGGCTAATTTTAACCCCTGTGATAATAGTAATGGTTTGTGCAATAATTCAATTTCTCTTGATTAATTTTATTTTGTGTATAATTAGAAGAGGCTGATCTAACAGAATAATGAGAAGATTAGATTCTGTGGAAAGGGAACTGAAATGTCTAAAGGAGAGAGTCTACAACAGATGAAACTGTAGGAAGAAAATTCTCAAAAGCAAATGAAGATGATGACGACTACTAATTGATGGCTGCTTAAAAAATATTTATTAATGTGCTATTAGTGATTGTAAATATAATCAGGAAGGATTATTGTAGACATTTTGTGATGATTTATGAAGATGTATTAATGTTCTATTAGTGATTGTAAATATAATCAGGAGGGAATATTGTAGACATTTTGTTAATGCCAAATTTTGGGTGACACATTATTTTGAGTACTAATTGTATTTGATGAATTAATAATATTTCACTTGAAACAAGTTTGTTAAAGCATTTAGAAGTGTGTTTACTGATTTGTTTTAGTTATGCCACATTTTACTGAAACACCATTTTTATTAAAATGGATGTTGTGTGGGATGAAGTTCAAAATGCTCCTGCTCACCCCCCTCCCATGTACCTCTGCATGCTTTCTATCCCCATAATTTTTGCAATCATTATAGAGCACAGGATATTGTGATGTAACAAGTTGTTTTCCTTCAAGCTCATGCATTGGGAATGACACTTTTCCATGTACTGACTACAGCATCCTGGTGTGGGATGTGTAGAAAACACTGTGGTATGCGCTATTGCCTAACTAATATCAATATAATGTGTTGTACATCTCGGACAGCAACAGCGTAGAAGCTACTGGAGACTTCTGTAAAAGTGAGTTACTTCTATGTGCATTATAATGATGTGTAATCCTCTGATTTGTTTGTAATGTGTTATCACTAGTCATACCATTGTGAGTTTGCAGTTTTTTGCTCATTATTAATTCTAGAAATGTGTATACAAACCCTTGGTAATGGGGGGAGCCAGAACAGTTTCCTGTTCCTCCTGAGACTCTGTCTATTTGTTCAGAGTGTAAGAAATTCAGTTGTTGGTTGAGAGGGGTGAAACCCTTCTCAAGCAGCAACCGCAACTCTTCTCAGGGTGAAGACAAGCAACCCCTAAACGTATCTGTGTTCAGCCCTAAGGTACTTGGCAAAGAGCAGTCAGGCTTAACTCAGAGGCAATGTGTAAAGCATTTGTGAAACACTTCAAGCAATAACACAGTGAAAACAAAAAGGAGCCCAAACCTGGATTAATTAATTTTCAATAAGTAAAAATCGCACCATAAGCCATAAAGACTGTGGATATCAGTCGCGCTGGACCAGGGTAAAGTTACAAGTTGAAACTGAACTTGATGAAGCACGGGCAGGCGTCAGATATCCAGCTACACCAGCTGAACAAAGTACCTTCAATCATGTTTTGCAGAGCATTGCGAGGATCCGCGTTGAAGGTGTGTCCCGCATCCAAAGCGATACATCTGTTCCGAGATGCAGCAAGTCTGGAGTTGAGGATGTGTTGTGCAGCTGGAACGATGTGTCAGTTTCCAAGAGCTGCGAGGCTACGATGCAGAGTCAAGCACTGTCATTGAGGCTGCCATAGACGAGAGATCCTAAGGCTTAAGTTGAGGATGCATCACGCACCAGCGGGTTGTATGTGGTGACGGCTGAGATGTGGGTCTTTGCAGAGGTTCTGATCCACGCAGCAGCAGCGATGTGTCAGTTCTGCTTAAGGTTGTGCAACTCTGCAAGATATGCATCTGTTCTGTTGTGTCCACCAAGGCTGGCAGAGCACTTTAGGCCCACTTTGAAAGGTCCAGGTCTGGGATGGCACCACTTGGCAGGACAGACACACAGGGGCATTGTTATTGGAGCCTTCTGTCCCTGAGGTTTAAGTCAGGAGACCAGCCAGCTAGCCCTTGGAGTCACTCTGGGGTTTTGGGTTCAAGAGATGTAGGCCCAGTCCTTCTCAACCAGGCAGGAGGGCAGTAGGTCAGCATACAAAGCAGCAGCACAGCAAAACAGTAGTCCATCAGAGTGTAGTCCAGAAGAGTTGCAGTCCTTCAGCAGCACAGCAGTCCTTCCTGGCAGAGTATCCACAGGTCCAAAAGTGTACTGAAGTGGTGGTGACTAAGGTCCAGTATGTATACCCAACTGTGCCTTTGAAGAGGGGGAGACGCTTCTAGAGGTTTTCCTTTAAAATCCCCAGGTATCCTGCCTCTCCTGTCCTTACTCCAGAATAACTACAGGGGGTATGCAGCCCTATGTGTGGAGGCAAGACACAGCCTATTCAAATGTAAGTGGGTCTGTGCCCAGCTCCTCCCTCCCATCCTGCCAGTGATTGCCCATCCAGGCACACCTAAGCTCAATAATGTGTGTGGCTGTCTAGGAGCAATGCCCAGAGCTCAAATGTTACTCATTTTACCCAGGTACAGGCTGCAGGCACCAAATGCCTAAGGTAAGAAAATGGGAACTTCCTAAAAATTGAATTTTTAAAATTGTAATTTAAAATTTGACTTCACCATAAGTTAGGATTTTAAATTACAATTCCAACAACACCAAACATGAACTGATTACCTGTTCCCAATTGGAAATTACACTTATGAAATGAAATACGGTAACTCCAATGTTATCCTATGGGTGAGGGAGGCCTTGTAGGAGTGAAAAACGAATTTAAGAGTTTTTCACTACCAGGACAGGAAAAACTTAAAAGTGCATGTTCTACTTTTTAAATACACTGCACCATGGCCTCTGGCCTGTTCAAGGCCTACCCTAGTGATGACTCAAATGTGTTAAATACTAAGGTTTGGGGCTGGCAAAAAGTCTGAGACATGTTTAAAGTGCTACTTAAGTGGGTGTCCCAATCCTTGCTGCAGGCCCACTAGTAGAGTTTAATTTACAGGTCCTGTGTACATGTAGTGTCACTTTACTAGGGTCTCATAAGTAAATTAAATATGCCAATTTGGTGTAAGTCAATGTTACCAAGTTTAGGAGGGAGAGCACAAGCACTTTAGCATTTGTTAGCAGTGTTAAAGTACACAAAGTCCTAAGGCCAGTAAAAACAGGATCATCAAAAATGGAGGGGGAAGGCATAAAGTGTGGTGGAAGACCACCCTAAGGCTAACAGGCCTAACAGAGATTTTACGTTCTCTACTAAAAATGATGTTAGTGTTCCTTATGAATCTGACAAATAGATTTTAGGAGACTGTCTGTGCTTCTCTAATGATTTTGCTGTTCATATGGGACCTAGAATTATTTTGATTTCTGATTATGTACTCTGCATTTATGTCTTCATGGCGTTTACAAGTTTTTCTGTACCGTATGATATTGAGATTTTGAAATACAACCCTTTAACATTTTTACCTGATCTAGAACTCAGTCATTGAATGGTACCAGTTACAATTTACTCTGCTAATTTTGTGGGTCTGATAGTAAGGAAGGTGGTGATGTATTGCAATATCAAGGATGCCGGAGCTGAAGCTCCAGATGTACATTTTAGGGTGATTTAAATTTTGGGGTGCATTAGAATATTGTGGTTCTGCTCCCATACACCGAAGCTGCTTGAAGATTTCTTAGGAATGTGATACTGTTATAGGCCTTAAGATGACCCTGCACACTCTGATTTTCTCGACATGGGTTGCTTTTAGTCATGCTATGCTGTGAGTGTGTTTTGTTCTGATTTTGTATGCAGCAATGTAAAATTTCCTAGCTTTCAGATCGGAAAGTTCCAGTTCTATTAAGGACACAGAGGCGACGATTATGCTTACTTTCTACACTTTTATTCAACCAGCCACCTTTATCATCAAGAAATGCTCTTTTTCATGAATCACAGGGAAGAAACAGAAGAAAACATCAACCAATCACAGTCATCTTCAACAATTATACTACATTATGTCTCTATACTCCCCTTTTTCTTCGTGCAACAGTTGCTCCTTGTCCTATGTGCCTCATTCTTGCTTGGATACCTCATTTACAACCACAAAGAGGAGCATATCACTAGTCCGTCCAAACAAAAAATGTCTTAACCATTAGCCTCATGTATAAGATAAACTCATCTGAGCTACAGCAAACAAAGCACAATCCTTCAAGAGTCTTATAAATATTTTTGATAATTCATACTTATACCATACAACATCAATGAACCCAATGTCAGTTATCCTTTCTTACCCTCCCATGTGGGCAGAGAAAAGATGAAATTCTTCTTCTGGAGAATAACCCTACTTCTGTGTCCTGAATAGAATTGAAACTTTCCGTTACGAAAGTTAGGACATTTTACAGTCCATTTCCGGACTGGAGGTGAGGATTTTGCTAATTTAAAGGTTACTCACCACCATGGTTGCCATGTTGACAACTGATTTAAAATAGAACCTCTTAACCCCTTAGACCTTTTTTCCCCCTGAGCTAAGCCTTTTTTTGGCTATTTGGGGTAGTGCGCGCTTAGGCCCCTGTACCCTGTAACTTTTTGACCACATAAGGTATCCACACCAAATTTGCATCCTTTTCTTCCAACATCATGGGGATTGTAAAAGTACCCAGGGTTTGTGGATTCCCCTGGAGGGGTCACAGAAATTAGCCAAAATACAGCAAAATGTTGTTCTTTGGGGGAAAAATGGGAAAAACGGGCTGCAAATGAAAGTGTCTGGGTTTTTCTCTGCAAATGGTATCAAAAAAGGGTTTGTGAGGCTGAAATCACCATTTTCCCAGCTTTTAGGGAATTACAGACTTTTGTCAGAAAACCAACATTTTTTACACAGTTTTGGCATTTTTCTGGGACATAGCCTATTTTTGCTATTTTTTGTGCTTTCAACCTTCTTCCAGTTAATGGTAGAAATGGGTGTGAAAGCAATAATGGATCCTGGAAAGCTATACATTTTAGAAAAGTAGATACAATTCTGAATTCAGCAAGGGGTCATTTGTTTAGATCCATCAAGATTTCTTTATAGAAACTAACAGTTAAATATAGGAAAAATTGAAAATTAGTTGAAAAAAACAGCCTATTGTGGCAACATTTTCACCTGTAACTTCTTCTAATTATGACAACTCTTTGAAAGCAATATACCGTTACATCCGCTGGACCTTCCTGGTTGGTGGGATATATAGGACTTGTAGGTTAACCAAGAAGCCGACGGACCCAGAGTCAAAAACTGAGCAGCAATTTGCAATGGTTTTTTATTATGTTCCGGGTATATAGCAATTATTATGGGAAAATGTATACATGGAAAAATCGGTATGAAAGACACCTATGTATTTCTGAAATGGGAACAAATTATAGAGTTTAGAAACAGTACATATTTGCACATTTTCGAAATTGGGAATACTCATACTAGCATGAGAATTCTCGGTCATTTTTCAAAATGACTTCTATTTTACACAATGTCTTTCATTTGGAAGGCAGAAATGCATCAAAAATAAATAGTTATTAACAGTTGCTTTACAAATCTGAATTACCCTAAGTCTCCCGATAAAAATGGTACCTCACTTGTGTGGGTAGGCATAGTGCCCATGACAGGAAATGGCTCAAAACCCAAAGTGAACACAACACATTTTCACAATGAAAATATACCCTTTTTTTGCGAAGTGTCTAGCTGTAGTTTTTTAACACTAGCTCTGCCGGCACCTAGGGAAACCTAGCAAACCTATACATTTTTGAAAACTATACACCCAGGGGAATTCAGGATGGGGTGACTTAGCTGCCTCCCACCAGGTTCTGTTACCCAGAATCCCTTGCAAACCTAAAAAAACAGTAAACAAAACCATATTTTCCCCACATTTCTGTGGAGGAAAGTTCTGGAATCTGCGTGGATCCACAAATTTCCACCCACCCCGCGTTCCTAAAAGTTTTCCAAGAAAAATGGTACCTCACTTGTGTGGGTCGGCCTAGTGCCCGCGACAGGAAACGGTGCAAAACGCAACATGGTCACACCTCAATTTTGCAGGGAAACATGACCCTTTTTGGGCAAAGTGCCTAGCTGTAGTTTTTTAACCTTAGCTCTGCTGGCACCTAGGGAAACCTAGCAAACCTATACATTTTTGAAAACTAGACACCCAGGGGAATCAAGGATGGGGAGACTTGACTGCCTCCCACCAGGTTTTAGTACCCAGAATCCCTTACAAACCTAAACAATTGTCAAAAAAAACACATTTTCCCCACATTTCTGTGGTGGAAAGTTCTGGAATCTGCGTGGAACCACAATTTTCCACCCACCCTGCGTTCCCCAAAGTCTTAGGAGAAAAATGCTACCTCACTTGTGTGGGTCGGCCTAGTGCTCACAACAGGATACGACGCAAAACGCAACGTGGTCACACCTCAATAACGAAGTGAAAAATGACCCTTTTTTGGCAAAGTGCCTAGCTGTAGTTTTTTAACCATAGGTCTGCCGGCACCTAGGCAAACCTAGCAAACTTATACATTTTTTAAAACTACACACCCAGGGGAATCCAGGATGGGGTGACTTGACTGCCTCCCACCAGGGTCTGATACCCAGAATCCCTTGTAAACCTAAAATATTGTAAAAAGAAAAATACATTTTCCCCACATTTCTGTGGTGGAAAGTTCTGGAATCTGCGTGGATCCACAAATCTCCACCCACCCCGCGTTCCCCAAAGTCTTCCGAGAAAAATGGTACCTCACTTGTGTGGGTCGGCCTAGTGCTCGCGACAGGATACGACGCAAAACGCAACGTGGTCACACCTCAATTTCGCAGTGAAAAATGACCCTTTTTTGGCAAAGTGCCTAGCTGTAGTTTTTTAACCTTAGCTCTGCCGGCACCTAGGGAAACCTAGCAAACCTATACATTTTTGAAACCTAGACACCCAGGGGAATCATGGGTGGGGAGACTTGACTGCCTCCCACCAGGTTTTAGTACCCAGAATCCCTTACAAACCTAAAAAATTGTCCAAAAAAACACATTTTCCCCACATTTCTGTGGTGGAAAGTTCTGGAATCTGCGTGGATCCACAATTTTCCACCCACCCCGCGTTCCCCAAAGTCTTCCGAGAAAAATGGTACCTCACTTGTGTGGGTCGGCCTAGTGCTCGCGACAGGATACGACGCAAAACGCAACGTGGTCACACCTCAATTTCGCAGTGAAAAATGACCCTTTTTTGGCAAAGTGCCTAGCTGTAGTTTTTTAACCATAGGTCTGCAGGCACCTAGGCAAACCTAGCAAACCTATACATTTTTGAAAGCTAGACACCCAGGGGAATCCAGGATGGGGTGACTTGACTGCCTCCCACCAGGGTCTGTTACCCAGAATCCCTTGTAAACCTAAAATATTGTCAAAAAAAATACATTTCCCCCACATTTCTGTCGTGGAAAGTTCTGGAATCTGCGTGGATCCACAAATTTCCACCCACCCCGCGTTCCCCAAAGTCTTACGAGAAAAATGGTACCTCACTTGTGTGGGTTGGCCTAGTGCCCGCGACAGGAAATGGCGCAAAATGCAATGTGGTCACACCTCAATTTGCCGGGAAAAATTACCCTTTTTTGGCCAAGTGCCTAGCTGTAGTTTTTTAACCTTAGCTCTGCCGGCACCTAGGGAAGCCTAGCAAACCTATACATTTTTTAAAACTAGACACCCAGGGGAATCAAGGATGGGGAGACTTGACTGCCTCCCACCAGGTTTTAGTATAGTACCCAGAATCCTTTACAAACCTAAAAAATTGTCCAAAAAAACACATTTTCCCCACATTTCTGTGGTTGAAAGTTCTGGAATCTGCGTGGATCCACAATTTTCCACCCACCCCGCGTTCCCCAAAGTCTTCCGAGAAAAATGCTACCTCACTTGTGTGGGTCGGCCTAGTGCTCGCGACAGGATACGACGCAAAGCGCAACGTGGTCACACCTCAATTTCGCAGTGAAAAATGACCCTTTTTTGGCAAAGTGCCTAGCTGTAGTTTTTTCTTGTTCTACATTTTATTTACGTAATAGTAGTTCCATTCGAGGTAATAAAACAAAATCAGCACCAAATAGGATGATGTTTTTGTAAGCAATTTTTAGGGCACAATATCTATGGCAGATGTTATCTTAATTAACAATATTCTGACGTACAACTGACTTCACAGGATTTTTCCTTTTACCAAAAAGGGCATAGGGTCCTTGGTCCTGGATTCAATGTACATCTCACGTCTTGGAACAGATTCCTATAGAGGTCAGGCTATCCAAGACCTTAGAAGTCAGTCCAACTTTTGCCATCGCCGGCGGGCAGGTCGTTGGCAGCACAGGGCCCACATCATTCAGCTTAACAGGTTGTACTGAAATTAGAAGCCAATATAGAAATATTACCCTTTTTCCCTTCACTCAGACAACTCATCTTGTCTTTGACTGGATGGTTATGGCTCATCAGAGGACCTTTGAAAGTTTGAATCTTAATCAACATTTAACTGTGTCATTGTTCAGATTGTTTTTTTTTTTTTTAACCAACTTTTATTGATTTTAACGGTCGTGCAAAAGTCCATACACAGCTTGTTCGCCTACAACCATATAGGCCGGCAGCAGGTGACTAATCATTGTCAGGAGCAAAGGCACATAAATTAGCACAAGTAACATTACCTATAGCCCAAAAACCGGCCCCCACAAAGACATTTACTCTCAGAGGCTCCCGCCTTAGTGGCGTCGAGCCCTCAGTAAACCTCCCGCCCAGCAACCCTGCATAAACAGTTCATAAAGGGCAGAAACTCATGGCTATTAGAATGTCACAATTGTCACGGGCCAGCCGGGCAGGCAACGTTAGAGTAAGACTGCAAGGGCGCCCCATTCGTGCAATGTAAAAGTCATAGCATATTATAGCGAATATCGCCTAGAGGAGACGCTGTATAAGTCCAGTAACTTTCATCAATGATGTACAGGGCATTGTGCAAGTCAGCTTCCGGCAGGCTTTCCACTGCAAGCGCAACTAGGGGTTGAGCCCTCCACCCCCAATATCCAGCAGCCATGCCAGGGCAAAGATACCGCCCCAATCCCTGCATCAAAGATTGCCAATGCGGCGACCAAACAACCAGGGGGATAGAACAAGGGAAAAGGGAGGGGGTGTGAACCATCGCAATGGGCAACAATCGTGGCGGGGAGGAAGGGGTGTGCGCTCAATTATCATCATCAGATGGGGGGCTTACGGGGTGCAATCCGCTAACAGCAAGGTCTCCTCCCTTCCAGGCACGCTTTCGCTAGGGAATTATGTTATACCCCCCCGCGGGATTCCAGAACCCCCCCGGGTCTGTGGGATCTAGCACGTCGTCAAAGAGCTTCAGGGCTCTAAGCCGTGGCGGCTGCAGACGAGCATGCTCTAGCCGCCCCAGGTAATCAACCAAAGGCTTCCAGAGCTTCTTATATTTGGCGTCTCGGAGCTGTAAATGCGCCGTGAGAGACTCCATCGCCACCACATGCCACAGACGAGTAAACCACACGTTTACGGAGGGCGACTCTGGCTTCTTCCAGTAAAGGGCTACTGTTTGTTTTGCAGCGCCCAGCATGTGGAGGCTAAGGTGCCGATCATGGCCAGTCATGGCTCTCAGGGTTGCTGGTCTAATGCCCAGAAGGACCACCAGCGGATCCTCCGGAAGGGGGAACCCGAGTACCTTTTTTACATGGCTGAGGACCTCTTTCCAAAAGATTTTCAGAAGCGGGCATGTCCACCAAATATGTATTAAGTCTCCCTGCGCCTGGGTGCACCGCCAGCACAGGGGAGATGAATTGGGAAACATTTTGTGGAGTCTGGCGGGGGTGTAGTACCATTGGGTCGTTACTTTGTAAGCCGATTCCTGTTGGGGAATGCTACGCAGGATTTTAGGGATGTCTCCCCAGAGCCGGGCCCATTGGGCAGGGGTGACGCCTGAGCCAGTAGAGGAATGCCATCTCATCTGGTATGGGTGGGGGTCTAGCCGGTGCGAGCGCTGCAGCACCTTGTAAATGCGAGATATTAGCCCCTTGTAGTTGCCGAAGTCACGCGCTAGCTGTTCGAACTGCGTGTAGGGTCGCGTGGCCGCCGGCGTCAGGGACGAGCCCTGTATCCAGTGACGCAGTTGTATGTACTGGTATTTGTCACCGTCCAGGAGCCCGAACTCCTGCTGGCACTGTGCAAAGGTTTTGAGAGAGTCACCGAGAAACAGGTCCCGTATCGTCCTACAGCCCGACTCCGTCCAGTTCACGAAGTGGGGTGGCCGACATGCCGGCGGGAATTGCGGATTGCGTGCAATCGGGGTGTGCGGGGATGGAAAGGTGGTCAGGCCCCTACTCACCGCCACTTTATCCCAGATCTCCAGGACCGTTTTGGTAGGGACGGCTATGTAAGCGCTGCGATGGCGGGCCGCCCGGGGAAGCCAGGCATGGTCCCATATCGGGCGACAGGTGACTGCCCTGTCCATGTGGAACCACACCTTCTCACTCTCCCACGCCCCCCACTCCAGGACACAGCGAAGATGCGACGCCCAGTAATATTCGAGAAGGTTAGGGCAGGCCAGGCCACCCCTATCCCGGGGGAGACTCAGGATTCTATTCGAAAACCGTGGCTTTTCCCCCCCCCCACACAAATGCGTTGAGCTCGCGTTGGAGCCCCTGTATTTGGTGTTCCGGAATCGGAGTTGGCAGCGTTTGAAATAGAGGACCTTTGGCAATATCGACATCTTCACTGTGTTGAGTCGGCTCAGCCAAGAGAGCGGCAGGGCCCTCCACGCCCGTAGGTCAGCTAGGACAGAGGTTTTGTATTCCTGCCAGTTGGCCTGCGTCCAAGTGGCCAGGTCTGGAGTCAAGTTAAGACCTAAGTATCGCACTGACGCGTCTGCCCACTGGTACGGGGCCGAAGCTCGGATCGCCGGAAGCTCTTCGGCCGGGATCGAAATATTGAGGGCCCAGGACTTGGCATGGTTAATTTTGAGCCCAGAGGCGCGTTCGTAGGTTCGGAGTAGCGAGTGCACCGCCGGCAGTGAGTGTAGGGGCTCGGAGAGGGTGAGAAGAAGATCGTCTGCGAAGAGAGCGATCTTGTGCTGCACTCCACGAAGAGGTATACCGCAGATATCAGGGGACCGCCGAATCATAATGGCCAGGGGCTCCACCACCAGGGCGAACAGCAGGGGCGACAGGGGACAGCCCTGCCGGGTGCCTCTACAGATGGGGAAGGGTTGCGTGAGCTGACCGTTAACCGGACCCTGGCAACCGGCGAAATATACGGGGCCATAATGCGCGCCACCATCTTAGGACCCAGGCCCACTTTCCTCAGCACTGCTCGGAGAAAAGTCCAGTCAACCCGGTCGAACGCTTTTTCCGCGTCAAGCGACAACAGGCAGGCCGGAATCCTCCAGTGTTTAGCCTTCCCAACGATATGCGCAATACGCCGTACATTATCCGCGCCCTGACCTTGATGGATAAACCCCACCTGGTCGGGCTCGATGAGGTTAGGTAGGTGAGGGCTAAGTCGCTTAGCTAGGATTTTGGTGTAAAGCTTTAAATCGGTGTTCAGCAAGGCAATGGGCCGTTAGGAGGAGCACAGCGTATGGTCCTTCCCGGGTTTCGGGATGAGAGTTATGTCGGCCATTGCCATATCTGCTGAGGGCCCTACCGACTCCTCGAAGGAATTAAAGAGGCGCAAAAGGTACGGCTGCAATTGCGGCAAAAAGGCGCGGAAGAACGACACCGGGAGCCCGTCCGGGCCGGGCGCTTTGCCAAGCGGGAGGTCGCGCAGGGCGCCAGCCAGCATTGCCGGGGTGATAGCGTCCTCTAGAAGCCCGGATTGATGCTCACTCAACGGGTCCCAGTGGCAAGAGTCTAAGGCCTCCACAACCAGCTCCGCCGCAGGGGAGTCGCCAGTGTAGAGGGCTGCATAGTAGTCGTGAAACGTTTGGAGCTTCGCCGGTTCCGCAACGGCCCAGGACCCGTCCGCCTTCTGTAGTTTCGCGATATGTGCCGTAGCTGCCCGCGTCCGCAAGCGTTGCGCCAGAACAGCGCCCACCTTGTCGCCCCCCGCATAGTAGCGCTGCTTGAGTGCAAGCAGAGCGCGCTCAGCCTTGTTGACCCTGTGCGCGCGGAGCTGCCCCCGAAGGACGGCCAAGCGGCGCTTGTGCGTCGCCAGCGGGCGCTCTTTGTCCATCTGCTCGAGCACCTGTAGCTCCCTTGTAAGTTTTGTCTCGTAAAGCTGGGCCTCACGCGCTCGAGCGACCGCCAAGGCTGTGAGAGTGCCCCGTATAGTGGCTTTGAAGGCGTCCCAGAGAAGGGGGAGAGGGGTCCCCGGCAGGTCGTTGTCTTCGAAATATGCCAGGATGGCTGTCTGGATCTCCTCTCTATCTACTGGGTCACGGAGGACGTGGTCCGGGAATCGCCAGCGGCGCGGCCGCAGCGGGTGGGGAGGACCCTCCCGTAGAAGCAGCTCAACATGGGCGTGATCCGAGACCGAGATTGTGGAATGGGACACCGAGACGGAGTCCTTGAGCAGTGAGTGCGATACGAGGAGGAGGTCAATGCGGGAGTAAGTGCGGTGGACATGGGAGTAAAAGGTGTAGTCTCGCAACCCCGGGGAGTGGTACCTCCAGACATCTACTAAGGTTAAGGCGGTTAGGGAGCGTTTCACCGCCGCAGACATGGCCCCCACCCCGTGGAAAGCGCCCCCACAGCGGTCAAGCTCCGCGTCCCACACCCAATTGAAGTCCCCTCCGACTATGAGGTCCGTGGTCACTGGCTCAAGGTGTTCCCTGATTATCCTACGCAAGAAGAGATCCTGACCCTGGTTGGGGGCATACAAGTTACACAGTGTCAGAGCACGGGATCCCCGCCTGATCTCCACCCGCAGAAACCGCCCCTCCGCATCCCTATGTACCTTGGCATCCCCCCGGGATATCCCCGCCCTGCACAGGATCGCCACTCCCACCGTCTTCGAGGGAGCCGAGGACCAGATCTGAAGGGGGAAGCGCAGGTGCGCCATCCGGCCCACATCTGACTTGAGGAGGTGTGTCTCTTGGAGGAGAATGATATCGGGGTTCTGTAGGAGCAGGTAGCGCCAGATTAGGCGTCGTTTGTTGGGAGAGTTGAGCCCTTTCACATTGAGAGAGAGAATCTTCCAGGGAGAGGTGGTAGTCATTGTCGTAAAATCCCTAGTAGGGCACCTCCCGCATGAGCATCCCACCCATACACATGTCCCCCCCGCCAAGGGGATTGAATGAAAGAGGGTACTGAGGGGAACAAATAAGAACAAATACAACCATGTAAACCTGCAGTCGGCCAACAGGGCCGGAAGAGCCTATTCCAGTCAAGAGAGTAGCCAGGCACCACGGCACAGGCTGTCTCGGAGATGTCACTCTCCCAGAAATAGGAGGGGGGGTGCGCCATCGCTGAACCGCTGAGTTATGGTGTCGAGAGTCCGTCCCGGGCCGCCGCCCAAGCCTGGGAGGCAGCGCCCCGTAGAGGAGACAGCGGTGCGCCTCCGAGTGAGGCGTCCAAGGCGTCGAGCAATGGGGGAGAGATGCAGCCCAAAGCCGGCCGCACTTCCAGTCGTCTCAGTTGTCTCAGGTGTAGAGCCGCAATCAGGTGAGATGTTCCGCAATGGCGTCGGTCATTTAAGGGCAGAGGCCTGTGAGCCCAGCGGCGAGGAGGAGCCCTCCAGGGATTTTATATGTTCGATAATGTCCTGCTTGTCCCGGGAGGCCCCGCCGCCCTCCGGCGACGACGGGTGTCTAGGGCGTCACACTGTGGACCACTGCGGCTTCACCGGGACTCTAAGTTTGGGGGGGCGCTGCGAGGGGCTGGCCGGCGGCGAATCGGGAATCTGCAGTAGTTGAGCCGCCTCCCGGTATGAGCGCAGCACCCGCCGCTTGGACTCCCACTGAAACATGAGGGCGAAGGGATGGGCCCACTGGTAGCGGATGTTGAGCTCCCTCAATTTGTCCGTGATGGGTTTGAAGTCCCGACGTCGCCGGAGAGCGGCGGAGGCCAAGTCCCGAAACAATTGGATGGGCTTTCCCCCGCAGAGGATTTCGGATTTGCCTCTGGCCGCCTTTAGAATGGCTTCCTTTTCAACAAAGAAATGAACCCGTGTCAAGATGTCAGGGATGAGACCCGCCCTCCCCATCGGCCCTGAAACCCTATGGGCGCGGTCCAAGGTGGGCGGCGAAGTATCGTCATCCCCTCGGATGTCATGGAGTAAGTCCGCCACGAAAGACATAATATCTGCCCCTTCTGCCCCAGGCGACACCCCCCGGATGCGTATGTTGTTCCGGCGCCCCCTATTTTCCAAATCCTCCTGTTTGATCTGGAGCTCAACATGCTGTTCTTCCAAGGTCGCCAATCTTTGCCATAGGTGTTCCTGGTCTTCCGCACGTGCATCCAGGGTCTTTTCTAAGTCATCTACTCGGCCGCCCAGCTCCCCCACGTCCTTCCGAAGGTCCTTCACGCATGCCTGGACTTCTGTGCGGAGGGACCCAATTTCTGACTTAAGTTCTTGCATGAACGCCGTCATGAAGGATTGCGTGACGGGGGCCGTCGAGACACCTGCCCCCGATGGCTCCGCGCTCTGTGATGCTGTGGTAGGCTTGTTCCACAAGTCCTTGACAGAGGCGTCTTTGGGGGTTGCCGGCGGCTCCTTCCCCGGCTTCGTACGGGTCATGGTGTGGCCGCGCCTAGGATCGGCCTCACAGAGTATGGGAGTAGCAGTCCCCAGCAGCTCAAAGTCCCGCAGTCGTGTGGCGAACGTTCAGCCCCGACCTTCCAGTCTCGAAACCACAGGGGCGCAAGGATGAGCGCAGACGACAGGGTCGTGGCGCAGGGTGCCGCAATGCAGAAGGTTCTCGAGGCCCAGCACCACGTAGCGATGCGGCCGCTAAACTGCCCCCCACCACGGGATCCACCGCCAACTCCAGGTTCAAGCTCCCACGCCGTCCAAGACCCCGGCGAGGGACGCGATGCAACTCCAGAGGGGACTCCCAGTGCGAGGAATGGCCGTCGCGCCTTCAACGCGCGCCACCAGCAGGCTCCCAGGCCAAGGCGCGGCAACGGACCACACCCAGCCCAACGCTAGTCCACCGTCTCTAGGTTTGCTGGCGCAAGCAGTAGGACACAGGCATCAGGTCGCCGGGGCCAGTCGTCCCCCGGGTGCGTTTCACTCTAAAGCGCCTCCCAGGTCCAGTCGCCGTGTGGGCTAGGCCTCTCCCACGTGGTTAATCAAGGTGGCGGCTGGCCTCTCTCAGCCCCCGGCGCCGCCCGCGCCCGCCAGGCCACAGCCAGACGCACACCCCGCGTCGTTCGCCGCCACCTTCGGGCCCCCGCCTCCGATCCGACCCCCAGCGGTCACACAGCTCGTCCGGGACGTCCCGGCCTACCAGCTCTGGGCGTTGCAGGTGTCGTCCGCCGCATTGCTCATGGCTTCTCGGTGGCTCTCCGCTTCCGCGCTCCACAGATGGCCGGCGCCCCCAGGCACAGTCTCCTCACTAGCCAGCCCCAGGCACCAGCAGAAGGGCCAGCAGCGCCGCCACGCGACAGCAGCTCCACGTGTGCAGCGGGGTGTAGTTTATGGCGCCAGGTGCCCCCATGTCAGCCTCAGCAGTCCGCTCCAAGATCAAGGCCTCAGCGTGGCCTGCCTCCTCCGCGGCACCACCAGGCGGGCAGCCGTAGCTACAGGCCAGGGCCAGCCGCGGACCACAAGATGGCGGCCGCGACCGTCCCTACCCACATAGCTCGATCCTCCCCGTCGTCGGCCCCGCACGCCTCGGCGCCGCCGCCGCTCTGCCACACGTCCGCGCTGCTTCCCCGGCGATAATCTTCCCGGGCCAGCCAGGCACAGTCCCACCGCAGCGCGGCGGGTCAGGGCATCAAAGATGGCGGTCGCGGTCTCTCCCGCCGGTGTCTCGCCTCAGATGTCGCCCCTACACGCCACAGCCCAAGCCAGGGGTCTCCAAGGCGCCCGGCCGCTGCCCGCTCTCAGTGTCCAGCCGGTCCCCCCCAGCTGGGTCGTCTCCGCAGCCACTGCCCTGCTTTGAAGGCTGTTTTCCTCGGCGGCGGCCCGGAGCCTCAGCGATGTGCGACTCACATCGTCCGCGGCGAGACCACGCCCCCAGCTGTAGTTTTTTAACCATAGGTCTGCCGGCACCTAGGCAAACCTAGCAAACCTATACATTTTTGAAAACTAGACACCCAGGGGAATCCAGGATGGGGTGACTTGACTGCCTCCCACCAGGGTCTGTTACCCAGAATCCCTTGTAAACCTAAAATATTGTCAAAAGAAATACATTTTCCCCACATTTCTGTGGTGGAAAGTCCTGGAATCTGCGTGGATCCACAAATTTCCACCCACCCCGCGTTCCCCAAAGTCTTCCGAGAAAAATGGTACCTCACTTGTGTGGGTCGGCCTAGTGCTCGCGACAGGATATGACGCAAAACGCAACGTGGTCACACCTCAATTTCGCAGTGAAAAATGACCCTTTTTTGGCAAAGTGCCTAGCTGTAGTTTTTTAACCATAGGTCTGCCGGCACCTAGGCAAACCTAGCAAACCTATACATTTTTGAAAACCAGACACCCAGGGGAATCCAGGATGGGGTGACTGACTGCCTCCCACCAGGGTGTGTTACCCAGAATCCCTTGTAAACCTAAAATATTGTCAAAAAAAATACATTTTCCCAACATTTCTGTGGTGGAAAGTTCTGGAATCTGCGTGGATCCACAAATTTCCACGCACCCTGCGTTCCCCAAAGTCTTACGAGAAAAATGGTACCTCACTTGTGTGGGTCGGCCTAGTGCCCGCGACAGGAAACGGCACAAAACGCAACGTGGTCACACCTCAATTTCGCAGTGAAAAATGACCCTTTTTTGGCAAAGTGCCTAGCTGTAGTTTTTTAACCTTAGCTCTGCCAGCACCTAGGGAATCCTAGCAAACCTATACATTTTTTAAAACTAGACACCCAGGGGAATCAAGGATGGGGAGACTTGACTGCCTCCCACCAGGTTTTAGTACGCAGAATCCCTTACAAACCTAAAAAATTGTCCAAAAAAACACATTTTCCCCACATTTCTGTGGTGGAAAGTTCTGGAATCTGCGTGGATCCACAATTTTCCACCCACCCCGCGTTCCCCAAAGCCTTCCGAGAAAAATGCTACCTCACTTGTGTGGGTCAGCCTAGTGCTCGCGAAAGGATACGACGCAAAACGCAACGTGGTCACACCTCAATTTCGCAGTGAAAAATGACCCTTTTTTGGCAAAGTGCCTAGCTGTAGTTTTTTAACCATAGGTCTGCCGGCACCTAGGCAAACCTAGCAAACCTATACATTTTTTAAAACTAGACACCCAGGGGAATCCAGGATGGGGTGACTTGACTGCCTTCTACCAGGGTCTGTTACCCAGATTCCCTTGTAAACCTAAAATATTGTCAAAAAAAATACATTTTCCCCACATTTCTTTGGTGTAAAGTTCTGGAATCTGCGTGGATCCACCAATTTCCACCCACCCCGCATTCCCCAAAGTCTTCCGAGAAAAATGGTACCTCTCTTGTGTGGGTCGGCCCAGTGCTCGCGACAGGATACGACGCAAAACGCAACGTGGTCACACCTCAATTTCGCAGTGAAAAATGACCCTTTTTTGGCAAAGTGCCTAGCTGTAGTTTTTTAACCATAGGTCTGCCGACACCTAGGCAAACCTAGCAAACCTATACATTTTTTAAAACTAGACACCCAGGGGAATCGAGGATGGGGTGACTTGACCGCCTCCCACCAGGTTTTAGTACGCAGAATCCCTTACAAACCTAAAAGATTGTCCAAAAAAACACATTTTCCCCACATTTCTGTGGTGGAACGTTCTGGAATCTGCGTGGATCCACAATTTTCCACCCACCCCGCGTTCCCCAAAGTCTTCCGAGAAAAATGCTACCTCACTTGTGTGGGTCGGCCTAGTGCTCGCGACAGGATACGACGCAAAACGCAACGTGGTCACACCTCAATTTCGCAGTGAAAAATGACCCTTTTTTGGCAAAGTGCCTAGCTGTAGTTTTTTAACCATAGGTCTGCCGGCACCTAGGCAAACCTAGCAAACCTATACATTTTTGAAAACTAGACACCGAGGGGAATCCAGGATGGGGTGACTTGACTGCCTCCCACCAGGGTCTGTTACCCAGAATCCCTTGTAAACCTAAAATATTGTCAAAAAAAATACTTTTTGCCAACATTTCTGTGGTGGACAGTTCTGGAATCTGCGTGGATCCACAAATTTCCACGCACCCCGCGTTCCCCAAAGTCTTACGAGAAAAATGGTACCTCACTTGTGTGGGTCGGCCTAGTGCCCGCGACAGGAAACGGCACAAAACGCAACGTGGTCACACCTCAATTTCGCAGTAAAAAATGAACCTTTTTTGGCAAAGTGCCTAGCTGTCGTTTTTTAACCCTAGCTCTGCCGGCACCTAGGGAAACCTAGCAAACCTATACATTTTGGAAACTAGACACCCACGGGAATCAAGGATGGGGACACTTGACTGCCTCCCACCAGGTTTTAGTACCCAGAATCCCTTACAAACCTAAAAAATTGTCAAAAAATACACATTTTCCCCACATTTCTGTGGTGCAAAGTTCTGGAATCTGCGTGGATCCACAATTTTCCACCCACCCCGCGTTCCCCAAAGTCTTCCGAGAAAAATGCTACCTCACTTGTGTGGGTCGGCCTAGTGCTCGCGACAGGATACGACGCAAAACTCAACGTGGTCACACCTCAATTTCGCAGTGAAAAATGACCCTTTTTTGGCAAAGTGCCTAGCTGTAGTTTTTTAACCATAGGTCTGCCGGCACCTAGGAAAAACCTAGCAAACCTATACATTTTTGAAAACTAGACACCCAGGGGAATCCAGGATGGGGTGACTTGACTGCCTCCCACCAGGGTCTGTTACCCAGAATCCCTTGTAAACCTAAAATATTGTCAAAACAAATACATTTTCCCCACATTTCTGTGGTGGAAAGTTCTGGAATCTGCGTGGATCCACAAATTTCCACCCACCCCGAGTACCCCAATGTCTTACGAGAAAAATGGTACCTCACTTGTGTGGGCCGGCTTAGTGCCCGTGACAGGAAACGGTGCAAAACGCAACGTGGTCACACCTCAATTTCGCACTGAAAAATGACCCTTTTTTGGCAAAGTGCCTAGCTGTAGTTTTTTAACCATAGGTCTGCCGGCACCTAGGCAAACCTAGTAAACCTATACATTTTTGAAAAATAGATACCGAGGGGAATCCAGGATGGGGTGACTTAGCTGCCTCCCACCAGTTTCTGTTACCCAGAATCCCTTGCAAACCTAGAAAATGGTCCCAAAAAACACATTTTCCCCACATTTCTGTGGTGGAAAGTTTTGGAAACTGCGTGGATCCACAAATTTCTACCCACCCCGCGTTCCCCAAAGTCTTACGAGAAAAATGGTACCGCACTTGTGTGGGTTGGCCTAGTGCCCGCGACAGGAAATGGCGCAAAATGCAATGTGGTCACACCTCAATTTGCAGTGAAAAATGACCCTTTTTTGGCAAAGTGCCTAGCTGTAGTTTGTGAACACTAGCTCTGCCGGCACCTAGGGAAACCTACCAAACCCACACATTTCTGAAAACTAGACACCCGGGGGCTTCCAGGGAGGTGTGGCTTGCATGGATCCCCCAACGTTTCCTTACCCAGAATCCCCTGCAAACCTCAATTGTAGCTGAAAAAAATCACTTTTTCACACATTTCTGTGGGGGAAAGTTGTGGCATCACCGGGCTCACACAAATTTCCCACCACCCAGCGTTCCCCCAGGTCTCCCAATAAAAATGGTGCCTCACTTGTGTGGGAGGCCCAAGTACCCGCGACAGGCAAGGGCCCAAAACGTAGTGAGGCAACATCAAAATTGCCTATCTCAAAACTACCTGGTTTTGCAAGGGGGGTCACCTGGATTTTTGGACCCGTGCTCGGCGGCCATCTAGGGAAACCTACCAAACCCACACATTTCTGAAAACTAGACACCCTGGGGCTTCCAGGGAGGTATGGCTTGCGTGGATCCCCCAACGTTTCCTTACCCAGAATCCCCTGCAAACCTTAATTTTAGCTGAAAAAATCACTTTTTTCACACATTTTTGTGTGGGAAAGTTGTGGCATCACCAGGCTCACACAATTTTCCCACCACCCAGCATTCCCCCAGGTCTCCCGGTAAAAATGGTGCCTCACTTGTGTGGGAGGCCCAAGTACCCGCGACAGGCAAGGGCCCAAAACGTAGTGAGGCAACATCAAAATTGCCTATCTCAAAACTACCTGATTTTGCAAGGAGGGTCACCTGGGTTTTTGGCCCCGTGCTCGGCGGCCATCTAGGGAAATCTACCAAACCCACACATTTCTGAAAACTAGACACCCGGGGGCTTCCAGGGAGGTATGACTTGCCTGGATCCCCCAACGTTTCCTTACCCAGAATCCCCTACAAACCTCGATTTTAGCTGAAGACAATCACTTTTTTCACACATTTTTGTGTGGGAAAGTTGTGGCATCACCGGGCGCACACAAATTTCCCACCACCCAGCATTCCCCCATGTCTCCCGATAAAAATGGTGCCTCACTTGTGTGGGAGGCCCAAGTACCCACGACAGGCAAGGGCCCAAAACATTTTTTGATAGGCAATGTTGATGTCGCCTCACTACGTTTTGGGCCCTTGCCTGTCGCGGGTACTTGGGCCTCCCACACAAGTGAGGCACCATTTTTACTGGGAGACCTGGGTAGACATGGGTCCCGTGCTCACTACGCCACTGGAGTCAAGCTATCCTGGCTGAAGAGGGGTGAAACCCCGAAACCGG
Source organism: Triturus cristatus (assembly GCF_964204655.1). Taxonomy (NCBI): domain Eukaryota; kingdom Metazoa; phylum Chordata; class Amphibia; order Caudata; family Salamandridae; genus Triturus; species Triturus cristatus. Next base: position 1,558,139,553 of record NC_140590.1, read on the forward strand.
TCCTAGGATGGTTGATTCCGGTCCAGGGAAGACATGGCTTGACAGTTCGGGCTGGACTGTTCCCATGAGGCACAGGGTCAAGACTGATTTGCATATGGCCATGTCTGAACTGGGGTGGCGTGGTGAGCAAAATAACGATGGATTAAACCCAGATCTGTGACTGGAGGGTGAATGTTTTGCCAATGTGCAACATTCCGTCCATCATCTTGTGTGTTTTGCTGTTTTCCCACACAAGTGATGCACCAATTTTACCGGGAGACCTGGGGGAACGCTGGGTGGTGGGAAATTTGTGTGAGCCCGGTGATGCCACACTTTCCCACACAAAAATGTGTGAAAAAAGTGATTTTTTCAGCTAAAATTGAGGTTTGCAGGGGATTCTGGGTAAGGAAACTTTGGGGGATCCACGCAAGCCATACCTCCCTGAAAGCCCCCAGGTGTCTAGTTTTCAGAAATGTGTGGGTTTGGTAGGTTTCCCTAGATGGCCGCCGAGCACGGGGCCAAAAACCCCGGTGACCCCCCCTTGCAAAACCAGGTGGTTTTGAGATAGGCAATTTTGATTTCGCCTCACTACGTTTTGGGTCCCTGCCTGTCACGGGTACTTGGGCATCCCACAAAAGTGAGGCACCATTTTTACCGGGAGACCTGGGGAACACTGGGTGGTAGGAAATTTGTGTCAGCCCAGTGATGTCACAACTTTCCCCCACAGAAATGTGTGAAAAAAGTGATTTTTTTCTGCTAAAATTTAGGTTTGCAGGGGATTCTGGGTAAGGAAACATTGGGGGATCCACGCAAGTCATACCTCCCTGGAATCCCCCGGGTGTCTAGTTTTCAGAAATGTGTGGGTTTGGTAGGTTTCCCTAGATGGCCGCCGAGCACGGGGCCAAAACCCAGGTGACCCTCTTGCAGAACCAGGTTGTTTGGTGATAGGCAATTTTGATGTCGCCTCAATACGTTTTGGGCCCCTGCCTGTCACGGGTACTTGGGCCTCCCACACGAGTGAGGCACCGCTTTTATCGGAAGGCTTGGGGAACGTGGTGTGGGTGGAATTTTGTGGATCCACACAGATTCCAGAACATTCCACAACAGAAATGTGAGGAAAATGTGTTTTTTGGGACAAATTTTTAGGTTTGCAAGGGATTCTGGGTAACAGAACCTGGTGAGAGCCAGTCAAGTCACCCCATCCTGGATTCCCCTGGGTGTCTAGTTTTTAAAAATGTACAGGTTTGCTAGGTTTCCCTATGTGCCGGCTGCGCTAGAGCCCAAAATCGACAGGTAGGCATATTGCTAAAAACAAATCCGTGCCTAGTCTTCTTTCTGCCGCCCTGGGGGGGATATCGGGGGTGGGGTTGCCCTGATATGCCCCCAAGGGGGGCAGAAACACTGTGGCTATTTGTTTAGGGGGTGGGGGCATGGGCATGCACGTTTTGGGCAGCACCAATCTAATTCAAATTTGCCCCCAAAAAAACCCTGGCGTCTAGTGGGCTTTTTGCCCCCCCAGGTGGAGCACATTGGGGGCTAATGCCTCAATCAGCCCCCCAGGGAAGGGGGCTGAAAGTCCAATAGACGCCAGGGAGTTTTTGGGGCAAATTTTAATTAGGGTGAGGGCTTCCCAAAACAGACATGCCAATGCCCCCACCCTAATTAAAATTTACCCAAAAAATCCCTGGCGTCTACTGGGCTTTTTGCCCCCCCAGGGGGCAGATTGCCAGCTAATGCCCCCATCTGCCCCCCAGCGGGGCAAGAAGGCTGTAATTTTTGCAGGGGAGAGGGTGGGCATGGGCACGCCTCTTTTGGACAGCCCCCACCCTAATTCAATTTTGCCCCAAAAAAATCACTGGCGACTAGAGGGCTTTCCCCCCCCCCCCGTTGGGGCAGATTGGGGGCTAATGCCCACATCTGCCACCCAAGGGGGGCAGAAAGCCTACTAGACACCAGGGATTTTTTAGAGCAAATTTTAATTAGGGTGGGGGTTGCATAAAACGGGCATACCAATGCCCCCACCCTAATAAAAATTTCCCCCAAAAACTCTCTGGCGTCTAGTGGGCTTTTTCCCCCCCCGGGGGGGCTGATTGGTGGCTACTGCCCCATCTGCTCCCCAGGGGGGGCAGGAAGGCTGCAATTTTTGCGGGGTATGGGCTGGGGGCATGGACCTGCCTGTTTTGGGCAGCCCCCACCCTAATTCAAATTTGCCCCAAAAATATCCCTGGCGACTAGTGGGCTTTTTGCACCCCCTGGGGGTGCAGATTGGGGCAAATGCCCCCTTCTGAGAAAGCCTACTAGACACCAGGGATTTGTTGGGCCAAATTTTTATTAGGGTGAGGGTTGCCAAAAACGGGCATGCCAATGCCCCCACCCTAATAAAAATTTGCCCCAAAAAATCCCTGGTGTCTAGTGGGCTTTTTGCCCCCCCCCAGGGGGGCAGATTGGGGGCTACTGCCCCATCTGCCCCCCAGGGGGGCAGGAAGGCTGTAATTTTTGTGGGGGAGGGGGTGGGGGCATGGACATGCCCATTTTGGGCTGCCCCACTCTAATTCAAATTTGTCCCAAAAAACACCTGCCATCTAGAGGGCTTTATGCCCCCCCGGCAGGACAGATTGGAGGCTAATGCCCCCATCTGCCCCCCAGGGGGGCTAAAAGTCCACTAGACGCCAGGGAGTTTTTTTGGGCAAATTTTCATTAGGGTGGGGGTTGACCAAAACGGGCATGCCAATGCCCCCACCCTAATTAAAATGTGCCCAAAAAATCCCTGACGTCTACTGCACATTTTTGTGTGGGAAAGTTGTGGCATCACCAGGCTCACACAATTTTCCCACCACCCAGCATTCCCCCAGGTCTCCCGGTAAAAATGGTGCCTCACTTGTGTGGGAGGCCCAAGTACCCGCGACAGGCAAGGGCCCAAAACGTAGTGAGGCAACATCAAAATTGCCTATCTCAAAACTACCTGATTTTGCAAGGAGGGTCACCTGGGTTTTTGGCCCCGTGCTCGGCGGCCATCTAAGGAAATCTACCAAACCCACACATTTCTGAAAACTAGACACCCGGGGGCTTCCAGGGAGGTATGACTTGCCTGGATCCCCCAACGTTTCCTTACCCAGAATCCCCTACAAACCTCGATTTTAGCTGAAGACAATCACTTTTTTCACACATTTTTGTGTGGGAAAGTTGTGGCATCACCGGGCGCACACAAATTTCCCACCACCCAGCATTCCCCCATGTCTCCCGATAAAAATGGTGCCTCACTTGTGTGGGAGGCCCAAGTACCCACGACAGGCAAGGGCCCAAAACATTTTTTGATAGGCAATGTTGATGTCGCCTCACTACGTTTTGGGCCCTTGCCTGTCGCGGGTACTTGGGCCTCCCACACAAGTGAGGCACCATTTTTACTGGGAGACCTGGGTAGACATGGGTCCCGTGCTCACTACGCCACTGGAGTCAAGCTATCCTGGCTGAAGAGGGGTGAAACCCCGAAACCGGTCCTAGGATGGTTGATTCCGGTCCAGGGAAGACATGGCTTGACAGTTCGGGCTGGACTGTTCCCATGAGGCACAGGGTCAAGACTGATTTGCATATGGCCATGTCTGAACTGGGGTGGCGTGGTGAGCAAAATAACGATGGATTAAACCCAGATCTGTGACTGGAGGGTGAATGTTTTGCCAATGTGCAACATTCCGTCCATCATCTTGTGTGTTTTGCTGTTTTCCCACACAAGTGATGCACCAATTTTACCGGGAGACCTGGGGGAACGCTGGGTGGTGGGAAATTTGTGTGAGCCCGGTGATGCCACACTTTCCCACACAAAAATGTGTGAAAAAAGTGATTTTTTCAGCTAAAATTGAGGTTTGCAGGGGATTCTGGGTAAGGAAACTTTGGGGGATCCACGCAAGCCATACCTCCCTGAAAGCCCCCAGGTGTCTAGTTTTCAGAAATGTGTGGGTTTGGTAGGTTTCCCTAGATGGCCGCCGAGCACGGGGCCAAAAACCCCGGTGACCCCCCCTTGCAAAACCAGGTGGTTTTGAGATAGGCAATTTTGATTTCGCCTCACTACGTTTTGGGTCCCTGCCTGTCACGGGTACTTGGGCATCCCACAAAAGTGAGGCACCATTTTTACCGGGAGACCTGGGGAACACTGGGTGGTAGGAAATTTGTGTCAGCCCAGTGATGTCACAACTTTCCCCCACAGAAATGTGTGAAAAAAGTGATTTTTTTCTGCTAAAATTTAGGTTTGCAGGGGATTCTGGGTAAGGAAACATTGGGGGATCCACGCAAGTCATACCTCCCTGGAATCCCCCGGGTGTCTAGTTTTCAGAAATGTGTGGGTTTGGTAGGTTTCCCTAGATAGCCGCCGAGCACGGGGCCAAAACCCAGGTGACCCTCTTGCAGAACCAGGTTGTTTGGTGATAGGCAATTTTGATGTCGCCTCAATACGTTTTGGGCCCCTGCCTGTCACGGGTACTTGGGCCTCCCACACGAGTGAGGCACCGCTTTTATCGGAAGGCTTGGGGAACGTGGTGTGGGTGGAATTTTGTGGATCCACACAGATTCCAGAACATTCCACAACAGAAATGTGAGGAAAATGTGTTTTTTGGGACAAATTTTTAGGTTTGCAAGGGATTCTGGGTAACAGAACCTGGTGAGAGCCAGTCAAGTCACCCCATCCTGGATTCCCCTGGGTGTCTAGTTTTTAAAAATGTACAGGTTTGCTAGGTTTCCCTATGTGCCGGCTGCGCTAGAGCCCAAAATCGACAGGTAGGCATATTGCTAAAAACAAATCCGTGCCTAGTCTTCTTTCTGCCGCCCTGGGGGGGATATCGGGGGTGGGGTTGCCCTGATATGCCCCCAAGGGGGGCAGAAACACTGTGGCTATTTGTTTAGGGGGTGGGGGCATGGGCATGCACGTTTTGGGCAGCACCAATCTAATTCAAATTTGCCCCCAAAAAAACCCTGGCGTCTAGTGGGCTTTTTGCCCCCCCAGGTGGAGCACATTGGGGGCTAATGCCCCAATCTGCCCCCCAGGGAAGGGGGCTGAAAGTCCAATAGACGCCAGGGAGTTTTTGGGGCAAATTTTAATTAGGGTGAGGGCTTCCCAAAACAGACATGCCAATGCCCCCACCCTAATTAAAATTTACCCAAAAAATCCCTGGCGTCTACTGGGCTTTTTGCCCCCCCAGGGGGCAGATTGCCAGCTAATGCCCCCATCTGCCCCCCAGCGGGGCAAGAAGGCTGTAATTTTTGCAGGGGAGAGGGTGGGCATGGGCACGCCTCTTTTGGACAGCCCCCATATTCTCCCCGGGGGCGCAGAAAGGCTGTAATGGTGGTGGGGGCATTGGCGTGCCCATTTCGGGCAACCCCCACCCTAAAAAAAATGGGGCAAAAACAAAATCCCTGGCGTTTAGTGGGCTTTCTGCCCCCCCGGAGGGCAGATTGGGGGCTCCTGCCCCATCTGCCCACCAGGGGGGGCAGAAAGACTAATTTTGTGCCTGGGAGTGGGGGCATTGGCATGCCCATTTTGGGCAGCCCCCACCCCTAATGAATACCTTATAACAAAATCCCTGGTGTCTAGTGGGCTTTCTACCCCCCTGGGGGGGGCAGATTGGGGGCTACTGCCCCCATCTGCCAACCAGGGGGGGCAGAAAGACTAATGGTGCCCAAAAATTTATAGGGGGAGCAAAGGCCCTTGCCCAAGGGGCCGCTCCCCCCTCCAAGGTGCCTAGTGGGGGGATCCCTGTTTGGGGATCGCCCTCCTGGGGTGATCCCCAAGCAGGGATCCACTAGGGAGGGGTACCATTGGAAAGGAGAGATTCTCCCCTTTCCAACTATACCTCTCCTGAGTTTCTACATGTTCAGGGGACAGAGATAGCCCCCAGAGCACGTAGAAACTGAAAATGAAATGAGCCTCTTGGCTCATTTCAGTTTCGGTTTCACTGAAATGACGTCAGCGCGACGTGTGTGCCGATCGTCATTTCAGGGAAACCAGGGGTGGGGCCTTGGGAGCTGCGGAAGCTCTTCCCCAGCTCCCGAGGCTATTTTAGCATAAAGGGAATCCCTCTGGTGCCCGCACCAGAGGGATTTCCCACGCGATGTTTCATGACGAGCTGGACTCGTCATGAGCACACGACCACTGTGTGCCATGACGAGTCCAGCTTGTCATGAGCATCGTAGGGGTTAAATGTAGAATCCGAAGTCCAGTCGAAAGCATTCAAAATATCTTCCAGTCTAGCTCGCAATGAGATAGCCTTGAAACCATGACTCCTTTGGTCAAATACGCCCCCAAAATTGAATGTCAATTCCAGCATCCTGCATTATCCTCCTCACTCATCTAGCTATAGAGGGGGAAAAAGCAGCTTTAACCCCTTGAGTGCCCCGCCCTTTCCACGCCCTGTGCCGGGCGTTTCATTAGCGGGCGGGGCTCATGACGAGATAGTCTCGTCATGGGCACAGTGCAACCGCGGCCCATGACAAGACCATCTCGTCATGGGCACTCAAGGGGTTAAATGGTTATCGCATCAAAATGAGAAGTTGGTGTTCCCCAGCTAGGTGAACTTCCTGAGTCATGGCATCATAAGCCTTAATTCACCTTACCACACACAGTTTTGAAACATCATGAAAAGCTGGATTGTAGTCGAACCATGGAATCACATATCGTTTGTCATGAAATATGAAAAGTGACCCCGTCATGAGTGAAAACTCTACCTCTAACGTCTAAGGCTCTAATATCTGACACCCTACAACAGGAGATGAAGCACAGCCGCATGGCCAACTTATTTGATAAATCCTTTCAGGTGAGGTATTTATTGTTTTGCCAGGAAAGAAAGAGATTGAGGAACTTATTCACGTCCCATAGGGGAGAGCATCTGGGTTCTAGGGGAAACTTCTATCAGGTGTCCTGCTAAAATGGCTGACCTAAAGGTATTTACTGACCTTATGCCAAACGTGCAATAGTTAAGGAAGATAAAAAGTTCAAGATGTGGACCACATCGGACCCCATGGGATCCACATTGCTTTGAAGACACCAACGTAGCCATCTACCTCAGACGGATCTATATTGCTTAACCATGCGTTCACCCTTGCCTTCAATAGGAGTTGTTCAGCCTCCTACAAAAGCCCTGGAACTTTCTATTGTCTCTTCTAATCTTCTAGACCATAAGATGTGACATTCTTTCCTGAATCAGGTGATGAGGATTTCCCAGAGGATCTAGAAGAAGATCCAGCCTCTGGGGTAGAAGGACTGGAGAATCCCAGGAAAGTTCCATCATCACTGGAAACCAGGCTTGCGATCTCTAGAGTGGCGTGATGATGACCAGATCCACTTTCTGCTCTCTGACTTGCGCTGACAACCTAATTAGCATTATGGATTGGGGAAAAGCATAGCCCATCTCTTTTCTGCAATCTTGGAGAAAAGCATCCGAATCTTTGGATCTGGTCTCCAGCTGAAGTATTTATCCAGTGGCTGATCCAGTCGGGAGGCAATTCGGTCCGCTTTAAAGGGACCCCAATGCAGTTCTATCTTCAGGAATACCTCTGGATTCAGCTTCCACAAGCTCAGGTCCTACAGATATCTGGAGTGCCAGTCTGCCACCTTGCAGGACCAACTTGGAAGATATTCGGCTGTTACTGATATACTGCAATCCAGACAGTATTACAATGTCGGCACTCTCATTTTGCGTCCTTTTTCAGGCAGATAAGTACCTTTTGTAGGAAAGTACCCATATTGCCATTGTCCCCCTCACTTTTTGCATGACTCTGATGCATCTTTGACTGAATGTGCACTGGGCTCCTGCTAACCAGGTTCCCAGTGTATGTGTTCTTAACAAAAACTGTTACCTTTGTTTCCACAATTGGCACACATCTGGCTTACATGTACGCCCTTGTAAAAGGTACCAGAGGTACCAACGGCCATCTGACCAGAGAGGGTCTCTGATGGGCTGTAGCATGTATTGTGCCACCCTAAGAGACCACTCACAAAACATAGGCATACTGCCATTGCAGCCTGTTTGTTTGGTGCAGCAAAAAGTGAAGAGTGTGTGCCAGGCCTACCAGCACTCCAAGAGACATAGGTAAGTCACCCCTACAGCAGGCCATATAGCCCTAAGGCAGGGTGCACTATACCTGATGTGAGAGCACAACTGCATGACCAGACATTCCCCTATATTGTGCTCCATGATGGCTTCACTGAACTCCAAGATGCTTGGTACCAAACATCTCACCTTACTAAACCCACACTGATGCCAGTGTTGGATTTATTCAAATATGCACCCAGAGGTCACCTCAGAAGTGCCCCCTGAAATCCTACCAACTCGCTAATGTATGCCTGACTGGTGCCCACCAGCCTGCTACCTCTAGACATATTTCTGACCCCCTAAGGTGGGAGCCTTTTGCTCTTGTGGGTCAGAAACAAAGCCTGATCTGGGTGGAGGTGCTTCACACCTAACCCCAAGCAGTAACAGCATAGAAAGGAGGTGTTAGAAATGGGTGTCTAGTTGGCAATGGCTGGCCACTGTCCAAGTAGGGACCCTTCTTCCTAAGTCAGAGTAAGCAGCCTACACCCTTTGGCAACCCCTGCTCAACCCTGTGGTAACGTAGCACGAGCAGCTAGGCTTATCTCAGAGGCAGTGTGTGAAGCATTTATGACCATACACAGTAATATAATGAGGAACACCACAAATGGACACCACTCAAGTAGTTATGAAAAATAGGTATTTTTATATAGACTTAATCACAAGACCAATAACAGTAAAAATCCACAATACTATAAAAATATAATTACTTTAGAAATGCTGCAAGGAAAAATAGTTCAGGATGCACAAAAGGATGTTTAGTTCAAGGCAGTGGTCTCTGCGACCCTTTTACTCACAAAGTATCTGGTTCCTGGAGCAAAGCAACAAAAATGTCGCTAAGGAGTCGTAGCGAGTAATTTCCTCACGCTAACCAGCGATGCGTTGAATCCTTACCGCAAGGGAGGATGATGCGCTGGGTTGCGGGCAGGACAGGCGACGAACTTCCTCACGCTAAGCCGGTGATGCGATAAAATCCTTGCCGCGAAGGGAGGATGATGCACCGAGCCAGTTGCGTGTGCGATCTTGCTGCGATGACAAAGATGGCGCTCCGCGAGGGAGCGACGATCCGGATTCGATGCGGGGAAAATGGCGAACGCTCTGCGTCCGCGCTGCGATGATTTTCGGATAGCGGGCGTTTTCAGGCCCGCTGACAGGAGCTGCGATGATTTTCGGATAGCGGGCGTTTTCAGACCCGCTGACAAATGATGCGATCTTCTTCGGGGTTAGCGAGAGCTCGGCGACAGTTGAGCGACGATTTTTCTCACGCTCCCCAGCTGCAGCGGCTCGCTAACGGAGGTTAGCGACGATTTTCAGCGCTCTCTTCTCAGCAGTAGAACTAGAGGCCCTGGAACACACAGGAGCCTCACCTGCAGATAGTAATCCTCGCTGGGAGGAAACAGGAGGCTGATGGTGGAGTCTGATGTGCCTGAGACTCCAGCAGGAGGCTAGCTCTCTTCTAGCCCTTGGGTAATTGCTGTAGCAAAAATAAAAGTCCAATCAAAGTTCTTTTCCTCTTCTTGAAGTCCAGTAGTAACAGCTGCAGGCCAGTCCCAGAAACAGCACACCAGCACAAGGACAGTCCTTCTCCTGCAGATTCTTGTAGCCACACGGACAGAGGTTCTTCTTGTTATCCAGGAGCAATACAAATTGTAGGGGTTTGTGCACAAATATTTATACCCCCAAAGTCTTTGTTCTTAGGGGTCCCAAGTCTCTGAACCCAGCCAGAACCAGTTCTGCCCAGCCCTGGAGCACTTTGTTGATCAGGCTGCATCCTTCCTTTCAGAAAGAGGGGGTCTGCCTCAGACGCACAGTGGGAGGTGGAGCCAGCATTCACCTTGCCAGGCACAGCCCTATTCAAGTGCAGGAGCTACCCCTCCCCTCACACCAAGGCAGGTCGCTCTATTCAACCCAGGTCTGACTCAGCCTGCCCTGTCCCTCCAAAACCAGACAGCCAATACACATAATAGCAGAGCAACTGGAAGGCTTAGGCAAGAAAGTACCTATACTCTAAAAGTGGTAGTTTCAAACACAGAATATAAAAATAACCTTCACTAAAAGATGTATTTTAATATTCTGAGCTCAGGCATACTAGATTCGTTTTTCTACCATGTTCTGTGGGTCAGTTAGGACTATAGAATGTAATAGCCCAGACCTCCCATTCTGGCCTATGGAGAACAGGTAGCCTTACAGTAGTAAAAAACGAAATTGGGTGTAATTCACTACTAGGACATGCTACATACAACAGGGCATGTCCTACCTTACACATACAATGCGCCCTATCATGAGGGGGGCTTACATGATGCCAAGGGAAGGTTTAGGGGCTGGGAAGTGGGTGCACTTCACAGCCAAGATGGCAGTTCTGGACTGCACGCAGACACTGCAGTGGCAGGTCTGAGACACACTTTACAAGCTGCTTCTGTGGGTGGCACAAACCAGTGCTGCAGGCCCACCAGCAGCATTCGGTTTACCAGCCCTGGGCACACACCGGCCACGCTACTAGGGACTAACAGGTAAACCAAATAAGCCAATCATGGGTGTACCAATTCATATGTCATCTTTACAAAGGGAGCATTCGCGCTGTGGCACCGAATGGCAGTGGCACAGCGCCCAGAGCATCTATAACCAGCAAAACAGAGGAGACACAGCAAAAAAATGGAAGGGAGACTCACGCCAATGGTGCCAGGTCTAACAGGAGGTGAGCCTCAAAGGCTTCCCATCCTTTGTTATGTTGACGAGGGCCTCTCCAGCTAGTGGAGATGCCCTCCCCCTGACCAAACTCCATTTTTGGCAGCAAAGGTTGGCGGGAAAATTAATGAGCAACAGAAGTGTGTTCCCTCTCAGCCAGGACCACTTCTAAGGCACCCGGAGCTGAAGTTACCCACTCTTTGAGAATCCTCCATATTCTTTTGGAGCACTCGAGCCAAAAGGATTAGGGATATGCCCCCTCCCCAGAGGAAGTTGACATAAGGGTGTAGGCACCCTAAATGTAAGTAGCCCATTGGCTTCTACCTTCTGACCCCTGTAACGCCCCTAAAATTTGTATTTAGGGGCACCCCTGAACCTTAATCCGCAGATTACCGACGACCTACAAAGAAGAGGATAAAGAAGAGCAGTGTGGCAGCAAAGACTGAAGACACCAACTGACTTGGCCCCAGCCCTACCAGCCTGTCTGCAGCCCTCAAAGACCCTGTGTTGGAAAACCACTCCCACACTAGAAGGGGTAGTGGTGGTCTTCCGGACACACTGGGGTAGCTTGGCTCGAGTGGTCAGGAATCAGGCTCCGTGCTAAGCATACAACATACCCAAACAATAACCATGCGTGCATCCGTTCCAAAAACGACTCTACACCGTAAAAATTATGAAAATACCTTTCTTTATCTTCTTTTTCTCTTAGTTGCTGATTGGATAAAATAAATAACAATCACAATATACAAACTTTTTGAAAGTGCAGGTCAATTAAATACTGGCTTAATGATTCAATAAATAGGGGTGATCATAAATACTGAAGGCATAAATACAAGTGCAATACAGACAGGCAATTAAATATTCTGAGGCAATAAATACTGTAACCAATAAATATTGTGCATCAATAAATACTGTGGACCAATAAATACAGTGGAACAATAAATAGGTTAAATACAATAAATACAGTGCCCCTAATAAATACTTAAAAGCTGACAGTGACACTCATGGAATCAGATCACTTTTGATTCCTAAGGGCTGATTTGGCCCAGGCACAGCTTGCGGGGATGTGGAAGGCTTGAGGGTGTCTACTCCCTGGCTTGGACAAGGCTGAGGCCTAAACTGAGGTAGATCAAGGGGGGAATACCAGAGACCTGGCTCTCTCACTCTACACAACCCCTCTAAATTAGTCTCAGCTCTCCCCTGGCACAGTCCAGCTGGTTCCAGCACCTCTCTAACCCCTAGAGTAGTCTCTTAGGATTCCACAGGGCCTTTGGCGCCCTCTACTCCACTTACTGCCCTTTTTCTGATGTTCCGACGCCGCTGGAGTCGTGTCGATGCCGTGAGGCGGATCCGGTTCGACGTCGGCGGCCTCGGCACAATGTCAGTTCCTGACGACGCCGGTAGGCAGCTCCGGTTCGATGTCGGCGGCCTCGGCTCGATCTCGACCTCCGATTCGATGGCGTCGGGCAGTCTTTACTCGATGTCGACCTCGGGCGGCTCCGGTCCGATGGCGACCTCAGCTTCGATGACGTCGGCCGGCCTTGGCTCGATGTCGACTTCCGGCGACTCCGGAGTGCGATTCTCACTCCCGACCTCCGGTGCTCCTCTCCTCAGGTTTCCGGCGACTCCGGAGTGCGACCTCCACTCCCGACCTCCGGCACGATTCTCTCAGGTTCCGGCGACTCCGGAGTGCGATCCTCACTCCCGACCTCCGGTACACTTCACCTCGGTCTCCGGCGACTCCGGAGGGCGGACTTCACTCCCCCGTTGACACCGCTCACTCGACCTTGGTTAACTTCCACCTCGACCTCTGGTACACCTCACGTCCTCCGTCGGCGCCCTATCACGATCTCTGGCGGCTCTGGGCACGACGTCTGCTTCTCCAGTCAGCGCCGCTTCTCCACCTCAGGCTCCAGGTCTCCAGGCTACTCGACGTCCGGCTCCAGGGAAACCAATAAACAGGTCAGGTACTTGCTTCCTTGACTTCTAAGGCCTGTTCCTGCTGTTCAGGTCCTTAGGATGGTTTTTCTTCCTTCTTCCCACACAGGGCTCCAGGCTGGGCTCAGTCAGTAGGGACTAGTATCACGGGTGGGTTTATGGACCCCACTCCAGGCACAAGTTTCCACCCCTGCTGCCTCACTCCTTCCTCCTTCAGGTTTCTGCTGCTCACTCTTCACCAGTCAGGTGCCAACTGCCAGCTCCAACTGCCAACTCTCTGTCTTAGCTTCCCAACATTCTAAACCGCCTCCAACGGTCACAGGGTTCTGGAATGTTCTGGAAGGTGCTGGTAGGTTCCAGTGGATGCTGGTGATGTCACAGGTGGCCACCATTTTGTGCTCCAGGCCCTCAGACAGAAGTTTCAGGGGTAGATAAAATGGCTCCCTGAATCTGCAGCAACACGAAAAAGTCTGGTGGTTCCCAAAAAGGAAAAATTCAAACAGGGTTTGAGGCAAAAGTGGGACAAAATAAATAATGATGAGGAGGGACCACCCAAAGGGCTGACAGGTCTAACACGCGTCCCCCCCAGCTGAAAGTGGGGAGAGCTACCCAACCCCTTGGGAGTTCTCATCACTAAGGCGGAAATACCTTGAGAGACCGTCTGCATTGGCGTGGTCCACTCCAGGCCGATGTTCCACCTGAAAGTCCATTCCCTGTAGGGAAATAGACCACCTCAACAACTTGGGATTCTCCCTCTTCATTTGCATCAGCCAACGAAGGGGTCTGTGGTCGGTCTGAACCAGGAAGTGCGAGCCAAACAGGTATGGCCGCAACTTCTTCAGAGCCCATACCACTGCAAAGGCTTCACGCTCTATTGCACTCCACTTCTGTTCCCTGGGAAGTAGTCTCCGGGATAGGAAGACCACGGGTTGATCCAGACCCTCTTCGTTGAGTTGCGATAACACTGCCCCAATGCCATGTTCTGATGCATCTGTCTGGACAATGAACTCCTTGGAAAAGTCTGGGGCCCTTAAGACCGGGGCCTCGCACATGGCTTTCTTCAATCTCACAAAGGCTTGCTGACAAGCCTCCGTCCAGACTACCCGTCGAGGTTGTTTCTTGGACGTGAGCTCCGTGAGGGGGGCTACGATGGTACGTACCCCTTCACGAAGCGGCGGTAGTATCTCGTGAGGCCCAAAAATGCTCGGACCTCAGTCTGTGTCTTGGGGGGTTCCCAGGCCATGATGGCCTCGATCTTCGCCTGGAGGGGCTGCACCGCTCCCCTACCCACCAAGTGTCCAAGGTACACTACCGACCCCTGCCCGATCTGGCACTTGCTGGCCTTGATCGTCAATCCAGCTTGTCTCAGGGCCTGGAGAACAGCTTGCAGGTGGCGCAAGTGATCCTCCCAGCTGCTACTGAAGACAGCTATGTCATCCAGATAAGCAGCAGAGAAACTCTCCATTCCGGTGAGGATCTGGTTTACCAGGCGCTGAAACGTGGCAGGTGCGTTCTTGAGCCCAAAGGGCATCACACAGAACTGGTAGTGGCCATTGGGCGTGGAGAAGGCTGACCTTTCCCTTGCTCCATCAGTCAAAGAGATCTGCCAGTACCCTGAAGTAAGGTCAAAGGTACTTAGATATTGGGCAGCTCCCAGCCGGTCAATCAATTCATCCGCCCTAGGGATCGGATGAGCATCAGTTTTGGTCACTGAATTCAGTCCCCGATAGTCCACACAGAACCTCAGTTCTGGTTGGGCACCCGGTGGTGCAGCTTTTGGTACTAACACCACCGGACTGGACCAGGGGCTGCTAGAAGGTTCGATCACTCCTAGCTCCAGCATCTTAGTGACTTCACTGTGAATGCTGGCCTTCACCTTGTCTGACATCCGGTAGATCTTGGACTTCACAGGTGGGCTGTCTCCTGTGTCCACGTCATGGACGCACAGGTGAGTCCTACCCGGGACAAGGGAGAACAACGAGGAGTACTGCCCCAGGACCTGGCGACAGTCCTCCTGCTGTTCAGGAGTTAGAGATGGGGAGAGAATCACTCCCTCCACCGACCCATCCTTCTCTTGAGACGCAAACAGATCAGGGAGAGGCTCGCTTTCCACGTCCTCTCCTCCGTCAGTCACCATCATCAAGATGACTTCGGGCCTCTCGTGGTGGGGTTTGAGGCGGTTGGCATGTAGCACCCGCAGGGGCTGACGAGGGGTCTTCAGGTCCACCAAGTAGGTAGCCTTACCCTTCTTCTCCAACACCTCAAAGGGTCCTGACCAGCGATCCTGGAGGGCACTAAGCTCTCCTGGTTCGATCACCCACACCTTCTGGCCAGGCTCCAACTCCACCGGGTGAGCATTGTGGTCATACCACGCCTTCATCACTGCTTGGCTGGCTTCCAAGTTGTCAGAAGCTTGCTTCCACAACTTAGCCATTTGGCTCCGGAAGGCCAGCATGTAGCTCACCACATCCTGGGGAAGCTTTCTGGGAGTTCTTTCCCATCCGTCTCTCACCAGGTTGAGAGGTCCACGTACAGGGTGCCCATACAGAAGCTCGAAGGGGCTGAAGCCCACTCCCTTCTGTGGCACTTCCCTGTAGGAAAAAAGTAAACAGGGTAGGAGGACGTCCCATTTCCTCCGCAGGCTTTCAGGCAGACTTCTGATCATGCCCTTCAAGGTTTTGTTAAACCTCTCCACCAGACCATTGGTCTGGGGGTGGTAAGGAGTTGTGAACCGGTAGGTCACTCCACACTCCTTCCACATCGCCCGCATGTACGCTGACATGAAGTTGGTCCCCCTGTCGGACACAACTTCCTTGGGAAAACCCACTCGGGTAAAGATTCCCATCAGGGCCCTAGCCACAACAGGTGCTGTTATGGTCCTCAGAGGTATTGCCTCTGGGTACCGTGTGGCATGATCCACCAGAACCAGGATAAACCTGTGACCAGCTGTAGTCGGTGGATCTAACGGACCCACGATGTCGATGCCCACCCTTTCAAAGGGGGTGCTAACGACAGGAAGTGGTTCCAGGGGAGCTTTCAGCTTCACCCCTGTTTTCCCACTGGCTTGGCAAGACACACATGTCCGGCAATAGGTATCGGACGACACTTTCATCTGAGGCCAATAAAAGTGTGGGACAAGACGGGCGAAGGTCTTGTCTTGCCCCAGGTGTCCTGCCAATGGTATCTCGTGAGCCAACTCCAGAAGGAAGGCTCGATAACGTTGAGGGACTACCAAGGCTCGTGACGATCCATGTAGGGGTGCCTTGGGTTCACTGTAGAGGAGGCCATCCTCCCAGTAAACACTGTAGTTCCCTTCAACGTTCCCTGCTGCCTGGGCTTCGGCCTGTCGCCTTAGCCCCTCAAGGGTAGGGCACTCCCTCTGGCCCTGGCAGAATTCCTCCCTGGACGGGCCTCCCTCCACGTGCCACTCGGCCGGGATGGGTAGGTCCTCCAGGTTGGTAACGTCCCCCACCGCAGACTCCTGGTCCACCACCTCCGGTGGCCTATCCGTCCTACGGGGTGGGACGCCGAGGCAGGCTCCTCCTGTCCTCGGTTCTTCCCTTGACTGGCAGCTGGCTGGGCCTTTGTTCCCGGCTCCAGCCGAAATGAACTCCCTCTTCGGGTAGTCGCGGACCTTGTGCTAACACAGGCCCAGTCAGGTGTACCCAGCATCTCAGTGTGAGTCCGGTATTCCACCTCCTTCCAAGCGTTGTGCTCCATGTCATTCCCCAGCAGACAATCGACTGGCACGGCAGGGCTTACGGCAACTCGAAGTGAACCTGCAACCCCCCCCCATTCAAAGGGCACCTCGGCCACTGGATAGTGGCCTGTTCTGCCGTCAGCCATCGCGGCTGGGTGGAGTACATCGGGAATTACCTGCTCTGGAGACACCAGTTGGCTACGCACCATAGTCATACTGGCTCCTGTGTCTCTCAGAGCCTCCCCTCTTTGGCCGTTGATGGTGACCCACTGCCCATACTTTGCGGTATTTGCGGGCACCTGGATCTTAGGAACCATCTCCCGTTCTCCCAGGGACACTAAAGTGACACCCGCCCACTCCCTTCCCTTAGTTAAGGGCATCTCCTCCCCAAGCACTACACTAGCTACTCCGGGGGTCTTTCCTCCAGTGGGAGGGGGTGGTCGTTTCAAGCACTTCGGATCTCCTTTATAGTGTCCAACGCCACCGCACTCATAGCAATGGACAACCCTTGGCTGCTGACTCTGGCCAGGATTAGGGTTTCTGGGTGGGTTAGCCCTAGGGGTGAATCCCGTTCCCTTCCCTTGGAAGTTATTTTGGGAGCCTTTGGAGAACTCCTTCTTCTTTTCCCCTCCCTCTTTCTTCTGGGGGGCGCCCTGTCCGGCCTTTTGAGTATCCCCTCCAGTCCCCCTTGTGGACACCCGGGTACTAGCCCAAATGTCCGCCTCCTCAGCAAGCTTCCGGGGACTGGTCAGCTTGCTATCCACCAGGTGTTGCCGCAGTTCAGGGAAACATTTCTCGAGCAGGTGTTCCTTCAGTACTAGGTCAAACAACCCCTCGTAGTTCCTCACTTCACTGCCCTGAATCCAACCCTCTAGTGCCTTCTTTGCATAGTCCAGGAAGTCCACCCAATTCTGTGTGCCCAGTTTGTGACTACCCCTGAACTTCTGTCTGTACTTTTCAGGTGTTAGTCCAAACTTTCTGATGAGCGCCAGTTTCATGGTGGGGTAGTGGGTCTGCTCATCCTCCTCGAGGGCCAATAATGCATCCCTACCAGCTGGAGGCATGTACTTGTACAATCCCCCTCCCCAGTACTTCTCTGGAACCCCATGGGCCCTCAACGAGACCTCATAGGCCGCTAGCCACTTGGCGATATCGTCACCCGCCCCATAGCTAGCTACTATGTCCTTTGGCAGGTAGGGTTTAGATTCCCTGGTGATCTCTTGGGTTTGGCTGCCACCATTAGGAACAGGTTGTGCCCCGATTCTCAGGATCTGAAGATCTATTTCTTTCAGTCGTAATTCATGGGCCATCCTCTGCTCCTCCTTCTCCTTCTCCAGCCTTGCTAAGTCCCATGTGAGCTGTCTTTTCTCCCTCCGGTCTGTTAACTCCACTTCAGACAAGCCACCGCTAGAGGCACTGCTGCCCTTCCTAGAAATGGTTCTGGGCCCTGCTGACAGGTTCCCCACCTCAGGTTGGTACATCTCAGCCCCCTCGGTGTCAGGCTCTCTATCCCTGTCCTCCTCCTCAGCCTTGCTTTCTCGGCGTGCCTCCCCCCAAGCCCTTAAGCTGGTTTGGAGTGCACCCTTCTTTGCTCCTGGGGGACAGTACACCCCCTCCCGCTGGCAAAACTCCCTGAGTTGGGCCACAGTGTACGTTTCTAGATTTTCTAGTACAAACTCCATCTCGCCCACTCAGGTTAGAGGACAGGTTTTGTGCAGTAACTATGCAGGGGGGTACCTTTAATAATACCTCCTCCCACCACCAGAGTAAATTTGGAAAAAACAAAAACCCACAATTAGGAAGGCCGCTTTGAGAAAACTCCCGGTGTAGGCCTATGGACTACCCACAGTTATTGTTGAGTATACGTAGGCACAGCTCAATCCCACCACTGAACACCAATTTATGTTGGAAAACCACTCCCACACTAGAAGGGGTGGTGGTGGTCTTCCGGACACACTGGGGTAGCTTGGCTCGAGTGGTCAGGAATCAGGCTCCGTGCTAAGCATACAACATACCCAAACAATAACCATGCGTGCATCCGTTCCAAAAACGACTCTACACCGTAAAAATTATGAAAATACCTTTCTTTATCTTCTTTTTCTCTTAGTTGCTGATTGGATAAAATAAATAACAATCACAATATACAAACTTTTTGAAAGTGCAGGTCAATTAAATACTGGCTTAATGATTCAATAAATAGGGGTGATCATAAATACTGAAGGCATAAATACAAGTGCAATACAGACAGGCAATTAAATATTCTGAGGCAATAAATACTGTAACCAATAAATATTGTGCATCAATAAATACTGTGGACCAATAAATACAGTGGAACAATAAATAGGTTAAATACAATAAATACAGTGCCCCTAATAAATACTTAAAAGCTGACAGTGACACTCATGGAATCAGATCACTTTTGATTCCTAAGGGCTGATTTGGCCCAGGCACAGCTTGCGGGGATGTGGAAGGCTTGAGGGTGTCTACTCCCTGGCTTGGACAAGGCTGAGGCCTAAACTGAGGTAGATCAAGGGGGGAATACCAGAGACCTGGCTCTCTCACTCTACACAACCCCTCTAAATTAGTCTCAGCTCTCCCCTGGCACAGTCCAGCTGGTTCCAGCACCTCTCTAACCCCTAGAGTAGTCTCTTAGGATTCCACAGGGCCTTTGGCGCCCTCTACTCCACTTACTGCCCTTTTTCTGATGTTCCGACGCCGCTGGAGTCGTGTCGATGCCGTGAGGCGGATCCGGTTCGACGTCGGTGGCCTCGGCACAATGTCAGTTCCTGACGACGCCGGTAGGCGGCTCCGGTTCGATGTCGGCGGCCTCGGCTCGATCTCGACCTCCGATTCGATGGCGTCGGGCAGTCTTTACTCGATGTCGACCTCGGGCGGCTCCGGTCCGATGGCGACCTCAGCTTCGATGACGTCGGCCGGCCTTGGCTCGATGTCGACTTCCGGCGACTCCGGAGTGCGATTCTCACTCCCGACCTCCGGTGCTCCTCTCCTCAGGTTTCCGGCGACTCCGGAGTGCGACCTCCACTCCCGACCTCCGGCACGATTCTCTCAGGTTCCGGCGACTCCGGAGTGCGATCCTCACTCCCGACCTCCGGTACACTTCACCTCGGTCTCCGGCGACTCCGGAGGGCGGACTTCACTCCCCCGTTGACACCGCTCACTCGACCTTGGTTAACTTCCACCTCGACCTCTGGTACACCTCACGTCCTCCGTCGGCGCCCTCTCACGATCTCTGGCGGCTCTGGGCACGACGTCTGCTTCTCCAGTCAGCGCCGCTTCTCCACCTCAGGCTCCAGGTCTCCAGGCTACTCGACGTCCGGCTCCAGGGAAACCAATAAACAGGTCAGGTACTTGCTTCCTTGACTTCTAAGGCCTGTTCCTGCTGTCCAGGTCCTTAGGATGGTTTTTCTTCCTTCTTCCCACACAGGGCTCCAGGCTGGGCTCAGTCAGTAGGGACTAGTATCACGGGTGGGTTTATGGACCCCACTCCAGGCACAAGTTTCCACCCCTGCTGCCTCACTCCTTCCTCCTTCAGGTTTCTGCTGCTCACTCTTCACCAGTCAGGTGCTAACTGCCAGCTCCAACTGCCAACTCTCTGTCTTAGCTTCCCAACATTCTAAACCGCCTCCAACGGTCACAGGGTTCTGGAATGTTCTGGAAGGTGCTGGTAGGTTCCAGTGGATGCTGGTGATGTCACAGGTGGCCACCATTTTGTGCTCCAGGCCCTCAGACAGAAGTTTCAGGGGTAGATAAAATGGCTCCCTGAATCTGCAGCAACACGAAAAAGTCTGGTGGTTCCCAAAAAGGAAAAATTCAAACAGGGTTTGAGGCAAAAGTGGGACAAAATAAATAATGATGAGGAGGGACCACCCAAAGGGCT